>NC_137078.1:45372267-46654845 GCF_951640355.1 Cnephaeus nilssonii | reverse complement strand
AGGGGTGACCAGGCAGGCAGAGGCAGTTAGGGGCAATTAGGCAGGCAGGCAGGTGAGTGATTAGGAGCCAGTGGTCCCAGATTACGAGACGGATGTCCGATTGGAGAGGGTGCAGCATGGGCTGAGGGAACCGCCCCCTCTGTGCATGAATTTCCTGCACCGGGCCACTAGTATTAGTTATAATAGGTCAACTTCTTTAAGTATACAAAAACATGTAATGACTCAGGACAATAAAAGATTATTTAATGCTATAGTCATAAACCAGGTTTAGTGTTTAGGTTTATGGTGTGGCTTTTTTTCCCATCATTCAGGGGCCCAGGCTTCTTTCATCTAAAGGCTACACCACCCACAGGGCTTCCCAGCTGTCTGTATTTATCCAGGTGGGGAGCTGAAGAGAGCATAATAGAGTATGAGCTTTGCCTATAAATAGTACCCGTCACTTTCATTCATATTCTATTCACCAGAATTCATTCAAATTGCCACACCTAACTACAAGGGAGGCTGATGGTTATAGGCCAGCTCTGTGCCCAAGAAGAGGAAAGAAGAGATGTTGCACAGCCCAGAAGTCTCTGACATTCTTGTTTTTTTCACAAGTATAATGATACTTGTATAATGAAACTAGGTATTCATAGGAATACCAGAAAGAATTTCCAAATATAAGAAAATGTATTTGATTAACCACAAACTTACATAAATTAATTGGTTGGCTCACAAAAGGAATATAATATTATACTTTTGAAGTTTTAATTTTCTTAATAAATATAGTCTGAATTAGGCAATTCCATTGCATTAATAACATTTACTCTTTTCCTGGCCAACCATTTATTTTGTATAGTTATGATATTTTGGTATTGTGTCTTTAATGGTTAATAAAAGAACCATGAATCTGTCTTTGTTTTCTAGAACCCGAGCATCTTGACAGGCAAATGAAGATATAAGCAAGATAGATCAGAAAGTGTAGGTGTGGTGAAAGAAGATGGCAAGGGTAAATAGCGGGCTCCTTCATTTTACTTGAGTGTGGAAAGAGGTCAGAGAAGAGTTCATTGGGTATTGAAATATGAGGCTTCCCTGCATTACATTTTTATATTATTCTGTTTAGATATAATTTACTATTATTAAACAATTAAGAGATGTCATGAACAGAAAAACATAATGTAATTGGTATATGTTCACCTGCTACCTGACTATAGGGTAGTTTCATGACTTGTAGCTTCTAGGGAACCCCCTTTAAGAGATGACTGACATGGTTGTCTGATTGACATGATTAATAGCATTCACTGAAGTCTCCCAATGGATCCGGCACCATGCTAAGCACTTCATATACATGATCTGACTTGCATTTTTAATCCTTATATAAACCCTGTTAGACTTATATTATGCTCATTTTAAAAATAAGAAAACTGTAATATAAAATGTTGGATTACTTTGCTTTAAGGAACACAATTAATAAGTGGCAAAGTTTGAGTCAAGCCTAGAGTATTCTGAATGTCAAAGTGGTATTTTTCTTACATACTACATCATTAAAAGGGTTTATAGTAGTAACCACTATCGTTTATTCAATGTTTATTATGTGCTAGTCATTGTAATCAGAAGATTACTGTAAAATGGAAAATACATTGTGCCTACCTCAGAAGGTTTTCAAGAGGATGAAAGGAGCTGATGCAGACAATGCCTAGACTGGTGCCTCGCTTGTAGTAAGTGCTATAATACAGTGCTAATCTTATTTAAAATATTATTATTGCTATATAATCAGCTTTTATCACACCCTATTTAAAATTCTTAACAACTACCTGACTTTTAGCATGTAGTGTAAGGTCCTTCATAAGTAAACGTGACTTATCTCTTCTTTATGTAGAAATGAGCTTCCAAAGTCTGGGAACCAGTTTACATCACTCATCCATGTGTGTGTGTGTGTGTGTGTGTGTGTGTGTGTGTGTGTGTGTATGTTAATAAAGATATTTGTGAAGAATTTATAATGTAAGATTTCAAAATGCTCAGGGTTTCCATTAGTATGGATAGGATATTTCTTTATGAAATACAAGAAAAGATCAAACTAGTTTCCCCATAATCCATTTTAAGAGTTCCAATAATTTAATGCTCCTAAGCTACTTATTGTAATTCTTTGAAAGAAGGCTGAAAGGAGAGAAATAAAATAAAAAATCATTTGTAATGCTCATCTTTTGAGGCACCTCCATTTTAAACAGTACCATTATAATAACATTTTTTGTAAGAATTATTCCATGTTATTAAAAATTATCCACAACATCAATAAAATAATGGTATTTCATTTCATTGTGTATAAAAATTCAATTTACTTCAAAAAAGCTCTCTGGAAACAAACTTTCAAATATTTGAGACCTGTCCTTGACTCTTTAGTATTCCATGAGGTCCAAGCTCAACAAATGTAAAATTTTCATTATTGCGAGGATTTTTTTCAACTCAGATTCATCTGCTGGCAAAACGGGTGAGAATCCCTTCCTAGTCTGAAGAATGGCTCACAAATTGAACACAACCATTTAAATCAAGTTAAAGAAACATAAAACAAAGGAACCAAGCATCAGCTAGAATGTTTTTGCTCTGAGCACACACCCAAATCTCTACGTTAGGCATGCCACCATTTCAATTGCTTGGAAAAACCAGGTGAAATGAAAAACTAGTCAGCCCTCTTTTTACCTTACCATAGGCACCTCTCTGATATTTTGAGTTCTAATCCCTTGTCCCCTGGAAAGTTCTAATCCCCAGCATGCAGTCTGATTTATTTTTGGGTGAATAGAAAGAACAGAGCAAGGGAAGAATTTTGAGCGTCCCCTAGAGGCCAACTACTTGACACATTATGAACAAAGGTTGGGCTCTCAGAAACTTGTGCAGGCCAGGTAGGTATAATCTAACATTTGACTCCACCAGATAACAGACAACAGAAGGCTGATATGGCTTGTGTTACTGGGAAGTTCACCCCATCTATAAAGGATTTACATTTTTAAAAATTTTTAAAGAATTATTTAAAACACTTTGCTCAGATTTAGCATTTGGCCAGGCATTTGTCACCTCTAAGATAAAGCATATGGAGGTTGGAGGAATTGAGTAAAATTGCTGAAAAAATAATAATAAAGTAAGATAAATTATAAACAACCTTATATAAAATGCTGAAGTGTTAATACTTTATTAGTGTGGCTGTATTTAATTATTAACTTATCTATTCTGTATATAGAGATATATTGTGCATATATACTCAGAAAGCAAACATATATGTCTATGTATTCATATAAAAATTAGGCTGGTTTATTAAAGTTAGCTGAGAATGGCTCACAAATTGAACACAACCATTTAAATCAAGTTAAAGAAACATATTTTTCACATACATTGGTCTTGATTCAATCATTCAGTTACTCAAATATTTATGGAATTTCTCAGTCCCCAGATGTGACTATGTCTATACAGGGAAATAAATAAAAATTAGTAAAAAAGTCAGGATTGGTGCCCTGCTGTCAGAGTTCACATTTTAAAGCAAGTTAACACAGGACCATATAATTGAGGTCTTATTAAAATAAAAAGTTTCCATTTTTATCACAAAATTTGCCTGCCTTCACAGCATACTGGGAAAAGTTTATATTAACTTTAAAAGGAATTGTACTCTCAGATCAGTTATTGGTAATATAGAGAATAATGAAGATTATATCCCTTGTGGTCTAGAGCTGTAGAAATGATATGCAAAAATACAGTGAAAAAGGACTCACTAGGTCTGCGCTATTGGTCAGAGTCCAAGAAAAGGAGGCACATTATATCACCTAGTTGTGTTTCTAAAAACAAATTAACATGCTGGTATGTTATTTGAACTACAATACATTTTTAAAAGTCTTGGGTAACATATT
The DNA here is from genome assembly GCF_951640355.1 of Cnephaeus nilssonii. Lineage (NCBI taxonomy): Eukaryota > Metazoa > Chordata > Mammalia > Chiroptera > Vespertilionidae > Cnephaeus > Cnephaeus nilssonii. The sequence goes on along the minus strand of NC_137078.1, from coordinate 46,650,976 downwards.
AATAGGCCAAGTAAAAAAGATTGAAAATGTTTTTTGGGGTTTTTGTTTGTTTGTTTCTCTACTTTGTGGGTTTGAGCACTTGACCTCTTAGCTTCCTTATCAAGAACTTTGGAAATAAAATATTTTCTTGTCTATCACCCAATCTTCTGTCCAAGATATACAATATGGATGAATTCCCTAATAGTATAGCTCAAATCTTGTTCCATAAAATACCACTTATCTGGAAGTAACCTCTTCCCTTCCCCTGAGGTCCTAGAGATAGGTAAGAAATTATCTTGTAAAGTAATATACAAATTTGAATTATTTAAATTGCCTTATACTTTCCAGTGTCCAGCTTCATAATAATTAATTGTCAAGGAGAAAGTTTCTTTGGTTGGGGATAGTATAGGAAAATAGAAACCTGCTTCTTTTGTGCTATTATTTCCATTGTTACAATCAATTTGCCAGTTATGATATCATGTCTTTATATCTCTACGTTTAATCCTTCTTGTGGGATTATAAAATAAACATTTACATTAGAGGTCACTTGAAAAAATCCTTGATACACTGAAAATGAAGTTAAAATTTTAAACTTATCAAAAACACTTACTAAAAAATATCTGACATTCTTTTAGCAAAAATTCTTCTTGGCTTATGTCTAATAAACGGCATTAAGCACAGCAAGAGCAAAGACATGCACACAGTCTGTGACGTAAAAGATCCAGGGCTACAGGAGAAGATGGGTAAGACCCAAATTGTTAGAATGTATTATGTGTAACAAATAAAAGAGGTATCTAGTGGAACAGTAGTTAACTCAGGAAAGAGAATGGTTTCCTCAGCAAGTTTTCAGGATGAGGAGATGGAGGTGGTTTATAGGGAAGGTTTAGAGAGAAGGAAATGCCTGAGCCAGGCATTGACGTAGAAGAAGAATTTAGACGAAGAAAGGGTTCTCAATAATCCATTCAGACAAAAGAAAATGTTTACTGAAATGTCCGTAAGCCTGAAAAAGCAGCATATTTTGAAGAACTCTATTGTTTAACACTGGGTATGAGGGCAAAGGTTGTGGGTTAAGAATCTGAGCAGGTTGGCATGGTCTAAAGTGGGAAAACACTTGCTAAGAGTTTAGGACTGTATTCATTGGGTAAAGGATGGCCATCATCAGATTGTATGCAGTGAAGAAATCAGATGGGATCTGAATTTCAAAACAGTTTTTGAAATATAAGGAAAACTAGGTAAGATCCAGGTAGACCTGGTAGAACACTGCAAGCCACGAAGAACCAACCATTTCAGAAGCACATACCGGTAGTTGTTAAAAAGTTAGGGATCTGGGAGAGAAAGAAAGTGGGTAAGACTAAACTAGATGAGGCATAAATTGAAAATTGTGTCACCTGCATTATGGCTACATAGATCTTCATATTACTATTTTTACTTTTGTGTGTTTGAAACTTTTCACAATAAAGTTAATTTTAAAAATCAGAGGGGATTGGGGACTAATTAGATAGGAGTTACTTGGAGAGAGAGGAAACAAGGATGACTCCCAATTCTGACCTTGAAGGATTTGGTGAGTAAATTGATTCACTTACTAAGACAAGGAGAAGGAGAGGAGCTTTCTTCTGGGCTGAGAGAGTGAGTTCACTTTTGGGCATGGAAAGATTGAGGTGCCTATAGGACATTTAGATGGAACTTTCAGCAGTTGGAGGGTCAACCTTATGCCTTAAATTGTTTAATCACAAGGTGGAGCTCAAGACTCCCTTCTTCCAGAGAAGCATCTGAATCAAGAGCCTAGGCTCCAGCGCAAGGAGCAAATCCGCTGTCTTCCTTTGCACTTATCTCTGGGTAGCCTTTCTCTCCAGACGCCACCTGCTTTGATCTCAGCAGGGAAAATGAACTTTGCTGTGTCCATTATTGCATCCCTGTTTTTCTTTTCCCTTCTTTTTCTTTTTTTGTTATGTTTTGTTACTTGGGTTTGCCTATTCCTACCAACTGAGTGAAAATGTCCAGAATTTAGGATGTGAGAATAGAGAAAAAGGGCCAAGTAAGTCCCTTAATACAGTTTTGTTTTCAGTGTTGGCCAGAAAAAAATCCTTGAAGTTCCACATGGTTCAGTCCAGCTTACCAAAAAAACACAGAGGGGGTAAAGATAATAAAAGATGCATATGCCAGAAATATCCTCTCTCAATACAGGAGTGGACAAAAGTAGGTTTATAAAGAATTCTCAGGCAAAGTGTGCTTGAGTATAGGCAGTAGACTACAAGAATGTGTAAAGATTGAAGGCTGGCAATTTGAGCACTTTAAGATTGTAAATGCTCAATTTAAAGCTATTGTAATAAACATAACCTGCATTTTTTCCCCTACGAACAACTGTAAACGTACTTTTGCCAGCCCCTGTCTAGTATTTTTAGACAGCTTGAACCTATAGTTGGTTATTCATTTAGTTATTTGGGGCTTGTATTAAAAACTAGATCAGCATGATTTACATCTCATAATCATAAAAAGAGAGAAAGCATTTTTCAAGTGTTCTGCTAGATTGCTCATTTTCTTTTATTTGCTACTAGCGTTCCCGTTGCAGGAAAAATCCTGCAATAGGGTTTCCTGCTGCACTCTACCCTGCCCTGCCTGCTCTCTTCCCTTGTCCCCCGCCCCGCCTTCTCCGCCAGCCCGCCCGCTCTCCTTCCTTTTCCCCCCGGCCCCGCCTCCGCTCCTCCCTTCTCCCCCGCCCCGCCTTATCTGCCAGCCTGCCTGCTTTTCTCCCTTTTCCGCCAGCCCGGCAGCTCTCTTTCCTTCGCCCCCGGCCCTGCCTCCGCTCCTCCCTTCTCCTCCCCCGGCTTGCTTGCTTCTCTGCAGCTTTGCTCCCTTCTGCAGCTCTTGGCTTCTTTCTATGCTGTCTTGATATGCAAATTAGCCGCCATCTTTGTTGGGGGTTATTTGCATACTCGTCCTGATTGGTTGGTGGGCGTGGCTGGGCTGGTGGGCGTGGCTTGGGCATAGCGAAGGTGCAGTCAATTTGCATATTTGTCTATTATTAGGTAGGATGATAACAAAATGATTGATGTTCCCATTTTACTTAAGAGGAAACCAATTCTCACATGACTTTAATCATGCCAGTTTAGAGAGAGAATCTGTTGGACACGGTTTTTATACTTAAGACTGCCTGACTCCAAAGACCAAGTTATATCTTTGCATTAGAGAGTGAAGTATACTTTATCAGGAAGTGTGTTTTAAAGAAAACACAAGTTGTGGGCATCTAATTCTCCAATTTCAAGGGTGATATGAAGTAACAAATTAGAATTTTACTGGTTTTGTAAGACACTGATATGCTAAAATCTAAATAAGATTTTACTTGCACTCCATTTTAAATCTACTGACCACAGATGGGGAAAGTAAGTTAAAAAGAAAAAAAATACTCTCCTCTCTTCTCTTAGCACTTAAAATAGTATTGGTGAAGCTCAAATTAATTGCAACAACTTGAAAGCAAGGAGCTTTAACAGCAGCATCACTCTTCCACACATTTTCCCTCTGGACATGATTCCACTATTGCTCTGTAAATTTGAGCACTGCAATGACTATAACCAATATGTGATTCCTTGTGAAATGGGCCCTCTATGTCAAATATGTCTAAGGGGGAGCCAGGCAGAAGGTCCCCCTCTCCTCCCGCCCCCCCTCTCCATTTCTACCCAAGGCAGCTTGTTGGGTTCATTTGTTTTCAGTAGACTGTCAATTCTCTTCTTATACCCAGCACTCTAATGAACTTAGAAAAATCATCGTTATGAGCCTCCTCAATTGTGGACTTTCTATGATTTGGATTTTTCTTGGAAATATCATGGTAGACACATGGGGAAGGAGGTAGGAAAGTTGAGGTGAAGGAAAAGGAACAAAAGAGAACTGCAATGGGTTCAGTTGGTCAAGAAAAGCAATGGACTTATTGTTTCCACACTGGAACTGTCATTACCATCCTCTACATAAGACAAAGAAGGGGACCAAAGGTAAGACATAGCATTATATCTCTCCACCCCTCTGGGAATTTCTTCTGCACCTGAATCTTTAAGTGCAGACCAGTCTATGAGTATGACGCACACATAACCCATCCCTCTACATCCACGTACTCACATATGCAAAGTTATTAAGAAGACAGATATAAAAATAAATCCAATAATGAGAAAATACTTCCCATTTTTCCATTCTTGGTTATCAAACACAAAGTATAAACTCCTATTTCCCATGGGCATAGAATGAGTACATCTACTTTAGTAAAGAAAAGGTCAGACACATCAAATACAAATGTCAGAATAATCCTGGTAAAGAAAGCAGAGTTAATTACACAAGAATAAAATGTTTATGTTAGCTATTTGTTATTTTTAAAACTTTACTTAGTGGAAATGAATTTTTTAAACTGTTTAAAGCACCAAGTATCATTTCAATATTTTTAGAGGAAAAAGTTTGTCTTTGACTAGGGATCAGATTTTGCAAAGGATTTATCAGCCTGGGCGAGGGCAGAGAAAACATGTATAAAAATGTCTCTGTTGCTGTTTTGTGCATTTTCTTGTCTTCTGAGGGAAAGACAGCATTTAAAAAAAATAGTTACATCTTATATTACTATCTTTTTTAGTCTTCTTTTTGTCTGAACGATTAAAACACACATTTTAGATCAAAAAAGCAAAATTGAACATAAGTAGAGTAGGCAAATAGAAGAAAAAGAAACCATATCATATCTCTAGTCGCTAGAAACCACTTTTCTTGTTCATTGGACTCAAAAGGTAGGAGAAAAATTCAAATTATGAGTCAATGATTCTGAAATTTTTTCATTTCGTTATGTCTATAATGGTAATGGTATAGATATGAATAATATTTATAGTCTTTGTGGTACTTTAAGTGATGGTTAAGAAATAGTTTTTGAAAAACTAGCTTTATTGATTTTTGTTTCTAATCATTAAAGTAATACACATTCAAGGGGAGAATCAAGTCAGTGAGTGAGAGAAAAACCTTATAAGCTCTCAGTTTCAAAAATCATTGCCAGTTTACAAAGGAAAAATTATTAGAATAGTATCTGATTCTCACTAAGAATCAGATATACTGACTGAGAGACAGTATACTATACTGACTGAGAGACAGTATAGTGGCATGTATAAATCATTGAGATAAAATGCCTGTAACCCGATAATTCTCTAAGCAAATTAAAAAATATAACTCTCATCAGAGTTAAAAACACTTGTAGAAATACATGGATAGAAATGTCTCTATTGCTGTTTTTGCATTTACTTGTTTTCTGAGGGAAAAGCAGTACTGAGAAAAAAAAATGGTCCCATCTTATATTACTATCTTTTTTGGTCAGAGAGTAGAACTGGACTCAGAGAGTAGGTCACCCATGCACTCTATGTAAAGATAATACACAAGATAATGTTCTATTTAAATAACAATAAATTTAGGAGACAGACCTCAACATGGAAAAGTTAGATAAAGTTATAACTATGGTGGATCATAAACCCTGCAATATATAAATTCAAATGGATGATGACTGTATGTTATAAATGTGTGATATAAGAGATAATTAGGATTCTTACAAAATATCTACTGAGACAAACTAATAAATAGTCTGGACATATTAGGGTTCATAATTCTTTGATCAGGGTGAAAATAAAGTAGGCAAGTAAAGCACACTGCAAAAAGGAAGTGTCATTAATTTAAAGTATAAAAGTATGAATTTATTTATGAGTAACAGAAATAAGAAATGGACTGAAAATTCACAATTGAATTTTCATAAAAATAAGGAAAAGCGGTACAAAAAGTAAACTGACAAAGTCAAAATTAAGAGAAAAATGAAATTATAAAAATAAAATAGTTAATATGAAACCAATTTGGTGGAAAAAAATATCAATCAAAATATATAGACTGTTACACTAAATGGATAAGACCCATATTTCCCCATCATAAGACACCACATGTTAGATTAGATTACAGATGAAATTCAGCTATATTTTGTAGTTATATGGGTACATATTTAAGCTTTCAGTAAGTGTACTAGTAAATTGAATATAGTTGGATTTTTTTGAAAATATTGTGTTACATTGATGACATGTCAAAATTTATGGCATCTTAAAATCAAGGAAATAAGATCACATTAGTATTTAAATGAGGCTGGCAGTCATGTAAGTATATACTGGGTGAGAAAAAAGTAGGTTACAGTTGGGTGTATAAAATGTAATATAAAAATCAACAACTAATCTCTATATATAAAAGGTTAAGCGACCAGTCAACCACCCAACCAGTAGCTATGATGCACACTAACCACCAGGGGGCAGATGTTCAATGCAGGAGCTGCTGAGCGACAGCAACTTTGCAGTGTGCCCTCTTGCACTCTGGGACCACTCAGGGGATATGGGACTGCCAGTTTCAGCCTGATCCCCACAGGCTAGATCAAGGGAACCCTCCTGTCAGAGGGACCCCATTCACTCCGCAGACACCTTTTGGGCCCCGGCACTGCCCCAGGTGCAGCCGGCTGGGGAGGGACTGAGGGAGGTTGGCTCCAAGGTGTGTCTGGCCTGTCTCGCCCAGTCCTGCCTGCCAGCCACCTTTTAATTGATTTCCTTTTAATGTGCATGATTCTGTGCACCAGGCTTCTAGTAATCCTATATAATAAAGAGTTAATATGCAAATTGACCATCACTCCAACACACAAGCTGCCCCCATGTGGTCAAAGATGACCGCCCCCATGTGGACACAAGATGGTCGCTACAAGATGGCCAGCAGGGGAGGGCAGTTGTGGGCGATCAGGCCAGCAGGGAAGGGCAATTAGGGGTGACCAGGCTTGCAGGGGAGGGCAGTTGTGGGTGATCAGGCCAGCATGGGAGGGCAGTTGGGAGAGACCAGGCTGTAAAGGAGGGCAGTTGGGGGTGATCAGGCCTACAGGGGAGGGCAGTTAGGGGCGACCAGGCTGGCAAGGGAGAGAAGTTAGGGGTGACCAGGCCAGCAGGGAAGAGCAGTTGGTAGCGACCAGGCCTGCAGGGAAGGACAGTTAGGGGTGACCAGGCCAGCAGGGGAGGACAGTTAGGGGCAACCAGGCCTGCAGGGAAGGAAAGTTAGAGGTGACCAGGCTGGCAGGGTAGGGCAGTTAGGGGCAATCGGGCCGGCAGGGGAGCAGTTAGGTGTCAATCAGGCTGGCAGGGGAGTGGTTAGGGGGTGATTAGGCTGGCAGGCAGAAGCCATTAGGGGCAATCAGGCAGGCAGGCAGGCGAGCAGTTGGGAGCCAGCAGTCCTGGATTGTGAGAGGAATGTCCGACTGCCCGTTTAGGCTCAATCCCACCAGGATTGGGCCTAAACGTGCAGTCAGACATACCTCGAGGGGTCCCAGATTGGAGAGGGTGCAGGCTGGGCTGAGGGACACACTCCCCCATTCACGAATTTCGTGCAGCAGGCCCCTAGTATAATAATAAACTGTGTTTTGTGTAATCACAACTGTAAACCTACTCTTGCCCCACCCTGTACTTTGATATTAAATGTGCCAAAAGGCAGAAAATGCAAAGACATAAATATCTTCCTTAACATCTTACTCTAGTCCTGCCTCATCCCTGACCCTTGGATATTTCTTCCAGGGCGAGTATCAGAACAGTGTCTAGCCTACTGGGTAATATGGTATGATGACCCCTATTTAAAAGATATGGCAATTAACAGAAGTAATGGAATTCAACTTATATTTCCTTTGATCTTACTGGTAGGGACTCATTTTATGTTACTCTAACATTTTAATTTCCTGTCACTGTATAAAATGTCCATATCCTTTTCCCCAGGATCTCCCTTCCAGGTAACAATTCAAAGGTTCAGAGATCTGGCAAAAATTATGTACAAGAATACAAAGTAATATAATATTAAGAATAAGCAAGAGCCTAAATACCCAATACATTTTTAAAAATTATCTGATAATTTACAGCCATTCAAAATAACATTTTGAAGAATATTGGCTAACCTTAGATAATGCCCATAGTTTAATAATAAATGAAACATCCTGAAAACGCAGTTAAATTCCACCTTCCATTGCTTATAAATTGGTTGAAATATCTCTGAAATCTTTTATGGAAGATGCTCACTTAGAGGCATTTTTTTCATAGATAAAGCCTAGCCTTTTTTTCATAAAGCCTATTGTTAAAATAATATTGGATTAAAGTAACTATGCATTTATAAAATTGCACCCAAAGTTTAAAAATGATATATTAATCAAATACTAAGGAAACCAAACCACTTTTGACAATATTATAATCAAGAATAGAATTCACAGTTATAAAGTAAAAAAGATTACTTTTTTCATATTGATAAAGTATACATTTTGCCTCTTTCTGTCACTTGCTAATCTCCCTTTTCAACAAAGAGCCAGCCTCAGCTTAGTATCTTCTGCAGGCATCGATATCGTTAAGAGGCATATCTTCATATGAACTATGTCTGTGAAATAAAAATGTGGCTTTTCTAAAAAAGCATCTGCTTGCAGCTTGATTTTTCTAAAATCTTTGACATTTTGCTAAAGCTATTCAGATGTGTTGTGAACTGTATCTGTAGCCATGACCACTTACAATTGCATGTATTTTACTAGAGGCCTGGTGCATGAATTCCTGCACCAGTGGGGTCCCTTGGCCTGGCCTGTGGGATTGGGCCAAAACCGGCTCTCCGACATCCCCCGAGGGGTCCCGGATTGCAAGAGGGCGCAGGCCAGGCCTAGGGACCCCACCGGTGCAATATTGGGGCCAGGGAGGGATGCGGGAGGTTGGCCAGTCAGGGAAGGACCACGGAGGACTCCAGGGTGTGTCCAGCCTATCTCAGTTCCAATCAGCCGGACCCCAGCAGCAAGCTAAACTGCCGGTTGGAACATCTACCCCCTGATGGTCAGTGAATGTCATAGCAAGCAGTTGAGCAGCCTTAGCATATCATTAGCTTATTATGCTTTGATTGGTTAAATGGCCGACAGGATGACCGAACACTTAGCATATTAGGCTTTTATTATATAGCATGTGGTAAATAATAGCTAGTGTTTTAAATTATCACACAGATACCATAATAAATATTTAAAGCATGTTTTTGGTAGCCATAGGCCTTTGGATTTCACCATAACTCTGACAATAAACATGATTCCTTGCTCTTGAAACCATAATTACAGCCCTGACACCCTTACTGAGTGACCTAACATTATCCTATACTGTAGCCAACTGTGATTGCCTTGAGGAGATAGTAAATTTGGGATATTGTCTTAACATTACTACTTTGTGTATTTCCTACAGTAAATTTTTGAAAACTTTTAAAAACAGTTAAGTATAGTAAAAAGGCCATTTTACACACCCACATGTGGATATATTAATAAATAAATTAAAACTTAGAAAACACCTTCTGTCATCTACCATGCTCTGATATTGTTTATTCTATCATATTTCTGTATGTTTTAAAATGCTGGCCCTGATCTACTACATTGACTGCACAGCCTCCTAATGGGTAGTGAACTATAGTTTGAACAAACATAATTGGCTTAAGTCACTTAATTCTGTTTAATCTAAGTTCCACATTCCAAGACACCATTTGTTGATGACTTACTCTATACCAGAGGCCAACCCGTGTTTTTGTTTTGTTTTACCAGCAGTTAAAAAAAACTCTGAAGCACAGGTATCCAGGCTGCATGTTAGCCTTGATGTCCTTGATATGGGACTATCATATGTATTAGAAATATGTGCCCTCTATGGGTGGAACACAGCTTTGTAGGCATGGGAGTAGGTGAGCAGAGGGAACCTTTGAACACATCGGGGAAAAAAACAAAAACCTTCCTCTATGCAAATGCAATCTCTAATACCTGTGTCATGGTACTAGACCTGGAGATCACAGCAGGGGCAGGATTTCAGGCTATATTATAACTGACATCGAATACATTCATAACATGCCTCAGTTAGCAGCTTTTGTCCTCTTTAGAGAGAATATTCACCCTCTGTGTTCACCTGGGGACACTTCTACATTATATTCTTCCACCCTTGACCTATCTTTGAATTTTACCTTAATATCTACTGGACATTCCCACTTACTTCTCCCAACATTTTCCTGTATTAAATATTGGAAGTTTTTTACCATCTGCTTCAAAGGCAACAGCCATTTTTCTTTCCCCAAGTCCTTTGTATCCACACCATAATTTCACAAATCCTTCTGCAGACCCATGTTGAGACATCTTTGATTCCTTTCTCTCCAATTTTCTCCATCCAAGCATAAACTTTATCTTGACAATGTCAGAATGACATCTTTGTCTTTATATAGTTCCCATAAAACATCAGTCTTCAAAAATCAGTGAAATTTCACAAGAATTTTGATATATATATATATATATATATATATATATATATATATATATATCTGTATATCTATATATTATGGCTACTTATTGAATGGAAGAATACAGAAATTAAATTTCATGATTTATTCATTATTCTGATAATAACATCCTTTCAAATATGACAGATATATCACTGTATGCAAAATAAAGTATAATAATTGTGACACCATATTTAAAATTATGGCTACATAAAATTAATTAACACATTTTAATTAATAAAAAAAAAAGGTGCCAATGTACTTGAGAAAAATGGCCATGGAAGCTCACCCTTTCTTAAGAAAACTTGATATGGAAAACTATGGTGTGCATAAAAGCTTGTTTTTCATATTTTATTATTTTTAAAATATTGTTTCCATATTTTATTATTATAAGTTGGTGAACTCTACTAATTTGTCCTTTTTCAGTTCTGAGATTCTCAAGGAAAAAGGCTATATATTATTGATATTTGTATTTTCAAACGTTTGTCCATATATGGCACATATTAGATGCATAGTAAGTGCTTGTTCATTGAGGAGACCACAATATTAATTCTTGTTGGCACCAGATCTGAGTATGTCATATACCTTTATGGACAAGCTTCTTAAAACTTGGTATGGGATTTGTAATAGGTGAAACAAATACTAGTCAACCTACTGCAATGCAGAGGCTATGCTGCCTAATAGAATATTCATACTCTGTATTTCTTTTGCCTACTTTATCCGAAAGCGTACCACAAAACTATTACTCTACCATTTATGTCTGGCCAGTCTCAAACCATCACTCACTTGAGTGTTTTACGTGATTTTTCAGTAAAAAAGATAAAAATAAATTTACACATAATAAAATCAAGGCCTCAAGAGATAATTAAAGTACATAAAGAAACACTTGTTTTATGGGACATACAATAAATATATGGGCATTTCTTTGATTTGTAGAAGAGTTCATTGATTTAAAAAATTTTACTATTCAAAACAAGATATGAGTAACTTATAGCTATTTAAATTGAAAATGATACTAGGTGTATTCAAATATCACACTTCCAGCCCTAAAATAATTGCCTTAAGGGTTAAGTATAAATTACTTTCTTCCATCAGTTTTGTAGCCTAATAGCACTGGTTAGGTACACTGAGCTGTGTGAAGATGATTTAGCTAATAGTATAGACACTGGTAAAAGGCATGATGCCTTATTTTCTGGACCAGTGATCTGACCCAATATGGAATGGTTAAACTGACTATATAACTTGAGGTATGAATACATAAGAGCAAAGGAAACTGATTCAAACTTTGTCGCACTTAAAAATAAAGGTTCAAGATCAGAGTGATCCTGATAGTATTGTGTAGTGTACATTCTTTATCATGTTAGTGCTTTTCCAGCTCAGAGTATGCAGTTAGTGCGTTTTTTTTTATGTTTAATAATATCCTTTTATGACAAGCCACTTAAGTCTTAAAGGTTTCTCATTTTTATTTCAGACACTATTTCTGATCAATGTACAAAGCAGAAAAGGTTTCAACAATAACCTTAAAATTAAGTTGTTTACATCCCAGATGTGATGCAAAAGTAGGTGAAAACAGCAAGGACATTCCAGACAGCTTGGATTGGGTTTTATTCCTACTATCTATTTAAAATGTTTTCATGTTTATTTTTCCCCAGCACTATTGTTAGCAATGTCATTTCAAAAATAAAATTCTTCCATTTAAGTTCACCTTTACCCCTAAAATGTTTCATCAATCATAGTAAAACTGTGCTCTGTCATGGGGTAATTGCAAATTGGCATGCCAAAAAGTGTATCTACATATCCTCATCCCCCTATCTCCACACTGGGCAAGGACAGCAGCCAATTTATTATTTGAGATATTGTTAAACTCATCAAATAAAAATCAGTTTTCTGCTTCTGTGAAGTTTTCTGTTAGAGTATCAAAGTTGTTTATTTCAAAGGCCTTGTAGAGATGGCTTCGATAATAGTTAGTTATACCTAATGCCTTCATTGTGCAGTCTTATTGAACATGGCAACTTCTTAGTTCATGCTAAATGACTCGTAATTAATATCTTGGAAGAAGAAATATGTGTATGTAATCCAAATACAATTCTACTTATTGGTGTGTTAAAAAGTGAGAACATATTAAGTTGGGAAGATAAAATCCAATTCTAGAATTATTTACAACTAGGTGTTTTTGTTTTGTTTTGTTTTTCTTCAGGGAAGTAACTTAGTTCTATTTTGTATCTGTGTTTTCTCACCTACAAAGTGGTGACATTAATACTGCACCTTTCCAAATTTTGGTAGAATTGTTTTCTGTAATAAATGAGATAGTGACTGTACATGAACTTGAATAAGTAAAACTATGAAGCTATTTTATGTCTAGTATTTTACCAGGTATACCAGTTAATAATGTGGATTTTTTTAATAGATGGAGTTACAGATATGTTGAAATATATGCGATTTGATATGTATGCTATTTTGTTGTATTGACAAGCTTCAAAACTTCATATGTCAAATTTGCTAAAGGTGTTAACATCAGAGATGTTAATCTTTAAAAATAGATATTTGCCTAACTCATAATACACAAATCTATTTAATGGTTATAATTATCAAGTCCAGAGTGCTGATAAAATGCAAATATATATATATTTTTGGAGATTATATATATATGGAGATTCCTTTTTAATGTAAAAGCTAACATTGTTTAATTTAAAATTTTTTAATACAATCATGCTTGAAGATGAGAGAAATTATCATTTATATCCATACTCTGTTATAAGAATAAAATTTAATTTAACTGCTCTAGAAAAGGAGATACTTGCAGCACTAACTCCTTGTGCTTTTTTCTTTATAGCAGGAAAACCTTGCAGACTAACATAAAAATAAATAATAGGTAACTAGATGCTAACATTTCAGTTTTTATAGTATCCTGGAGACACCCAAACAATTAAGTGTTGATTTAAGAAAAAAAGAGTATCTCCTTATCTCAACCCAACAATTTTATAGCAAACAATAAAATGATATAATACCAAGAGCATATATAAGTAAAATTTTCTTTTAAATAAGGTACTCCAAAGACCAATAGCTAGTGAACAAGATATTGTAAATATTAAAACTACAGTACCCATTTCTACCTATCTCTAATAATAAAGCAGTTGCTAATATTGATTATTTACTATGTACTAGCAGTTACATTTAACTCTTTCTTGAATGTTAAAATAAACATTTGAAGTAACATTGCCCCCGTTTTATAGATGAAAATAGTGAAAGCACAGAGATGCTAAGTAGCCTGCAGAAAAACATAGCATTAGAGTGCGAGAGCTAGTTTTAAATCTGACAGGTGAGCTGACACTCTAAAATATTAGCCAATAGCTTAAAAACCAAAAAGTGAAGCTGTTATTTGGAATCTTGTTTGAAAAGAGCCATGATGAATGAGATTGGAAAGAAACACAGACTGAAGAGTCATATAGAACACAGTTTGCATTTCTGTGATTTGTCTATATTTTAATTTTTTCTATCAGCAGAATAACGTTAATGATGTTCACTGTAGGGTTACTGTTAAGATTAAAATTCACTAAAAAGGGAAGGGAGGGGTAAATAGGCAAAAACCAGAGGATTTTTAGGGTAGTGAAAATGGTCTGTATGATCGTATAATGGTAGATACATTTCATTACATACTTCTTCAAATCAACAAGATTAACCCTAACATAAACTATGGATTTTGGGTGATAATAATGTGTCCATGTAGGTTCATCAATTTTAACAATTGTACCACTTTGGTAGGGTTATGGAGAATGGAGAAGGCTGTGCAAGTGTGAGGTTTGGGGTGCGTGGGACATCTCTGTACCTTCCTCTCAATTTGGTATGAATCTAAAATTGCTTTAAAAATAGACTTAAGCCCTAACCGGTTTGGCTCAGTGGATAGAGCATTGACCTGCGGACTCAAGGGTCCCAGGTTCGATTCCAGTCAAGGGCATGTACCTTGGTTGCGGGCACGTCCCCAGTAGGGGGTGTGCAGGAGGCGGCTCATTGATGTTTCTCTCTCATCGATGTTTCTAAATCTTTATCCCTCTCCCTTCCTCTCTGTAGAAAATCAATAAAATATATTTTAAAAAAAACAACAAAAAACTCTTCCGATCTTTAAAAAAAAAAAAAGACTTAAAAAAATAAATATCTTCACGTAATAACGTGGCACAATGGAGGTATAGTATAAATGTTATAAATAATAAAGCATGCTAGCTTTTGAACAAATATGTAGGAAAGTGAATAATTACTTTTAACCCACTTATTATAGAATCTTACCTCTTATTTATGTAAAGCATGCATTTATCACCATACCTTCTCAGCATAATGAATACTAGTAAGTCTGACTGAAACTTGTATCAGTATAAATGCTTAGGTCTAATATTTATGGTCAAATCATCATGATGACAGTCAATAGGAACTTATACAGTATTGCATAATTAAAAGATGAGAATAAATAGATTTCATTGAATATATTACTGACTCATAAGTTTTCTAGAGTAACATATTTAGAACAAATAGAAATTACAAATACATTTAAAAGAATCAGAGAAAGACAAGTATCATATGATATCACTTATATGTCGAATCTAATGAACAAAATAAACTGACAAACAAAATAGATCCAGAGACATGGAACCATGCAATAGACTGAGGAATCTCAGAGGGATAGGGGGTGGTGGTGGTGGAAGAGGTTAACCAAATAATTTATATGCACTTGTGCATAGTCCATGGACACAGACAATGGGGTGGTAAAGGTCTGGGGAATGGAATGGTGTGTGGGGGGGGAGGGGTTGTAATACTTTCAACAATAAAGAAATTTAAGAGATAAAAATAAAACATCTATCTAAAAAAAAAAAAACAAATCCAAAGCATGAGGAACTTACATAAAAAGATAGTTTTACTCTGATAACACATCTTTATAATTTAAGGACTCTATGCATTCATCACTAGTACAGTGATATGAGTTTGTTGAATTAGGAAGGTAACATATTGAGAAATAAAATTTGTTGTTTGAAAGACAAGGACAGTGTTGCCTATTTGGTTTCACAAATGTAATCTGTTTATTAGCAAACGTTCTCAAATTCTATGCAATTGTTCTCTGTTTGCTGATTAATCTCTCAAATCATCAGATTTTGCACATAGTTTCATGGTCAATATACACCTGGGCATGTTTCCCCTGAATGTTTTTTGCGCCATAGTGCAACTCCATCTGTTGCTTCTGACTCTGGTTTTTGTTTTTTTTTTTAATATATCTTTATTAATTTCAGAGAGGAAGGGAGAGGGAGAGAGAGATAGAAACATCAATGATGAGAGAGAATCACTGATTGGCTGCCGCCTGCACGCCCCCCACTGGGGATCGGGCCCACAACCTGGGCATGTGCCCTTGACCTGAATCAAACCGGGGACTCTTCAGTCCCCAGGCCGATGCTCTATTCACTGAGCCAAACCAGTCAGGGCCTAACTCTGGTTTTGCAACAAACATATGGGAAATATTGATGAAGAATAAGATTGCCGTGGACCTTGCTCCCACCAGGAGTGGGCCTCTCAGCTCTGAACATCATACTGAATTCACATGGAAAACACATATTTCTGTGGTTTTACAGGAAGCCAGACAGGTGACACCCTTGACTTGTTACCATTAACAAATATCTCCACTTTTTTTTCTTTATTGAATAAGGTATTACATATGTGTCCTTATCTCCACATTGTCTCCCTCCCCCCACTCATGCCCTTTTTTGTTTTCCTTCCAGATTTTGTCTTCTTTTCTTTCCTTATGAGCTAGTTTTAAAGCATGTCAAAGATGAGTTGTTAATTTTAGTTCAAATTTTAGAATTAAACCAAGAACTCCTTTTTACCACCTCATTTATATGACTTTTTATAAAAGTGAGTTTATTTTTTGCAACATGTAACAGAACAAATATCTAGCAACTCCCTTCAGTTCTAAAGAAATAAAGGATTCTGACTGTTCTACTTATAATTAAAAATATTATTTTAAAATTTTTACATAAAATATATATGGTTTTAAAAGATATTCTTATGACTGTACTTAAAGTTTCATATAGGGGATATTTTGTGAGCAAGTTCATAACATCAATTTCTCTTGTGATGAGATGTATCATATATAAAACAGTTAAATGTCAATAGAAATAAGTAAAGCAAAAAGTATATTTATTCAATGTTAAAACATAAAACACATTTTCAATAATTTTTGCCATCTAAAATCTTGATGAAAAATTGACCTGCTGGTTATTTTTCTCCACTTGTAAAATGTGTTAGAATATCCATTAATACTAATGGGGATTTGTTTTATACTGTCTTTCTCAGATATATTCATATTCTATAATTCTCCTTTTTAACAACTCTAAAAAGACTTGACTAATTTAATAAATAAGTTAAGGTTTTAGGAACCTGCTTAATCTTTGGGTAGTTATTCATGATCTTTAACTTGAATTTCATTATTTAATTATTGAGAATATATTGATAATAGTCTTTAGATAAAAATATACTGTCTTTGCTTCATCATTGTATAGAACAGATACACACACGCCTCCTTTCAGCACCCCACCCTGCAGGCACAACCACAGCTATCCTCCCCATGATGCTGCCTGCCCTGCAATTCCCTCAAATAGACACATCCAAAAACAAATATTTCTTTGTTGTTTTAAAGTTTGTCTTTACTCTAAAGTAGTTTACTCTTTGGGTAACTACTCTGACTTTAACTTGTTATTTAGTAATTACCTACAAAATTAGGGAGAAAATTAGGGGAAAAATCACAACCTTGTGTTTTGTCTCCCTGTGGATACAGGTGAATTTTAGGGCATAACATTTAGGACATGCCTGTTGATACAGGTAAATTTTTGTATGATGATCTATTTTCTTCCAGATATTTAGTGGCTACCCAATTGTGCCATTTGGCTTTAAAACTTTTTTTATAGTGTCTCTTTAAAAAGTATGACTCTCAAATCATATGTGGTTAGGCCTGAGGAGGGGGACAAGGGTGGGCTAGAAGGGATCAATGGGGAAAAAAAAGGGAACCTATGTAATACTTTCAACAATAAAGATTTAAAAAAAGATGGTGGCTATAAACAACACAAATTTATTTTTTTACAGTTTTAGAAGTTGGTGTGGCTGAGTTCCCTTTAGGAAACTCTAGAAGTGAATCCATTTTATTATCTTTTCTGGCTTCTGGAGGCTTCCAACATTCCTTGGCTCATGCCCCCCTTCCATTATCAAAACCAGAAATGAGTCTTTCTAGTTGAGTCTTTCTCATATCTTATCACTCTTATCCTTCCACTCCTGCCTTCCTCTCTATATTTTAGGACACTTGTGAAGTTACATTGGGTTCACTGAGTTAGTCTACACTAATAAAAGAGAAACATGCAAATTGACCATCACTCCACTATGCCCACCAGCCAATCAGAAGGGAATATGCAAATTAGAAGGACAAAGCTGGCAGCCGCCCAGCTGCTCCAGGTGCAGAGTGGCTGGGCAGGGCAAGACACCTGCTATGAGAGGGAGGGCGGGGGGCGAAGGGATCTACAGGAGCTGCACTCCAGCCACAGCAACGATGAAGAAGGTAGACTCTGTCCGGAGTCTGTAGCAAAGGTGGCAAACTCCGGCCAGAGCGAAGGCCTGGGTCCCAGGTGCCGGAGGAAAACTGGTGCTGGAAGCCAAGGGAAGGAAGGCCTATTGCATGAATCTCTTCATGCCATGGGCCTCTAGTCTAGGATAATTACCCTATTTTAAGGCAGCAAAAATGGGTGAATATTATTGTATGTGAATTATACCACAATAAATAAAGTTGATTTTTTTAAATGCAAAAGGCTACATATACTAAGGTACTTTTGTGGAGAAGAAAATAAGGTGGGCTATCTTTATCAGTAGAGACTAATTTTGGATTGTAGTAAGACTATGTGGTGCTGATGCAAGAATAGAACAGGGACCTATAAAACAGAATAGAGAACCTAGCAACCCCTCTTCTGGGCATCCATTCAAAAAATTTGAAAAAATGTATTTGTAAAGATATAAGCACCCCCATGTTCACTGCAGCACTACTCATGGTGGCTAAGACATGGAAACAAAGTGTCCTTTGATAGATGATTGAATAAAGAAGATGTGATATATATATATATATATATATATATATATATATATATATATATATATACACACACACACACACACACACACACACACACACACACATATACATATATACATATATATTCAATGAAATATTACTCAGCTGTAAGAAAAGATGAAATACTGTCATTTTCCATGACATGGATGGATCTTGAGATGTTCATGCTAAGCAAAATAAGTCAGATGACAAAAGTCAAGAGCAATATGAATTCACTTATATATTGGCTGTAAAACTGAAAGCAAGAAATGAACAAACAAACAAAAATTCATAGCATAGACAACAGTATGATGATTACAGAGGGAGAAACAGAGATGGGTATTAAAGGGTAAAGAGGTCAAATATATGGTGAGGAAAGACGATCTGACTTTGGGTGGTAAACACACAATGCAATATACAGCTGATGCATCGATGGAATTGTATACTTGAAGCCTACATAATTTTATTAACCAATCTCACCCCAATACATATAATAGAAAATAGACTAGAACATCCAGAAACAGATCCATGTGCAAAAACATGTGTGTAGTGGTAGTACTGGTATTAGCAATAGAAGTATGAGTGTGTATTGATGAGCAGTTTGAATAAGTGCTATTTTTCTTTTAGCAATCCTAGAACATAGCAATAGACTGTGCTAGTAAATAATGTCCTTAACTTAGAATTGATTAGCAAAGTCTAACACAATTAAAATACCTGACAGTCACCCCCATCATGTATTAGTGGTAGAAAATACTAACAAATAAATATAGGTCACTAGACCAGAAAAGAAATTCATTAAATAAACAAAAAATTAACAAATAACTGATCATTAGGAATTAATATCAAAATTAACAGTATCATCCCCACAACATTTTTCAGCCATATAAATTCCTATAACCATTCCCTCCTCTGTCCTATCTCCTCATTTACCTTGTGTATGTGGAAAAGGTTCAACTTCTCTAGCATCCAAAATAACAGGACTTCCATTTAGCTCTTGGATGCTAAGGAACAATCAAATAGTCAGTTATCTTCCAGTTTAAAAGTACTCATTAGTAGCTGTACTCCTGACTCTAATTTTTGTCTGTTATCAGGTTTCATATTTCTGAAGCTTGGGGGCCTCTTGGAGAATTTTCTTGCCCCCTACAAAGGATTAACGTTAGACCACCTACCTGTATAACTGATCCTTTTACCCACACAACTATTTTGTGTTAAAATGCATTGCCTACCTTATATCTGGCACTGTAAACGTGAAAGGCACTATCTTTGCCCACAAGAACATGGAAGATGAAAAGCTACAATTTCCAAGTAGAAAATTGCCTGCAATAATCAATGCTTCAATTCCTCTCCCATGTAATTCCTCAGGCCATTGTTGCAAGATATTTCTGTTTTTATTATCATCTTTTTCTCATAACCTTACTCTTCAACATATATGATATATACTTCCCTTTGCAAAGAATTCCCTAAGAAACGTTACTGTATTTTACAAATATGCACAAGAGCAGACTGACATTTATCAAGTACTTTCCAGGTGCTGAAATCTGTAAGTGCTTTACATGTGTTGTTTCAACTGATCCTTACAAAAGTTCTTGTGGGTTGGATTTTATTAGTTCTATTTCATCAGTTAGAAAAGTAGATGAAAAGACATCATCTTTTTTTTTTATCCTTCTTTTTACAAAGCTGTAAATCTTGGAGTTAGGACTAAGAACAATAGTTAACCTAATATCAAAAGATCTATTTTTTCTTCTCTATCCTAACATCTATAGCATAGTATAGTTCAGTATAGTATAGTACAGTGGTCAGCAAACCGCGGCTCGCGAGCCACATGTGGCTCTTCGGCTCCTTGAGTGTTCTAATGCCACTTCTTCAAAATAGACTCGCCCAGGCCGAAAACTGACTTCGGCGCATGGGCCACGAAGTTTCAATCGCACTGTACATGTGCACCCACATGTGGTATTTTGTGGAAGAGCCACACTCACGGGGCCAAAGAACCACATGTGGCTCGCGAGCCACGGTTTGCCGACCACTGGTATAGTATAATATAGTGTATTATAGAAATTAGAATGATAAATAATGTCAATGTTCTATCTATATCTATATCTATATATATATATATAAAAGCCTAAATGATCAGCCGACTGGCCAACCAGCCAACTGGCTGGTAGCTATGATGTGCAATGACCACCAGGGAGCAGACACTCAACGCAGGAGCTGCTGAGTGACAGCAACTTTGCAGAGTGCCCTCTTGCACTCGGTGACCCCTAGGGGGATGTCGGACTGCCAGTTTTGGCCTGATCCCTGCAGGCCAGGCAGAGGAACCCCAACTGCCAGAGGGACCCTGCTTACTCCACAGATGACCTTAGAGCCTTGGTGCCACCTCAGGTGCAGGTGGCAGGGGAGGGACTGCAGGAGGTTGGCTCCAGGGCGTGCTGGCCCGTCTTGCCCAGTCCTGCCCCTCCAGCCACCTTCTAATCAATGTGCATGAACCCATGCACCAGGCCTCTAGTATTTTCATATTTTGGAGCTAATACTTATCATTTATCACTAGCAGCAGCAACTTTTTCAAATCAGTTATGAGTTGAATTTAACTAAAACACATCTCCAAATGTGCCTAACTTAAACCCAGAAAACATTACAGTCTTCTCTAGATCTGGCTTAGTTATCTCCATAATATGACTAGCCTTCCTAAGAAGGTAAAAACAAACGTTTATGATAACTTGTAAGTGGTTACCCTCACCCTCAAATATAAACACTGTTATAGTCATGAGAGTTATAGGACCCAAATATAAATGCCATCATATTCTCTCACTTCTTAAAAAGCCTTTGTTCTCAAAATTAACTTCAAATCCCATGTATTTAAGTCCATTTCCCACAGCTTGATACGGAAGTCCCTTCCTTCACAGTCCAACCCTTAACTGCATCTCTCTTCTCACCTCCCCCTTGTAGCCAGTGTTTCACATCTATGAAGCACATAAATATGTTCAAAAACCTCATGTCTCTCATTTTTGGAACCATTAAACATACTGCTCCTGACATTTTTTCTTAACCTCATTTTAGTAAAAAAAAGTACTAATGTTTTAGGAGACAGTTCAAATTTCATCTTTTTTCAAGCAGCCTTTCTAATTTCCCATCTGCACGTGCCTGTGAGCCAGTTGGAAGGCATCCCCTTCTCCCATGTGCTATCTCTTCTCATTGTGGTTATTCACACTGAGTTCCAGTCCTTTTTATTTACTACATGACATTTACACTTGGTCTTTCTTCTGAAGGCGAGGGACATCATCTTTGTTTCTTTCTAGTGTTTCGTACCTTTCATCTAAGAATAGACACAATAAATATTTAGCTAAAGAAACGCTGCTTCTTACAATATAACACTGTCTCCAGTAGAAACCAATAAATCAAGTCCATTTGACTGTCTCACTGAAAAATAGTGCTGACTTCTACAATTAAAGGGTTTTACTTAATATTCTTAAAACGGAAAGTTTTACAGCCGCTGAGGAGTTATTTATAAAGTCATAAAATCTAGAAGAAATCTTTAGTAATTAGTTTACCATTGAGAGCACTAAACTGTAGCCTAATGGAATTTGTGAGTAGTTCTGAAGAAACATTTTATTTCTTCACAGAATTGTAAGGCTGGAAACAAACTTGAAAGGTCACGTAGTTCATCTCTCACGTTTAAATCATCTCAAAGAAACAGGAAGCTATAGAAAAACCTCTAGAAGAGTAGATATGGCAACTTCTCTTTGTACTTATTCCAGTACTTAACACTTTTCACCCCGAAAATTTCTCCAACCTAAATTTCTATGGCTAGAGGTTAAACCCATTTCCTCTTATACCATCACATTTTAAGCCTGAGAATAGTACATTAATCTCCTCCGTGTGAGCAGCTTGTACAGTACGGTCTATTATGGGAGCCCACAGTATTTCCTCTGTTTCAGGTTGAGTAATTTTCCAAAATTGTATTAATTTTTGTGACACCTCTAGGAATTCTTGCCAAAAGCATCAGCTTCTCTCTACAACAGCTTTTAATTTTCACTCCTGTCCCTCAATAAGCTCTCCCTCCAAAAGCAGTCTTATTATCATGCAAACTACAAAGAGGACAGAATTAAAAAAGTTGTTGAAAGAAAAATAGATTAATTAATATGAAATAACTGATGTAGCAAGGACTGGTTGAAGAATAAAAGCCATGATTATATCATGTCTATTCCCTTCATGATGTTTCAAATTATTTTCTGTTGATTTATAGCACTATTGATTCAGGCATAAAAGTTAAATTTAACTATGTATTTTCACCCATAAAATGGTTACAATAAAGAACCTACCTCATAGGATTGCTAAGGATAACATAATTGAATAAAAATAGTTATTTTATTGAGTAGGTGCTCAGTAAATATTAATTATTATTAGTAGTATTTGATCTTTTACTCTCCTTAAACATATTAACCATATTATATAATTTCAACTCTCAAAAAAAAGATATAAAATGATTAGAACTATGGTTTTACAGAAATATGAGTCTATTTGATATCCTGGTTTTCCTCAGTTTTATACAAGTGGCAGCTAAGAATCATTTTCACTTTATGTTCCATGGATATTAAAATTAATTTTCAACTGTCACTTTTTATCTCGATTTTTAGTCTTCTTTGCAGTCTTCCCCACCTGTCTATTTCAATTTCCTTGAGTTCAACTTTTAGGACCTTCTAAGAAATATGATGGTACAATATACTTCTTTGAGTGTTACATAATTTTTGTGTTCATATAGTTAAACTACTGGCCTGGTGCACAAAATTTATGCACTCAGGGGGGTCCTTCAGCCCAGCCTGCACCCTTTTGCAGTCTGGGAGCTCTCAGGGGATGTCCGACTGCCGTGGAGGTGGGAGAGGCTCCCGCCACCGCCGCTGCGCTCACCAGCGGTGAGCCTGGCTTCTGGCTGAGCAGCCCTCGCCCTGTGGGAGCACACTGACCTCCAGGGGGCAGCTCCTACATTGAGTGTCTGCCCCCTAGAGGTCAGTGTGCATCATAGCAACTGGTCATTCTGTTTGATTTGCTATGAATTAGCCTTTTATTATATAGGATTAAAGATTACTTTTTGACATCCTTAAATTAAACTTGAGAGCTTTCTAACTTGAAAGTCTCACTTATATTTTCCATATTTGCAAGTACCTTTGCAAAATATGTGTGGCTTTTTTGTTAGGGCCAGACAACCCCTTGCTGTAACATTCTCCCATGAATGGTAGGCCAACAGTTCACATCAATATGGCCTTACAATCAAGGCACAAGTGGTGACAGTTGGGAAATCAAAGCAAACAAACTGATTATCAATTATGAAAGGTGCTTTAAGTATAAATAACAGAAAACCCATTTCAAAGTGACTTAAATCATAAGATAATTAATTATCTCACAAAAGAAAAAGTGCTGCAGTTGAGTAACTACAGGCTTGATTCATTTAGTAGCACAACCATGTCATCAAGGTTATTTCCTCATTTGGTAAAAAAAGAAGAAAAAGTTAATGTAGATATGAAGAAGTTACTTAACATGTAGCATATATAAACAAAGAGATTGGGAGGGGGGATGTTTAAGAGACATGAAACCTAGAAATAGAAAAACATTCAATTAGAATAAATAAAGTAGTCATTATTTTATGAGCTAAAATAAAAATTTTACAGAATTAAAGACAAAAATGTTTAAATTTAGGAAAATGTAATTTTTCAAGAAAGAAAATGAAATTTAAGCCTGGTCACATCATAGTGAAATGCATAAATGGTCTTATAAACAGAAGACCTTATAAACATTATTTTGGTCATTTAGGACAAAGCAAGAAGGTTACTTTCTCCATGCCAGGATGAACCCAATGCTGCTGACACCTGACGTCAGTTTATAGTACTTTGTTATGGCAGCTCAAGCTAATACACACAGCTACAGAGACAAGAGAGATAATGACAGACTTTTTAAACAGTGACTGCTAGAAAATAATATACGATACAATTTCACAGATTTAAGGTGAAATTTATCTGTCAACTTAGATGTTACATTAAGTTAAAAAAAAACAAAAAAATTCAGACATCTTCAGATAAAGAAACACTGCAAAATTTACCACCAATGGTGAACCTCAGGGCAAAGAATATTGAACACAGAAGGAAGGAATGGTAAACATTAGGGAATGCTGATAAAGAAATGAACAAATAACCAGGTAAATCCAAAACAACCATACTGTATAAGTAGTACATAGCCCATGGACACAGGAAATAGGGTAGTGAAGACCTGGGGAGTGGGTAGGGCGTGGGAGGAGGGGGCGAAGGGGGGAAAAGAACAGATATCTGTAATACTATCAACAAGAAAAAATACATTCAAAAATAGTATGTCCAGAAAAAGGTTTTCAAATATAAAAGGAACTGTTAGACCTATTCAAATATAGAGCACTACAGAGAACACAGTGGTCAGAAGTTCTTCTTCTTCTTTTTTTTTTTAATTAGACTTTTTAAAAAAATATTTTATTGATTTTTTACAGAGAGGAAGGGAGAAGGAGAGAGAGTTAGAAACATCGATGAGAGAGAAACATCGATCAGCTGCTTCCTGCACACCCCCTACTGGGGATATGCCCACAACCAAGGTACATGCCCTTGACCGGAATAGAACCTGGGACCTCTCAGTCCGCAGGCCGATGCTCTATCCACTGAGCCAAACCAGTGAGGGGAGAAATTCTTCTTGATAAAATAGATTCAATGATGAAATATAGCTAATTAAAGAAGATATTTTTTAATCCCTAAAAAATGGAAAGTCAATAGCGAAAATTACTCAACCAAAGCACTGAAAGGTTTTAAACATAAAATGAAGACTAATATTCTATGGGAATTGTGGAAGAAGAGAATATCAATAGTATAAGCCTTGACAAAGTGAAAATAGCATAAGCAAACAAAACCAGGTAAAAAGAGAAGGGAAGGGAGAAGAAAGTGTTTCTATGTAATTGATTCATCTTTTGTAGCAGCAGGCAAACCACTGTCTGAAATTAAAATAAGTGGTTAAAAAATTGTCTCAGCAGGCTGATTCTATTTATATATTTTTACATGTACACAGTTCTTTTAAAATTCATTTCTCTGGTGATTAAAAATAGAAATCTGGAATCAGCAATTCTTTTGGGCTTATCACAGGTTTTTATTTTCATCTGTTAACTTTTAGTAAAATGAGAGGGAACATCTTTCAGTGTATAGTATATATTGTATACTTTCCTCCATTAGAATAGTATTTTCCTTCTCTTCTGTTAACTTCTAGTAAAATGAGAGTAGGCACCTTTCAGTAAAATAATAACACAACTGTTATCAGTCTGTCTGTCTATCTATCTATCTATCTATCTATCTATCTATCTATCTATCATCTATCTATCTATCTATCATCATCTATCATTTCCCTTATCTATAATATTCTTTTCTGTAGAGAGCGCCTGGGAAAGGCCCCTGAGCTGATTGTCATCTGAATCCAGCAGTGCCCTACAGAGCCATGCCCTGGAATCATACCTTGCCAGAGGCAGGTGTGTTGTCAGCCTGATCTTCAGGCTCAGGTGCCAGGGGGTGGGTTTTATCTAAATCCAGCCAAGCACCAGGAACAAACAAGATTATCTGGGCCCACCCAGGAGTGATGATTACAAAGAAGCTACAAGAATGCACATAATCTCCTTTGTCTTCGGCTTTCGTAAAACTTCCTGGTATTTTGCTGTATAAAATAAACGCGCTGTATCTGCTCTGGGTCACTGTCTCTCCATCAGAGGACAGCTGTCCCACCCGGCCCCAATTTTTTTTTTATCTCTGTGTCTGTCTCTTTCTTTTATTTTCTCAATCCCCAGCCACCCCTACTCAGGAACCGGACTGCTCTCTAGCCATGCTGGATGCAGAAAAATGAGAAATATTTATATTTGAATATTTGCACTTTTCTAAGTGTTCATGGAAAATCCCCATACTAATTTTCTTTAATTACATGAAAGCAGGCTTAGGGGAGGTGGGCATAGAGATTTAAGGGATGTTTTGCTTTTTTCTTTCAATTTGCAAATGACTTGAAATTTTTATAATGCACATGCATCACTTTTATAAAAACAAAAATGTAATTCTAAAATATTTATATATGAAAAATAAAGTTTACTCATTTTTTGATGAATTCAGCCTAGTAACAGAACCTTAATTCTGACCTTTTAGATAGCAACTTCAAATTGGTTGATAGCTATTGTATAATCTCTCATTTTCCATCTAAATAAGATGAAAGACAAAAATTACATATACAATCTTAAAAAGCAGTATGCATTCTTCTTCTTCTCTTATTCAAACTTTCAAAAGATGGATCTGGAATAATATTTTGCAATTAATAAAATTGAAATATAAATGCAAACTATGTTTGTACTCAAATTCAAATATTTTCAAAATTATTGACTCATCATAACTAAAAGCAGCTGGTGTTCTATTTGAAATGTCTGTAAACAATCTAAGTTAATGCCTCAAAAGATGATCAAAAATAGAAAAAAATGTATCTTGGAAAAGATGTTGGATAAAGAGTCTAAAGATGAATTTGACCATAAGGGTAGTGTTCTATAGCAATATGATGCTTTGAAAGCACTTTAATCTCAATAGCATATGTCATGGAACAAAAATAGATAAATCATGCCACATTGGTATCATTTAAAAAGGATATTTTGGAAGGAGTTGTCAGTGCTATTTTTAACAGTAAATTTTCAATCTCAGATGAATTTCCACTCCCTCCCCCCCCGCCCCCCCGCCGCCCAAGAACATTAGTTAAGAGTAGCTGAAAATCTCAATATCTAAATCCATAGCTAACAGAAAGCACAGTAATTACAATATCCATGCATGATTTAAGACAGCCACACAGTATATATACAGCAGGCTACCATGGTATATTTGTTAAAGAGGACCTCATCAGTTATACTTGTTTCCAAATTACAGTGGAGAAAATGCACCTCAAAATGCATGCAGAATTAGCAATACATATATAGGAAGAAATGTTAACATTTCTTTGTTTATTTACATAGTTTTCTTTTCACATTTCCATTCTGGGGTGTATCATATTGTAGACTTATATAAGTACTAGTAGCCCGGTGCACGAAATTCGTGCACATTGAAAGGGAATTAATTAGATGAAATATTTTCATATTGCTATTTGCCCTTTCTCTATAATAAAAGTGTGAGAGATAAAAGGAAATGAGTACAATGTATAGGAAAATAATACATAATTTTATTAATAACTAAACAATAACAAAATGATATAACAACAATAACAAACTTGTAATATAAAAACAACATTGATGCAAATAATGACTGATAAAGTGATTAAACTTAGTCTAATATCTCCTTGTATACCACATTAAGAGTAAAAACACTTTCAGAGTGCTTGACTAATTTCCCTTGAGATAAAGTATTTACAACTTTAACTTTAATGTAACATGCTCTTTGAACTCAAGAGAAAGCAACAGCCGTAACTGGTTTGGCTCAGTGGATAGAGTGTCGCCCTGTGGACTGAAAGGTCCCAGGTTCGATTCCAGTCAAGGGCATGTACCTTGGTTGCGGGCACATCCCCCATAGGAGGTGTGCAGGAAGCAGCTGATCGATGTTTCTCTCTCATCGATGTTTCTAACTCTCTGTCCCTCTCCCTTCTTCTCTGTAAAAAAAAAATCAATAAAATATTTTTAAAAAATACTTAAAAAAAAAAAAAAGAGAGAGAGAGAAAGCTACATTAACTGACCATGTCCAAAAACGGGTTCAGGTAGGAATATTCCTACTCTGTCTAGAGTTTGTCCTTGTGATTTATTAATAGTCATCACAAATGCTGGCATAACGGGAAACTATCTTCAAATTAATTTAAATGGGTGGTCAGTGTCAGATGGGGACAAATCAATTCTTGGAATCAGAACAATCTCTCCCTCTGCAGATCTTGTTAATATTTCAGCTTTGATAATGTTAGGTCGCAATCTTTTGATAATAAATCTGGTACCATTACAAAGACCCCATTTACTATTAAGATTTCTCAATAGCATGATGATTGCACCCACTTTCAATTTTAATTTATGACACGGCATTCCAGAAGGGGTAATACTATTAAGAAATTCAATAGGAAAATTTTCCTTTTCAGCATCATCTGTTGAGTCAATGGAATCATCACTCAAATAGGTGTGAAAATCTCCATCAAGTATATCCAAAATTTCTTCATTTAATTTTTGAACGTGCTCATTTTTTGAACAAAGAATTGCACGTTTAGATATATTTTTAATATTATCTATAGGTATACTATTTCCAAAGGTGGCTTTAATAATAGATCCATTAAAAATCATTTCATGGGGAATTTCAATAATATCCATTCCTAAATGAAAACTGCTATCAAGTTTGCCATCTCCAAGTTTTACTAACCATTCACTATAAGCAGAATCCTCTGATCTCATATTTGTTTTAAGAGACAACTATCTGAAACATCCCCAAACACTACAGTACTTTAAACTTATTTGTACTATGGCCAATCGTATAGCATGGTGGCACAAAAATCCCCTCTGAAAAGAACTTTTCCACCAAATGCAACATTCAAAGTAGCGCCAGTGAGAGCTTTATATGTATGGCACGTGTGCGAGTCAAAGTTTATTTTTAAATTTCCAGTGTGTGTCATATGTACTGGTTGATCAGATGAATGTACAAATGTCAGTCACTTAGCCTTTTATCTATACAGATTATTAGTCATGATTTTACCTTTTTAAAAAATTATCCTTTAATACCTCCAAAGCACAATGAGTAAGAATCTGAAGGTTTATGTGGCTTCTATTTGGTTTCTAGGACAAAGTTCTTTCCTTTACCCATCACTCACTTCTCTCCTTTTATTCTTGAATGTTAATTCCAACATAATTTTTTTAACACCTCTTGAAAAGGATCCCACCAAGTTTTTGATAGTCCACATGATAAAACTTACAGAAAAACTACAGCATGAGACTTGCATTCTATCACTAACTTCTTCATATAACTGTAATTCCTCAGTCTCTATAGAATGAAAAAGGAAAATAAAAGTGCCTTCTCTCATTCCAAGGCCTTTCTCAGTCAGGCAACCACAAAAAGAATGAGCCTACAATTCATGCCATGTAATCTCTATCAGGCATAATTCAAATCAAATCCCATCAGGCAAAGTCTGGGATAATTAAAATGTATAAGAGAACAGTGGTGACCTGGGGGAGAACTTATGAAACCTTGTCTCCTGCTTTTGCTGAATATTATTTTTGTTATGCTAGACTCCAAGTCCCTATCGGGGACCTGGTCAGGCAGCTGCGGGCGCTAACCCACGCTGCCTGCTCTGGTCCGTGATCCATGATCGTGGACCTGGGCAGGCGGCTGCCGGTGCTAACCCATGCCCGCCTGCCCTGGTCCGTGATCCGTGATGGCGGATCTGGGCAGGCGGCTGCGGGCGCTAACCCACGCCTCCTGCCCTGGTCCGTGATCCGTGATCACGCTGCCTGCCCTGGTCCGTGATCCATGATGGCGGACCTGGGTAGGCGGCTGCGGGCGCTAACCCATGCTGCCTGCCCTGGTCAGCCGGCTGCCGGCACTAACTGCCTGCCCCAGTCTACCATCATGGCTTGGATTCCACCAGCAGCGGGTGCTGCCCCCTCCCCCCGCCATCTTTGCTGGTTTAATGTGTATATTTGCTCCTGATTGGCTGGTGGGCATGGCTGGTGGGCGTGGCCGGTGGGTGTGGCTTATAGGTATAGCAAAGGTATGGTCAATTTGCATATTACTGTTTTATTAGGTAGGTTAATAAGGAAATAAATATACATATATTAAATGTGCAGTCTGAAAAATCTAAATTATAGCATAAATGCAGGATTAAAAATTTTTTACCATCATCATTAATTATAATGTATTAATTCCCATGCCAATTCTAAACATTCTAAGGCACAGTTTAGCCAATGTTGGTAAGGGATACTGCTATGGATCAAATATTTGTGTCCCCCTCTCCCCAATTCCTATGTTAAAACCCTAATTTCCAATGTGATGGTATTTGGAGATAAAGCCTTTGGGACAATCAGGTTCATGAGGGTAGAGACCTCATTAATAATATTAGTGCTCTTTCAAGAAGATGAAAGGACCAGAGATTTCCCTCTTTGCCATTCGAGGGAACAAAGAGAAAATGGGCATCTGTAAACCTGGAAGAGTGTCTCACCAGACACCTAGTCTGCTAACACCTTGATCTTGGACTTCCCAGCCTCCAGAACTGTATGGCATAAATGTTTGTTGTTTAAATCACCCAATCTATGGTATTCGTTTTAGCAGCCTGAGCTGAGTAAGAAAGTAATCACGATGGTTACCTATGGGAAAAGATAGGAAGTTTGGCAACATTGGAACTGTCATCTAGCATCCTGCTCTAGGCACTGGCAAATACTGCTTGGTTATTTTATGTGGATAATTTCTTTGTTGCTATCCTTTCCTTTTCAATATTGCAGTACTCCTGTGATTTTCCTGGCAGGCCATGTTTATCTCCCCCCACCCCCACCCTTTTTTTTTAAATAGCATGCAAATGCCAAACCTGTGCCTATAAGGAAGCCAGAATCTTCTGCTCTGAATCCTCACTTAGCCTGGTGGTCCTTCTCTGGTGCTCGAGGGCCTATGCAATTTTTTCTTCATTGAATGCATACTTTCTTCTAATCTTTTCTGTCATCTTCTACTCTTTCTCTACTCAATTCTTTCCAACAGCCTATACATTTGATTGATTTCCATATTGGTTTCACAACCATACTACTTAGAAGGGTTTCTTTACTTCTCAGACACTGCTCAACCCATTCTAGGTTAGATTCAGTCACCAAAACTTCACCAAAGTGGTTCTTACTAATGTCACCATTGATCTCTATATTAAAAGTTATAGGGTGTTTTTGCAATTTTTATTGGGCCTTTCAGTAGCATTTGAATCAGGGAATTCTCCATTTCTCTTCATATACCCATTCCCTTATCTTTAATGATAATACACAAGGTCTCCCTACCTTTAAGGCCACATTTATAAATCCCCTATGCTAATTTTATTTTCTATATTTATTAAATATTGGAGTCTCTGAGTCTCTTAGGACTTGCACTCAGTTCTTTATTTTCATTCAATGATCTCTTATGTAGTTTTTATAGGTAATCATATTTGCTTACATGGCTTCTATTAACAACAACATTCTGCTAATGACTCCATTTTCTTTTCTGTCTACATAAGTCTTTTCTAAGTTTCAGACCAATATGTATGGTCTCCTCTTATATTAGCATATCAGGTATACTATATCCAAACAGAAATAATCATTTTTCTTCATATGTTTTCTCATCAAATGCATAATCAAATGCATAGCAGCCTGAGTTTGTTCATAACAAACATAAGATATATCCTTCTCATTTTTCTGCTTTTCACTTGGAATATCCTATTTATCATCAAGACCTATAGATCTCTACATTTTATTTATAGTGGGTGGCCCAGTTCATGAAAATTCATGCACTGGAACGGGGCAGGGGGTCCCCTTAGCCTGGTCTGCCCTTTCTCACAGTCCAGGAGCCCTCAAGGGCAGGAGGCGAACCGGTGATCAGGGGAAGGCAATGTACCCATCACGCCTCTGCTGCTGCCACTGCCAGCAGCACAAGCCTTGGCTGGCCCTGGTTACCTGAGCCTCGGGTGGCCCTGGGTGGCTGGGCAGATGCCATCTGGGGCTTGCCTGCACCTCAGGCCTGCCCTGGGCGGCTGGCAGCCACCATCGGCAGCTTGCCTGTGCCTCGGGTTGGACCTGGGTGGCTGGGAAGCCACCATTGGCAACTTGCCTGTGCCTTGGACAGGCCCTGGGCATCTGGGAAGCCTACACCTGAGGCTTGCCTGCGCCTCAGGCCAGCCCTGGGCGACTGGGTGGCTGAGGGGACTGGGGGACTCCAGAGGCAGGCACATGGAATTGCCGAACCCACCTGGGGGCGGGCCCGGCCATGCTGCATGCCTGCCACTCTGGTGGGGCTGAGGGGACTGGGTGCCACCATCTTGTGGCTGTGGGCGCCACTGTCTATGAGGGTGTGGCAGTCAATTAGCATATTTCCTCCTTATTGGCTGTGGGCGTCACTGTCTTGATGAGGGTGTGACAGTCAATTAGCATACTCCCTCTTTATTAGATAGGATTCTTATCTGTTTTCTTCCAGCCTTCTGGTCACTGATCTTGATTAAGCCAATATTCTCTCTTCCTGACCAATGCAACAGTCTCCACCTGATGAGCCTGCATTCACCTTTACTGGCCTGTAATTTATTTCCTTTTTAGAAGAAAATGTGATATTCAGCATGTAAATATCTGAAAATAGAATCCAGTTTTTCTACAGATAACATCAAGGCCCTACATAACTTAGAAGTGAAGGAATTTAGTCATAACCTAGTACTTTCTTGCCAAATAACAAAATGAAAATATTATATTGAGGGTATAAACACTTTATTTCAGGACTTTCTTAAAGAGTTCAATTGATCATCAGCTCCTTAATAATAGTAATGTTGAAATGATAGGTTAAAAAAATTAGAGTGGAGTAATTTAGACTTAGGAGAGCCTGATGGGAGTTTCTATCACTGGTCAAGATAATAAGTTGAGATTTAGTTTCAAAAGGGATTCCTTTTCATTTTTAATCTGCTGAATTCTTATTTAGCCTTTCTACTTTACGTTTATTGGAAAGGTTTCCAAGAAATTACAGAGGGTTCTAATGCAGTGAGTAAATATTTGATCATCTTGAGTTGACATAAGTTAAATCATAACTCAGGAATATTGCTAAACTAAATAAAGGTGTCTTGACATGTTTTCACTCAAATCTATCATTATTCAGGATGAGATATTATGCTGTTGAATGCTTGAACAGCCACAGAAGAGCAGAATCATGATAGAGTAATTCCAATCATTCTTCTCAACAAGTTCCCATCAATGAATACACATCATTTCTCCCAGGCACTGAAAATCCTGTGCTTTTCATGAGGTTTTGCTATGGATCCATGATTTCTCTTAGAGTTTAAGAATATACCTGGGGATTATACTGAGAGGTAAGACACTAAATTTTCATCTTTGAAACAAAGTTGTGCCAAATATCCAATCCTTCCACTTTGCAAAATTATTTACCCTTTTGTTTTTCTCAGAATAATCTTATGAAATGAAAAATAAATCTTATTCTATATATAAAATGATATTATTTATAGTGATATTATATATGACATATATACAAACATATGTAAATATATATTTCTCTATTTAAATAAGCTTATGTCAAAGTATTTTGCAAGTTCTTTTTTGAAATTGCATAATAGTGAAAAGAAACTTCACATATAGAAATATCTGTCATCTGTCCACTTATAAATAGCAAATTTCAGTAGCAGATTTGTTAAACCCAACAAAAATATTTAGAATTTTATAATGCAGAGATTTGTTCAAGGAACATAGAAACCCTATTGTTTTCAAGCAATAAAAGAAGAAGATGGATATTAATATATTTGTTAATTAATAATGATACATATTCATAGTAAATATTTTTTTAAAAACCTGTTTTCTGATCATTGACATTTAAAAAATCTGTTTCTAGTTTAAATTCAGTCTTCAATTATGTTGACCAAATGATAGGTACAAATAATATTTTAAGAACTCATGCTTTAAGGAAAGCTCACTAATAAGTAAATTATTTAAATTTTTTTCCCTTCAGACACAGTGAGCTTAAAATGTAAGTTAAAAATTAATGAACTGTTGACAAATAGGGAATCATATGCCCGTATTCCAGGTAGATGATGAAGTGCATGTAAGTATGGCTGTTTGTAGAGTTTGGGAAAAGCAGGAGAGCATCTTGTTATTGTAAGTGTAACTTTAACCTCAGAACCTAGAAGCCTAGATAATCTGGTTTTCTGGATGGTTTGAGAAGTAGAAAGAGAATGAATTTACCAAAACCAATTTGGCAGAAAGTGATTGACAGATTTACATTACTAACAATAATCATTTATTGAGGTCTTTCTATATGACCAGTATCATAATGAAGTGCTTTATTTGTATTATCTTCTTTAATCCTCAAAAATATTTTGATGTCGATGAAACTATTTATCTCAAGATATATAGAAAGTGGTTCAAATCTGACAGCTAGTAAATGACAGAACCAGGATTTGATTCCTTAGATGGTTTCTTTAGAGGCTCTGCTTTTTCTATGGCCTCACCTCCCACAATAAACTGTAATTCTATATTTGATAAATCTTGGTTGAAATTGTCAATAGTGTCTGAATCTAAAAAGCTGAGGTTCAGCCCTGGTCTGGGCTCAGTGGTTAGAGCACCGGCCCTCAGACTGAAGTGTCAATGGTTTGATTTGCAGCCAAGGGCCCATACCTCAGTTGCAGGTTTTTGATCCCCAGCCCCTGTTGGGGCACATGCGGGAGGCAACCAATGTGTCTCTCTTACATAGATGCTTCTCTCTCTCTCTCTCTCTCTGCCTCTCTCTGCATCCCCCTCCCTCTCTTCCACTCTGTCTGAAAATC
This sequence comes from Cnephaeus nilssonii, assembly GCF_951640355.1. NCBI lineage: Eukaryota > Metazoa > Chordata > Mammalia > Chiroptera > Vespertilionidae > Cnephaeus > Cnephaeus nilssonii. The sequence continues at coordinate 46,616,046 of NC_137078.1, read as the reverse complement.
AATGGAAAAAATATCCTGAGGGTTAAAAAAAAAGTTGAGGCTCAGATTATCATAGTGGGTCTTTATCATAATGCTTCAGCTTCTGAAACCAACGTTAAAATAAACAGTGGTCATTTTGTTTCCTCCTATATTTATTATATGGATTTAATGAACACTTTTTATACTTTAAATTTTCATTTTAAATCCTGATCTCTAAGTGTATCATTATTTCTATTCAATTTTAAATACTGTTATAAGGACAATTACTTTTTCATTAATAAATTAATTGACCTGAAAATATTATGATATTAGTAATATATGAATCACTGGAATCTTTTATTAAAATCATACCGATAACCCACAAGACTTGATGTTTCTTTTCTCAACATAATAATGAAATTGGACTATGGGTTATGATCCAAAGCCTTGCTTAAATTCAGGTTCTTTACTTATTTATTCTTAAAGCAACCATCTGATTTTTTCAAAGGATAAGTATAATGAGATTATTGACTATAAAACAACAATTAATGGTCTCTACTAAAATTTTTCTGACATATTTGTCCACTAATAAACTGAAATTCAGAGTCCAAAACACATAAAAAAACCATTCTTTTCCACATGGTATTCCATTATGAAACTGCTGCAATGAACATAACATTAGTTGAACAAACATAACACTATAATCAAGCATCTGCTTGCCTTCCTGCTTTGCATATCCAACAGAGGTTTGTTGTACTTTCTTTAGTATTCTCAATAGATTTCTGTGTTCACAAAGGTCCAGAAATTATCTTTAGAACTTATCCTCCATATGGCACCAGAAAACCTGGCATAACAACCTTTCCGGCCCAAAGGATTATTCAATTCTCTTATTTCAAAATATAAAACATTTGCCACAAATGCACAACTATCAAGCAAATGTTAGAACCACCTAACATTCTGTGCTGAAATCTCATCAAAAGTGATTTGTCTATGCATGTTGACTTTAATAATTAAAAAAATGCACAACAAAACAGCACATTCCTTCCCAATTCAAGTTGTAAATGTTAAACACAACCTGAGTTATATTTTTCATACTAAATTCTTTAATATTCAGGATGTTCGTTGATCAGCAGAGGGCCAACTGCAGGAAGTCACTAAATATACATGACCCAAATTTTAGTTCTGATGCTGTATATCCACAAGAGAGAAATACAGTAGAGATGTCCACTTGGCAAGATAATTATTTTACATATAGGTAACTGATCTGGTTAGTCAAGCCCCATAAAATCTCAAATAAATGACATATTTTGGCTTTCTTTGGGAAAATATTACTAATTTCACCATTTGCTTTAACTCTCCTTGGTAACCCATTAGTTTTCCTGTATAAACACAACCTGAGTCAATACCTATTAAGCTAACATGTAAAGTATATGAAGAACACTGACAACTTACTACCTTCCTTCTATTGTAATTTTTTAAAAACTACATTTTTAAACAAGTAAATTTTATTTCTAAATGAGCTCCTCCTATCTAATAAAAGAGAAACATGCAAATTGACTGTACCTCTGCTACGCCCACAAGCCACACCCACCAGCCAATCAGGAGCAAGTATGCAAATTAACCCAACAAATATGGCAGCAGCCACAGAGCTGGAGAGAGCAGGAGGCTTGGGGTGCCCCCGGCAAAGGAGGAAGCCAAGCTTTCCATCTGCCCTGGCCTGCCCTGGCCTCCGCTCCAGGCTACAAAATTTCAATTATAGAAGATAAATAAATCCCAACAAAAATGGCAGCAGCCATGCAGCTGCACCAGCCGGAGCATTGGGTTGCCCCTGGCAATGGAGGAAGCCAAGCTTCCTGTCCTGGCTGGCCCTGACCTTTGCTCAAGGCTACAAAGTTTCAATTATAGAAGATAAATAAATCCCAGATACCAGGGCCTCCACTTGGGTCAGCGGGATGCGTGGACGGCCTGCAAACCACCACAGGCCCCTCACCCAGGATGCCCCATGCCCCAAGGGAACCCCCACCCTGATCTGGGACACCCTTCAGGGCAAACCAGCCGGCGCCCACCCGTGCACCAGGCCTCTATCCTCCTATCTAATAAAAGAGTAATATGCAAATTGACCATCACTCCAACACACAAGATGGCTGCCCCCATGTGGTCAAAGATGGCTGCCCCCATGTGGACACAAGATGGCTGCCACAAGATGGCCAGCAGGGGAGGGCAGTTGGGAGGGACCAGGCCTGCAAGGGAGGGCAGTTGTGGGTGATCAGGCCAGCAGGGGAGGGCAGTTGGGAGGGACCAGATCTGCAAGGGAGGGCAGTTGGGGGTGACCAGGCCTTCAGGGGAGGGCAGTTAGGGTGACCAGGCCGTCAGAGGAGGGCAGTTAGGGGCAATCAGGCTGGCAGGGGAGTCGTTAGGGGGAGATCAGGCTGGCAAGCAGAAGTGGTTAGGGGCAATCAGGAAGGCAGGCAGGCGAGCAGTTGGGAGCCAGCAGTCCTGGATTGTGAGAAGGATGTCTGACTGCCCGTTTAAACGGGCAGTCGGACATCCCTTGAGGGGTCCCAGATTGGAGAGGGTGCAGGCTGGGCTGAGGGACAGCCCCCCACCCCTGTGCACAAATTTCGTGCACCAGGCCTCTAGTGTGCTTATATTTTTACTTTACAAATATAACCTTCAAATATTAAAAAATATACAGTACTATATTAATCCATAAGTAAATCACTTAAATAAGTTAAAAGGCTCCACCTTCAATACAATGAACCAGATAAATATAATGTCACTTATAAAACACCCTTTAATGCAATCGGGAGAGAATATTCAAACTCCACAGCAGCAAAAAGTAGTTTCCTTCCTTATAATGATAACATAGTGATTGACCTGTGAGTTTAATGTGAAGAATAATAGGGTTCCCAGTATGTGTGGTTCCTTACATCGAGCCATGACACATTGCCAGATAATTTAATTAATGTGTAACAAGGCCACAAAATAAATTTCTTATCAGCCAAAAACACTCATACAGCAAATTTTATTTTCAAAACATAACCTTAAAATTATATCTGTGTACCTAAAAAATATAGTACAGAAACTCAGTCATTGGGTTCTCCTGATATCATTTTCACAAATGGCACAAAGCTTGGTATGTGATGTATAGCCTACAGTGTTTGGTTAGATTCTAAGCTTCCTAGAGAAGGTCACTAGCTCTTTTTATAGCAAATAAAAGTCAAAAGTGTTAATTTCCTCCTTAAAACCAGTCCAAGGTTGAAAATTTCTGACATTCTATATTCCAGCAATTCATTTGGGAACTTTTAAACAATTATAAAGGGAATCCATGAAACTATATACTAATCTGGATTTCTTAATAATATAAGTATCTGAACTAAAATTGCGGTAAAATCATGTTAATATAGAAAATAGCATTACTCTGCAGTAAATCCCATGTAAAGAAACTTTGCAGGAATTGAGCTTGTCTGACCAATGACACGTAAGACAATCACAAATTTTAATGAAAACTCTTTGACTTGAGTATTAAGTGTCATCATCTATTACATTCATGTGTTGAAGTTCTTTCTCTGGCTTCCAATTTCTTTAAACAGATTATTTTTTTCCTCCTAATATCCGAATTCTCTCCCTACTCAGAACTATACTTCAGTCTATAGTAACTTAAAGTGCTAGTGCCCTTTTTCTTAATGGCAATGGACCAAAATATTTAAAGGAGCTGAAATATTTCATTAATATTGCCTTAATGTTTTAATATTCAGAAAATCACAATTTTTATAACAGACCAGTATGCTTTATTCTATAACTGTTTAACATTCCAAATGCATGATGCATTTATACACATGCTATATAATGTACATTATACAATGGTATTTTCTCATACAGATGATTAACAAATTATACAAGTATATTGTAAATTCAGATCTTTGGGACAGTTTGATGTTTGATGGCTGGTAAAATCCTATATAATTAAGAGGTGATATGCAAATTGACCATCACTCCAACACACAAGATGGCCACTCGCATGTGGTCAAAGATGACTGCCCCCATGTGGACACAAGATGGCTGCCATAAGATGGCTGGCAGGGGAGGGCAGTTGGGAGGGACAAGGCCTGCAAGGGAGGGCAGTTGGGGGGACCAGGCCTGCAGGGGAGGGCAGTTAGGGGTGACCGGACTGGCAAGGGAGGGCAGTTGGGGGTGACTGGACTGGCAAGGGAGGGTAGTTAGGGGTGACTGGGCCAGCAGGGGAGGGCAGTTGGGGGTGACCAGGCCAGCAGAGGAGGGATTTGGGGCAATCAGGCTGGCAGGGGAGCAGTTAGGCATCGATCAGGTTGGCAGGGGAGTGGTTAGGGGGTGATCAGGCTGGCAGGCAGAAGCGGTTAGGGGTAATCAGGCAGGCAGGCAGGCGAGTGGTTGGGAGCCAGCAGTCCTGGATTGTGAGAGGGATGTCCGATTGCCCGTTTAGGCTCCACTGGGATCGGGCCTAAACGGGCAGTCGGACATCCCTCATGGGGTCCCAGATTGGAGACGGTGCAGGCTGGGCTGAGGGACACACACATACACCCTCCGTGCATGAATTTCATGCACTAAGCCTCTAGTACGGGATATAAAATCCTATCTCAAGAAGACAAGAAGAAATTATCTGAGATAATATGTTTTTCAAACCATTTTCCCCTCATCCTCCTAAACAAGTAATCTTTTAGTTAATTACAACACGCCTAAATTTTTCCCAGAGCAAGAAAGTGAATATCTTTTGGGAAGAGTTAAAGCACATTTTTAAAAATTAAATAAAAATACCTGGAAAAGCATCAGTATAAGATTTTGTTACTCTTTTTTGCTTCATTCAGCATTTTCCAAGTTTGTTTTATAAAATAAACCTTTTTTTCTCCACCATAATCACTTTCCAATATTCCATGTAATCTCTCTTGCAATTATACATTTTCAAAAATGATGTAGATTTCCTCCTCTGCACATTAAGTTAGTGTTATTAGCAAGCAGACTTTCCCAAATGTATTTAATGATGAAACCCTTTTCCATGTGTGATAAGAGGAGTGCTCAGTGGAATGCACTCTGGGAACCACTCCTACAAAATTTTGAGAGATCAGTTTAACCAAAAACGTCAACAATCTGCAAGGGCATTCAGGCATGAAGACAACAAAAAGACTTTCCTAATGCCAGAACTTAGGACACATGCCATGCGGGACTCCACTTTTCATGGGGAGAAAATACTCAGATGCACTCTCAGCAAGCAGGAAAGAATAAAAATAAGCAAAATCATAGTAAACAAAAAACCCGTATGGAGAAGTTGTTGTGATAAAAGGCCTAGAAGTGAACGTTAAAAACCTGTTAGAGAGGGCACCAGAAAGACATCCTTCCCTGCCTACACCCAGCCCCAGGATGCCGACCCCCACAGACCACAAGCATCCCCCAGACTCCCTGGTGGAGTTCCTGGCTGGAGACTGAAGGTTGGGAAGAGAGGAAAGTTGGTGTATCCTTCCTGCTCCCTCCCTACTTTAGTGCCCTCTCTGGCAGTGGCCGGGTCCCCAACCTGGGCTCTTCACATGGACCTATTCTCCAAGGTTCCAGCTCTATTTGGGTTCCCTCCACCCTTGTCCCTACAGCTCTGGGAATGAGAATGGTTCCAGGTTATTGTTAGTCCCCATGCCTCGCCATTACCCTTCAATTTAGCCATACTTGTATACGTAGACCTTCATTAAAGCCTCTTTATTAAAAAATAGAAAATAAAACACTTTTGTGGATGGAGATAATATTTTCTTCATAATCTTTATATTTGGAAGTATCATAATTCTAATGAAATAATTTAAAGTTACAGAGAGTAAAAATACTTTATTTCTTCCCAATTCATTCATGTGATCATTTATTGTTTTAATCAAATTTAGAGCTTTATAAAAAACAAAGTTTGTTTCAATAACAGTCCTTCACTTTGTGCACATTAATTCAAAAAGATAGAACTTCATCTTAAATGGGTACTGATTATTAAATGCAGCTTTATATCAATTGTACTTAGGTCAGTTCACTGGAAGGAGTGATAAATGTGAGACATTCTCAATACATAAACTAAACTTTTTTGAAATTAGAAATAAAAACTGTCAAAGTACTAATTAATTAGAAGTAAAAATATCATTTCTTTCTAAGTGCCAATAATGTCACACTTTCTAGGATTTTGTGAAAAAGGCATATTTGATACACACAATGCAGAAGGAAATAGCATAGTCAGCATGATTCATGAGACTCTGAAGATCAGGGCCAGAGTGGCTCCAAATCAGAAGTCCATCATCACAAAGCATCAGTACCAGCATTACAACTGGACCTGCCTTAGGACACACCACTTCCTAATTCATGAAAATGTTCAAAAGAGCAATAATTAGGTTAATGAAAATCCAGCCTTGCATAATAGGTCACTCAAAATAAGGTAGGAAAATGATTAGAGAAAATCAATGTGAAATATAATGCTAACTGGTCATGCAAATTTTCCATCTGGCTATCATGAATACTCTTTCTTTACTGCAAAATATTTGGAATGGGATCATACTTAAGGTAATTTTGCTGTATTAGCCTTTAACAATGGACACGATTCAACCAAATCTGAGTGCTGAGACACCCAAGCAGAAATATCATCCGCAATGTCTTAATAAATTAAACATAGGCAAGGTACAATAAGAATGGGGCACCCACCAGTCAGAACAACCACTCAACAACAGTCCAAAGTATTTAAAAAATTGGACCCATGAAATTTTGGTAGGTTCCAAGGGTATAATGGAATAAGAAATTCGTCACTGTACTCAAACAATAGTCATTGATAGGATTCCCCAGGGATGACTGAAAAGCAGGGAGACCCTATCAAAACTTACTCCAATGTTATATATTAAAGCAAAAATTAAAGGGAATTATGAGGAACATGAAAAAAGAAACAATTTTTTTTTTCTTCACAGATAGAAATAAGAAAGGCCTGGCAAAGGAAGTGGCATGTGTACTGGGTCTTTGACAATGAGTCTTGGATTATACTTACAACATTGAAAGTGCCAATGTCTCCCCTGAACACACACACACACACACACACACACACACACAATTGATGATCTTGTCTCATTTATTGAGCATGACACAAAGTATTTTGCCGCCTGAAATTATATGTAATCCAGAATGGCGAAATTTGGCTATAGGTTTCTAGCTAAGAGGACTGCTCCTTTGATCAATTTCACTCTCACCATTACTGGTTCCTCATGCACTCATAAACAAATAATCATTGAAGTCCTTTTGGAAATGCAGCAGGAGAAGACGTTACATCTTGCCGCATTTTGTTCCACATGATAGTTAAATGGTAATTATAAAGTCACACAAATCACAATCCTCCTCCAAAATGGATATGCATGGCATTCTATTTAAAGGGGTTATTCTCAAACACATATTACAGTGACTAAAGCTCTACAATAGGAGAACATGTTTAAAAAAAAATCAAGGAGTTATAGCCTTCTGTTTTGCTTTTTTTAAACACAGAGCCCAGCGTTCCTAAACTGAGATCTCTAACATGTTTGTTTGCTTTTTTAATATATTTTTATTGATTTCAGAGAAGAAGGGAGAGGGAGGGAGAGATAGAAACATCAATGATAAGAATCATTGTTTGGCTGCCTCCTGCACTGGGTATCAAGTCCACAACCCAGGCAGGCATGTACCGTTGACTGGAATCAAACCTGGGACCCTTCAGTCTGCAGGCTAATGCTCTATCCAATGAGCCAAACCAGGTAGGGCTTCTCTGGTTTGTTTTTAATGATTCAAGAGATTCTGATATAGTGCTTCTCTTGCTGATCAGATTATATTTAATCCTGTACTTTTCAGCACTGTAATTCAGGAAGGTTCACTGAGATTGGTCCAGAAATTCTTTCCAAAGGAGGAAGCCACTAGAGAAAACATGGAAAATAAGTTTCATTTATGTGTCAGCCTTTACTGATTTGTAATATTTGTCTGGGGAAGAGCGTTGAGGTCAGATCCTGGCTCAGCAGGAAAGAATATCATGATGTGTCATGGGTCTTAAACAGGAAAAACGGAAGCAGAAGGACTAAATGAAAACATTGTCTGCATTGGTAATGCCTTCTCCAGAGACCAAAGTTAAAAAGAACAATGTACAGTGGAAAGTGCACTGAGTTTAGAGGCAAGAGATTGAAATCTGCATATCTTTCTAGTTCCTGTTTCAAACTGAGCCCCAAATCCAGTTATCCTGCAAAATAGATGAACTGGAAATTGACTATTACTTCACAGTAACAGAATCAAAGATTTTAAAGCTAAGTGAGACATTAATAATGACCCTAGTCTCATCAGCTCATTTTACAGAGACACTGAGGCTTGGATGTTCTTTGTGATTTACCATGAGAATCCCAGTTGAATAGAGCTAGAATATAGATGACACTAGAGGCCCGGTGCATGAAAATCACACACGGGTAGGGTCCCTAGGCCTGGCTGGTGATCAGGGCCAATCTGTGCCTTCCTTCCCCTGGCGGCAGAAACAATCAAAAGTATTAGCAAGTGAGAGGCTCTCTCTATGGCGCATGCCTGCTCCTTTCACCATCCCTTTCCCCAGGTGTATTTTTCTTACCTCTTTCTTTCTCCTAAGCTACAAGGGCCCTTCTTTTGGCTCTCTAACTTGTTTTCTGAGCTCATTTCTTCTATGGCTGGCTCACTTCTCCTACCTCTGTAATTTCCTAAATGAACTTTCTCTCATAGTTTGAGGAAAAAAAAGTATTAGCTAGTGAATTCACAAAATCAATTGGGGGAAACGGCTAACATAGGGAGGAGACTGCAGGTAATTACGATATTATAACCACAAAAGTTATAAGTGAGTCAATAACAAAGTTCTGGTATAATCAAATGGGGCAGAGTTTCTTCAGACACAATATGCTATTCCTGGTTACCATATATAGGATCCATCCCATAGTAATGACATTGCAATGCAAAAAAAAAAAAAAAATGATAAGCGAATGATGTAATTAAGGTCAGAAAACACATTGGCTACCTTGTTTCACCTTTGACATAAAGGTGGGGAGGAATTTGGAAGAGGTCAATCCAGGTTAAAAAAAAAATCACAAGTGGGTGAAATTAGATTATAGATTATCATAAAAAAGAGTATTGATTCTCCTTGATGAACTCAAGAATATTAGGTGAATTCATCCTGGTGTACTTTCCACTAATGAGTAAAAAAAAAAAAATTGTTCCTTGTTGTTCCCCTGTTTATGCATGATTACCCTTGTAAGAGAAGAAACCCAGGAATGGAGACTTTAGCCTCAATCTTCTGGTCATTTTTAAGCATTGATTTGTTCACTGGCAATTTTATCAGCTTATTGTCTTGCTGCCTCTTGCTACAAAGGCAGAGGAAGATTTAGAGAAAGGAGGTACCAGGAACTCAGCAACCTGGAGTTTTTAGGATTTGTCAAAGAAGAAAGTATTTTTGTGGTGTGATAGCTCTTTGTACATGGAAGTGAATTTTATTTTTTGTTTAGTTGCGGAATTTTCCAGAGTCTCTGTGAAGTTATAAATTGGACTTTTCCCCTCAATCTCTTTTCTCCTCCTAGAGTTACATTTTCCAGGCCATTGTTTTATTTATTCATCTGTGTGCTTTGTATTGTTGGCTTTTTTCCAATGACTAGTTATCCTTAAATGACTCGTATGTTTATAATTAAATAACAATGTTGATTATTACAGGTATTTGGCCCAGATTTTGCCTGCCAGCCTATTACAACCTCTTTAGTGCATGAGAATTCAGTTTCCTATACACATGGGTGGTGCAGAGCAATTTTCAGACATGATTCCAATCGCATACATGGGGGGAGTATGCAGAAAAGTGGCATCAATTTTTACACTCAAGAATTCCCTCCAGGCAGAGGACAACATTGCCTTTGGGAGTATTTTCTTGGCTTTAACTGGGAGCAAACACCAGTGGGGCATAGGGAGCCCGATCTGTGTGGTTTTTGGAAAATAGTGTCTCAACCAATCACCTCGATTTCCACATCCTTTCTGGGAAAGGGATGGGATACCATCACCACAAGGAAAAGCCATCACTTTCACTGTAGCCTTTTCTGTATGCCCTGAACTGACCTGTTTAATGGCTGTGGATTCTGCTTTGAAAAGTTCACTCAATTCATAAACTCCTCATGGCCCCACCCTGATTTCACTCATTTCATTGTTCAGTACACTGGGCATGAAGGCAGTAGAGGAATAAGAGTTAAAACATTGAAACTGATCAAGACATTGAAACATGTAAATAGTTTTAACTTTCCTAGTACACTTATTCCCGAACAATGTATTTTTTATATTTTTTATCAGTTGTTTTGATATTATGTAGTTGGGGAAAAAAGAGATTCAAAGTGGGAGGGGCAGAACCAAAATAATTCATATTTATTTCAATAACATTCAATTTCCTTATTTACAGAAGTACCTCAGATTGTAGTTTGAGGATCGTATGTGGCAACTAACTGTGATTTCTCTGGGAAAATTAATTTATAAGTTGAGGGTAATACTAGTCCTATTTCAGAGAACTGTATATACAAGTCAAGGGTATATACATATCTTTTATCTATCATATAGGTGTAACATTATAGTTAAATATAAAATACTTTAAAGGCCCAGTGCACAAAATTGGTGCACTTGGGCGGGGGGGTAATTGTTCCTCAGCCCAGCCTGCACCCTCTCCAATATGGGACCCCTCGGGGGATGTCTGACTGCCGATGTCTGACTGCCTGTGGGATCGGGCCTAAACCGGCAGTCAGACATCCCTCTCAATATCTGGGACTGCTGGCTCCCAACCGCTCACCTGCCTGCCTGCCTGATTGCCCCTAACAGCTTCTGCCTGCCAGCCTCATCACCCCATAACCACTCCCCTGCCAGCTTGACGATGCCTTTCTGCTCCCCGGCCAGCCCAATTGCCCCCAACTGTCCTCCCCTACCAGCCCGGTCACCCCTAACTACCCTCCCATGCCAGCCTGGTCGCCCCCAACAGCCCTCCCCTGCCATCCCAGTCACCCCCAACAGCCCTCCCCTGCAGGCCTGGTCGCCCCTAACTTCCCTCCCCTGCAGGCCTGGTCCCACCCAACTGCCCTCCCCTGCTGGCCTGATTGCCCACAAATGCCCTCCCCTGCCAGCCATCTTGTGGCAGCCATCATGTGACCACATGGGGGTGGCCATCATGTGTGAGGGTGTGACGGTCAATTTGCATACTACTCTATTATATAGGATATGGAAATGTGATACAAAGAGGAATTAGAGTTACTTTCTGTTCACTTTTCTGTTTTTGAATTTATCAAATTATCACTGTATTAAATATTTAGAACTATAGTTATTATTTGTAGGACATAGTTTGGATAGTATATTTAATTATGTTAACTGATGTGTATATACATGAAATAACATACAGACACATATGTTTTGTATGTTTTGCCTCCATTCTGATGACTTTAGGTTTACCCATTTGCTGAGCATGCTCTTTATTACTAAAGAGCCAGCTGTTATGGAAGCAATCACATGTCCGCAACGCTGCTGTTTTAGCCCAGGCAGCATCATGCCAGTGTACTATTTTAATTAATATTTCTCCCACATTCTGAACCCATAGGCTATTTCTTCTTGACTCTTAGCTATTGTGCCATTATTTTCTCTACTCTCACCAGTGTCATACAGCTTTCTAGTTTATTACATTCTTCCAGTTGAATTTTTCAAGCATAGATATAGTTATCAGATAATAATGAAAAACTGTTTTTAAATGTAGAGTATGTCTCCCTGGGTGCAGGCACCAAGACTTCATTATTTTCTGTGAAACATTTGTGATGTTGCTTATAATAGGCATGTCCCAAGCCATGAAAAGATTTCTATACATACATAAAAGCTGGCAGTGACAGCTTTCTTGATCCTTCCTGTGCTAACCTGGGACATTTCCCCTCCACCCCATTCCGATTCCCTGAAATTTCCAAGAATGTAGCCCCACTTAATAAGTTTATATGAGAATAGAGAGACTGTCTCTTCCACCCATCCTCACACCAACCGTGCGCTGTACGGCATCCCCTTGTACCAGCTTCTCACTTCTCCAGCACAGTTTATTCCAATTCAAGCAATTTCATATTTTAGATATACACAAACATTCTTTCAGTCCTTCCAACTTTACTTTCCTGATTACCTGGGATAGGTAGGAGAGATCCATTTCAAAAGTCTTTAAATATACCCCACAATTTTTACACAAACTTCTTCACCTTCTCTTCACCGAGCGCCATAAAGAAAAATGTGCAAATAAATTCCCAACCATACCTCTGTAAGTTATTGAAATAATAAATTATTAAAATGATGCTTTTTTACCAGTTTGGTTTAAAAACCTGTACTACACAATTATGCCCGGTGACTAGTAACATTTTGATATCTTTGGTAATCTAGAAAAGGTTGAGTTCCCAGTATTTGAGTCTTAGCTTTATCACTTTAGCCTCAAACACTGCAAAACTCACTTAAGATTTCAGAGTCCTGCTTCTCTTATATGTAAAAGACTATAGCATGGAGCTCAACAGAACCAGTTATACCCAGTCATAAGGGTATTTGTAAGTAAAAAATAGCATCTGTGACATAAAAGATAATGAACTGTACAAATATAAAGTACTATTGTTTTGATAGGTTGGGTAAAATAGCCTTTTGTGGATTGACGGACCCTTGCTAATTTATTCTTACTTTACCAACAGGGCCATCTTCTTAATACACAACAATTTGTCATGCGACTCAGCTACTTACTACCTACTAATGACTCTTCTTTGTTAACAGAAGTTCATACCCTTGATATTCTGACAATTCCCACTGATTGCTCAATTAATATATCCTGTGATACATATCCAGCACAAAATACTTGGAACACCTTAATACATACCACACATGTTCAACTTCTAGGCCTTTGTTAAATCTGATTCCTTTTGCTTGATTCTTTTTGACACTTTGTCAATCTTGATAAATTATATTTATTCTTCAATTCTCAGCTTAAATGTTATCACCATTCAGAAAGCTTTCCTGAAGTTGGTTGCACATATCAAATTTACCTGTATTTATACTTTATATAATATTGCATCAAGTCATAAATGCAGTTCTGTAATTGTCCCCAGATATACTAGAAATTAGGGCCAACTTATTACTTATTATTTATTATTTAGCCCAAGGGCATACAGTATATGTTAAGCGGAGGCCTGATGGTCAAACATAGTCAGAAAAAAGTACAGGTTCTCAATTCAGACAGACTTGGGCTTAAATGTTGGCTACACCACTAGTTTGTTGTAACACTTGAGGTGTTCACTTAACCTTTCTAAGACTCTATTTTCTTAGAGACAAAATGGGAATAATTCTAGATAAAGATGTTGTGCTAATTAATACCCTGATCTACGTGCACAGAGATACTAGTTATCCTGATGATGATGGTGATAGTGATAATCATAGCGATGATGATGATGAAAGTGCTCAATAAATATTTGTTCAGTAAAAATATGATTAAATGTAATAAATTCACTACTAATAAAATAGTATCCATGGGATCATATAATCTAAATTCTGATAACTTGTTCTAAACCAGCTCTTGGAACAAAGTACATTTAGTGAGAAATGGTTTTTAAAATAATAGTTATTTGGAAGATCTCTAAAGGAGCCAAATTATATAAAGATAATGAAGATTATGGTAATGATGCCAAAAAGAAAATAACTTTTATTCCTCATGTAGTAGGCATCTTCTGAAACAAAACTCCTGTCCTGTGATTACTTATTTACCTAATACCAATCTTAAAGAAAGACAGGAAACATGGGAAATTTCTCGAGAGATAAAAGAAGCCAACAATAGTTGATAATATAATATATTCAGTTTAATTAAATTCTAAAAACACATTAAATATACTTACTAAAAATAAAAAAATCTGACAGTGAATTAATAAAAGGTGAAAAAGATAAAAAAACAATGTTTGAATAGTTTTAAGAGGATGTCATAAACCTCAGTTAGTAATATTAAAACAAGTGAATATATAACTTTCTTTAAATAAGAATGGGGTTTAAGCTAAAAAAAAAAGAGGATTTAAGTTTAAACAAAGGGGAGTGATTTCTGTTAAAAAGAACTTGAAAAGAAAAACTATTCTTATTATGAATTGTGTTTTGTGCGAAAAGAAATTGCAGGCTAAAAGGTCTTGAAGTATTTTTTTTCCAGTGGAAAAAAAATAGCCATCAGCTGGCTATTGACTTAGGCAGCAAGGAAAAGATGTGTTTTTAAAGAAATCATTAAATACATGATAACAGCTGCTTGACTGCTGATGCTCCAAATTGTGAAAAATTATTGATGTCAATGATGGTAATCACAATAGTTGAAAAATATCTAATTAAGAAAAAGATAACACTACTTATGAAGTACCATGGTTCAATTTGTAATGACTAGCAGAAAAGCACACTAATATGTTTGATGCAGTATTTTGAAGATCACTCAACTATCAACTTTCCATAATGCCATTCAATTAAATATACTGCAAAAATCCAAGATTGTTTATGGAAAGAATTTTGTGGTGCTTGTAGACAAGTATATTACAAAGAGAAAGGCCTGATCTAATGCAACATTAAACTACTGTAGCTTTGTTCTACATTTGTTAAACTTTACACTAACTATAATGAGGTTTGGTCTTACAATGTACTGCATATTTAATCTTTTTAAGGAGCTTATAAAATTGATTTACAAGATAAAACTTGTTTATGCTATAAGCAAACACTTGCAATGTTAACAGTGTGCAATATCCTGGCTTAATTAGAAAAAGTCCCTATTATCTTAAATATATATAGTATAAAACCACATGGTTCATAGTTGATAGTTGAGTGAACTCAACAATTATATTTTAAAACTTATTTATATGGTTTGAAACTTTTTTCTCTTTCTTCTACATAGAATGTTGTTCTATTGACTCAGTCAAAACTAGATTCTACTAAAAATGAATAAAGTGAAATAAGAAAAATTAAGTGACTCTTGAAGAAAGAGGAGGTGTGGTGGTGGTGAAGACCACAGACAAGAAATCACTTAAATTTGATTATCAGATGGCATTATACTTATCAAGTCAATGGCTACATTGCATTCTAGAAGGACCCTTCCTAGTATTATTGCTCTGGGCTATAGACTAAAATTTTATAAATGAGGTCTACTTTTCCACAAATAATGCATTTTCAAAATTCTCCTCCTTCCCTTCCTTCCTCTTTTTCTCTCTCCATCACCCAGGGTAGCTGGGGAAAACCTGAAATCTCTTAATATTATCCTCAAGTGTGGGTAATCAAGTACTAAACAGAGTATCTGAGCACCACATTTAGCAATAGAGCCTGGATGTCTTGAACTCTGTTCTTTGTGACTCTGCTCTTTGCAACTTAGTTTTCCAGCTTAAGTTCAAGGGAAGTCTTTAATATTCATTAAAAAAAGACATAATGGAATTATCAAAAATATATAATCAAGTGTAAATTTTGACAAGGGAAATTCAAACGTATTGTTTAGTTAATTAAGCTTTAATTTTTGGACAGGGGAAAAGCAATCACATCAAAATTTAATCTTACAATAAAATCCAAAAGTTAATAATGATTGTTTACCTTCACAAATTGTGACGCCATTTCCTGAAAATCCGATGTTGCAATAACAGGCTTCAACTCCATCCCGTATTTCACATTTTGCATTTGGAAGACAAGTTCTGGTGCAATTTTGAGTATAAGAACAATTCAACAAAGTGGAAAAACCCACTAAAGAAAATAGAAAAATAAAAACCTTTTCAGAAAGAAAAAGAAAAGTTTCCTCTCATTTTTTGAGTTAGATTACAATAAATATAAGTCTTCTTTCTTTCTGTTTAGATGATAAGGATTTCCCAAGGGAACATTTAGCTAAAAACAGCAGAAGGCCAAGTAAGTAAAAAAGATGAAGGCATTTTTTCTATCTCAGTGTTTACCAAGGAAATCTCAACAAAATCTAAAATTTAACAACCAGCTTTATAAAGAACACAGTGTTCCTAGGTCATTGGGCCATAGGCTCACCTTCACCCAGGTGAGATCCTTTTAAAGATAACTGCAGATTGCAAAGCATTCCCCTCCCCACCTCTGGGAATGATTCTGTGCTGAAATCACAGTCAATTGAGTCTTTTTACATTCAAATTTGTGTTCTTTTAAGATGAAGAGCAACATATAATACCCAGAAGGACAAGTGTAATTCCTATTTTTTTCTACATTCTAATGATCTTTTTAAATTCTGCCTTTCTATTAAAAACATTCTTTTACATTTTTTCCCAGTAGAGAAAATTAGAATAAAACTCAACATACTGGTTAAAGATTGGTCTTCCAGAAACGGAACCCCACACAAACATGACCAACAAAATTCAGCAACAAGACTTATTTCAGAGGGATTGAAAACGAAGTTGCAAATGGTGGGTTTTTAGGGGAAAATAAGGAAGACCATAGGGCGTTCCTTTTTTATTACTGTCTACGGTCTTTTCAAGACAAGCCTGCTTGAGAAGGGACATTTATGAACCATACCAATTTTCTGAATATTTTCAGTCACCTCAGAAAAATTGTCCTTACTAGTAACAAGAGATACTTAAACACCTGCTTCTAAATCCCAGTCTCCTATAGGGCTGTATACACTGTCTAAACCACAGTTAATTCGCCTTCAAGGATGTGATATCTCTTCTTTCTGCACAGCCTCATCAAAATGATATTTTAAATGAACCCAAAGTCTGGGCTCAAAGTCCCCTTGGAATGCCAGGAAACTCCCCCAAGTGTTAACAGTTTGGATTTTCCCAAAATTCTGGGCGGGGGATGGCTCAGAAGAAAGGTCAAAGTCTAAGACTTTGAAGATTTGGGGGATTTTGTCAGCAGGAAAAAAAAAAAGTGACAGTCCCTGGGCCCCTAATAGCGAACTCCAGAGTTGAAAGGCCAAAGAGAAAAACATCCTGCGGGGCTGCGCCGGTGCTCCTTGGAGACCTGGCCCGCGCGCTTGGCAAGTGCGTTCCAGCCTGGCAAACTCCGGGTCCCCGCAAGCGGCGGGTCCTCCAGCCACCGCGGGGACGGGGTGCGGGGCACTCACCTAGGAGCGGGAGGAGTCTCATTGGCGGCGGCCTTGGCGGTGGCGGTGGCGGGAGCGCGACTGGGTGTTGGACGGTGTCCCCGGGACGGGTGGCGGCTGGGCGGGCGCGGCAGGGTCCCGGCTCCGTCCCCAGTGACGCGCCGGCTTCCTCCGGACACTTTCCGGCCTCTTGTGTGTGTGTGTGTGTGTGTGTGTGTGTGTGTGTGTGTGTGTGTGTGTGTGTGTGTGTGTGAAGCCCCGAGTCTGCTGGCCACGTCCGGCCCCGACCCCTTCCGCCACGCCACCGCCACCGTGACTTCATGCCCAGGCTCTTGGCGACCGTGTCAGCGCTCTTGCAGACCCTTCCTGGGGTCATTTTGGCCCCAGGTGTAGCGGCCAGAGCGCCCACCCCACCCAGCGCCTGCCTGTCCTCTGCAGAGACCCAGGCAGGGTCCCGCCAGGGACAGCATCCAGAGCAGGGCAGGTATAGGGGTCCTTCCCGCAGCCCACATCTCAGGATATGGGGTGCTTTTACCCACTAATCAGGTTCCATAAAAACTAGGGGCCAAGAAGTGGTCAGGAGCCCTGACTCCAAACAATGGAGCATTCATTGCCAGTATTCAGCCCTCACTCGGTTGTGGCTCAGAGTTCCAGAGTGTAAACTAAGGATATTCTCTATCATGCCAGAGGTCACGATTGGGCCTAAAACGACGGAGTAAAAACAAACAATCCAAAAAGCGAAGTTTCAAGAATTAAATGGCTTTGAAATTACAAAATGATGTTTTCCATTTTCAATTAAAAGTTACCCATACCCCCACCCCCATGCCCAGAAGTCTTCCTTTTTGCATGTTACTCTGTATTATATAGAAACTGATGATTCAGGTTGAAACATGGAAACAAGTCTAGCTTAAAAATGAAAAAATAACTGGCAGGTATGGCCAGTCTATAAGTGGTTCCCTCAGGTAGGGTAGAAAGTGAGGATTGACTGCAGAGAGGCACATAGGAAAATTTGGGGGTGGTGGAAATATTCTACATCTTGAGTGGAATGGAGTTTACAGGAATGCATGCATTTATCAGGATTCACTGAACTCTACTCTTAAAATTGGTGCATTTATTGTAAGAAGATTATAACTCAATAAAGTTTATTTAAATAAAAGAAATGACTGATATTTGTGCCACCAATACAAGTCATTTTATCTTTAAACAATTCGGCACAGCTTTGTCATATTTCATATATATTCTGTTCAATTTAAGGATCATCTACCGAGAATCTACTTTGTATAGGGAGTACCCTGGGAAAGATGAACAAGAATGACCCTTGGACTCCACAAAGGTGATAAAACTACTAAGGCAACAACCCTGGCCAGTTTGACTCAGTGGATAGAATGTCAGCCTGTGGATTGTTAGGTCCCAGGTAGGATTCCAGTCAAGGGCACATGCTGGGTTGCTGGATCCCCAGGAGGCAGCCAATCTGTGATTCTCTCTCATCATTAATGTTCCTATTTCCCTCTCCCTCTCCTGTCCTCTCTGAAATCAGTAAAATATATATATTTTAAAAAACTACTAAGGCAACAACTAAAACTAGTCACAATGACACAAGTTACAATGAGATAAATACTTACGTATCGATACACTAGTATTTTCCTGACCATCCACTGTATTTTTCTAGCTAATTCAGTACCTGCAAAAAGCACCTGAGACCGTAACCACAACAGATGAGGGAAATGAGGAACAGAGGTGTGCTGTGACTTGCCCAGGGTCACACAGTTAACCTAAAGGACTGGCTTTAATTCAAACTCAAGCTATTTTGCCCCTGAATCTGTGCTGTCAGTCACCATGCTATGTTCCTTCCATAGAACACCTTCAGGAGAGTACTGCAAAAATGAGAAGTCACCAGTTATCTATTCAGAGGGTCTGAAAGGTGATTTAAATGCTCTAAATGCCAATAAACAAACAAATAAATAAATAAATAAGAGAGACAGCGAGAGAAAGAGAGAGCGAGAGAGAAAGGAAGAAAGGAAGAAAGAAAGAAAAAGGAGACATATGTACTACTATTTAGAACACTTTAAACAATAAAATAAAATTTAAAATGTTAAAAAGAAAGAAAGAAAGAAAGAAAGAAAGAAAGAAAGAAAGAAAGAAAGAAAGAAAGAAAGAAAGAAAGAAAGAAAGAAAAAAGGTTTGGATTTTATTCTGTTGATAATTGGTTTCCTTTTGGTAATTTCCTTTTGGTGATTCAGTGAAAAATTTCTGGCAACAATCTGAAAGAGGGATGCTAAGGAGACATCAAAGATAGGAGAGCCAGAGTAATCTTGGAAATAGACTCAAAATGTCTGTACAAGGGTAGGAGTATTTGGGTGGGGAGAGAGGGACAGATTCCAGAAAAAAATTAAAGACAAATTGATGTCAGGTTGCCTTGCTAAAGTTGAGGGGTATGTTTTAGATGTATCCCTAGTTATACGCGCAGAAGAGAGTTGGGACCATTCATAAAAATAGGAAAGATAAAATGAGGAGTAGCTTTGAAGGGGAAAAAAAGCACATTAATGAACCCAGTTTGATAATATAAAGTTCAAGGTATTCTAATGACCTAACTCCATTTATGTGAAGTTAGTTTTTCCAAATTCATTGAATATATCATTATTCAAAAGGTACACATATAGAAATATATTATTCTCTGACACAATTTAAAGCTGAAACACAGTATCTATATTTTAAATCATTACCTTAAAATAGTTCACAAATCAGCCACCTAGGCTTACTTTTTATTTTTATCCTAAAGATAAAAATAAAGAGTAATCAATTAAAAATATTATTCTCTATAATTGTTTAAAAATTAGCAGGGTTAAAATTCAATTAAAAAAAAAGATATTTTCCAAACTTCTCTTTTGCATGTGCGTAAGTAAAAAGTAAAAATTTATTCCTATATTTTTATCAAGAAAATACAAAATAGCCCACAGGCAATCATGAAGTATTTAGTGATGCTTATAGTTTTAAGATTGTTCTTTGTAAAAATTAAAATGAATTAAAAACATAATACTTAAATAATACTATTTTTTAAGGAATAGATATAAAAAAATAACTGTATAATTCTGGATTCATTGTGTTTAAATCATTGAAAAAGGAACATTTAAAATTTTCAATCCATACAAATATTTCAATTATAGGTGAGATAAAAACATATCTTTAAAAAGCACTCTCGAAGTCTATATAGCTATAAGTTTAAATCTTATCAATAAACTTCACTTGGGTACCATTGAGACATGTCTAACTTTTGAAGATATAACAATTACTTAGAGCTTGATTTTTGCCTAAGTATAACACATGGAAGTGAAATCATTTTAAGCTGCCTACCCAATTGTGGTTTTAATACACTATTATGAACACTCATCCTGCAATGTGAGATCTTATCAAACCTATGATTATTAGTTCTAGCTTGGGTCTGTCTATAAAATGTCAAATGAGATAGCATTTTCTTGAAAGATTCTTGGTCAGGTTGAAGTTTGCTATGGAAAGTAGTCATTATGAAGATCTGGGTTTAGTGTAGTTTTTATTTTGAATATATTATTTAGCCTCTTTCGGAACCATTTCACATATTGTAACAAGGAAATAACAATGCCTGCTGTGCTATATCATAGTGGGATGCTAAGGTTATTAATATACATGTCAGATCTATACATTCCACGTCTTTAATATTCAACACATCTAAGTATAGGAAACCAGTGCCCAACGGAAATGAAGATTTTCTCCAAAGGTGCAATTTATGGTTCCCACAGAGACTGGCCCAAGGAACATATGCTATTTCTGGACCCTTTTCATGAGGCTCTGTGAGAGTGTTAATAATACTGTTGGATTCTAAATGTTTGGCCAGCCCTGTCACTATACCTCTAAATATCACAATTTACTAGATATAATTTTCCACCACAGATCAATTTAGTCAAAGCCAAAGTTAACAATTGACATTTGGCAAAAGATCTGTAAAAAAGTAAAAAAAGGAAAATTGAGTTATATGTAATGTTGGGATGAATAATCTGATTGCAACATACTCAGTGTTGAAATAAAAAAAAACCAAAGTGGGGCATCATCACCCCAGTGTAAGGGAATTTCCACAAATAGGTAAGGATTGAGGTTCCATAAGGGACTTGTCTATTGATGCTTCTTAACCTGTCTCTTAGAACTTCAACGTAAAAACAAACAAACATAGGTTTTATTTTTCCTCCATGACACCTCACAGTCCCTCTAGAATGATAGGTAGGTAATAAAAAAAATGTGCCAATTAAAGGAATAAACAAATCAATAAATATCCACAACAGTGCATAGTAAACTTCATCAAAATCATAAATTTTTATTTTTGGAGATTAATTAGAAATTATTTGCCTCAGAAGTCTTTCAAGTTTCCAGATACATTTCATGTTATTGGGATTGAGCAAATATCAATCTGAAGTGGAATTTTTGGACTGGAACCCGGATTCTTTGTCCACCGGAGTCGAAGTATGAATCCACAGGCAGAAGATGGTATAGCAAAGGTGGAAATTTATTAAAGAACAAGTATAGACTCCCACATGGGGAGAGAGAAAAAGTCCCATAGAACTGACTCCCACGTAGGGAGGGGGAAGAGTCCCACTGAGTTTCTTTTCCCTACGGCTTATAAAGGCTAGATTTTGGTGTCTTTTTTATTTTTTATTTTTTTTATTTTTTACAGAGAGGAAGGGAGAGGGGGAAGGGAGAGGGATAGAGAGTTAGAAACGTCGATGAGAGAGAAACATCGATCAGCTGCCTCCTGCACACCCCCTACTGGGGATGTGCCCACAACCAAGGTACATGACCTTTCAGTCCACAGGCCGACGCTCTATCGACTGAGCGAAACCGGCTTTGGCAGATTTTGGTGTCTTGATATCCCCTCTGATTGGTCACTATTCCCTTGGACAGGTTACTATAGTAATTCCTGGGCTCCTTCCTTATTGTTTTCCTATTAACTTTGGGGTTTCTTCTTCTCCTTCTGGATGAAGGGCTTCCTTCCATTTATTTTGTAAATATGGACCTTTTGCTGTTCCCAGCTCCCTCATTCTATGGAAATGTACCTGTTGCAGCTTTTCAGCTCCCCCATTCTATGGAAATACACCTTCTGCTGCTCTGCGGGCCCTGTGTTTCTTCCACGGTCCCCTTGATTTCTAAAATTTCTAAAATTTCCTAAAACCTGTCTTTTTCAACCCCAAAATTTCCTGTTACAAATCTTTTACACTTAATTTTTTAAAAGTCAGATGAACAGTTTGTTATTTGTAGAGTAATTCATGGTTCCCAAATAGCGGTGAAGTATGTTTTGGTTTTGTTTGTTTTTGTCTAATGTTAAACTTACGATCTTAAATAGTCAGTATAAAGATTCTACAATTTTCAAACCAGCTATCTGGACATTTGTGTCTCTCTAATCTAATACTGAGTCTATTTAATGTCTATCAACATTTGCCTTAATTATAAATTATTAATTTTTAATACACATTTCCACTTAGGTATTTTTTAAAATATATTTTATTGATTTTTTTACAGAGAGGAAGGGAGAGAGATAGAGAGTTAGAAACATCGATGAGAGAGGAACATCAATCAGCTGCCTCCTGCATACCCCTTACTGGGGATGTGCCAAGGTACGTGCCCTTGACCGGAATCGAACCTGGGACCCTTCAGTCCGCAGGCCGACGCTCTATCTACTGAGCCAAACCAGTCAGGACTCCACTTAGGTATTTTTAACAGCTTCATACTCTAATTAAAAAACCACCTAGTATTTGAAAAACATTTAAAATTGAATTTCCCAAACTATGAACAGAAACACTTGACTAGCTTTTATGCTACTCCTTTCTTTAGTGAAAGGGGCAAAAAGCATCTGGTAATTTTCAGAGTTGATTGGAAGGGAGGAGATCTGAGTTCCTTCCCAGTCTGGTCATTCAATTGTTTTGTGACCTTAAGAAAACTCACTAAATCTTTCCATTATTCTGTTTAACATTTGCAAATGTTCCTGTTTTGTATGATTTTTTTCCTCTCCTATAGTTCATAAAGATTTATAAATTAGCACCCAAAGGGCAACTCAACATATTTTTGAGCCAGGCATTGTTTTTTAAAAAGTAAAAAGCACATGCATTATGTAATTGTATGCATTGTAACCAACTTCTAAATTATTTTATTAATGTATTTCCCTTTGTTTGGATCTTTTCCATGTTACAGAAATATTAAACTGATCTCATTTTCTTTAAAGGGCAGCATTTTCAAAATATAAACCATGAAACCATGCTAAAATCACTTTCTATTAAATATTGTTAAACTTTTTAGCTATGCTTTTAACAGGTTGGAGCATTGATTTATTCATAGTTAATTGCTCTTCTTCATTGAGTTATCCAAAATAGTATCCTGAGAGGTTATAGAAATCAGTCAGGAGGTACGATTAATTTAAATTCTTTCTTTAGGTATGTGATGCATTGTACTTTACATTTAATTTACCTCTGTGTTCTGCAATCACTAGTCTATAATAATAAAAGCATAATATGCACATCGACCAAACGACCAAACAGGAGAACAACCATCTGGACAACCTTCCAGACAACCACGCTATGACATGCACTGGCGCCAGGCCAGCCAAGGTGGGTGTGATGCGATTGGTCAGGGGGCCCCACCATCGCCCCACGATTGCCCCACGATTGCCCCACAAAGGGAGGCTCAGGCCACCCTCTGCGGGGCGATAGATGGGAGGGCTCCGTGATCGATCACCCCAAAGAGGGAGGCCCAGGCCACTAGCCGGTGGGGCAATCGATCTGGGGCGGGGGGGGGGGATTCCACGATCGCCCCAAAGAGGGAGGCCCAGGCTACCCTGCTGCTGGCCACAGAGAGAGGCTTAGGCCACCATGCTGGCAGTGCTACAGCGAGTGGGTGGGGCCTCCCTCTGCGGGGCAATCGATCTGGGGGCCTCGCAATCGATTGCCCCACAGAGGGAGGCCCAGGCCAGCCAAGCGATCACACCCCACGTGTGTCACCCACAGAGGGAGGCGACCGGTGGCAGGGGAGAGGAGCAATGCCACACGGATGGCAAGCAGTGGCAGCAGTCAGGGCAGGGCCAGCTGCTGGCAGCTGGGGGAAGGAAAGCCCTGATAGGCCTTGATAGCCGGCCAGGCCTAGGGACCCTACCCTAGGGGTCCCAGATGGTAAGAGGGTGCAGGCAGGGCTGAGGGACAACCCCCACCCCATGCATGAATTTCATGTACCGGGCCTCTAGTTTATTATATCTTCTTATAATTCTTCACAATCACTCGATTTTTCTTAGTAAAATCAAATATTGTAATTATGTACTGTCAGCATACTTTAGTTGCTTGTTATTCACCATCATCATCATCAGTAACATGCGTATTGAAGAAAGAAGTCTTTGGTTAGTTCTCCGGGGCACATTATTATTAACTTCCTACCACTTAGAGAATTATCTTTTTATTATTACTGTTTAATTTCCACTTTGTCACAATCTTTAATCCCAGGCAAGATTTAATATTTCCATTGTAATCTCTTTTGTTAATATCCTTCAGTGAGAAGTGATTGGCTTAAAAAATAGAAAGCTAATTGGAAGTCTAAATAAAAACCATTAGCTTATAATCATTTGTAATTTATCTCATTAAAATATTATTAAAAGCTGCCATCAGGCCATGAGATTTCCCCATATCTCTTTCTATAACCACAAATGAATATGAATAATGTTGTTGCCAACCAATTGCTAATATAATTTTGCCAACACAGAAAAAATTAAACAGTTCTAAAGGTAACCATTTTTCTCTTCTAAAAGTCATGGTGACATAAATGCATCATTGTCACATAACTTACACATTAAGATTTGAAATCAAGGGCTAAGATACAGAGTTAAGTTTCTATACATCTTTAAATTATTTAAAAACCAGTTGTAGTAGTTTTTCAACCAAAATTCTTAAATATTGATTTTGCAAATTTTAATTACACCAATACTATTTTTAGTAATAGACTATAATGTCATTTAAAAAAAATCTGTCAATAAAAATGTTTCTTTGTTATGTGAAATTAGATAAACATGTTTGTTTTATTGAATGGCAAGAAAGTGATGGAAATCTGGACTAATGATCAATTTTGGTGATAATTCCAAGAACACTTCTTCCTATGAATGGAATTCTAGAAAGGGGAAGGATATTTTAAATGATGTGTTTTGTAAGTGAATCTTATTTGTGAAAGGCAAACAAAATTATTTAAAGTGTAACGAATAATGGTATAGAAAAATTCTCAATTAATTTTTTGGGGGACAAATGTGACAGTTGATCCCAGAACACTGGAATAATGAAGAGTTGTTTTATCATTAGCAGATATTCAGCTACCTACTAAAATATGCTTATTTTTAAGTGTATTTTCTAATAAAAATGTACATGCTTAAAATGAAAATAATTATAAACTATAATTATAACAACATTGGTTGTATGTGAAATTATCTGTGAAAGATAGAAATGACAGTTAAATTATCCTACCAAATAAAAGGGTAATATGCAAATTAACCATCACTCTGTCACAAAGATGGTGGTGCCCAGTCCCCTCAGCCCTGCTGGAGTCCCCCAGTCCCAGGGGGGCGGCCGCTGAGAGCGGGCAGCGTGAGCAGCCTGGCAGAATGCTTGCTTCGTCGCCGCAGAGATGAGGCAAGGGTTCTGCACCTGGCCTCGGATGGGCCTCTGGCCAGGTCGGGGTGCGGATGGGCCTCTGGGCTGCAGAGAGCCTCTGGGCAGCAGGTGTGGAGCGGTCAGGCCCTGCAGAGAGCTACTGGCACATGGATTCGTGCGCAGGGCTACTAGTTATCAACATAATTGACATTTAATCCTGAGGTTGAAATACTTTCTTTAAGTGTTTTTTCATTTTGCCTAATTAAATTAAAGATAAAAATAAAATTCCAACATAAGCAGTTAATATTTATGTTAATCTAGGCACTTCCTCTCCTTAAAAAAAAAATGGGCTACTGATTAAATACTTTCATAAACAGTTTTCATTTGATTTCTATTAGATCATTGTATACTATTGGCCAGATTTTTTTTGTGATTTTTCTTCATTTATTTTTAATTATTTTAGTATTCTAGTGTGAGTAGTTTATCTTTTAAATATGTCCCGCATTGTTCCTATATTTGTGAGAATAAGAATATTTTTATTTATATTTGTTAGAAAGTACTTTTGAAAACTTTATAATAATGCATGTTATTTCAAAGCCTTAATCCTCTGTTGACTGTTTCCTTTTGTTTTTGAAGGCTGAAATTAATCATATGCCTTGTTTCAGTACTAAGATTGGGAAGGTTATGTGTGCGCTTTTTAAGTGATGTCTTCTTTACAGTGTTCTGTGGTCCATTACCATAACATTTTAGAGGAGCCATATGATTATGATCTTAGAACTTAGCTTGTAAATATACTAATTTTGTTCCATTTTCCTACTATCCTTGTCAAGAGAATGGCTACATCCCATCTTTTATTTTATTTTTTTCTAAACTACTTATAAAGCTGTCAACAAAATGGATTAATTTTGTACCCCTGCCATCATAAAATGTTTGCTCCTAACCAAAATTGATCCTTGAATTTAAAGTATACCTCATAATTTCATTATGCAAGAAAGTTACTGAGAGATAACATTCCAAAATCATCTATTTTATTGGAATATTTAAATGATAACTTATTGGTGCATATTGAGGGCTACATAGCAGTGACAACGTGTATATATGGTAAAATAAGTTGCCTAGACATAATTTTTAATGTATATTATCTCTCAAACTAATAATCTATTATTAGAGTAGCAAGTCACTCTAGCATGGAGTCATCTCCAAAAAAAGTAACAATCTGTATAACTTCTCTATTAATTACCTAAGACCCTAGGAACAATAGAATATAAAAAAAGTATTTTTAAGTGCCCTGCTTTATCTGGAGAACTGCGCCCCAGTTCATATTTATCACTACTCCAAGCACATCCTCACTGATTCTAGTGACTGTGTATGCCCAAGGGATGTCAAACTTCTTTATCTTCTGAAGCCAAAGACATTGCTTTATCTAGATGGCCTGATGTCTATATCAGAACAGGAAACACACCACCATCCATGGCTGTCCTTCCTGCTCATCCACATGCTTCAAAACAGCTAAAATGGTCTGTGTTTTATGAGAAATTAAAATATATATATATGATTAAGGGAAACTATTCTGATTAGGTGATTGGAATCAGATAGCAAGAAATAAAGTAAATTTCACAAAACAGCATAGACTGAGCTTCCATGTGATGAATAGTTCCTAAAGACAAAAGCTCTTAGCATTATACCATTAGAGCCTACTTAGTATGTCCCCTGTTAGTCGTAGAAAGGTTTGATCTTTCATGAGAAAACACACACTAACAGGTTAACAAATCTATATAAAGGTAACTTTTTGTTAGTGAAGGAAAGAAGCAAGTAATTCAAATTTTAATATAGTTCTCAATGTTGCTTTGCTTTTAGATGCAGCATCAATATCCTCTTCTCAGTCATTAATTCTCCAGCCAACGTTATTGAGTGGCAGTCCATGGCATACTCCATGGCATACTCTGTGTGACAGTCTGGAGATTCAGAGTTACAGCATAATAAAATGGTCTTATGGTTTAACTCTGGGTTTTCTGGACAGTGAGCAGCTGGGACTTGGAGATACCCCTCTGCTTTCTTCACAAGGAGTGGTTGTGCCAAAACTCACTTCCCCTGGTGCCCAAAGGTACCCGGGTACTTTTCCAGATGACTCTTGTCAATAGCTGATTTCAAAATTCAGACTTCCTGGCCCCCAAATTGACTGCAAATTCCTTCCTCTGCAACTGACAACATTGATCTCTTATTCACCCCCACCAAAAGGGAAAGCAGGGCTCTCTCCACCAGAAGGCACATCTGTACTTCATTGTACAGCACAGAGGCCTCCAGCTGCAATCCTCCCCTGGGGGTGATGGGAAGACTGGAGGGCCTGTGCCTCTTCTTCTATTGCTGACATTTGGCTTGAGAATTTATCTGGAGAGATGCCTTGCTAGACATACCTTGTGGGTTTGGAATCCAGTGAAGGGGACTCTGCCTTCTGTTTTCCCTTCTTACAGCACAAGCCTAAGAAATGGCTTTTTTTTTTTTTTTCTGGGGCTAGGAGTCTTTCTGTACTAGCTACCTAATATTAGTTTTGACTATAAGGCCCTTGGGAGATTAGAAGTCTTCCTTTGGGTAGTTGGGGTAGAATGGAAAACTTCCTCCTAATGGAAAGAGAATCCCTAATCCAAGCTATCTTTGGAAATCCAGAATGAGTCCTCAGAGTAATTTTCAGTCAGTCATGTTCCTCATAAAAGTTGACATGGCATGTTTTTTACTTCAGTAATTCTAGAGTTAATCAAGGATTAAAAAAATTAATACAAAGAAATAATTGTCAATAATGTTGCAAAGAATGTAGCCTGTCATGATGGTGTGGCAGGGATTGCTAAACCTCACTTCCCCTGGTGTCCAAAGTACTTTTCCAGACACCTCTTGCAAATAGCTGATTTCAAACTCTAGGTGGAGAGATAAGCCTGTGTTACCTCCCAGAATGGGCAGAGTGGGCTACCCCTAATTTTATTTAATGTTGCACCCTGAGCTACCTTGACAGGCTCTGCCCACCTGTGACCCTGAACTGGAATAAGAGGTTGGAAAAGAACAATCTTTCTTGTTTTTATTCATTTTTTAAAAAAATGTATGTATTTATTTCACTGATTAATATTTGAAATGTAGAAATTTGGTGATGTTTTAGTAACCAGAATTATGGCATAGGAACTTAACTCTTGTATATATCAATTAACTGGTAGGTTCTAGAAAACTATGACTTTAGGCAAAATGACATATAATGAAACCAATTTTACCATAGGCCTATTGATATAAAAAGTTCCTGTGGCATATTTCTGGTTACAAAGACATTACCAAATTTCTATATTTCTAATTATGTATAGACAAATATTTTGAGATGCAAGTATGATGCCTTTTTGAAACTATAACCTTTTGCATACAAAAGTACAACAAAAAAATCAAAATTATAATCTTTATTTTCACATTATTTTCCTTCACTTATTTATTGAGTCCAGGCATTAAACAAAATTAAGGCAACTGTTTTCTTAAAATTTATTATGAGATAATAGCTTTAATGTTGGATGTCTATCCAAAGTCTTTAAGCATATTGAACTTATTATAATGGAGCCTCAAGTTGTAAATTTAATTAAAAAGATAATCTCTGATTAATATATAAATGCTACATGAAAGTACCTTTGTGTGGCAAGCCCAAATCCAAGTGATTTAACTGCTCATGACTCTATCTTCTGGGTGCTTTGCTTAGTCTATTAAAAATAATGAGAAACCATCAAGATTTCAAAGAAATCCATAAGAACTTTGTTCAATCAAAGGGTTACTGAAATATTTCTAGAGAGTCAACATGGTGACTTTTATAGATTATGAAAATGGTCATGACAAAAATAAGATAGTATTTATCAGCATAACATGAAAAAAGCATCCCAACATGCTGTAAATGATAATGGGAATTTTTATTAATTTATAACTATCACACGGTGTTTTTGTAACATAATCTCAGGCTTTGAATGAAGCAAATGTGGCTTATTGATAAAGTCTTTTGATTCCTAAGTAGTTTACATCTTAAGTGAAATACTTAGAACTAATAGCATTTGTTAAGAGTAAAATTGTCAGCTCTGGTTTTACTTTCAAATGCAATTATTAGATAACATTAGCTTATTGATATTGGTGGATTTTCATACATGGGTAAAAAGAAGATATTTTCATCTTTACAAAATGTCTCTGTAGTGCTATCTAGCACATGAATATTTTTGCTATGGATCACATTTATTTTGCATAATCATAAGTAAACTTAAAAAACAATTTATATTATATTAGAAATGTTCTGATATTGATGATTGATCAAAAATAAATTTAGGAGGAAACATGAAGGAAAAGTTGATGTACATTTTTCAGTTATAAATAAAATAGAGATTCAATAGAACAACATAAGAATAGTCTGAAAGTCTTTTCACATTACGAGTACATATTAGTGATGAGAAACACCATTTGTTCTGTGACTTACAATTGTTTATGGAATTTAATTTCTTTATTCTCTGTATTCCTGTGACTTTATCTGTTTTGACTCTTACCCTTGTCTTCCTCAGTGATGCTATTTGTATAGAATACCCCACACTAACAGTAAGTTTCCTCAGGGATAAACCCTGTGTGTGCAGTTATTGATATGTAATTTTGGGTCATACCTATGTTTACTTATTGCCACCCACTGTGATAACATATCATGTGGATATTGTTATAGCAGCAATGCCTAAGAATACCTTGACACAGGTAGTCTCATACTGCAAATTCTCCTCAGTTGTTAATTGATTAATGAGTTACACAAAACAAAATCAAACAAACTGATTTGGCGAGTAACTTCTCATATATCAATACCCTTAAAAGTACTGTCATATTTTGATTCTGTAGTTCCCATTCTTTATATATATTCTAAAAAAAAAATCCCTAAATTTTGACATTTTATACACCAAATTAATTACTGCCACTTTAATTACAGCATTCACATATTGAATACAATTAAAGAACTCAACAAAAAGGAAATAACTAAGGAAACTATGCCACAACTAGTCAATGTTAACTGATCATATAAAATTAGTGATTGTAATTATAGGGGAAAATGTTTACTTTTATTTATTTATTTATTTTTGGCTAAGTTCAAAATGAGATGTCAGTGCTACTCTTTTATTTAAGAACAGTTTTACATTCATAAAATAATATCAGAGTAAGTAGATGATTCATTTCAAATGCAATTAATTATAATTTTTTCATTCAACTATATATTAACAAAATATTTTCAGTGAAGCAAAAATAATGTAAATTGAAAAGCAGATTTAATTATGAAATATTTAAAGCAAAATATTTAATCATTTTATAAAACACTATCTTAAAGAAATTGTCAATATATAATGTTAACTCATGAGTATACTTTTGTGTAGATTATTCTCTGACGCTGAAGAAGCTCTTTCAGAGTCTACATTAGTCAAGAGAATGGTGAAGAAGAGACTATAAAATAACTCTAAATACTTTATTCAAAATTTTTCACCTTTAAATGCATCCCTTAGTTGATAGCTTTGAGGAGATCATTTAAAATAAGATATTCGTTTTTGTTTTTTTTTTTCTAGTGAAGGCATGCTCTAAATTTTGTTTTTGTTACAAAAAATAGTTCACTGGTTTTCCTTTTTTAAATTTTATCATAAATAAATGCCAGTTTTAAAAAATATGTATTTTATTGATTTTTTTACAGAGAGGAAGGGAGAGAATAGAACTGGGTCCCTTCAGTCCGCAGGCCGATGATCTATCCACTGAGCCAAGCCAGCTAGGGCTGTATTAATTCTTAAAAATAGCTCTGGATACTGGAATAACTGTACACAATAAATATCACAATCACTTTTAAATCTTACTTATGGAGACTATTCAATGACATGGAAGATTAGTATAGCATAATTTTAAGTAAATAACAGAAAAATACCCAAGTGCATATACATTATTAACACTAATAACTACTAAGTAGTAAATATTTTGTTATTTACCAGCCACCTTAAAGCATCTGGTAGATATATATTCATGCACAATTTGAGGTAACTCTGTGAGTGAAATGTTCATTATCATTGCAAAAATGAAGATCTGAGGATTATCGAGAATAAAATGTGTCTAATACCATCTATTGGTGAGTGGCAATGTCTGGATCCCATCTCAAGGCCCATGGTTTCACCTGTCCCATCAGCGTTTTAACATTGGTTGCCTGCAACCTACAATAAGAGATTTGTTCAGCACTGCAAACTCAGTAGGTGAACAAACACACACATAAACACTTTGTCTACATAACTTTAAAGAGCACTACATACTAACTTATTCTTTTTAGCTGTGTCCTAACAATTTGGTTCTGCGTTCTAATGAAGTAGATCCACCTCTTCCTGTCAGAGCAACAGGAAAACAAACTTCCTCTTTCCAGGAGTGGTCTCCAGAGGTAGCCAAATGTCTTGGCCAATTTGTCAGAAAAACATCTGAATACCGATTGTTGAAAAATCAGAGTTATTGTTTTACACAAAACAAACTGGTATTCTAATAGATAAAACTAAACTGTGCTCAGCTTAACTCCTTTACTTATCTAGAAGTCTATTTTCTGACCAACATCCTAGCTGACTCACATGGCTATCACTGTTCAAATCAATAAGTTACAGGAAGCAAGTTGCTTAGTGGATAGAGGTAAAAAACCAATAGATCTGGAGTGCATGCTAAGGAAATTCCTGGCCCTATGCTAAGTACTCTTACACTATAGCTCCTATAGAAGCAAAATCCTGGCTAAATTTTACATGTTCATAATAAAACATTTATTCCTTCATGTGTCAAATATTTATTTAAATACTAGAGGCCCAGTGCATGATTGAATCATGCACGTGTAGGGTCCCCTACACGCTTTTGCTTTTGATCACGGGGAACTGGGTGCCTGTCCGCTAGTGCACCAGGCCTTTCAGAAGCCTCCAGCGCGGCGGAGGCTTCTGAAAGGCCTGGTGTCTGAGCGGAAAGGCATCCAGCTGCCACGCTTTTGATCGTGGGGAGTTGGGTGCCTGTCTGCTGGTGCACCAGGCCTTTCAGAAGCCTCCAGCGCGGCAGAGGCTTCTGAAAGGCCTGGTGTCTGAGCGGAAAGGCATCCAGCTGCCACGCTTTTGCTTTTGATCGCGGGGAGTTGGGTGCCTGTCTGCTGGTGCACCAGGCCTTTCAGAAGCCTCCAGCGCGGCAGAGGCTTCTGAAAGGCCTGGTGTCTGAGCGGAAAGGCATCCAGCTGCCACGCTTTTGCTTTTGATCGCGGGGAGTTGGGTGCCTGTCTGCTGGTGCACCAGGCCTTTCAGAAGCCTCCAGCGCGGCAGAGGCTTCTGAAAGGCCTGGTGTCTGAGCGGAAAGGCATCCAGCTGCCACGCTTTTGCTTTTGATCGCGGGGAGTTGGGTGCCTGTCTGCTGGTGCACCAGGCCTTTCAGAAGCCTCCAGCGCGGCAGAGGCTTCTGAAAGGCCTGGTGTCTGAGCAGAAAGGCATCCAGCTGCCACACTTTTGCTTTTGATCGCGGGGAGCTGGGTGCCTGAGTGGACAGGCACCCAGCTCCCATGCTTTTGATGGTCCGTGGCCACTGAGGGGGGCTACCCTGCTGTTGAGAGGCGCAGGGGCAGGACTCCCACCCCCTGCGCCTCTCAACGGCTGCTGAGGGGGGCTGCCGCGGACACCTGGCTACTCTGCCGTTGAGAGGCGCAGCTGGGTGTCTGCGCAGGCCCCCTCAGCGGCCGCGGATCTGGCCTCGGTCTGGCCGTTGAGAGTCGCAGGGGGCGGGAGTACCGCCCCCCTCAGTGGCAGTGGATCCGTGCCTCTCAATGGCCGGATAGGCCACCCCGAGTCCCGCCCCCCAGCCTCCCACCGCCCAATCGTGGGCGTAGTGGAGTGATGGTAATTTACATTTTACTCTATTATTAGATAGGATATTTTATTGATTTTTTTACAGAGAGGAAGGGAGAGGGATAGAGAGTTAGAAACATCAATGAGTGAGAAACATCAATCAGCTGCCTCCTGCATACCCCCCACTGGGGACGTGCCCGCAACCAAGGTACATGCCCTTGACCTGAATCGAACCTGGGACCCTTCAGTCCTCAGGCCGAGGCTCTATCCACTGAGCCAAACTGGTTTCGGCAAATATTTATTTATTGAACACCTAAGAGCAATGCACTATGCAAGGTAATCCTATATAATAAAAGGCTAACATGCAAATCGACCAAACGGTGGAACGACTGGTCACTATGATGCTCGCTGACCACCAGGGGGCAGACTCTCAATGCTGGAGCTGCCCCCGGTAGTCAGTGTGCTACCACAGGGGGAGTGTTGCTCAGCCAGAAGCCGGGCTCACAGCTGGCAAGTGCAGCGGCAGTGGTGGGAGTCTCTCCCGCCTCTCCTGTAGTGCTAAGGATGTCCAGCTATTGACTTAGGCCTGCTCCCCATGGGGAACAGGCCTAAGCTGTCAGTTGGACATCCCCTGAGGGCTCCTGGACTGCAATAGGGCATAGGCCAGGCTGAGGGAGGCCCCCCCAGTGCACAAATTTCATGCACTGGGCCTCTAGTGGGGTATAACAATGAATAAGACACAGCCTGATAAAGCTTATGGTTTGCCCTGGTGGGTGTGGCTCAGTTGGTTTGGCATTGTTCAGTGCACCAGGAACAATGCTCAGTTTGATTCCTGGTCAAAGGCATATGCCCAGGTTGAAAGTTGTGGGTTTGATTCCCTGGTAGAGGGCATGCAGGAGGCAGAGGATCGGTGTTATCCTCTTACATCGATGTTTTTCTCTCTCTAAAAATCAATAAACTAGCCCTAGCTGATTTGGCTCAGTGGATAGAGTATCAGCACATGGATGGAAAGGTCCCAGGTTTGATTGTAGACTCAATTCTTCTGCCCTGGTTGGGGCTCATGGGGGAGAGACAACCAATTTATGTGTCTCTTTCTCCCTCTCACATCAATATTTCTTTCTCTATCTCTTCCCCTGCTTTCCACTCTCTCTGAAAAAATAAAAATAAAATAAAATGAAAATCAGTAAACTATTCTTATAAAAAAACTAGAGGCCCAGTGCACGAAATTCGTGCACTGGTAGGGTTCCCTAGTGGCTGCTGGCTGCCGGCCGGGGCCTCCCTCCCTTCTCCCAGCCATCTGGCACTGCCGGGGCCTCACTCCCTTCTCCTGGCCGGCCCTGCCCCCCTGGTTGAACTTCCAGATGAACTACTGGTCGAGGGGACAGCTTGCATACAATGCTTTTATTAAATAGGAGAGCTTGTGGTCTGTGTAGTTTATACTTGCTGTGTTTGAACAATATCCCTAGCATCTAGAACTACTTACATGGATATTCATTTGAATTTAAATGTTGCCGGAAGCTAATGCCAGCAGGTCATAAATGCAAGAAGTTCATGAAAAGGTTGGTGGACCTTGAGCCTTCAACAAGGACTGGAAAATACATGCTATTGCCTGTTGGAAATAGCTAAGGGCATTTCCCCACACCTAAAGATTTGCATAGATGATTGCTTGCTGCCAGACAGCTGAGGGCATTTCAATCTACATGTTATTGCCTCCTGCTGGCCGAATACCTGAACAGACATAGGCAGTTCCTCTAATCTGACAATGGTTTCTGTATACTAAACCTTGCCTTTGATATGCATATCTACCTTGCTTTAGGACAATTTGTGTTAATAAAAAGCAAGAGGTCCAGAGAGACAGGAGAACTTGGTTCCTACAGCCAAGCTCCTCTGGCTCCCCAAAATGCCTTCCAAATTTATGTTTCATCTCTGGACTCTTTAATAATTTACACACAGCCCTTCTCCATATTCCTGAACCATTCTAGATACTGGACAAGACCCCCGGCAGAATGTCTAAAGCATTTTCCATTATTGAACTTCCCCTCTCCTCCTCCTCTACCTCCCCAAACAAAACATCTGAAACCATGTCTACTTCCACATTTAAGTTAAGGCTAATCCCATCTGACTGCTACTTGAGACACAAGCCTTGGAACCACTCTTGACTCTTCTCTCTTCTGTGAGCTCTGTTTTCATGATCTATTTAGAATCATTTTAGTTTTCACTGCCATGAACACCTTGACCCTGCTCCAAGCCACAATTATTTCTCTCCTGGATTTCTCCATAAATCTCTAAACTAAACTTTCTAATCTTACCCTAGGCTCTCCTACAATCTGTACTCAATACAGAAGTCAGAGTGATCTTTTAAAAATTTAATTAGTATGATGATATTCCTCTGCTCAAAATCACCTAATGAGAATCTATATTTATTCTGAATTGAAGCCAATGCTCTGCCACTAAGCCAGTGCTATATATATAATCTGTGCTCATTTTTATCTCTCTAACTTTACCTCCTGTAATTCCTCTCCTTCCCCATTCAATTCCATTAATTGTAGCCTGAGGGGCGATCAGGGCCAGCAGCCATGTCTCGCACCTCTGCTGGCGACAGCCCTGCTTGCACCCGCTGCTGTCACTGGCCCCTATTGCTCTGCGCTGTCAGCGCATGGGAGTGGCGGAGTTGGGGGCAGGGATGCTGGCAGACAGGGGACCGTGGGCCATGGTGGAAGGGGCCGGTTGGGGGCACGGAGGATGGGCTGAGACCCGCCCCTGTGCCCACCACAGCCTCGTGGCCCACGGTTCCTTTTAAGGTGCATGTATTTGTGCACTGGGCCCCTAGACATTAAATAAGCAAAAATATATACATATATAATACATACATATTTATATTACATATACTGATATAGCTATACAGAAATATAAATTGGATATACTGCAGAAAATTAAGTGTGTTAGCTGTCTTGGTGGAGCTGCCTATCATCCATTTCTTTGTGTAAAGGGACTAGGCATTTTCTGAAAGATCACCTATCTTAAGAGAACAGGGCATACGGCAGACAAATTTGTGCCACAAGACTACTGTCATCTCTGATACACCTGCAGATTTCAGATGTTCCCTATATTACACTACCAACAAAAAAACAAAGGTACCTTAGACTATATAATACAATTTGGAAGATCTGTATGTAAAATATTGTTAAATTTTAATGGGAACTTTTTATAGGAAATTTAAATTAATCAAAAATATAAGCTTGTCATATCTATACAAACTAATCTATATGTTCAATTAAATTGGAAATTAAATATGAATAGTTTTGAAAAAAATACAGTTGTCTCAACTTTTTTTGGAACAAGTATAGGTAGGCAACAAGTAAAAAGCCTGACAATATTAAGTGTTGGTGTGAATGTAGATCAAGTGAAATTTTATATTTTGGTATATACACTAAGGGAAAAAAATAACCTAATATCTACCCTTCAGCAATTTTATTCCTAGATATATAATCAGAGAAACTGTTTCACATAAGCTCTGATAGACAGATACAATAATGTTCATAGCAGCTCTGTTTATAAGACCAAACACACACATTCACACACACACACACACACACACAACAACAACAACAATAACACCCCACACACAAAAAAAACTAGAAACAACTTTCCTTAATACAGGGAAGAGAACTGATAAATAACTGAAGTACATTCACATATGGAATATTTTTCAGTAATGAAAATAAATAAAACAAAATGCAAAATAAATGGATATTTTAGAAACATAATGAGGAGAGAAAAAATCAAGTCACAGAAGTGGACATAGGTATAATTCCATTTTTATAAGTCTCAAAACAAATTCACTTATTGCTCAGGGATAGATGTATGTATGCTAAAACAATAAAAAGCAATGAGATCATATTTTTTAAAATCAGGGTAGTGTCCACTTCTGGGTGAGAGACAAAAATAAAAGACACAGGAGTTATAGACAGTATGTATAGTGTATCTAGTTTATTACTATTATAAAAATATAAACATATAAAATATAAACAAAAGAATGCAGTTGTGCTTGAATAATACTTGCTATAAATTATAGAGGTCTACATTAAAAACTATTACAATTATATTGTGTAACTTCTTTTCTTGTGCTGTTGACCCATGATGTTCTCCCAGTCTTTAAAACTCTTAAAGCATTTATCATAGCTATATGAACTCAGCAGGCAGCCAGCAAATTAAATGATGGCAATTATGACATTTATGCTTATGTTAAAATCTGTTGTGTCCCTTAGGCTGATGTTACTTAGATAATGTGCGCTCCATTTAACTATCCTAGTGAGGTTGAATTGCAATGAGCCACACTGTTTTTCAGTCCCCATCAATATAAGGTCCATGATTAATTACATAAAAAACATCTTCCTTTTAGTTCAATAAAGTTCAAACCTGACCTTTTATTGAAGTGCATATATTCTTTAAATTAAACATCTTTAAACTAGGAATTACAATGTATTTCATGAATATTAACTCCATGCTTCCTGTAAAATTTCAAGAGAAAACATTAACATTGTTATCCTAACAAAACTTTCTACATATTAATTTTTTTAATATGTTTTATTGATTTTTTACAGAAAGGAAGAGAGAGGGACAGAGAGCCAGAAACATCGATGAGAGAGAAACATTGTTTTCAGCTGCCTCCTGCACACCCACTACTGGGGATGCGCCCGCAACCAAGGTACATGCCCTTGACCGGAATCGAACCTGGGACCTTTCAGTCTGCAGGTCGACGCTCTATCCACTGAGCCAAACTGGTTTCAGCACTACATATTAATTTTTAAGTGATTATAATTGGAAGGGCATTAGTGATAAGCTGTTTAGTATTGTTTCCAGGTATTTTAAAAATGAATTATTAATCTTTGTAAATACTTAGTCTGTACTCAGTCAGGTAAAAAACAGTTTTAACATATCTCTGAAAGAAAATGTGATGATTGTATAAAAAATCTACTTAGAAACACCGCCATGGATTACTTCAACACTCAAAAGGAAATTCTGAAATAATTGTTGCTATAGCAAAGAGGTGCCACTCGGAGGCTAATTACTGACATGCTTCTTTCTGGGAGCCATACATCACAAATAGTGGTTAAGAGTACATGCATTCAGAAAGCCTGGGTTTGAATCTTGCTTTTGCTTCTTCCAAGTTCTGTAATTTTTATCGAGTCTTGGTTTTTGTCAAGGAGTTTAAAGACTATATCAGCCTCATACTTTGCTTTGAGCATTAAATGAGAATACACGTCAAGCATAATTCTTGCTTATATTCGTTTTCAATAATGGCAGCAACTTGTAATCATCTTATATAATAAAAGCTTAAAATGCTAAGTGTCCAGTCATCTGGTCATCGTTCAACCAATCAAAGCGTAATATGCTAATGATATGCTAAGGCCGCTCAACTGCTTGCTCTGATATGCACTGACCACCAGGGGGCAGACACTCTGACCAGTAGGTTAGCTTGCTGCTGGGGTCCAGCAGATTAGGATTGAGCGAGACGAGCCGGACACTCCCTGGATGGAGCCCTCCCCTAGTCCCTCCCTGGCTGGGCAACCTCCAGCATCCCTCCCGGCTGTGATTGTGCACTGGTGGGGTCCCTCAGCCTGGCCTGCACTCTTTCACAATCTGGGACCCCTCAGAGGATGTCGGAGAGCCAGTTTTGGCCCGATCCCTCAGGCCAGACTGATGGACCCCACTGGTGCACAAATTTGTCCATCGGGCCTCTAGTTACTTCATAATAAACCTGCAAATATTATTGTGGAATACTTCCAACTGTCAACATGTTGACAATAGACTTGATTAATAAAAACCAAATAGAGTTTAGCTCAAAAATTGTGTTCACTGGTAGAGCCACACAAAGTAGGAAGTAGGCAAATTTATCTCATTCTAACTTCACTTCCACATTTGTCGTTCCTTGGATTTATACCTTTGACTAGGTCCCCTGCTACTTAGCCCTCTCCCAAACATCAACCACCTTTCCTTACATCGGATTCCTTACATCATTGCATAATGTAATATGTGCATAATGTGCATTGTTACCTTAGCTAATAATAACTGAGCCTATGCAAGAATATTTAAACTTTTTTTATAGGACACAAGGAAGTGAATCACTTAAGGTAAAAATTTAAGACTAAGTAGATCAGTAGAGGATACTTTCTCACTTCAAGTTGCATGTTCTATCTCTCTCTTTGGCTGACTTAAATTGTGTTGAAGTAATTGTATATCTATCTATCTATCACATGTACATATGCATATATACATACATATACATATATATTTGACTTTTTGAATTCTCCTGACCAGTTAGTAAAGCTGTCTAAGTCATTTTGTTTAAAAATACAGAATATAACTCAATGAGCTTTCCATTGCGTTTAGGTTATTGACCTCCCCCAACTTTTCTTTCTTATTTTTCCTTAGAGTGGTAACAAAACTGGCTTCTCTTAGCATCATATATTCTCACAGTAACGTGCAAAGGCTGGAAGAGAAAATGTCTTTCTTCGTGTGGCCATTTTTAAGTTTCTCCTAAACTGTTCTAGAACCCTGCTACCTGCAGATTCTCCTGAGTGGTGCCCAGTATCATGTCATCCTGACAGTCCTGCTTGTCTGGAAGCACCCCTGCCAAATTGATTATTAAGTGTCTCCTCAATAAAGTGTGAGCTCCTAAGGGCCTGGGCTGTATCTTCCTCAGTTTTGCACCCTGAGCCTGGCAGGGGAGGTTCTTCATGTCTAATGAAGTGAGTAAAACACTGGGGGATTGGATGCTTCCCTCTCTCAAAAGCATGTTTTTCTTCTGGGATTTTGTCATTTATCAGCATTTATTATACATATTTATATCTAGAATTCTTCTTGGACACACATTATCTTAAAATAACTCTTTCTGAATGCCAGTGGCTATTAATAAGAATAGTGAAATAAAAACCAAATAGAATTAATAAAAATTCTCTGCTGTTTAAGCATTTGACTATTGAACTTAGACTCATATTTATTTCTAAAGTGTTAGAACAGGAACAATGGAAATTCTAAACAGTGAATCAGACAGTGGGAAGAATCAGAACTTCCCGCAAAAATCAGACAAATGATCCCCCAAAATGTAGGTGTGCAAAAGCAGAGTGAAAAATGCAAGCAACTGCTGACTCAATCAGGGTTAAACTCCCTTCCTCTCTAACTTATCTGAAGTATTCTGGCAACTATGTATTTTTTTTCTCTTCTTCATCTTTCAAGTGATACAGTTTAATTTCAAAATATTTTAATATGTTTGTACTGATTTCAGAGATGAAGGGAGAGGGAGAGAGAGATAGGAAGCATCAATGATGAGAGAGAATCAATGATGGACTGCCTCCTGCACGCCCCCTACTGGGGATCGATCTTGCAACCCAGGCATGTACCCTTGACCTGATTCAAACCTGGGACCCTTCAGTCTTCAGGCCAAGGATCTATCCACTGAACTAAACGAGCTAAGGCTAATTTCAAAATATTAAAATCTGTAATGAAAATGCTTACTGGGTCTGTAGTCATAATTTTAAATTTAATAACTTCCTTTGCAATATATTCTGTAGTTCAAATGTTTCCTCTTAAATCATGATCTAGTCCATGATAAATTGTGATGATAAAAGTGTTTCATCTGGTGGGAAGGAGTGACTATTCATTTTGCTAACTCACCCCATATCTGTCATTTTTAATCCCAAAATACTTAGTTATAGTACAGAATATAAACCTTACAGAGTACGTCTATGAAGTATGTTTTGATTTAAAAGAGTCACTATCTATGATGTAATTTGAAGTACTGAAATGATTATATCAGTCTTTTTTTTTTTTTCTTTTCTGTCACCACTAAAGAATAAGCATGCTACTATAAAAATGTCAATGCTGATATTCCCTGAAAAAAATGAACACTATTTCCAGGATTTATTCTAAACTCTGATTGTGAGGGTGGGGACTGATTCTTATGTGCTCACTCATACACGGTTAAATAATTCTCTATTCACTACCTATTTTCTACTAACTTAGAAAAAGTGCATTTGAAGTAGAAAAAAGTCTCACAGGAAATTTGGGTGGAAACTTTTTAATTCAAATAACTTAAAACAGAGTTATTATATAAAGGAAGGAAACAGATATCAATTGTTGAAAAGAAGTCTACAGTACCTAGCATGTTGTTCATACTAGTAAATAATATGCATTCAGATATATTTTTACTGAGTGAATGTTGAGAAATGGGTGACACAAAATGTATTTTTCACAAAGAAAATGTTTGTTCATCATATTAAAAAAGATGTGTGGCAGAAAAAAAAATCCAAACCAGAGTATCTTTGTTAATAAAGTACATTCTCTTTTATTCTTTCTATCAAATGATATGGCTAAAGAAAATGATCTAAACAAGATGTCCTGTGAGTATAGAAACAGAAGTCTAGTAAATTAGCTTAAATATTTTCAGTAAAGTGCACATTTAGAGTGTTTGATCTGGGGAATATTTAAATAAGTTAAGGTAGAATCATTTCAAAATTATTTAAAGTTGATTATGACTAAATTAATTGAAATATATGTACTGTATATTGAAATATACATGTAAAGATATTTTTAGTTTCAACATCCCACTAAGAAATTCCTATTTAGGTGAGATTCTGCCCAGTCAGAAGTTTGATTGGTTGATGAACCATCATCATGAAGCGCACAGTAATAACCTTGTATGTATAGATTACTGGTTTGAAAGTGGGGTATAGATACTTGTACAATGAGTCATTTTAGGAGGTAAAAACAGTCACTATTAATCAGATCTGACAAAAATTTAGCCAAATAAACAACTCGAGAACTTTTTTTGAATCAACTTTTTACATATTATAATTAAAAAATCACACTCCTAAATAGAAGGGAGGACTCTGAAGTTATATCAGCAAGGAAGAAGTAAAATATTATTTATTGCATCTTTATTTCATCTTTTAAAAATTGACTTTTGTAAATGTTTATGTTATGTTTAGGAGGTTAATCCTGGATAGTATTATATTTAAAGATATATATGTAGGTAGCAGGATATTCAAAAAATGTAATAAATATTGTGAGTTTAATGACAAAATTTTGGATTGTATAGGTTTGATGGCAACTGATGGATTGTAGAGGTTTGTTGGCACTTCAGACCTGGGAAGGGTTAGCGAGGAGATGACAGGAAGCCTCAGAACTTCCTGGAATTGTATGCAAATCTAAGTGCATGTGCTGACCTGTGTGTTTCCGAGAGCCTGCAGAACTGTCATGACATTATCACGGAAACAGTGAGTCATTTTAACTTCAAAACAGCCACATGTTATCTATCCTTTATGGATTGAAACTGAAGAATATTTAAATATATTAGAAACACATATTTGGTATGTGTTAGAACGTTTGCATACATTTTAAATAAATTTTAATTTATTGCAAAATAAATAAGGTTTGATAGAATTATATAGGTTGCAAAAATATATAATCATGTGAATTGACCAAAGTGCATCCAATAGCAGGTGTGACAACTGATAACTAAAATGATATGGAATAGAAATTCATATGGTAGAATTTCATTTTTTTCTTTTCCATTTAGTCATCGTAAATACATGATAGATAGTATAAAGTGAGAGCAGATGAAATGAATTTCCACATGGGTTATGCCAAGTTTCCTCTTCTTGGTGAGTTCTTAGGAAGTCCAGAATCCATCCCCATGAATTTGACTGGTATCTGCAAAATCTGTGAATTACTTCATCAGCCGCTGATGAACTGCTCAGCGTGTCGAAATAAAAGACAAGGGAAGGCAAATTTGCTTATTAGGGCAACGTGATAAATTAGAGGCTGCATAAGTTCAAAGTAAATTA
Source organism: Cnephaeus nilssonii (assembly GCF_951640355.1). Taxonomy (NCBI): domain Eukaryota; kingdom Metazoa; phylum Chordata; class Mammalia; order Chiroptera; family Vespertilionidae; genus Cnephaeus; species Cnephaeus nilssonii. The sequence continues at coordinate 46,572,677 of NC_137078.1, read as the reverse complement.
ATTTAAAATATTGTTTTAAGCCCAATAAGTGTGGCTCAGTGGTTGAACATCGACCTATGAACCAGGAGGTCACTGTTCAATTGCTGGTCAAGGCACATGCCTGGCTTATGGGCTTGATCCCCAGTGTGGGGTGTGCAGAAGGCAGCTGATCAATGATTTCCTCTCATCATCAATATTTCTATCTCTCTCCATCACCCTTCCTCTCTGAAATCAATAAAGATATATTTAAAAATGTTGTTTTAAGTAGAGTGATTGCCAGAGTGAAGGGGTAGAGAGGTAGAAGAAGGTAAAGAGGGAGTGGGGTAATTGTTGATGGAAGGAGACTTGACTTGGGTTGATAAACACACAATTCATTATACAGATGATGTATTATAGAATTGTACACATGAAACCTATATAATTTTCTTAAGCAATGTCACCCAGGTAAATTCAATTTAAAAATAAAATAAAATGTTGTTTTAAAATGTGGAAATATTATTTTATAGGTACACTATAATCTAATTAAAATGTGACTCATTCCTGCCCAGAATTGAGTAGTGTCTTGTCTAACTTAATTTCCTGGAAGTTTTTCTTAATTTCTCCTGTTTTCCAGTTCCACCATGCTATGTTGAACAATCCAGGACTCCTGGCTCCCAACTGCTCGCTTGCCTGACTTCCTTGCCCCTAACTGCTTCTGCCTGACAACCTGATCACCCCTAACCACTTCCCTGCAAGCCTGATTGATGCCTAACTGCTCCCCTGCCAGCCTCTTTGCCCCTAACTGCCCTCCCCTGAAGGCCTGGTCACCCCCAACTGCTCTCCCCTGCAGGCCTGGGTCCCCCCATAACTGCCCTTCCATGTAGCCTTGATCACCCCCAACTGCCTTCCCTTGCAGACCTGGTCCCTCCCAACTTCCCTCCTTTGCTGGCCATCTTGTGGTGGCCATCTTGTGTCCATATGGGGGCAGTCATCTTTGACCACATGGGGGCAGCCATCTTGTGTGTTGGAGTGTGGTCAATTTGCACATTACTCTTTTATTAGATAGGATAGAGGCCTGGTGCACGGGTCGGGGCCGGCTGATTTGCCCTGAAGGGTGTCCCGGATCAGGGTGGGGGTTCCCTTGGGGCGTGGGGCAGCCTGGGCAAGGGGCCTGTGGTGGTTTGCAGGCCGGCCATGCCCCCCGGTGACCCAAGCGGAGACCCTGGTATCTGGGATTTATTTATCTTCTACAATTGAAACTTTGTAGCCTTGAGCAGAGCCAATCTTCCTGCTGGCTCTGTGGCCGCAGCCATTTTTGTTGTGATTTATTTATCTTCTATAATTGAAACTTTGTAGCCTTGAGCAGAGAGCAAGGCAGGCCAGGGCAGGTGGAAAGCTTGGTTTCCTCCATCGCTGGGGGAAACTCAAGCTTCCTGCTCTCTCCAGCTCCGTGGCTGCCGCCATTTTTGTTGGGACTTATTTATCTTCTATAATTGAAACTTTGTAGCCTTGACCGGAGGCCTGGGCCCACCAGGTTGTGCTGAAAGCTTGGCTTCCTCCATTGCCGGGGAAACCCAAGCCTCCTGCTCTCTCTGTGGCCACAGCCATCTTGGTTGGGTTAATTTGCATACTCGCTCCTGATTGGATGGTGGGCGTGGCTTGTGGGTGTAGCGGAGGTACGGTCAATTTGCATATAACTCTTTTATTATAGGATTGCATCTAGTAATATCATCAGGTTAAATAGTCTGGTTATATTTTTCTAATGTTGTATTTGAATTATTTTTTATATAGTGTTGGCTTTAGAGAAAGTGGAGTGGTATTATAATTTTATTGGTTATACTTGTGATTTATTAGGCTAATTGAAAAATCTGCTGCCCATTTTAAGATACACAATATTTGTGGTGTTCAGCTACCAGGAATAATTTGGGTTGTGTAATAAGAAGTATATAGTTACTCTTGCCTATCCATGGCGAAAAAGCTAAACAAATGACAGGTTTGACACTAAATAAATAGTCATAGCATTTGAATCATAAATGATTTATTTTTGAGTAATAATCAAGTTATGTTGTCAAAAATGTCATTCTGTCATGATGAATTCTTAATCTTTGATTCTCTTCTAAATTCCTTTCAACCTGAATCTTAAAGAGATTTAAAAAAAATTAATCTAAAGATGTACAATTTATTCAGATGAATTAATATTAGCATCTCAGTTTTATCAAAGACCAAAAACCTAAATGAATAAGGATCTTAAATTGACTTTTCAAGAGATTATATTTTCTTTTTTATCTGTATTGTTGGAAGTATTACAGATGTCCCACTTTCCCCACATTGACTCCTTCTAGCCTGCCCCAGCCTCTGCGCCAGATTTTGAATGTGAATAAAATGTGTTCAGATTTCTTGTCAGGGCTTTAAGTTTTACACATGAGTTTCTGAGCTTAAGTTGTTATTAAAGTTTGAAATGATTGTGGAAAATATTTTTTTATTTCAGAGTCAAGTAAAAACAAGATTATTTGTTATGGCAAACTCCTGCAGTGTAACCTAATAGCATCACATTATATTTGTTTGCTCTACTGTAAAAATGTATTGGCGTTGTGGATAAATAATTGATTAATTATTTAAAAAATAAAAACAAAAACAAAAACAACTAGTTCTTTATAAAAGCTGCCTTACACCAATCATAAAAATATATGCACCCCTATTTTCATAGTAGTGCTATTTACAATAACTAAGATCTGGAAACAGCTCAAATGCCCATCAGTAGATGAGTGGATAAAAAAAAAAAGATTTGGTACATTTACACTGTGGAATACTATGGAAAAAAGGATCTCTTACCCTTTGAGACACAATGGAGGGTCTTGGAGAATATTGTGCTAAGCAAAATAAGCCAGTCAGAGAAAGACAAGTATCACATGACCTCACTCATTTGTGGAATCTACTGAACAAAATAAACTGATGAACAAAATAGAGAAATAGAAGGATGAAACAGACTGAAAAATCTCAGAGGGAAGGCATGGGTGATGTGGTAAGATTGACCAAAAAATGTATAGGCATAACCCATGGACACAGACAATAAATAGTGTGGTTAAGGCCTAGGGGGGTTGGGGTCGTGGGGTGGAAGAGTCAATAGGAAAAAAAGGGGGAACATCTGTAATATTTTTAAAAAGAAAAATAAATTTAAAATAATTAGTTTTATGAATTTGATCACTACTGTTATCATTTCATAAAAATATTTGCGATAATAGAGACTTTTAAAACTGGATATAATAACTTTGTAAGAACTTTTTAACATATAGCTATTGGAAAGACCAGACATGCTTTTATAATAATAATTAGGTAGTTTGCTTTAGTTGATTTTTATAGTGTGTGCACTAAAAACCAAATATATTTTTATTAGATGCCTAGGCTATAGACAGGAATTGAAGGATGGGGCAGAAAATATTTTTAAGTAAAATTGGGAAGTTCTTTATTAAGAGAGATTAATTTGACCCAAAGTGTCAGGACTTTCAAAAGAAACCAATGCAATATATTTTTGTAGAGATGAAATGCAATCTCTGAGGGAGCAAGAAAAAGTTGCATATGGCAGTGTCTTAAATGGGAAACTCTTATAGTGGAAATGTTTCTAAAAAGAAGCCACAGCCTGCATTTAAGTGTCTTCATACACAGCTGAGGATATTTTCAGAAAAGATCATTCTTACAGTTCTGAGAAAGTATTGTTACTAGTTCTTTGGGAGAGCTACCATCCCAACTCTAAATAGAATTAAATTTGTCAAAATACTCTTGTAGAACACAGACACACACATACACATACACACACAATTTAAAGAACTTTGCTGATTATTATCAAAAAGTATGTTAAAAAAATGTTGTTGGGTTATGAAAAATTCCGTGCTTTTTTTTTTTTTTCTGAAATAGTCTAGAAAAATAAGAACAATCTGAAGATTTTTAAAACATTTTGAGAAAGAGCCAGGAGAAATTTTGTTGAAAAAATGTTAAAAGTTTAGAGCAAGAACCAATGACATTCTAATAACTTATGCTTTTATACTCTATTATTGTTTTCCTGCCTTGTTTCTAAATCTGGGGTCTCACAGCAGTATTGCAAAACAAAGCAAGACATTATTTTCTGATTTGGATGAGGAAACTCTGTTTGAAAATTTAACTGAGGGTTAAGATGGTGGAACTTGAACCCAAGTCAGAGTAGTCTTTTTGTTTGTTTGTTTTCCTCACAGTACACTCTGTCACACACACTGTTCCGTTCCAGTTTGGCTTTCAAGTTCTTTTCATGGAGAGTAAGTGCATGGAGTGGCTCCAGACCCAGCTGTCCACTGTTAACTGAGCACACCTGTGCTTGACCTCAAGCTCGTCATCGCTAAAAGAGAGAGTTGATAATCACATTCTTCTTAAGCCACGCATCACTGTGCCACTTAAGACATGAAAATGATTTTCAAACAGGAAGGCACAGAACATATATGATGAAGGGCATTATAGACACAAGACAGAGAGGAGATTCTGAGCTCTCCTAACGGGCTTTATGTAAAGTTAGGGAGTCATGGTCTTGAAGAATCACACCGAACAAGGCTGAAAATTAACAGAAGTATAAAATCTTGACTGAAGATAACTTTATAAAAAACTGTTGGAAAATGAGAGTTGTTGAACACTAACGATAATGTTAAAAAGAGATTTAGAAAACTCCAGGTGGTTTGATTCTGAGAAAAATTGTTAGAGAGAAGTTAATGGTGTATGAGTATTTAGTAAAGAAGGCAGTAAGAAACAGGGGCAAGCATGGATTCTTTAGCAGCAAGTGTGTTAAATTAACATTTTTAAATGTACAGTACGAGAATGATATAGATTATGTACTAGTATGTACGTCACTATAGAATAACTTTCTTTTTTAAAATATATTTTATTGATTTTTTACAGAGAGGAAGAGAGAGTTTGAAACATCGATGAGAGAGAAACATCGATCGGTTGCCTCTTGCACACCCCCTACTGGGGATGTGCCCACAACCATGGTACATGCCCTTGACCGGAATTGAACCTGAGACCCTTCAGTCCGCAGGCCGATGCTCTATCCATTGAGTCAAACCGGTTTCGGCAGAATAACTTTCTTGATAGTCTTGTGGTCAAGATGAAGAACTCCATGCAGGCTAGATCATAAGCAGGGCAGGTGGATTTGGGGGAGAATAAACAACCCTAAAGACTATTACCTGATAGCCTAACTGGTTTGGCTCAGTGGATAGAGAATCGGCCTTGTTTTTACTAAGTATTTGAATCAATTATTATTTGTGTTAACTCAATTATTTAAAATGTTAGCTATTTATATGGATACTAGAGGCCCGATGCACAAAGTCGTACATGGGGGGGGGGGGGGGGGGTGAGCGTGTGTGTATCCCTCAGCCCAGCCTGCACCTTCTCCAATCTGGGACAAGTCAAGGGATGTCTGACTGCCCTCTCACAATCTAGGACTGCTGGCTCCCAACTGCTTGCCTGCCTGCCTTCCTGATTGCCCCTAACCGCTTCTGTCTGCCAGCCTGATCACCCCCTAACCACTCTGCTGCCAGCCTGTTTGCCCCCAACTTCCCTCCTCTGCCGGCCTGGTCACCCCTAACTGCCCTCTCCTGCAAGGTTGATCACCTCCAACTGACCTCCCTTGCAGGCCGGGTGCCTCCCAACTGCCCTCTCCTGCTGGCCATCTTGTGGTGGCCATCTTGTGTCCACATGGGGGCAGGATCTTTGACCACATGGGGGCAGCTATATTGTGTGTTGCAGTGATGATCAATCTGCATATTACTCTTTTATTAGATAGGATAGAGGCCTGGTACAGGGGTGGGGGCCAGCTGGTTTGCCCTGAAGGGTGTGCCTGATTAGGGTGGGGTTCCCTTGGGGCATGGGGTGGTCTGAGCGAGGGGCCTGTGGTAGTTTGCAGGCTGGCCACGCCCCCTGGCAACCCAATCAGAGGGCCTGGTATCTGGAATTTATTCTCCTTCTACAATTGAAACTTTGTAGCCTGGAGTGGAGCCAAGCCTGGGGCTCCCTCTGTGGCTGGCAGCCATTTCTGTTGGGGTTATAATTGAAACTTTGTAGCCTTAAGCGGGTGAGCCCGGCCAGGGTGTGCGGAAAGCTTTGCTTCCCCTGTTGCCAGAGACAACCCTGGCCTGCTCTCTCAAGCTCCGTTCTGCCGCCATTTCTGTTTGAATTTGTTTACCTTCTATAATTGAAACTTCGTAGCTTGAGTGGAGGCTTAGGCCTGGCAAGGGCAGGCAGAAAGCTTGGCTTCCTCTGTTACCTAGGAAACCTTGCTCTCTGTGGCTGTAGCCATCTTTGTTGGGTTAATTTGCATACTCGCTCTGATTGGGTGGTGGACGTGGCTTGTGGGTGTGTTGGAGGTATGGTCAATTTGCATATTTGTCTATTATTAGAGGTAGGATAGTCACTAACCATGAGTATAATTTGGTAGTAAAGTAAATTTACTGTCCTCCCCCCAAGCAAACAAAAGAATATACCATTTATTTGAATATAATTTCTTTTTCCTTCTCAACAAAGTACATTTTTTTCTTTTTTCCAATAAATATTGTCATTTTATTTTAGGAACCTTTTCAAATGGAGTTGTATTTTACACATTTTAAATACTTAACTGAAAACTTGGAATTTGGACGTAGGCTTCTAGCAGAAATGCATCAGATGCAGACTATCAGTGTTTCAGGAGAGTAGGATAGTGTGGAGATGTACCCAAAAACAAAGGAATTGTCAACCAGGCCAAGAATTTCTGTCTCGCAATATTGTACCTGGCATTGGAAACTTTATTTCTCACAAAGCCAGTGGATATTACTTTTAATGATATTTGTAAGAATGCATTACTGATACATCCTTATAGGGAAATTTCAATAGCCACATCAATAATGTAAAGCTCACATAAATGTCTCATTGCCTACACTCGTTGCTACTTGTAGTATGGAATCAGAACAGCAGTAATCCATAGTAAAGGCAGACAAAATATTTTAAAGGTAATAAATAACAAGTAATGAATCCAATTAGAAAAGTAAAATGTGAAGTTTATTGGTCTAGCAAAATTTGTCCAATCCAATGATTTAAATTTAACAACTTTGTCACTGTTGAGTAACTTTGATTTTTTAACTAAGGTAAATAAAGTATATGTTGTTTCTGAATCTGCAAATGCATCAAAGTATAAAATCAGTATTACTTTATTTTAGGTTCTAAGATTTCAATCATACTCTATTTTGTGTAGTTTGAGTTTTGTCAAACACAAACTTGATAACAATTTGCCATTTCAATATTAGGGCTTACCAACACAGTACCTCAATGTTAGCTAGACTTTTATTACCATATCTTTTGTTGTATGAGCTTTTATTTTAAGTGTCTGATCAAAATTAATGTGGTTCTTCTACCCAATGGCATTTATTTTGGTTATAAGATTAGAAATGTAAATTTGCAATAAAAGAGGAAAATAGGAAGCTGGTTTTAATGAATATTTTACACATGACTAATTAACAGAATCCCCTGCAGGAATTTGGAAGTAATAAGGAATTGACTCAAAATAAATTAAAAATTAATAAAGGAGTCTCCAAACAACTTTGTTTATGAACATTTAACAGTTGCTTTCTTAGTTATGAATATTTCAAGCTGTTTTGTTATTCAGCATCTATTATTCTTGTAGAGTTCATAATTTTAGAGGTGATTAGACAAAAAGGGAGTACCACACAAAACAAAATGTCTTAGAATGATAAAAGTCACCTTGGGAAAACTTGCTAATGTAAAAATAATGGCTTAATATTTATGGTTTTTGTCCAATGTAGGAGAGGAAAACATTTTTTTCTCTACCCTTCTAGGTTCTTTGGTTGGCCTAATAATCAAATTGATATGGCAGGTTAACAGGAGAAAAACAAATTTAATTATGTATGTATGGGGTCCACGAAGACAGTGTTATCTTAGAGCAAGTCTAGCAACTGAGGCTTAAATTCTATCTTGAGCTAAGGCATGGGATAGGGACTTGGGTGTCAAAAGGGAGGAGGCTAATTCAAAGGGAGATAAGAAGAGCAGATGTTTGATAATTAGATGTTTGTCCTGATATACAGGTAGGTCATTCAGATAAAAGTTATTTCTGGTAACAGCTCATTTCCTGGGCCAGGCCCTCTATCTAGATTCTTTTAGGTAATTAAGGGATAAGTAAACATTTTTTCTAGACTCTGTTGGGTCTTGAGTGCCTTTAGCTTAAAAGTGTCCACATGCCAAAGTGACACATTTTGGAGAGGCTCATTCTGAACCCCCTCACTAACAATACCTGCAAAACAAAGTCTCATTTCACATTAAGGATCAATAAGCTTTAAAAGGAGAAGAAAAAACAAAACAAAACTAACATCATGATTTCCATGAACAATATAATGCTTTCAGAGAAGAAACTTTGAGCAGAAGATAATGCTGCTCTTTGCTAAACATTCCAAAAATTCATTTTAATAATATAAATTTATTCTTGCATGTAAATTGGTGAGAACATATTGCCCAAAAGAATATTATTAAATCATCCTTTTCCAAGTATATTTGCTCTTAATTTAATCCAGACAGCTGAATATTTATGGACATTTTCCCTCAGTGTTTGCAGACTAAAGGCATAAGTTGAACAACTTTAGCTGTGATATGTCAAGAGAAAAATTTTAAGCGACTTGAATTTCTTCCCAAAATTAAAATGTAAGAATCAAATGGACTGAGTGGCAATTATTCCTTTATTTGTGTTCTGTCATAGGAAACAATACTGAGTGACTTTCAATTGTGGTCTGTATATAAATGGTAAAATAGGTTTGGAAAACATGCTGCATAAAAGAAATTTGAAATATAATTTTAAGGTATGTGGAAAGTACCAATTATCCTATATAATAAAAAGGTAATTTGCAAATTGACCATCACTCCAACACACAAGATGGCTGCCCCCATGTGGTCAAAGATGGCCGTCCCCATGTGGACACAAGATGGCTGGCAGGGGAGGGCAATTGTGGGCAATCAGGCCAGCAGGGGAGGGCAGTTGGGAGGGACCAGGCCTGCAAGGGAGGGCAGTTGGGGGTGATCAGGCCTGCATGGGAGGGTAGTTGGGGGCGACCCAGGCCTGTAGGCGAGGGCAATTGGGGGTGAGCCAGACCTGCAGGGGAGGGCAGTTGGGGGTAATCGGGCCAGTAGGGAGCAGTTAAGCATTGATCAGGCTGGCAGGGGAGTTGTTAGGGGGTGATCAGGCTGGCAGGCAGAAGTGGTTAAGGGCAATCAGGAAGGCAGGCAGGTGAGCAATTGGGAGCCAGCAGTCCTGGATTGTGAGAGGGCAGTCGGACATCCCTTGACTTGTCCCAGATTGGAGAAGATGCAGGCTGGGCTGAGGGATACATACACGCCCCCACTCCCCCCACGTATGAATTTTGTGCACCGGGCCTCTAGTATCCATATAAATAGCTAACATTTTAAATAATTGAGTTAACACAAATAATAATTGATTCAAATACTTAGTAAAAACAAGGGGCTATAAAGTTACCTCAATGATATATCATAAACCTCTTGCAAAATTAAAATTTCTTAATATACTTAAAATTCAGCAGATATACCAGAAATAGTTTAAAAGGAAATGATCGACATATAATGGTATTATAACCCTTAAAGAATTTTAAAAGAAAAAAATTGTCAGATTCCCAAATGTAACATTTAGATATATAAATATTCTTTAATCTTCTCCCAAACATGAAATGCAGTAATAAAAACCTTTTATGTTCTTAAACTACTACAAAACTTTTAACAAGAAAGTTTCCCCTGGCATCTACAGATTTAATTGTAAATGTTTTGAAGTAAAGTGTCCTCACTGATATCAGTTCTACTATCAATCTATCTACATGATAAACATTTAACTTTAGAGAAAAAAACCCTCTACTTCGTATTGGTGATCAAAATCTGAACCACTAATGCCTTTTGTGTTTCTCAGTGTATTTGGGTTTTCAACTGTAGAGTGGATTTTTTTCACCCTGAAAGGTAAAGAAGCAGAAAGACTTAAGTCAACATGATATTGTGATTCAGATGAATAGATTGCATTGGGTTAAAAATGGAAATGTTGAAGGAATATAAAGGGAAAAACAAGAGACATAAAGAAGGTGATATGAGTGAAGGAGGGAAGGAGGAAGGACTTTGGCTTTTACCTAATGGTAGATATGTGGTATATGCAGTTCCTTGGAAATAAATTCCTTAAAACTACATAACTGTACTTGGCCTAGCCTTCCATACAGTTATGTAGTTTTAAGGAATTTAAAATAGGTTTGGAAAATATGCTTAATAAAATAAATTTGAAATATAATTTTAAGGTATGTGGAAAGTACCAATTATCCTCTCTATAAAATGGTAATATGCAAATTAACCATCACTCCGCTACATAAGCCACGCCCACCAACCAAGCCACGCCCACCAGCCAATCAGGGCGAGTATGCAAATTAACCCCAATCCAAGATGGCTACAGCCACAGAGAACAAGGTTTCCCAGGTAACAGAGGAAGCCAAGCTTTCCATAGCCGTTGCAGGCCTAAGCCTCCACTCAAGCTACAAAGTTTCAATTATAGAAGGTAAACAAATTCAAACAAATGGCGGCAGAATGTAGCTTGAGAGAGCAGGCCCGGGTTGCCGGTGGCAACAGGGGAAGCAAAGCTTTCTGCACACCCTGGCCGGGCCCACCCACTTAAGGCAACAAAGTTTCAATTGTAGAAGGTGAATTAACTGCCACAGAGATGGCTGCCGCCCCGGAGGGAACAGCAGGCTTGGCTCCGCTCCAGGCTACAAAGTTTCAATTGTAGAAGGAAAATAAATTCCAGATACCAGGGCCTCCCTTTGGGTTGCCAGGGGGCGTGGCCGGCCTGCAAACCACCACAGGCCCCTCGCTCAGGCCTCCCCACACCCCAAGGGAACCCCCACCCTTACCTGTGACACCCTTCAGGGCAAACCAGCTGGCCCCCACCCGTGCACCAGGCCTCTATCCTATCTAATAAAAGAATAATATACAGATTGATCATCACTGCAACACACAATATAGCTGCCCCCATGTGGTCAAAGATCCTGCCCCCATGTGGACACAAGATGGCCACCACAAGATGGCCAGCAGGAGAGGGCAGTTGGGAGGCACCCGGCCTGCAAGGGAGGGCAGTTGTGAGGGACCAGGCTTGCAAGGGAGGGCAGTTGGAGGTGATCAACCCTGCAGGAGAGGGCAGTTAGGGGTGACCAGGCTGGCAGAGGAGGGAAGTTGGGGGCAAACAGGCTGGCAGGGGAGCAGTTAAGCATCAACCAGGCTGGCAGCGGAGTGGTTAGGGAGTGATCAGGCTGGCAGGCAGAAGCGGTTAGGGGCAATCAGGAAGGCAGGCAGGCAAGCAGTTGGGAGCCAGCAGTCCTGGACTGTGAGAGGGATGTCCGACTGCCCGTTTAGGCCCGATCCCACCAGGATCGGGCCTAAACGGGCAGTCGGACATCCCTCCAGGAGTCCCAGATTGGAGAGGGTACAGGCTGGGCTGAGGGACAACCCCCTGCCGTGCACGAATTTCGTGCACCGGGCTTCTAGTCCTATATAATAAAGAGGTAATATGTAAATTGACCATCACTCCAACACACAATATGGCTGCCCCCATGTGGTCAAAGATGGCTGCCCCATGAGACACAAGATGGCTGCCACAACATGGCCCACAGGGGAGGGCAGTTGGGGGCGATCATGCCTGCAAGGGAGGGCAGCTAGGGGTGACCCAGGCCTGCAGGGGTGGGCAGTTGGGGGAAACCAGGCCTACAGGAGGGTTTAGACAGAACAGAATACATCAGGGGGAGACACTGCCTTCCCTGGTGATCTCATCATACCACTCCTCCACTTCCTCTTCCTCTTCCTCCTTTTTCCTTCTCCTCCCCTCCCCACCCCGCCTCTCTCTCTCTCTCTCCCCCTCCCTCTCATTCCTCCCACCTCCTTCTGTCACTCTCCTTATGGTTCCTCTGCCATTTGATGCCCTCGTGCCCTGTGCCTAAAGCATTAATGATCCTTTCCAGTTACTAGTATATTAGGCACCCAAGTGAAAGGATGGTCCAAACACAAACCTTGGATTCAGGAAATTCAGATTGTAATTTTAACACCACTTCTAAGGCAATTCTGTAATTCTTATGATCAGTTAAGTGATAATAAGTCAACTTCTTCAGTCTTCTCACTGAAAAAGCAATTGTTTGGATAATTAAAATGAAATCCCTCAATAACTATTGTGTAGTAATGAGAACATAAAAAGGATTATATCATTTTTTTCCTGATTTTTCTGTCATTTCCTATGAACCAATGAAAATTGCTCTGTGTTTATTATCTTGAGATTTCCTTTCCATGTGATAAGAATTGAGAAATGGCTTTCAGTGTCTCAAGTGGACTGAAAAAAGTAGAACACTTAATGATTTTTTCCTTTGCTTCCAACAATATCAAAGACCAGGGAATACAAAGGTAGCCATTTTCCGGGCAGCTTACTTTTGGGAAGGATGGATTCAATAATAGGTGCTGTATGTGCAGAGACTCCCTCATTCTGCCTGTAGGTGCTTATATTTGAAAGCACCTAATATTTTTCCAGCTATACTTATTTCAGATAGAGTCTTTTTAAAACATACTTGAACATTTTCCAATCAAACTATTTATGAACATACTATATTTAGCAGGTCTTTACATGCCTCTTTCACTTTAAAGCTAACTAAAAAAGTAGCCTAGTTTTCTTAATTTACATATAACAGATGGTCATTTATGAAATGCTGCATTTTAGAAGTTAAATGATGAGATTTTATAAAGCCAATAATTAATCTTTCATTCATTTATAGTATTACGAAACAAATAAGCAAATGACTTTCTTAGTTTCTGAAATATTTATGCATGTGATATCTAGTGAAATTTTTGGCATATAGTACTTGTTCAAAATTATGTTGCTTACTACATTTCTATTATTGGTGTAGGCTTGAGGTGGTGAAGAGATGGGAATTATTAGCTCTACCGAAAAGACAATGTTGGACTTGAAGCATTAGAAGTCTTTCAAAACAAAACAAAGTAATGACTGAGAAAATTTTAGCAATCACTGATTCTACATGATAATTCTTTGGAACAAAAAATTAAAATGATCATTGACACACTGAAAATAGTGGAGACATTTTCTGTGACAATTTAAGACAGGAAGCATGTGTTTAACAAGTTTGGATTACATAAACCAAAATTTCTATTTACTTTAATTTCTATTGAGAAAATATTTATAACACCTATTCTAAGGGTCCAAAGAGTTTTCTAGATTGTGGGTACACATGGATGAACAACACAGATGGGACTTCTTCTCTCCTGGAGCTCTTTGCTAGTAAGAGTGAGATAGGACATTCTATACTTAAATATACAAGTAAATCAATTAAGGGCAGCAAAGAAAAAAAAAACAACACCAAAATATGCATATGAAAGTCTGACAGATGTTTCTAGCTGTCTATTCACTATCATTTTTTAAAAATATATTTTTATTGATTTCAGAAAGGAAGGGAGAGGGAGAAAGAGATAGAAACATCAATGATCAGAGAAAATCATTGATGGCTGCCTCCTGCACGCCCCCCACTGGGGATTGAGCCCACAACCTGGGCATGTGCCTTTGACCAGAATAGAACCCGGGAACTTTCAGCCCACAGGCCAATGCTTTATCTACTGGGCCAAACCAGCTAGGGCCACTGTCATTTTTTATTTATTTATTGCTAACACTAGAGGCCCAGCACACGATTAAATCGTGTGCGTGTAGGTTCCCTTAGACCTAGCCTGCCATCAGGGCCATGTCCGCCACCTTGCGACACCTCGCATGCTCCGTGGACTCTGCCGGCGCCCCGGGGGTGTGGGAGCGAGGGCCCAAGAGGTGCTCCATGCACCTCCTGGTGACCGGTTGTTTGGTCATTACAGCATTATGGTGTTACAGCTACTGGCGTTTTATAATATAGGTAATATCACTGTTGTTCAAAGTAACAAGAATTTTTTACATTTAAGCATCCTTTGCACCTAATGGTAGTGATGTGACAAAATTCTGAGTGTATATATATATATATATATATATATATATATATATATATATATATTCTGAAATTGCTGGGACAGTTTTGACTTCCTTATGCAAGTGAACTCCCTTCTTTGCCATTTACCTGTTCTTCTTGACTGGACTGGATAAATGGTGGCTTATGCAAGAAAATTCACACTGTGACCATGTGAGAAAGATAGGACAATGCCCTGAATTAACTTAATAACTGCCTACATGTTTCTTATGCATGAAAAAATATCAGTTCATTTACGCTATTCTTTTATTAAGTTTTCTGTTAGTTGTAGACCAATATGATTCCTAACTTATACAGGAATGATAGGGAATAAATAATATATACTAGATAATTAGGGGAGGCATTTCTGATACATTAAATGACAGGAAGTGGCATTAACATAAAAAATACAAAATATATGAAAAGGCATTTTAGGTAGAGGAAAGACCTAGAATAAGACCACATGTTATTCATGAGCTTGACCAGTGTGGCCAAAATGTTGTAAATTATGAAGAAATTCTCTGTGACTCTGAGGAGGTGCCCAGTAAGTGCTTTGATAAAGATTGGGTTTGAGAAGAAAGTATGTAAAGCAATGATGTGGAGGGGGTAATCATTGGGAGAAAAGAGTGGTTATATATTTAGAGAAATATTGCTTAATGTGGATAACCAGGACACATATCCAAATCTAATGAGCTTACCGCTAGTCTGCTATCTTTGCCACCAGAGCACACAATATATACTATCAATTACTCTTCTACTTATGAGTTGGTAATGTATTTTCTCTAATGTAAGCAGGCAGAAGGCATTTGACTTATTGTCTTTCTTCTAGTAGAGAGCCAACTCTATTATTCTCTTTTGAAAGTGGCTGATATACCAGGAATTTTATTTTAAGAAGCACATTATATGTATGTCCCTTCATAAGTACAAGAAACCTAATGTCTAAAACCTAATAATGAAGGTCAGTGTCTAAAATCTAAAAGTCAAAATGGAATCTAGAAATCCACACGGAAGCAATGCTCTATTAATGTTGCTTTGTTAATTATTAGCAACATATGATATGCATGATATCATATCAGATTTAAGCTATGTCACATTACACTCATGTAACTGTATTCTTATTAAACTGACTCTATATCCTTTATACCCAAAGAAACTTAAATCAAGAGAAAAACAAACATTGGGTATTGGAAAAATTACTCAATTGCCTGTCAAGAAAATCTAGGCCTGCTGATGCGGAAGCCATGGCCAACTGCGGGGAGGGGCCATGCATTACAGCAGTGAGCGTGATCTGGTTGAAATTTTGGAGTCATAAAACACAACGAAATCATCAAAGATGATTTCCTAATGGAAACATTTGCAAAAGTTGGTTGAATTACTAAATCTTGTAGTCATTCATGTACCATAATTAGTAGTTGGTATTTAAGTTAAAATAAGTGTTCTTTGCAAATTGAAACAGTATGTATTATTGTTTTACTTTGAATATAAAAGTCTGTTCCTGTCCCAGTTCCTGAAGTAAAGCTGTTAAGTATTCTTTACTAAATGATTTATACATGCAATTTGTTTTCAAATAAAAGTATAGTGGTACAAGGAAGCAAATTATTATCACTAAAGCTTTTAATTAAAACCTAAAATATGTGTGTAACTGTTAAAGAAATTAAAATTTCCAGAGCCTTAAAGAGAAAAGCTATTTGTTAAGGGGTCCTAAAGCAGTTGTGCTTTTGAAGATAAGGCCTAAAACAACTTTAGTCCAGCATTTGTTTTCATTCTACTTAGGTTTTGCGTCTTGCTTTCATGGACATTTTCTCTATGTATGGGAAAGCACTGAGGATGTGTCAGCCTGTTTGCAAAAACTTAGGAAACAGAAAGCGTTCAGATGAAAATGTGAAGAGTTGCTCCAGAAACTCTGGCACTAGTTCCAAGAAGACAGTTTTTTTTTTGTTGTTGTTGTTGTTGTTTTTTAAATAAGGATTTTAAGGGATTTATCTCGAGGGATTTCATGCATTACACTGTAGTAGAAGAGGAACAATTCTGTACGGGCTCATCAGGGTGCAGAGTAACCAGCGGTATTAATAGGGACTTTATGCTACAAGAACCGGCAGGTAGTAGATGAACAGCTGGGGAACCGTTTGACTCACAGATGCTTCCACGTTGGTGTAAGGCCTCCGGTGAAATTCGTGGATGTTTTACAAATAACAAATCCATTGCCATTCCAGCTGTGCATTCTCAAGCTGCAGATCGTAGTGGAGGGTCCTTATGCCAAGCACCCCCAGAGCCAAAACAGAATTGCTTGTATAACACAGAGCCCTCACTGGATAATCACTCTTCCTCAAGAGTCAGATTATTCATCTGTCAATATCGAAAGCCAAGGTTCTTATTTTCACATCGCAGAGAACTGGCAAACTACCTGGGATGCAAATGGGAACCTTTCCTTTCACTTAATTTCTGCCTTACTCTCCATATTTATCAGGTTTGGCTCTTGAATATTTAAATATGCAGAGATTCCCCAGTCATCTCTAGCCGCATCCCTTGGAAATTTGTTAAGGTTTAGGGTCTCAGCATAGATTTTCCTCACTGCATAAAGCTGTGTGGAAACGTGGACTATGCCACTTAAGTGAGTCCAGCAAAAGATGGCCAAGGAGGATGAAAACCATTATGATGTTAAGGTTCTGGTGGCAATTCTGAATTATTCATGACCCTTCCCCCCTTTACCCAGCCAACATATGGTGCTGTCTGGGTGTTTCTTATATGGAAAGCTGGAACATTCTACTAGTACAGGCTGGCTTTTATTTTTAATCTTTTTGGAAATATCTATGCTAATTTAAAAAATATGCTCAGTTCATAATCAAAAGTTTAAGATATCTCATTGCTATTTATCATTAAATATTTGCTGGATGATTTCTTCCTTGTGAAGACAAAAAAAAAGGAGGTGTTAGGGATCTGGACAGTTTGGGTTGAGTCTGACTTGTAAAGCAAAATTCTGCAAAATGTTGCTAACTTTAAAAGAAGGAGGTAAAGCATACTAATGTTTATGTTTATTTGCATAAAGGATATTAAAATGTGACAACAATTATAAAGATGATGATGGTGTTTAAAAGTCATTAATAATTTTAAGAGCATATCCTATTGTTTCCTGCAGCTGAACTTGTAAACAATTTATTTCTGCTCAAACAAAACATAATCATCAAGGATATCTGAATGTGCAAAACATTTATTAGTTTAGTTTTATCCATATACTCACAGGTATATTAATAAGGGAATGCTCTTACTTGTACCCAGGAAGGCAATTCAATCACTTGAAGGTGACTTGTTTTACTTGGGGTTAATTTGTAGGCAGCTCTAGAGCTATATGGCTTTAAGAAGTTACTGAAGGTGACAAAATGAAAATTAATAGCTTTAGCCCTGTATGGCTATAGTACATCGCTGAAATTGAACAAAGTACAAATAAGAGGCCATTGCAATCCCCAGATGGACTTGGCTTGAGGCATGTCAATGTGCTTTGGGTTTTAGTGTCACCACTGGAGGCTATTTTTATGCAAGCAGAGAACAGGAAACCTATGAACCTAAAACACATGAGTAAAATGATTTTCCTAGAAGCAATTGTTTCTGATTGGCTGCATCTAGCAAGTAATTATGCAGTAGCATTTTAAAGCACAGGTGTTTTGCTGATTCCAATATTTTATACTGTATATACATAATTTGTGTCTCACTGTCACTTTGTAATTATTTCCATTTAACAGTTGAGACATTGTGGTCCAGAAGAGTTAAATGGCTACAAAATAACGACATGATTTCATTGTAGCCAACTCACAGACAGACCCATTTACACTAGTTTTTCCTTTTTAGGAATAGGCATAGGAAAAATACCATGGGATCATTGTAATAATCCAAGCTGGAACTAATGGAAACTTGAGCAAAGAGTGTGTTGCAGAAGACAAATAAAATAAATAAAAATACAGAAATAAAAATGGCATGTTTTGGTGACTGTTAGGAGAGGAGTAGAATTAAGGATGAAAATGACTCTGACAGTTTGAAAGGATTGAGAATATGTTACTTTATGTTACTTTACTATGTTACTTTACTATGTGGATTATTTTGGGCTGAAGACACTCAAGACTTAACAGATTCAAGAAAAACTTTTACTTCTCCCTTACCTACCTAAAAGAATTTAGGTAGTGGGTCTGGTCCAGGATAAAAAAGCTATTATCAGAAATAACTTTTATCTGAATGACCTATCTGTATGGCAGGACAAACATCTCATTACCCAACATATGCACTTCTCAATTTCTTGTGAGTTATCCTCTCCCCTTTGAAGCCCCAGACACTATCCCATTCCTTAGCTCAAGATATCATATAAGTCAGTCTAAACTGTCTGCCTTGTCCTTGGTTCTCATATTCTTATGAGATCTTATGAATTTGTTTTTCTCCTGTTAATCTGTCTTATGTTAGTTTGATTATTAAACCAACCAAAGAACCTCAAAGGGTAGAAGGAAAATTTTTCTTCCCCAACAATGTCAACTCATTGTTTATGTAATAAGAATGTAAGAAACTTCTTTACTTTGAGATGAATTTAGATTTACAGAGGAGTTGCAAAAATAGTACAGTTTCTGTGTTCCTTCACCTACTTTCCCCTAAGTAACATTTTACATAACAGTGGAGCAATTATCAAAATTATGAAATTTACATTATTGCAATACTACTAATTAAACCATACCATTCAAAAATATATATAACTGTTACTCAATTTCACTTAATTATTTGAATAAATATCTCTCTGTTCCCATTGTATCATTTTTGTTTGCCTTTAAATAAATCTTAAGGAATGTTTAACAGACTGTAGACATAAGATATCAGTTTGCTATTGATTGGAATTTACTGAAGAATTCTGCATTTTAAAAATCTCAAGCCATGAAGAGGATACCATAGTGATTGTTTTTTCTTATCCTGTAATTTAATGTATTCCAGCTTATTACATTTGATTGCCTGTCAGCAATGTGAATACTGTAACCTAATTTTAGTGCACATCAAATATATCTTTTCAAAAATTTGATAATTCGTTGAAAGATTTATTTCAGACTTCTGCTTCCAGACAAAAAGGAAGTAGCAGTGACCAAGCTTCTGGCTGAAATAACCAAGAACTGGAACATTGGCTTTCAAGGCACTGCACTTCAGGAGAAGGGACACTGACCCTCCCCAGGTCCCTGCCCACAGATGCCATTGCTGGTATTGGCAGGCAGAGCAGGGAGCTGATTTTCCATCACCCACCTGGCAGATGCAGATGGTATTCACATTCCCCCACCAGGATCATATCAGTGGGGTCTAGTGCCCACTCAGAAACAAATAGATTTAAGGAGGCGGTGCAGACATAGCTGATCATCACTGGAATTCATATCCCTTTCCTTGATGTTAGTGGGGCAATAAGCCTTCACCCCACCTGGCATCAATAAAGTTAAACGAGATGTTGCGAGTAAATGCTAACAAGTATTCCACTTTCTCCCCATCCTGGTGTCACCGAAGCCTAGTGGGGGAATGGAATTTCCATATCCACAGGACGGCAATGACACTGAGAGAAGCTATTTGAAGCAAACCTGGTTGCACTCTTGTTTCTGCACACAGCCCCCTGCCCACAGCATGGGTTTCAGATTTAGTGGGTTGCTGAGTAACGATCCCAGAAAGAACCAGGAGGTCGAGAAGGTGGGTTGATGACACTCTGCTTGCCCCACCTTCCTTCCTCTGGAGCCTGGGGGACCCAGTGAGGAGTTGAGCTTCTGCCTCCTACCTGCAGCAATAAAGTGGTTTGGACTTGAGCTCTTTACTTCCTACCTTTTTGGTGGCAGCCAAGATCAGTGGAAAGCGGATCTTACCCCTCCACTCGGAGTTAATGAGGTGATGAGAATAGGTACCTTTTTTTTAAAAAATATATTTTATTATTGATTTTTCACAGAGAGGAAGGGAGAGGGATAGAGAGCTAGAAACATCGATGAGAGAGAGACATCGACCAGCTGCCTCCTGCACACCCCCCACTGGGGACGTGCCCGCAACCAATGTACATGCCTTTGACCGGAATCGAACCTGGGACCTTCCAGTCCACAGACCGACGCTCTATCCACTGAGCCAAACCGGTTTCAGCTAGGTACCTTGTTTTTAATGGAAAGTGTCAGCAGGGTCATGGGGAAGCTCACCTTCCCTCCTAGCAGTCTGCGATGAGGCTGTGTGAGTCCGAGCCCCACAGGCTCGCTAATGTCAGCAGGGCACAATGGGAAGGTGAACATACACATCTAACTGTCCCAGCCTTACACCACACCAGGGCATGGCCTACTTTCAAAAGTTAAATAAGATTGACAATCTCATAGTATAAAGTCAAATATATCTAGAATATTTAGTAAAAAATATTCCTCAAACTAAGAATTAGGAAAATTACAAAATGAAAAAATATAACAAACAGATGCCAACATTGAGATGAATCAGATATTGATGTTATCCAACAAGATTTCTAAAAAAATGTGCTTCAACAAAATTTATAGGAGATTTATATATAAAGCATAATAGAGTATATCACATTGACTCTTGTTTGAGTAAAAATGTTTTCTCAATTCTGTACATAAATTTTACTATGTCCTTATATATTTTTCTAATTTTTGCTTTCCTGAGAATGCTTCTAAAGTTTGTCATGACATAAGATGTTTGCTGTTACTTTTTGAAAGCTGCACTTAAGGAGATTCTCTGCCATCACTACTTTGCTGGGCGTTTTTTCTTTTTTGAATCATGAATAAACATTTTTTGTATTCTTATAAAAAAAAGTGCTTCAACAAACAATTACAAATTATTTTGAGCAAACAAAAAAAATATCAGCAAAGAAATAGAAGTTATGAAAAAGGGTCAAATGGCAATTACAGAACTGAAAAATCCAGTAACTGAAAAATGTTGCCTAAAAGGTTCAAGACTAGAATGAAGACAACAGGGGATTCAACCAGTGGATTTTTGGACAGGTAAATAGAATGACCCAATCTGGACTATAGGAAAAAAAAAAATAGACTGGGGGAAAAAAGGTGATCTGTGGGTCAATTTCAAAAGAGATAACATTCATATCATTGTAGTCCCAATGAGGAGGAGAGTACTTGAAATATTTCCAAAAGTATTGAATCAGTAATAACTGAAAACTTCCCAAATTTGAGGATAGACATAAAATTAAAAAGCTAAGCATCACCCAGCAGCATGGCTCAGTGGTTGGGCATCTACCTATGAACCAGGAGGTCATGGTTTGATTCCTGGTTGCCTGGGCTAGATCCCCAGTAGGGGGTGTGCAGGAGGCAGCCGATCAATGATTCTCTCTCATCATTGATGTTTCTATCTCTCTTTGTCCCTCTCTCTTCCTCTCTGAAATCAATAAAAATATGTTAAAGAAAAGCTAAGCAAACAATGACACTTGTCTACTATTATAAAGTATCTATGTATATTATAATACCTGGAACAACCACCAAGAAAAACCTTAATGTGACATATTCTAATACACTATAAAAAAATCAAGATGTGGCAAGGGAAATGTCTATATCTTGATGGTATCAATGTCAATATCTTGATTGTGATATTGTTCTATAGTTTTGCAAGATGTTATCGGAAAAACTTGAGTATGCGGCATCTCTTTGTATTAGTTCTTACAACTGTATGTGAATTAGTAGTTATTTCAAAATAAAAATTTAATTAAAAATATACAACCACAGTGAGATAACATTGTATACCCATTAGACTGTCTAAAATTAAAAAGACTGATCATGCTGAGTGTTGGCAATGATTTGGAGGAGCCACAAATCTCACAATGCTGGTCAGAATATAAAATTATGCAACCACTTTGGGAAACAGTTTGTTCACTTCCTAAAAAGATTTAACTGTACGTCTGACATATAACTTAGCCATTCAATCCTATATATTAAAAGGCTAATATGCAAATTGTCTCCTCTACCAGGAGTTCAACTGGGAGTTTGACCAGGGGGTGGGCCTGGCCAGCCAATCACCCATGGCTCCTCCCCCTGGCTGGCTCCACCTCCAATCACCCCCTTCTCCTGATCAGGGGAGGGGCTGGCCTGCCAACTGCCTGCAGCCCCTCCCCGCAGCTGGCCCGGCCCAATCAGCCTTGATCAAATTCATGCACCGGGCCTCTAGTACATATATATTTACTTAAGTCAAGAACATGACTTCAGTTTAAGAGCCACATTTTCTTTGTTCAAGAATTTTGATAGCAGTTTCATTTTTCTAAAACTCAGAGCAGTCCAGATGTCTTTCAACAGGTAAAAGGATAAACATATTTTGGAATATTCACACAATGGAATACAACTCAGCCATAAAAGAGAATGTACTATCAATGTACAAATTAAGATAGATGAATCAAAATGATTAAACTAAGAGAATGAAAAATAGAGTACACACTATATGATTTAATTTATATAAAACCTTAGAAAATGCAAAATAGTATATAGTGACAAAAAGCAGGTTAGTGTTGCCTGGGGCCAGGAGGAGCAGGATATAGGAAGAGGTATCACAAAAAACACGGGGAAACTTTGGTGGTGAAGGTATTGATCAATGTATTCACTACCTTGATTGTGGTGATGGTTTTTCAGGGGGATATACAGGATGGGGCAAAAGTAGGTTTACAGTTACTGGTATGGAAAAATACAATAATTAATAAATAATAATACAAGAATAAACTCTGTGGCTCATGTACTCACAACTGTAAACTCACTTTTGTACCACCCTGTATGTGTCAAAACTTATTAAATTATAAGTAAATATTTTTACTTTATTATTTTAAATTTACCTCAATAAAATGGTTTTAAAAAAATCCCTGAGAACTCCTTGCTTTGGGTTACTTATTAGTTAAAATAAAAGGTGGGCGGGGAAGAAAGTTGAACAGATTATATGTCATTGTCCTCATTGCACAGCGGAGGAAGTTGGACTACTGAATTCTGCAGGGGAAATTGCATATCAATGTTTCAAACATCAGAAGTAACACTCCCAGATGGGAAACCAGAATTCCCCCTCCTCTTTCTGTCCACCACGAGTTTTATACTCTGTGCCCAAGATGATATATCTGTAGCATTAAAATATAAAGGAATTAATTTTACACTGTATTACTACTTGCCATGATAAATAGTGAGTAGATTAAATTAATAATTAGACTCAGGACATCTAAAACATTGTATCTAACCAAGAACATGACTTCAGTTTAAGAGCCACATTTTCTATTCTAATACTGTAAAATATTATATGACCATGACTGAAAACCTAAGACAATTGTTAAACATTTAGAACTATTATGATTTGAAAGTCTAAAGGGACAATGCCTACATTTACGGAAGGTCTCCCATATGCTAGGTTTTTGCTAGAAACTTTATGTCTACTATTCTATTTGATCCACACAGGTCTGAGGTAGATCATATTTACTTTAAAGAGCTGAGGACAAGGCAGATTAAGAAATTCAGTCAAGTTAACTAAAGATAGACAGGTTTGTTTTTATTTTTGAGACAGTGTGTTTTTTTTTCCATAATTTATCCTGCCAATAGATTTTTATCTTGCCAGTAGTTTTCTGTTAATTATGCATATACTGTAAATAGATATTACACAGAGCATATATTCCATAGCCAATTTAAATGTTTATTTATTTAGTAATAATGTCTGTGATTTCTCTTAATTAAACCTGCAAAAATTAATGAAGGGAAACCACTAAAATGGAGTCAGGAGGCCGGAAGGGGGACTCTCACAGTGTACCACTCTATGCCAGTTACAGGAACTGTTATCAATTACAGTCCCCAACAGAAGAATCATCAGCAAGAAAGAATCATCAATTATAGACCACAACAAGAAAAGATGTATGTACATTGCATTTTCTACTAGAAACCTATTACCCCAGAAACTCAGCCAATGAGAAATCATCACCTCCCTAAATGCTCACTTTTCTCTGATGGCCTTTTGTTCAAAACAACCTCTCCCTGCTTCCTCCTTTTTCTCCACAAAATAATGTTCCTTTCCTTGGTTATTTGGACTTGCTCTGGCTTTTGCTATAGAGTGCTCATCTGGAGGTGCAATTTTTTGCTGTCCCTAAATAAACCCCTGTTTGCTGGCAAAATTGTTGCCTATTTTATTTTTAAAGTCAACCAAGCATATTTAATATACATCCAAACTTATTTAACCGCCTCTTATATATAAGAAGTAAAGTAATAGGTTCAACAGTAATTTTTACGAAACACTCATGAAAACATTGAAAAGACACAGAAATTAAGCTAAAATGAAATATGTCTTCCTTTCACATTTTAAACGTTTAACTTTATAAGTCCCCAAAATATAGAGGATAAATAGAAAATCATGCAGATGAAAGGAATCTTTAAACTCTAACTCTTTCTCTCTCTCTCTCTTTACCTCTTTCTGTTTGACACACACACACACACACACACACACACACACACACACACACGCACGCACGATGGAAAAGAAGAGGAAACCAATTCCTTGAAATTATCACATGATTTTTGTGAAAGAAGCAGAGGTCAGGGTTTGTGCCTCTCACACACCACAGCTCACTTCTGTGGAGGTTCCTTTGAGGTTCCCTTAATGCAGGAAAACCATGCTTAGGTTGGAATCTTGTCTTTGTAGTCATAAAAAAGCAGGAAGTACCTCAAATCATTTTTAAAGCTTTACCTCAAAAACCAACATTTTAAAGCTACAAAACATAGCTCTGGGGAACTGAGTGTTTTTACAGTTCCTGTAGGCTTTATGATACCATTAGAAAGATTTTATTACAAATATTTCATTCTAAAATCAAAACAAAACCACCACCTGCAGAGGGTTCCTGTGATATCTGGATTTTTCTCTCAAACTGAAATCGAATCAAGAATGATATCTTGAATACCACACAAACCTGCAAAAAATGGAAAAATTGTATTCCTTCTAAATAATTTGAATTTTGAAATTGTTCTGACCAAATCTGATCTTCCTTATTTTGGTATGAACAAGAGGCCCGGTGCATGAAATTTGTGCACTGGTGTGTGTGTGTGTGTGTGTGTGTGTGTGTGTGTGTGTGTGTGTGTCCCTCAGCCTGGCCTGTGCCCTCAGGGTATGTCTGACTGCGGGTTTAGGCCCTTGGGGATCGGGCTTAAACTGGCAGTCAGGCATCCTTCTCGAAATCCAGGACACTACATGCACCAGTGACCATACCTTCATACAGGTGAAAGGCATCTTGCTGTTGTATGGGCAGCTACATTTTTTGCCCTGATTATAAAAAGTAGTACATAGGACAGTGATGGCGAACCTATGACACGCGTGTCAGCACTGACACACGTAGCCATTTCTGATGACACGCGGCCGCATGCTGAGGATGAAACATTTGCTGCTCCTGAGGATGAAACATTTGCGACTAGAGTCTTGGAGTTAGTTTTTTCCTCAAAGTGACACACTACCCGAGTTATGCTCAGTTTTTTGGCGAAGTTTGACACACCAAGCTCAAAAGGTTGCCCATCACGGACATAGGATAATCCTTCTGAGGCAGTTTTCCCCATCTTATGGGTGGAAACACTGAAGCAGAGGGAAGTTAAATAATTGGCTGTGTCACACAGCTATAAATGTCAGAATCAGGGCTGACCACAAAATGTGCAAGCCAGAGTCCATGCATGTCATCGCTGCATCATCCTGTTTTTTCAGTGTTAGAGTAGCCTTTCCATGTTTTAATTTTTAAATCTAAGAGACTGTTCCCAATATATAGGGTAGGGTCCCTAGGCCTGGCCAGCGATTAGGGCCGATCTGTGGGGCAGCCAGCAGTCAGGGTGATCAGGGGGCCCCTGCTGGCACCCGCCTTGGCTGGTGGCCTGGCGCTGCCCGCTGGCCAGCCCTGCCCCCTAATCATCACTGCCAGTCACCTTCCTCTCAGGGGGCAGTGTGTATCACAGTGACTGGTTGTTCTGATGGTCATTCTGCAGTTTGGTCAATTTGCATATTAGGGTTTTATTATATAGGATATATTAGAAATTATACCAAGCATGTCAAACTCCTGGCCTGCGGGCTGCATGTGGCATACCACATTATTATATATCTGATGCTGTCTTGATTTCTTAATCCCTCCCACTAGTACCACTACCATACAAATGTGTGTGTGTGTGTGTGTGTGTGTGTGTGTGTGTGTGTGTGTCTGTGTGTGTGAGGGAGCAGGCTTTACTAAGGATAAAAAATTTGCAGGTGTTTCAATAAAGTATGCTGTAATTACACCATTTCAAAAGTTTCTCATCAATTTCCCAAACCAGAAACGTGCCACTAATTTGCCCTGACTCAAAACCTAACTGGCCTTTTATCTCTTCTTTTTCAGTCTCACTGTCCAG
Organism: Cnephaeus nilssonii; assembly: GCF_951640355.1. Classification (NCBI taxonomy): domain Eukaryota; kingdom Metazoa; phylum Chordata; class Mammalia; order Chiroptera; family Vespertilionidae; genus Cnephaeus; species Cnephaeus nilssonii. The sequence continues at coordinate 46,546,294 of NC_137078.1, read as the reverse complement.
CACCTCCCCTTCCCAGTCCCCAAAACTTTAGCCAACAGGGCAATTAAGCCTTGATTTTTCCTTTTCTATTTTTTCCAGAATATTGAAATCATGTCCACTGTGGCTTTATAAATTTCATTCCCAGGAGGACTTTGTGCCAATCAAAGAAAGACAAATATCAAATGACCTCACTTATATGTGGAATCTAATGAACAAAACAAACTGATGAACAAAATAGATCCAGAGACAAAGAATGCAACCAACTGACTAGTCTCAGAGGGAGGGAGTGGAAAGGAGATTAATCAAAGAATTTATATGCATACTAGAGGCCCGGTGCACAAAATTTGTGCATGGGGTGGTGGGGGGAATCCTTCTCAGCCCAGCCTGCACCCTCTCCAATCCAGGACCCCTTGGGGGAGGTCCAACTGCCAGTTTAGGCCCCATTCACAGGGCAGCAGCAGTTAGACATCCCTCTCGCAATCCGGGACTGCTGGCTCCTAACTGCTTGCCTGCCTGCTGGCCTAATTGCTATCTAACTGCTCCCCTGAAGGTCCCCAACTGCCCTGCCCTGCTGGCCTGATGGCCCCCAACTGCCCTCCCCTGCCCACCTGTTTGCCCCTAACCACCTCTGCCTCAGCCCCCACCACCGTGGCTTTGTCTGGAAGGAAGTTGGATGTCCAGAAGATGTCCGGTCACCTAGTCTAATTAGCATATTACCCTTTTATTAGTATGGATGGTTACTGAGCAGTCCATTCTGCGAAACATGGGGAAGTGGCCTTATGACTCAGAGACCAGGGACTTGACAGGAAGCTGGGAGGTCTGGTCTCACTCAGCAGAGGATGGGCCTGGGATCATGGGTGAGGCCTGGACTGTGTTTAGCTCCGAGGAGCCTCCCTTCTCCAGGCACCACTTGCTCAGTGGCCTCCCACACACACCCCGACATGGGTTCAAACATGCAACCTTTCAATGTAGCTCCAATCAATGAAGCCCACCTGGCCAGGGCAGTTATTCTTAGCTTTTATTTTATTTTTATTTTTTACTCTTTTTAATTACATTTTTATTGTCGAAAGGTTTACATAGGTCCCCTTTCCCCCCATTAATCTTTTCCAGCCTACAACCCCCTCTAGGCCCTCACCACCCCATTGTCTGTGTCCAGGGATGATGCATATATATACACAGACCATTGGTTGATCTCTTCCCACCCACCCACCCTCCCCTGCCTTCCCTCTGAGGTTCCACAGTCTATTCATGCATCTGTGTCTCTTTTTGTTCACCAGTGTATTTGGCTCATTAGGTGTTAAAAGTGCTCTGGGTTTTCTAAAGATGCAGTCATATCATGTACAAATCTTTTTTCTTTTTCCAAATTTACTTGTGGACACATTGGGAATATAGATACCAGAAACAGAAGTCTGTGAATAAGTTGGAAATAGGATGCTTTTTCTTTCGTTACGTTGTGTATGTGATCCTGTGCTCCTGTCGTGTTGAGAACACTGAGTACTCTGGCTGCAGGGAGGCTCTCATTGGCAACTCATCCACACAGAGCCATAGCCTCCCTCTCCATCAGCCATAGCTCCCAGGACAGACGCATGCACCCCTCAGCAGAGGTGGGGGCACTTGGCCACCTCCTGCAGGCTTGCCCCCTATCATCACCCGGTGGGGCCCACCTTCTGCATATCACCTTCTTGTTCCTACTCCCAGGCCATTCCATGCACTTCCTCTCAACCAGCCCCCTCTCTCCTCCCATCACGTCCAGAGCCCCAGGTGCTGTCCCTGCGAGGTCTGTGACACTCCCTACCAAACCATTTCATCTCATTCTTTCATGGTGTCCAGTGTTTTTTCTGCCTTGTTAAGTTGGTTTGAATCTGAACGGAAATGGCTCCATCTTCTATTCCATTTGTGTCCTTTCCACCCCTAAGTTAATGCCGTGACCTTAGCATGTGGCTATAAGATGTCTCTATGACTGAGCTAGGAAACCTTTCATGTTTCTCTTTCCTTTTCTTTCATCTCAGGATAACTGAGCTCTGTGGTTTGTGTGGGACCAAAGACTCTGGGAATACAATGCTGAGCCCTCTGAACTCATTTTATTCTTTATTGTATTATTTAATTCCTGGGGTTGAATTAAACATGAAAATAGAAGAAAATATACCCTTAGATATACAATCTGAGTTATTACCCAGAGATTTCTGCGGGAGCTGACACTGAGGCATGAGACACATGTGTTTATTGGTCAGTTTCCTCACCTATGGAACAAAGGTTGAACCTGCCCCTCGGATCCTTTGGAGGTTGGATGTGATGCATCCAGAGGGATTAACTGGCGGCTCTGAGAGTAAGATCAGAAGTCAACAGACACTTGTTTCCTTTACCTGGACAGAGTTAGAAAAACACAACTCTATCATAACACCTGGAAGGGCTGTGCCTGTGGGAGGAGGTGCAGGGAACAGGGGCTTCCCCCTTGCTGCTGCCCCGCCCTCCCTCCCTCCATCCCTGCACTGGCCCAGCCGCCATCAGGGAACCACCCATCTCTCAGGGAGGAGCATGTGCAGTTTCTTGCAGACACTGAAGCAGCTAGGGAGTAGGGAGGTGGTGGTTCCCCCCCCCCCCCCACCCCGAGGAGGCGCTGAAGTCCTTGTTGAAGTCTCTGCTCTGGAGCCTCTCACAGCTGTGAGTCCTCGTCCAGGAAGGCTGTGCAGTGGAGGCTCCACGTGCCTTTCAGAAGAATGTCTGATGGGGGAGGGAGAAGGAGGTCTGCCTTGCGCCTGCTCGCCAATCCCCAGTCCCGCCTCGCTGCCACCCAGCCGGGTTCCCTGTGGCTCTCCATTGGCCATCCAGCCTGATGGGAGCCTGTGGGCCAGGGGTGCGGGAAGTGAAGGGGAGGGACCAAGCGGTGCTCCATGCACTTTCTGGTTACCGGTAGGCCTTTCTGGTCGTTATGACCCTAGGCTTTTGGCCTGGAGCTGGCGTGGACACCCAGCTCCCCGCCTCTGATGGCAGGGGAGCCAGGTGTCCGCAACAATCCCCCTCAGCGGCCCCGGATCCTGCCGTTGAGAGGCGTGGCCCCCCCCCCCCACTCCCGCGACTCTCAAGGGCTGGATAGGCCACCCTGAGTCCCGCCCCCCAGCCTCCCGCTGCCCAATCATGGGCGTAGCGGAGTGATGGTTATTTGCATATTACTCTATTATTAGATAGGATATGCAAAACCCATGGACACAGACAATAGTGAGGTGAAGGCCTGGGGAGGGGTCAGGAGTGGAAAGGAGGGGGTCAATTTGGGGAAAATAAGGGTGAACATCTGTAATACTTTCAACAACAAAGATAATTTAAAAAGGAAAGAAAAAAATTTCAGTGAAGAAGCTTAAAGATACTGACCACCCAAATAATGTATAATTCCAATCCTTCTATTCCCACTTTAACCTTTTCTTCCTCCCAAATAAGAACACATAAAGATGTGATAGTGACCTTGTTATAGGGACAAGTTTTAACTGGCTATAATTTATAATTTAAAGAGTTAATTATGTGAAAAATTGAAGGTAGTCTTTTGTGTACCTTTGCAAGAGATTCTAATAATGGATATTTGTATAGCACTTTGAAATGTAGAGACAATTTTCACATCTTTTGCCACGTGTGAACATTATCCATTATTGTCTGCAGTTGACCTGAATTCCAGGGCTTAAAAACGGGTAGAGTGAGGTGCTCATGATTGACCAGCTGGTACACAATGGAGAAGGGTCAGGGCTGAGGTTAGGTGTTATTTCTCCCACGTAACATGGACCCAGTCTGGGTTGGAGGGAGTAGATAGTTGGCAAATTTTCAATGAGGTGATTTGTAAAAAGCATCTAGCATGGGCTTTATTTTAGGAAGAGTTTAGTACATGATGTTTTGATCCCATTTTTGTGAGACTTCTTATTTACAGGGTGAGGTTAATATTGCCATGAATGTTATTAGGAAACTGATGCTAATGATGAATCACAAGTTGGACACAGCATTTTAAATGTTTAAAGGCGTATCAAGAGGAAAGTATGGAAATGAAGAGTGCAACCCCTAAAAACAAAACAGATTTATAATATTGCTTCTACACAATAATAGAAAAAAAGAGAAAGAAAGGGAAAGTGGAAAGAAGCAGGGAGACAGAAAGGGGCTGGGAAAATCTTTTGAACAGCATAGTGCACCAAGATTGATCTGTCAGTTGAATCCTTGAATAATAGGTAGACATGGGTAGGCACTAGACATTCTAGCAGAGGAGAGAAATGAGACGGAAGATGTGAGTGCTGCAGTGCGCATGGGTGTCCTGGAAGGAGTGTAGAGCCAGTGTCAGGTCACCTGTTCCATATTTACCTTGTTTCCTATGTTATATACTATATCTTTTCCCCTACTATGGCTCCATTGGTAATATGGCTTCATTACCATGACTAATTCCTTACCTATACTTACATACCTTCTAAATAGTTTTAAGATGTAATCTTCCAGGTGAGATTAATTTTAAATTGATCTAAATAAATATCCTATTTTCCACTTTTCAAGAGTCATGGGCGCTTGAGGTTTCCTCTGTTATTCTATTAACTCATTGCTACACAACCTTTCTCTTCCAAGAGAGTTTATAAACACTGACACTGTGGGATAACAACCATTAATGGAATTCTGAATGAGAGGTAAAATAGTCATCATACGCACACTTCTTGCTAACCTCTTTCATTTATGCTATTTACCCAATCAAATACATTCATGTGGGTCCTAGAAATACTCTGTAGCTAAAATAACACCCAGGCTGGGGCTCTACTATTAATAAAATCTGTCAGGAACATATCAGAAGGACTCATATTACAGAGTTGTAAATGTAGGTTTTTCTAATACAATGACCTAATATGTTCCTATTACAAGTCATCCTATTATTTAAACAGCTGAACTGGCAGCTTTAAGATTCTTTAAAAGTTAGTAGTGAAGTTTCAGTGAGACTTTTAAGTCCATATGTGTTTTAATGGATGTTTTAATTATAGTGTTTTATACTTGTTCTTATATGTGTCTAGAATTATATGTTTATCACTACCTATGTAAGTTACATTACTGTAAATCCTTATGGTTAACTTTGTGTGATTGAAACAGTATTATATTTCACTTTTATTGTTTTTCAGGATGTCAGTAACGCTTTCAGTTGTACAATACACAATATTTTCACAGCTTTCTGAGTGCACATGAAGAGCCTTCCCAAACACTATGAGAAAAGTGACTTGCCAAGACCTTTTAAATAAGAACGGTCAACTCCCTTCTCTTTCTTTTGTGAACTTGTGCTTTCCTTCTGGTGTATTTTGGCTTGAAGGAGAAAAAAATAAGAAATGTATTTTAGAAATGTTTCTCAACAAATACTCATTCAACATCTACTGTATATAAAGCTATATTTTCATGTTTTATTACATTAACAAAAGTATTGTCAACTAAAGGTAATATTTATACTTTCTTAAAAATAGTTTTTAGAGGTAGATTTAGTTAGCACATATAATCATACCATTTAAAGCATATGGGAAATCAATAAGCAATTTTTACTTTATTTCTCCCTTCTTCCTTTGTTTCCTCCTTTTTTCTCTCCTTTCTTCCTCCTTTTTCCGTCTTTCTTCCTTCTTTCTTTTTTCCTTTATTTTCTTCCTCCAATCATTTATTCCTTCCTTCTTAGCTTAACATATCAGTTAACAAAATTGACATTCTATTTTTAAGATGTATTTATTCACATATTTGGAGATGAAATCAGGCACTTAATGACAGTGACTCTGATTCAATCTTCAGAAAATTTGAACCCTATTATCAAGATAGAGTAATAAATAGAATAAAGTTTTAGCATCAAGACATGTAAAATAATATATAAATAAGATAGGCTCAGTCTATGAATTTTGATCATGATGCTCACTATCAAAGACTTTTTGTAAGTGGTGATTTGATGTTAATATAATCAGAGAATGCATGCATTGTGGAAGTAGTAAAAAAGATATTTCAAATATTTTAACTACATATAAGTAAGTACTGTAAGTGCATTCAATCAGTTGCTACATTATAAAATTGTATGAAGTATGTTTTTACATATGTATAAAAGGTGAATTGTGACTTTTTAATCATATAAGTCAAGGGCTAGGAACAATCTCTCATATAGGAAGAAACCAAAAACTGTGATGATGGAGAAGATGAAACAAGTTCATTAGCTGTTGAAAGAACTCAACATACATTTGTAACCTGATTTGTAGAGTATGAAAAAGTAAAATATTGTGAATGTGTTCAAATTACCTTAAGTGCACTTGAAATATAGTGATTGAGATTGAAATCCTGATATAATTGAAACCAGAGATGCATTTAGTTGGATTTAACATTCTGTAAGGAAATTTTTTTTTAAAGAACAATTCAGGTTTCTTGTAACAAAGATAATAACTACAATTCTACTGAGAACATCAGGCTCTGGGTTTCATTTCCTTGGAAATGATGTAACTACTATACAATAGTGGTGCCAAGAGAAAGGAGTCAGTGCTGGACAATGTTGATGAAGAAGGTGCTGACTTAAACCTTATCAGATTCTCAGGATGGTTTGGCCTGTTTTTCTGGTTCTTTCCTCAGGAAACCGAGGTGTGCATGGCTGCCTCTAAGATGAATGACTCATCACCAAACTCTGTTTTGGCATGGTAGGGAAGGAACCTATGCCAGGAAACCTGGGGTACTTAATGGTATTTCTGCATGTCTATGGTTGGTAAGCCCAGTAGATTTGGATCTACACATATTGAGGGAGAGATTAGGTGGGCCAATTACCTTTTTTTTCTGTACAGTGACCACAGACTGTATACCTAACCTTGGTCAGTTAGGTGTCTTGCACATATAAGCCACTCATGAAAGAATGGACAGATTATATATATATATATATATATATATATATATATATATATATAGACACACTAGAGGCCTGGTGCATGAAAATTCATGCACTGGACAGGGGGTTGCTCAGCCCGGCCTGCTCTCTCTCACAGTCTGGGAGCCCTCAGGGGCAGGAAGCGACTGGTGATCAGGGGAAGGTGACGCCCCCATCACCCCTCTGCTGCTGCCACTGCCAGCAGCACAAGCCTCGGCCGGCCCTGGTTACCTGAGCCTCAGGCGGCCCTGGGTGGCTGAGCAGCCGCCATCCGAGGTTTTCCTGCGCCTCGGGCCAGCCCTGAGTGGCTGTGGGGCTGAGAACAGGTCAGGCTGCACTGCGCGCCTGCCACCCTCCTGATGGGGCTAAAAGGACTGGGGGACTCTGGCGGGGCTGAGGGGACTGGGCACTGCCATCTTGTGGCTATGGGCACTGCCATCTTTGTGACAGTGTGATGGTCAATTTGCATATCCCCTCTTTATTAGATAGGACCAGAGGCCTGGTGCATGAATTCATGCACCAGTGGGGTCCCTCTGCCTAGCCTGCAGGATCAGGCTGAAACTGGCTCTCTGACATCCCCCAAGGGATTCCAGATTTTGAGAGGGCACAAAAATTTATTTTAGTCCTGGAAAAACAGCTCAAGCATTTTGTCATCACTTTGTTAGCAATAATACCATTTATTAGGTAAACCTGATCAGATTCTTTAGAAATTTAAAGTAATTTTTCAGATGAAATTATCATTTTCAATAAAGGAAATATTCTCAATATTATGTTATATTAATTAATTAATTAATTAATTAAATTATTTGTTTAAAGTATTACATAAGTCTCCTCTTTCCCCCATTGACCTCTCCCCAGCTGCACCCAACTCCCAGAGCATGCCCTCACCCCCTTCCCCCAGCCTGTGTCCATTGGTTATGCTCATATGCATGCATACAAGTCCTTTGGTTGATCTCTTACCCCCTCACTACTTTTAAGAGTTATTAGAAAAAAGAGACTTCCCTCTGCCTTGATTCCTTAGGTAGCAGGATAGAAATTGGGAACTGTCAGGGATGCTGCAAAGAAAGGACCTACCTGAAAATTAGGATACATGAAGAAAAGTAGAACCATGGTGCAGGGATGGGGCTGAGGGCAGGGGAAAGAGTGCAAATATAAAAACAGAGAAGAGAGTCCTGATGTCTTTTGAGTCCCTAGACCTACCCATACTTGAAGACAGATTTCAGGACTTGAGTTTTATGAAATTAATCAATCCCACTCCTTTTTTCTGTACTTGAATCTGTTTGATTATATTTCTATAATTTCCAAACTTAAAATGAATAATTAGTAGAAATAAGAATCAGAAATTGTTATTAATCTAACAAATATTTATTGAATAAATACCTTGGGATTTAGTTTTAATCACTCATTTCTGGTTCTTGTAGAATCTGATAGAATAATATTTTCATATTACATATGATGTAAATTATACTAATGTGTTTAAAAAGTGTGTGTTCAGAAAAATTTTGTATTCATTTAAATAGCCCAAAAGTAATATTTCCAAGCAAAGGGAAAATGAAGATTAATTTTTCTTCCAGTCCTGGCAACAATAGCTGTACCATTTTTGCTTTGAAGACCTTAACATGCTAACAGAAGCAATAACATATTTTGAAATTGAAATGTAAAATTATACCATGAGTATTGAAACAATGAGGCTGGAGGGCTGAATGTTTTTTTTTTTTTTTTTTAATATCTTCTTTTGTAACATGGATTTGCCCTGTCAGTTAAGCTTGAATGAAGCAGCAAAGCCCAGTGTACTCAGTCACATGAAATGTCACATCTGCTGCAAACATATCACATATCATTACTGGTACTTTCATATTCTATTGATGTTCACTATGTTGCATGAACAGATAGGTTAATTCATAGAGTCAGAGGTCACACTATAGAAAATGACATTTTTATTTAAGAAATAATCATGTAATGTCCTTGGTATTTTTAATCATACAATATGAACAATATCTGTAAATTATAATGGGTCAATAATATTGCAAGCATTAGAATAAAATATCAAAATCACCTCAAATTTGAGCAGGAAATATAACTATTTCCTCTATCAGGTATTGCCAGCCAAATAACTATTAAGAAAGAATAAGCTTTAAGTTTCTTTTCTTTCTTTTTACACTATAGTCCTGGGGATATATAGGGAATATAGTCCAGAATATTGTAGTAACTATATATGGTTCCAGGTGGGTAGTAGACTTATTGGGGGATCACTTAGTAAATTATATAAATGTCTAACTACAATGTTGTACATCTGTAATTGATATAAAATAATATTGACTATCAACTGTAATTGAAAAATTAGAAAAAAAATATATACAAAAGAAATACATAAAATTTGTTATGAAACTCTGAAAGTTTTTGAGATGAGGTACAGTGCAAAAGGTTAAATGGCTAGAATAAAACTAAGAATTGAGTACACTTTTGATATTGCTTTTACATTGTTATTCTTTCCTTTACCTCTCCTCCCCTGAATGAGAATACTTAATAGAGAATAAAGTGATTTTTTGGGGGTCTCTTCCTTCCATCTTTTACATTATTTCACATTCTCTTTCAAACTTTCCCTGTCAACTTGTATAGTTAGAAATGCAGAAGGTTCTTTTTAGTGGCTGCTGGTGAATAAAGTGGGGTCATGACTCAGATGTTGTTTTCCTTTGGGTCAGTTGACAACTTTCCTATCAAACAAATGACAACTCTAGATCAGAGGATTCCAGATCAAACTCTAACACCCTAAATGGATGGGTTTCCTTTTTCCTGTTACACAAGAGGAAATACCACTTCCTCATCCCTTCCGCTGAAAATACATGACCTGCTCCTTTCTGCCTGGGATTTGGGGAGAAGCTGGAGGTCAGAACAGATAGCTCATCTGTCTGGCCATGTTGTTTTATACATTTAAATTAACATGGTATTTGACCTCACTAAAAACCATTAAAGAAAAATTTAAATCCATTTCCTCAGGGTCCATGTTAGGAGATTTTTGTCTAGAAAATACCTCCAAGTCCTAAATGACAACAACAACAAAAAAATTCTTCATACAAAAATAAGTGAATATATTTCCTACTTCATATTAATACTCTTCTTTGCATGCTAATCTTATCTCTCACTTAATTAGTAAGATCTTAAGGTCAAGAACTGTTTCTAAACCATTTTTGAATCCTCAAAACAAAAGCTTATTCATTACAAAGACTGGATTGCAAAGTTATAGTGAATTGAATTATAAATATTACTCAAATAAGGCTACTTAGTAAATTATATGAGTTTACTTGGCTTGGAATTATTGACTAAGTAATTTAAGTACATATTTAGGTGGATATTCTAAGATAACTGATATTCTTTATCTTGGTGTAAACTTTATAAGATTATATATCTTTTGTTTTTTAAAAGTTAATTCAAGATTATTAAGGCAGGGGAATTTAGGAAAAGTGTAATGTATGCTTTGCACTCAGTGTGACATTAAGAAGAATGGGAAAATGACCAATAGGAAGAAGACAGAAAACATGAACCACAATCTGGCAGAGACATCACTTTTCTGAGGTTGGAACATAAAGAATGAGTATAACACAGCTTCCACAAACACCTTGACTTAGGTTTGCATATCATCAGAGACAGTACTAGGCAAATTAAAACACATACACACACACACACACACACACACACACACACACACACACACACTCCAAAAACAACAACAACAACAACAACAAATGAAACCTGACCCCTTTAAAAAAAATACCTTATTTATTTTGTAGTCTACCCATCTTTCTTCTCAGTTTCTGCCATTTTATTATCCTGTGTTGGAATCACGTCATGTTTTCTGCCAATGGCTATTATCAAGTTATCCATTTATTATTTTACTAATTCATTTCCCCAATATATTTTAAGCACCCACATAGTTCATACATAGCAGTAGGTACTAGGGGTAGAATGATTAATGAGATGAGGTCCCTGACCTCATAGACTCAGAGACAGGATTAGTTTTAATTAATAAAAGGCAAGATTAATTTTAATACTCTGAGATGGTCTCTCTCCTATTTCAAAAGTAATTATACTTTTCATTCATCCAGAAATGTGAAAACTGATGACTCTTGCTATATGAGTGAGCTTCATAGTTCTGTAGATGTTGTGTTAGCCTTTAGCTCTAGACATCATGAATAATGTATAGAGATTCTTAGATTTTGGAGAATGTCTTATATATCATCTCATTTTCCCATTAATAGTTTTTAAACCCAAAAGATTTTAAAAACCAATAATATTGATTTCAGCATTCAAAAATATCCTAAAAAATAAACTTAACAACAAGATCACTGAATAATTTGAATAGCTTGGTTTTCTTCTCTCTACTATTTCTTCTTTTAAAATGTCTCAAATCTACCCATGGGAATGAGGTCTTGGTAAATGCATTGGCAAGTGTTGAAAGTAACATATTTAGCTTCAACTTTATGGAGATGCTCCTCTTTTGACAAGAGGCAGGTGTTTGGTTACAGGAACTGATTATTCTTGAAGTGGCTCTTAATGCCCTCCTGGTGATTTTGGTAAATTTTCTTAAAGGCTATCACAAGTTAGCTTTCTTAGAATAGGAATGGAGGAAATGATCCAATGGTATATTTCCTAAAAGTATAGTAGAAGGTATCTCGATGCTATCATTGGCCCTTAGTACCCACGTATCTGGTCATAAAATCTGTTGTGCTCATGATTCAATCAGTATCTTTGTTTAAGCTATGATATTCCCTAATCCAGAAGATGAATGAGAGAAACAATCCTATCTAATAAAAGAGAAACATGTAAATTGATCTTACCTCCACTACGCCCACAAGCCATGCCCAAAAGCCAATCAGGAGCGAGTATGCCAATTAACCCAACAAATATGGCAGCAGCCATGGAGCAAGAGCAAGCAGGAGGCTTGGGTTGCACACAATGATGGAGGAAGCCAAGCTTCCTGCCTGCCCTGGCCTCTGCTCAAGGCTACAAAGTTTCAATTATAGAAGATAAATAAATCCCAGATACCAGGGCCTCCGCTTGGGTTGCTGGGGTGTGTGGCCAGCCTGCAAACCACCACAGGACCCTCGCCCAGGCTGCCCCATGTCCCAAGGGAACCCCCACCCTGATCCAGGACACCCTTCAGGGCAAACCAGCCGGCCCCAACCCGTGCACCAGGCCTCTATCCTATCTAATAAAAGAGTAATATGCAGATTGACCATCACTCCAACACACAAGATGGCTGACCCCATGTAGTCAAAGATGGCTGCCTCCATGTGGACACAAGATGGCTTCCACAAGATGGCCAGCAGGGGAGGGCAGTTGGGAGGGACCTGGCCTGAGAGGGAGGGCAGTTGGGGGCAATCAAGCCTTCAGGAGAGGGCAGTTAGGGGTGACCAGGCCGGCAGAGGAGGGAATTGGGGGCGACCAGGCCTGCAGGGAAGGGCAGTTGGGGGGGACCCTGGCCTGCAGGGGAGGGCAGTTGAGGGGGGACCAGGCCTGCATGGGAGGGCAGTTAGGGGTGACCAGGCATGCAGGGGAAGGAAGTTAGGGGTGACCAGGCCTTCAGCAGAGGGCAGTTAGGGGCAATCAGGCAGGCAGGGTAGTGGTTAGGGGGTGATCAGTCTGGCAGGCAGAAGTGGTTAGGGGCAATCAGGAAGTCAGGCAGGTGAGGAGTTGGGAGCCAGCAGTCCTGGATTGTGAGAGGGCAGTCGGATATCCCTTGAGGGGTCCCAGATTGGAGATCAGGCCTAAATGAGCAGTCGGACATCCCTCGAGGGGTCCCAGATTGGAGAGGGTGCAGGCTGGGCTGAGGGACACAGCCCCGCGTGCACGAATTCTGTGCACCAGGCCTCTAGTACTTAAATAAAATGGAAGAAACAGGCAAATAAAAAGTAAAACGGCTGAGCTACTTAAAAGGGAAGTTGAAAAAACACTGAGCCTTATTTACTGCACTGTTATAACAATCAGTTGGAGAAAAAAATACATAATTTATCCCAAATAGTTATGTCAGATAGAACAACTGCACAGTGTAATGTAAAGAGCATAAAAGTTGAAGTGGAACAGAATCAGTTTTAAGTTCCTTCTTTTCCATGGACACTATGAATGTGGGACATCATTACTTACAGATCTTCAGTTTCCTAACTATAAAGTTAGAAAATATAATTATACTTGTTTCTTAAAAGTTTCATGTATGAATATGTATGTAATATACTTATCATAGCACCAAATGTATTTGATCAACAAATGTAGTCTTCACCCTACAATAAATAAATAAAATAAAATATGAAGAAATATTTACCAAATATATATATTTTTACAATTGTGATAAATAAAATTGTTTTTTGTGGAAAAATCACTTTTAAAGACTCTACCAAATAATTAAATGAGGAAAATACGCATTATTATTCATTTTTAACACTGTCCAAGGTTAGACTTCTGAATAGCAACCTGGCATTTAGTCTATTATTTTTTCAATTGGAATAAGCATAACTTTAAATGTATCCTGGTCATTAGGAATGGTGTCTTGACTCCCATGACTATCTTTTCCCAGTTGTGTTTACATAATCAAACAGCACAAAGAATTATAGAATTTTCTCAGTTATTATGTCATATTCAAGAGTTCCCTGGTTTCTATTTTCAATTAATATGCCCTCACTGGTGGCACAAAAGGAGCCCCTGGGTTAAATTTAGCTGTCTCTGCAAGAGCTCACTTGAAGAATTGAACACATTGTGGTTAATGGTAACCCTTTCTGTACTTGCTATTGGGTGTGAGTTTCAGGACACTTCATAACCAGTAAGACCTCCCTGGGGAAATCAGCTCTGGGCATTGGAACTCTGCCCTCAGCTAGATGAGGCCACCTTTAGAGATATACTCTATCAAGACTCTCCAAGCAGTGACCCCTATTTGATCAAGTTGAAGAGGTATGTCCTCAGATTGACTAGTCTGGAGAGAAAAAGAAGAAAATAATAGTAGGTATTTGTTATACTGGGAAAGCATACACATATGTGCCTCATGTCATGTAATTTTGACAAGAAATTTTTTAAAAAGAATTCACTAGGTATAGATATATAAGTCTATATTCACATCAGTCATGTTAGGATAGTTTCTGAAATGGCATCATTTATTTCTGGGTTGGAGAATATTATCATCATCTTCATAACAGTAAATAATTATATAGACCTTACTATATGCCAGGTGGTAAATATTTAAAACTCTTTACATAGCATATTAATTTACTTAATTCTCTTTCCAACCATATGAATGGATCTTATTATCAGTTTTGTCATTTTATGAGTGAAGAGTCAATGAGACAGAGAACTAGCTGTTCAAGGTCATTGAGCTAGTGTGGTTCCTGGTCCGTGTCTTTAATCACTCTTTTGCTTCAAACCATCTTCTCAAAAGGTTGTTAAATTCTAAGTTAAAAACAAAAAAGCAAAATGAATCATTCTTCTAACTTACCAGACAGTATGTTGTACCCAGGAAATCCTTTCTGTATTCACTCAGCTGTTGTTTGAAAGTGTTGAATGTCCAGATAGCTGTTAATTTTGGAGAATTAAGAAAAAGTTTATAATTATCACCTCTCTGATTAGATGAAGGTTGAAGATTGCTTGACAAAGTTTTTAATCCTCACAAAATCACGTAAACATAGTTAAATAAATAATTTTATTGAATATTAATACATTGAAGCATCTGTAGACACAGTACCTTCTTTAAATTCTACTCAGTGATTCATTTTCCATATATATATATATATATATGAAAGAATTTATTAAATGGATAGGAATAGGTTATGCCAGAAGTGTTATAATACACCATCAAGTAATAAAAATATGTTTGCAACCCTTGAGGGATGTGATGACACACTGGGAGCACGTCTGTGGACTTAGCAGCACCTATCTGTTTTATTCTAATAGTCATAACATGAACAGGGTTTTTGGCTTTAGATAGACATTCAGAGGTGAGTAAGGGAGGAAAATAAATTAGGAGAGCAGATGAGAATGCTTTCAAAAACGAATAAAGGAGAATGATTTACCCTACGACACAGTAAATATGAAAGAATTTTAGACAATATCAACAAAAGGTTCACATTCTCTCTAAGTCTTCCTACCAGGACACAGATTCATACATGTTTCATGTTGTAATTTTGAGTTTGACAAAGGTCAACTATGAGAACTATAATCTAGCCATGGTCTGCAATGCCAAAATAACATGTTTCTTTTATTTCATTCTCATTACCTTTTAAAAATATTCTTTTAAATATTATAAAAAATAAAAAAAATATCATTCATTTTTTCCCATTTGTAAATACTTATTTCTCCCTAAGATTTTAGGCATTCTGATCTCATTTCATATGCCATTCTGAGACTTGAATATTGGAGCCAATTTTTGGCTTTATTTTTTTTTATCCTATGGGAATATTTTTATGCATTTTTATATTGGAAATTGTAGTTCATTCTCACTTCCAATAACTATTTTCAGAGAATTAATTTAAGGTCTGTTCCTAGGTGGGACTTTCAATTGGTTTTTGCTTTATTTGGCTTGAGTTATTGCTTTTTCTTGTAAAATTTGGATTTTCCTTTAAAATGATGAAACAGTAACAATCAGAACTGGGGGAAAATTCTTTTTAGTTTCACTTAAAGGTGTATTCCAGTTTGTGCATACACTTAAGAACAGTATTTAAAATATTGCATTTCTAAATGTGTTTCATATTTTTTGAGGAATTGTTCTTTGCAACAAATGTATGGTTAATTCACTGCATTTTACTGTCACATGTACATATTTTATATTAAAATTGTTTTGTCTTTTTAAATCTTTATGCTTTTAAATAAAAAAACACATGCCATGGACTACAATTTGTATTGCAGCTCCATACCACATTATCTCACATTGACTTATCACAGCAATAAACAAATTTTTACATAGGCATGCCACTTTAATGATGCAATGAATGTTTTACAGAATATTGAATGTTTTCTCTTGTTTTCAGATACTTTTATATAAATGGAAGAAATAATTTTTGAATACTTAGCATACAATTTTGACCTTTATACATATAAATGTTATCTTTTCTTTTATTTCGTGCTTAAAGAATAACTTCTTTAAATGCAGAACTTTATTGCAACATTAAAATATGCTTAAAATGGAACATTATTTTTATAAGGTTTAGTTTAAATGATAAATATGAAGCAAATAATGATTTAATGTAATGAAAAATATTTTGGAGATTATTTTAAAGGGATGATTTCCATATAAATGTGATGCTGTATTTAATTCAAAGAGCTATGGCCCATGATAAGTAGGATCAGGTCTGATTGAGGACCATAGAATGTGGACCAGTTTGGATGATAATAATGAAAAAAGATGAACAATTTTGATAGAAGAGAGAATGGCCATAGTAATAATATCAGATGAGTAAATTCAAACCATTGCTTTTAAAAATCGTACATATATAATTTTTAAAAATATATATTTTATTGATTTTTTTACAGAGAGGAAGGGAGAGGGATAGAGAGTTAGAAATATCGATGAGAGAGAAACATCGATAGGCTGCCTCTTGCATACTCCCTACTGGATATGTGCCCGCAACCGAGGTACTTGCCCTTGACCAGAATTGAACCTGGGACCCTTGAGTCCACAGGCCGACGCTTTATCCACTGAGCCAAACCGGTTAGGGCTATGTATAATTTTTAAATGATTTAATTTACTTAATAATCATTATTGAACACCTGCTAGGTTTTAGGCACTGTGCTAGGATACAAAGTATTAACTAGAACAAACATATTATTTTCTTTCAGAGAACTTATAACCTGGATTATATAATTTTTGCCCATAATATTTCTGGACTTCCTAAATACCTATATATTTACTGTGCTAGAGTATATTAGTGGAATACATATGCCCACAATTTAACTAAAGATGGAAAAGTGGAGAGCCAAGATTTATAAATGGAGACACAGTGTGCCAATGCATATTCTGGAAGACTCCAAAATTTTAAAATCAGAGCCATCCCCAGAACCAGAAAGCTGAGGGTAAGGGCAACTTCCATGGGAACTTAAAGGTTAGGGGGTTCAGATATTATCTTTGAAAAACAACAGTAATTTGAGGAGACACTGAAGTAACTATTAGAGAAGAAGGAAATGACGGATAGAGAAGGAAATAACTACGTCATCTGACATTTAAAGAAGGAAAATAAAAACAATACAACTCAACAGCTTTCAGATAAACAACCAGTTCATAACTATCCTTTCCACTCCCTTTTCCCATGCATATCAGGAAGAGTGTTTTTAACCTTGTTCTACCACTTCCCAGCTTTGATAAATTAAATGTGTTAATATCTATAACACTGCCGAGGGCAGTGCCTGGCACACCCGTCAGCTGCCCCTTCAAGTTTTAGCCTTTGTTATTGAAGTCCAACAGTTAAGGGGGTAAGTTTCTCTCTGTGCTTATGTTTTATGATTACACATAAACCTCTTACATGGCTAAGCTGCCCTCTGAAAAAAATACAAGCCGTAATTCACCTCTCTGAAGTCAAAGCAAGTAGAATGTGAATCTATATGTTGCTTCTTTCCATTATACTCAAGGCTCTTAGGCTAAAAGCAAGAGAAAAACAGGGAGGTACAGGAATTCTCTTGTGCAGTAATTTAAGTTTGTTGTTGTAATTGTTTAGAAGAATGCTTCAGCCTCAGTAGCAAACAGATATAGTGTGATTTATTCAGAACAGTGGTTCGTTCTTAAGTGGATATACAATCCCCTGAGGTACTTTGGGGAAATGTCTTGGGCATTTGACTGTCATGACAAGTGCAGAGGCACTGCTGTCACTTAGTGAGTAATTGCCAGGGAGGCTGGATGCTCTGAATGTGTATGACATAGTCCTGTCCAGTGACGGGTTCTGTGTGACTTCCTAATGCACCACTGAGTATCCATGTAAGTGCAAGAGCTGTTCATAAACAACCCAGCCTAGTAAAATCAAGTATTTTTTAAATAGTTTTAGTACGCACATATTTTTTCCCCTAGTAATGCAACTACTGTGTAAATCAAGGAAAGACTATACTTTGTTTTGTTAACAAAGACTTTTCCCAAGAGTGAGTCACCATTTCTCAAAATCACATCACCATTGGCATTGTTTCTTGTGTTTTTGAGGCAACAGAATGAATTGATTTGCCTTTTTATCTGTGGCATTCACAGAGATGACACCTGTAGCACTGAGCAGCTACCTTTTTCATTGCGGTTGCTAGTATAGTGATGTCTAAAATTTATATATTGAAGTAATAGTATGTTAAAAATAACTTCTTTATTTTTTCCTTCATATTACAGTTCATGATTTATTTTGAAATTGTCTTGCTAATTTTATGTTGGGAAAATAGAAGTGGCATTATAAAAACATTTGCTATATGGAGGAGGTATTAAGTTAAATGGGATTGAGAACCAATGGCCTGGAGTTTTGTACCCAGGGGTAGTTCTGGATACTGTAAGTTTCTAGGAGTAGTTCTGCCTGTAACATACATTTTTTTTTCTGCAGCATGATGTGTTCCATACTTTTCTTGTCACTAATCCTCATTTGTGTGTGAACGTGTGCTTTTCAAATGATAGAAAATCAGTGAGGCAAACACTAAAGATTTCAACTCTTGATTTATTAGATACACTACTTGTTTTATCTTTGTTGTTGTTCAGCAAAGAAATAAACTAATAAAAATGACAAATACTAGAGTGATGTGTTGATTGGTATCACCTTAATGTTTAGATAATTTAAGAAAACTATTAGACACTTAGGTTTGCTGAGTAGTTCCAGTGGGCCATGGTGATGTGGGGAAATCAGACCCTGCTTATTATCTAGACATGGTATTATTCAGTGTCCATTTACATGTTTGCTTTACAAAAACAATGCTTCATCAGAAAATCACCATCCTGTAACTCTGATTATACTGTCATGTTTTTACAAACTGCTCTGCAAAAATTCTAAATTTAAATCTTTTCAGTGATATGGAAAACTCTACACTTGCATTTATATTTTACATTTCTATAATAGTATTCATTTTATAAATGAAAACAAAGGCAATAAAATCAGCCATAAAATGTTATAAAGCAATCATTATGGAACTATGGAAATTTGATTATATAGAACATCAAAACATTTAAAATTGACTTTCTAAGAAAACTCTTATTAAAAAACACTATTGGCAAAAGGAAAAATATAAAAATAATAGGAATATACATGACAACTATTGAATTAGAAAATGAAATATAAATGTCATGTTAAAATGTGAACTAATAAAATGCAATACTATTTGTTTATATTACCATATGAGTATCTTAATGGAGAAAGAGAATTTGAAATGGCAAGGAGATGAACTGGGTGTCTCAGATTAATTTTCTGTGATTATTAATGAATAATTATACCCCATTTCAGAACCATATATTTCTAAATATTTGAGTATGATGTGCCCTTTCTCCAATAAGGTATTTCCCAGCAACACTGTGTGTGTGTGTGTGTGTGTGTGTGTGTGTGTGTGTGTGTGTGTGTGTGCGCGCACGCTCACACATGCACAGAGTCTTTTGGAATTAGAAGCTAAAATAATGTAGAAAACCAGGCAGTGCATTGTATAGTAAATGTGGATAGCACACATCAGTTTATTTTAAGAACTAAGAATACTTTGATTTTTTGGTAGTTATACTTTTATAGATTCAAATAGAGATCATTAAGAGAGGTTTTGTTTGGTTCATGAACTCCTAGCATAACTTGTATCACAATTTGGACTTTGAGGGAATCATGAAAATGAGGGGAATGAACTGACCCATGGTTTTCAGGAGAGGAATCCTATTCAAAGAGGACATACTGTCCCTTGGGTCCCTGGGCTCTAGGTTGTCGTTCTCCATTCTTCACAGGCTGAGGGGATCCAGAGAGATTCAGTGGGGTACAGTTTTGATTCCTACTCTCTTACTCTCTCTTCCTTACTTGGGGATTTGGGCCTTGATTCCAGTACTTCTCAGTTTTTCTATATTTTCATTTTTTCCTCCTCCATCCCATATTTTTATGGTATTTTTAAGATATAAAATATTTAGAATAAAATCCACAAATCTTAAGTAATATTGCATGGTGATTTATACAACTGCATGAACATCCGAAGGTCAAGATATTGGACATATGCACCACCAAGTTTCCCATCAATCCTCTTCTCTGTTCTCATCCTCCTGACCCACTCTTCAGTAACCACCTTTAGACTCATTATGGACTAGTTTTGCCTGTTCTTATTCTTGCTATGAATTATATCTTGTTTTCTCTGTGTCTGCTTTCTTTTGCTAATATTTGCTTTTTAGATTCGTTCATGCTATTGTACATCAGTAGTGAGTTGTGCACTGACCAAATAATGTTTAAAACAACCTCTATTCCAACAATGAGTCCCCATATCCTTTAGTTAAGTGAACAAACTAGGTTTGAAGTTGATGACTTCTGATTCCAAATCCAGAATAGACTTTTTTTGCACCATAGCTGCCTCCATGTTGAGTGTCCATCAGAACTGGGAGGCATATATAAATGCAGAGAGAGTAATAGTTCCAGAATTAGATTTTGAGACAGGGAGTGTCATTTTGTTTATTTTCATCATAAGTTTCCTGAATTCTCAAGAACAACAGACTTCAAAACCATAGACCTGTGAAATAAGCCAGTCACTAATAGACAAATACTGAATGATTCCAATTATAAGTGGTGTCAGAAATAGTCAAACTCATAGCAGTAAAGAATTAAAAAATAGTTGTCAGGGGCTGGAGTAAAGGCAAAATGTGGAGTTCCTAATCAATTGGTATACAATTTCAGTTAGTGAGATGAATAAATCCTGGAGATTTGCTAATCAATATTGTGCCTATAGATAACAATACTGTATTGTACACTTAAAAATCTGTTACAAGGATAGCTCTTATGTTAAGTGTTATTGCCACAATAAAAAACAACATACCATTTAGATTTCAATAGAAACTCATTAAAAATGTAATTTCAAGCATGTTCTTTTAGTCAAAGATTAACCTTAGAGGAAAATATGAGCAGAAAATCCTATGGATAAATAATTTCTGTAAAGCATAGTGAATAAATTATGAACAATTATGAAAACATGATTTCAGTATTAGAATACTTTAGAATAGTTAGAATAATCTAGTTGCTCCTGATTGTGCTTTTACATGAGTCAAGTTAAATGATTCAGATATTAGGTGAAAAGATTTTTGTGTTCTAGTAAATATTTTGTAATGATACATGATAGGGAAAAGTATAAGTCATTTAGGCTTATTTTATGGTCTTAGAAAATATAAAAAATGCATTGGGATTGAAAACATAGTTTACTAAGTTATGTTGTAATTTATTGTATTGATTATAATATCTATAGGGAAGTTATTTCCTGTCTTCCCATTTAATTTCTCATTTGGTCAAATGCACAATATCTCCTTCCCTTTTCTGCTTCCCATTAGCTCCAACCATCCCTATCCCTATCTTCTCATACTCAGCCAAGTTTCTGAATTTAATCTTCATGACAGGATTGGAAAAAATCATGAGAAATTGAAAAAAATGACTGCAGAAATATCAAACTAAGAAAGGCAATGGGATTTGTCCAAAACAGGTCTTTATTCCTTATACTTTGCTTCTGATTTTAAGGTCACCATCAGTGGGCGATAAGGGACTCGCATTCTCCTAACTGTGTTTGAGCAATCAATGATGACCAAACAGCGACTGTGTTTGCACACATTTTCTTCTACACTGGGACACAATTGCACTCTCTTCAGGTCAGAAGGAAAGCTCTGATTGATCTCATTGCTAGCTTGGCCAGTATAAGAAAAATGGTACCGAGGTACTGTTAACAAATAAGTTTTTTACAGAATTTTCAGGAGTCACAATAAATCTTTAGCTACATACTAGAGAATAGGAGGAAAATAAAAACTGGGTGGGTACACATTTAAGAGGAATAATTTTTTATGCTATAATTAAATTGCTGTAAAGTATTGATCCTACTTTACAGTACCCAAAAGGAAGTGTGTTAAGAAAATGAAAAGTTATGTAAATTAAGTAATACTTTATAAAATGTATATTTACTAAAATCATTCATATTTTTGACACTATTATTTAGAGAGGAAAGCTGTGTGTGTGTGTGTGTGTGTGTGTGTGTGTGTGTGTGTGTGTGTGTAGGATGTGGTTAGAGACTTTCAACTTTCACATTTGTACTGTGAATATATGAACATCTTCATGCTTTATCCCTACCAGGGAAAGTCTACCAAACCCCACTGCTATTGACTGTTATTTGGTAGAGTTGGTTCCACTACAGAAGCTTTCTTGCTCATAGCCAATGAGGCCTCATACTACAGTGTTGCTCTTATGATGTGTTAAGAGGATTTATGAGGAAGGAGGCCAGGCCGTTGGATCCTACAATATAAACAATGCGTGACATTTACATAGCCTCAATAAATGTATCATAACTGCTAATGGCTGCTCAGATACTTTCTTGTTCAGGAATTATATGAAAAGAATATAGAAGAAACTTTTGCCAAAACCGGTTTGGCTCAGTGGATAGAGCGTCAGCCTGCGGACTGAAAGGTCCCAGGTTTGATTCCGGTCAAGGGCATGTACCTCGGTTGCGGGCACATCCCCGGTGGGGGTGTGCCGGAGGCAGCTGATCAATGTTTCTCTCTCATCGATGTTTCTAGCTCTCTATCCCTCTACCTTCCTCTCTGTAAAAAATCAATAAAATATATTTTTAAAAAAAAGAAGAAACTTTTATTCTTTTAAGAATCAATGTTTCAGGCTACATGACGTTCTTTAAATTTTGTTCATTACATATGTATGTAACAATACTCTTGTCAAACAGCATTTAACTTGAATGATATACTCATAACTTTTTAAAAGAAGTGACTTTTTTGTCTAATTTTGTTTTTTGTTTGTTTTTTTTTTCATCTCTTCTCTCTTCCCTTTTCTATAGCACCTCTGATCCACTATCACAACTCATGTTCACAGTTTATTTTCTTCCAGGATTACATAATTATAAACAAAGGCTCTATCTATTATCTATCATATATCTATCATCTATCTATCTATCTATCTATCTATCTATCTATCTAATCTATATATCAGTTACCTATCAATTATCTATCTGTAGTCACATAGATAATTTATTTTTGTCATTATTTTACAAAAATGGGATCTTGTTACACAACTTTTCAGCAGCATATTCTCTCTCATTGCTAGTGTGAAACTTCCTATTTCAAACCATACCATGTAATGGGTGTGGGAAGGGGGGCTGGATATAAAGGCAAGAGCCCTGCAGAGGAAAGCAAGCACTGGACTATTTTTTGCTGATGTCCTTGGCAGGAGATGCAGGGTCATTTGAGACTATTCTAATTAGTAAATTTGGCTCCAAGGTATCTACTACCCACAGTGCCTTTTTGGGCACTGAGCTCATTGTTTCATTTGCAAGAACAGAAACCAGTTAATCTAGTTTTGAGTCTACATTCCACCCCAAACAAAAAAGGCCTAGGTCCCCCTGTTTGAGCTTCCCCTTATCTCCTGGCAGAGCCCTTTTCTCTCTTCCTGGGCTTCTACACTGTGCTGGACAGGAGGAGGTTTAATTAACATAATGAAGCCTGCAGTAGTAAATA
The DNA here is from genome assembly GCF_951640355.1 of Cnephaeus nilssonii. Taxonomy (NCBI): domain Eukaryota; kingdom Metazoa; phylum Chordata; class Mammalia; order Chiroptera; family Vespertilionidae; genus Cnephaeus; species Cnephaeus nilssonii. The sequence continues at coordinate 46,522,793 of NC_137078.1, read as the reverse complement.
ACATATGGAAAGCTGCAAATCCCCACATAGCCCAGCCTGTTACATGTCCTCAGCCTCACTCAGGATCAGGGAAGGAATCCTTCTGCCTGAATCTGTGGGGGGCCTGTCTCATGCCTGCTTTCCTTGTTGTGAGATCCACACTTTGGCAATCTGGCTTCTCCCTGGGCTCTTAACCCCCATCAAGTAATGGGTTTTCTTTTCTTTGGTGCACTCTCAGCAGAATGATCCCATCCCTCCATGACCCTGAGGTTGGAAACAGGCATCACTGCTCTCCTTTCCCCTTTCATTGTGTCTTTCTCAAGTGGAAAAACTGCAGTAACAACAAAAACCTTGAGCTCTTCTTGGGAGATACCAGGAAACCTGTGGTTCTGTTAGTAAATTTTTCTACTCCTTCCTAGTAATAACAGGTCTAACAAATTTGTCTGCAGTGATCAGTTTATAGAAAAATTTGCCCATTTCCTTTCTGTTAGAAATGGTTTGATCTTGTACAAATAAGATAAAGGCAGCAATTATAAAGGCTAACAGCAACTATCCTCCTAAATGATCTTAGGCATTGAAAAGGAAGATAGTGCAAGTTTAGAATCAGAATATATAGCAGATATAATAGAATGCCACCGAAAGATCAGAGTTCATAGGATTAGGACCCATTTCCTTTAGTGGTGAGGTTGCCTTTAAAGAAAATGTAATAAAATCACAGAGTATTAGAATAATACCAAAAACATCCATCTGTTGGTGAAAAAAATGAATGGAATATCTCGAGAGTATGAAAGAGCCTTCTATTGCCAATTGCAGCAGAGTGGCCTTAGCACTGTTGCGCTAAGGACATGGGTGGCCCACAGTGAAATGACAGTACCCCAGATTTGTCCTTATCTTCCTTAGATGTAAAGATTTTGGCCTGGTCTGTTTTGCACATGGGGACGACAATTCTCATCTGAGCTATAATACAGTACTCTGGTGCTTTATAGGGGCTTATACCAGGCCTGGGGTTTACAGGGTTCTGTTCTGTTTAATTAGAACAGCTCCATACATACCTACCCAGATGCATTTGTCTGTAGTAAATTATCTGGCAGACATTTCTATATAGTCACATAAACAATTTGATAGTTTCTTATGATTTATTTTTTCCTTCCAAATATGTTTTTCTTTGAACCTATAATTTAAAAAAAATGATTTTATTTCTTCATTTTCAGTCTTTCCTCCCTGGTTCATCAAATTCTGAAAATTAAGTAAACAGGGTTGGAAATAGCAGAGTGCACTTGATTTCATTAGATAATTTAATTAAAGTGTTTAAAATTGATTTTTAATAAAAAATGTTGAGGTTGACTAGATGTTGTAAGAAGGGGAAGAATTAAAACATCTATGAGGTAGATTGCAAAATATAATCACTAATTTTTCCTATCCTGATTTACCCCTTTGAATATGCCCTGGCTTTGGGACTGTGTTACCCCATAGAATATGGGAGGTGAAAAATTGTGTGGCTCAAGATTCAGGGCTCCAACAAATTGTATAGCTTCTGCTGCTGCTCTTTTCCAGGACTGGCTTCTTGGGCATGCAGCTATGTGGTCTTATAGAGTCCCATACTTAGAAGGGCCTTCATTGGTTTAATACTAATATCAACATCTTTAAACAATTAACAATTGTTAAACAGGAGAGCCCCATACTTCCATTTGCCCCACAAATTATGTAGCCAGCCTAGCCCTTTTTAAACCCTAAGATTACCATGATCTGAAGTAATCAATAGAGACTCCTTAAGAATAAAATACGACATGGTAAGAAAAACCCACTGTCTCAACCATCCAGGCGGAGCTTAGCCATGATTTGACTGTCAGTTGAACGTAGATGCATGAAGGAGTCCAGGTGGGGCCAACAAAAAAGTTGCTCAAGCAACTTTTGATTGTGAAAAATAATAAACTGGGATTGTTTTGGCCAATATGTTTTGGAGTGGTTTGTTGCATAACAACATATAACTTAAAGAGTCTCAAATACAATAGAAATATCTGTAACTTCAGAAGAATAGATTTGAATTAAAATGTGAAGACAATTGCTCACTACATTCAACCCTTAGATTCTATTCTATTAATGAAAATTAATGCATTGATTGTGAAAGCAACCCAAATAATAAATGGTTGCTTTAAGTTTAGTTTTAAATGCAGAATATTGTTTAAAAAATGTGTAATGACTTCAACTTGAGGATTTGTGGCTGATAATGCCTACTTGTTTACAATATGATTCAGAATCATTATTATATTAAAAATTCAGAATCAGTATAAAATATGTATATATTATAATAACAGTAGGTGGCACCTACTTATAATGGTATTCACAGATAATTTTTAATATAAAATTGACAAACATAGGAGTATATGATAAAATTAGGAAAATCTTTATAAAAATAACTTAATACCTCAATGAATTAAAGAAAATGGGGTTGCTCTAAAATTGTGATAATTTAAAAAGGACTAAAGGCAAAATTTAAATAAGTGAATGTAGACAGCTCTAAAATCAAGTCAAGCTAGAATGCAGCAAATTGATACAATGAAATATTATTCAAGCAGGATAAAATCTAAATGTTTGTAACTAATTTTCATCAAAAAGTGAATAAGTCATTGTTATTTAAAAATGTTTACTAGTGAAATTCTTGATAATTATTTAATGTAAACTCTTTCCTTAGTTCTTATGGACCTTTAAGTCCCTAAATGATATTACAAGAGGATGGAAATAGATAATGTTGTAACAATTAAAAATAAGGACAGTAAATTAGGTATGTCTTTGGTCTATTAAAAATAATTACAATTCTGAATCCTTTATAACAGTATTATCTAGAGACATAAAAGGTTATTTATATGATTCTTTAATATGGGTCCGTCTAGACATTTAGATTTTATGTTTAAAAATCAAACTCCATTAAATAGTGAATGAAGATGTGCAAATATTTTCAACATGAGTATTTTTATATTAAGATCAGTCAACATTTTGCAGCACAGACATCATTGGGAGTAGAGGTCACAAAATTTCATTTGATTATGTTGCCTTTTATGTTTCTGAGCTTATTGAAATAATGGCATCCTTCACTTAGTACACATAATTTTCTTTGTAAAAATAACATATTTATATCTACATAGGAGAGGTAAGTACCATGTAGAATCACTATGAGAGATTATGAGCAATGAAATCAATGTTTAATTTAATTTTATGTATAGTTCATGATTATCCATTTAAACAGCCTTTTATTGTACACTTAAACTCTCAATAATGGATGTTAACCAATTTCACATAAAATACTTCTCTATACTCTAATTCACACGTAGAACAATGATCCCAAGCCAAGACTAAAAAGTGAAGTGCTAAGGAGTCTGTTTTGATTTTTCTAAATTGTGAGAAAAAAGGAAATTTTTTTCCAGGATTGAAAACATAAATCTGTACAAAATAGTTAAATATATATTTTTAAAAATGTCTTAATGCTCTTGGTGGTTGAGGTCAATCTGTTTATATGAATGTTGCTAGTTTTGCAGAGTTGTGAAATATAAAATATGTTAACATGAATAGTATTACATTTGGTGTTTGTTAGCTAAATACCTGAGACAAATCCTGATGCATGAATAAAATATATACTGGTGTAAGGAATTTTCACTGCTTTTGTAACTCAAAACAGTAGGGTATAAAATTTAAAACAAAATTTCTATATACAGCTAGTATACAAAATGGTGTCTGGTGGCCTAAGATGATCACATAATGCCCATATAGTGGGAAATGCTTTAATAAATTGTAGCATAGACATATAAAGTAATGCAGTACAATAGTAAAAATGAATGAACTGGAACAATGTGTTTTAAAATGTAACAACTAAAAATATATAATGTTGAATATTAAAAAAAGTGCAGACAATAAAGAATATATAACATCTTTTTAAAAATAAAAAGCAATACTATATTTTGTTTACAGAAAAACACTTACATAATAGAATTATGAAAATGCTTAAGGATAATAAAAAATTAGAGATTATTTTCTCTGGAGTATAGGAAAACAGAAGAATTTAATGGTAAGTTACACACAGAGACCTCAAATATATTTGGAATGTGTTTATTATTTGTCATGATTAGATATGTAGTTCTTCATTTTAGAATTTCCATTACTTTTATGTTTGCTTGAAATATTTAATAAAAAGTTTTAAAGGTAATATATCAAATGTCTATGGCCATAAAACACTAAATAATCATGCTAAAATTTCAAAGTCTTAAAACAATAAGCATTTACTAAGTGGACAAGTATAGCAGGTCATTTTCAGTGGATGCATCTAGGCAATTTTCAGTTCTTGGCTGAGCTCATTCAGCTGACTGGAGATGAGCTTGGTATGAGCTGATATAGGCTGGTCTTATTTTGAAAGGGAAAAACGTTCCCAAATTTAATTTTAAATATAACCATTGCACTTAACTCGTACATAACATTTAATCTTCCCAAAGAAATATCTTCACTTCAAAATGAAATGGTAACTGCACTCATTTGAAACACTTAGATATTTATTATTTTAAACTAGAGGTCCAGTGCATGAAATTCGTGCATGGGGGGTGGAGTTGTCTCTCAGCCCAACCTGCACCCTCTCCAATCTGGGACCCCTTGAGGGATGTCCGACCGCCTGTGTAGGCCAGATCCCACCCACTGGGATCAAGCCTAAACGGGCGGTCGAACATCCCTCTCACAATCCAGGACTGCTGGCTCCCAACCGCTGGCCTGCCTGCCTGATTGCCCCTAACTGCTTCTGCCTGCCAGCCTGATCACCCCCTAAACACTCCCCTACCAGCCTGATCGACGCCTAACTGCTCCCCAGCCAGCCCAATTGCCCCTTAACTGTCCTCCCCTGCAGGCCTGGTTGCCCCCAACTGCCCTCCTCTGCTGGCCTGATCACCCCTAACTGCCCTCCCTGCTGGTCTGATTGCCCACAACTGCCCTCCCCTGCAGACCTGGTCTCCCCCAACTGCCCTCCTCTGCCAGCCTGGTCACCATTAACTGTCCTCCCTGCTGGCCTGATTGCCACCAACTGCCCTCCCCTGCAGGCCTGGTCCCCCCCAACTGCCCTCCCCTGCAGGCCTGGTACCCCCAAACTGCCCTCCTCTGCTGGCCTGGTCCCCTCCAACTGTCCTCCCCTGTAGGCCTGGTCCCCCCAATTGCCCTCCCCTGCTGTCCTGGTCTACCCCAACTGCCCTCCTCTGCTTGCCTGGTCACCCCTAACTGCCCTCCCTGCTAGCCTGATTGCCCACAACTGCCCTCCCCTGCAGGCCTGGGTCCCTCCCAACTGTCCTCCACTGCAGGCCTGGTTCCCCCCCAACTGCCCTCCCCTGCCAGCCTGGTCACCCCTAACTGCCCTCCCTGCTTGCCTGATCACCCACAACTGCCCTCCCCTGCAGGTCTGGTCCTCCCAAACTGCCCTCCCCTGCAGGCCTGGGTCCCCCCCAAATGCCCTTCCTTTCTGGCCTGGTCTCCCCCAACTGCCCTCTTCTGCTGGCCTGGTCACCCCCAACTTCCCTCTTCTGATGGTTTGGTCACCCCTAACTGGCCACAACTACACTCCCCTGCAGGGCATCTTGTGGTGGCTATCTTGTGTCCACATGGGGGCAGCCATCTTTGACCACATGGGGACAGCCATCTTGTGTCTTGGAGTGATGGTCAGTTTGCATATTACTCTTTTATTAGTATGCATTTGTAGACTAGTTATAACTCAAATAAATTTCTCAAATAATTTTCACAAATTATATGAATCTTTTTTTAAAGATTTCTTAAATTGAATTTTAGAGAGAGAGGAAGAGAGGGAGTGTGTGAGATAGAAACATTGATGTGAGAGCTAAACATTGATCAGCTGCCTCCTGTAGGCCCCCTACTGGGGATCAAGCCCACAACCCGGGCATGTGCTCTGATCAGTAATTGGACCAGCAACCTTTCAGTGCATGGGACAATGTCCATACAACTGAGCCACACAATCCAGGGCAATGACATGAATCTTAACACAATAAAATTATTTATTGGAGCATTAACAGCCAGTTTCAAAATATGCTTCATATAAAACATACCAAAAATCCCATATCAAAATATGATTTTTATGAAAATTATTCTACATAGTAAAAATGTGTGGTACATGAAAATTGGCTGAAAGTTATTTGCTACTTCTCTTGTTAAGAGGTAGAGTATATTTTCACTCACTGTTTATTTTTCCTCACCAAAATCTCGGTTGTAATTACTTGGGGTCCAATTGAATAAAGTAGAAGTGACATCCTGGAATTTCTAAAATTAGGTCATTAGAAGCTTTCAATTTCCACTGAGATCTTATATAACACTCTTTTTGGAACCCTAAGACACTATGTAAGAAGTCCTCTATCCTAAGACTCCTTAGTTAAAAAGACCACTAGGATGTTGGCATCCTAGTTGATAGTCCCCAAAGAGGCCAGGCTTTCAGATTTCCCCTTGAAGGCTCCAGACATGTGAGTGGCCATATTTGACCATCTATACCAGCCTCTGCCAGCTGAATACCTAGTAACTTCAGGCCTGAGTCCTGGTCTAATTCTTGAGCCACAAGACCATGAGATATAATAAAAATCATTATTATTTGTTTAAGCTGATAATTTTGGAGTGATTTGTTTTAGAGTAATAGATAACCAGAATGAATTTTAGCAGCAGGAAGTGGGTACCTCCTTTACCCAAACCTAAAATACACAGCACTGGCTTTGAGCACAAGTGACAGGTAGAAAATAAAAATTAAAAAAGTGGAAAAATTTTTGAAAGTTGAAAGGGTCTTGAAATGACTGAGTGAGGGATTGAAGGACTGTAAAAACATTTAGAAGCTAGAGCAAAATGTACTCTTTTTACATAGTGGCAAATTTTAACAGCTCTGTTATCTGCAATAATGTGAAAAATAGAAAGGTCATTGAATGAACTCATCAATCTCACTGGAGATATTTCTAGCAGCATACAGAAAGTGCCAACTTCTTTAAGATAAAACATGAAAAGAGAGGTAACCTAAAGATAAAATGTTTTAGTCTTCAAGCAGATTTTAGAAGAAACATAAAGGAACCAGGACATACTAGAGCTGAAATTAAAATTGTTTCTCATTATCAGTCTCTCCTAGTGAGGCATTGTCTCAATGTCAGACGTGGTCTCAAGGAAAACACCAACTCTAAGACCATAAAAGGTGGTCTTTGGGTAAAGAAGAAATTAACAGTAGGGATGATGACCTATTTAAAGACATAAAAAAAATTTAAGGTCTTGATTTGTAGATCCTCTTTTCTAGACAAAAAGATTTCTAATAAAACTAAAGACGTTATTTCACAACAGTAGCCCAGCTGGCCAATGATGGAGAAAGGCTTGTCTCAAGGCAATTTGTGGGTGTATGTTTTGTTTGAGTGAATTCTAATATGGTTTATAAAAACCTACAAAGTTTTGAAGAGAATTGTACCATAGCTTAGCCTGAAAGGGATAGGGACAGGAAAAGTGGCTCCAAATTTCTACAAACAGGAAAGAGATTGAAAAGGCTACATAGTGTTAAACACTGGCCATTTCTTATGGAAAAGAAAGTGTGAATTCAAGGGCACAACAAAAACAAACAAACAAACAAACAAAAAACAGAGAACAGAGCCAAGGAATCACCTCCAAGGATCAGAAGAGTCCCTAATGGATGCATTGTCAACATGTGCACAGCTGTAATTCAGAATTTCTATGGACCGTAATGACTGCTATGTGGGTCTTATTCTCCCTGCAGTCCCATGAAAGGGAGTGTCTATTGTGGTTATCTTATGCCTATCTCATCAATGCTTGTTAGATACACGTGGGAAGTTTAGATAACTTGTTTCCTTAGTATAAAGACTTCAGTGGAGCACTACCAAGGATGTACTGGGGAAACCATACCCAAGGAATCTCATTCACAGCTGAAGCTCATTTAAGTGAAAAGATCTTAAACCTTGAGACAGAATATACTATAATTGAATAAGTCTTGGAAGGCATGAAAATATTTTGTTTTTTTTAAGAAATGTAAATAATTTCTGGCCAGAGCTGGGACTGTGGCAGATTAGACATGACTAAAAATTATTTGACACTTTTCTCATGGGTAATGGTTGTATGTCCCTTCCATTGAAACTGGGAAGTTTCTGCGCAACATATTATGGTGGAAGTGGCATTGTGCCAGTTCTGAGTTAGAAAGACTGGCATCTTCCGCTCCCTGTCTTTTACAATACTCACTCTGGAGGATGTTGACCATTATGTAAAAAAATTCAACTGTTCTGCCATGAGGAAACCAAAGAAAGCCCTTTTCAGAGGCTATGTGGGAGAATATGGATAACATATCCCAGTTTTTCAAAGCCTCCCAGCTCAGGCACTGGATAGTGAGTAAAGCAGTCTTTCAATAACTCAAATCCCCAGTCCTGTATGAATGCAACAGCATGAGACAGATTGAATGGGAATACACATCTGGGCCCAGCATATGAAGTTTTACGCTAAAAAGGCTAACAGTGACTGAGAATTCAAAGGTAATCCACAGAATTATGAGAACTGTCAATATATTATATATTTAAAACTATTATGTTTTGGGATAAGTTTTATGTAGAAATACATAGCTGGAATATAATTTAGCTATATTTACTAAGCTGAACTCGATTTAGATAATCAAAACCCTGGAATTTGAACTTAAGTCCAGTAATGCAATCAGATGACACTTTTGGGGGCTTTGAGAAAGCATTGAGTGTATTTTCCAAATGGCAAAAATATAAGTAATTGTTGACCAAACATCAGATGTGGTGGGCTAGACGTGGCTGCAAACTCTTTGCTACTTCTCCCATTGAAATGTGAAATCTAATTTCCCAATTGAATGTGGCAAAAAAGTGACAATCTGTGATTTTTAAGACTAGGTTATCAGAAGACTTTAGCTTCTACCCACCTCTCATGAAATAGTTTCTTTGGGAGTCCAGAGCCATATAGAAGTTTGACTCGCCTGAGACTATGCAGTGACGCCATGTGTAGACAGTCCCAGGTGAGCCCAGCCTCCCAGCTGTGCCAGCAAAGACTCCAGACATGTGAGTGAAGCTGTCTTGGGTCCTCAAGATCAGCCTCCCTTTCGGTTGAATAATACAAAGTAACCTCATTCAACACTATGTAGAGCAGAAGAACCATAATTGAGTCTTTGTTCCAATTGTTGAATCATCAAAAACAAAAAATTGGTTCCTTTTGTAAGTCTCTAAATGTTGAGGTGATATTTAGGTAATTAATAATTGATTGGTGCAGAATGCAATTAATACAAAAGGATGGGTCAATACAAACCAGAACATACGTTTAAATATGAAATAATAAAAGGAAAACAAGTCAAAGAAATTATAAAATCCTTCAACAGATCCTTGTGGATATCTCTATGTTATAGAAAAAATAGAGGAACACAGAATCACCTCCTTGACAGTAAAAATTTTCCCCTTTTGAAAAAGAAAATATTGCATTATATTTTATAGCTATTTTGGCCTGAAGCTCTCAACTCTACAAGTTTTCTTTAACATAAATCAGTCTAACTTAATTCCCCAGGCATAGGTTTTCCACAGGACCCCTGAATTATAAAATTAGCACATTCAGAACTCTAAATTCAGTCTATTACATTAAATCTTCATGTCCAGTATAACCAAGAGCAAGAGCACCCTACTCAAAATCCTTCAGAATTAAACTGTTCATACTTCTCTGAAATTAAAATCACCCTTTAAATGATTTTGAACTCTAGGTTCTTCACTCTCTAATACCTATATTTTATAGGTTACAAAATCCCACACAGATAAGGAAACAAGAATATTACCTGCATTCAAGGTGTTATCACATAAATTTCCCAAGGAGGAATTACTTGCTCTCTCCTCTGAGCTCCCTTGGAGATACCAACATTTCAACTCTCTATCATTATAGCACTTATTATACCATGCCACAGTTAGTGGCTGCTGGGCCCTTCTCAAAATATATGTTTCAGGATTACATGTGCCAATGCTTGCAATAAAAGGGGAGATAATTATGTAAAGTAATCTGGGAATATATCTTTCTTTTTCCAGTGTTAAAAAAAAATTCTTTTTATATAGTTTTACATTGCTAAGATTTGGGCACATAGAAAGCAAGGGAAATGAACTGAAAACAGGAATCGCTTAATAGGCATTAAAAAAAACAGAAAAATAATGAGAAATTTATAAGTAAAGAATTTTGAGTTTCTGCCCAATCAGTGTGGCTCAGTGGTTGAGCTTTGACCTGTGAACCAGGAGGTCATGGTTGGATTCCCAGGGCACATCCTGGGTTGTGGGCTAGATCCCTAGTGGGGGGCATGCAGAAGGCAGACTATCAGTGATTCTCTCTCATCATTGATGTCTCTCTCTCTCTTTCTCCATTCCTCTCTGAAATCAATAAAAATATACTTTAAAAAGTATTTTAGAGTTTCTAAGTTAGCTGAGATGGAGGGATGAGGACTAAGAGGGTCTGGCTGGATAAGAGGGAGCTCCTTCAAGTTTCTCTACAGAGATGGTTATTGGCTACTTCTGGGAGCCCTCCTGGGTCCTCATAAGTTTTGTTTGCAAATAAGTTCTTTAGGAATTCATTTTCTATCTTAAATCACTAAGGAACGCTAGAATAATCAAATGTATCTTTTCTGAATTGCTATTTTTCAGTAGACTGGATTGTTTAAACACTACATTTAAAAACCACCTCTTTTAAAAGAAAAAAATCATTCATTTGTTTATCAAACCAAAGATAACACCAACTTCTATATTTGAGCCTGAAAAGAAGCAATGAAGGGTTGTTTCTCCGTCAGTCAGAAGGTGGACATGTCAACTAGATGAGTGTGGTATTGTCATTGAAACTCCTAATGGAAATTTGGAATAATGATTTCCTCTAATGTAATGTTTGAGAATAAATACATAATATGCTTTAGACATTAAATATTCAAGGAAGAATCAAAACAATGCTTAATATATAATTGCAGTAGTCAAGACTGGATTATGAGGAACTACCTCTGGAATATATATGAAGTTAAACTCAGTCTTGGCTCTCAGATAACTGCTGGGCAGCTGGAATGCTGATGAGTGTAGTTAGTTTGCATTAATTATTATTTCTTTTTAATACTTTCTGAACTTCAGCCCCAGGTAAGAGCAATGGTTATAGTACAATTTCACATTTTTATTTTGTTCGAAACTGAAAGTATGTACATTCAGCCACTATGTCTTCAAAGTCTACAGCACATGAAGTTTTATGCTAAAAAGGCTAACAGTGACTGAGAATGCAAAGGTAGTTCTGCTCTGCATCCTACATTAGCTGTGCCTATGAATAGAAACCCAGTGTAACCCCTAAGTACTGAATAATCAGTAGAAATCTAACATATGACCTATCACAATCATGCTTACAGATACTTAAATGATCTCAGGAGAAAGAGCTGTCCCTTTGAAGCAATCTGCTTGCAAAAAATTTTTAAAAATCATTCAGGAAACCCTCTGTAAAACTGAATTTCAAAAACTACTGTCTGAGCAGGGACATTTTTTCTCCCCCAAATTGTGATCAGGGATAATTTTTCCCCCATCTTTATTTTTATCCAGATGTAAAACTTTTCATGAAATCAGTACATCAAAGTTTTATTGACCTTAATACATATAATTATCGAGGTGATGTGTTTAGACTCTGTTATGAAAATAAGAATGAGTTTCATAGAAAACAAGGCATTGAATGGGATTTGGAAGTTTAGTCTGGTAATTTATTCTGGTGATGGAAGCATTTGAGATTTTTATCTAATAGTAGATTCTGACATTTAGGAGTTGCAGTTATTACTTAGCAGATCATGGTTCTTCCACAGCAACGAGCTAATTTCACAACCTTTTACTCTTTTAAAGATTTATTTTATACAAAATTTAATTTAGGATTTTTAAAACTTAAAGTATTATATCAATATTACCTAAGGTAGCAGAGTATATTGATTTTATATATTTGTAATAAAAACATTCTTTGGAAAGAGGGCCTATTAACATATAGGAAAAAAATGTGTTCCTGAGTACTTGAAAAGAAAGGTAACTTGAAAAGGGGCAAAGATATCTTAAACAGTGAAGTACTGGTTTAAAAGAACTGATTATTTTTAAAAAATACTGAAATCGAGTTGAACTAGGGACATTTCCCTTTTCAATTTGTAGGAGTCTAGACTCCAAGATATAGCTTTTAAATTTAATTATTAGATATTTCCTCTCCAATTATTTGTCATTTTTAGTATATTTAAATATGCCATCTTGAGAATTTACCTTGATTTAAGCAAAGCAGTATAAAACTCTGGACAATTCTTTGGTAAGAGATTCATAATTTCCCTTAATAAAAAGCTTTAATACATGATTTGATTAGACAAGTTCAATTTGCATGAAACTTTCCAGGACACATATATTGCAGGAAAGGAAAGTAGACTTTATTTTATTAATGAATCTATTCCAAAGCCTTGATAATAATTTTTGTTGTTTATGTTTCTAATCAAATTTCAATTATTTGAATAATCTAAGCATTTCAGAAATACAATATTCTGCTTTGGCATTGTTATTACTTTGTTCTTTAATTGGGTAGTTAGCTACTTGCTTTCTTTATTTTTTTACGGCCTATTATTATCTGGCAACCCTGACTAGTCTATGAAGCCTAATAATTTAAAATGAAAGTTATTTCATTTTACAAGAGATAAGGTAACACTCTGATAATTTACAATCATGGTTCAGACAATGGAAGAACAGGAGATACTTTCTCTGAATTTCGAAGAACAAAAAATAAAATTGCTTTAATTAAGCCTTAAAATTATAATTTCATGGTTGTTCTTAAGACAATCATATGGGTACTAGTGGTTCTAAATATTTGTTGAATAAATAAATAGTCAACAGATTTCAAACCAATGCCAATTAAAATCCTGGTGCTTATTGTCAATTTGGGTCCTCCAGGAATGGAATTAAAAGTAAAATAGATTTATGGGGGATGTTGGGGATAGCTATAAAGAATCTAGGGAAGATGGTACGGGAGTAGGCAGAGAGCATCTTCAAACTAAGATGTGATTCTGAACCTGTGAAGGAGTGTTGGAAGAAAGACAAATTTGGTAGAAAGATCCCAAACCACAATAAGCTCTGAGAAAATCTTGAGTGACATATTTAGGGGTCCCAGAGCAATGATTTCTCATTAGAGTTTAGTTGAATTGGGAAAGTGGCTCAGCTCTGGTCCCACACTGTGGGCAGTTAATTTATGGGGGGAGCCCAACAAAGGTGTGCCTCAACAGGAACGCTGGTAGATCTGAAAGGTGTGGCAGGTGAGGCTGTCAACTAGCAGTACTTTTCAACACTGGTTCTCCCTTAAAAAGAGACTGAGTGACACACTTCTATAGCTGCCACAGTTGTGCTCTCTAAAATATTTAATTACTCAATATAAGGTTCTTGATTCCTTTAATTTCCTGACTTTTAGTCCGTTTTCTTCTCTGATGTCTTGAAAATATGTCGGTTATACTCTCTATTCATTTTCTTTTCTCCCACAGGAAATCTCAACATTTAAATACACACTTTTAATTCTGCAACTCTTGAAATATATCAGTTGTAATAAGTGGTTAAAGAATGAGGTAACTCAACAGAAAAAAAAAGAGAGAGAGAGAGAAGGGGAGGAGGAAATGCTTAGACTTCAGAGATGAAAATAACAAGCCTTTTATGGAACTGATATGGAAACAAGTGATGGTGAAAATTCTTTAAACACACAGACACACTCACACACAAAAACAAACCCCACCAAATAGCACAACAACAACATACAGATTAAGGCCAGAGAGGGTCCTGTCTGTTGGCGAGTGGCATTTATTTATGATGTTCCAGTAAGGAGATTTGGGAGAAGAAAATACCCAAGCATTCAGTCGTGTGTGAAAGGAGTTATCCAGGCATTGGCAAAAGGCCCTGAACTAAGCATGTGTTTGGCCAGGTCAAAGAAAAGTATAGAAGCTACCGTAACTGGAGTGGAGTGAGCAAAGGGGAAAGTGGCAAGAAAGCAGCTAAATGGGTCAGCTGTTGTCAGAATAAACATAGAGGGTATACTGAAAGGTCTTGAATTTTATTCTGAGTCAAAGGGCAAGCATTACAATTTCAGTAGATAACTAACATGCTCTGACTTATGTTCTAAAGGATCACTCTGGCTGTTATGTGGTAAACAGACTAAAAGAATTATTATTATTAACAGAACATCTTAAGCATCAGATGGTCACTACAGAAGAACAAAATGTTCAATTCACCAAGAAAATATAGAAATTTTAATAATATAGACAATTAATAAAATGGTCTCAGAATATATAAAGCAAAACTGCAAGGAGAAATTAGAAAAGTTACCACAACCCTAGGAAATGTCAACATAAAAGTTTCAAACACAAATAGCAGACAAAAAAAAATCTGTACAAAATGTATCTGATAGACATAAAAAATTCTGTATCTAAGATCTAGAAAAAAATTTTCAGACCCACATGGAACATTTACAAATAATGATCATGTAAAAAGGCTAAAAGGTAAGCTTCAAGAATGTTGAGGTGGGCCTGGCTGGCATAGTTCTGTGGTTGATCATCCTATGAACTGTGAACCAGGAGGTCATAGTTTGATTACCGGTCAGGGCACATGCCTGGATTTCAGGCTCGATCCCCAGTGTGGGGCATGCGGGAGGCAGCCAATCAATGATTCTCTCTCATCATTGATGTTTCTATCTCACTCTCACTCTTCCTTCCTCTCAATAAATAACATATTTTAAAAAATGAAAGAAAAGAAAAACAGAGGCCAATAGCCAATAAAACATCTCATTTAATGTGTGTCTAGTGGAAACAAGTTTAAAAACTAGTGCTAAGGGCCCCTTTTCCTTCCCTGAGAGAGTTAGCTTTAGTGTTAGAAATAATTACAAGTATACTGATTTTAAAATCTGGAAAGTACCCTGGAGGGCTTAACGCAGTTCCAACATTTTTCACATGAAATACTGGAGGTCTAGAAAGCTAATGCTATTTGCAGGGGAACATACTAGTAAAGCTTATGTGTTAATGAGAAAGTGGCAGAATCAAAATCAAAATTTGCTGAGTCTTAATTCAGGGTTATTTATCCCATGGAAGAAGTCAGCTAGCTTATAATCCTAATGTTTCATGGAAGCAGGAGTGAAATGTATTTTATTTAGCTATCAGTATAATGGAAAGCTTTGCCAATGTACTTTACACAAGAATTATTAAACTACTTCATTTCTAGGTTGTACCATTTCCCCCCTTTAACTTGTCCAAGTCCTACTCATCATTCTGATAGCAGCTTACATGTCAGGAAGGTAAAGTTTTTGCCCCCAAATTATGTAGCACAAAGCCAAATATAATACAGTGTATTATTATTCATGCTTTTGAATTATGCATGAATTTACCTCTTCTATTTGTAGAAATAATTGAGTCATTATATGAGAACAAATGACTCCTAGTTTCTCTGCGAACCAAGAAGAGCCCTTTTCTCCTACCAGCATTTTTTTTTCTACAGTTGTGGAAATGCACATTGGAAACTTAAAATTGTATTATTGATTACTTATACATTTAACCCGACAGTGCTTATCAAGGGGTTTTTGCAATGAAAAGTATATTCCAAACAAATAACAGGTGAGATACATATTTGGGGAAAATATTAATTTATACGTAGGCTCAGGTCAGGATACATATCCACTTAAGAGGAATTATAATTTCTCAGTCATGTCAATGAAAGCCTTTTGCCTTTTGAAAAGCTTCTTTGAAGAAATAACATTTCATGCTCTTTGGGTGCTTTCATTCCAGAGGAATATACTATGACAGTAATATTAAAATCCCCTAGAGTGTGTGATGTGGCTAATGCCATTTTTTCCCCCTTTCTCTCTCTCTGACTCAGTTGAAGTCATCCAAGGAGAAAAGTAAGGATTTGTTCCATTCAGTGCTAGAAAGAGACAACTAAAGCTTCTCTGTCATTGAATTGGAAGTTAATGCAGTGCTTCTTAATAATACTCAAGGCTAGAAATCCGTGTAGGTCTTAGATTAGTCTTCCCTTTGAAGGATGAATATACTGATTCTATTGGCATAATGCTCAAAAGGGTGGCTCTTTGTTAACTTTATTCATTTATTTTGGTATCAATTTGAAGCTTTAGCATGTATTTTGAAAATCTCCTTTGTCTTTAATAAGTAATTTTAGCTCGAAATGGTTGGTGCATTTCAAAGAAAATTTAATATGATCACTTCTGCTTAATTTATACTGTATTATTAAACCTGTTAGGTTTTGATATTTGAGAAGGTTTCTTTCGCCATCTCCCAGCTTTTTCTTAGAATAATGATTAATCTCCTTCAGCTTAGCAAATTTGTGAGCACTGTGAGCTGGGTGACAATCCAGCACAGGTGCATATCTGGCACTGGTTTGACCTGTATGGTTTGGGATAATCACCTCGGCTGTGAAGCCAGCTTCTTCCATTGGTGGGTCATTTTTGCTGTCACCAGCCACACCGCCACGACAAACATCTTTGACAGATACATTCTTGACACTGAAGCCCACAAGGATCCCAGGAAGAACTTCACTCAAATCTTAAAGGTGTGTTTTACCAGACGTTACTTCAGTTGTAACGTTGACTGGAGCAAAGGTGACCACCATGCTGGGTTTGAGAACACCACTCTCTACTCACTCCACAAGGAGAGTACCAATACCACCGATTTTGTAGACATCCTGGAGGAGCAGATGCAGGGGCTTGTTGGGTGGACAACTGGTGGCAGGATGCAATCTAGAGGTTCAAGCAACACGTTCCACTGGCATTGCCATCTTTACAGGTGACTTTCCACCCCTTGAACCAAGGCTTGTTAGCACTTGGCTCCAGCATGTTGTTCCCAGAACAACCAGAAATTGGCACAAATGCTCACTGTTACTATCTGTTGGGTGCTACATCATCCTTGTTACTTTTCCTAAACCCTTCCCAAACCTTTGCAAATGGTCTCTTCAATTAGCTTGAGGATGCCACCTCTTTCCTCCTGAGGTCCTGCCTGAGGCAGAGGCTGCTGAAGAAGACCATGTGAGTAAACCAGGAAAGGGAGGGATAGAAGTGGAGCTGGTAAGAAGAGGTTATTTCCCATATATGTTTTCTAAGTAAAATTGACTAGATGATGGATTGAATGCTACATTTGAAGGGGAAAAGGAGAAAGAGATTCTTAGGTGTTTTGGCAATAAAGTGTGAATAATGGTACCATAAAAAGAGGTAGAGAACAGTGGAGAAGAGCAGTAGAGAACTGGTGAAGGGGAAGATGGAAATCTGGTATAACTCTTTGAGCATGCTATATTTGAAATTCTTTGGCTCTCTCTTTGATGCTCTCATCCTCAGTACATAAAGGTTTAAAGGGGATGGAAAAGTGTAGGAGAAGGCCAGGTTTGCGGGGATGGACACTGGGCAATGTTGTTAAGGTCCATGTTTGTTTTGAGCCAGGCATGGTGTTCAAGGGAGAGGTCTGTTCTGTAGATATAAATTTGGTTATTATCAGCATTTAGATGATATTTAAAGCCAAATGGCTGAATAAGATCATTCATGAAAAGAGCATTGTTTATTCCCTAAAACATGCAAGTTCCAAACACATGTTTTCTTGGTGCATTGACATTTAAAAAAAAATACCTTCTCTACTCTATCTTTTTCAGGGACTTTAGAACCACATATCTTTAACAGTAACTAAGTACCAAGTTATTTCTATTTTTACTAATCTTTCTTCCCTGAGATTATTATAAGCAGATCTTTTTCCTACACTCTTGCTTACCTCAGCTCTCAAATTCTGTGAGAGTTGCTATATTCCTTTTCACTATTTCCTTGTGTATTTTACACCTTCTCTCTCTCTCTCTCTTACTGCTAAAAGGCCTTCTTCTTTCAGTCAGTGAATATCCTCAATGTTCTGCAAAATGCAGTGTTTATGTAGCTCCTTCTCTCACTGAATTCAGTCTTCCCACTCTTTTTTTAAAATTTCTTTATTGATTAAGGTGTCACATATTTGTCCTCATCCCCCCATTCCCATCCCACAGTCCTCCCCACGGATGCCCCCACCCCTCTGTTGTCCTTAACCATTTGTTAGGCTCATATGCATGCACACAAGTCCTTTGATTGATCTCTCCCTGCTACCCCCACCCTCCCTTACCCTCCCTCTGAGGCCTGACAGTCGATCGATGCCTCCTTGTTTCTGGGTCTGTTCTTGTTCACCAGTCTATATTGTTCATCATTTCCCCTAGATGAGTGAGATCATTCCCACTCTTTTTTACTACTATTTTTATACTTTATCCTATTAAGCTTTTGTTCTCTAAACTAACAAACTGCATCATAATGGGTAGGTTGGCTCCAGATTTTCCTTAGTCAATTCTCTGCATAGAGAAAAAGAGTACTTATTGTCCTTCAAAAAAGCCCATCATTACGAAAGGATAATTATTATTTTTTAAATGTACTATTACCAAGAACACTACCCACTAAAAACAAAACAAAGCAAACACGCTCACTAAGGTAGCTCCCATTTTTTAACAGTTAATAATCCCCACTCTGTTTCATCTGGGAGAAAAGATAGAAAGGGATCATCAATTCCTGGGCTTTCAAGTAATGAAATAGTGTCACGAACTCTTTCCTACCACTGCTATATATGGGTGGCATTTAGAGATTCCTTGGTAATTGTGGATCCCCTGGGGTGAGCAACTGTCCCAGTTTGCCTGGGATTTTCCTAGTTTTAACATGGTAACTTTTATGTCCAGTGAAACTCTGGTCCCCGATGAACCAGGACATTTGGTCACCTTACTTTCTGAATTATTTGAAAGTACACAGATCTGATGCAGAGAGGTAGGACTTGTTTTTCCTGAATGATTTCAAAGTAACAATCAGTAATTGAGCTCATATGCTTCACATTTATGAGGATATAGTTCTTAGAGAATAAACTACTTTTATAAACAATAAAATTAATGGCATCATTTTCTAGTGTTTTCATTCTAATGGATAAAGACAAATATAATGTATTTCTGCTTCTGATCTATGATGTGTGATTTATATATCTCAATATTTTATACTATTTGAGGTATATAATAAAATTAAAACAAAAACAGAGTTAAATATATAGGCTAAATTCTTGGAGTTTTTAAAGAAAGACATCAACTTGATGAGAATTAAAAAAAATCCTTCTTCTTCTTTTTTATTTTTTCTTTTTTTTATTTTGTTTTTCTTCTTCTTCTTGATTAGTATGTCAATGGCAAACTTACTCATTTTCTGTGCAGGGCTTTAGACGACAGGCTTTTGTGTACAAATCTTATGTCCTTGGCACCCTGTACACTTCAATTTTTACATGCTTCTGTCCTAGTCACTTACTTTCCTACAACTTTATCAAAATATATTGTTCCATGTTTTATACTGCATCATTTTCCTATAAGAAACTTTCATTTTTCTTATCTCCATTAAACAATTAGTTTTGCTTATGCTCTGCCCCCAAGATCTATTTAAGTAAACATTTACATGTATTTTAGGATTATGAGTGGAAATGACTAAGTTCCAGAGAATTAACTTCTCTCTTCTATACAATATAAGCCAGAAAAAAATGTAAGTTGCCTTAAAAATATGTTCTATACTTATTTTTCATTACCCAAGCTTGACAGAGGAATAGACAGGTCTTGTTGCCTACTTACTATCCCCTTCCTCCTAACTCAAAGTGGAGAGAAAATTTTATGTGAGAGATGTGTCAGAATTTTTTTCCTAAAATAGCACACATATGCTATGAAAAAGGTACAAAATGCATGACTCAGCAAAAATTTTAGTGAACCTTCTGATTGTTTTGCTTACATTGTTCAAACAATCAGAATTCTGAGTTAAAAGAAGTGAGGTTTACTCATGTCTTCCCCTATTTAATCAACATTAAAATGACGTGGTTGGGCTAATTCTAAATTTCTATATTCCTTTTTAAGTGATCCATTGGAACATTTTCCTGATTAATAACTATACATAGAAAGTGCCAGGTATTCAAAGACAAAAATATAGTCATAAGGGCCAAGTTTTCCTTGCAGCTATTGGATTAAAAAACAAACCAACAAAACAAACCAACACACACAAAAAAGAAACATTTGTTTGTTCTTTAGCACAGTACAGTGATGTAGTGATGCAAGCCTATTGGAGTTTGTATGCATTGTTTTCTCCTTTTTAAAATTCTCTCTCCTCCTTACAAATCAATTTACTGCTTGGAAAATAAACACATAATGTACTAGTGTAAAGCCAACTTACAGATAGATATAATTGAAGAGAGCATGAGTTTATCGTCAAGGGACCACATTTCGCATATGGGGCAACTCTGGTGGTGGAAAGCTGTTTATAATGTTTGATATATGACCCATTGTGTCTGCTACATTGTGAGGGAATGAAGATGTGGTCAAAAGGATCCAATGGAAAGAGCAGAGATCCAAATCCTTATACATCTTTTCCCTACATGCCTATGGTATTTGTCTGTCTTGTCAAAATTGGAAGTTGATTTTTTCTGATAAAATTAATTTTGGTACATAATGACATCATGATTAATGTCTTTAATAGCATTCAAAATTCTATTAAAATTCATATTGGCTCAGTGGATAGAGTGTCAGACTGCGGACTGAAGGGTCCCTGGTTTGATTCCGGGAAAGGGCACATGCCTGGATTGTGGGCTCAATCCTCAGTATGGGGTGTGTGGGAGGCAGCTGATCAGTGATTCTCTCTCCTCAGTGATGTTTCTATCTGTCTGTCCCTCTCCCTTCCTTTCTGAAATCAATAAAAATATATTTTCTAAAGCTGATTTTGTCTTCTTCTATGGAGGTAGATGTGAGGATGTTAATCTCTTATAAATGTAGTGAATGCTATGTTTTTTCTTGAACATTGTCTTTTCCATTGTACTGTATGGCTCTAATATATATATATTTTTACTAGAGGCCTGGGGCATGGATTTGTGCACCAGTGGGGTCCCTTGTCCTGGCCTGAGGGGATTAGTGGACCTCCGTGCCACCGCAGCCTGGCCTTTCCCGCCAGCTCGTGGGACTCCAGCCCCCTGTATGTTGATCCCGCACAGCACGAAGTAGTGTGGGAAGCGGCAGGTGGCTGGGGAGGAGCCCGAGCCTGGGCTGGGCACTGGGCCCTCCCACTCATCTCAGCCTGCTGGGCCTGCCACTGCCGCTGCCACTGCTCGGCACGCAGGGGGAGTGTCCAAGGGAGAGGCTTGCACCACCGCAGCTGCACTTGCCAGTCATGAGCCCAGAGTCTGGCGCCCATCTGTCAACTGAGCAGCACTCTCATTGTGGGAGCGCACTGACCACCAGGGGGCAGCTCCTGAGTTGAGCGTCTGCCCCCTGGTGGTCAGTGTGCATCATAGCTACCGACAGGTCATCCGGTTGCTTAGGCTTTTATATATATAGATATGGTGTGAGCCAGAGGAAGGAGTGTGAAGGAGTGGTCATGAACCCAGGCTCTGCAGACTGAAGAGGTTTTATGTAGCCCATCAGCTAGGCTCAGTCTTGTTTGAGGAGGAGAGGTTGCAAGCCAATTTGTTTGACTTGGAGGGTTTTTTTGAACCTGGGGCATATGAAAAACAAGTTTGAAAAAATAGTTCAGGAAAACTTGTCTGGAGCTTTTAAATAATTCATGTTATTTTTCATTACAAAAACAAAAAGTTAATTTAAAAAGTTAGTAAAATTTTTATGAAAGCTGGAAACTAGAACTTTGACTTTTTAAGGAGTGAAAACACCCACATTGCTTCCTTTTATACTTCTTTTCAATAAAAATCAATTTAGAAATTTACATTTTTCAAGGAGGGATGATTCCCACAAACAAAACATAAGTATGCATCACCCTGTGCCAGGGTAGACGCCTGTCACTCAAATCACTGTCATGCCGTAAGCTACCCTGATACAATCAGAGGGGAAAATAGAGTTAGTTAGATGGGTTTACAGAATGATGTCTGCATGAGTGGCAGATGTTTGTGCTATAACCACATTATGTGCACTCAATTTTTATTATAGAACAATTGCTTCTAATAACTTTTATGTTCATGATCAATGTGTCATAAATTCACTTGGATTTCAAAAATGACCCAAGAAATTAAAGGATTGCTCTTCAGATGTTTTCTCCCAATATAACAATAAAAAAAAGTAAATGATTTGAGCAGTATTGAATTGCCGATTCCAACAATCTGTGAGATCTCAAATATGTGGCTCAAGTTTTCCTGGACCATGGAAGACCTGACTGACATTCATTATGTCTAAGATGATTACCAATCATCAGTAGCCCAATATTGTCTGCTGTAAGTGGGTAGTGTTCTGTTCATGTGGTTTGTAGTCAATTTGTGCTGCTTGCAGTTATTGATACAGTCTATTACTATTCGTTATGCTTGCTTTCCAAATTACATGAAATCAATAGTAAATGTTGTGTGAAGCAAGAAACATGTTCATTTATCTTGTAGAAATACTTTTAGCCTACTTTTATCACCTTCAATTTCATTCAGTGATGGAAATAGTTACTCTATGCTTACCAGTTCATTAAATGATTACCAGTTCATTTACATTTTTAATAGGTTTTTACCTTCATTTTTATAAATATTTTCCCACCACTACCACAGCCTCCACGCTTTCTTCCCTCCCAATTCCTGAACATTAATACTCATTGTGTCCGCCTTTTTAGCTGATGAAAACAGAAAACATGCAAAGTATTATTTTAGGAAAGTATATATTTGTTGACTGTCTTGGAAATCAACTGCTACTTCATTTTTGTCCTGAACATATATCTATATACTCTTTAAATATGGGTTCTATATTTACATAAAACATACATACATATTGCATTGGTTCATACTAGAAACAAGTCTGATTTAAATGTCTTTCTGTATTTAGTCTAAAACGCCACCAGTTAATTAGCCATCAATGGGAAGATACAAAAAGACATATTATATATGTAATTCCCTCAAAAAAATTAACATCTTTGCACATTTGATCAGGAATTGACCAAAATGAGAAAGTTAAACAAGAAAGGACAAGTCCAGAGGGAAGGCAGGAGAGTGTCAGGGGAAGGGGGAGAGATCAACCAAAGGACTTGTATGCATGCATATGAGCCTAACCAACGGACACATGTACTGGAGGGGTGAGGGCACCAGCGGGAGGGTGTGTGTGTGTGGGGGGGCAATGGAGGGGGGGATAAGGACACATATGTAATCCCTTAATCAATAAAGAAAAAAATAAAAAGCATAAACAGAAATTTAAAAAAATAAAGGACAAGTCATGAGATCAAAGAGACTGGAAATCAAAACAAGATAATCGAAAGATTATTGGAAATAGAAATTCCAGAACAAGAGCAATGCGGTGGACCAAAAGAATACCAATTCATATTGGATCAGGAGATATAAGGAATTCAGCAATGGGAGTTCTGCAAATAAATCTGTTATTAAATTATATGATATCTGAATATGGCTACTGAAAAATTACAGATATACTAGAGGCCCAGTGCATAAAATTTGTGCACTGGTAGGGTCCCTAGTGGCTGCTGGCTGCTGGCTGCTGGCTGGGTACTCCCTCCCTTTCCCCAACCATCTGCTGCTTCCAGGGCCTCCCTCCCTTCCCCCTTCCAGCCCCGCCCCTGGTCAAACTCCAGGTTGAGGGGACAATTTGCATACTATACTTTTATTATATAGGATTGATTAGTGTAGAAATAAGTATGCAAACAAATAAAGGCAATTTTTAATAGTAGAAACTACTAGTCATTCCAGAAAGAAAAATAAATAAAAGCCATCTGACTTAGCAGTGCATTCTTTTTATATATTCAAAATAGTATGAACCTTAAATAATTATTTAAAGTAAATTTTACATTAAAATCATAGGTAAAAAATTCCAGCATGGGAATACTGGTTTAAGAGAACTAAATCTGATCTATCATAATAGAACTTCATTGAATAATATTTAAAATACAGAGTCAATTAATAACAATATATGTACATCATAAGCAAATTTTAAGACAAATATAAGAACAAATAGTTGGAAATGTTTTCCTTTGGGGAGAAGGACAGTTGGGTGGGGAGGAAAGCAAACAAAACTGCTCTTTCATTCTGAACCCTAAACTTGCATTATTTCAATAAAAATAACTTGAGTGTGGAGTCAATTTGAGTGATGGAGACTTCAAAATAATATTTTTTATATTTTCTCTGGAGACATACTTGAACTTACTTAAAATGTGCAAATAAGTACTAATGGAGACCTAGACATGTCTATACACACACAATTATACAAGAGTACTCACCTAGAAAACACACACACACACACACACACACACACACACACACACACACACCATGATCAGTTAAATGTCAGAGAAGATTCAACTGCCTGTGCTCCAACCCAGTTATTTGAACAGTTAATTATCAGTTGGCAACTGTAAATGAGTAGAGGTAATTTTGATAGCTATTTCAAGTTTTGAGTGTGTATCTTTTGTATTCCAGTAAGGAGAAATAGTGGTTAAATATAGTGATTTTTAAAATTGAAGTAAAATTTACAGCTCTAAGAATACAATTGGATGACTTATGACAACTGTAGTGATAAATCCAACACCCTAATTATGATGTGAAAATTTATCACCCTAGAATCTTCTCTCAGGCCTTGTTCCAGTCAATTCTCACTCTTTCTAAGACAAACACTATTTTGATTTCTATATACATAGTTATGACTGATTTTGAATGTCATGTGAAGGAACCATATAAGTTTATCCTGTTTTATGTTTAACTAGGGCCCAGTGCACGAATTCGTGCACCTTGAAAGGAACTGTGGGCCACAAGGCTGCAGTGGGCACAGGGATGGGTCTCAGCGCAACCTCCATGCCCCTGCCCTGCCCCTCCCGCCATGGCCCCTGGTCCCCTGTCTGCTGGCAGCCCTGCTCCTGCCACCACTGCTCCCACGTGCTGACAGTGCTGGCCCCACTTGCACCTGCTGATGGCATGGAGCAATTGGGGCCAGTGCCAGCAGTGGGTGCAAGCAGGGCTGGCGCCGGCAGTGGGTGTGAGTGGCGGCTGCCAGCCCCGATTGCCCCTCAGGAGCAGGGGGAGGTGGAGAAGCCCTGAGGGGCGATTGGGCCTGGCAGCCACCACTCGCACCTGCTGATGGCACCGAGCGATCAGGGCTGGCACCGGGGACCAGCAGCGGGTGAGAGCAGTGGCTCCAGCACACCGGCAGTAGGTGCAAGTGCCAGGCAGGACCACAGTGCGCAGGAGCAAAGAATTTTCAGTAACTACCAAAGGCTCAACCCAATGACAAAGTCTAGTGCCCCACCTTGGTCTGGCACCCCACGCTCACCTGCTCCACCATCCGGCTGCAGCCGATGCCCGCCATGTTCCATGCTCTGCTGCCTGCTGCCGATGCCCACCATGTTCTGCGCGTGCCCCCTGGTGGTCAGCACACATCATAGTGACTGGTTGGTTGTTAGGTTGTCCCGCCATTCGGTCTATTTGCATATTAGGGTTTTATATCTATAGATTACATTTACTTAAATAATGAGGTTCATATTCATCCATGTTCCTTCCTCTTCAATATTTTAGAATAGTTTGAGAAGGATAGGTATTAAATCTTTTTTGAATGTTTGACAGAATTCACCCATGAAGCTATTTGGTCCTGGACTTTTGTTTGTTGGAAGTTTTTTATTACTGCTTCAATTTTGTTTCTAGTAATGTGTCTGTTCAGATTATCTGTTTCTTCCTGGTTCAGTCTTGGAAAGTTCTAAGCTAATCCACTTAACTAATATGTAGTTCTAGCATAAATATTTGTCTCTGCACTAGATTCAGCTACTTGAGGATAGAAATTAAGATGTCTTTTAATAATTATATTCCCAAAACTAGCATAGGCCTAACACATGGTAGATTATCAATATTATATGAAGAATAAGTGAATAAATTCACTTATCATTATTGTATTTGCTATAAGCACAGTTTTTCCATAAAGTCAGAGAGGGGACAGGGCATGTGCAAAAAGAAAATGATGTAACTGAACAAATACAATCTTTCAAATAAACAATATGTATCTTGCATTCAAACTTCACTTCTGTTCTTTCCTATCTTTATGACACACGACAAGTTACTTATACCCTCAAAAATCCAGTTTCCTCTTCTGACAGAAAGAGATGATCTTATTACCTAGAGGTGTGATTAGGGGCACATTCCCCCCCACACCCCCCAAATAAGGCACAATGTCTAGTGAGTCTTTTGGTTTTGGGAAGCAACATATTTCTCACTTGGGTGTGTTACTCCAGCCCATTTACCAAGAGACCCATAAAGCCACTCGTTCTGAATGAGGCGGAGACAAGATAAGGCCCTGTAACAGGTCCAGTCAGCTGTGCTTGAGGTGTCGGTGGCAGGCAGAGATGCAGGGCCCTGTAGGAGAATCAGTGCAGACACGTGGGGTTTGGGAACAAAGCCCTACTCTCCTCTGTAGGTAACTACAGTTTTCCCTACTACCTGCAAGCAGAGCATTCCAATGAAAACGTTCCTAAGTGAGAATGGTGTAAAGCAAAGAAGCAATTATCTTAGGACACTTCTTGCTAAAAGAAGCACTACATAAATCGAGATACAGCACAGATGCTCACAGGCACCGTTCAGTGCTGTGGTGGCTTGCTGCTGAGATGCTGAGTGTGGTTCCTGCAGACGGAACTTGGTGGGGCCACTCTCAATGCTCAGGGTAGGAGCTTCCTCTGTAACGGCTCCCTGCAAAAGAAACACTGAACGCTAATTTCAATTTTTGCCTTTTTCCTGAAAAGCAACAGTCCTCTCTGGATTTCTTTTGATTAGCAGTAACAGGCACTAAGATAGGTCTTACATAAAAGAAAAGTGGTGTAAAACAAGCTCGTGAAAAGCGAGGGATACCTGTACTCCCCTTTTGAGAAACAGCGTTTGTCCTGCTACTGGCTTTTATCAGAAACTGCACAATTAAATGTCCACCATGAAATGAGTGTTATCTGACCCACCAAGACATAAACTTGGGAATGAACATCAGCACTCCATCATTAAATGAAAATGGTATATATGTGATTGGCCCTGAGCCGACCTGGAAGGCACAAAGCAGTTACATAAAGAATTTGCCCAAATGCCCATGGTCCCCACTCCTCCTAAATTGCCTTCTTTCTTCTTTAAATTATAATATGTATATATGGCTTCATCTATTATAGGCACAAATATTAGTTCTCTTGTCTTTTATAAATTTATAGGGATAGGAATTCCAGTGACATGAAGTAAGTGTAGTTGATGGAACTGACCTTGGAAGTCACTGAAAACAATTTTCTCATTTGAAGCCTGCAAAGGTAAAGTGGTCTCGGTAGACTGAAAAGAGACTTGATAACAGATCTAAAGTTGAATCAAACACAAGTTAAATTTCTTTGGTATTGTAGACCTGAGCGTTTCTGTACTAAAGAAATAAGAAGAGAGAGGATAACAAATCCTATAGGATGAGTAAGCTATTCAAGTTCTTTCATTTGTCAGAAATTTTATAGATCATAACAACAGTGCATTAAATCTTAAATCAGAATTATTTTCATATGTCCCTCAAAATGATTTAAGGGTAGTGTATCACATATTGTAGAATTGACTATGAGATATAGCTGATGAATAATTTTTGGTCAGGGAATAGAATCGTGTGATTTGGAAATGGTTGATTCCTTATGAAATGAGAGCAAGTCAAAACCATCTGGTTAAGGATATCTTATCAGTCCTCTGAGATACAAGGAACTGGATAATATTTTATTATACTAGGAAACATCTTTCCTTCTGCATTTAGATGATGTGATTCTCCATCCAAACTTATTTTTATTTCCTATACGCTTAATAAGGGAGGGCATTTTCTAGAGCAGGGGTATAAAATGAAATATTTCTTGTAGCATACTTGTTGGTAAACTAAACTGGCAGCCTTTGAAAGTGAAATATAATTTCTGAGGTCAGTGAACACTATGGAGAAGTCCTTTGATGATTTTGTTATAAGACACTAAATATTTAATTGAAAAAGTGAGTTCCCTTAAGACATGATTGATAATTATATTCACTCCATTTTCCCTTTTGAAAAGTAAGGTATAGAGGATAAAAACTTGAATTTATTCACACAAATCTTGAAGATTTACTTTATTGCTACAAGTTTTGATTAGTAGCTATGTGGTAAATCTATAAAATTTATTTTAGTTACTGTGATTTGGGAAATATTTGTCTTACAAGTAAGAAATAAAGAATGACTAAATATCTCTTTTAATTCTTCATAATTGCTTTTCAATAGTTAGGTGGTTAATTAATTCATTGACATGTTTATAAATGAGATAACTATGGAATAATTGGTTATAAGGAAACTAAAAATATATTTTATTTTAATAATGCCTTTACATTTTAGGATGATCCAAAAAAACACACCTCAGACTTTTCTAAGGTTTAAAAGTTTTAAACAACAATAATAAAATCTATTTTACTTTTGCCCTCCCCCCCCTTCTCTCCCCTCCTTCTCCTTTCCCCAACTCAAACAAACTGTCACCATGTAGAGACTTCTCCACAGGAGTTAAACATGTTTGTGAGTGAACTATGTATATTATTCCTTTTCAGTAATATGTTGCCACTTCTGCTATGTTATCTTCTATTACCTATACTCAGTAAGCTTTGATTACAAAAATGTAGTTAATAAAAAGAAACAAAATTCAATAGTACAATGTTGAAATAAATACTTCAGTGTATGCTGCCTGTTTTCTTTTGAATATGTTTGCCCATACTTTCCTTAGATTGCTGCCTAAGTGGAAGGCAAAGTTCTAAAGTCATTATTATGCATGCATTGGTGTATACATGAAGCTATTAACACAAGAATCTTTGACAGAGCAAACTTGTAATGACTTCCCTGAAGCTGTTATCTTGAACTGTCTCTGAATTTTCCCTTCTTTTTGTTGAATAGTTCTTTTTAGGAAAAGGGCATAATACATATAGAGTCGGGACACATTTAGATTTTGCCCCTTTGTAGGTTCATAGCAGCCAAAGTATTTCATTTAAAAAGTTTGGGGAAAAATAATGCCCCTGGGCTAAGAATACATGCCAAGTTTACGCCAGCATCACATTGTTTATGGCTGATTTATAAACCTCTCAAAAAGGATGGAAATGCTGACACATCGATAACTCTAGCAGAATGAGTTCTGCATACTTTAAAAAATGCAGAAAAGAAATAAAATAGACAATGGCAGTCTAAAGAAAAGGGAGTTTCTTAAAAAGGATAGGAGATATTTTGTTTTGTACGATGATTTTTATTTTTTATACTTGTTTTAGTAAGAAATAAGTAATCATAGATTATTTTATCTTAATTAAGATACTACTCCCATTTTGCCTTATGCATTTAAAATAATCCCATTTTGCCTTATGCATTTAAATAATCCAGTATTAGAATGATGCCCAATCTTACATAAGTGATATTTTTACTGCCATTAACACATTCTTCCTTTTGAAGTTGTTTATGTGTTACATTTGATTACTGTAAATATAAAAAAGAAAGGCAACAATCTTAAATATAAACATGTATTTCCATCATTGTAAAATACATTTAGTAAAATATCAAATGTATTTGAAAATGATAATACTCAATATTCCTATTGGTACAGAAAATAAGTAGTATTCTAATACTTACTGGAAGACAAATTTGATAATATGTATCCAAAACCCTAAAATTCTTGCATGCAGACTCAATCATTATACTTCCAAGGGCCTATCCTTAGTTTTAAATTAGGGATTTGGTTAAGTACTTATAAATTAATATTGTTTATATATTATTTTAAAAAGTTTAAGGTTATATATTATTTTAAAAAATATATATTATTTTAAAATTTAAAAAATTTCATATTGTTTATATATTACTTTTTAAATGAACAATAGAGGAGACATTAAATTAACTGAATGCTTACTTAATTGAAGTTACTTAAAATGTGTAATATTGAGTGCATTCAAAGTACAATCCTTAAAAGATAATAATCTGAGAAAACTGCTCAAAGTTTAGTAAAAAAAAAACCCAAAACCTATATAAATATATATAATGATAGAGATATAGATATAACAGAATATAAAAAAATAAATTGACTAGTCACTTACATAAAACTAGAGGCCCAGTGCACAAAATTCATGCATGGGGGTGGTGTCTCTCATCCCAGCCTGCACCCTCTCCAATCTGGGACCCCTTCAGGGGATGTCCAACTCCTGATTTAGGGGCATTAACTCCAGCCATTAGGAAAATCACACAGAATGTCCTTGACATATGAACAGTGTGGTTTTATGAGTTGTTTTAATAATAATGGTCATTCCTTTAAATAATATCTGCTTACATACAATACAGCTGGTACTATGTGAATTCAGAATGTTAATATCACAAAATCATAGAATGTTGTAGTGGAAATAACCTTGAATTATCTAGTCCAAACTTTTATAAATATTGGAATTCCCTTTTCAAAGATTTTGAATGCTTTTTGTCCTAAAAAGCTTAACTAACTTTTGAGACAACCCATTTTCTGTGAAAGGACTGTGGGACTCTGGCAGGGATGAGGGGACTGGGCGCTGCCATCTTGTGGCTATGGGCACCACCATCTTTGTGACAGCCAATTTGCATATTTCCTCTATATTAGATAGGATATGCTGAAGTGTTTGCTACATCACCATATGCATATTTACAATGTATATACTGTAGAGACTGTTCTAAGAATTTTGAATGTCCTCAGCCTCTTTGAGATTTCAAGAGAGTGAATACGGGATACTTCTTACTAGGATACAATATTTGTAATAGCTGTGTTTTAAGACTCATCCTCTCCTTTGTCCAAGTGTTGAAATAATATCTTATCCTCTTTCATAAAACCTATTGGTAGAGGTCTTCTATGGTGATCACAGAGAGCTTACATTTGAAACTCTACAATTAGAGGGCATGATGGACTATGTTCTAATTCCCACATAGAAACATCCTACCTAATAATAGACAAATATGCAAATTTACTATACCTCCGACACACCCACAAGCCATGCCCACAAGCCATGCCCACCATCCAATCAGACCGAGTATGCAAATTAACCCAACCAAGATGGCTACAGCCACAGAGAGCAAGGTTTCCTAGGTAACAGATGAAGCCAAGTTTTCCGCCTGCCCTTGCCAGGCCTAAGCCTCCACTCAAGCTACAAAGTTTCAATTATAGAAGGTAAACAAATTCAAACAGAAATGGCGGCAGAACGGAGCTTGAGAGAGCAGGCCAGGGTTGCCACTGTCAACAGGGGAAGCAAAGCTTTCTGCACACCCTGGCCGGGCCCACCCGCTTAAGCTACAAAGTTTCAATTATAATCCCAAAAGAAATGGCTGCCAGCCGCGGAAGGAGCCCCAGGCTACAAAGTTTCAATTGTAGAAGGAAAATAAATTCCAGATACCAGGGCCTCTGCTTGGGTTTCCAGGGGACGTGGCCAGCCTGCAAACCACCACAGGCCCCTCACTCAGGCTGCCCCACGCCCCAAGGGAACCCCACCCTGATCAGGGACACCCTTCAGGGCAAACCAGCTGGCCCCCACCCCTGTACCAGGCCTCTATCCTATATAATAAAAGAGTAATATGCAGATTGATCATCACTGCAACACACAATATAGCTGCCCCCATGTGGTCAAAGATCCTGCCCCCATGTGGACAAAAGATGGCCACCACAAGATGGCCAGCAGGAGAGGGCAGTTGGGAGGCACCCGGCCTGCAAGGGAGGACAGTTGAGAAAGACCAGGAATGCAAGGGAGAGCAGTTGAGAGGGACCAGGCTTGCAAGGGAGGGCAGTTGGAGGTGATCAACCCTGCAGGAGAGGGCAGTTAGGGGTGACCAGGCCGGCAGAGGTGGGAAGTTGGAGGCAAACAGACTGGCAGCGGAGTGGTTAGGGGGTGACCAGGCTGGCAGGCAGAAGTGGTTAGGGGCAATCAGGAAGGCAGGCAGGCAAGCAGTTGGGAGCCAGCAGTCCTGGATTGTGAGAGGGATGTCCGACTGCCCAATGGGATCGGGCCTAAACGGGCAGTTGGACATCCCTTGAGGGGTCCCAGATTGGAGAGGGTACAGGCTGGGCTGAGGGACAACCCCCCTCCGTGCATGAATTTTGTGCACCGGGCCTCTAGTCAAGGATAAAGGTGCCTTGATTCACTACCTTGGTTGCCCTTCTGATCAAGTGCTATTTTGTTGAGAAGCTTGGATTTTGGTGAAGCAACGATGAATGAGTTGTTGTCAACTAGATGAGAGCTACCAGGAGTAGAGCATGTACATAGTCTTCATAGGTCTTGTTTTACTGGGTTGCCCAGAGGAGAGACGCCAGTAAGAAGAAGCTGGAAATTAACCACCTAGGGCTGAGGAATGAGTACCAAGTGACCACCCTGATCATTTACATGGGACAAGGGAACTGCTGAGGGAAAAGACTGCAGTTCATTACCTTTCCCAGGATCTATGAAAGCAAGTTCACGTGAAATCAGGCAGCATGGGCTCATTACCTTTTTTGAGGTAATTTTTGAAGGCTAAGACACTACAATTGTAATTAGTAAAAATGAAAATGACCCATTTGGAAAACAATCAGTACACTTTGCATTGAGAGGTCTTATATAGCTTCATTGTCAGAGAAGTCTAACTTTGAGTCTGGCTGTAACAATGATTCAAATGAGCAATCTTGAAGAAATTAATTAACCTCTTCCAACTACAGCTTCATCATCCATTTTTAAAGGGGATAATAATGCTACCTAACTCCCAGAATTAGAGTGAGGATTAAATGAGATAATGAATGTAAAACATTTAATCCAATGTCTTATAAGTGGCAAATGCTCAGTAAATCTTAATTAAATTATTATCATCATATTCCCTGTCATGCAGAGCAAACCATCCTGGACTATCAGTGTGCCTGTAAGAAGACCACCAGACAAATACTGCTGAGTATTCTTCTTCAATTACAACTGGGAGACACAGACAAACTCATCATGCTTAATGAAGCCTTGTAAACCAAGGCCATTTAATCACTGAACTTCCAATGTTTTGAAAATGTTAAGACACATATTTTAATTAATACACTCAAGCTTCCTGCAAATTGCCAACTAGGAAACACACACACACACACACACACACACACACACACACACACACACATACACACACACACAAAACCCTGCCATTTCTTGGAATACCAGCAATAAATGGAAATTCCACAAAAAGATCTATGTCTCCACTGGGAGTATGCCACCAAAAACAACAACATCCGTTATTTATTCTCAGGACAATTTGTACCTTGCCAGAAAATGACACAGAGAACTCACTTGCTCTCTCCTGTATTCTTTAACTAGGAGGGACTATAAAGTTCATCACCTCACCATTTGAACTCACTTCCTGCCCGTGTCAAAAATGGTGTCATCAGCAGAAAGCTTACAAATGCTTGTAACTAAAAAACGACTGTACTCCCAGCACATGTATGTATAGAGAAAGAAATGTTTTCCATCATGAGAACACTTAGGCTCTAGCACAAGGTTTGAAGAATTAAATTGAAAATATGTGCATAGCTCTTGTGAAGGACAGTTAGTGGCTTGCAGCGAGTCTGCATAGATGCATGGTTTGAATCCCTGATCTATAATTTACTGAGCATTGGTGCTCCTTTCCTATATAAATATTCGGCTTGGCAAATCTGATTTCCTTTATCACCAATCTCTGTGATTCATTTTCTACAACTATATGGTGCGGGCCCCCTGTGGGAAGCCTGATATCTCCCTCCTGCTGCTCTGTCCACCTGTTTAGAATTTACATCCAAAATTCATCTAAAACATACCATGTTCCCCCTGGAGAATAGCAAGTTAATATATTTACAAATTCCAGATGAACTAGATATGTTCTGAGGGCTTTGCAATTTCATATTTTGCAAATGACACTTTGATGGAGCTGGCAATATGTACTTTTCCAAACAAAATCAGAACAGAACCCCCTCTCCAAATAAAGCCAAAACAACACACACAAAAGGAATTCCTCCTATGCACAGTTCATGATAATTTTCCCCCCTTTAACCATGGCATTCAACATGGCTGGAACCAGACACAAATGATTATATGCATCTTAGGTTAGATTTTTCTTCATAAACACAGACAGAATTTATTTTCCCTGGGAATTATGCATTTTTTTCCTGAAGTTCTGAGCTACCTGAGTCCTCAGGCGACTCTCCATATATCACAGCTCAGAGCTCAACTTCCTTCTTTTTTTTTTTCTTACTGGTAAATTACATTAGCATAGATTACTTTGGAGTGAACATTGTATAGACTTATTTAATCAGCATGAGAAATGTCTTCATGCTTATAAGCTTATTCATAGATGTCTCTTTTCCGTTTCTTAAAATATTTTGAGTGGAAGGACGCAAGCAGGAGGCACGATGCTAAAGCTTCTTTAATTTAACGTGTTCCTGCTAGAAAACTCCAGCTTCTGGAGAGGATGCTGAAAAACAGACGCCTGCCTTCCAAAGTCAAAAAACATGCATCTGTTTCTTAAAATGTCAAAAACAATAACAGTAAATTTATAGCACATGCACGGAAAGGTTTGAGTGGATGTTCTAAAACCATGTAGCTGGGCCTTATTTTTAAACAGCCGAGAAAACCACCAAGAAACCACATATATTATCTTCCCTGTGCATGCATGCAGTTCAGGGAGAAGGTAAGAAGAAAAGAACCTGGGAAAGGTTCCAACAAGCAGAGATTACAATTGATGGAATAGGAATTTAGTTGTTGGCTTGGATAATATAGGTTTGTGATGCAATTATGACTATCTCTTTAAATATTCCACCAGGGCTTCTTTCCATTACTCTGTTTTAGGCTTACCTGGACTCATTTAGTCACAGTTTCCTATCTCGCCATCAGTACAGAATTTGGTTTCTGTTACCTGTGTATACATTTCTTTTCTTCCAAATGCCTGCATGTATGGAATGTGGTGAGGAACAGATAGGGTCCAGAATAAACTAGGTTGATTATTTCTTCCTGTTCAGTACACAAGCTAGCAGGAAGGATATCCCACTCCCCCCCCCCCTCTTCAAACATAGTGTTTTCACAGTTATATAAGAGAGAACAGACAAAAAGGAGGTTAGCTAGAGTGTCAATATTTTCTATGCAGAGTGGTAAACATTTTAATATAATTAAGCGTCAGGATTAATGTGTTACTCCTTATGTTTTCCCTTATCCATTCAAGAGATGCATCTCTAATTAGGTTTCCCTTTGGCCTCTCCACTGAAAAGAATATCATCTAGAACTCCAGCCACAGTCAGCATGTGTGGACAGTGGTGATAAGGCTGGGTAATTGTGGGATTAATAGTTGGCTTTTTATTGAGGCCAAACGCTGTGCACTGTATAGAAACTCACTGAATTACTTGAAATTACATCTATAGCCTCTTTGCTTTGTGCTGCTTGCTTTTAATAATTCCCTGTTCCCTTTCTTCTGTGTCTCTGATTTTTGCAAGCAGGGTAACAATCGTGCTATGGCCATTCAATTGTTTCCAGGTCATTTTCTTAATATTGGTTTTACATAATCCCCATAAGCAAGAAGCTCAGCTTAGACTGCGACAGTGGTTCAGTGATTAGGAACACTGACTTTTAATGTCTCCAACTCAATTTCTGCATTTACAGCGCAGACCACAAGGTAACTGTTCCTGTGGCAGGTGGACAGCATCCCTCTCAACTCTCGCAGGGATGAGACCTAGTCTTATCACCATGCTCAGAGCTTGCTATTATACTCCTGCTCTATCAGGTGGTATTATTTTGTATCTTTTCCTTGATGGAACCGAGATGGGGTTTGGGAGGCAGTAGTGAGATGAGAAACATGAGCATCGATCTGATATCCAAGCAATATTAACATCATCTACTTCCTTCACCTTCTTTAATATGGAAACAAAACATGTATGGCCTTGTACAAATCCTTACAAAACCCCACTGACCTAGTCATCAGTCTGGTCACTTTATAGCAATATTAGAGTATATTGGAAACAACCCAGATACAGGGCAGTAGAGAGAATGCCCTCTTGAATTGAAACACTCTGTTATGGTGTGGGCATGATATTCTTCAAATACTGGAACCAATAAAAAATAAATGTAAGCTGGCTCTATGATGCTGTCTTGCACTAGGGAGTTAGGGAACTTGCCACTCATTTCATGTTTTGCTGTGTGAACTTGCGAAGATAGAGGGCACCTATGGAATGTTCGTTGGTGAACTTCCCTTCTGCTTAGGGGAACAAAGGCTTCTACATTCTATACAACACAGGTCCATTCCCTTTACTCCTATATTCATTATCCAATTATCTGAAAACGGAAAAAAAGGGGGGGGTAATGTGTTTCATGTAGAAGCAAATTCTCCAGAGGCTCTTAAATCTTACAAAGTCATTTTAAAAAAATCAGAAAGACTGGAGTGTGGTAATTTCTATAGGAAAAAAAACAACAACACCTGATTATTGAAACATGAAAAAGTAGGCTATATCTATAAGAATTAATTACCAGCTCTAACCAACTGAGTCAATTATTTATCTGTTTAGTTATAGCCACTGCCCATTCCTCATCTTATGGTGATTTAAGGCCTAAGATTTAGGACAGTCTCATTAGGTTCTGCTTTTGGTAATATTTGTAGAGCCTTAAAATACTGAATGACTGCCTTGAAAACTTTAGGTATGTAATTATTCTTATTTTGGGCAGCTAAACTATTTAATATTCCTTTGCTATCTTCACATATTAATATTTATTAGCATTATCTAGTTAGAGTTTTATTTCATACTTGGGGGATATATTTCCTCACATCATTTACATAGTTAGTACTCATGATTTCCAATGCACTTAGCAAAAGAGAAGATTAATCTCTGAAAGTAAAATGTAAACTAAATGCAGTTAAAAATGAGGTGTTAAAATTCAAGGGCAAGTGAAGTGCATGTGGTTCTTTCGAACCACAGATGAACACAGTATGTTTTTATGCATAGCATTTTGACTATGAATTTATTTTAAAGAATCCTTTCTGGACTCTTCATTTAAGTGTAACATAGAAGTTTCTTTTGTTTTTATAATCTCTTCTCATGGTTTAACCTCATGAAAGAAAACGGTCTTCAAAGATTATTTGCTACAAATTTCCATAAAGAATGTAATTTATCCTGCACTATATGTCCATTAACTATTACTGTCTTCAATCTGTCAGCCCTTCAACAATCTTTTCCTTAAATTTATATGCAAAGCTTGTAAAAATATCTTATTGACTCTTTTATTATTCAGCATGTTAATTTAATATTTCTTGAAAAACTCATAAAATCTAAATGCTGAAGGAAAATGAAACTGCTTACAATTCAATGAGACCAATACATATCAAATTTCCAAAAATTTCAAAGAGTGTAGGAGATCATTTATTGACATAAATGTTTAATGAATATCTTTGTAAAGGGAGGGAAAGGACATTTTGCAATCCTAATTCTCTTTTGTGACAGCAGAAAGTGACTTTGAGAAACACCAAGTTATGAAAGGAGAGAATTAAAAACCAAAGTGGACATGTAGCTTTATAGATCCCTGGAAAGATTATATCCAGAGCTATGTGTTATTCCAAGACAAGACTATGAAGTCTGCATTTTTGGAGCCTTTCACTGTATGAGTAGAATTTTTTAGATCTAGTTATAGGCTGATGGGGAGATTACAAATGCACACAGACACATACACATAAAGACACTTTTTGTGTGTGTGTGTGTGTGTGTGTGTGTGTGTGTGTGTGTGTGATAGTGGGCGGAAGTGGGATTGTTGTTCTTTATTGCTTTTTACTCATTTTGCCGCAAGAACAATAGCCAGGTCTGAAATTGCCAAAGAAACTAGAGGAATTTAAGTAAGTGTTGCCTGGCTTGCTTGTTCGATAATTTAGAATTTAGGTGATTTAAAAGTACAAAGCCATTTCTTTTTCAGGTGTTCCATATATTTACAACTATAAACGCAAATACACACAACATGCCTACACCTAGAACACACCCTAACTGAACAAAGAAACATAACTAAACAGTAACAAAAACCAGTAAACAAAAACATAAGACAGCCATGATGGGTCAACATATTCTCTAGTTAACTGGTGTTTTGGTGATGGTACCAATGACATCAAAGTCATGATGTCCATTATTTTACGGCCCTTTATCTCGATGTGCAGAAAAAAGCATTTCACAAGCTATGCAGTTTTGCCCGTGGTTTCAGGCACATGGCTGGAGTAGTATAATTGACCTGCATTGCCAGGGGAAAATCTAAGTGAAGAGCTATCTATAAATCAATGACGTGAACATCACTGTTAAAAAATGTAATGTACTAAACAGAGAAAGGGATGCATTAAATAATGGTGCTCAGAAAGGATTTCTGCCAGCTGTCTTCCTAAAATAAACAAATTAAATATAAATTGGGAAGAACAAAAATAAATAGATTTCAGCAGAGCCAGAGTTGAAGATATTGAAAGAGATGTGGACTTAGTTGATTCAAAAGAATGTTGTTATAAATGGAGATGAAGGAAGCTGTGGAGGGGTGGTAAATGAGTAGAGGGACTATGGAAGACAGATGAAAATGAGTGGTTATTTAGAGAGAAATCTAATTCTAGCCTTAAAATGTGGTTCAGGTTTATTTTGAAGGTGATTGTGATTCTTCTGAAGAAGCAATATCAAGGTATACATAAAATAGGCTAATTGTACTTCTGGGTAGCATACAATAGAGGAGATAGTCTGTAAAATATCTACAGATAGTAAAACATTAATTGTGGTAATTATTCTATAAACTTTCATTCTAGGAGAGACAAAGAGATCATTGAAGGATGCATATGGTAATGAGGCTTGTATAGAAGTCCAGAAATGACATAGTTGAATTTCTGAAAGACCAGAAAACATGGAGATTATTGTAAGAATCTCTTAACTTCTTTAGGCTTCCATTATGTTTTTGGTAAAATTAGAAGACTGAAAAATAATTTCTAAGAGTGTTTTAGATTTAAAATTGTATAATATATAAACTAGAAATATTTCAAATAAAGGATCTGCATATATTTCTCCATATCATGTTACTTCTTATATGAAAGATGAGACCATAGGAGTATTGGGGATGGTTTCAATATTTTGAGACTCCTGTGGTTAAAGAATTTGGTAACTCTGTTAACCTTGGGAAGATGTGTACCGCCTTAAAACATGTTAGTGGCATTATTTTTTTCTTGTTTTTGTTTTGAGGGTTTAAAATTTTTGTTGGCTTGTTTGTTTTACTATCCACATTTCTTTTGAGAATAGAATTTCTGGCCTCCAAACAGTATATTCCTATTAAAAAAGACAAAAACATGGTAAAATTCAACAAAATTATAAAAGCCAACTCACTTTGCTTATCATATTTCTGTGACAATGATATTTCATTTTTTATTAATGAAAATTGGGAAGTAGAGGTAGATTTTGATGATTTGACATTCAGGCATTACAGATACCTTTGAATAATAGCACACTGCATGGCACCAGCTTGAATCCTTCTAATAGGTTCTGGAGGGAAATTGCAGTAAGACATTTGGTCACATTTATCAACTAATTTGAAAACCTAGAGGCAAAGGGAATCGACAGCTTATAGAAGTAGATGAGTTCTTAAGTGCAGTAGTTACCTTTTTAAGCACTGCTTTGCTGTCTGTGGTTTCATTTACACAGTCAACCACAATATGAAAATATTAAATGGAAAATATCAGGAATTAAACAATTTATAATTTTTAAATCATGCACTGCTCTGAGTTGGATGAAATCTCATGCCATTCAGCTTAGCCCTGCGGGGATGTGAATCATCCCTTTGCCCAGTGTAGCCACACTGTACACTACCTGCCTCTTAGTCTTCCTGTGTAGCCTTCCAGGTGACCAGATGGACTGTCATGGTACTGCAATGCTGTGGTAAGTAACCATTATTTTACTTAATAAGGTTCCGAAGGGCAAGAGTAGCGATGCTGGCAATTTAGATATGCTGAAGGGAAGCCATAAAGCGCTGCCTTTAAGTGAAAAGTTGGAAATTCTTGACTTAATCAAGAAAGAAAAAAAAATATTATGCTGTGGTTGGTAAGATCTAAGGTAAGAGTCTTCTATCCATAAAATTGTAAAGAAGGAAAAAAAATCATGCTAGTTTTGCTGTGGCACATCAAAATACAAAAGTTATGGCTACAGTGCACGATAAGTATGCAGTTAAGATGGCAAAGGCATTCCATTTGTGGGTAGAGGACATGAATAGGATATGTGATTTGATTGATGGCAACATGTTGCACCAGAGAGCATAAGCCCATATGCAGACTTCAGCAAGGAATCCCCTGAAATGATGACCACATTCACATACATTGTATACAGCATATTGTTATAATTGTTCTTTTATTGGTTATTGTGTTGATCTCTTAATGTGCCTAATTTATAAATTAAACTTTATCCTAGGTATGCATGCATAGGAAAAAACACTATATATGGGGTTTGGTGCTATGCAGGTTTCCGGCAGAATCTGGGGGCTTTGGAATGTATCCCCCACAGATGAGAAGGGACTACTGTACAGAACTGTTACAGAAATCACATTTCTTACATAGGTTGGCTACTAGTAATTTTAAAAATGATTTTACCTCTTTAGCATCCATGAAAAAGTTTATCTTGATGAAGTTGGTAGACATTTTATTTCCCATTGATAGCACCTATGCTGACCTAAATGTTTTGTATATCTGCAGCATCTCAAAGAAACAGAGATAGAGAATGAATAGTCACTACTCCGGTAATGGGCTTGATGCCCTGGCAAAGAGCAGAGTGTATGTTTGTGTGTTTATTTGTGTATGTGTGCTTCTCTGTGCATCCCCTCATTTTACCCTACACAAAACTGAAACCTCTGATTCAGGGAATTTGTCACCTGGAAGTCTTTCCTCAGACATCCTATGTAATAATATGCAAATTGATCATACCTCCAACACACCCACAAGCCACGCCCACCATCCAATCAGAGCGAGTATGCAAATTAACCCAAACCAAGATGGCTATAGCCACAGAGAGTAAGGTTTCCTAGGTAACAGAGGAAGCCAAGCTTTCTGCCAGCTGTTGCAGGCCTAAGCCTCCACTCAAGCTACAAAGTTTCAATTATAGAAGGTAAACAAATTCAAACAAATGGTGGCAGAATGGAGCTTGAGAGAGCAGGTCAGGGTTGCCGCCAGCATCAGGGGAAGCAAAGCTTTCCACACACCCTGGCCAGGCCCACCCACTTAAGGCAACAAAGTTTCAATTATAACCCCAACACAAATGGCTGCGGGCCTCGGAGGGAGCCCCAGGCTTGGCTCTGCTCCAGGCTACAAAGTTTCAATTATAGAAGGAAAATATATTCCAGATACCAGGGCCTCCGCTTGCATTGCCAGGGGGCGTGGCCCACCTGCAAACCACCACAGGCCCCTCGCTCAGGCCACCCCATGCCCCAAGGGTACCCCACCCTGATCAGGAACACCCTTCAGGGCAAACCAGCTGGCCCCCACCCCTGTACCAGGCCTCTATCCTATCTAATAAAGGAGTACTATGCAGATTGATCATTATTGCAACACACAATATAGCTGCCCCCATGTGGTCAAAGATCCTGCCCCCATGTGGACACAAGATGGCCACCACAAGATGGCCAGCAGGAGAGGGCAGTTGGGAGGCACCTGGCCTGCAAGGGAGGGCAGTTGAGAGGGACCAAGCCTGCAAGGGAGGGCAGTTGGAGGTGATCCACCCTGCAGGAGAGGGCAGTTAGGGGTGACCAGGCCGGCAGAGGAGGGAAGTTGGGGGCAAACAGGCTGGCAGCAGAGTGGTTAGGGGGTGATCAGGCTGGCAGGCAGAAGCGGTTAGGGGCAATCAGGAAGGCAGGCAGGCAAGCAGTTGGGAGACAGCAGTCCTGGATTGTGAGAGGGATGTCCGACTGCCCGTTTCGGCCCGATCCCAGGGATCAGGCCGAAACGGGCAGTCGGACATCCCTTGAGGGGTCCCAGATTGGAGAGGGTACAGGCTGGGCTGAGGAACAACCCCCCACCGTGCACAAATTTCGTGCACCGGGCCTCTAGTACATTATAAAAACACATAGCGAACCCCAAATCTGGCATATATCAACCATATGCATTCCCGAACCCTGCATGTATTTCCTTGTGCTTGCTTTGATTTCTTGCTATATTTCCTAGCATATACACCAAGCACCCAATCCATGATAACCTTCACTCCAGGAATATTTTCCTACTTTTTTCTCTACCTTCTATCCTGCCCCTGACACTTCTCTTCCCTTCTATCTTAGTTTGGTGTATAATCCCTTCTCTATTCTTTCTTTAGCACTTAGCACCTGTACTTTAATTATGGATTTGCTTTTTGTAAATGAACAGAATACAATGCAAGGTCGATTAAGGAAAAGAGAAGATTCTAGTATAAATATTTAGCAATGTTTAATGGAACAAGGGTCTGGAATACAGCAATTCATTAGGAAAAGTAGGAACAAGGCTCTGAAAATCTAACAGAAGCCAAGGAGCTTTTTCTCTCCATGGTCTTTATTTTTGTCTTCAACTACTTCAGTATTCTCCCTCTTAGCAGACCTGCTGTCCATGATTCCATCCTCATGACAAAACACAATATGGCCAGGAGTCTATCAGAGTTCCAGCAACATAGAGAACACCTCTGAACCCACTTTCCAAATTTGCTGGGCAGATAATTGTATGATTCCAGCTTGGACAAAAATCTCACTGCTCCAATCATTCAAAGTCAGGGACCAGAGTCCAAATAGAAACATGACTGATGAGTGACCACCCTCTTGTCAAGTTGGGCGGAATCCTATATAATAAAGAGGTAATATGCAAATTGACCATCACTCTAACACACAAGATGGCCACCCTCATGTGGTCAAAGATTGCTGCCCCCATGTGGACACAAGATGGCCACCACAAGATGGCTAGCAGGGGAGGGCAGTTGTGGGGGACCCAGGCCTGCAGGGGAGGGAAGTTGGGGGGGACCAAGCCTGTAGGGGAGGGTAGTTGGGGGTGATCAGACCGGCAGGGGAGGGCAGTTAGGGGCGACCAGGCTGGCAAGGGAGGGCAGTTAGGGGCAATCGGGCCATCAGGGGAGCAGTTAAATGTCAATCAGGCTGCCAGGGGAATGCTTAGGGGGTGATCAGGCTGGCAGGCAGAAGCGGTTGGGGCAATCAGGCAGGCAGGCAGGGGAGTGTTGGGACATCCCTCTCACAATCCAGGACTACTGGCTCCTAACTGCTCACCTGCCTGCCTACCTGATTGCCCCCAACTGGCCCCCCTGCTGGCCTGGTCACCTCCAACTGCCCTCCTGCCAGCCTAGTCATCTCTAACTGCCCCACCCCTGCTGGCCTAGTCATCACTAACTGCCCCTCTGCTGGCCTGGTCTCTCCTTACTGCCCACCCTGCTGGCTGGGTCACCCCCAATTGCCCCCCGCCCTGCTGGCATGGTTGTCCCCAACTGCCACCCCTGCGGCCTGGTCGCCCCACGCAGCCTGCTGCTCAGTTGTTTGGTCACCCCTCACTAACCCCCCTGCCGGCCTAGTCGCCCCACGCAGCCTGTTCGGTTGTCTGTTTGGTTGTGATGGTCGCTTAGGCTTTTATATATATAGATTGTTATAATTATTCTATTAGTGGTAATTATTGTTATCTCTTATTGTGACTAACTTATAAGTTAAACTTTATTATAGGCACGCATGTATAGCAAAAACATAGTATATATCAGGACCTCAGTACTATCCTTGGTTTCAGGTATCTATTGGGGGTATTGAAACTTATCCCTCATGGATAAGGGTGTGTCCATTGTACCATTGTAAAAAAGTCACACTATAATCTTATTATATTAAATTTGGGCATCAAGTTACATTACTAGATAATAATTACTTTAAAATAGCCTTTACAACTTTAAGCTTTACACGATATGCATAAATATGTTCTGTGAATTTGAAACAATTCCTGTTACTAAAACTAACAACTCTAAAGTTGCTAAGCTTTATTTGCTAAGACCAGAAAAATGCAAATTTTTGATATTAAAGTGCAGGCTACCTTGTCCAAATTTTTTTTTCATCTGGAGCTTAATATCATACGGATGCATTTAAAGGTCACATTAGCTTGTATTCCCTTGGCTTCCACTGTATTGAATCACAGAGGAAATTAGGGCAGAGTTGACTTCCTGTAGTTTATGAACAGTCAAAAACACAGCCTGTGCAGATGGTGTTGCTTGCTATTTACAGAATGTGCTACTTACTTAGACTGAGTAATCAACTCGGGAACAGCACCCGATCACAGCATCTACTGTAGAGAGAGACACCCTCAAGGACATTGGCAATCCATCTATTGTTTTTGCAGGAGCATTTTTTAAAGTCCTAAGAGTAAAACATCCTAATTAGCAAGAGCAGTGGAAAGTATGTCTCAGTCTTTAAAATCTCATGCACTAGGGAATTAAGGTTCTTAATTCTCACTTAAAAAACAATAGCCAGATTTCTTCCTATACATATATCTATATATAAAAAGGAAAATAGAAATTTGAGGTAATTATAAATTTTCT
Organism: Cnephaeus nilssonii; assembly: GCF_951640355.1. NCBI lineage: Eukaryota > Metazoa > Chordata > Mammalia > Chiroptera > Vespertilionidae > Cnephaeus > Cnephaeus nilssonii. The sequence goes on along the minus strand of NC_137078.1, from coordinate 46,478,237 downwards.
GTACTTTCCCAACTCCAAAATTTGTTTTACCCTCTGAGAAAAATCAGGTGTCAGCCTTCATTGTTTTCAATTTCAATTGTCTGAAAGTTTTGAGTTATTTAACTCCTAAACTCTCTAGAAGAGATGCTATGACTAGACAAAGCAACAAGCTTACAAATCTTATATCACTTGATTGAAAATAAACGCTGATCCTTTCCTCTTTTTGTCAAAATGCCCTTGGAATGCCTATACTACAGAATAACTAAAGAGAATGCAGATAGAGGAATAGTAAGTTTAAAAGCTCTAACGTGGGAGTAGCCAAAATTGGGTATTAGAAACAAAAGCATGAAGGGTCTCAATGGCCATGGTAAAGCATTGGTACTTTATTAGCAATGGATACTCACTGGAGGTATTTAAACAGGGGAGGAATATAATCTGATGTATATGTTAAAATGATCTTTGAGTCCAAAGTTAAGATTAGAAATTGTGGGTGGTGATAACTGGTAGCAGAGTACTTAGCAGGTAACTCATACAATAAAGCTGAGATAGGATGGATGGTGGCTTAGTCCAGGGTGGCAGCAATAGACATAAAGAGAAGCAAATAGATTCACAATGTATTTTGGAGGCAGAGTGAATATGACCTGTATATTATTAAAGCAGATAATGAGCCCTAACGGGTTTGGCTCAGTAGATAGAGCATTGGCCTGTGGATTGAAAGGTCCCAGGTTTGATTCTGGTCAAGGGCATGTACCTTGGTTGTGGGCACATCCCCAGTAGGAGGTATGCAGGAGGCAGCTGATCGATGTTTCTAACTTTCTATCCCTCTCCCTTCCTCTCTGTGAAAAATCAATAAAATATATTTTTTTACAAAGCAGATAATGAGATAAGTGACAACTACTCTTTATTTTTATACAATGGCTAATTTTTATAGGCACACATTTGCTAATAATTCATTTATTGACTAATTAGACCTAGGATAAAAATTAAAATCCTTATCAGATCTCACTTAGTCTCTGAACCTGTCAAGTTCATTGGCTCACCTTCTGGAAGTATCTTTCCACTCTTCCTAATCTAGCTGTGCTAAATTTTTCATAATTACCTAAATCTACCATTCTCTCTATTGCCTCAGCATCTTTGCACATGATTTATTTTGATCTGGAATATCTTCTCTTCTATTCAGCTAAGCAATTCATTCTTATCCTGATTTTATTCCAAAAACTTGTAAATGTCATTCCCTCCAAAACTTCCTTGAGATTGCTTTTTATATGTTTAAGTTATATCTTGCATTTCTTCATGGCCCTTATTATACATTACTTCTCTAGCAGTATTACATAGAACTGCATATATCTCAGCCATTTTTGCATCCTTAGTTCCTAGTTCAGTGCCTAGAATGTAGTGGGAATTCAACAAATATTTTGACTAAGTAAGTGTCTATACCCTGCTTTTGATGAATAATAATATACACTAGCTTATTAAAGACTAGAGACTTCATACATACATACACCATATATATATATATATATATATATATATATATATATATATATATATATATATGGTGTATGTATGTATATGCATATATATGGCTATATAAATTTAAATTACATATCTATAGATAGATAAATATAGATTATATATTTGCATATGTATGTATATATACAGCACACACACCTACATTTATTTAAACCAACATCTTTTGAAGTTTTGTGTTCATACATTACTTTCTCTTATAGTACTTAGTATTTTCTAATGGGAAAGTAGAACACCTTTGGAAAAATGCCATGTTAGCTTATGAGTTTTGTGGGAAATCTTATTTTCTACATATTTAACTAGTTAATATTAAGGAAAGTTATTTCAATTTCATATGAACTTGGAGAAGTCATTTTAACCTCTATGCCAAAGTTTCCTCTGGTAAATGAGAATAATTTCAGTAATTCCTTCATTGAACTGTGAGCATTAAGTGAGCTTATATGTATATGAACAGAGGTTAGAATGGTACCCTGCACACAGGAAGCACTCATTAGATATGAAGTATTTTTATAATAAGGAATTCACTACAATATAATTGTATCTATGGGGGGATGAGATCTTAAATTATGAATAGACCAGCAATCTAGTTTTCCTTGAAATGTGTTTTCTAAAAAAAAAACACACAGTTTAATAATGAAGTGTATAAAACCTTGACTACTGCTTAAATTCCAATTCTTTTTTCCCTTCTAAAATGTTTTAATCTAACAATCTTTGATTGGCTTCAATTTCTGTAGAATCTAGGACAAATATATAGCAATGTGCCAAAAGGCATGTTTTTGGTTATCTATGCTATGGTTATATGAATTATGAGACTAATACCATATTTGAGATAGGAAAACATCAAAAAGTTATCTATTAAAAAAAAGAACCTATTACTATGAATTTTAATAACATAGAGCTGCTGAGGTTTTCATATAATGAACTTGGAAGTGTTACTTATTCATTTACTCTGGTAGCACTCTGCCTAGTTTAATTAAGCTTTACAATTACCATATATTTTCTAAGTTTGCAGTGATTCATAAATTAATAACACTAATGATAGCAAAAGAAAAGCAATAATGAAAACATATTCACATTTACTAAATGCCTGCATTGTGTGGCATAAAACGCAGCCTTTATTTGGCTTTGTCAACTATTTGTTCCAGCAACTTCCCTGAGGTTGGTTTTTATTTTTCTAAAACATACTAATAGTCTTACATGTTTCTTCATCATCCGTTTTATTACTTATTTGTCCTGATAACTCTTCTACTTGAAAACTTTGCAAATCCAATGGAGTACAGTTGAGAACATGGGATCTAGCTCTTGTCAGAAAAGGTAATGTAATTTAAAATCCCAAACCATCAAATTATCTCTGGAAAGCAAATAAACCAATTCTCTTTTCATTTTTCACACAACATTGCATATGAAACATTGGAGGCACTTCTTTTTATGCTGATTTCTACCATTTTCACACACACAAAAACACATGCCCCAATACAGCCTTTTAAAATCCTATCATACTAATTCATCACAACAATAAAACACAACCCAGGAACCCACCTAAATCATCTGAGAACCAAATGCTTTTTTCCCATACAATGCAAATGCTTTGTTTGTGAAAGATGTTGTGATTCAGTTGATTCATAGAGGGGGGGTAGCAGAGATCTGACAAGTCAAGGGACCTGTTTTCCTTTCTTTGGGTTGCTATAACAAAATACCACAAACTGAGCAGCTTAAAATAACAGGGATTTATTCTCTTGAAGTTCTGGAGGATAGAAGTCTGAAACCAAGGTGTTGGCCATGTCCTCTCTGAAGTTTCTTAATAAGAATTTATTTCATCCATGCCTTTCTCAGCTTCTGGTGCTGCCAGCGACCTTTGGTGTTCCTTGGCTGTAGACACATCATTCCATCTCTTCCTCTGTCTTCATGTGTTGTTCTTTCTCCATGTCTGTGCATCCATAAAAGAAACACATTCCTCTCAGTGTCTTCTCTACCCTCACACTATACTCACAGCACTACTCACCACCAAATGTGTATGTATGGGAGGTGAATTGGGGGATGGGAGGGGAAGTTTCCCAAATGAAGCAATTCTCAGATTCTCCAAGCACCAGCTGGCTCTCCTACAACTTCTGACATCATCTCCTGGAGATAGAATCAGATCCCACAGGTTAAGGGCTCAGTCACACGAAACTGACCACAACCTCTCATCCCCATCATTTAGATGCCAATAGCAAGTACATGTAGTCACCTTGGCTATTTACCTCCAAAAGGCTATAAATAGGAGGTTTCTACAACCCCCTCCTGGGGTTCAATTAATACACTAGAGCAGCTCCCAGAATTCAGTAAAACAATTTTCTTACTGGATTACTAGTTTATTATGAAAGGACCAGTGACGCGGTGCACAGATTCGTGCACAATGAAAGGAAATTAATTAGAAGGTGACCAGCGGGGCAGGACTGGGTGAGACAGCTGGACATGCCCTGGAGCCAACCTCCCTCAGTCCCTCCTGGCATCTGCTGAGTGAGCGGGGTCCCTCCAGCTCTCCAACATCCCCTCGGCCTGGCCTGTGGGATTGGGCGGAAACCAGCTCTCCAACATCCCCTGAGGGGTCCCGGAGTGCGAGAGGGCACTCTGCAAAGTTGCTGTTGTACAGGGCGTGAAACACAAATGCAAGTGTGCAGTAAACCAGATTTAGGGCCGACAGTGCCCCAGCAACAACATAACCCATGGCCAAAGTTGGAATCGCGCAGCCCCATGAGGAATCGGTTTCAGGGTGCATCACTCGAGAACCGCCACTGCCAAGTCACTGCAGCTCAGCAGCTCCTGCATTGAGCATCTGCCCCATGGTGGTCAGTGTGTGTCATAGTGACAGGTCAGATGTTTGGACACTTAGCATATTAGCCTTTTATATATATAGATATAACCAGGAATAGCCAGATGGAAGTGATGCATATGGCAATGTATATGGTAAGGGGTGTAGCACTTCCATGCACTCTCTGGAAGCTCCACTCTCTTAGTATCTCCAATTGTGCACCAACCTGAACCTGGATTTTCAGGGATGTTTATGGAGGCTTCCTCACTTAGGCATGCCAGATCAAATCACTGATCATTCATGATTAAGTCACCCTCCAGCCCCTCTCCCCACCTCCATGGGTGGGGCTAAAAGTTTAGACCTTTCCATTCATACTATTGTTTCTCCTCTGTCAAGCAGCCCTCATCCTTAGGTGCTTTCCAGAAGTCACCTGGTGTGGTTAACATAAACTAAGGTGAGGTTAAAAGGACCTTGTTTTATGAATTAAAAAAAAAAAAAGAAACCCATTTTACCTTTATTGCTCTGGAGCTATTTCAGAAGCTGGGAACAAAACTATTATTACAAAAGATGCCTGTAAGGCTGTTATATATGAAATTACAAGAGTCTCCGGAGTTATGTGCCAGAAACAGTGGATGAAGATCAAATATGTATGTATTCCTTACTATAAATCACAATATCACAGCCTCTGTGTCTACATTTCCCTCTTCTTATAAAGATGCCACTCATACTAGATGCAGGGCTTGCCTCCAATCTAGGGTGATCTCATCTTAATTAATTACTAATTACATGTGAACTAAAATAAGGTCACATTCTGAAGTCCTGGGAGGACATGATTTTGGAGGGCACCCTATTCAACTCAGTAGACGAATCCAAATTCAGAGTAATTTAAGTGACTCTAAAGAACTGTTCCACTGAGGGAAAATTTCTACCTCCTTCAATTAACCAGCCTAACCAGATATTCTAAATGTTTTTTTCAAAAATAACAACTCAATATTAGTTTCTATTTCTAGACAATCAGAGGCTTAACAGTGAGAGTAGCCAGGTCAGTGTTGAAGGAAAACATATGTATTTTAGTCTCTGGATCAATTGTCTTCCTTGCATGGTTGCTTTGCCCAGTAGACAATTAGTTGGTCCTCTGGTTCAGTGACCAGGATGACAATATGCAGAGATGTTTTGCCTGCTCCCCTTCTTTAATGGGAGAAGGGATGATGGTGAAAAGGATTTGCTGAGTGATTACACCAAACAGACATTTTTCAAGCTCCAGACCTACTCAAGAGGACCGATTTCTTATTCCCAAATCTCCTTGTCACTAATCCTCCAATCTTGCTCCTCCCAGGGGAAACCTTATATGTAATTAAGCATGGTCATTTCAATTTTCAGGCAAAGGAGAAAACAAATGAACACACCTTTATGTCCACTGGAAAAATATTTTTTCCCATAATTTTTAGAGGTCATTCCTTGTTTCAATGGGAAGGTATAAGCAATTTACTTCCACTACAGTTGGTGCAGCTCAATGGGCCTTTTTGTAAATGAGGCTACAAGTTTTTCACTCTCAATCATGCAGATCTAAGAAGCTCTTCATGACACTGGAATTGTAGGCTGTGGGATGAGCGGCGATATGAAAACCATAGCATATATTTAGAGAGTAACTTTCTCATGCACATTTCTGCCTTTAGGGTTGTTTGGGTATGACCCATTATTGTTTGGTGCTGTTGAGTTCATCTGATAGTACCTAGTTTATGATGAGCATTTTCTGGTGTCTTTGATGGGTTCAGGACACACTACCTCAAAATACAGCATATTAAAGAACTTAAACTGAAGGAATTTTCTAAAAATGACAGCAGCAGGAAAGTCACTTTGACACTCTGCCTCCCCTTTTTCCTGAAATGGGTCATAAAACTTCCATGTGAAAGGTACAGTCCCTGTACCAGGAGGAAGACATTCTTATCACCAGAGACAGGGAATTTTGTTTCAGTAAATTTACACAAACACATCTTATTAAACTAACCCTGAGTTTCCCAGTTACTTCTCATCATTTACTATCTCCAGCTCACAACCCTTCATCCTGTCAATTCTTCACAAATTTATTGTCTTTTTGTCCAAAAGGTATAAAATCTTCCTCCTGTGGTCCCTTCCTCTGGTCTTCATTCCCCTTTGGAAGCTTCTACATATATGTAAAAATTTACTAACATTTGTATGATTTTATTTGGTTAGTCTATAGATGTCAGTTTAATTTCCAAACCCATCTAGGGACCCTGTTTCCTCTCATAGATCCTATTATCAAACATTTAGTCTCTAAAAACTTCCAATTAGCCAAGAGTCACATTGCAAAAAAGAATGACTACTGGGTTAATACAGCATGATGATTCCTGTCTCTTTTCTGGTTCAATTAGTCAAAAATTTCCCCTTTAATTCTATGAATTATATAATTTCCTTCTAATTAATTATAATTTAATACAAAATAATTTATCTCTAATAATAGCAAATGAAGGATTCTAATACAAATATTGATACCAGGATCTAACATTTAGTAGACATATGTCTTCAGGCCAACAAAGGAAGTAATAACATATAAACCAAATATTTAGTCTTTTGGTTCATCTCAACCCAATAACCAATTCTGAATACTCCACATTTCCAAGGCTATGTTGCCCATAACCTACTTTTGCTACTGACTTTGATATTCATTATTATTATTTGGTAGTAGTCAGAAACAAACTCTGGCTAACTTAAAATTTAAAATAACTTAAGCAAAAATAGTAATTTATTGGAAAGAAATTGCATAGCTCACAAAGTTTAAAGAGGAACTGAAAAATCATACATGTCTCTAGGCAAGACATCCAGGGACAGAATAAATTTATCATAGAACATACACCTAAAAATACCACTGCAAACTTGCAGAGGGGTGTATTTGGTTATGAGTCTTCAGGTCCTGAGTCAATGCCAGTCTTGTGAAAGCCTCTCATTACATGTTTTCAAAGTAAATCACAATCTTACTTCATGAACTCTGTGACAAAGTTTCTATTATCTGTGTATGATTAAAGCTCAAAGGCTTTCATGGAATGTATCTGACTATGTTTTTTCTCAATTACATTTGTATATTCAGCAGGTGAATTTACGAACATCTCTACCTCCTATTTTTAGACTCTGTGCCTACAAAAATAAAGGTGACATTTAACCACACCCAATATAATTTTACCTGTTATGTCCACATCTTACTTTGTTAATATTATGCTAGATTTCTTCCCATTTGTGATTATTTTGGAGATTTGTAACATGCTATATTTTGCTATTCAACCATTTAAAATGGAAACAAGATAGACTTTTATGTGAGATTGACAAATTTTAATGTACCCAGAAAGAAAATATTCTAATAGCCATATTAATTCAATAAGATTTAAGAAATCTATAAATTTGCATTTATATATAAAAGCTATTCCATAGATAAATCTAAGCCTTAATTTAAAATATATTCCTTCTGGAAAAGCTCAAGTTCTTATCAGTTAACTGACTAACCTTTCAGAAAAAAAATTTCAATGTAGTCAAAGTGTCTGTAATAAAATTTATAAATCATTTCTTCATTTTGAATGTTGAAGAGGAAATAATGAAAATCTTGTCCCTAATGGTTTAATTCTTTAAAAACTTCTGATAAAAATTGTGCTGATTTTTCCATAAAAGGGATTAGCAATTTATAAACTGAAGATTTAAGACTCCTCTCTTTCTTAACCCTCATTATATTAAAGATCTTTGATTGGCTATTTATAAAAAGCCAATAATTTCAAGTGCAAAGTAAAATAAACATCTACTTGCATTCAAATTATCTACATATTTGAAAATGTAGACAAAATATAAACTATAACTTCTTAATAGTATTTTTATTATCAATATTATTACTGTATTCATTTCACAAGAAGAAAGAAAAGGTAATTTGTGCAGAATGATAGGTAGATTTGGCATCCTTGATTTTTAACTTTAAAAACTTATGCCCCATTGACCTTGTCAGGCAGGTAGATATATATTTTTAAAAGTTGTTTTTAATCCATGTTGTACTAAGTTCTATAAAATGTGACTACTAATGATCTTAAATTATTATTATTTTTTATTTTTATTTTTTTATACATGTAGGCAGCCAAAGGCAAAGAAAATGATGTGTTACCTTCTCCCCTGAAAACCTGAGGCATGCCAGATTTTATTCCAAGTTGCTACTTTCCTGAAGAGGGGCACTATTAGTCCCCTTGGAGAGGGAATCACCTTGGTTTGCTTAAATTATTTTAGAGAACACTTTAGACATAAAATAACTTCCAATTTAAAAATTAAGCATGTTTGATTTCATGTATTCATTCAATAATTCATTAAGCATTTACTGTGTCATTAGAATTTGTGTCACACACTTGGCTAGGTCTTGTGGGTCAAAATTTTTTATAAGAGAAATTAAGTACACTTTTTAATTAAAGGGGAACTGATACCACCAAAACCTTTGATCTTTTTTATTTTAAAATTATTTTATTGATTTTTTACAGAGAGGAAGGGAGAGAGATAGTCAGAAACATCTATGAGAGAGAAACATCGATCAGCTGCCTCCTGCACAACTCCCACTGAGGATATGCCTGCAACCAAGGCACATGCCCCTGACTGGAATCAAACCTGGGACCCTTCAGTCTGCAGGCTGACGCTCCATCAACTGAACCAAACCAGCTAGGGCCTTTCATCTTTTTCCAATAGTAAATCTGAATACTAGTTGATGACACGCTTCTCAGGTAACACCATTGAGTCCGAATAAGGACATAGATATTTCCTAAAGTTTTAATTGACATCATTTTAAACAATATCAATAGCCAAGTCTGATCAATTATTGTCTCTTTATCTGTTCATTCTTAGATATAACTCATCATTCAGTTGAAATGTATACATATACTAGAGGCCCAGTGCATGAAATTCATGCACGGGGGTTGTGTCCCTCAGCCCAGTCTGCACCCTCTCCCATCTGGGACCCCTCGAGGGATGTCGGACTGCCTGTTTAGGCCCGATCCTCCTAGGGCAGTTGGACATCCCTCTCACAATCCAGGACTGCTGGCTCCCAACTGCTCGCCTGCCTGCCTTCCTGATTGCCTCTAACTGCTTCTGCCTGCCAGCCTGATCACCCCCTAACCACTCCCCTGCCAGCCTGATTGATGCCTAACTGCTCCCCTGCCAGCCTGATTGCCCCTAACTGCCCTCCCCTGCAGGCCTGGTCACCCCTAACTGCCCTCCCCTGCAGGCCTGGTCCTCCCCAACTGCCCTCCCTGGCAAACCTGGTCCCCCCAACTGCTCTCCCCTGCAGGCCTGGGTCCCCCTCACCCCACTGCCCTTCCCTGCAGACCTGGTCGCCCCCAACTTTCCTCCTTTGCCGGCCTGGTCACCCCTAACTGCCCTCCCCTGCAGGCTTGATCGCCCCCAACTGCCCTCTCTTGAAGGCCTGGTCCCTCCCAACTGCCCTTCCCTGCTGGCCATCTTGTGGCGGCCATCTTGTGTCCACATGGGGGAAGCCACCTTGTGTGTTGGAGTGATGGTCAATTTGCATATTGCTCTTTTATTAGATAGGTATTAATACCTATACATGAATTATTCTTTCCAATATTGACTTACCATCTTATCATTCTTGTTTCTATTAAAATATGGGAATGAGTCTAGAAAAAATTTCTTTATCATGAATGCATTATTTAAAATTTTTGTGTTAAAAATCAATGTTTTCTTGAGTTTTTAAAATTTTATTATAGCTTAACATTCTTATATTTCCCACCCCATCTCCACTTTCATTTCCAGACAGAATGGCTAATAGCATTTTGACATTCCTGACAATATTATTGGAGAATTTAGAAGAATCTCAGGAGTTTATGCATGTCAACAATAGTAAAGAAAAATGCTTATTTATGAAGCTAAGTAAAAGAATTATACCCTACCTTTATGAGCATGTAAAACTTTGGTATTTTGGGGAAATTCAGACAAGAATATACATTGAGGCTTACAAGCAAATGTCTAATACCTGCTGATGTTTAGCAGCTGAATAATAAAGCATGTTTAAGGACCTTGGAAACACAGTTTAACCAGATTGGACTCAATATGTTTCTTCCCAATTCTAACATTGTATGATTGCACGGTGGGTGAAATAAAATTCCTATGCTCCATCTACATTTGTGCATGTGCAGACAAAACCATTGTTTTAAAGTGCCTCGGACCTACAACACCTCCCCTCCTTTTTGTCTTTGGCACCCGGGAATTTCCGTGGCTTATTATATTGAATGGGGCTCTAATTTGGTAACTTGGGAGAGGAAAGGGAAAGGCTCTTATGAGTAAACACAAGGTTACAGGGAGAAGGCTACATGGAATCCTGTTTGCATACAGCTACTTTATAAGCCCTCTTGGAGAAAATGATGAAGGTTATTTGGGGGTTTTTGTACAGTTCTCTGGACAGAAAGGATTAATACTGCTTAATAAAAACAAGATGTAAGGGGATATAGGTGAATCTCTAGAACTTACTCTTAAGAAAGCAAGCAAGAAAAATGTCTTGAAGAAGCATTAAGAGTAAAGCATTTTAAAAAGCACATAACAGGCCTTCATGGCGATAAATATTAAATGGTAATGAAAAATCTGTCTTGAAATCCTCGGTTGTTTCTTCTTCCACAACTTTAAAAATAAAAATTGATTTATTAATATTTTAATTTTCACATGTGCAATGCAAGACAAAGATTAGCTCACTCAAACTAGTTCCTATTTCCTCTTTTTCTCTATCAAATTTTGAAAACTTTATTATTAGTTTGAAATTGTTTTGTTGGCTAACTTAGTAATATTATATACTTGTATCTTTATTTTTTTCTTGTAATTTTTGTGATCATATTATTTTGTTTGACCTATAAACAATAAGTCGCAGCCATTTAAAATATAAAATCAAGATACAGAGAATGTTTATTATTTTGGGTGCATTTTTTTGTGTTCCTTTTCAGACAACAGTTCCTTCCAACCCCTCCTCCAAACACTAGTCTAATTTCTATCACTAGATATTAGTATTTATTATCTTGAATTCTGTGTTACCAAAATAACATAGTGAATATTATTGTGTCTGGCTTTTTAATTCAGAAAAAAATAGTTTTTAAATTCATTCAATGTAGAGTGATTTAGTTATTTTCTTTTTGTTACTAACTGGTATTTTATATGGATACTAAAGGCCTGGTGCATGAAATTCGTGCATGGGGGAAGGTGTCCCTTAGCCCGGCCTCCACCCTCTCCAATCCGGGACCCCTCGGGGATGTCCGACTGCCGGTTTAGGCTCAATCCCCTAAACCAACAGTCAGACATCCCTCTCACAATCCAGGACCTCTGGCTCATAACTACTCACCTGTCTGATCACCCCTAACCACATCTGCCTGCCAGCCTGATCGCCCCTAACTGCTCTCCCCTGCTGGCCTGATCACCCCTAACTGCCTCTGCCTGCCTGTCTGATGCTCCTAATTGCTCCTCTGCCAGCCTGATCACCCCTAATTGCTCTCCCCTGCCAGCCTGATCACCCCTAAATGCTCTCCCCTGCTGGCCTGTTTCCCCCTAACTCCTCTCTCCTGCCAGCCTGATCATCCCTAACTGCTGGCCTGATCACCACTAACTGCTCTGCCTGCCTGCCTGTTTGCCCCTAACCAGCTGTGCCTTGGCCCCTGTCACTGTGGCTTTGTCCAGAAGGATGTCTGGAAGACATCTGGTCTATCCAGTCTAATTAGCATATTACCGTTTAATTAGTATAGATACTATATTTTATCTATTTACTTGTTCATGGACACTTGGGTTGTTTTAAATGTTTTGCTATTAGTAATATAGCTGTTTTGAATAACAACAAATATAATTTGTGAGTTGTATGAAAAGGGTACAGGCAGTCCTTGGGTTACGTCAGACTCAACGTATGTTTCGTGGTTACGACGCCATCACCCATCTACACTAATAAAAGAGAAAGATGCAAATTGACCATACCTTGGCGATGCCCACCAGCCAATCAAGAGTGAGTATGCAAATTAACCCAACAAAGATGGCAGTGGCCCCACCCACAGCTGCTCCGGGCCTGTGGGAGGCAGAGAAGTCAGGCGCCAGAGCCTGAGGCTGGCTGCAGCCAGGGAGACCAAGAAGCTGCCTGCCCCATGATCCAGGCCGCAGCCAGATGCAGAAGCTGCCCGCCCCATGTCCGCACACCCATGTCCTGTGGGACACAAAGAAACTGGGCCCCAGAACCTGAGGCTGATTGCGGCCTGGGAGATGAAGAAGCCGCCTGCTCCGTGATCCTAGGCCACAGCCCACCTCACGTCTGCCTGCCCCACATCCTGGGGAAGACAGAAAAACCGGGCCCCAGCGCCTGAGGCTGGGTGCGGCCTGGGAGACGAAGAAGCTGCCAGGCCACAGCCAGCAGCAGAAGCCTCCCACCCCACATGTGCCCATCCTCCATCCTGGGGGAGACGGAGAAACCGGGAGCCAGTGCCTGGGGCTGGCTGTGGCCCAGGAAATGAAGAAGCCGCCAACCCTGTGATCCCAGGCCGCAGGCAGCCGCAGAAGCCACCCACACTGCATCCCAGGGAAGACGGAGAAGCTGTTCACCTGTGGTCTGGGCACAGCACAGCCAAGGGTTCGGCGAGCCTGAGAGGGGGCGACGAAGGATGGAGAAATGATAGACAAAGAGAAAAAGCTGGGTCTAGGTGGATCTTCTGTGCCTTGCTGAGGCCACAGAACAGATCCAGACTGCAAAGCTGAGGCTTTATTTATAATCAGGGACAAACAAGGTAATCTACAATGTTGTTGTAAGTTTCACTTGTTCTGGCAGAACTTGCTGCCCCTCCCACAGCCCACTAGCTACCCAGGAAAGATCTAGGGAGCAGTTACAAGATTAAGCTTAATTATGCTTAGAGGACTGTGCCCTCCAAGCTGGGACTTGTTTGCGACTTTGCCAGCAGGTCAGTCCGAGGCTTAACCCTATAACCGCTTCCTACAGCAGCCAGCCCGGGTGAAGCTGGCCTGGGTCCCGGGTACCTATGGCTGACTAGAGGAAGGGAAGTCCAGATCCCTGGTGCCTGTGGCCGGCTGGAGGAGGGAATCCTGGGTCCCAGGTGCGGGGCTGAGGCAGAGGTGGTTAGGGGCAATCAAGCCAGCAGGGGAGCAGTTAGGGATGATCAGGCTGGCAGGCAGAATCAGTTAGGGGCAATCAGGCAGGCAGGGGAGCGAGTAGGAGCCAGCAGTTCTGGATTGTGAGGGGGATGTCTGACTGCCAGTTATCCTCCAAGGGATCCCAGATTGGAGAGGGTGCAGGCTGGGCTGAGGGACACCCCTCCCCACGCCCTGTGCACGAATTTCATGCACCGGGCCACTAGTTTATTTATAAAAGAAAAAAAGTTCCATCATTTCGGAGTATGTAGATATGTGGTTTTTTTTTAATTATTTATTTACCACAAGTAAAGGTCAGGAATTGTTATCTTTCTTTTAAAAATTATTTTACTGTTTTACTTCATTACTGCTGTGTATGTGCTCCATGAGAGTGAGGTGGGTGCTTATATAGGTGGGTTCTGATTTATAGTGAAAATTGCGTTACATCACGTCGTAGAAACGGATCTCTGACGTAACCCGAGGACCTACTGTATATTGGACTTAAGAAGTCTCAAACTGTTATCTAAGGTGGTTGTATCATTTTTTTCTGTCACCAGAAACTTATAAGAATTCCAGTACTCCACATTCTTGCTAGATGTTGTTATTGTCAATATTGCTAATATTAGCTATTTTAAAAAGTTTGTAATTTCACTGTAATTTTATTTTCCTAAAGAGTAATGATGTTGAACATTTTTTATGTGCTTCTTGACCATTCTTATATTTTCTCTTATGAATTGTGTTTGACACGTTATTTATGTTTTAATTATTGCATTATGAATTATTTCTACATTCTTTTTAAAAATATATATCTTATTGATTTTAGAGAGAGGAAGGAAGAATAAAAGAGAGATAGAAACATCAATGATGAGAAAGAATCATTGATCAGCTGCCTCCTGCAGGCCCCCATGTGGGAATGAGCTCGCAATCCAGGCATGTGTCTTGACTGAGAATTGAACCACGGACACATGGGTCGATGCTCAACCATGAACCACACTAGCTGGGCTATTTGTACATTCTTTATAAAAGTGCTTTTAAGATATATGTATTAAAATTATTTTATACTTTTTGTGGCTCGCTTTTCATTTTCTTAAAATATTTTATTACTTTTATTACTTGTACTGATATGTTAAAATATTAATATACTCTATGATTGCAAAGATTTTCTTCTAGAAATTTTATGCTTTTACTTTTTATTGTTAAATCTATGACATATTTTGAGTTAATAATTTACAACCCATGTGGATCTTTTCCTGGACTCTAGTCTGTTCAATTCCTTAGTTGTACTTTCTAATTCCAGAATCTTGACTACTGTATCTAGAAAGATAGTAAATATTGAAACATGATAGTGACTCTATCATTTTTCTTTCTTTTAAAAATTGTTTCCAGATGATTTGCATTTTGATATATATTTTAGATTCAGCTTGTCAGTTTGTATTTGGAAAAACTATGCTGGAATTTAAAAAGGATTGTGTTGAATCTATAGCTCAAATCAGAGAGAACTGACATTTAACAGTTTTTTGTAATTCATGAACATAATATAGTCTTTCTTCTATTTTCAATGTCTGGCTATATTTTACAAATGTTGCTCAATATGCCTGAATAATTTATGTGTTTAAATATATTATAGTAGAAGCCCAGTGGACAAAATTCGTGCACAGGTAGGGTCCTTAGTGGCTGCTGGCCACCGGCTGGGGCCTCCCTTCCCTGGCTGCTGGCCTGGGCCTAGGCCTTCCTTCGTTCCGTGCTGCCCCCTGGTGGTCAAAGCACATCATAGTGAGTGATCGAACTCTCAGTAGGTTGAACTCCTGAGGGGACATTTTGAATATTAGGCTTTTATTTATATAGATGTTAAGTTATATTTTAAAACATATAATCTGGTATTTTAATTGAAGTATGATACTATTTAAATGATCTTAAAATACAAAATCAATATTTGTATGTTTTAATTTACAATGAATATGTAATAAATTTATTTTTAAATATACATGGAAGTGATAAACACCACATCCAGGATAGTGTTCACCTTGTGGAAGGAGGGGATAGGAATTAAATCAGAAAGAAATAGAAAAGATCTTAACTATATTTTCATCTCTTTGTCCTTTAAAATCTCCATGATATATATGACAAAATAAATATCTATCATGATTCTCAATAGTTTTTGAATGTTAAAATATTTCATAATTAAAATGAAAGAAAAAAAATGACTGTGAAGGCAGTTAGTAGGAAATATTGCATCAGATTACATGAAAGATAGTGGTTCCTTGAACTAATGTGGCAGCTTTGGAATTGAAGAGATGTTACTAGATTCCAGACATACTTAGGAGAAAGAACCAACAAAACAGGCTATAGAAAGGTGGTAGTAATCAATTATATGATGTTATATCCAGTCATTAATGATGCATGTATTCCAATACTAGCAGCTCCTTTGGTGGCAACTTGAACTTTATATTTAAGCACTAAGGCTAAAAATAGCAAGACAATGAAATCCAGTGCCCCAAGTTAATCTCAAGTCTATGTCTATTTAATTATTGCATCAACATGGCTGAATGTAGCTGTTTAAAAACACACAATCATGCTAACAAGAGAAATTTTGAATTCATAACCTTATGAGGATCCTTCATGTTACTTGATCTATTTCTGTAGTCTAATAACTCACCATATTAAATTGATCGGTTAATAATGACAAGATGTTAAATGTGATCCTACACCTGGATCCCCTCCACATTTTTTCTGTTTTGCTTAAAGACTTATTTATTCCTCTCAGAAACTTACCAAAATCAAGTCTTCTAAATAAGCCCTTAACCATGACCTTTTATTTTAGTGAAATGAAATAAACAAATTGTAGTAAGTTGGTGATAACTCCATTAACAAAACCTTATCCTCCAACATAGTTATATCACTACCATTGCTCCGCCAAATAGTTTCAGTCTGAGATGCATTTCTGCTTTTCAGGACCAATAATCCATATCAGTGTTTATGATTCTCATCTCTTGTTCATGATTTATTTCCATATATTATTTTTTCTGTCTCCTTTAATGTCTCTTTCTGTTGATTCATTTCATGCTACCTAAAAAATATTTCAAGCTTTACATTTTCTATAATTTGTGATTCACTAGATTTTTCCTTAAACTTTTTTTTTCTTCTTAGGTGGACTTCTTGAAGAATAATCTCTATTTGTGTCTCTAATTCATCACTTCTTATTGTCCCTCAGATAATTTCAACTGTATTTTTGTCTCCAACATTCCATTAAATTTTTTGATGAAGTTACTCAAATGACCTTCTAATTGTCATATTTAATGACAACGATCTTTTACACTTTATCTGGTCTTATTCTACACCAGTCTTATATAGCATTGTTGACACTCCTTCTTGAACACCTATGAGCCTATGCTGTCCAAACTCTTCTAGTTATTAGACTATTCTTTTTCTAACAGCTTGAGTATTCTATTTCTTCTTCCTCCATTTAACCATGACTCAATTATTGGCTCATTGTTTTTATTACTCCATATATTCCTCCTGAGAATTGTATTATGATTATCTTAAACTTATGTGATACATTTAGATCTTGGATCTATGCTTCAAATATATATATGTGTGTGTGTGTGTGTGTGTGTGTGTGTGTGTGTGTGTGTATAATATATTATATATATACATATGCCTCAGTTTTATATATAAAATTATCTTTTGGACATTGCATTTGGATATCACACAAGAATCTAAAACTCAACTCTCTTAAAGTGTACTATTCATTTATTTTTTCAGTTCTAGGTCCATTAATCATTATCTAATGCTATCTACTACTTTTATTATACCACAAGGAGCCAGTTGCCAAGATAAGAAACTAGGGATTTGGGCCAAAACAGGTTTGGCTCAGTGGACAGAGTGTCAGCCTGCAGACTGAAGGGTCCCAGGTTCGATTCTGGTCAAGGGCATGTACCTTGGTTGCGGGCACATCCCCAGTAGGGAGTGTGCAGGAGGCAGCTGATCAATGTTTCACTCTCATCGATATTTCTAACTCTCTCTCTCTCTCCCTTCCTCTCTGTAAAAAATCAATTATATATATATATATATATATATATATATATATATATACACACACACACACACACACACACACACACACACACACACACACACACTAGGGGCCCGGTGCACGAAATTCATGCACTGGGGAGGGGTCCCTCAGTCCAGCCTGCCCCCTCTCACATACTGGGAGCCCTCAGGGGATGTCCTACGGATGGCTTAAGCCCGCACCCCATTGGGAATGGACCTAAGCCGCAGTCTGGCCTCCCTTTGCTTGAGGCAACTGGGCTGATAAGGGGAAGGCGCCAGCCCCATCACCCCTCTGCTGCTGCCACTGCCAGTCACCACAGCCGCCCAGGTATTTTCATCAACACAGACCCCAGTCCCTTCACCATGAAAAAATGACAACTTTCTTTAAGCATTTTCAAGATGTGTTTTTCATAGGATATGACATTTCTTTCTTTATTTTTCTTTTTATCCTCACCTGAGGATATCTTTCTATTGATATTTTCCCCTTCCCTCCTATCCCAAGCTCAACCCCTTCCCAAACCATAAGCCTCCTCCCTAGGCTTTAGGCTTGGGAAGGGGTCCCCCCAAAAAAAAAACAACAACCTCCAATCACAGGCTTGGCACCTCCCCAAGCTTAAGGCTTGGGAAGGGGTTCCCCCCAGGACCTCCCCAAGCCTAAAGCCTCCACCCCATGTTTATGCTTGGGAGGGGGACCCCTGCTCCTCTGATCGCAGGCTTGGCCCCTTCCTAAACCTAAAGCCTCCACCCCAGGTTTAGGCTTGGGAAGGATTCCCTACCCCCCAACCTCCAATCACAGGCTCGGCACCTCCCCAAGCTTAAAGCCTCCTCCCCAGGCTTTAGGCTTGGGAAGGAGTTCCCCACCTGCACCTCCAATCACAGGCTGGGCCCCTTCCCAAGCCTAAAGCCTCTGCCCCAGGTTTAGGCTTGAGAAGGGGTTCCCCCCAGGACCTCCCCAAGCCTAAAGCCTCCACCCCAGGTTTAGACATGGGAAGGGGATCTCTTAAATAGCTTCCCATTCACAATAGAATAATTTATGATACTATACAATAGCATTCATTATTATCAATATAATGTCGCTATATGCTTTAATGATTTATATTCCTTGACTCCAATCTTAAACTCTAATAAAATGAGAAATTACTAGTATTTCATGAGACACTACGTGGTGATATTGTTAAAAGATTAACTGAGGCATTTAAAATATTTAAGAATTTAATTGAACAAAAATTGACCCAATTTAAGCATCACCAATCAGAAGTGGCTCTGGAAATGTTTCACTAACAACAATTAGGATGGGATAAAAAGGGTATTTGATCAAACACTAATAAATGTGACAGGAGGGTAGAGGATAGGTCTTCTGTATGGATTCTGGAAAGGTTTTCTTAAACTAAAGATAGGGGAGTAGGGAAAAAACAGCCTCTCTTCTTGTTTTGAATGTTGTTGGCCCTGAATTTGGTGTGTAAAACTCTGCAGGAAGTTTGCTTCCAGGTTGAGAACAAAACTATGGATAGAACATGATTCAATGGTAAGGGAAGCTGGAGACTTGGAATGTTTCCCTGAAACCTCACCTGCTTCTGGATTTCTTATGTGAACAATTTAATTTCCTTATTATTCAATCCAGTTGTGGACAGAATATTTTATTAGCTACAGTCAGAAAGCATCCAAACTGATAATACTCATTTCAAATGTCTTTTGGCTTCTCTGTGTTTCTCATATTCAAATGCCCTGAGAGAGAAGATAGGGTTTATTTTCTAGCCCCTATGTGGTACAGAACACCTCTCATACACAGAATATTTGTACTTGATAGGCCACTGCCTCTATATCCACTTCGACATCAGAATTTGACCCCTGAAATAGATGTACCCAGGTACACAATTTCTCATTACAATTCATGAAAACTTCCATAAAGACAAGCATACAGTTGTTTTGCAAAGAGGTGGGATATGGTACTAACAGATTTTGGAGATATCATGGGGTGTCCAGGGAAGATGCATAAGAGAAGAACCCAAGAAATTAGCTTTTCATCTTTTGGGTTTGCTCTAGGTTAGCCTCAAATAAGAAATCTCAAAATTAGGACAAAGAAAAACAAACAAACATCTAACTTCATTGAAGCCATTAAGATGGGCTTTATAAAAAGAGAAATCTCTTTAGTTAGCTTGTTTTGCCTTTGATCATAGCAATGACTCTCAGATCAGCTATTGTGTTAAAATCTGTAATAGCAGAGTAGAAAAAAGGAAATGACATGACTCACGATGCTTGCATGTTTATTTAGATTAAAAAGGAAAAAGCTGCCAACCAATGTCAAACCAAATATCAGGCCTCTATTATTATTTTTCAATATTTCCCTCAGATTCCCAAGAAGAAAGCTAAATTACTGAGCAATTTTCATGTATTTTATAGATATTTATGCAAACTTTATATACTGTCTTCAGAATTGAAAGCTATTCCTTTTTTTTTCTCTAGAAGTTTCATGGTATCAGCCCCAACTGCAGCTGGAACTTTTTAAATTATAAGAATAAAATAATACAGGAAGCTCATTTTATGGATTAAAATATAGAGAAAGACACCTACGAATAATGGGATCATCTGTGCATCAGAAGGCATTTATTTCAGAAAGTGACCTCTCTCTTTTTGTCTGTTTCTCTCTCTCTCTCTCTCTCTCTCTCTCTCTCTCTCTCTCTCTCTCTCTTTCTCTCTCTCTCTCTCTCTCTCTCCTTTTTCTCTCTCTTCTCCTAATTATTTTTCCTGTTTGTATAGATTGAATATACCTGACAGAACAATGAGTTTGTGAATGTGAATCAATTTCCAGTTTGTTGAAAGATAAAATCAATACAAAGTTGATCTGATGAATGGTTACTCAACACCTGAGAGATATTTCATATAAAAATATAGCTCTAGTAAATAAGTGTATGTTAAAAGAATAGGTATTTTTTACAAGAACATTACTCTTTTAATATGTTGTTTCTATTTTTCGCTGGCAGAATGTGTGGCCACCTGAATACTAAATAACAATTTGCTCTGATATTTTCTGACAGTTGTATTTGAAAGAAACACTATTATGTAAACCCATGCACATTAGTGGGAGATGAGAAAAAACGATGCTTTGGGCAATCAGATGGTATTCTCTGATATCTGATGCTGTTTGTGTCTCTTCTTTGATTATCTTTATGTCCCAATTATTAGCATCCATTAGTGCCCTCAGGATAAAGGAAAGCAAAACAAAGCAAAACAAAACAAAGACCTGTCAGTCTGCAACTGACAGATGGGTCTTTGAGGTTATAGATGGATTTATTGGTTCTCTGTTTCTAAATCTGTCAAAAAGACCCAAACAATTTCCTGCCTGAAAGAGTTGGAGCACTGAGCACCTGGAGGCCTTTAATAATGATGATGGTAGGAAAGCAGGATGCTTTTGAAGTTAATTTTCAATGTGAATTATATTGAGTACTCTGGCTCAGCAATAAATTTCTCTGGTGAGAGAAAGGGAAATATTACATTTCCCGAAAAGGTTATAAAATTGTTAGATTCTATTCGTGAAGGGTATCGACAACCTCTCCAAAATAAAGCCTCATTTGGGCTCCATTGAAAAATATGGAATAAGTATTAATACCTATTTTGTTTCAATTTTCATACTCATAACTTAAAGAACTTAAATAATATAATTTAGTTCTCTTATTTTTTGCAGGATTTGGTATCGTCCCCTCCTACTCTGAAAATAATTTGATTTTATGATTTTTTAAATGCAAATAGGATGTGTCATTCACAGTTTCTAACAAAAATAAATACCTCTTCATGCACACACATGAGTAATATTTCATGGCAAGTATTAGAACCATAATTCTACTGTTGATTACTTTTTTCACCATTTATTGAATATCTACTACATGCCAAGCAGGGTAATAGGAGCCAGTGATTCAAAAGTGATAGACATGCATATGACCTCTTTATGTGCTTAGAATCTACCTAATAAAAGAGTAACATGTTAATTGACTGTACCATCGTGACACCCACTAGCCAATCAGGAGTGAGTATGCAAATTAACCCAACAAAGATGGTGGGTTAATTTGCATACATGGGTGCTGAGCGGCCAGGGGTGTGGCGGGACCCTTGCATCGCCATGGCAACGACACAGGCGTTCCACACCATCCCTGGCCGCTCTGGGCCTCTGAGCAGCGTAGGAAGGCAGCGGCTCCAGGCTGGAGCGGAAAGGCAGCTCTGGCCAGAGTGAAGGCAGTGCTGGCAGCCAGGGAAAGGAAGGCCCATTCTGGCACGAATCTTCGTGCATCGGGCTTCTAATATTTTCATATGGACCATTATATAAGAACTACACGGTCAATTCTGACAGTATACTAAGTGCTATAACAGATGTACCTTTTTCTAGTTGAATTAACTGTGTGATTTTTTTCAAAGCACTTGAGCTCTCAGAGGCTCAACTAGTTCATCCATAAAGTTGGGTTATAATTTATTACCTGTGTGAACACAATTAAGTGGAGCAGATGCTTTCTTCAGACCTCTAGCAACCCTAACATCTATGATTCAACAAAATAATTTCCTGGAAGTTGCTTAATATATAAAACATACCCTAACCAAACTTCCATCCCCTCAAAACAATTATGGAAATGGGTAAGCACACAGATTCCAATCTTATTCTTCCTTTAAAATTTCCCCGGGAAAGGTCTGTTTGGCATAGAGAGATTCACAGTGAAGATGTGGCAGTTAGACAATGCTAACTTGCCATAGCATTTTAGTATGACTAGATGACTCCAAAGTTACCCAGGTACTAGTTGCCAACTGAAGCCAAAGTTCCTCTTTTGTAGATAGGCAATTGGTATATAAACAAAACAAAAACAACAAAATGCTTTGTAAGTTTCTATTTGTATTTATCTGAGCAGATTCCATGAAGATGTGTAAGAAATTACCACGAAAAAATGTAATCAAGTCCTCTTGGTCGTGAATACCTTATGAAGCATCCAAAATAGTATCTGGAAAGAAAATGGACATAAAAAGGATTTGAATACTGTTCCAAAGAAGGAGCTGGTAACTGACATTGGAGATTTGACATTTTAGAACATGTCAAGCTTTGTGTCAGAGTTTTCAGAAGATGGTACATGTTCTGTTCATTTGCCATGTCTTCAAATAGAAGATAATACATGGATGGCAACTGCCAATATGTTACTGCATTTTCGTATTTTAAATTTTCTAATTTACATTTTTCTTTCCCATATTTAATTTAAACAGTATTCTGAGAAGTATAATTTTATAATGTGCTCCCAAATAAGATAGAATATCATGTATCTAGAATGATTGACATGGATTGCAGTATTACTGAGACAGAAGAACACTGGCTAGTCAAGTCAATTTTAAAGTTAATTTAAAAAATGTATTAATTTTTCCTACAAAGAGATAAGATAAATCAGTAATGTGGTGTCATTAGCACCACCATTATTATAGGAAAAAAAGAAATTGGAGTAGATGACAACTTAGGTTATTTCTACTGATGATAGCTTCGGGTAGTTCTAACTTTATTATAACACTATAAATAAAATAAAATAATATATGTAACAGTGATTTGAAAATTATAGTGCTTTGTATAAGTATACAGTTTAGGCCATATGACGGATGGTTCTTAGTTGATCTGTTCATTCAAAGTGTAAATTCAGTCTCTTAAAACAGTTTTATTCCCTTGTGTGTGTTTTTTAGAAATGAGTGGTAAAGATTTATTCAAGGGGCTTCAGGCTCACCAACCATAAACAAAACTAAGCAATACCTAGAGTGCCCCAAAGAAGAAAGAAAATCTTAAAATTTTCATAGTAAAAAGTACATTCTTGGGGAAAAGTCCTGCATTCTTAGCCTCTGATTGATCTCAAAACTGTTTTATTTCTTTGTCATAAAAATGTGTTATTGTATTGGCTAATTTTAATTATTGTGTGACTGTATTGGCTAATTTTAATTGCATGTGTTACTGTATTGGCTAATTTTAATATATTGTTAGGGCACTGCTATGACACTACTTTGGAGGGTCAGAGCTGAGAGTTTTATAAGCTAGACTGTGGAGGGTACGCTCTTGCAGACAAACCTTACTATTACAAAATGGCTTGAGAATTCTGTTACCTACCACAGAATCTTCATTGGAACACATGCCTGGCTATACTCAGATTTACATGGGTTTTTAGAATTTCATGGAAAAGAATTTGAATCATGCCCATTATTGCAGTCTCAATAAGCATGAACCTATGTGAGGGAAAGGACTTCGCTGAAAGAGATGAGGCTGGCTGGAGAAACAATGGGTCCTTTAAAAAAAATACCAAGAGAGTCAGAAAATGTCTGGCAGAATGGACCTACGCTAGTAGCATGTGCCCTCTTTATGAGCAGGTCTGCTTGGGTGAAGTGATGCTTCCAATAGCAGTGTCTCAGGAGGGAAAAGTTAGAGAAAAGGAAGAGCCAACTGCTCCGCTGAGAGAACTCCTAGTGGAAGAGCTAGTTGACTCAAACAGGATTTAAGAAGAGAAAGAAACATAAAAGATGCAGTTCTGAGAGTAAGGAGAATGTTGATCCATAATTATTTTGGAGATATATTTGGGAATCTAGTCATATCACCAGAGGATCATTTAACTCAGTGGTGGGCAAACTCATTAGTCAATAGAGCCAAATATCAACAGTACTATTAAAATTTCTTTTGAGAGCCAAATTTTTTAAACTTAAACTTCTTCTAACACCACTTTTTTCAAAATAGACTCACCCAGGCCGTGGTATTTTGTGGAAGAGCCACACTCAAGGGGCCAAAGAGCCGCATGTGGCTCGCGAGCCGCAGTTTGCTGACCACGGATTTAACGAAACAAATCTTCTGTAACTCTTCTTCAAATGTTCATAAACTAGAGATATCAATAAAACCCTATTATTTCTAAAGCATTTACTTTGTATCAGACATCTATTTTATGCTATATTACTTAATATATCAATTTATTTAATCACTGTGTGCCTACGATGTGCTAGCCACTGTTCAAGGTGTCGGCGCTACAGCAATGATTGAGATGGGTGAGGTTTTATTCTCTTCAAGTTTATAATTGAGTAAAGCTAAAATGAAAAAGAAAAAAGATAATTAAGATAATTTCTGGTGTTATAAGTGTTATAAAGAAATAATAGTTTAATTTTGTAGAATGACTGGGGGAACTTTGATTAGGGGTGTCATTTCACATAGAGCTGACGAATGAAAAGAGAGAATAATATCAAGAAAAGAAACAAGAATCTTAACTCTATCAGATTCTGCTGTGAGTTTATGGACAGAAAACACCATCAGATTTAGTAAGACAGAGGTCATGGCTAACTTTGAGAAAATATGATTAAAATTGAAGATGATATATCCCAAGGCTATAACGTGTTAAGATATTATTATGTTCATTTTCACAATGATCACTACTGTTATTACTAGGTACCAGCTATTTCTGAATTTTACTTCCTTTCTGGATATTTTTTTTCTCCCTGTTGGGGGAAAAAGGGAACAGGAACTGACATCTATATGACAAATTACCTGGATTACTTTACCCTCTTTGTTTGGGTTCGGCCAACATGACCCATAAGTACGAGAGTAAGGGGTAGAAGGAAAGGTTTTGTACTCCTGGCCATCATCTTGCAAGGCCAGTTTTGGAATAGTTTTATTTTTCTATGAAAGCCACAGATCCTGTCAGGTAATTATTCCTCCTTCTTGCCCCTCCAGGACTAGTGGGGGATATGGCCTTCTCTTTGTTCATTTTCCGGTGCCTGCCCATGCCTTTGGTGATGGTCTCTTCAGTAAACACTTTTCAGTTACAGTTTTGACTCTGCCAACTCTTTATTTTCTTGCCTAGACACCAACTGATAGCTTGTCCTTGAACAGCTCTCAATGTTGGGATTCTCAAGGACTCCCTCTAATTTTGTTTTTGCATTGTTCTTAACCTTTTCATCAGTGACTCTTTTAATAACTCCCTATCCAGAAACATCTTAACATTTTAAGTGTTGGCTTCATGTTTAAAAAAAAAAAATCAAAGTTACATAAAACTGTCAACCATAATTTTTTAAAAATATATATATTTTATTGATTTTTTTACAGAGAGGAAGGGAGAGGGATAGAGAGCTAGAAACATTGATGAGAGAGAAACATCGACCAGCTGCCTCCTGCACACCCCCTACTGGGGATGTGCCCGCAACCAATGTACATGCCCTTGACCGGAATTGAACCTGGGACCTTTCAGTCTGCAGACTGACGCTCTATCCACTGATCCAAACCGGTTTCGGCAACCATAATTTTTATAAGCATGAAAAGGTCAACATTATAATTGAGGTAGTTATAAGTACATGCAAATGTTATCATCAGTACCAGGTATGTGTTGCAAATATCTTTTACATTTTGTATTCTGTTTTATCTTCTGATAAACAGTTTTAAATATTAATAAGGTTATAATTAAATGCTGATATAACAACTTATTCTTCCACATGGTCTATTAAAAGTTTCATACTTTTATCTTTTGTATTTAATCATTTATTCCCAGTAAGGTTAATATTTTATTATTCTGGGGGGCGGAGGCCAAGTGGAATATTTTTAATAGTAATTATCAATTTTCCTATAACAAATGAAAAATTTTCCTTTGAAAAATGTCTCATAATTTTCTCAGTCTTCTCTGTATATATAATTTTTTTTGCTAGTGCAATCTGTAGGTTTTGAAAAATTACCTGCTCTGCCAACACACTTGAGTATTGATTTGTATCCAATTGCTAAACCTTCTCATGAAATCTAATAATTCATTTGTAGCTTTTCCTATACTTTCTATAAAATATGTATAAAATTTTAAGTCGATATCATCACAAATTATGAGCAAATCTATTTTTTCCATTTCTAATCATTTTACTTATTTGACTACTTACTTATGTTTTAATTTATTATTTAGGCAAATAGTTCCTAAAATAATGTTGAATAAAAAAGACTTTCTTTACTTATATTTGATTCTAAAATAAATGCTTTAAAATTTTTAAACTCTGTACATGTTGTTTACTCTAATATGTATATAGTGACATATGAGGATAATACCCTTATGTTACTAGTTTTTTAGGTAATGTATTGTTAAACTTTATCAAATGCATTTTCTATGTCAATTTGTCACAATTTATGTTTTATTTTAATTTAATCAGTTGACATTGTGGACCAAGTTAATTAACTTATAGTGTTAATATTGTCATCTTGAATACCTTAAGAGATAAATTATCATTTTACATATTTCTAAATAAGTTTGCTAATATTTTATTTAGAATTTTTGCATCTATATCTATGAGTGTAACTTTTCTTTCTCATTCTAACCTTTTCTTATTTTAGTATCAAGTTTACACTACCGTAATATCCACATTTCAGTTGAAGAATCTTTCTCCTTTCTCTGTTAGGAAAAAAATAAAGGTATAAAATTTGAACTGCTTCTTTTTTTATTTTGGTAGACCTCATTAGGAAAATATTAAAATGGATAGTTTACTCTGTAAAACTTTAAAAAATTACTGATTTACTATCTTTGTTGGTTATAAAGACTAATCAAATAATCTAATTCTTCTTAATCTATTTTGGAATTATTGATTTTAAGAACTATTAGTGCTTCCACTTTACAAAAGAAGAAAGTAGGCTCAGATAGTATCCCAAAGAGCGCCATGGTAGAAAATTGTGAAGGCGGGGTTTGAACCTAGGCAACTGATTTCAAAATTCAAACTCTCTAGACATCCAGGTTGCACTGGGTATTGTTAGGCATTTCTAGAAATGTATCAATTTCATTTAAATATTTAGGTTTTTAGGAACAAATATATTTAATATGTTTAGTTTTTAAACACTAATGACCTATATTTATAATTTTCTTTTTATTCTTACTTTTCTATGTGTACCTCCTCTCTTTTTTCTTACCTAGCTAGAGATTTATAACTTTTATCAACTAGTTCAGAGAACCAGCTTTTTATTTTGTTCTACTTTATTGGGCATTGTAATTTATTTTATTAACCTCTGCTGCATCTTTCTATTTATTACATCTTTTTTTTTTATCTTGCTACTTTTTTTCTAACTTAGTTATAAGTTTATTTCATTAACATTAAATATATTTTCTAGCATTATGGAAGTTATTACATGAAGAATATTATTTCATGTACTTGTATTTTTTAAATTTACATTTTGATTTTTTTGACCAATGAATTATTTAGAACTTCTTTGTTGTTGTGAATCTCACCTGAAAATATTTTTTCTGATTTATAGAAAGAGTGGAAGGGAGGGAGGCGGGGGTGTGTGTTGGGGGAGAGAGAGAGAGAGATAAAGTGAGAGAGAGAGACAGATCCATGTTGAGAGAGACACATTGATTGGTTGCCTCCTGCATGCTGGGACCAGGGCTGGGATCAAACTTACAACCAAGGTATGTAAGTGCCCTTGATCTGGAATCAAACCCTAGACTCTTGGGTGCATAGTCTGATGCTCTAACCACTGGAAAACACCAGCCAGAACTTTTTAAAACTTCCCCAAAATACAAGGTTTTCCTATTTTTTTCTTTTTGTTGTAATTATTGCTACTTATTTCTAACTTCATGTTTTCAGTAATTGCATAGCTAAACTGATAATATTAGTAAAGGTGAAGTCAGGAGACAGAAACTATCTGTTATTGGAATAGGGAAACTTCAAAATAAAGAATTATTTACTTAGCATAGAATGATTAATTACCAAAGGGAAAGAAGACTTTAAGGGGTTCGTTCACTAACCAAATATTACTGCTTCTCCTGAGTGTCTCTTTCTCTAAAAATTAATAGCATCATCATTTCCCTGAGGTCCAAGTTAGAAGTTCCCATGCATTTTGTAAATCACCTTCTTCATCTCATCAAATCACCATGTAGTGAAGAATGTAGGTCCATCCAATCCATTTTTACATACATTGCCACCTGAGTGGTATTTTAGAAATGCAAATTGAATAATTTTTTGTAACTGTTTGTATTACTTCTCCTCTTGATGATAGAGATCTTTAATCTGCCTTAAGAAATCTTTAGTCTCCCACTGATCCTGGTTTACCATCTGCTTACTGCCTTTAATACTAGCACACTGAATTACTTGCAATTTTGCAATTTGCTAGTGCACAATGGATTTAGGTATATATTTTCCCACATTCTGTATTGTACAAGATTTTAAAATTCTCTACATTTGGTATACTCAGCATGGGACAGTTCTACTCTTCCCCCACCTCTCTTTCAGATAAAATTACACTTGACATCTAAAACTCATATTAGCTATCATATCAAATTCTGAAATCTTTCTTCTCCTTTTGGGATGGGGATTAAATATTCTTACTTAGCAGCATCATCATATCCATACTGTAGAATTTATCATACTATACTTTGTTATTATCTCCAATTTACACATGGATAAAACTAAGAATCAAATAAGTGAAATTGTTTGCTCAAGGTCACATAGCGAAGTATATATTAAATTGTACTGCTTAGTTTTCTAGTCTTCTTACTATGTCAATATGTATGTGAGGGACAGAGAAAATTCAAATCATAGCACGCATAAAGGTGAACTAATTCTAAAGATAATTTTTGTTAGGGATTTCAAATGTTTTAAAAAGAAGTAGAGGAGTTTTTTGAACAAAATATGAAATTGTGGTCAGAAATTCAATATGCAACATCCACTATTCTCCCAAGTTTGAAAAACACAACTCTATTTGTTTTTCTTGTAGTTATCAGAAACAATGCAGACCTGCATGCCTAACAAATCATTTCTAAGATAATAGCAAGGGGGTAGACAGCTTAAGAAAAACAGGAAACAATCCCCATGGTACTTTAAATATTAATCAAAACAAGTTTTCCTTAGGAAGACTTATGGTGAAGCTAAGATCAACAGAATGAGTCATATCCAGTCCAGAATGAGCCAGGGAAAGGGGAGGGGAAAGTGTCAGTTTAGGATTCATTCTACTATTGGGAGGAAGGTTATGCAATTATAACAAGTATAAATTATATAAAGCACAACTGAATCATATGGCATATTTTTATACAAACTATTTCTAACTTTATTATTGAATCCTATTTATTGCAATCTACAGGATTACTTGCCCACATACTTGAAGCCAGTAAAAACAGGTGACTTTTCAGCTGTAAGGTATTCTGATTTTGAAATCACATGATTTTCCCTCCATTTATGGGAGCATTTTATTTTGTAATGTTTAAGAGTTATAGTCAGAAAGACATAGCTTCAAAACTCGACTGTGCTATTTATCAACTTGCAACCTTGGGCAACTTGTTTAAACTTACTAGAATTATGTTACCTTGCTTATGTAAATGCAAACAATATCTATTCTATATGGTTGCTGTGAGGATAAAAAATAATATCAAATTATAAAATGAAAAATAACTCAAACTAGCTTCTGAAAATGAAAAATTATTTACCTATTCTCATAACTCTCAAGTGTAGCAATAGCTTTGTTTCAGGTGAAGTTTGATCAAGGGTTGAAACAACGTTAGTGGTCCTGATTATTCTCTTTATATATTCTAGAGCATTTCCTTTGGGTAGGTGCTCTTTACAACCTCTTCCTCCATTTGTAAGGTCAAAATATCCTTGTAGATCTTCATATCCTTTTCTATTTATCCTGTAGAAAAATTATATAAAAGATCCATCCTGGTTTTAGATATATCCACCAGAAGTCATAAAATATACTTTAGTTGGACTCTCTTAGATTTTATGCTGTATTTAGAACCATTTAGCATGATAGATAGAATGCAATAACCTTATTGGCTTGGGCCTGAATCACATTCCCCATCCTAGAGCAAAGGGTTCACAGGTCTCTTTCCTATCATCAAGAGCTAAGAGGAAGGAAGGAATCTATGAATAGAAATTAAGATCAGGAGAACAATTCCAGAAGAAGAGTTATTGGATGCCTGGGCAGGAGCTGGTGAGTAAACAAAATTCTACTATTTTATATAAAGAGGTTAACTTTTTAATAACAGGCATAAAAGGACTCAGTGTGTGACAATATCAAATAACAACCAACAAAATAAGATCCCAATCATTACTTGCTCCATTTCCTTCTCTCTGAGCTTTTTGGTTTTAAGAATAATGATCATAAATAGAAGAGTTCTTTAATTTTGACTAAGTTTTCATTGTAGTTAGCAGCGTAGTATTTATGATTCTTTTCCTTAAACAATAAAGATGATCAAATAAGAAAGATTAATATAAATTAAAAACTTTATTTTATAATATGTTAGAAGTAGTATATTATGTTTCTTAATTATATTGAAATGAATAAGTAAGATGAAAGCAAAAAAAAGTAAGGTTTAATAAAGATCATCTACCTAATAAAAGAATAACATGCTAATTGACTGTACTTTTGCAACTCCCACCAGCCAATCAGAAGTGAGTATGCAAATTAACCAAAAAAGCTGGCAGGTTAATTTGCATATACAGGCACTGAGTGGTTGGGGGAGTTCCGCACCACCCCAGCCGCTCTGGGCTTCTGGGCAGCTTAGAAAGGCAGAAAGGCAGCTCAGGGCTGGAGTGGAAAGTTGGCTCTGGCCAGAGTGAAGGCGGTGCCAGCAGCCAGGGAAAGGAAGGCCCATTCCTGCACAAATCTTCATGCATCGGGCCTCTAGTTTTATACATAATGTGAAGCTGATTGATAGAAAAAGAGAGTCCAATCAGGACCGCTGAGATAGGACACACTCAATGAGAGAAAGTGTTTCAACTGTATTTTAGTTTCCTTAAGCAAAGGAAGGTTAAATCAGTCTTCTAAAGATGGCAGCAAGTTGTCCTAAATCTGTCTGTAAAAGGGCAGTCATTGTTGATTCTTCACTAAAGTAGACTTGTAAGCTTCATACATTTTAAATTGTTATGGCTTTGGAGCAAGTTTTCTTGTTCAGATTGGATTGTGTAGTGTGTTAGTGTTTTGACTTAGTGTTGCAACTTGCCACTCAAGTCACAAATGCATGGTTTATCCAACTCTGTCTCTTCCACCCTTTCTACCCCAAATATCCAATACCAGTTTCTGGCAAGCCTGCTTGATGTGGAAGTAATACACAACAAGGTGTGTTAATTAGAAATATTTTTAAATCTTATGGCTTATGACAGAAGAGATATGGTAAGCTTGTGTTTCCAATTGCATGATGTTGTAGGTATGTTGACTCAAGAGAAACTGTTGTGGAAATCAGTTGGCATGAATTTACCTGGGACGAGGTAAATGATAGGGTTGGCTGGAGACTTCACTTCTGGGATATTTGTAGTTTTTAAGTATAATACTATTACAAATGGAATTTCAGCTACACTAGTTATTTATATAAGCATAAGTCTACCGATAACCAAGAGGAATTAGTTGATACCTATAGAATAAATGTGCTTCTGTGAATAACATAATTCTTGAGATTGTTAATGTTTCTTACTTTTGGGAAAAAGAAAGAGTGGGAAAAATGTGAACTTACAAACAATGTGGAATGTTAGATTGTGTTTTGGAATCAACAGGAGAAATATAATTTATGCTACCTTGATTAAAATTTAAGTTCAGTGGGAAAAAAGTATATCATGATTAAGGCAGAAAAGATAAATGGCAGGAAAAATGTTCTCACTTATCTATACTAATAAAAGGGTAATATGCTAATTAGACCAGATATAGTGGACGTCTTCCAGACATCATTCCGGACATCCTTCCTGACAAAGCCGGGGCCCAGGCAAAGCTGCCTGGGGTCCCTGGTGCCTGAGGCTGGCCAGAGGAGGGAAGCCTGGGTCCTGGGTGTGGGGGCTGAGGCAGAGGCGGTTAGGGGTTACCAGGCAGGCAGGCAGAGGTGGTTAGGGGTGACCAGGCAGGCAGGCGAGCGGTTAGGAGCCAGCGGACCCAGATTGCAAGAGGGATGTCCGACTGCCGTTTTAGGCCCGATCCCACAGGGATCCCAAGAGGGTGCAGGCCAGGCTGAGGGATCCCCTCCCTCTGTGCACGAATTTCATGGACAGGGCCTCTAGTTATTTTCATAAAATAGTTTCTTAAAAGAAAAGTATTTAATCAGATTCTAAGATGTATACATCAAACCACCACAGAATAAGCCATTTGGTTGTGTATGCAAGAGACATTTTATCATTTTAACTTGCAGGCTCTGCACTAATTTTCTGGTTCCTCTCAAAGAGGGTTGAGGACGTGACCGTACTCAGGCATCTCTTTGTGGCTTAAAGAATGTATGGTAGTTAATACCTCTTTTTGTTCAAAAGACTTGAACTGTCACCTAGTCTTGTTCCAGGCAGAAAAGACCAGTAAAACTTTAAGGCATTTTCAGAAATGTAAATGTCTCCAGAGTGTCTATTTTGATAGGACCATGACCTCAACATCAAGTTTTAACTATAGAAATTTATATCTGCCCCTACTGACAGCAAGTTTACAGAAGCTGTATTCTATGTCCGTGGAGATTTCACTTTTCTAGCCACTGTGGAACAATTTGGGGGAATTACTGCCTTTGGTACTGTGAAAGGTACTCGGGAGGACTGGGAAGCAGGAAATTGCCTCACATGGTTAAACATTGTGCGCTAAGGGAGCAATTTGTTGATTTCAGTCCCCTCCAGGATCAGCCTAAATATAAGAGGATATCACATAGATTTATCAGTTAGTGTTAGCAAAAGACACCGAGGAAAACGGCTCAAACTAAATTAGAATTCTGTAATTCAGTCTGGCCAATTAAAACCCATTATCATATCACCTTGCATTTTTTTACAAAGGCTTGTTTCTAAACATATTAAACTACACTGTGAGTAGTAATTAAAGAACACTCACAACTGCTTGAGAGATATCATTTCTATGCCAACGCTGTTATTTCTGTGTGAGAAACATTAAGAGAGCCTAGGCAGTTGCCCACTAGACATGGGTGAGTCAGAGGCCAGAGCATAAGCAGGACTCCTGACTGCTGTTTTGTTCTGTGTCCTGGTCCCAGTCTCTGGACTGCTCCCTTATATCCTGGTCTTATTTCCTGACATTGTAAAAAAAAAAAAAAAAGTCAACAAACATACTGTTGAGTCATAATAAAAGTCTGAATTATTAAAAGCACCTTTTTTTTTTTTAAAAAAAAAAGCATTAAATGCATTCTTCCTTCATCTTAATCATGAAGAGTGATTACTTTTAATCAATCTTCAGAACATGCTGTGAGACTGACCATGTTTATTTCAAATATGTCAGTGAGGGTTTGGAACAAAGACCTTCTGCCTGGAGCTCCCTTCCCACCCCTCCGCGTAGGAGCCCACACCATAAGGCAGGAGATTGCAACCATGTCCTTCGTGTGACTCTTACCCCTGCTGCTGAGTAGTAACAAAAGCACTTAAGAAAGATGAAGAGTGATTCTGACATTTCACCCAGATGTTAATTTACAGCTAGAGACAGCACAAGTAAAAATGTTTAATCACAGGTTTAAAGAAATGATATAAATATAACACCAATTGACCTTTGGAAAAAAGAAAAAAAAAAGACCTCTGTAGTGTGCAATTCTTACCTTTATCACAAAAGTGATACCTTTTCACTGTGTTGAGTGTTGGTTCTAGATCAAAATAACTTTCTTCCAGTTTATCTCCATAAAAAATATTAATGTATAATCTTTTGAATAACCCATTTAAAAAAATGTGTCATATCTTTAAAATATTTTTATATTGCTATATAAAACATATTGTTTATAAACTAAATATTTATATTGCCTATCAAATGTGCTGAGAAAAATTAAATTATTTTATATTATTTGTCCAATATTTAAATGATTCAATACATATTTTGACTTCTAAGATAGCTTGCTGAGACAAAGGTGTATAATTCAATGGTTTAAAATAAATTTATTTATTCTCTTAAAACTAACAAACTAAACAAACCCTTTCATGGGTCCTTAACTACCCCACCTCCCCTCTTTGTATTTACAATTACCCACTACCCATTTTTTAACTTCCTGTTCTTCTCCCATAAACCTTGTTAATGCAAATAGAAGAAGCAGTATTGTATCCTCCTATCTAATAAAAGAGTAATATGCAAATTGACCATCACTCCAAGACACAAGATGGCTGCCCCCATGTGGACACAAGATGGCCACCACAAGATGGCTTGCAGGGGAGGGCAGTTGTGGGCAGTTGGGACGACCAGGCCTGCAGGGGAGGGCAGTTGGGAGGGACCAGGCCTGTAGGGGAGGGCAGTTAGGGGCAATCAGGCTGGCAGGGTAGTGGTTAGGGGGTGATCAGGCTGGCAGGCAGAAGCAGTTAAGGGCAATCAGGCAGGCAGACAGGTGAGTGGTTGGGAGCCAGCAGTCTTGGATTGTGAGAGGGATGTCCGACTGCCCACCAGGATTGGGCCTAAACAGGCAGTTGGACATCCCTCAAGGGGTCCCAGATTGGAGAAGGTGCAGGCTGGGCTGAGGGACACCCCTCTCCCCCATGCACAAATTTTATGCACCGGGCCTCTAGTTGTTTTATATTTATGCATTTCAAGATTCAGTCTTGTCAAAATGCAATAAAAAATATTTTTGCATCACTAGAGTTAGTTGACATGTGTGTCACCATTTTTAGTGACCTTGTTTCTCTATGTGCATTTAAAACTTGAACAGAACCCTTCCTAAACCCCCATATTTTGGACATAGTTTTTCATAAATTTTAAAAATAGATTTAAGACCTGGAATTGTGGTAAATATTGTTCTAAATACATCCTAAAGTGAATCTTACAAAAGAAAACAAAAAAACAAAACAAACCACAAAAAACAAACCTTGGGAGTAACACATAACTCTAAATCTCAGCAAGCCTTATTTTCCTGAGGTTTGGTTACAGGGTACCAAACACCAATCAAGTTAAATCTGCTTCATTAAATTGCTTAATCTTAGATTAAAAGACTAATTTCATAAATCCCACTTTACAAACATAATTTAATTTCATACCTAAAACATACCTAGAATGAAAAATTCTATTAAAACAACTTTAATGACTGGATGTTGCTCATACTCCAAATTGGTTTATCTAGTAAAAGAAAGTGGGATTTTAATCAAGGTTTTGATTTTACTGTGAGCTCTAACTAGAAATGGAACCCAGAGAAGGCTTTCAGACAGAAATCTCTGGACATGAAAAGGTTAGGATTATTCATGGACTTCACATGGGCAACTCATTTGTCCAACAAGTACCATCCCTCCACATTCATTAACATTCCTGTTTCCTTTTTCTTCAGCTTATTCTCTCTTTATTCCCATGGGAGTCACTGCATAGTAGCGGGTGGGGTAGCTTTTCACATGCATAATCAGATACAATTATTTGTTACTAACTCTCTCAAAGCTATTTACACTTAGTATTTGCAATATATTTTACACAAAGGAACCACCACGACTATTCCGATATATGTATTTAGTATTGTTCACCATTACAAATGGACCATCTGTGCTACTAGGTTAAATAAGTAGACTGGTCTAATAGCTAAAGTGTCTTGAAACCCTGATAGTGAAGGAAGAAAGTATGAGAAAATTTAGTGGGTTTTTTTTACAACGGCTATTTTTGAGGAAATAGGTATTGATGCAGAAAGGAAATAGACGAAGATGCTCATTACCATCACTGTTTAAAGATCAGTATTTATTTTCTCTTATGTACTTTTACACTGACTATTGATTCAGGATAGTGCTTTTATCACCTCCAATGCCATTAGTTCCAAATCTTCTAAGCCAGGAATCTTGCTCATTGTGCTACTTGGGCACTTTCCATTTCTCTTACATGGGCTGCCCTTCTTTCCCTGTCACTCACAGCAAATCCTTCAAGAATGGGAAGGATCAACGGTGGGTATCAATGTAGAACAAGTGATATGAAGGCATTTCTAGCAATGTAAAAGGAGCAAGAGCTTCAATATCAGGGAGGCAGATTTCCCTTGGAGAAAGTATGCTGGGATTGGCAGGTTCAGAGACCCTCACCCCCAGATGGCCATGATTTACCCGGAGCAGAAGCCGTGCACTGCTGAGAGAGAGACTGTTCATTTTCCACTTGAATGGAATCTGAAAGCACAAAAGTCTCACAAGAAACTTGGGTCTCACAAGGTTTCAAACCAAATTTTGCAGATTCAGGAGAGAAGTCAACTGAACCTGATATAATTATGTGCTTTGGTTTTTTGCCCCCCCCCCTCCCACTGTTCCCCCCAATATCTACAAACGAACCATCTGTGCTATTATCTCAAACACAAGGAGAGGACCATATCCTATTCAACTTATCAGAGATCTCTAGTTAACAATAACCATAAGCAAAGGCATTTAAATGCATTCTGTTGAGGGTGGGAAATGATATTTTCCTCCTTCCCTATTCATTCCCATCTTCTTCTTGACCTCATAGAGGCTGATTTCTCCATGATAAGTCTCCTCTTGCTTGCTGCTCCCATAGACTGTACAAAACGGACAGGAGCTTGTCAGTGTGTTGCCTCAGGAAAAGCTGCCATGTTCTAGTTGAAACTGGACCTGTTATATGCCATTTGCTGGCTCTGAGGCTCGCTCATTTGCAGCTGGCAGGTATCCCAGAGAACGGTGAACAGAACACAAAATGTGTGATAGAGACAGTTGCTCTGCTTTGTTAGCAGAGCACTTAAAATTAGTCTTATTCTCTTAACTCAAATCCCACTAGATTCCTTTCTCTCGATTTCTTAAATGTCTGATTAAATATTTAAAATTTCAGTTCATTCTGATATTAGTCATCCTTCTTTTGGTCTCAGCTGAAATTCTAGTCATTTGAAGTTAGAAACTCTCAATACTGAACTATGTTCCTTCTCCTTTTCCATTTAGAACTTGCTACAATGTAATCATTGTGTTGGGCTGATACGAATGTATAATATGCTTAGTTTTATTTAACATCATAATTTTTCCCACAGGTAGCCCCTATTACCTCCTTCATCCATGGCACCCGCAGGCACTATAGAAGTGCTGCTAAATAAGGGCAACGGTGCTTGCCATGTAGCAGCATTGTTTTAAGCCCTTTAATATGTAGTAAGTCATGCCAACCTCCTGACTAGTCAATAAATAGGTTCTATTGTTATCCTCTACACGGAGGTGAAGTAATTTGACAAGAATTCTATTCGAGCAGCTCAGCTGTAGAATCTATACCCTTAACCACTATGCTATGCTGCCTCTCTGGCCTCATAATTTTCTTCAGCGATAATTTATTGTAGGCGGTGGTAAAGTGTCCTGGGAGGTTTTGTATAAGACCTGTTACAGGAGTGTGCAATCCTCTTGTGGTCTTTTAAATGGCTTATTGCACTGGACCTATTTCTCTGTCCGTTAAGGAAATGTATTAAAATCCTCAAGTGGTCAAAGAAAGCTCTTGTCACAAACACAATCCATTAAGAAATACATGTACCAGCTCTGCTTATACAAACAGTGACATAGGACTTATTTTTCCCAGATCATTTTAGACAAGTATCAAAACTAGCAAGACAAGACCTAAGTTGACTGACTTAGAAATGGCATGAAAAAGAAAGTGGAAAGTAAATCCGTGCTGCATAATCTTTATTCAGATAATTTCTGAAGACTTTGTCATTGTTATTGAAAGGATGTAGGAAGCAAGTCTTTCAGATGGGGGGATGTGCAAATTAAGGTTGAGCACTGGCAGCCTTGACTGCTCTTTCTGTGATTTTTTTTTTAAATTAAATATATTTTATTGATTTTTTACAGAGAGGAAGGGAGAGGGATAAAGAGTTATAAACATCGATCAGCTGCCTCCTGCACACTGCCTACTGGGTATGTGCCCGCAACCAAGGTACATGCCCTTGACCGGAATCGAACCTGGGACTCTTGAGTCTGCAGGCCGATGCTCTATCCACTGAGCCAAACCTGTTAGGGCTTTCTGTGATAAAAAAAAAAGATAATAAATTACTCCTAGAGGTGTTGTGATTTCACGATGACACCTGCTTTTGATCTGTTGCTTGAGTCCCCCATTTGGTGATAGAGAGTTTCTTGAACGCTGATGCAGAGAAGATTCTAGTTCTCACAGTAGCCATGAGTAAGGTTGTATAGACCGAAGGGCCTTTTTTATTTGAAATTTCTCTTTAGAAATATTAAATGTTCTTTCATCATGACCTTAGAAAATAATTACTTACTAAAGGAATGAAAGTTATATATCTTATACCATATTGCTAAGCTCTCTTCACAAAGGTTTCTTAAATTGTCCTCTGGGACCATCTCACCAGGTGAGTGGCTTGTAAAATGCAGATTCCTGAACCTCATTCTAGACCTATTTACTAAAATCCTCCAAGATGAGACCCATGAACCTTTATTTTAAATGAATATCCCAGGTGGGTTTTGCATACTAAACACTAGAGAATCTTGAAAAAAGATCTTAACCTGGCCTCTGTTTTGAGTGATTAATATTACTCTGATGAAAAGGGACACTTTAAAATGCTAGAAAAGTGAAAATTAGTACAGAGGCATCAGTGAAATAAAGAGGGTTGTCTTCTCAAAAGAATCCTGCAGACAAGAGCATTGTCTGCACTTGCCCACAGCCATTAACAAAGCTACACACACACACACACACACACACACACACACACACACACACACACACAGCTCTTTACTATTCTGATATTAGGCACATTCCAACATGTCCTTATCTGAAACAAAATCTGCCAGAGTTTTGGTGTTCCTGCAAATTAGAAAATTTTTCCCTAAAGGAAAACCATGTTTTGTTGTTGTTGTGTGTGTGTTTTTTGTTTGTTTGTTTTTTAGTAAATATACTGTCAGTAGGTGCCATACTTTATAAAGGATGAAATGACTGAGTCTGGCACTAATTTGGTCAGCCCTGTACATAACCTAGGATGCAAATAGAAACAGATGAGAGGAGTCTGGCAATCAAAAAATGTTTTGAGTGTATAGACAGCCAGTCTTTCCTCATCAAAAGGATGATCTGAGCTGTACTTGTTTCAGCTGATGTTTTCTCCTGTTTTTATTATATGATTCAGTTGTAAACTATAGATTCTTTTTTAAATAAATCTTTATTGTTCAGATTATTACAATTGTTCCTCTTTTTTCCCCCGATAGCTCCCCTCCACCCGGTTCCCACCCCACCCTCTGCCCTTACCCCTCCCCTCACTGTCCTCATCCATAGGTGTATGATTTTTGTCCAGTCTCTTCCCACACCTCCCACACCCCTTTCTGACAGAGAATTCTCAGTCCACTCCCTTTATATGCCCCTGATTCTATTATATTCACCAGTTTATTCTGTTCATCAGATTTTTTATTCACTTGATTTTTAGATTCACTTGTTGATAGATATGTATTTGTTGTTCATAATTTTTATTTTTACCTTTTTCTTCTTCTTCCTCTTCTTAAAGAATACCTTTCAGCATTTCATATAATACTGGTTTGGCAGTGATGAACTCCTTTAGCTTTTTCTTATCTGTGAAGCTCTTTATCTGACCTTCAATTCTGAATGATAAGCTTTGCTGGGTAGAGTAATCTTGGTTGTAGGTTCTTGCTATTCATCACTTTGAATATTTTTGCCACTCCCATCTGGCCTGCATAGTTTCTATTGAGAAATCAGCTGACAGTTGTATGGATGCTCCCTTGTAGGTAACTAATTGCTTTTCTCTTGCTGCTTTTATTTTTTTTAATATATTTTATTGATTTTTTACAGAGAGGAAGGGAGAGGGATAGAAAGCTAGAAACATCGATGAGAGAGAAACATCGACCAGCTGCCTCCTGCACACCCCCTACCGGGGATGTGCCTGCAACCAAGGTACATGCCCTTGACCGGAATCGAACCTGGGACCTTTCAGTCCGCAGGCCGACGCTCTATCCACTGAGCCAAACCGGTTTTGGCTCTCTTGCTGCTTTTAATATTCTCTCTTTGTCTTTTGCTCTTGGCATTTTAATTATGATGTGTCTTGGTGTGGTCCTCTTTATATTCCTCTTATTTTGGGTTCTCTACGCTTCCTGGACTTGTAAGTCTATTTCTTTCACCAGGTGGGGGAAGTTTTCTGTCATTATTTCTTCAAATAGGTTTTCAGTATCTTGCTCTTTCACTTCTTCTGGCACACCCATAATTCGGATGTTGGTACACTTGAAGTTGTCCCAGAGGCTCCTTACACTATCTTCATATTTTTGGATTCTTTTTTCTTTTCCAGTTGGGTGTTTTTTGCTTCTTTGTATTTCAAATCTTTGACTTGATTCTTGTGATCCTCTAGTCTGCTGTTGGATCTCTGTATATTATTTTTTATTTCAGTCAGTGTATGCTTAATTTCTAGTTGGTCCTTTTTCATATTGAGGGTCTTGTTAAATTTATCGGCCTTTTCTAGAAAATTCTTGAAAAACCTTATAACCATGGTTTTGAACTCTATATCCAGTTGTTTGCTTTCCTCCATTTCTTTAATTTGTGACCTGTTTCTTTGTCTCCACATTTTGCTGCTTCCCTGAGTTGATAGAGTGGCTTTGTGTGCTAGGTATCCTATAGGGCCCAGTGGCTCAGCCTCCCCAGTTACCTGAGGTGGACACTCTTGGTGCACCCCTTTGTGTGCACAGTCTTTTTGTAGTTAAGCCTTGATTGTTGTTGGTATCACTGGGAGGAATTGACCTCCAGGCCAATTGGTTGTGAGGATCAGCTATGTCTACGATGGGAGAACTTCTCTGCTGGAGACACCCTTATGAGACAAGACTTGCTTCAGTGGGGCTTTGGTGCTCACTGAGTCTGCCCCCTGAGTGTGTCCCTTATGGATCTGAGGAGTTGTAATCTGGATGGTCGCACTCTGACCCCTGGGTACACTGGCTCTTGGATCTCCAAGGAGGTGCCAGTTTAGTCTCTGCCTGAGGCCACTCAGCAGGAGCTATGGAGAGATCTGCAGATTCCTCTTCTTTGTTTGGGTTTTGGAAGTGCCCAGATGAGGCCCAGCTGTGAAGCAATGCAAACTGCTGCAGGGCCTTGGGCCTTCTTTTGGATGTTCTGGGTCTCACTGACTCAGCTTCAGTTTGTTAGGTAAGTTTAGAATTCAAAGGACCAGGCCATTCATATGCAAAAGCCTCTGCGCTCAGCTTGGATGGGGCAGAATCTCAGGGCGGAGCAATCAGCAATGGCTTCCATTCAGCCCTGACCTAAGTGGCCCCTGGGTCTCAGTGTCCCACAGTAATCACTGCAAGCACCTCTGAGAGAAAGCCGCCCTTGAGTTTTGCCCGCTGTCAGACAGTCCAGTTTCTCCCTGTATGAGTCTGGGTCCCCAGAATCTCACCCGGAACTGGAGTTCAGAGCAGTTGGGACCTTTTGTCTCCCTCCCAATTGAGAAAGCCAGCTGCGTACTCAGTTGCCGGCCCTCTCTGTGTGCGCGCCTCCATACCTCTGCCTTTGGCAGCTCCTGTGAGTCTCAGTGTGCTTTTCTTTTTCCTTCTAGTTGTAGAATTTCCACTCAGCCAGCCTTCTTGTGGTTCTGGATGATGTCCGTTTTGTCTTTTAGTTATAGTTTTGAAATTGTTGTGTGAGACAGCAGTTTAGGTGTTTACCTATGTCACCATCTTGGTTTCTTCTAAACTATAGATTCTTTAAAGTGATGACAACACATTAACATCAAAGTGATTTTTCTTAAAAAGGCTATTCTGTTTTAGTCTACCTGTCTCATAAAATAATGCAAAGGAGCCCTGACCAGTGTGACTTGGTTGAGCATCCCATATACCAAAATGTCACAGGTTCAGTTCCCAGTCAGGGCACATGCTATGGGGAGGGGTGTGGGGGGGTGTCAATATCCAGTAGGGTGCATGCAGGAGGCAGCCTATCAATGTTTCTCTCTCATATCTATGTTTCTCTCTCTCTACCTCACCCTTCCTCTCTCTCTAAAAAATAAATAAATATAATAAAAAACAATATAAAATAAAAACAATATAAAATAATGCAAAAAACACACAAGGATGCTTTACCTTTAAAAATAATAACAAAATAATAGAAATCCATCTACATGCAGAGTTATACTTCTTTCTTTATTGCCAGTGCTTTCCAGTATTAACTAAAATATTCCTTTAAGTCTTTGGCCAATAATTTTCTTAGTCAAAAATGTTCCTGGTCAATGCCGCTGCACTGGAAATAGTTGATTTATCTGGTCTCTGAAATACAGGCATAATCACATCACTGGACCTCCCCAAAATTGTTTACTTTTGCTTATCCCAGACATTATAGGGTACAATTGAGTTCAGGAACAAGGTATTTGAAATGAAAATTTCCAAAGTATTCAGGGGATGTTATGATCAAGGCTTAGGAAATAAACCACAGTAACTTTGTAATGCTTATTTAAATTTAAATTTAATGGTTAAATGTTCTAAAAGGATAAATAATATCTGAAATAAAAAATAACTATTCTATTGAGGATTTTCTAGACTGTGAGCTTCTTGAAAATTGTCTTATTTCTCTTTGTTTATTCATACCGTAAGAGCACAATGTCTAGAATTCAGATTATAGAAGCAGACAAGATGAGTTTGCAAACAAGTTCTGCTACTTATTAGAGTAAGTCCTCATTTAATATTGTGAACAGGTTCTTAGAAACTGTGACTTTGAATGAAACAATGTATAATGAAACCAATTTTACCATAGGTTAATTTACATAAATAAGAGTTAAGTTCCTAAGACATATTTCTGGTCACAAAAACATCACCAAACTTCTAAATAAAACAAATAAACAAACAAACAAACAAATACACCTATAATATTAAACATTGCTATAAATGTGAGCTATACATACATTTAAGAAAGATGAATAAAATCAATTAAGATCATTATTTTCTAACCTGCTTATTCCAGTTCAGGGTCATGGGTGAAAGGACCTGTCCTGGCAGTTCAGAGTGGTAGGTGGGATCCCACCCTGGGCAGGGTGCTTTTCCCTCTCAGGGCACATTCACACCCACACTTATTCATCCATGCACTTCACATGCACATCTTTGGGGTATTGGAGGAAACCAGAATCCCCAGAGAAAACTCATGAAGACATAGGAAGAATAAGCAATATCCACACAGACAGTGGTCCAGTCACGGAATCACTTTTATTTTTCTCGTCAACGTTATGATGAAATGATGTTGAACAAAGTGACCATTATTTGAGAACCTACTGAATATTTGTTTGGCTAAGTTACTTAAGTTTGGTCATAATGGGAGTAATAACTGTACTTATCTCATTAGGATCTGTAAGTATTGCAAGACATAATGAACATGTAACTCTGGGCATTCTTGGCATGTTCTAAACTTCAGTGTTATTTGTCACTATTCACCAGTACAGAATGAAAACAGTTAATATTTAGAAGAAGGAGATTTTAAGATTGTCAAATACACTTTAGTCCCTCAAGATCCTGGATTTTCTCCAACTGTATATTGTTTCCTTATTCTTTTGTTCACTTTGATCTCTGTGACTGAAATACCACTTATAACTACTAGTGCCCCTATAGAGGAAAATACTTACTTAGTGTTGGCTAGGTACAAAGATAATAAGACAACATGAAAAAATAGATTGTTCTCAGATATTTGAATTTTAAAGTTAACACAATGCATAATAATAAAGAAAGCTATTTAGGGTTATCTCAAAGGTAGACACCAGTTCCCAGGTCAAATGTTAACTACTTCAATAAGCCATTTTTTATTTTTTTCTAAAGAACTAAATAATATTGTTTAAATTGATAGTGAATTTAATTGTTCATGTATTTTTTAAATTTCTTTATTGATTAAGGTATTATATATGTGTCCTTATAGCCCATTACCCCTGTCCCCCAACCTCCCCACTCATGCCCTCACCCCCCTGTTGTCTGTGTCCATTGCATGCATACAAGTACTTTGGTTGATCTCTCCCCTTACCCTCACCTTCCCCTACCTTCCCTCTGAGGTATGACAGTCTGATCTCTGCTTCTCTGCCTCTGGATCTGTTTTTGTTCATCAGTTTATGTTGTTCATTATATTCCATAAATGAGTGAGATCATGTGATATTTATCTTTCTCTGACTGGCTTATTTCACTTAGCATAATGCTCTCCAGTTCCATCCATGGTACCATAGCTTTTTAATCCACTAATCTGCTGATGGGCACTTAGGCTGTTTCCAAATCTTAGCTATGGTGAATTGTGCTGCTATGAACATAGGGGTGTATATATCCTTTCTGATTGGTGTTTCTAGTTTCTTGAGATATATTCCTAGAAGTGGGATCACTGGGTCAAATGGGAGTTCCATTTTTAGTTTTTTGAGGAAACTCCCTACTGTTCTCCACACCCTGATAAACATATATGCACCCAATGCAGGAGCACCCAAATACATAAAAAAGCTCCTGGAAGATATCAAGGGAGAGATGGACAACAATACAATCATAGTAGGGGACTTTAATACACCACTGACATCAATGGATAAATTCATTAATGTATTTATTTTCATGTTCAATTGTAGTTTGAGAAGAAAGACTAGGTTTTTTTTTTTTTTTTTTTTTTTTTTTTTTTTCATGGCTCAAACTGCCTGGCCTTCCTTTATTTA
Organism: Cnephaeus nilssonii; assembly: GCF_951640355.1. Taxonomy (NCBI): domain Eukaryota; kingdom Metazoa; phylum Chordata; class Mammalia; order Chiroptera; family Vespertilionidae; genus Cnephaeus; species Cnephaeus nilssonii. The sequence continues at coordinate 46,433,294 of NC_137078.1, read as the reverse complement.
TTTATTTTTATTTATTTATTTATTTATTTACATTTTTTATTTCTTTATTGATTGAGGTGTCACATATTTGTCCTCATCCCCCCATTCCCATCCCCCATCCCACCCCCCTGTTGTCCTTAACCATTGGTTAGGCTTGTATGCATGCACACAAGTCCTTTGGTTGATCTCTCCCCTCTACCCCCACCCTCCTCTACCCTCCCTCTGAGGCCCGACAGTCCGATCGATGCCTCCTTGTTTCTGGGTGTGTTCTTGTTCATCAGTCTATGTTGTTCATCATTTCCCCTAGATGAGTGAGCTCATGTGTTACTAGAAATATACTTATAAGAACCGAATGTGAGATGAGCAATAATAGTTATGCTGACAGGCAAATGAATCAGTCTGTAGTAAGTTTCTTTCTGGACCAACAGTTCTTTTGAGACCCATTTTCAGTGTCCACCAGTTCCTTATGTGTACATGTCGGCACTGACTTTTCAGCTCTGGGTGGTGGACCAATGGTGGTAATGCAGGTCCGACTCCCTCTGGTTTGGTCTCGCCCAGACCCAGGGGCGCAGCTTCACCCGGACTCAGGGGCGCGCGGCCTCACCCGGACCCGGGATCCAGCTTCACCCGGACCCAGGGGCGCGTGGCCTCTCCCGGACCCAGGGGCGCAGCCTCACCCGGACCCGGGACCCAGCCTCACCTGGATCCAGGGGCGAAGAAAGACTAGTTTTTATCTATCTGTATATTCCTAGTGAATGGTAGAGAACTTGGGAAATGGCAGGCAATCAAAAATGTTGTGAAGTAGAATTATCTCTTAAACTCTTGTCTTTATTGTAAGGTAAATAGCATTCACATAAAATTTAATCCCCTTTTGAGTAAATGGATTTCTTCTAAAGTATTAGAAATCAGAGTAACCATCATCACTTTAAACATTTATAATCATTTTCAGCTTACAATTCTTTCATTTAATCTAATCCATGCTTGAAAAGTTCTAGTAAGTCTTTCTTGTATCCTATTATTAAACTCTGTGTTGTTATTTGCATCCAAAAAATGCATTTTCTTGTTTTGTTTCTTCCTTTTCATTTGTTGTTGACCATTCCTTTTTCTTGCTAAGTGGTTTCAGACTTTTTATCCATTCCTTTTATATGACATCATTTAGTGACCATCACCATTAGAGTTACTTTACACCATCTATAAAATGCATACTCTAGGTGATCAAAGGATATTCTGTGGTACACAGAAATGTAAGATGTTTTCCATGTCTGGTCAGATCATAATTTTTCTTGCTCTGAACACTGCTCCATATCATAGTCATAGAAAGAGTGTTTGGTGAGAGAGATAAACAAAATAAAGGCTAACTCTTATTTAGAGCTACCATACATGTTTCTGGAAGCTGTTCATTGCACAAGAGTGCCCAGCTAAAGGGGAAAATGAAGAATAAAATAAAATTTCCACTCTGTTGGTCAGGTATTTTACCCTGATATAGCGCAGTGTCTGGCCAGCATAAGGTATGCCTTCTTCTGATTTAAACTAAACTGTGCTCTTATGGTTTCATCTATCCAGAGAGAGACACCTTGTCTAATTATCACATCAGTGCTGTATATTCTCACATCGCCCTCTTCTCATCCACCCCTCACTTTATAGATGACAAAAATGATTACTGATGTGGGAAGGTACTTCACCTCAAGCCATACAAGTAATAAATTTGTTACAAAATGTACTATGAAATTCACATGCTAGGTGAAATCTCTCACTTTTGTTTTGCCTATATTTTCTCTCTATTTATAGTTAACAATACTTTCTTGACATGCTTATATAAGCAAGATTTTGTGAGCTTAGATTTTGTTTTCTATGATATGGGTCTAATGCTGTAAAATTACCTGAAATCCTAATAACATGAACATGAAGTTGTCAGATGGGAAAGTGCAGGACACAGATATTACAGGAATAAAGGGGACACATGATGACTTTAGGCAGTTTGATTCATTGTTGTGGTTAAATCCATATTTCATCTCTGGACAGCTGCACCATTGCTAGGTTACTAAAGACAGACTATATACTGTAATGATTTTTACCACAGGTTTATAGAAATATCTGAATAAATGTGGATAGCACATCATACTCAGCCAAGAAGTTCTGAAGTGAAATGTATTAAAAATTAATTTTCTGAATTCCATTGTATTTGCCATATTACCTCTATGTATTATTTCATTTTCTTTCTGCTATAAAATTCATTAATTTTAATCTAGGATTAACACATAAGAAGAGGATAATTGGTTTTCTGTAGCATCTTCTGCACTCAAAGTATCCTAATGTGCTTTATAAATTATGAATGAGATGCTGTTAGAGTAGAGGCTCTGCAGGCAAACGGAGGAGCCATTGTACAAACTGGTGATAACTTTCAAAAAAAGATAAATACTGAATGAAAGCCTTTTCATGTACTGTCTTTTATTCCTCTAAGTTTTGCTGAAACTTAAGTGAGTTGTTATCTGGGAGTAAATGTCATGTCTAAAAAGAAGGATTGGGGAATGGCTACTAGAAAATTCATTAATCAGGGTTGTATTTGTAGGTCATGAAAATCATGGATTAGCCTAAGTAAGACTCTTAGGCTCTTTTGCTTCTAAAACTTGTTCTTCTATAAAGAATATCTTGGCTGAGGTTGAAACCCCTACCAAGCAATGCAAAATAGTTTACTATTTTGAGAGACTTGTGAAATTAAAGCATATTGTCTTTTCCTATCGGTAATCTATAATAATAAAAGCATAATATGCTAATTAGTCTGGACAGCTGAATGACCTTCCAGATGTCATTCCGGACGTCCTTCTGGATGAAGCCACGGCAGCAGGGGCCGAGGCAGAGGCAGTTAGGGGCGATCAGGCAGGCAGATGAGCAGTTAGGGGCAATCAGGCAGGCAGGCGAGCAGTTAGGGGCGATCAGACAGGCAGGCAGAGGGGTTAGGGATGATGAGGCAGACAAGCAGAGTGGTTAGGGGTGATCAGGCAGGCAGGCAGTCGAACAGTTAGGAGCCAGCAGTCCCGGATTGCAAGAGGGATGTCTGACTGCCGGTTTAGGTGACAGTCAGACATAATCCAAGGGGTCCCAAATTGCAAGAGGGTACAGGCCAGGCTAAGGGACCTCCTCCCATGCATGAATTTGTGCACTGGGCCTCTAATAATGTATATAAAAAGCTAAGGTGATTTTACCACAAACAAATATTTTTTTGAGTTGAAAACAGAACTCAAACCTAACCAAAATGAATGACTCTAACCAAAATAAACAGCAGTTTTCATCATATTGGCTTTAGTATTTTTCTCTCTAATATAAATACACAATTATTTGTGGAAATACAGCAGTGTCTTGAACACTGTGATGAATGAGGGAGCCACAGGAAAATGAGGGAAGACAGTTCCTTTCTCACCAAAATTCCCCAAACACTTTTAAATATACTCCTTGTGGGGAGACACTAGAAGTTAAAAATATTTAATTTGCCACTTCTTCTTTGAAAATGAACTCAACTGCTTAAAGTCTAACTACAGTTTCAAAGAAGAAAAATGTAATAAGTTGAAGGACAATTATTAGGTCAGTGTTTTACTACATTTTTGTATGTTAAATTAGAGCGCTAACACACTGGCAACTATAACATCTGTCTGAAGACTTTTCTGTGGGAGCAGGTAAATCCAAAAGGTCTATCAACTGTGTGGATAGAAGTTGAGGTGTAGAAGCCAGACTGGGTCAGGCTTGGCTGACATTTAAGTAGGTAGGCATCTTTTAGTGTAAGGGGTGGGCATTGCAGTTGAAGAGAGGAGCCACATGAATTGTAACGAGTCATCTTGGACGACTAAAGGCAAACTGGAAGTCAGAAAAGAAGATGAAGTAAGAGTTCCAAAGCTGAGATGATCAGAACCAGATCTTGAGGCAGAATGAATGGCAGAATCTAAAGTTGGAGGATAGTGATTCAAGTGCAATCATGATCTAGGGCCAGCAACTTTCTGTAAAGGACCAAACTACATATTTTATACTTGTGAGCCATATGGTCTCTGTGACATCTACTTACTCTGTCATTGTAGTGCATAGATACTGCACAGGTGAATTGATGTAGCTGTGTTCCAAGGACACTTTACTTATATAAAGAGATGATCGTCTGGATTTGGCCCACAGGCCATAAATTGAAGGTCTCTGATATGAGTAACAGTGCTGGTTTAAAGGACTCCATAATAGGCAAGCAATCATGTTGCAAGGGCAAGGGACAAAGGGCATATGTGTGGGGCATATAGGCCCCTGGAGCCTGGACATTCTTCAGAGAAGGAAGTTCTGCTGAAAGAATTGTACTGGGAGTGGGCTTTGGTATGTAGATGACTTGGTACAGTGTTTGGGTACCAAAGACAAGAAATTAAAAATGATACAAAATATTCCCCTAGCTGGTTTGGCTCAGTTGATTGAATGTCGGCCTGTGGACTCAAGGGTCTCGGGTTCAATGCCTGTCAAGGGCACATGCCCCGGTTGTGGAGTTGTGGGCTTAATACCCAGTAGGGGGTGTGCAGGAGGCAGCCAATCAATGATCCTCTCTCATCACTTAAGTTTCTAACTCTCTCTCCCTCACCCTTACCCTCTGAAATCAACAAAAATATAGTTTAAAAAGTGATACAAAATGTAAAGTGAAGAACAGCAAAGGAAAATTTGCTTATTTCAAAACTATGTTCCTCATTTATGGTCATCTGTCCAGATTAACACTAAGAACTGTTGTTTCATACTTAGGAATGTTTATATACAACTCAGGTCTTTGCCACTTTGATGGCTGATATTCTGTCTGTTCTTTATATTTCAAATTTTGATAGCTGCATGCATGTCCCTTTGGGTTGGCTGTTTCATAGACAGGGCTACTAACAAATCTCCAATATATGAGTTTTATTGATACTACTAGAAAGTGTTATCTGATGAGACTGTGAGATACATACATCACAATCTCATCAGATACATTTAAATATCAGTGACTATTTAAAGTAATATATTGCCTGACTAAAAAGATAACCAATTTGCAGGGATATTTATGTTTCTGGGCTATAAAAGTATACAATAAAACTTAACCAGTGATAGAAAAATATCAGTGCCCAGAGAACAAGGAGAAAACAAGGACCATTGGTAAACTCATCAGTCTATATTTGAGCCTTAAGGAAACTTCAAATGGAGGAATAGCCAAATATATTTCTCAAGGCCTCGAGGCAATGTGTTTTTAAGTTGAACTCTTTTTGAAAAAAATACTAACTTTGAGTTATTGTGAAATATTTTGGATTCTTCAAAATATTTTAGACATTTGTGTGTTTTGTTCATAAACAGTACATATGTATTCTCATATTTCATTTTTATTCTTTCAGCTGCAATAATTCTAGGTGACAGCTAGAGTCACATCATCCACTTTTACAGAATTATGATATCAAGAAGTTAGAAAGAAATGTAGTCATCTTCAGGTCTTTCTCACGTAATATATTCTACCTGAAAAGGTAGCTGTCCTTAGTATGCGGACACTTTAGTATGTTCCATTTACATGACTTTAATTTGTGTAAATCAACAATGTGCTTATAATCAATACTTTACACTATCATGCCAGACATGGGGAAAGCACCTTGATACAATATGTCTCTTATAATATGATGTGCTTACAAATCAGGAAAACAGATGAGGATACCAGGTGCAGAGAGATTAAGTATCTTGCCTAAGGTATGTGTCAGAGCTCTAATTTGAAAGCAAATCCAATTGGTTGCTTTATTCATTATATATATATTAATATAGAAATACATATACTATATATAGTAACTAATAATAAAAATTTAGTTATATTAATACTAACTGCTTCCATTTACAGAGCACTTACTAGTATATGGAGAGAGCGTCAGATTGTGTAGATCTCCATATTCTTGCTGCTGATTTTCAAAGCTGACTTAGGGAGTAACAGTGACCATGAATTACATTGCTTAGCACAGTAAAAAGTGCCTCTGACTTAATAAGTAAGTCTTCATTGTCTTACTTTATTTTACTTCCCAGGCTTTTAATGAACACAAAACCCTGTGTCTGTCAAGATTTAGTCATTATTTACCATTTATACTTTCTGAGGAAAAGATTATGTCAGTGATACCATCCTTCCAATCTTATTAAAAGAAATCAGCCAGCTTCCTTTGATTATGAATCTTTTCTCTTTTATGTTTATTCATTCATTCATTGGGCTATTATTTCCTGAGAATATATAATATACAAGGTGCTACTCTAGAGCCAAATTTAGCAGTGGACAAGCCAACAAAGTCCCTGCTCTTATAAAGGTTGGATGCTTAAAGAGAGACAATAAATGAATAAACCCATACTACTTCAGTTGGTAACAAGTACCATGAAAAGAAAGAGCAAGAAGTAAAAATTGACAAAACAGGATGGAGATGTAATATTTTGGCTGTTTTGCTGCAGTCTCCTAATTTATTTAAATATGATCTTGCAAACAAGGGGTCTAAATAAATTTGAACTGTCTTATCTGTGATCCTTTAGGAGTTTCTTTAATATGCATTTCTTTCTTTGTAACCAATGTCTCACCAAGACATTGACTTTGAAATGTTGTGAGTGATACCACTCAAGATGGAACTACATATGTGGAAGTAGGACAGAAAATCTGCAACATTCTATAGCTGTCCAAAACAAAACAAAAAAGCAAAACACACAAACACACATAATGTTAATGATTTTTTCAATGCTCATAAAAATAAGCAATCGGGGATTCAGGTTTCCCCATCAAGAAGTGATATGATTGGAATCCCATCTTCCCACATAAGAAGAAACTGTGGCTAGAAATTTTCGTGTGTGTGTGTGTGTGTGTGTGTGTGTGTGTGTGTGTGATGTGGCTGTTGGACTCCAGCTGGAATATAGATTTGGCCCAAAGTTCAGAGTGGAGCAATAAGATTGTTTTAAGGTTATTGATTTTAAAAATGGCCAGGGAGAAATTCTGAGCCATTGTGTTCTTGAACCCTAAAGTGAGAAACCTATTATTAGGAACTGAATTTAATAGTATCTGGACTGGTTGGGAGACTGATGGAGAAGTGCCTGGAAAACCATGGGCAGTAGAGCATGGAGGTACATCATTCCAATTAGGATGGCGTTTGAATGGTTCTATTCATGTGCAATAATCTGTAAGCTGAGGACCTAGTGCCAACATGAACTGTAATGACTCAAAGAAGTGAAAACATTCATGCCAAGGTGCAAAATCAACATTTCTTAACAAATCTGTTGAGTAATTCCAGGTGTTTGTACTGAAGTTCCCTGATAATTAATATAACTTTTTCAGTTATTAATAGCCTTAGACCTCATATGGGTCTGAGTTTTATAAAGTGATTTTGGTCTCCTTGTTTGTTCTGAAAAACATGGAATATCCATATCTGTGTCAGTTCAATTTGAACTAAGAAAGGCAGACATGATTTGTTGAGATTTCTATTAACTTAAAACTTTTGGGCTTTTCATTTAAACTAAATTCATGAAATATAAATTTATTTGTATTAAGAAAAAAAGTATTTCATAGCATGTCATAGAAAAAGAGTTTTTTAAGAGAAGGATAGAAGGCAATTAATTTGTAAAGACTCCAGATTTATAAGAATGTTAAATTGCCATAATATAAAAAACTAATAGTTAACTAAAGAACACTATTTAAAATGCTAAGGTTATAATTTTTTAAAACTCTCATTCCTGAAATATTTTGAGGAAAATGTTTAATGCATAAAGTAAGCAGGGGTACATTTGTTCCTATTTTGAATGTTCTCCCATGGAGATTTGGCCTGTCTTTTATACATACAAATAAAAGCTGCCAGGAACCCTCAGGCATTAAAGAGGAGCTCGGTACATGTTAATGTGGAGATGGAGCTTATAAACACACGGCATTGAAAGTACTGAAAATGTATCACCTATTTTTAAAAAAATCAAATATCATATAAGCTTAGATTTTTTTCATGAAATCCTGAACTGCAGAGCATTACTTAATCATTTAAAAAATAATGGGGCATTCAAACATCTTTTGAAAACCCTAAAAGGGAAACTAATAATCATTAAAACACACACACACACACACACACACACACACACACACACACACACACACACACCCTATCATTGTCATGTTCTGAAAAGTGAAAAAAATAAAAGCCTTTCAGAATGTAAAATTGATTTCCTGTATATTGAAGTACAGCATTAGAAATTTGGTCACAAACAGTTTTGTATTAAAGAAAGTTCTATTTGAAAGAACTAAATCAAAGCATGTAATAAAAGACTACTGGAAAAATCTTCTCTACTTCAGTTTTTCTTTAGAAATTTATTTAAACAGCTTGTCATTGATTGACATGTAAGCTTTTATTCTTCTAATGTTTAACTCAATTCCTTTATTAAATAAGGTATTTTTAAAGAATAGTTTGGATAATTAACCAACTTTATGTAAATATTAAAATTATAATGAATGTATTTCTCATTTAGAGTGAAGATATAATATTTAGAGCTTTAAAATGGAAACAATAAAAGAGGAAAGTGTCTACAATTTAAAGTAGATTAAAATCAGCACATATCCCCCTTTCTTGATTTAACAATTCTTATTAAAATCTATATCAAACATTAAACATTTAAAAAAATCTAATTTCAAGACATAAAAAGACATCCCTCTGCACTCAGCAGATCTACACTCTCGCATGAAAATGGAGTACTAAAATATAATATTTATTTGTTGGTAAATGCTAAAAGATTGATGATTAGGGAGTTATAGGGGCTTGTACAAAGTTCCAAGTACTATATTTGTTTTGTGGATATCAAAGAAGATTTTATATGGAGGAGATGATATTGAATTGAACTTGAGTTATGCCAATAGAGCGGGTCAAATTAAAAAAAATAAGGCAGATAGGAATCTTAAACACAGAGAATGGTAATAAATCTAGAAGCAGTAGAAAGCTTATTTTCTTACTTGCCATGTTACCATAATATCACCTCAGTTCAAAACTTGGGTGAAATAATCAAATTATTCTAATATTTATTGAGCATCTAGAATACACTCAGCACTATGTTAGGTGTTATGGACCTATAGAGGGCCTGAAAGAACAGATCAGTTCAAGAAAAAAAAAAGTTAAAATAATAAAAGCTGTGTACAATTGAATCAAAGAAACTAGGTCTTTGCATCTTATTGTAGAGAAGCTTCACTGAATTAAAGGAAGATGTTTCCCTTTATGCTTTAACAGAAAGAAGATGTTAGTTTCCCAAGTTTGATATTTTGTTGTATACCCTGATGATTTAGAATATGAGAAATATGCTCTGTGTTTGGAAAGCAAGTAGTCTAGGGCTGGGGGAGAGTGTATTTCTATCTCACTCGGTCCCTGTACTGTTTTCTTCCTCGCTTGCTGCTAAATTCTTCACAATACCTTTATCAAATAGTCTTGTTCACATGACGACTCTTGGCACAGGGATGGACCATGTGATATTTACATGAGATTCACTGTTAGAACAACAAAGCTAAGCCCTACACAGGATGATCCTGCTTAAAACAGTTCTGCCATGTAGTTTGGCAACAGAACCTATGATCTGGTGACTAATAACACAACAACTTATCTTTAAACTAAAAATATTTCTGACCTAGTCATATTCTCATCACTGGCTAATGGATCTATATTATTGCCAAACCTGCTTCTAGGTAGGTATGAACCTAGTAAACTGTAATTTGAATATGATCAGAGACATTAAATAATTACATTTCTTAGATAAAAGTATCAATCTATTTCATTAACCAACAGCCATGACAACTATGATTTCACAGGCCCAGGACAGTTAAATTATGACCATAAAAAGGCGAAATTCTCACTTCACATTATTTTGTAATCCTTTGTGTCTGGTAAGGTTGAGTGGTCAGTGGCTCTGGCTGGTGGATATCAATGACCCCATTGGCAATTGTTAGATGATGAATAAATAGGTACAACATATCTCCTCCTGGATGTGATGATTCAACTGAGGTGAATCCCTTGAGCAAGAAGGTGATTAGATAGGTGAGAGCTCATAGTGGAAAAAAACACACACAAACAACCCTCTGTTTTCTAGTTATTCCAACCTATGTCTAGGAACATAAAATTGCAATTTGCTGAACAAAGGTCATGAGGTGACAGGCAAGCAATGTTACAGTCAGATTTCAAGGTGTCTGGAGTGGATATCATTTAGAATCCAAAACCTTAGGGTTAACGTGGAATGATTTAAAGTACCAACAGCACATTTGTACCAGTGCTCAAAATTCAGCTTAGGAAAAACAGTTTCTTTGGTAAGAGATATGCTTTAAGGACTGACAGAATATCCTAACTGTGATAATTAAAGTTGATGTCCTTCCTGTCCTTACCAAAGCTAATTGTTATTTTAGAAAACAATAGAAATGAAACACAATTACTCACACAGACATCTTTTTAAATTTCTCTTATTTGTTTGTCATTCATTCATTCATTCTTTAATTAAAAATATAGTTATTGACATTTAACTACATATGCCAGAGCTGGAGATATAGGCCTAAAAACACAAGATCAGCCCCAGCCCTCCTACAGCTCTCATTCAAGCAGGGCACATGAAAGAAACAATTTATTACACAAAAAATTATCAAATTACAGTTTAGTTAACAGGTACCAAGAACAGTAAAGGGTGCTAGAAGAGTAATGGGGTATCTGATATGATCTGGGTTTAGAAGATGTTTTCTGGAGACACCAAATTCAACTGCTGTTTTAAGGATAAGTAAGCATGAATAAGAGAGAGTAGAAGTTACCAGAAAGAGTGTTGTGAGTATAGAAAGCAGCATGTGCAAACATGCTAAAGCTGATACCTAGGAAGCCAGAGTCTCAGAAGATGGGGTTAATAGAGATAATGAGACACGATAGACTGGTGACGGTGCCCCCACTATGCTGTGCTTCCTATTCGCATACAAAGGGTCGTGGTATTTATTTTAAAAATAACTACAAGACATAAAAGGTTTGTGAACAAAATTTGACATCACCATATTTTCATTTTTAAAGAGTGGGATGCAATGTGAAGATTATTTTGGATTGAAAATGAGAAGAGTAAATAAAGACAAACTAGGCCCTGGCCAGGTGGCTCAGTTGGTTAAAGTGTTGTCCCATACACCAAAAAGGTTGTGGTTTCTATTTCTGATGAGGGAACATGCCTAAATTGTATATTCAATCCTGGTCAGGCATATATGGGAGGCAGCTGATCCACATTTCTCTCACATCAATGTTTCTTTCTATCTTCTCTCTCTCTCTCTCTCTCTCTCTCTCTCTCTCTCTCTCTCTCTCTTTCTCCCTCCTTTCCTCTCTCTCTAAAATCAATAAATATATTCTCAGATGAGGATAATTTTTTTGTTTTTATTTAAAGAAAAAAGACTAACTAGAAAACTATTTGTATAGTTCAGAGAAGTTATGATAGAATTTTCCACTAGCATGGTAGCAGTAAACCTGGAAATAAGAGAGATGAGAAACATTACTTAAGTGGTAAAATTGACAGGATTTAATAATTAATTGAAAATTGGGAAGGCAGAGAATGGTTTGAAGAATGAATCTATATTTAAGGTACAGTGCTGCCATTTATTAGAAAAAATAGCACTAAAGAAGGAACAATTTTAGAATTAATCATGGATAAACCTGAACAACTTAATTATTTATAAACATGTTACAGTCTAACAAAGTAAGTGGGACAAAATAGTCAGGTGTTAATAGACTTTATCTGTCACTGGGACAGTGACCAAGATATTTAACATAAGTGTTTCTCCTTTTATGCATAAAGCAACTAATTGCAATATATTTAGTGATGAAAAATGGCTTCCTCTTTTAGAAAGTGTACTCTCCTACTCTACTTCATTCATTACTCAGTAATTTACAAATGCATATTGTACAAGTTACATATTCCTGAGTTTGTAATGGATGCTGGAAATATTGCAAAGAACAAGGAAGATTTAGACTTGGGCCATATTACCCTCCCAAGCTATCTCATGTGAAGGTATTTAGAATATATACCAGGAAGAAAAATGGTACAACCCTTCCTTAGACAATTTAATTGTAAGTCTCAAATATTTTAAAATGTTAATGTTTTGATATAATACTTTTACTTTCTAGGAACATATATTTAAAATATCTGAGATAAAGAAAAAATTATGTTCAATAATGTTTTTCAGTGCATTTTATAATGTGAAAAATCAGAAACATCTTGACAATCAAGAATTGATATTTTGATGATATAATATATTCTTATAATATAATATGAATAATTAAAATTATAGAATAACATAAATATGAAAAATGCTTTCTGTATTGTCCAGTGCAAAAATATGTACATATGATTCTCATAATAAAAATGTAAAATATAAATATTGATATACATGATTAAAATGGAAAATGTACATTTCCAAATATTTTTAAGTAATGATATTTTGGTGATTCTTTTAATTTTTTCTTTGTCAATTCTCACCTGAGAATACATTTTTTTGCATTGATTTTTTTAGAGAGAATGGAAGGGAGGGGGAGAGAGAAAGAAAAAAACATTGATGTGAGAGAGACACATTGACCAGTTGCCTCCCACACATTTCCAGAGACAGAGCCTACAACCGAAGTAAGCACTATTGACTGAAATCAAACCCAAGACACTTCAGTCTGCAGGTTGGTGGTCTAACCACTGAGAAAAAACAGCTAGGGTCTAATTTTTTTTCTGTTCTTCTCTCTCTAAATTTTCTACAATGACTATGTATTCCTTTTAACCAACAGAAAATATCTAATCAGTATATTTATCATACATATAATTCTTTTGTTCTTGAAAACCTTTTGAGGACAAGTAATTATTGCAGAATTCAGTGTGTGTGTGTGTGTGTGTGTGTGTGTGTGTGTGTGTGTGTAAAAGGGTGGTTATGAAACTATCTTCGTAAGTTTGAGGCTTATTTTAACCAGGAAGGAGTAAAAATTTATTACAAATATTTATGCCTTTTCATTCCCTACAAAAATGGTTACTGGGTACATTCATGAAAGCTTTCTCCATCCCCACTCATATTCAGGGGAGTTAATAGATGAAAATTGATTCTTCTATCAATGATGTTTTTATATGTAATTTGAATAGTATTTTAGTCACAATTGTTGAATTTTAGGAAAAAAATGATGGAAAGCTTTATTTCATAATAGACCTATTATTAAGTATCTCTACTAGTACATTTCACAAGATGACTTCTGTTAGAACTCTGCAACCCTGGAAGTAAAAGCTTCAAGTTCTAAAATTAAGAGCTTTCTTGGAAAACCTCATTTAGTATTAGGAACCATGGCAACCAGCCAATGTACGATATAGCAAAGAAGGAAAATGTAATCCAATGTGAGAAGAGTTCGGCTTGAGTGTTACCATTTACTTGCTCTTAGACCTTGAGAAAAATCTGTTTCTCTGCTTACACATAGAGATACTATTTTTTTCATTTAATAGGTATTTATTGAACACCTTCTATGTGATTAAGGAAGCTAGGGAAGAACAATGATTAAATTATGTGTAGTGGGGTAAATGTTTTAGGAAAAGTATGTTAAGACCCTGAACTGATGGATAGTGAGTGAAAGAGAAGGATGTATAAATTTTATCAAATGAGACTACTGTGTAAAAACAAATTATAATTCAGACAACATAATACATGTATTTTTATATCTAATGTTAAACCATTACCATGGTTATTTTGAATTGACCAGTTTCCATGCTTTCTTATAACACTAACGTGAAGATTTAATAGAGCATTTACTCACGCAATTTAAAATTGTTATTGCTTTGCTCATGTGGATGTTATAAATGTCTTTATTTCTGGATGGTCTACTATTATTTATTACCAAGATTATAAAAGAAGTCTCTTCTGTAAAGTGGTCTCTTTTCTTTATGCAAAGAAGAGGCAGCAAGTTTGAATCTGAAGTGTGGCAACGTGCATGAAACCTAGACTAATATAGCTTATATGTTTTCCAAGTTTTCATAGTAAATGGCACAGTTTTTATTAATTCCATTTCTCTCCAACTCTAAACCACAATTGTATTGAATCAGCAAAAATGTGTCAAATGCTCACCCTGAGAACTGAGTCTTCAGTATGGGACTTAGACCTGTAAGGAAGCAATTACACTTGAGAAAAGTGCTCGGACATTTCCAGGTCCCGGGAGAACAGTTGGAAAAGTAGCACATAATGCCACAGGTGGGTATCAGTAAAAGCTTTCAGGAAGAATTATGCTCAAATAGGAGACCCAAAGAAACAGAATGTCTTAAAGTATTTTCCTTGTCCCTAAATATATTCTCAAAATGAAGGAAAGTGGATATCTCCAATTTAATTGTTTTAACTGTCCACCTGGTCTAACTTTTCCTTTCATCTTACACTCATGGAAATGTGTTTCAGAAATGGGAGTATTAGATGAATAATCTTAATCTGTGGCATATAATGAAATGTTAATTGATTTTATCCTACATAATAAAAGACTAATATGCAAATAGACTGAATGGCAGAACAACTGGAACAACCGAACAACTGGTCACTATGACATGCGCTGACCACCTGGGGGCATGCGTGAAACATGGTGGGCGTCGGCCATGGCAGGATGGTGGAACAGGTGAGCAGGGGCGCCAGACCAAGGCGGGGCCCCAGTTGCTGTCACTGAGGCAAGCCACTGGTGGTTACTGAAAATTATTTGCTCCTGCGCGCCATGGTCACGTCTAGTGCTCGCACCCACTGCTGGCGCCAACCCCGCTCGCTCCCACAGCCAGTGCTGGAGCTGCTGCTCATACCCACTGCCGGTCCCTGGCACCAGTCCCGATCACTCAGTGCCATCAGGGGGTGCAAGTGGCAGCTGCTGGCCCTGATTGCCCCTAAGGGCTTATCCACCTCCCCCTGCTCCTGAGGGGCAATCAGGGCAGCAGCTGCCGCTTGACCCCGCTGATGGTGCTGGCCCCGCTTGCACCTGCTGCTGGCGCTGGCCTCAATCACTCCATGCTTTCAGTGGGTGTGAGTGGAGCAGCATGTGGGAGCAGCAGCGGTGGGAGCAGGGCTGCTGGCAGACAGGGGACCGGGTCTGGGGTGGGAGGGGCTGGGCAGGGGCACAGAGGATGGACCGAGACCTGCCCCTGTGCCTACCTCAGCCTCGTGGCCTTTCAAGGTGCATGAATTTGTGCACTGGGCCCCTAGTAATTATATAATTTGCTAAGAAATAAAATCACGATCTGTTGTGGAATCATTTACATGCACGCTACACTGTTCTGTGACACTGATTGGTAGCTCTCTCTTTATACAATAGACATGGATTTTTCTACCTTCCTAAATATACCTTCATTTTCTACTTCACTTTTCTGTGTAACAATATTTCAGATTCTTTTGTCGTTAGTATTTCCCTGAATCAGACAGACACAAAGTATATACATTTGGCTCTGAAATTTGTTTGCCTAATTTGGGATATGTGAATATCATTAACATGCTATCTACATTTTTGCTACCCGCACATTTATTTTGAAACCATGTAATAAATAGGGAACTCAAAATTCCTCTAAGCACCTAACTACATCTTTGGTCCTGCATTACTATCTTTAGATAGCTTATACTCTCCATGAATGTTAAATGACTTTCAGCTTTTAGAGTGAAATATTATGGTGCACTGCCAGATACATGACAGTTGAAACACCCACAGACTTTTGGTAGAGAATAAATCAGTGAATGTTCATATGGGTGAACAGCGTCTTAACAAAAAAAACCATATATGTTCCAATGAAAGGTTTTATGAAACAAGTTTGATAAAGGTATTTTCTTTAGCTATATAAAAAAAATCACCAAAATCTATCAAGAACATACTATTGCCCTTTATGCTTTTTACATGTCACGTGCAATTAGCCAAGCTCCTTGAGCTGTTTGTAACAGCTGTCTTCAACTCAAGAACAATATGTGAGTCACATTGTCAGAAAAAAAATCTTCCTAAGTCCTTTGCTTGAAAAAGTATTTTTTTTTCTCTTTAAGAAATATCTAGGCATATGTGAAGAAAAGAACAGTACAGGTTAAAATAATTTTAAAAAGAGAGGAGTGTGGAAAAAGCAAGACTGTTTCTGCTTAAAAGTTGTTCCATATGGCTCAGCCAGTGTGGTTCTGTGGTTGAGCGTCGACCTACGAATCAGGAGGTCACTGGTTCAATTCCTGGTGAGGGCATATGCCCTGGTTGCAGGTTCAATCCCCAGTAGGGGGCGTGCAGGAGGCAACTTATCAGTGATTCTCTCTCATCATTGATGTTTCTATCTCTCGCCTTCTCCCTTCCTTTCTGAAATCAATAAAAATACATTTTTTAAAAAATCAGTCAGTCCCTGAGACATGGTAGTATGGCAGTATTGAAGGGTGGCGGGGGGGGAGGAAAGAGAGATTGAGAGAGAGAGAGAGAGAGAGAGAGAGAGAGAGAGAGAGACTGAGAGACAGGTAGGCTATTCAGGTCAATCTGAATATGTTTCCCCCTCTCTGGACCACCCTCTGCCCAGGGCAGCTGGTATACCAGAGCTGGCCACCAAATGCATTGGACTGACCCTTGCCAGGGCAGGGAATGGCAGCACAGAGCTACAGTGTTCCATTGTCACTGGTGTGCTTAGGAAGTATGATATTGCTGCTGCATCCAGAATCAGACCTCCCTGTCATAATCTACAAACTGATACATCACTCTTGAACCCCAGGAATGTAATAAATATGGCCACTGAGAACTCTACCAGTGATTCTCCAGAAAACAGTAAACTCCCTGAAGACCATGTCTGCCTGGGAGAAGCAGCAAAATCAGTAATAGTTCTGCCCTTTCCTCAGTTTTGCCTCCCAGTGTACACGAGAAGACATCGATTGGTCAAACCTAAATCCCATTTTGAATTGAAAGTTCCAGGAAGTCTGTGAAACAATTTTTAGCTTTAAAATTATCTCCATTGTGGGAAGCACATTAGAAGTAGGAAAGTCTGATGGGCCTAAAGATAGGATATTGTGTCAAATGTTGCTGAGTATTCAGAAAAAAATGTAGTTGGAGATATGCCAATTGGATTTGAAATATAAAGGCCATAGTGCCCTTAACAAATGAAGTTTCTATCAGAATCATGGAGACAGAAACTTTACAGACTTGGTGAGCCTTGCATAGGAATGTATCTGAATTAAACTCTATACTCCAAGCATTATGAGAATTAAATCAATTATTAGGTCTTGACATCCAACTCATTGCTTCCCAGGAGACATTTAATGTGAGGACTATGAAGAGCACAGTTCAAAGATCACAAAATTAAATTGATGGGTTGGAGTTTGCTAGTCTATAAAGTATGGATATCAGTGTTTTTAGCTTAACAAACCCAAAGACATATTAAGAACACAATATGTCTGTATTTTCACAGTTGGCTGGCCATACTGCAAGTGAAAATATGGAAAAGCATCAAGTCTGAGCAATAAAGATAAGGTCCAAAGGAGATAAACAAACAGTTTGTTTAGGAGTTTATGAACCAAATGTAACTTGTTTCAAGCAAAGGTCTAGAAAAGACTTCATAAGGAAGACCACAAAGGGATGGTTTGTGTATCAGTGCGAATGGTGCCTAATGCAGAAGTGAGCATGACTGTGCATAAAGGAACCTCAGTTTTGGCAAATAAAATTGCCAAATAATTATGATGGTTGATATACTTTTTTTTAAATCTGTGTTCTTTTTCAGGGTTTGGCTAAACATATCACAGGGTCCTTAGTCAGCTTTGATATAATAAAACAGTTATTTCACAGGGCTCTACTACCAAAAATTCACATTTTACAAATTGGAAAAAGAGTATATTTCAAGCTGTAACATATCATGCTCTCTTCCTGACCCCAAAGTAGATACAAACATACCTAGTTCTGGGGATACAATTTTAAATTGATCCTTCCCCTTCCATACACATCACATACTTTCCACTCACCTTTTCACTCCCATCCTCCTATAAATGATTTGCCAAAAAATGCATCATTTTGACTGTTTGGGAGATAGCTGAGTATAACCTTCATGGAAGAACTTTTGATTTCCTAAAGTTCCTATTATAAATGACAAAAGTAGCATCATGTTTTCTACCTGTTAGACAATGCAAATCATTCTTCCTCTTCTCCCTCCTCCTCCTCCTCCTCCTTCTCCACCTCCTCCTCCTCCTCCTTCTCCACCTCCTCCTCCTCCTCCTTCTCCACCTCCTTCCCTTCTCCTTCTCCTTCTCCTTCTCCTTCTCCTTCTCCTTCTCCTTCTCCTTCTCCTTCTCCTTCTCCTTCTCCTTCTCCTTCTCCTTCTCCTTCTCCTTCTCCTTCTCCTTCTCCTTCTCCTTCTCCTTCTCCTTCTCCTTCTCCTTCTCCTTCTCCTTCTCCTTCTCCTTCTCCTTCTCCTCCTCCTCCTCCTCCTCTTCCTCCTCCTCCTCCTCCTCCTCCTTCTTTGTTATTTGGCTACTTTAAAAAAAAACAAACAACTCACAAATATGTGTCCCTCCGTGAATTTCATCCCTCTGTGTCTTTCAATCTAATCCATATTATAGCATTCTCCTCCCTTCTTGTGTTCATCAGGCAGTTCTCTTTTTTCCCCTCCCATGAGTTCCCCTTCGTTTACTTCTCAGATGGACAAACTTTTCTGAGGAAAATAAACCTTCTATTCCGTGACCTAAAGGGAAGCGTGGCAGGATCAATTTTCATTTGTGGTGCAATCTTGTTACCCTCTGCCCTGAGAAGCATTGTCATGGAATTCGGTAAAGATGAAGAGATCTTTCCTAAGGTACATTTCATTCCCTAAACTGAGTCTCAAGCATATAGGTTGTAATGAATTATCTGTGTTTGTTTATCCCTTTAAAATACTACTTAATAACTATCAATCACCTGAAATACTGATGTTGTAGAGACTGTAAAATATACCTTTTTATAATTTGCCAGTGATAAGACTAATTATATGAGTAATCTTGATTTTCTTACAAAAATTTAAAACCTCTTTTCCATAAATAATTGAGAGATTTTTCATAAATTATCAGTGTTTTTTCTATTAATAGTACTATGTTTACTTATAGTTAGGCAATCTTTGGAGGTTTTTTTTTTGTGTGTGTGTGTGTGTGTGTGTGTGTTTCTTATTCTACAGTGAACATTATTTGGAGGAAAATCTGTAATTGGCAGAAGTAAACAGGATATTCTTTTTTTTTTTCTCAACATTGGAAATGGGTTCCTTGAGTGTGACATTTAGGGTACTTGATTATAAAATTATGTTTATATGAAACTAATTTTCTTTCAACATAAGAATTTAAATACAAATCCCTGAGTAGCTGTGGTCTGTAACCCTCAAATTTATATGAGATTATAGAACCCTTTGATATTAATTGAAAATTCCCCACTTCATTTTTTAAATTCACTTCAGTTGAAGAATACAATCAAAATGTTACATTTAACACATCCAGAGCTAGATTATTAGAATATTCTTTTGTAACTGGTCTATGAAAAGTTTAGTTACGTTGTCAAGGTCAACTTAATAATAAGCCAGTGACATTTTCTTCAGAATATTCTCTTTTCTTTCATTCTTCTGCTGTTTCTCCATTCAGCTTTAGTACTGACAGGTATATAATTGTCAAAAGCTAGCAAATCAAAATAATGAAATGATTACATTTTGAGTGATGAAATTGTTATGAATACTGCTGAAAATTTTGTGAGTAGAAACAGCCCACTCTACGCTTTTTTCATAGCTTTCCTCCCACCCAAAGCTTTTTTCACTAACTGTAACCAAAGCCAGTGCTAAAGATTTATTACAGGAGAACCTTCAGAAAACAATACCTGTCCCCAACCACCCCACCACCATCCCCACCCCACCAAACCCTGCCCTGTCCTCTACTCTCTCTCTTTGTTTTATCAAGATTGAAATTCCAGAGCAGCATTTTCTCACGTTCAGCCACTCTGTGTCAAGCCTGTGATCCTTTCCCTCAGCAAGTTAGATTTTGAGGAGTTCTCATGTGACTTTTCATCACCGGATAGAGTGAACATGAGACTAAAACAGTGACTGTTCTCATATTTGTAAAGTTAACACGAGTCCATTAAGAAGAAGAAGGTGGGCCGAAGCCGGTTTGACTCAGTGGATAGAGCATCGACCTGCGGACTGAAGGGTCCCAGGTTCGATTCCGGTCAAGGGTATGTACCTTGGTTGTGGACACATCCCCAGTGGGGGGTGTGCAGGAGGCAGCTGATCGATGTTTCTCTCTCATCGATGTTTCTTGCTCTCTCTCCCTCTCCCTTCCTCTCTGTAAAAAATCAATAAAATATATTTAAAAAAAAGAAGAAGAAGAAGGTGGGTTGGCAAACTAAGCTTCAAAATCCACCAAGCCAAAGAAACCATCTGCATATCACTTCCAGAATAGCACAGAGTCTATGGATCATTGCAGTTACTATCTTAAGTCATATTCTTTTTCATTAGCTCTAGATGCAAGTTCAAATTTTTCATTTGGCTGCTGGTTTATTTGACGTAGACATTCTTCTGAAAAGTAAATTGTGGTGAGTTTTTTGTGCATGTTTCCATGTCATTGAATTTAGGATAAGCACTGCAAAGTGGACATAAAGTCCTCTTGAGGATGCTAATTGCCATCATTTGCAAACCTGCACATGTAAATAATGAATGAAAAATAGCAGATAATTACATGGAAAAGAAGCATGTGATATTATGCAGAATCTTATATGTCAACCAAAAGAAAAAAATATATACATACAAAAAATAAAGAAAACCTCAAATCCTAGATAACTTAGTCCTCTCTCAATAATAACTGCCTCTCACTTCTGTTGTGATCCCTGGGCACAGAGATAACTACACTGTTCTGGTGCTGAGCAAAATAATGTTGTGGGTTGTGCTGTGGAGTAGGTACCAGATATTCTTAGTTTAGTGGAATCTCAGTCACATCCTGATCCTGCATGAACTTGAACAAGACACTTGCCTCACTACAGCCTTGCTTTTTTTTAATTAGTGAAAAAAAAGTGGGGGGGGGGGCAAGGGCGGCTGTTTAAACAAAACAATATAAGTGAAATAATTTTGTAAGATTTAAATCTATAATAATGTAATATTTATTTTGAATAAGACCAAACCATTGATAAATGACTAATGAGTATGATTCTCTCTAATAGCACACACCCACTCACTAGAAATCAGAGAGAAAGACAAAATTAAATAAATCTCAGGAAAAGTACTTAGCCTTCTGGGGTGATGTTTGCTCCAGGGAAGGAGGCTGACTGGTTTTTCACTCAAGGAACACAACCTAGCCAGGTTTGGGCTTGACATAACTTGTGGACATGCTTTGTTGTGATTTCAGTAAGCCGCTGGCATGGTAAAGGCAATGTGAGTAGGCAGCCTTATGCTAGGTCACAGTACAAGTAGCTTACATCCATATTCCTTATTTCAAACTTAGTGACAATCAGTCATGTTTACTGGACACCCCCTGCAGACAATTGAGTGTGTGATTTTATTTTTTTTAAATATTTTAATTAATTTTAGACAGAGAGGAAGGGAGAAGGAGAGAAACATCGCCCACAACTCTAGCATGCACCCTGACTGGGAAGTGAACCAGTGACCTTTTGGTGCATGGGACAATGCTCAACCAACTGAGCCACACTGAGCATGGCATTTGTGAGCCTCTTTATCATCAAATATATATTGTCTCTCTGAAAAGCTCCAGATATCCTGAGGAACTCAAGAGTAGAAATATAAGACTTGATATATGTCTCCTTGGATCTGGCTAATACCCTGAAGGGGAAGCAAATTAAGTAAAAAACACATTGTAATACAGAGCATCATTCAATAAATTCATGTGTTGTTAAAAGGATAGGGTTGTGGGAGCAATAATATCCAGCTGAGGTGACAAGGAACAACTAGGTAGAGCAGAAAATGTCTTCCATTTGAGGCGCGGCAGAATTGTAGAGGATGAGAAGAAAGGGAAACAGGAAAGACACTGCTAACAGAGAGAATGTCAAAGGACTTTTGAAGACTCCTAGGAATCAATTAACTTTCTAAACTCCTGGATGCATTTGTGGTACCATCAGACAATCTTTTTAATTTTGCATTACAAATCACAAATAAAACACCCTGAAGGATGAGTTGATATTAAATGTAATCATTATACATATAATACAAACTAAAATATTGGGACCTGTTATTACTCTTCATATAGTATTATTAACTATATATTTTAAATGACTGATTTAATTGATTAGATTAATCAGAGTGGCAACAGTCACTTATATAAGTAACCATGGTGTCATGATGAGAGTTATGTTATTCTGAGTTAGTCAAGGATTCCTGGTGGGATTAAGACTGGTAGTAAAGAAATGGTATTATTTCACCCTTTTTTTCCTCTCTATTTTTTAAATTAAATTTATTCGGGTGACATTGGTTAATAAGCTTATATAGGTTTCAAGTGTACATTTCTATGTTACATAATCTGTATATTGCATTGTATGCCCACTACCCAAAGTCAAATCATCTTCTGTCATAATAAAAGATGAAAATATTGGCATTTCTGAAACATAAATGGACCTTAAATGTTTCATCTTTTCTTATGGCTCAATAGTTTTCTGTTGGACCACATCTTCTTTATCTGATCACTTATTCAAGGACACTTCAGCTGTTTCCATGTCTTGGCCACTATAAATAATGTTGCAATGAACATAAGGGTACATATGTTTTTGAAAATAAATGTTTTCAAAAATTTCAAGTAGATACCCAAAAGAAGGGTTGCTGGGTTGTATGGTAACCTCCATACTGTTTTCTATAGTGGCTGCACCAGTCTACACCAGTAGGGTTCAGGGAAGAGAGGGTAAAAGGGGTCAAATATATGGTGATTAAAGATTTGACTATGGGTGGTAAACACACAATGCCATATATAGATGAAGTATTATGAAATTGTACATGCACTTGAAACCTACATCATTTTATTAACCAATGTCACCCCAATAAAGTTTTAATTTAATAAAAGATGCACAAGTTGCCAGTTATAAAAATAATAATTGGGATGTAAAATACAGCATAGGGAATATAGTCAATAATCCCATCTAATAAAAGGGTAATTTGCAAATTGACCATCACTCCAACACACAAGATGGCTGCCCCCATGTGGTCAAAAATGGCCATCCCCATGTGGACACAAAATGGCCACCACAAGATGGCCAGCAGGGGAGGGCAATTGGGAGGGACCAGGCCTGCAGGGGAGGGCAGTTGGGGGTGACCAGGCCAGCAGGGGAGGGCAATTAGGGGTGACCAGGCCGGCAGGGGAAGGCAATTAAGGGCAATTGGGCCAGCAGGGGAAGAGTTAGGTGTCAATCATGCTGGCAGGGGAGTGGTTAGGGGGTGATCAGGCTGGCAGGGGAGTGGTTAGGGGGTGACCAGGCTGGCAGGCAGAAGCCGTTAGGGGCAATCAGGCAGGCAGGCAGGCAAGCAGTTGGGAGCCAGCAGTCCTGGATTGTGAGAGGGATGTCCAACTTCCCGTTTAGGCCTGATCTCATCTGGCCTAAACAGGCAGTCAGACATCCCTTGAAGGGTCCCAGATTGGAGAGGATGCAGGCTGGGCTGAGGGACACATACCCTCCCCTCCCCCCACCATGCACAAATTTCATACACTGGGTTTCTAGTACTATAATAACTATGCATGGTGTCGGATGGGTACTAGACTTATCAGGGTGATCACTTCATAAATTATACAAATGTCTAAGCATTATGTTGTACACCAGAAACTAATATCTTTGTATGTCCACTGTAATTGAAAAATAAAAAAAATAAATTTATGTTTAAAAAAAAAAGACTGGTAGTAAGGAGTCATAACAACAGTCCTAGACAAGGAAATAGAAGACCTATGTTTTGTTCTCAACTCTGTTCATACCTTAACTGGGCATTTTTGCTTCATGATTCCTTAAAAACAATCTTGTCTCTTTAGTGATTAAGTGAACAGCAATTAAAACAAGTCTTGAAGGACGTGCAGTTTAAAGAAAGTCACGGTTGGAAATGGAAGCAGAAATTCTGAAATGTTTGAGACCATCTATTGACCAGGAACTTATCAACAGTATCAACATCATTCACACTAAAATTTGCTCTCCAATGACACGCATTGAGCATTGGATTGGTTTCCTGACAGTGCTCATCTGGCTAAAGTGAAAGGAAAGCATTAGTTAAGCACAAAGTGCAGGGGAAGAACCATGGATGCGGAGTAGTCACTGGAACAGAGGTCCCTCTTTCTCTGGATATTTGAAGCTGAAGGTGGTGACACGATTGCAGGAAAGGGATCCATCTATTTGACAAGTGTCCAGAGCAGGATTTGTCATATATATGAGAAAAATCCCTCTTCTCTATTGAGAGGCATAACCTTCCACACTGTAGTCACACTTACAAGATATGCTGCTCCATGGAACCTTAAATGCTATTGTGTGACAGCCAGGGCTCTTTATTGCAGATAGCAAAGTCCATTCCTGCTGGTTTAAGCAGAAATGGTTTACTAAGGCATAATTGATGGTTTATGGAACATCAGATCATTGGGAATGACAGAGGATCATACCTGTGTTCCAAGGTCAGGAAAAAAAAATGTCGAACCACAATGTGGGATACTTTTAGGGTAAACAACCATGAAGTTGATACCTGTTCTTAGAAACCCATGGCTGGGTTGGTTGCCAATATTTCATCATGCTGTTGAGAACACCTGATACCCCTTTGGCCAGCTATCAAGTTATGCAGGTGCATTGATTGGAAAAAACTGATCATAGGCCTGCAGTGTAGTTATAAGGGGATCAAAGACCTTTGTTTTTATATATCCAGCTTATTTAGTAAAGAAAAGGAAGCTAGAAGAATAATAACAACTAATAAAAAGTAATACCATTAATAATGGTAACAACAACGATAGCTTTCATTTATATAGCACACATTCACAAACCCTGGTATAAGCCTTTAACTGTTTTATGCATCAACCCGCAGACAAATTTACGGATGTAAGTACTCACCTGAATTTCACTTCGCATAGGGTCTCAGAGGTGTAGCTAGCGGCCTCAGATCACACAGCTGCTGATGGCAGAGCCAGGCGATGGACCCTGGCAGCCTGGCTCCAGAGGCCATGACCTTAGACACTATTGGGTACTGCTTCTCATGCACAAAGGAAGGGAACTCTGACAATGAGGAGAGGGTGGGTATGGCAAAAGGTCAGTGATAAAAATTAATTTTTTAAAAAGCCGACTTTATTGGCTTTGGTAAATAGATGGGCACTGATCTACCATTTAGCCCCAAGCAAGACTTTGACTCTAGGATGCAGAGCAAAAATACCACACTGAGGAGTTTTTCTCTTCTAGGATACGATAAAGGTTGTGCAACTTGTCTGTGCTGTGCAGGGAAGTGAGAAGCATTCTGGCTATTTCTATTTCTTCCAGCCCTGCCGTTTGCTTTACTGCCATAGAAACGTTTACTGGTGGCATAGCAGAATAATGTGTGTAGGAAAGGTCAGGAGAGGCTGTGTGCTGCCTCTTGACATCATCAAGAAAATCTTTGGCCTCATTGTAATTACAGATCCTTATCAATGGCCGGGAGAAGAAATAATGAGAATGCATTTTGAGTTTCAAATCCCAGGCTGATTATGGCACATACAAGTTGAGAAAAATCATCTCTGACTTATAAACAGAAAATCTGAAATGGAAATCATTGAGGAAAAACAAATATTGACTCAGTGTAACAGTTTTTAACTACACTCTAAAAGGCAGCAGGCCAGATTTGCTAGAACAATTGCTGCCCTTTCATATGACATTTTTATTGTCTGATTTTGATGTGAAATGTTTGTCCTTTGTTGTCTATATCATCAGGATACATATGCCTGTTAATCACTTTATTTAGAAATACCATTGTTCAGATGTTAGCATGGCTCATGTTCAGGCTTCAGGGACAATATGGCTCTCTAGGGGGTACTTTACCTGATGAAAATTTTACTCCTAAATGATCATTTCTTCCTTGCCTAAGTGTCCTAATAAATACCACTAATGAGCATACTAAATATGTTCCTTCTTTCTTTATGTGCTAGGTCACCCCTGAACATATCACAGATTCATTTTACTTACAAAATGGAGCCATTTATTTACTCTTTAGGCAAGAAGTTCTTTGTTTAAAAATCATTTTAGTACTATTTTTTCTTATTGGGATCATTAAAACATTTGAAAGCTATTAATCTGAGGATTACACATAACAAAGATATAAACCCTAAGAGGAAATAAATTACAAAAATTGCATAGGAAACAACCTCAACATTTCAGTAAGGTTGCAAATAATACTTTTTCCTATTCTACAGTAGTAGAAAAGATTTTTAAAATATGGTATCAATGACACATTTTTATAATCACAAAGCATTGTTTTCAATAAATGCATTTGAGCTAACGTCTATATTAAAAAATCAATTAATTTCATATGAACTTTTTTTCCTAGAATTCCATGAATTTCCTACATCAATTTGAATTCTTTATGTGCACGTTATATGTCATTGTAGCAAAGCACCTACAAGATGTTGGATTGGATAAACAATTCATTAATGATTCTCAAACTATGTTCCAAATTAGGCAGCACCAAACTGGAAGTGGGTGGGAACACTCCACGCAAAGGAGCTAGAGGGGATTCTTTTATAGAGAAAAGGTGCGTGCAAAGCAAGCCTTTGGCTATATCTTAAGTGTGCTTCTACTATGAGGCTGTTCAGTAAGAACTACGATGGCAACCATAGAGAGAGGCACCTAGACTGGGGAAAGGGTCAAGTTGGATAGGGGACACGGAACCCAGAAGATCTAGGAAATGGATTGCTTAGGAGGAGGACCCCTCAGTAGCTTGTGAAAGATTGGGAAGCTGATTGGTTAGTTTAAAAGGGCCCGTGGTCTCTTCCAAGCCTGAGTTAATGTAATCCAGATTTAACAAAGCACTCTCTCTCTCTCTCTCTCTCTCTCTCTGATAACACTCGCTCGTCCCATTTGTTCATGCATTCTCTTTCCATAACAGCACGTGGCCCTAGCAGCCACACATCCAGCAAGCTCACGGCTCCAAGCGCAGGATCTGCATGCGAGCCTGGGTATGGCAATGCAGCCAGTGCCAGCCAGGGCACAGAGGGGAACAGAGACCATGCTAGCCTGCTATCTGGATAAGGACAAAGGCTAAACTGGACTAAGCTTCGGCAAGACACAGAATTCTTGGATACTGGCCATTGTTCTGAGCCTGATAAAGGCAAGGTTGGACTTTTTCAAGAATGGGATGGATGGAGATAAGACACCAGGAACCTGGGCACAACCATTTGTTTCAACCCCAATAAATCTTACCACTAAACCTCCTCCTCCCAACCCTGGGTCTCAGAAATGCTTTTCTCATGACTCTCTGAAAGGACCCCATTTCCACCAGTAACAGTTGCATTCAAAACACTAAAGAAGGAAGAATTGTCTTACTTTCAGCTAGTTAATAAGAATACCCAACAGGCAGGTCGTTCTAAAGGCTGGACATTCCCATTGCCCTATGCACTCTCATTGCCTACAGGTCTTTTCTTTTTTAAATATTTTTATTGATACTTTAGAGAGAGTGTTAAGGAGAGGGAGAGAGAGCAAAACATTGACCAGTTGCCTCCTACTGGGAACCTCAAGCCCCCTAATAGGGAGTCCACAACCTGGGCATGTGCTCTGACAGGGAATTGAACTGACAACCTTTTGGTACCTGGGATGGCACCCAACCAACTAAGCCACACCTGCCAGGGTGTCTAAATTCTTTTGCTCTAAACTCAGATGCCATTAACTGTATACATCATTTTAAAAGTTTATGCAGTCTGTCTAAGATTTCCATGGTTTCTATTTTATTGTATTATGTGATATCAACACAAATACAACTGGTAGTCATCAGGCTGGTTTGATAACATCTTTTTGCTTCATTCAAGTCTTTTTTTTAAAAATATATATTTTATTGATTTTTTACAGAGAGGGAGAGGGATAGAGAGTTAGAAACATCGATGAGAGAGAAACATCGATCAGCTGCCTCTTGCACACCCCCTACTGGGGATGTGCCCGCAACCAAGGTACATGCCCTTGACCGGAATCGAACCTGGGACCCTTGAGTCCGCAGGCCGATGCTCTATCCACTGAGCCAAACCGGTTTCAGCTTCATTCAAGTCTTTTATTTTTTAAAATTTCTTTATTGATTAAGGTGTCATTTAAGTCTTTTAATGCAAAGTAGAACATAATTGCTTCCTCTTTAGGCTCTACATCTCAGTATTTTTAATTTTTTAAAATATATTTTTAATCTTTAAAAATATTTTTTTATTGGTTTTAGAGAGGAAGGGAGAGGGAAAGATAGAAACATCAGTGATGAGAGAGAATCATTGATTGGCTGCCTCTTGAATACCCCCTACTGGAGACTGAGGCCTGCAACCCAGCTATGTGACCTGACCAGGAATTGAACTGTGACCTCCTGGTTCATAGGTCAATGATCAACTGTTGGGGAGCACAGAAGACTTGGCTGGAAAGTTGTAAGGAGGACATTCTGACAAAAGGGAAGTGTGTGGAAGGCCGCCTGCCCTGTTTATCAGAATTCCAACTTAGGGGAGACTTAGGGGAGTGTGGAAGGCGGCGCCCCTAATTATTCCTTGACCTTTCCAAACAAGCCTGTGCACATGCAGACCCCTGCGCAGTTTACTGGAATCCTTATGCTTAATCCCTGGATGCCCTTGTCTAGAGGACAATGTAAACACGTGTGTTCTCCCAAGATTAAGCACCCTCCTGATTGTATCTAAAGATAAAAATTCCCATAAAAGCCTGATGAGGCAGGCAATCGAGGCTGCTTGGACCCTTGAGCCAGGAAAGTCCCTGAGCCCTCCCCTCCACAGTGAAACTGTGTTGGAGTAATCTGTTCATCTGTTGTTCAGGGGTTGCTGGTCAGCCCCGGCAATCAACCATTGAGTCAAGCCGGTTGGGCTGCATGCATGACTCCCAACTGAATGAGTCCACGAAGAATTCCTTAATCTCTTACTTCCTTCCACTCCATACATTGCACACATCAACTTAAAGGGGCTTTGAGGACTTTGGCATGATACATCACTAGAATTTAAGTCACATATCACATTGAGATGAGTGAATTCTGAGGAGAAATGAGAAACACTTTTTTCTGTTTTAATAAGCAACTATCCAGAAAGACTGAATGCACTTGATTAGAAAGTAAAACTACATTTTATGAGCATGCAAAATGTAAAAGGACAGAGGAACAAGTTTCTTGGAGTGTGTCATCATTAAGCTGACCGTGCCTTGAATGGCAGGCAATAAAAGCAGGCTATCACCATTACCACACTCACTACATAGCTAGAAAATATTGATTACTTGGTTTTCATGAAAATTACATAATAAATTCAGACTTGATCCACCATTTCCCTTCTCTGTATTTGTTCTGAATTGCTGGTGAATCCATTTTTTACACATTTAAATCTGACTGTTTTCCCCATAGAGGAATGTGGGTTACCCATAATGAGCAGAATCGAATTTGTGTTCAGATTATTAATGGATTGGTAACAACTGTTACTGTGCCATGCTTCTCTCAACAGCTGTTTATATTTTATTTAAAAATCTGTAAAAAACATTTCCATGTAGTCCCTTGATCTGTATAATAATTTCCTTTTGTTCCAAGCCACTGAAGGTGTCTTTGAACCCACAAGGAACTATTCATCTATTCCTTTAAGACAGGTCCACTTTAATCATAAGAAATGATCATCATGAAAAATGAACTCTGAAATCAAAGTGAGAAAACAAAGGTGCGTGAACTCTACCAGGCAATAGAATAAAAGTCAAGGCAGCTGCTGAAAAAGATCAGTCACTCTTGTTCTAATAGCTCTTGATTTGCACCAGGAAGCTGTCTTCCTGCACTGCACCAAATCTCTTTCAGTTATCTTTTGTGTTTACTCTCTACTTACAGCAGCTTCTCTAAAAATTCTGCTCACTGTTTGTCACAGTCAGGAACAAGTCTGTTACGCTCCCCCTGGTTGATAAGTAGGCGTTGTTACTTATGGATATCCTGTTGTGCTGGTCTCCCGTAGTCTTGAATTTTCTTATTGTTCAAGCCAGAGTGATCTCAGAAGAGCATTCTTTGTGAAACACAATGTCTACTTAAAAATTTGTCAATGTGCTACCAAAAATAACTTGGCCATGAGTCCAAATGACTGTCCTCTCTGCATGTTTCATTGTGATTAAAGTTAAACCAGAAAAATCATCTTCAAAATGGGCAGGGGAGGCAGAGCATCATCCTGCAATTTGCTGTATCATCTACAAAATGCCATGAAAGGAACGTTTCTTTTTGAAGCAAAAGATGAATAAGGAAATGTGAGTCTATAATACGCAAGTGGAATATAAAAGGACAGACATTTTTACTGCTGTGTCAATGAAAGGTATGGATAAGTTGGGTTGGATGGGGTGGGATGGGTGTAAGGAAGGGGAGAAAAGTGAAAGAAAGAGACTAAATAAATACCAGACTTCTGAGAGAAATGGTGATTTTTAGTTTGCAACTTTAAAAACTTTTCTATAGTAAAATTCAAAAGTGTTCATTTTTATCACTTTAGGTAGCAATCTTTGTTTTAGGGGAAACCCTGGAATAAATATATGAGCAATTGCTTGAGTTATATTTAATATTGCTTACTTATAATGTTTTAGAAGCGACTATTTCAGATATTTATGAGACATCAGAACGTGGGTTTACATAACTTTTAACATCTTCAATGTCTTTTTCGTACACAAAGTAGTTCTTCCGTGCACTCGGAACACTGAAGTCCCATTGGTGAAAGAAAATGAGAGACTGGGTAGCTGAGGAAAGTAGGTTTCAGGCTGCAAAAAGAAATGAATGACTCTACAATCTAAACAAAACCCGGAAAAAAATAACAAAATATTTCAGAAGAGGAATACGTTTAATTGCAGTCCCAGGAGAGGTAATTTATGTGCCAACAAGTTATGTGGGTTTTATGTGCCTATTAGTTTGCTATTCAATTAAAAAATGTGTACTTACCATGGCAACACCCATCTCCCCTGATACACAGGCTAATTTGAGTCATGTAGAGCACCTTCTCAAAGCAACACACAAACAAGCCATCAGATTCCAATAGATGCAAATTTCTTTAAAGCATATCATTGAAACAGATGTGCTCCAAATGCTGTTTTTATCTGGGACATGCTTTCTGTGTTTCATGGTAATGATAACTCTGAATTATAGAAGGTCTCTTTAATAAAAATCAAGCTGCAAAATAGTAAACACCATAAACTAACAAGTGATCTTTAAAAGAGAAATATTTTCATTTATTAAGGAGTAAATTGCCTAAATTAAGTGTCCCATTGGTTATGGGCTAATTACATTATCTCCTATTTTCTCAAAATATTTGTTTATATTTTCCTTGCATAAGGATAATCCACATATATTAAGAAGTAGAGATGGTAATAATATATTTGCTTTTTTCATCTGTATTTTGAAGAACCAAATTCTAGGAATTATTCTGGTTATTAAAATAGTTATCCTAATATATAAAAAGCCAGGAGCCATCATGACCAAAACAACCGGATGAACAACTGAACAGCAGGCTTTGTGGGCTGACCAGGCCAGCAAGGGGGGGTGGCAGTTGGGGGTGACCAGGCAGGCACGGGGGACAGTTGGGGGCAACCAGGCTGGCAAGCAGGTGAGCAGTTAGGAGCCAGCGGTCCCGGATTGTGAGAGGGATGTCCAACTGCCGGTTTAGGCCCAATCCCCGGGACTGGGCCTAAACCAGCAGTCGGACATCCCCCAAGCGGTCCCAGATTGGAGAGGGTGCAGGCTGGACTGAGGGACCCCGCTCCCCTGGCCCCCGTGCACGAATTTTGTGCACCAGGCCTCTAGTACATTGATAAAATGGATGAGACTTATCTAGTGAATTTTAGAAGCCTTTATGTAAATTTAGTTGATTTTCCTTTTAAAGGATTTGGTTTGCATGCAGGTTTTGATTTACTTGTTGTTTTTAAAAAAAAATATTTTTATTGATTTCAGAGAGGAAGGGAGAGGGATAGAAACATCAATGATGAGAGGAAATCATTGATTGGCTGTCTCTTGCACACCCCCAATTGAGGATCGAACCTGCAACCCAGCTATGTGCCCTAACTAGGAATTGAACTGTGACCTTCTGGTTCATAGGTCAATGATCAACCACTGAGCTATGCCAGTTGGGTTGCATGCAGATTTTTATATAATACAAATGCTTCCTGTTACCATTTATATATTAAGAATAAGCTATCACTGAAGTAAATAGGTAGCTTAGTGGCTAAGAGCAGGGATTCTACATCAAAATTTTAGTGTTTGATTTTAAATTCTACAGTTTAAAAATTGCAGACTATAAGCAAATTATTTAGTCTCTCTTTGGGCCTGTTCTTAATTGCTTGTAAAACTGGGTTAACTAATCTTATAAATCTGATCTGAGTATGGTATGAATTAATATATAGGGTGTCTCCAAAAATGTACACACACAGTTTGAATAATTATAAGTATAAAGGCAGTATTTATTAAAATACATTTCAAAATTGAGCTATCAATTGTTAAAGTGTGTACACATTTTTGGGACATCCTGCATATCTGTCTTATAATACATTTGTCATCAATGTTAGCTCTTTCTTACAATAAAGGTAAGGTAATCTTATATTTTTAGCAGTTCACAGGACACATTTAAATAACTGAATTATAAAGCTCAATTTATATACTATACAAAACAGTATTCATAAAAAACTTAGCCACAAAATAGCAGTTGGTAAAAAAGATGTGTTAATTTTCTTCTTCTGTCATAGTTAGGTTAGCTAGTTTTTTTTATTAATAAAATGATGATAATGTCTAGACTTACAGGGTTGTTATGAGGAGTTAATGATCCTATCTAATAAAGAGGGAATATGCTAATTGACCCTCACACTGTCACAAAGATAGCGGCATCCACAGCCAATAAGAAGGGAATATGCTACTTGACTGCCCTGCCCTCAAATATGGCGGCTCCAACAGCCAGTAAGGAGGGAATATGCTAATTGACTGACCAGCCCTCAAAGATGGCGACACCCTCAGACACAAGATGGTGGTGTCCAGTCCCCTCAGCCCCACCAGAGCAGCAGGCGTGCAGTAAGGCCAGGCCCGCCTCCAGGTGGGCCCAGTTGCTCTGCGTGCCTGCCACTGGAGTCCCCCAGTCTCCTCAGGCCCCCAGCCACCCAGGGCTGGCCTGAGGCACAGGCAAGCCTCAGATGGCGGCTGCCCAGCCACCCAGGGCCGCCCGAGGCTCGGGTAACCAGAGCCGGCAAAGGCTTGCACTGCGGACAGTGACAGCAGCAGAGGTGTGATGGGGCGTCGCCTTCTCCTGATCGCCAGGTCACCTCCCACCCCTGAGGGCTCCCAGACTGTGAGAGGGGCAGGCTGGGCTGAGGGACCACCCTCCAGTGCATGAATTTTCATGTACCAGGCCTCTAGTATAATATAAATCAAGTTTCAACAATGAAAGGCATATGACACGCAATTAATGATTAAAGATTTCCTTCATACCTATGGCCCAATTTGACAATATCAGGTATCTTCAAAAATGGAGAGTAGATTAATATGTC
Source organism: Cnephaeus nilssonii (assembly GCF_951640355.1). Taxonomy (NCBI): domain Eukaryota; kingdom Metazoa; phylum Chordata; class Mammalia; order Chiroptera; family Vespertilionidae; genus Cnephaeus; species Cnephaeus nilssonii. The sequence continues at coordinate 46,399,701 of NC_137078.1, read as the reverse complement.
TAAATATTGTTAAATTATTGGGTATTTATTAAAAAAAGTAAGTTAAATATAAAATAAACAGAAGAAAAGATATATTAATTAGAGCAGAATCAATGACATTAAAAATAGGATATTAACAGAGAAAACAAATAAATCCAAAAGTTGGTTGTTTAAAAAATAATAAAATTGATAAGCCTCTAGCCAGGTTAACTAATTAAAAATGACAGAAGACACAAATATAATATCAGAAATGGAAGATGGGACATTTCCATAGATGCTATGAATAATAAAAAGATAATAAATACTTTATTAAATGAACATCTCTATGCCCACATATTTGATACCATAGATAAAATAAACCAACCTCTTACAAAATACAATCTGCTAAAATTCATGCAAGAACAAGTAGATAATCTAAATAGCCTCAATCTATTAAAGAAATTGAATCAATAATTAGTAACCTTCCAAAACAGAAAGTTCCAGACCTAGATGGACTCACTGGTGAATTCTACCAAACATTTAAGAAAGGAATTATACCAATTCTTAAAATATCTTTCTGTAAAAAAGAACCAGAAGGAATATTTCTCATCTTATTCTATGAGGACAGTATTATCTTAATACCAAAACCACAACAAGACTTAAAAAAAAAAAAAACACCCAAAAAACTATGGACCAATATCTCTAATAAACATAAATATAAAAATCCTCAACAAAATCTTATCAGATAATTTCAAAAATGTATATATAAAAAGAGATACACCACAAACAAATAAGATTTATTGCAGTTTTGTGAGGCTGGTTCAACATTCAAAGGTCAATTAATGTACTCTGTTACACCAACAGGCTAATGATAAAAAATCACATGGTCATATCACCTGGTCATGAAAATTATTTGGAAATAATCCAACTTCCATTCATGGTAAACAAACAAACAAAAACAACTTTTAGCAAACTAAGCATACAGTGGAGCTTCCCCAAGTTGATAAAGAGCACCAACAAGAAAAATAAAAAATTACACCTACCATCATACTTAATAGTGGGAAACTAGAAGCTTTTCTTCTAAGAATATTGTATCATCACTTCTTTTAAACATTGTACTAGAGGTCCTAGATAATGCAATAAGATAAGACATAAAATAAAAGTTATACAGATTGGAAAGGAAGAAATAAAACTGTCTTTGTTCAAGGATGATATGATTATCTATGTAGAATCCAAAAGAATTAACCAAAAAATTGGAACAAAAGTGATTTTGCAAGATTGCAGGATGCCAATATACAAAAGTTAATCTCTTGCCACTTACCAGCAGTGAACAGTAGATTTTGAAATTTAAAACAAAATGTCATTTACATTAGCACCTCCCAAATGAAATTCTTAGGTATAAAGGTAACAAAATATGTCTAAATCTATGTGATAAAAACTACAAAACTCTGATTAAAGATATCAAATGAGAACTAAATAAATGGAGATATTTTTAGGTTCATGAGTACAAATTTCAATATTGTCAAAATTTCAGTTATCTCAATGTCCCCTATACATTCAAAACAATCTTAATAAAAATTATACTAATTGATTTGTGGATATCAACAAATTAACTCTAAAGTTTATACAAAGAGACAAAAAAGACTGAATAGCCAGCAAAATGTTAAAAAAGAATAAAAATTTGGACTACTGACACTACTCAACATTAAGGCTTTGTATAAAGTTATTGTAATTAAGATAGTGTGATATTGGCAAAATAGTAAATTGATCAATGGAAAAAAAATAGAGAGCCCAGAAATAGACCCAAATAGATATAGTTCACTGATCTTTGACAAAGGTAATACAATGAAGAAAAGGTAGTCTTTTCAACAAATGATTCTAGAACAGCTAGATATCCACATGCAAATAATAATAATGTAGACAAGGACCTTATACTCTTCCCCAAAATTAAATCAAAATAGTCAGAAACCTAAATTTAAATGCAAAATCATAAAACTCTTAGAAGATAACATAAGAAAACTCCTAGGTGACTTTGTGTATGGCAATGATATTTTAGTTTCAATAACAAAGGCATATCAATGAAATAAATACTTGATAAAGAAACTTATTAAAATTAAAATTAAAAGCTCCTGTTCTGCAAAGACACTGTCAAGAGTAAATAAGACAAGCTATAAACTAGAAGAACATATTTGCAAAAGTTATATCTGATAAAGTACTTCTATCTATCCAAAATATACAAAGAACTTTAAAAACTCAGCAATAAGAAAATAAATAACTCAATTATAACATAAATAGATCTTAACAGATACCTCAACTATAAAGATAAACATTGTAAAAAAAGATATTAAAATATGCTCAACGGTATATGTCTTTAGGAATTTACAAATTAAAACAACAATGAGATACTACTACACATGTGTTAAAATGGCCAAAATCCAAAACGCATACCAAATGCTGGTAAGAATATAGAATGAAAGGAACTCTTATTCATTGCTACTAGGAATAAAAATGGTACAATCACTTTGGAAGACAGTTTAGCAGTTTATCATAAAACTAAATATTCTCCTACCATATGATCCAGCAACTACATTCCTTGATATTCATTCAAATAAGTTGAAAACATCTACAGAGAAACTTCTACACAGATATTTATTGGATTTTTTTTTTTTAATTTTCAAATGTTGGAAGTAACCAAGATGTCCTTTGGTTAGATGAGAAAACTGTAGTACATCCATGCAATGAAATATTTCTCAGCACCTAAGAGAAATGAGTTATCAGCTATAAAAACATTACTGAGTGAGAGAAGCTAATCTGAAAAGGTTGCATACTTCCAACCATATGACATTCTAGAAAAGGCAAAACTATGGAATTAGTAAAAAGATCAATGATGCCAGGAGTTGGGGGAAAAGAAGAAATGAATAGATAGAGCACTAGGGTTTTGGTACAGTAAAACAATTCTGTATGATATGAATTGATAATGGTGGATACATGTCATTATGAGAACCCACAGAATAACCTATGCCAATAGTGAAACCTAACTTAACTATGGACTTTAGGTGATAATTACCTGTTGTTGTAGGTTTAGCAATTGTGACAAATGTGCCACTCTGGTGGGGTTGTTGACAGTGGGAGAGGCTGTGCATGTGTCAGAAAAGGGTATCTATGGTTACTCTGTACTTTCTGTTTAATTTTTTTTGTGTGTGTGTGAATGTAAAACTACTTAAAAAAATAAAGCATATTTAAAAAATAAAAACATTCTAGAGGCCTGAGTTTATCATCATGTCTATTATCATCTAAATTATTGAAGCATATCAGTGACAGCCAGCCAACTCAATTTACTATACACTGCTTGTGCGAAGAACACAAGCAAATGGCAAAGCAAAGATATAAATACTATGAGTCTGTACTTTAATATATTCAGAATTTTTCTAACCAATAAACTCTCAGCATCATAAAATCCCTTGGCAATAATCTATGAATATTTGAATTTTAATTGTTCAATGTGAAAGATATTAAATACCTTCTTAAAATATTAATATGTTATTGTGATGCTGTGCCTATAGGTATTTAGGTTTCATATTTAATAAGTATCTGTGAAAGCATTTAAGAAAGAAAATAATTCCTATATGTGAAGATGGATACACGATAGAAACAATCTCCTGCAGGGCCTTGAAGACATTTTGTTTTCTTTTTTACTAAGTGCAGTAGGAAATAATTGAAATTTTTTAATCAAGGAAGTCATATTATTAGATTTGTAATTTAAAAAGATCACTCTGGGTGCTTTATGAAGAATGTAGTCAATAAAATATACAAAGACGTACATGTCTAACATGAACCAGGCAGGAAAGTTTAGGCCGTGCTAAGATTTCAAAAAATCAGTATGTGACAAAAGCAAGAAATGCAGAAACAAGGACAAAAAATAAAGTGCATGAGCATAATGAGATAAGCATGAGAAACTTTTCTTAAAAAAAATATTGCTAATAAAGACCTGGTGACATGCTGGTGGTTATGACATGCTCCCTGACAATGCACAGAGAATGGCCAAAAGTAAATCTGTTGAAGAAAAAGTTGAAAGCTATTGATGATAATATAAATGAAGTTTAACTTAAATGTAATTATAAGTCTATCTTAGGATGAAACAAGGAAGTTAAAAGTGAAGCAACAAATAAAGATATAAACCATGAAGAATTTCTTTAGGGAGAGGGGGGAACATAAATATACAAAGGAAAAGGCTAAGTTGCAAAATAAATCAATAGAATTTTACACATAGATACAATCTCATAAAATATTTGACTTTCCTTTATAAATGAAAAAAGTTATATAAGGCCCCTAAGAAAATAATGGATTGCCTGCAAAGGCTAAAATTTCCAATTCTAATAAATGCAGGAAGAAATAAGAAAACTGTAACCCAAGTGTTTTTTATATAGATATAAGTACATGAGAGTAATAGAAAAACAAACAAACAAACAAAAAAAAACAACCTCAATACACAGAAGATAAATAAATCAGAAAATTTATTACATACATCAAATTTTATAAAATAATAGTTAACAACTACTCTTGCTAAGAGATGACAAATATATGTATATATTTATAGATACAGATATAAAATAACAGAAAATTAGAACTAGGTATTTTTTCTTGCACATTTAGACAATAAATTAAATAATTTAACATATGTTAGCTAGAGTAAATAAGCATTCTGAATCAATCAGCATCGTTTCCTCAGCATGTCTTTCTCAGTCATTTTCTCAGTTCAAAGAAATTTTTTTATAACTTCCCAACTTGGGCCCACAGTTCAGATAGACCATATTGCAAACTTTGATATCCACTATTATTAAGACAATAACAAACATTGTATTAATCCAGTAATCATTTAAATGGCTAAACTATTTACTTGATTGGAACACTGTGGGAGAATTACCACAAATATATATTTTTTTCTGATTTTCTCAAATCCTACATAAAATTAAAATTGATTTGAAAATCACATTTGCCATTTTCCCTGTCAGGAAACATGAACAGTCCTAGCTGGTTTGGCTTAGTGGATAGAGCATTGGCCTGCGGACTGAAAGGTCCCAGGTTTGATTCCAGTCAAGGGCACATGCCTGGGTTGTGGGCTCGATCCCCAGTGGGGGTCATGCAGGAGGCAGCTGATCAATGATTCTCTCTCATCATTGATGTTTCTATTTCTCTCTCTCTCTCCTTTCCTCTCTGAATAATATATATGTATATGTACATATACATATATATGTATATATATACATATATATTTTAAAAAAGAAAAATGAACGACTTTATGCATTATTAAAACTTGTAAAATTGATTCAGTCATTGAGCTTTTTAATTGTGATAAGTCCATAACCTTTCAGTTGAACGTATTTTCTACCATGAGTCCGGCTTCATATCTTATTAAGATATGAGTTTTGATTCAGAATGCTTAAAAATCATTGTCATTATCTCATAAGGCTATAAAAATGCATTTAAAATCAGTAAATAAGTATGGTAACATTTTAACAGTGATAATAACTAAATATTTTAAAATATTTGTACTGTTTATTTTTAAATTTTCTATAATGAAATTATGACATTGATTGTATAATCACAAATTTGATGTTTGTAAAGGCAAGGAATATAATTTCATATATATTTTACCTAAATTCTAAAAATCAGTAGACACGAAAGGAAAAAGGAATACTCTTAAATGGTAAAATTTGGTAATTTGGGAAAGTATATTTTGAGTAATTATTTCCATTTTATACTTTTTATATATTTTTTATTTTTGACAATATAGATATTATAATAGAAATCATGTTCATTAAACATATGAAGGCATATATTATGCACCCTGGGCAGTGTAGCTTAGTGGATAGAGCATCAGCCCTCACACCCAAGGGTCATGGGTTCAATTCCCTGTCAAGATTATGTACCTGGGTTGTGGGTTCACTCCCTACTCCGGTCAGGGCGGGTGTGCAAGGCAACTAATCAATGTTTCTCTCTCACATCAATGTTTCTCTCTCTTCCTCTCTCTCTCCTCTTCCTCTCTCCCACTCTCTCTGAAAAGCAATTGAAAAAATATCAAGTGAGGATTAAAAAAATAAAAGCATAAATATGCAAAAAGAAAAAACATACCTAACTACTGTTTTTTAAATATAGTTGGTATACAATAGTATATTAGTTTCAGATATACTATATAGTGGTTCAACATTTATATACCTTACAATATGATCACCACACTAACTCCACTGATAGTCTCTCACTGTGCAAAGTTATCACAATATTAGTGACTATATTCCTTTTCACCTTTTTCACCCATTCCCCTCCGTCCTCCAACTTTGGCAACCATAAGTTTGATCTCTGTTTCAAAAAGTTTTGTTTTGCTTTGTTTTGTTTGTTCATATATTTTGTTTTTTCAGATTTCACATATAAGTGAAACCATACAGTATTTGACTTTGTCTAACTTAGCATAATAGCCTCTAGGACTACTGAAGAGAATATATTTGCAAATGATAAATTTGATAAGGGGTTGATACCATAAATTTATTTATTAAAAAAACTCATACAACTCAATAAAAAAATCAAATGAAAAGTGGCACAGGATATGAAGAGACATTTCTCCAAAGAAGACATATAGATGCTAGCAGACATATGAAAAGATGCTCAACATCACTAATCAAATGCAAATCAAAGCTACAATGAGGTACCTAGATAGTCTTTAAAAAGAACCAATATGGAGTACTTATAGCAAAGACATCAATAATTATAATAGTAATTATTATTTATAACATAATTAATTATAAGAAATTAATATACTACTTACATGAATATATAATTAGAATGTATTAGAACTATAATAATTACCACAAATTGGTATTAATATTTCCATTAATATAATCATGATTATAACAAATTTGTGTTAGCAATTAGATTAGATAGAAATTTCAGTATGTAGTCACCTCATTTATAATATGGATAATATTGAAGTTAATGAAATAGGAGTGATCCTTTGAATTATGTGAAAAAAATATATTGAGACTTATATCATGCTACACAAAACATTCAATTATAGACCAATAATCAACCTGAATGTGGATAGTATAACAACATGCATTTAAAGAGAAAGTATAGTAGTTCCCCCTTATTGAAGGTTTCACTTTCCCCAATTTAGGTTACTCGCAGTCAAATGCAGTCTGAAATATTAAATGGACAGTTTTGGGAATAAACAATTCATGATTTAAATTGCACATCCTTTTGAGTAGTGTGATGAAATCTTGTGCACTCCCACTCTGTTCTAATCCAATGTAAATCATCCCTTTGTCCAGTAGATCCATACTGCATATGCTACCTGCCTGTTAGTCACTTAGTAGCTATCTTGGTGATCAGATTGACTCTCCTGGTATCACAGTTCTGTGTTCAAGCAAACCTTATTTACTTAACAATGACCCAAGACCCACTAGTAATGTTGCTGGCAATTCGGGGATGCCAAGGAGAAGCCATAAAGTGCTTCCCTTAAGTGAAAAACTGAAAGTTCTCCATTTAATAAGAAAAAAATGTATATTGAGTTTGCTAAGCTTACAATAAGAACAAATCTTTAATCCATGAAATTGTGAAGAAGAACAAAGAATTTTGTCATGCTAGTTTTACTGTCCCACCTCAAACCACAAACTTTATGGCCACAGTGTATGTAAAGTGCTTAGTTAAGATGACAAAGGCAATACATTTGTGGGAAGAAAACATGAAGAGAAAATATGTTCTGACTGAAGGCAATGTGTTGTGTATGAGCCTATCCAAAGACTTCAGCAAGGGATCCCCTGAAATGAGTGACATGAAGCCATTTACTGCTTACATAGATTCAGGAATCGGTTTGGACTGAAAAAAAAAAATTACTGGTGAGGCTGTGTCTGCTGATGAAGAAGCTGCTGCCACATTTCTGACAGTGTTTGAAAAGTTAATTAGTACTATCCATGATTTCAGGCATCCAATGGAGATTTTGGAACAAATTCTTCATGGATGGGAGTGGAGAGCTATTTTATAGAAAAACTTTGGGCTAGGCAACTATTTTTCTTAAGCTGGTTGTGTAAAACACAATTTTTAAAATCACAAATAAATTGGACTATAATAAAATTAATGTGTTCTTCATTAAAATATACCTGTTAGATAATTCCACATATGCCTGACACAACTAATCTACACTGATAGACGTCAATAAAGCAATGAAATGTAAGGGTGGGTATGACATGAAGAGCACATTGAAGGGCTATAAAATATAATCATGTATTTCTTGAAGTTGGGACTAGTTTTAAGGTATGTTCAGTTTAAGAAAAAAATCATGATGATATCTTTTTAGGCACTTTTAAATATATATGTTTTACTTTAATAAAAGGTAAAAAATGTAAGAATATGTTTTCTTTATATATAATATAATCATCATAAGTTTCAGATTTGGAAAGGACTTGCTACAATGCATTTTTAGACATTCATTACTGTGATTTAGAAATTTTAAGTAGGCAATAGAAGATAAATTTGATATATGTGCCTTTTAAAATTTTTATTGAGGTGAAATTCACCTAATAGAAAATTAACTGTTTTAAAGTGAGCAATTCTATTGCATTTAGTACATTCACAGTGTTGAGCAATCACCACCTTTGTCTAGTTCCAAAACACTTCCATCACTCTAACATAAAACCCCATGGTCAGTAAACAGTTTCTCCCCATTCCCACATACCATCAGCCTCTAGCAACTACCAATTTGTATCTGTTTTTATGGATTTACCTATTCTGGATATTTCATATTGATTGAATCATTCAATATGTGATTTTTTGTGTCTAACTTCTTTCACTTAGCATAATATCTTTTTAGGTTTATTGATAGGTAGTATGTATCAGTGCTTCATTCCTTTTTTTTAGATGAATAATACCCCATCATACATATGTATCATGATTTGCTTATCCATTCATCTGTTTATGGGCATCTGGTCTGATTTTTTGGCTATTGTGACTAGCACCATTATGAACATGCATGCATATGCATTTGATTGAGTGCTTGCTTTCAATTGTTTTGGTATGTCCTAGGAGTTGAAATGTTCAATCCTATGGTAATTATATGTTTAACATTTTGAGCAAACTCCAAACTACTTTCCACAGCAGCTGAACCAGTTTACAGAAGATTCCAAATGCATATTAATTTTGGATATTTTATGTTTCTTATTGAGAAAAAATTACATTTAGGTAAAATTTACATGCAGTGAATTGCAAGAATATTAAGAGAACATCTTAATGAGTTTTGGCAGGTGTATTCAACCATGTAACCAACATCCTAATCTATATGGAGAACATTTCCATCACTGCAGAGAATTCCCTAATACTCCTTTCTATATCAACATGATTCTAATTTTCTATAGTCCAACTTTTTCTTCATTTTTATTTATACTAAATAGTCCTTTGTATGAATATACAATTTGTTTAAGCATTTTCCAGTTCATGGGAATTTGTTTTTGATTTTTTGTGATTATGAATAAAGCCAAGATCAACAAGATGTGTGTGTGTGTGTGTGTGTGTGTGTGTGTGTGTGTGTGTGTGTGTAGATGTTTTCATTTTGGAGAAATGAAAACATTTTCCTTACACATCTACCCTATGACCTATCAATTCTATTCCTTCTATGCCAAGGAATAGAATTGATAGGTCATAGGGTAGATGTGTAATTGACTTAATAAGAGACCATCATTTTTCCAAAGGGGTTGTAACATATTACAGTGTACCAGTAATATGCAAAAGTACCAATTATCCCTTACGCTTAACAGCATTTGTTCTTGACAGTCTAAATTTTAGCTGCTCTAGTGGGTGTAAAGCCATTATGTCACTATAGTTTCAATTTGATTTGCTCTGATGATGGATGATGTTGAGCAATTTTTCATATTCTTATTATTTGCTTATTAAGCTTTTTGTATAATATATATTCAAGTTTTTGCTAATGTTTTTGTCATTTGTCATTCTATTAATAACATGTAGGAGTTCTTAATATATTCTGGACATAGATTCTTTGTCAGGAATATATGCATTATGCATATTTTCTCTCAATCTGTGGCTTGCCCTTTACTTTTTTTGGTGATACCTTTTAGGGAGAAGTCCATTTAATGGAGTTCAATTTAGAAGTTATTTTGTCTTATGATTTTTCTTTCTGTGTGTTGTGCAAGAAACATTTTTCTAAAACCAGAAAATACTCTCCTGTTTTCTCCTATAAACTTTATAATTTTCTTCTTTATAATTAGGCATCACACTCAAATCAGCATTTTTGTGTGGTTTGAGAGAAGGATTGCATTTCATTTTTCCATATGTTTACCCACTTGAATTAAAACCATTTGGGGAAGATGTTCTATTTCCCATTGAATTACCTTAAAGCTTTTGTCTAATAATCAATCAACCATGTAAATGTGGTTCTATTTTTGGAGTCTTTGTTCTCATCCAGTGATCCATTAGTCTATCCAGGTAAGAAACACAGAAGGCATTTTCATTAATGTCAGAAAGAAAACAAGGTTATTGCTATCACTACTGCTACTTACTTAATGAATATTGGGTATGTGTCATAAATTGATAGCTATTCACTAAATAATGCTGTTTAATCAGAAATTACTCCCTTCCCCAGAAAACAGACTGTTCTGATATTTTTCCACCATAGAATAATTTTGTCTGCTCTGTAATTTCATATAAATGGAATAATGCAATACACACTCTTCACTCATTACTTTTGTAATGAAAAAGACTTGAGCATATTTAAAAGTTAATGAGATAATCCAGTGTGATCAAGAACTTGAAAAATATATATCTGGTGAAATGGGGTGAACATGAAAGGTGGGTGGATTCTGATATAGAACGACAGTACATGCTTTTGATAGTAATTCCTGTTTATTTTTATGTATATTTTTAACTGGGACTGATGTAAATATTGATGATTTTGTTCTCATAGCCCCCTCCACCTGATCTTTTCTTTTTCTGTTTTTCACTGGTAAAACAAACACACAAACACACACACAAAACAAAACAAAACATCTTATCTTTATCATTTATAAAGCTTTTACTATTCCAAATTGTGTAGAACTGACCACCAATTGTTGTGTCTCTATTACTTGTGGTATAAGGATATCTATAGCAGCTTTTTATCCATTATTAACATAATGTTTATTTCCTTTTTTGAAGAGTTTTTTTGTGCCTTCTGTGTCTAGCATATGATATATGCTCAGTAAATACATGGGGCTACCATGTTTTTATGTATGCAAGGTTGAAGCATGATTTTATATCATGCAATGATTCATTCATGTCTTTATTCACTCAGAATGGCCATATATAGTGATTACAGGCTCTGAAGTCAATACTAGAGCTGAAATCCTGGCTTTGCAACTGGTTCCCTGAGTGACCTTGGGCAATTTTTTCATCTCCCTGTGTCTGTTTCCTTACTTGAAAATAGGAATGGTACTACTCCCTGATTTACACAGCCCTATGAAGGAGTAAATGAGTGATGCATATAAGTTGCCTGACTAATTGCACTTTCTGACATAGAAAACACTCAAACATGTTAGTTATAAAAATTATTTTTCAGGAAAACTGTTGTGCGTTTTTACTATGTGCCAGACACTGAGCTTTGATTCAATGAATTTTAAGCTTTCAAGGAACGCATGGTCTAATTCAGGAGATAAACATGGGTAAATATTAGTAAAACAGCGGGAGGACCGTCAATGTCCTGGTTAATTAGAAGAGACATTATTTCAACAGACATTTGACAGATACATGAGAGTATGCCCTGCTGAATATTAGAGGACAGGACAATGCAAACAGAGAGAGCAAACTGTGCAAAAGTATGGTGATGTGCCCAGCTGGTGTGCCTCTGTGGCTGAGCATCGGCCCGTGAACCAGGAGGTAATGGTTCAATTCCCAGTCAGGGCACATGTCAGGTTGTGGGCTTGATCCCTATTAGGGGGTGTGCAGGAGGCAGCCAACCAATGATTCTCAACACTAATGTTTTTTCTCTCTCTCTCTGAAATAAATATAAACATATTTTTTAAATAAAAAGTATGGTGGTGTGAGCAGACCTGGGATACTGGGGAAGGGTGAGAAATGGAGAGGCAGAAAAAATGAAAATGAATCTAAGTTACAAGACAAAATGGTGGCCACATATAATCTGGGTAGAAATAGCTGCTAACATGAAGTCGGGTAAGCCATTTGCAAGTGGCAGCCTAGTGTATAACTGAATAAAACACTAAAAAATATAGACCTCTTTGTAAAACTCACATAATGCTTCTTCGAGCATGCCCAAGCATAGGCTGGCATAAGCTACCATGGGACCAAATAAACACTTTTGACATAGCTGAATAAAGAATTGACAAAATTGGTTGTTACATCAAGAATAAATCATACTTCCATTAGAGCTGCTAATTTTCTGCCCCAGTCAAAGGATTCAGCTTAAAACTAATAAAGCAGCAGCAAAATGTGCCGATTTAATTTTCACCTCTCACTTTATATCCAACCTGTATTAGAAGTGCTAATATCTATAGGACCATAAAATGGCCTAAAGCCCTCTTATTGGAGGGATAAAGTGAGGATAATGAGAGTAAATTGCATCTGGAAAATCAGGAGTTATTTGAGAACTCAATAGAACTTCGTAGGTTTCCTATATTTGAACCACACTTTATATTTAAATTATCACTTTAGTGTAAGTTTTCTATGTAAAATAAATGTACTAAAAATTATTCCCAGTTGGATTGAAGTACAACTGGTAAAGGAGATAGCCACAATATGAAATCCATTTTCAGACACAGTAAAATTCCCACACCCAAGTTTCCAAATAGTTAGAATTTTACTAGAGGCCCAGTGCATGCACTGGTGGGGTTCCTCAGACTGACCTGTGGGGATCTGGCCAAAACTGGCTCTCTGACATACCCCAAGGGGTCCAGGATTGCAAGAGGGTGCAGGCCAGGCTGAGGGACCCCACTGGAGCACGATCGGGGCTGGGGAGGGACTGCGGGAGGGCTCCAGGGCGTGTCCGGTCCATCTTGCCCATTCCCAATTGGCTGGACCCCAGCAGCAAGCAACCTACTTGTTGGAGCTTCTGCCCCCTGGTGGTCAGTGCGCACCATAGTGACTGGTCGAATGGTCAAACAGACGGTTGAACACTTAGCATATTAGGCTTTTATTATATAGGATAGGAAGAAAGTGTAAACATTTGCTATTCACAGACTGTTATAATGTCATGGTAATGTAGGCAGGACTTTTATAGACTATTCCTACTTTTCTCTTTTGCCAGTTTACTCAAATTATAACTGAACAAATGATATATATTTTTTGTTCCAAAGAACAAAGTTGATATTAAAGTTGGAATTTTAGGTAGTTGATATTATTCTTTCTATTGCTGAAGGTTACTACTATCCAGACATCAGAACATTTTTAAAAAATTAAATGATGCTGCATCCCCTGCCCCTCACTTGAAATAGTTTTGGATTACAGAAATGCAAACACCGTATCAGTTATTGATTAGAACATGAACTTGTTGACAAACGTGAACTTGATCACTTTTCAAGCATTGCTACTTATTATGCACTGTACAGTCTTAGGCAATTTAACCTCCTTATAATTAATTTTTTTGTCTGTAAAATGAAAATAACAATAGTACTTACCTCATGATGTTGTTACAAATATTTGATGTGATCATTATGAAGCATTTAGAACAGTGCTTAGTACAAACTTCATGCTCAATATAGACTTCCTCTTTAGCAATGTTTATGTGCACAGTTATACTGACAGCAGATTTCCCAGCTGTCAATGCAATATCGATATCTCTGCCATTGTGGTAACTAGAATCATCTATCCCAGGCCATCTGGGCCTATTCCATATCCTATTGGTTAGTTGTTTTTATTTTTTGTGGGTTTTTTTGCTTATATATATTTTACTTGAAGTATAATTGTCATACAACATTATATTAGTTTCAGGTATACAACATAATTATTTTATATTTTTATATATTGTGAAATGATCATCACAATAAGTCTAGTTAACATCCTTCACCATACATAGTTAGAATTTTCTTTTCTTGTGATGAGATCTTTTAGGATTTACTTCCTTGGCCATTTTCAAATATGCAACATAGTATTATTAACTACAGTGCCATGCTATGCATTACATCCCCATGACTTATTTATTTTATAAGTGGAAGTTTGTACTTTTTGACTTCCTTCACCCAATTTGCCCACCTTCCACAGCCTGCCTCTGTTCTCTGTCAGACCCTATATATCTTTGAAGGCCCAAGTTTGGCTTAGGGCCATCTTTTTAACAAAGGGCTCCCTTTATTTTTTCCAACTCCTCCTCCACACTATGTATTTTATCTAAACCTGCATCCTGTATAATAAAAGCCTAATATGCTATGTGTCAGGTCGTCTGGTCATCCATTCAACCAATCAAAGCGTAATATGCTAATCATATGCTAAGGCTGCTCAACCACTTGCTATGATGTGCACTGACCACCAGGGGGCAGACACTCCAATCGGTAAGTTAGCTTGCTGCTGGGGTCCAGCCGATCGGGACTGAACGAGATGGGCCGGACACACCCTAGAGCCCTCCCGGGGACCCTCCCTGGCTGGCCAACCTCCCACTTCCCTCCCCGGCCCCGATTGTGCACCATTGGGGTCCCCCGGCCTGGCCTGTGTGCTCTTGCAATCCAGGACCCCTCAGGGGATGTCAGAGAGCCGGTTTTGGCCAGGCCAAGGGACTCCACTGGTGCACAAATTTGTGCACCGGGCCTCTAGTTAGTAATAACAGTTAATTTAGAACTTAAATCTAGATAATATATTTTTTTCCTCCCAACTGCTCTATAGAATGTTAGTATACATGAACTTATGATAATATTTGTTAGCATTCATTGAGACATTAATATCTGCCAGGCATGGTGCTAAATGTTTGACATATATAATCGTATTTTTCCATCCCCAAGAACTGTTGATAAAGAGGCTACTGCCTGAGATCCATGGCCTCAGTTTCTGCTAATAATTTGAGGCATTAAAATTGATAATATTAGTTGGTTTTAAACTAAAAAAGACCATAAAAGTCATATGTTTCAGCTAGCATTATTCTTCTATGTTCAAAGTAGTAGCTTAACAAAGGCTTGATATAATTTTAACGATATGTACTCAAAACTTCAAGTTTCCTGTAAATAGCTCCCCTTTTCCACTTGGTATTCTCCTCATCTTATTATTTCTCTGTTGTGACTGTAGAACCAATCTACTGTGATATAAATTAATCTAATCTATAATAATAAAAGCATGATATGCTAATTAGACAGACAGCCAGATGACCTTCTGGACGAAGCCAGGGCTGCAAGGGAAGCCCGGGTCCCGGGTGCCAGAGGGAAGCCGGTGCCAGCAGTTGGGGGAAGGAAGGCCTACTCTTGCACGGATTTCGTGCATTGGGCCTCTGTTCAAATATAATTAAGACCAATTGAAATTTCAGTTCTTTATTACCAAGCAGTATTCTCTTTTTAACTAAAAAAAATTCCTCATTTTTTATTTATATCAATCAATAGTGGAACAAGTAAATTTATACAATGATTAATAAAAACTATTGCCTTTTAAAGCCTTATTGTAGGTAAGCTTTAGATATTTATCTCTCTCTCTCTCCCCCTCTCTCTTTCTCTCTCATTCCTGGTTACACAGAGCCATTTGCTGGTTTTCTTTGCTATTTTTTAATTGCTAAGAAATCACAGCAAGATATAATTTGACCCTTCAGTGCCTCAGCACACATTTAAGAGTCAATAAAATATGCCAATTACATACCCAAATAGTTATATATTCTTTGCTTTTGCTACTTTTGAACAATCCATGTAGAGACAATGAAGAAGGTCTGTTAGTGTTCCAATCCACAGTATACCATTAGCTAGATGCAAGTTTTGGGGCAAGAAAAACATTTCCTTTAATCTTGAGTTTATTTATGTGGAAAATGGGAGCCACTCTACCTGGCTCAAATAGAGATTGTGTAGGATTGGGTTATGAATTCCTTTAAACTAACTCTTTGTGATGTAATAAACTCTCCATCTATTTTAGTTTTCTGTCCTGTGCCAAACTTATTGTTGCTCTAACATTACATCCCAGTTATTACCACAGGTGGTTATAAGATGTCTCTAAACTGGAGCTGACACATATTTGCATCACTGTAATCTCCATCTATTGGTTGAACCTACCCTTGATGTTGTTATAGTGGGACTTTGTAAAGATATAAAGAAGTTAATGAAACTTTACTTTCAATTGTTTTTGAGATTGCTTTAAGCTCTCTGAAGAAATTAGCCCATCCCTACATTTGGTTAGCTTGAATAAAGCTTTAAGAATATTATTTTAGAACTTGGGTTAAATTTATTGTAATTGGAGACTAATATATACCTCATGTGCTCTTTCAGCCTATACTTTTTATTTTCTTCTAAGTGAAGGAAAACATCTCTTTTGTAAGAGGTGAGAAATAAATAACTTTATAAATACCAAGATGTGTGTTTCTCAATAAACAGTATTCTTGTGTCAGCTTTGAAGCTGCTGTGATATACTATGTACAGACACAAAAATTCCCCCCTGCTCTACCCAAGGGAAGAGGAGTTTTGAATCCTTTGTCACATGATGGATGTGAGTGATTTTCCTGAGCAAGCGTTACTTTTCTTTCCAGAAGAATTACATAGTTAAGCATATCAACTCTGATACACCTCCTTTAACAATTTTAAATTGGGCACTGCCACTTTAATAACCCACACCTGGTTAAGATTCTTGTTCCATTGAATTCACACTGCAGTAATGAGCCCTGAACATCAGGCAGAGAACATAATGAGAACAATGCAATTAATCACCAAATCATGCTCAATTTCAATAACATGAAAATTTCTTTTACACTTTCTTCTCCCTAGAAATAATATTTCATGTAGAGGAAAGGTAGGTAAGGTTTCAGTGTCCTCAGCTTTGAAAAAAAAAAAGCTAATAACAGGCCACATGAAGGTGAATGCATATATCAAACACCTGTACCATCTGTTACAGAAAATTAATAGAAATTAAGTGGCACACATCTCCAAAAATAAATTTCTTCACAGCAAGCAGAAAGACATCTTAAGAATTAAATATGAAGAAGAATAACAAAATTTATTAATAATTAGGATATCCTATCCTAGGAAAACAAATTCACAGCCAAACTTCCTAACAGGTGAATCTACTGTTATAACTAACATACATAAACAAACAAACAAACAAAAATGGGCTGGATGTCCAAAGTGCCTGGGGATCCTGGGTCACTAGTGATATGTGTGATGTAGGAGAAATCACTCAATTCTCTAGGTGTGTTTCATCACCTGTAAAAAATAAAGGAGTAGGATAGTAAGTAAAGCAGAATTTAAAAGAGAAAAATCCTATGGCTCATGGATTCTAGGTATCTGATGAGTAGAAATTACAGTGGATATTAATTCATCCCACAAATCTGTTTCACGTAGAATTATTAGTGAGATCAAGGGGATTAAAGATAAATTTGTAATTTTTAAAAATTGGTTATTTCCTTGCTCTAGTTAAATCCTGACAGACTACCTGCACAGACTAATGACATACAAAGAAGACTTGAATCTTGTACTATAATATTTGAGTAGAACATGGCCAGTTGTCTTGAAATTGACATAAGGACTACATATTTACGACTGCACATATTTCTGAAGAAGAGAGTTCATTAAGGACTGTCATTTGAAAAACAGGTGCAATAAGCTCACCTGCAGAATTAGTTTATATGCATATTTCTGGTAATAATAAAAACAAATTGGGCATTTAGGCACTAGCTATGCATTTTTGTCGACACTCTCCTTTTTTATAATCTCAAAAATTGTTTTCCATGCACAATTTAGCATCTATATGTGGTGTAAGACCCGTTCTTTCTGCTGTCATTGGACACAGTTGTTTCTTATAGAATGAAACATTTTTTGAGATCCAAAATGATAAAATGTTTCACGCACTTTACATGTATGTTTACACAGTTGTATGCCTGATTTTAATTTAACAGTGTTTGAGGGAAGTCATCTGGACACATGGCCACAAGTTGACTCATGAGCTGGATCAGGGCAACTGGGGGCATCCCACTCCCTCCCTGTGCTTGGAATATCCTCTCTGCTTGCCTTCTCCTCTCCTAAAGATGCCCCAAGGACACAGTCTTAGATAGGAATGTGGTGATGAGACTATCTGAATGGGGTATGTGACTGAACCATGTTAAGGCCCTTATATAAACACTAGAGGCCTATTGCATGAAGATTCGTGCAATAGGCCTTCCTTCCCCTAGCTGCCAGCACCGGTTTTCCTCTGGCACCTGGGACCCAGGCCTTCCCTCTGGCTGCAGCAGAGAAGCCAAGCCTCAAGGCTAGGCTTCTCCACTACAGCCACAGTGAGGCTTGGCTTCTCCGCTCCACCACAGTGGAGCAGTGGAGAAACCAAGCCTTGAGGCTAGGCTTCTCTGCTGCCGAACAGAGAAGCCAAGCCTCTTCAGTCTTCGCTCCAAGCCTCTTCAATCTTTAGTCTTCAGTCTTCAGTCTTCAGTCTTCGCTCCAAGCCTCTTCAATCTTCAGTCTTCAGTCTTTGTCCATGCCGCCATCTTTGTTGGGTTAATTTGCATACTCACTCCTGATTGGCTGGTGGGCGTCACAGAGGTACAGTCAATTTGCATATTTCTCTTTTATTAGTGTAGACTAGAAGCCTGTTGCATGAAGATTTGTGCAATAGGCCTTCCTTCCCTGGTTTTCCTCCAGTACCCGAGACCCAGGTCTTCACTCTGGCCGCCGCCTTCCATCTTTCCATCTTCGCTCCAGCCGGAGTGCCGCTCCTGTAGGTCCCTCTGCCCTCCCCCTCATAGCAGGTGTCCCGCCCCACCCGGCTGCTTCGTGCCTGCATGCATGCTGCCCAGAGGCCCGGAGCAGCTGGGAGGTGGGGCCACTACCATCTTTGTCAGATTAATTTGCATACTCACTCCTGATTGGCTGGTGGGCATCACAAAGTGATGATCAATTTGCATATTTCTCTTTTATTAGTGTAGATTTAACATTTGGCTGGTGGTGTGCAAAAAACTACCCATCTTGCCATCACCCAAAAAACTACCCATCTTGCCATCACCCAGACTTGTAAGGAAGTTCCCCTGATTATTAAATCTGCCACCTACGAGTCTAGAGTGGGCTGCCTCTTTCTAGGGTCTCTCCCTGCCCTGTCTTTAAGGATCAGTTTCAGATTACCCCCCAGGAAGCTACAGAAGATGCTGTGAATTAACAGTGTCGTGAACACTTACTTTTTCAATTCCAACTAAGATAACTGGGCAGGAAATCCAAATGAGTAGACACAGTGATTGATGCAGAGAAGGCTTTGACATATGTCAAAACAGAACTTAAAGCTTGAGTTTCATGCTGTAAACTCATTTTAGGCTTTCTTAAATAGAAGATTGCATTTAGCTTAAGCAAATAAAATGTGCAAGTACTTTTTAAATGTAAGGACTGAAAAAACACTAGCATTTGTTTGAGCACTAGATACAATGTGCCATGCACTCCACTAAATAGTTTCTATAATTTCTATAAAATGGCGAAAATATAATAGCTTGAGCTGACATGATGGATTCGTTGCATGCAATAACCATCACATCACATCTATGAGAAAGATTGTATTACCACTATTTTACAAATGAGAAAACTGAAGATCAGAGAGGTGAAATCATTTGCCTAAGGCTACACAACTGACAATTTTCTGTATCAGGATTTAAACCTGGGCAAGTAGTTGATGTTATCAGTTTTTATCTACTAAAATGTTACAGGACTTTCAAACATTTTGTAAATGATTTGTTGTTTTAGAAATGTTCCAGCATTTCCTAAACCCAATTTGTAGATTTTCCTTTATGAGTAAAATCAGGGATTGGGAAAACAATATGATATCATATTATTTCTAGGTCTTTCTTTCTATGCTTAGTTCATGGAATGAGTAGGGGGCTTTTATAGATAGGCATCAAAGCTTCCTCAGTTGAGTAGCAGACCCACCTGCTGTTAAAGATGTTGAAGAAATGTGTTGTAGAGGAATTGAATATTAGTTTCAATTCCTAGTGATAGGTTGAAATTGTGTCTTACTACATTATTAATGTGTGTGACTTCTTATCAGTCTCTAATACATTTGAAGAAGAAATGAATTGGAGGAAAGGGAAACTTTCTCATAGGCAAAATAAAAGTGTCATGAAAAAGATGCCTCAGGTGGTCCAATTTTGAAATTAGCCATGCCTTCTGGAATAACAATTCCAATTACATTTACCTTAATTTTATTTCAAAGTAAGAACAATAATATCTTAGTGTTAACATGACATCAATACTGTTCATTCTTTCCAGAAATGATTCTAACAATACTGTGATAATATCAATAACTTCGAAGAAATCCAAAATTTTTTTTTTAGAAATTTACTAGTACTCACCATAATATTTTTGATGCCCTTAACCTGGTGCCATTTCTTTATTCTTATGCTTGGTCTCAAGGAACAAGCCACAGGCAGATTATGATGTAATACGGTACGGCAAATGTTATTAAAAGGGGTAAAATAAAATGCTGAGTGTGAACCACAGTCACGGGTGCTTTATGTGTTTTCACAGGTGGATGACTTTTTCAGGAATTTCCTTAAGTTTATTTAATGTTTTCTTATGAATTCTTAATAAATGTTTCAATATTCATTAAAATAGTAATAAGGACTATTTTAAAAGTTAGCTTTGTCGCTTCCCTCCCCAAGGAGAGCAAGCACTGGGAATATCAGGTAACTGGGTCTCTCAGCCCAGATAATGGGGTCAGACTTATAAACAGATCTTAAAGCACTGGAATATTTCTTATAATATCTGGTATTTGTCTACCATTCCATTTCCAAGAAGCTTATAAAATGTATGAAAATGACCTCATTAACCAATTTACCATCTCTCAGAAGCAGGTTACAGGGTAAAGTTTTTCAACTACTGCTCGAGACTAACTTCTGGTATGTTTCCCTCCTGGACTCTAAGTTGAGTCCTGGCTTATTTAAACAGCAAAATGTTGAGTTCCAGGCTGTGATGAGTATCCGTCAGGCCTTGTATGTGATGTAATGTAACTGACTTTCCTTTTAAAAGTGGTTCATTGGAGCTATTGCAAATGGAAGGGTCTTGGGGAAGCCATTAAATATATTCTCCATTACTTTGCAACACTACTCCTGAGCTATCCCAGAAATATGATAGCCTGTCTTGAGAAAGAAATCTGTGGTGGTAAAGTTTATAATACATTTTAGCTTGTGAAATCAATGAGGGGAGACAGTGTCGATCTAGTTTACCTTTGAAAACCATAGTAGGTGTTCTATTAATTTTTATTAACTATACAAGTTAATGAATAAATAATAACATTTAACACCTATTGACCACACACTGTGTTTCAAGCACTATTGCATGAATATGATACACACACATTCATTTAATTCCTATCAGGACATTTGTTTTTGTCCAAAACATCCAAGACATTTGGTCCATGCTAAAAGGATGTTGATAGTTTGTCCTGTTGAAAACATTAACACTTAGAAAACATCCCTGGGTTCAAATTCCCGAAACATTTTGGTTTACAAGACTAATACATTAAAAATACCATCACTGTCTAATTGGTTCAAACATTTTGTTGTGGTTGTATTACCTATAGTATCACTTGGGCCTCAGTAGCTTGGCTTAGTAGCACATGAGGTTTGGTAGATGGGTTGACATGGACCAGATGTCTCCTGGAAATTTTGGATATGACCAAGTGTCTGCTAGTCATTTAATTATCAGGACCTAATAAATAATTAAAAATAATAAATGAAAGGGGAAATACAAAAATCAAGTTTCTTGTAATAACTCAAACAGTTTACCTTTATAGTAGAGAATATTTTTTTTTCTGCCTGAGCTAAACCCTTTATGTTTTTTTAATCCTCCTTGCTCTTTTCAGAGTTCAAATTGAGAAATATTAGGGTAAAATGCTTTAAATATTTCATGAATATAAGAAAAAATGAAGATAGGCACTTTGGGAACTTAACATAAACGTCATTTCTATAAACACATGAAGAATGTTAAAGAGAAAGTAGTGTAAAAATTATTTGTTATTTTACATAGAATTCCTTATACATATTATCATAGACAACAATATAAATCTTAGGTGTATCCTCTATCCTCTTAAATAGTTCCACTTGTAAAATATTGAGTTTTTAGGGCAGGCAGTGATATTATGTTATATTGGGGAAAATAATATTTATATATATGATAAAGAATGCAAATTCTAAAATTATATCAAATAACATATACTATATTGTAGTTATAACTAATCTGACATTCTATGACTTATACAAGCATCTAAAAGTATTTCTTTTTTTCTATTTAAATATATTTTATTTTCAAAATCACCAAAAAATGTAGCATAAAATAGTTCAATTTCATGTTAGTAGTATGACATGTACTTTTCTCTTTAATATATGTATAGTGAATCAGTGGCTTTCAAATTGTTAATTATGAAGCTTTTGTTAAAGTCAGTGTCTCAAAATATGTTATCTTTCAGTCTGTGTCTGGCTGTGGGGTGGCTAATAAATAGGCAATTTAAAAAGTGTGTGTGCTTGTGTGTGTGTTGTATGTGTGTTTTGTGTGTGTTGTGTGTGTGTGTATGTGTGAAAAGTGGGGGGCGGTGCAGCAAACAATTCTGGCTGGGAGAACAGTGAATATACCTTTGAAAATTATTGGTTCCATATAAACTGGTGTTTTATGCACCCACCAACTAGTGACATTTTATTTGAGGATTTGATTCTAGCCTCTGGCCCCACTCCCATCTCTGTCACTTCTATCTCTTAAGGCCAATTTAATGGTGACCTGAATTATATGCAAACGTATAATTTTTGCATGCTTTTGTCACTGTGGATGGATTTAAAGAATTAGTGTGGTAATTATTCAAAGACTATCACAGTCTTTTTGAATTTAGTTGCAGCATTTACCTTTTGGTGTGTAATTGTCTGACCAGAGTCATGGTTTTCAAAGAGGAAGAATGGTCTTAGCCCTGGGGGAAAGGAAATAAAAAGGAAACAATGGTAACAAATGTAGAAACCCTGCAATTTCATTTTAAAGATGGAATTAACATATAGGTATTACTGGCTGTAAACAAATCAACTCTTAGAGGCTTACGTGGTGTTCATTGTTAGACAATGAAGGCCCACAGGTTTGTCCCTGAATTGCTTGTCAGGCTAGCACAGTGAAAATCTTGTATATATTGTCATAAATGTTTATTTTTCAAAGTCCTTTGTCATGAGTTGGGTTTTTCTTTTAGCATCTAGCACTGAACAGCATCATTAAATACTGGCTATGAGAACTTAAAAACACAAAGGCATCTGATATCCGTGGTTCCAAACAATTTGAGAAACAGAGCTCATGTCACAATGTGCCTTCCCTTTCTAATAAAACCAAAGCCTCTCAAGACACTTTGTCCCAAGACAGGTGTCATTTGATAGGTAAACGGGGAGAAGGAGCAGCTGCCTCAGCCTTTTCTTGTTGCTAATAAGTCACCCACTATTCAGACCGGACCATTATGACCAGCCAGAGTAAAATGGGTGCTGTCACTTAGAATGTCGCACTGGTTGGAAAACACTACTTTGAAAATAAGTTTTAGGTTTATAGCTACACTAGAGGCTTAATGCACGAAATTTGTGCAAGGGGCTCAGCCCTCGCAGCCCCTTGCAGCCCCGGCGGGCCCTTGCAGCTCCTCACAGCCCCAGCTTCATCCAAAAGTCATCCGGATGGTTGTCCGGAATATCATCCGGATGGTCGTTCGGCTGTTTGGTCTAATTAGCATATTAGCTCTTTATTATATAGGATTCTGCCAATTTAGTAGTATTGATAAAAATATTTAATATTTAGTCACATTAATTTAAAAATTGATATATTTTAAAAGCATATCAATATTTATCTTTCTCCCTTTCCTATGAGTTTGATAATTTACTGTTACCATTTCAAAGTGGGTACTATTTTTTGCAACTCTATGGCATCCATCCACACAGAAGGCCTCTAGGTATTTGCAATGTTACTTGATTCTATGCCAAGGAGTTGTTTTCTTAGGCCTAAATTATTAAGATCATGTTGAGCAGTTTACAAAATTTGTACCCTGCTATAAAAGTTTAATATCTGTTCAGAAGTTACATTTTTATTAAGTATTCAAATCAGAGCAGTAGGCTCATTTTATGTGAAGTTATAAAATAATTTTTGTGTTCTTCTTTTCTTTCCATTACACTAAGAAAAAAATATCAGTCATCTATAATTCAGTTAATGAAACAATCATTGAGACTTTCATAAATATGTAGTTACAGATTGAATTTCTAAATGTAAAGATTAGGTTTTTAAGGGAGATCATGTTTTGCAGTTACTGTCTATGCTATTGTTGGTACAGTAATTGTTTCCTGAGTGTTATGACTAGCTCTTTCCAAGAGAGAGCAGTAGTGAATTGCTTTATTTGTGCAGACTCTATAGTTTTACTCAAAAGTACTGATTTTCATTTTCAACTTTATAACCTTTCAACCTATTGACCATGAAAAATGCTCTGACACAACGTGACACATATAAATGTTTAAAGTCCAAAGGGTAATTATCTATATTCGTAGTTAAAACTGTGCCTTGATTTCACAATAGAAACCATATGTTCACTCAAAACACTTTCAATAGGTTAAATAACACCCAGATTAACCCTGAGTTAGTTTACTGGTTAAAATAATAGCAGCATCTTCTTCCAATTCAGTAGTTCATTTATCATCTCTGATCAAGGCACTGGATATGAACTTTCCAGATTTAAAAGCTTAAGTTTAAAAAGAAAAAAGAAGTAAGAAAAAAGCCTACAGATGTTTAAATATCCTCTTTCTTGACCTTATCATGGTCTTATCTGTTCAGGGACTCAATATCAGCTTTGAGAGTTATTATTGAAAACTACATTCAATTTTGTCTTACATTTAATAAAATAGAAGCGTTTTCTCTCTCAGGTCACAAGGGCAGTAACATGTTGATTTTTCCTTGGCACTGTACCATATGGAAAGCAATTTAGAACAATTATTGAAGTTTTAAAAAATGCAAATTGCCTTATACCTGGACCATACTAGCAAGGTGGCCCAGAGTAAAGCTTTATCATGGCCATGGCCAGCACAACTTTTTCACTGGTAAGAGGAGAGATTTTTGTGAGATTGAATTATGTGGATATATAATCTTTATATATATATATATATATAATCTTTGTATCACCTTTGCAGTGATTACTCGGAAACTTTGAAATCACTGCAGCAGGAAATTGCAAACAGAAAACAAAATTGTACTTTATGGAAGTAATGAGAAGACAAAGGGAAAAAGATACAGCAGGGGGGAAGAAAGACAAACACACAAATGACTTTTCAGCATGGGCCAGCCCTGCACAAGTTCAGCTGGTTGAAAGCCACTCCTCCCCCTGCTTTGTAATGTCACAGCTCCTTGTCAGCTACAGGAGAGATTTCCTCCAGTGAGCAGATCATCTACAGGGTCTTTTTTTCTGAATATTTTATTCAACCCATTGGAAGCCGTATATAAGCATAGTACAGAAAATTAGGAGACCTGTCGATGCTTGGTTGATATATTTAGTTTCATCACAATATTATTATTTTTATAAATATTTATATAATTCTTTGAAATTGTCATTTCCTCTATAGAATCTCAGAGGGAAGGGGAAGGGGGGTAGTGAGAAGAGATTAACCAAAGAACTTATATGCATAACCCATGGGCACAGACAATAGTGTGCTGAAGGCCTGCTGGGGCAGGGGTGCTGGAGTGGAGTGGAGAGGGTCAATGGAGTGGGGGGGGGGGGGAGGGAAGGATATCTGTAATACTTTCAACGATAAAGATAAATCTAAAAATAAAAATAAATAAAAGAAAAGGAGTCTTCCTCCCACCAAAAATTAATTAATTAATTAATAATAATAATAATAATAATAATAATACAAAGGCCGTGGGAACTGGGGAAGGTAGTAGTCCCTTTGGACGTGAAAGAGTTCAGTTTTCATAGGCAAAAGCAGAGGGGGCTTTGACTGAGTACTCCTTCCCTTGAAGTAGAAAAAGGATATCCCTCTGCATATAAAAAACCAGCAAATCTGTTTGTTAGAGCACGAGCCTCTTTCTTTCTTTTTTAAACAGCTAGCATTCTACAACCATGCAGTTTTGCATCCATCATAGGAGAATAGACTCAAAACCAGTGAGCAGAACCATTCATCCCTAGAAACGCTGGCTTTCACCCAATTAATGCTCTATATGTGAGCTTTCATATATTCTCCTTATATACCTTTACCATTATTTATGCATCATTTACCATAAAGACAGGACGTGCTAATAAATCTCTTCCATAGAATACTGAAAAGGAATCCTAGTGGTCTTTCATATTTATGAAATGACTCTGTAGCCTTCCTTTGTTATTCTGAAGATTATTTTGGATAAGGTTTGCTTGAGCCCCCGTGTTATTTATCAACGGGACTCTGAATGTGTGAATATAAAGGGAATTTCTTAGCATTTGCATTGGAGGACTATGCCAGGCTCTTGTCTCAGTTCCAGTTATTGAAAGTTCACAGCAGGGCAGCCAGCCTTCTAAAACTATTTACACTCACAGCAAGTTCCCAGCAGTAGCTGCTAAAGCACAGGAATCCAGAGAGGTGGTAAAAGGAGTTTATGTTGCATTATCGGCTCAAAGTGACAAAAGGCAGGTAGCAGTGTCAGGGTGAGTGTTTCATTACATTTTCCAGTCAGTGAGTTAGCACTTGGCAGAAAGAAATGATACGTGGTTAATGTTAATATGTGAAAGGTTGTGCTCTACAGAGCTAATAGATTCCACAGACAGGCAGTACAGAACCAGTGGGAAGAAGAGTTGGCAAGTTGGTTTTGTGGTAGGCAGTCAGACTTGCGCAGAGCAAGGACAATGGGCCAGGTACAGAAGGTCACCAGCTGCCTTGCAAAGGGCAGAACTGGGAGAGCAAGGACCTTGCCCCCAGGGTAACCTTTCTTCCTCTAGCATGTTGCTGGCCATGTGGTTTAGACCCCCTGGCCTTTCATATTGTTAGTCATGCGGTCCAGACCCTCCCCTGATCTTTTCTCTCCTATCATGTCACTAGTCATGTGGTAAGCCGCCCTGGAGAAGGAACAAAGGCCAGAGCATAGCCTCATATGACTCCCATACAAGTCCTTGCATGACCACTCCCTTAAGTGTGAAGCCATCAGGACTATGAGGTCCTGGCCCACAGTAAGTAGTCTTAAGAACAAAGCCTAGGGTCTGCTGACCACAGAGAGAGTTTTGGTGAAACCAGAAACAACATCTGGTTCTCAGTTGTGTTTCAGCTCCAAGCCCAGAAAAGCAGCAAAACCAGACAAGAGACACCATGGCTGACATTAGGACCAGCTGTGTTGACTAATGACCCCCTGCCCTGGAGCAGACCAATCCATAGAGACCAGCACCATAAAAAAGCATGCCTGGGAAGTGATGAATATTTTTTTGGGACCCTCCTCTCAGACCTCCAGATTAATACCCTCAAGATGCAGGACCCAGTGCAGCACTCTCTATGGGCATGTCCTCGCCTTTCCTCACCTCCTTCCCCCAGGCCTATTTTCCTTACCTCTCTTTCTCCTAAGCTACAAGGGGCCTTCTTTTGTCTCTGTAATTTGTCCCCTGAGTCCATGAAACTCAGGTGGCTCAGTTCTTTTATGGGCTGGCTCACTTCTTCTACCTCTTTGACTTGCTAAGAAAACGTTTGCTTGTATTTGAATCTTGGCTCTGAATTCTTTCTTAGCCAAAACTCACATACTGAGGTTGTTGATCTGAGGTCCAATCCCTGGTAACATTCTGGTGCTGTTCTCACCACCAACAGTTTCAGAGAATTTGTGTCTATTCACTGAGAAGTTAAAAGCAACTGAAATACCTATGGGTTGTGGTCTGAAGTTGCCATTCTAGGATTATTGCTAATTACTCTTTTCTTATGAAAGAGAGAGAGAGAGAGAGAGAGAGAGAGAGAGAGAGAGAGAGAGAGAGAGAGAAGTTGAGTGATTTTATAAGTTCAAAAGCTTATCATCCTTTGGTAGTTTTGGTGTTCCTTACAGATATCCACCATGGTGAAAAATTCCGCTAAGCAAGGATGAAGTGTATATTCTTAGGCCAAGTTCAGAACTCCTTATTTATTCCTCAGCCTAAGATATGTTTATTGATTTTAGAGAGAGGGAGATAGATGGATGGATGGATAAATAGATAGATGATAGATAGAACATTGATCTGAGGGAGAAACATCGATGGCTGCCTCTCATGGGCAGTGGGGAGGCGGGGGAGGGTAGGGACCAAACCAGCTATCTAGGTATGTTTCCTGACCTAAAATCAAACCTGCAACCTTTCAGTGTACAGGAGAAAGTTCCAACCAACTGAGCCACATCAGCCAGGGTAAAATTCAGAACAGCACTCATTTGACAACATTTTCTAAAGTGCTACTCCCTTAGTTTGTTCTTTCTGGGCAATTGAAAGTTTAATTATCATACTTCTATAATTTTCTCTCTGTCCTGTTCTTATAGCCCAGGATCCCATATCTCTGGACTTAATACAATTCTAAAGAGTGAGTGTGTTTTATTAATGAGAATAATAGATTTTAATGTATGTATTATTTATACATCAATATATGCAATAGTTTTAAACTATATGCTGTGAAGTTCTGATGTTGACTTTCATTTTCTCTTCCCTGAGCTTCTAGTGATGCCTGCTAATCAGTGCTGCTAACTCCTCTGATCTGACTTCTCTTCAGTTGCTAGGCTCATTGTTTTCTCTGCTTTTCCTGACCTCATTAACTATGTGCAATCTGGTTGGGTGTACTTAGTCTTTGCAAGTGCTCAAAGTAAATTTTAAATTCAATCAGTAGGGAAGTCTTACTCCTTTCCAAAGTGCTCAGAAAAATGCCAGCTGCTTGCTTTACTTGTTGACCAAGAAGCTGGTTCTTGGGTCTAATCTGGCCCTGCAACTCTTCCTCTCCTGCCTTCTCTGTGTCTGTGTTCTTTCTCCCACACTGCGGCGAAAGGAAGAAGTGAGCTGATCTCCAGAGTGGAAGAACACGTCCTTGTTGGAGACAACTAAAAACAGATCTCCCACGGAGGGGTCCCTCGTCATTTCCTATGTAACGACATTAAACATACTTCTAAAGAAAGAGGCTTGGGTTGTTTTTGCTTAACCACTTTATAGCTCAGATCATCTGGTGCAGAAAGTCCCTGTCTGGGCCACAGAGAGGAGGGGAAGATGTTGAAGTAAGAAGAAACTGTGCAGGAACATCCGAAATAGCTTGCTTTTTAAAATTTACTCAATATTTAGTGAGTAACAACTTTATATATATGTAATAGGACAGGCACTGCAGGAAATTAAAGCTAAATTAGACATAAAATCTGTCCTTATGGAACTAACAGTCTAAACTGAAACAAAAATCAGTTGTATAAGTAGCTTGGGCACTAAATAGGAAGACTCAGTAAAGGTCATTGATGAGGGAAATGGTTGGTGCCAGTAGGGGTTGGGGTTGGGGTAACAGAGGGCTTCCTAGAAGAGGTGGTCTTTGTTTGGTCTCTAAAGGCAAGAACCTGAGTGGGCAGAGGGAGAAGTTTGAGTGTCAAAGTGGTCAGAGCTAAACTGGTTCAGCACATATAATGTATGGTTCTGTTTGCTTAGTGTATTTTACATGGAAAGGGGATAATGGAAATCCGTTCGCAAAGGTTAATTGGAGAGAGATTGCATAAAACTTTAAACTACCTGGGAAACTTTATATTCCAGAGCAGGTTGTCTTCACACGTGGATTCCTTCTCTCAGACTCTTCAGTGTTACGTGTAGAATTGTGTTCCCTCAAAATTCATGTGTTGAAGTCCTAACCTTCAGTTCTCAAAATGAGACCTTATTTCTAAATATAATTATATAAGTACATGATTGGTTAAGATGAGGTTATACTGAAATGTGGTGGGCCCCTAGCCCAATATGATTGCTTTCCATGTAAAAAAAAACACATAAATTTGGATACAGAAATGAACACAGAATGCCACGAGAACATAAAAACAGAGATCAAAGTAAATGGATCTTATTCCAAAGAACACCAAACATTTTCAGAAAACTACCCACAGCTAGGGGAGTCATGGAAAAGACTCTCCTTTATAGTCAACAGAAAGAACCAACCCTGACTATACCTTAACCTAGGATGGCTAGCCTCCATCACTGTGAGACAATTATTTTTATTGTTTAAGCCACCCAATCTGTGGTGCTTTGTTACTGCAGCCCCAGGAAACTGAAAAAGAAAGCTACACATGCACACACATACACATACATGCACACACACACATTCACACACATACACATACATGCACACGTGCATACACACACATTCACACACACCTCAATGTTAAAATAATATCATATTTTGAAATAGGGAGAGAAGCCGCAGGGCAGTGCATCTGCAGTGGTTTCACATGGGTTCTTAGCACAGTATATTATGCAACAATTGAAAACTGATTCTAATAGCTTCCTCCAGTTGAGCACCCATGTTGTCATGATATGCAGAATTAGCTAGAATCCAAGCCACATAAATCCCTGAAACATAAAAATTTCTATTGAGATGAATGTGCTCCTGAACCCAGATCCAGTTGTCAATCTTCTGTGCTAATATGAGTGTTGGTATGGTGAGAAATTTGGAGTAATGAGCTCACCAAATTTCTTACCACACCAACTCTTTGCTAGTCACACCACAGAGATCCTCAGCCCTGTAAACTTCCAAAGTTTTCCTGTATCTATCTAGGCTTCTAAATCTTACATAACAAAACAGCCAGCCACTCTAATTAGGTCTATCCTAAATTTAGCCTCTTAGACCATAGTTCCACCTGAATTTTTTCTCTATACTGGCCCCCTTTCCCCTTTCTCTTGTCAATAAAATGCCTCTCCTTTATCCTAGACTGCTCTTTTCCTTTACCAAAGGAAAGGTGAACTAATGGGACTGAACCAAATATGGAAATAGTCATAAAATAACAGAAAAAGATAATTTTACTCCATTAAGGGAATTCGAGATAATTTACTCTCATGCCTTCATTTCATAAATAAAGAGGTCACATAGGCAATACATCAAGACATCCAGCCAAAGAGGGTCTTAATTTTTTAAAACGTTCTTTGAAAATCTCAGAATTACCTCTGAGACAAACTTACAAATTAATCTGTGTCAGTTTGCAAAAAGAGTAGAAATAATCCAAGAAGAGGTACCAAGGATAAAGTTGTTTTGAAATTTGGACTAGATATTACTTATTTTTCAAAACAAGAAATGAAACAGATATGTATTAACTAGAATGCATAGGCATTGTGCTATGTGCATTATATGTACTAGCTCATTTAACTCACTGAATCTCTGATGTATTATTATTACTCCCATCTGAACATAAAGAAACTGATGCTTAGCTTAAATGATGTTCATGTAGGTACACAGCTTGTATATTTATCCACCAAGACTTGAACTCTCTTCTATTCAGCTTCAAAGTTCATGCTCTTAATCATTATTACCAACATTCTCTGGCACTCAATTATTTCTCATGACAATATTGTTAGATAACAAATGAGTGTGTGTGTGTGTGTGTGTGTGTGTGTGTGTGTGTGTGTGTGACTCTGTGAGTCACATGTAGCCAATGAGGGGAGGGAAATATTTAGGAAATTTGTGGTGAGGCATGAAAATGAAGGGCACTTATTTTCTTTCACTAGAAAGTATGAATTGACTCTTATGTATCTTTAAGTGTATCTCAGAGATATTTATTTTTATATGACTTGGTGATATTTTGAATTCATTCTTTGGCTGTGAAAACTTGCCCCATCCCAGAAGGGAATGGCACTTATATCTGTGACCTCATTAGCACCTCCCCAAATGGGTTCACAATCTACAAAGGTTAAGAAATATTCATAAATAGTAAACATAGTTTGACTTAAATTATAAAAACAACAACAGTAAAATTCCCAGAGAATATAAAAATACTTATTGATATTATTAAATCTACAACCATCAAGAGAGAAATTTTCTGGAACACGGAGAAGCAGACAAAGGTAAAATAGATTTCCTGCCAGTTTTCACATGTTCGCCACCACAACCATGGCAGAAATCACCCGCAGGAGTGTAGGAATTTTAAAGCAAGCAAGAACAATGTTATTTCAACACCCCAGCCCTTTCCTCTCTATTTTGGATGCTTTTGGAATGCCAAGAAACTTCAAGATCAATATTACCAAAAGGTAATGAATGTATAGCACAGAGTTACCTTAGTTGATTATATTCTTTTAAGAAATCTGAAATCTACCAGAATTGCTTGTGCCTCTAGGGGAGAAGACAAAAACAAACCTCAATGAACATCCTGTTTGTACAAGAAGGACATTTTCCTTAGAAACTTGCCACAAAATAGTTAAGTGGCTTTGGCAAGATGGTCAGTAATCTCTTTAAGCCATAGTTTCCTTGCCTGTAATATGAAGAGGTGGGATTAAATTAGTTTTATGACTCTGCCCATGGCCCAGATTTCATAATAAATAACACACATGGCAATGCAATTGATTTCTTAACTCATATGAGACTCATATCATGTCTCTAGATTTTCCAGATTTCATTTGTGGTGAACATACAAGAGGAAGTCAGCTTTGAGACACAGTTCCTGTCTTCTGGATAAAAGACAGATGGAATTTCCAAAGCTTCCATCTTCCCATTCCTGATACTCCCAGGGAAAATGGTTGAAGATGAGCTCAAGGGACATAAATGAGAAAGGAAAATGCTGGTGACTATAGTGAAAAACCTGTTCAGTTTTTGAATATGTCCCAAATAATACTTTCCAATGTAAAAGGGGTGTTTGAAGATGGTATTCCTGAACACTTGTGGGCTGAAAACAGTTTTAACAATATGAACCTTTCATACCTTAAATCTTCAATCAAATCTATCTATATAAAAATCTAAGCAACCATTATGACCAGATGACTGGAATGACTGGTCGACTGGTCGCTATGACATGCACTGACCACCAGGGGGCAGACACTCAATGCAGGAGCTTCCCCCGGGTGGTCAGTGAGCTCTCACAGTGGGAGCACCACTCAGCCAGAAGCCAGGCTCAGAGCTGGCGAGTGCAGCTGCAGTGGCAGGAGGCTCTCCCACCTCTGGGCAATGGTGGCAGGCACAGCAGGGCCAGGATGAGTGGCAGCGGAGCTGGGCCGGGCTCCGGCTGGGGCTCCTCCCTAGTCGCCTGCCGCTTTGGCACTGCTACATCCCCGCAATGGGTCCTAGATTGTGAGAGGGCTCAGGTCAGGCTGAGGACCCCAGCTGTGCACGAATCCATGCACCAGGCCTCTAGTATCATCATAAAGGTGATAGAATGGTACTTGTTCTATTGCATCTGAACTACATCTTTACTCAGAATTTCCATATGATCTTCTCTATAGTTTCTTACTAATGTGGACTGAGTTTTGTCTTTTTAATCTAGAATATAGAATAGTTACCAAGTAAGTAAAATAAATTACTCACAAATTGTGAAAATAATGTGCTATGTGCTAATGAGTTCGGGCATGTGTCATTGCCATCTGGGATGGGGCAGTTTTTCATAACCAAAGAATAGTCCAAACATCACCAGGCATGTAAAAAATAAAATAAGCCCTAGCCAGTTTGGTTCAGTGGATAGAGCATTGGCCTATGACTAAAGGGTCCTGGGTTTGATTCTGGTCAAGGGCACATGCCCTAGTTGCGGGCTCAATCCCCAGTAGAGGATGTGGAGCTGATCAATGATTCTCTCTCATCATTGATGTTTCTATATCTCTCTCTCCCCCACCCTTCCTCTCTGAAAACAATAAAAATAAATAAAATAAAATAAAATAAAATAAAATAAAATAAAATAAAATAAATGTTTGTGAGATACATTTAAGGTTGGATCAGAGTCAATTCATTCTCCCTACTGAAAAAAATAACAAGCACCTTTAATAATGTACTATGTCAGAAGTATACCAGAAAGCTGAAGTGCAAAGATATATAATATAATTGATACTAATATATACATTATGTTATGATATATTATATTAATATATCATATACATTATGTATCTTAGTTATATAAGTTATTGTGTATATATGTATATATTTATGTGTGTGTCACACACACATGGATTTGTAACAAGGTTTATATGTTATACAACTGTGGGAGCTGGCTAAGCAGTCTCAGTAAGACTGTTGTCTTTGCATTCAGTGCCCTGAAGCCTAAACTCTACAGGCAGGCAGAGGGAAAGAGAAGGTAAATGACAAATGGGGAAAACCAAGACCAAGTGAGAGCCCACAAACATAAGGTGGCTTTGGGAGGGTTAAAACTCCTGTCAGTCTTATTGCCTTTGACCTGGAGGGTATGGGTGTCCTGCAGAAGCTGGGACCCTTCACTATGGAGCTAAAAACATGTACCTGGTCCAGAAGTCAGAAAAGCTATAGGAACATCCAGGGGGAGGTGGATCAGATGGAGGCCTCATCTCTGCTGCACACTGAGGTGAGCCAGCTTATTAGCACACTTTTTATGTGCCATAAAAATGGCTGCTGCTTCACCCCCACCCTCGAGGTCTCTCACATGATTCTCTCTTGCTGTCTCCCTTAGCCAAAACGTGAAGGGGATTTTTGGAAAATGAAGGTCAGCCTAGCTAAACTGACATACTACAAAGCCACTGCAATGCACTAGTAAGATACTTGACTGGCAGCAGAAATTTACTGCTTAAAATAGGAATTATGTCTCACTGAACACCTACTGTGTATCATGCCCTCTGCTGGGAATCCTATATAATAAAAGACTAATATGCAAATTTTCGCCTCAACTGGGAGTTTGACCAGGGGGCGGCCCCCCCGGCCGGCCCCGCCCCCTATTGCCCCCCCCTACCTGTGCAGGAATTCCTGCACCGGGCCTCTAGTTTTATATAAATTGTTTCATTTAGTCTGCATTTTACCAAATGAGCTAAGTACTCTCACCTCCATCTTAAAGGTGAAGAATATGAAAACTAGAAATTATTTGAGGTCATACAGCTGGTACATTTTTAGGTCCTGGGTATGTCTAACTTTAACCCAAGTCTATACATTTTTATTTTTCCCATGTAGTGTGGTGATTCCATGATGGTAGTGAGTGTGTCGTCATGACTACTGTGTGGTAGGCATTGTCCCGAATACTTCCCATGTACTATCTTATTTAAACTTTACATTTCATTGAAGTTGATACTGCTATTACTATTCTATTTCACAGATAAAGATAGCCAGCCTTGAGAGTGAATAAACATACCACAAAACACAGAAGTAGTGAGTGGTAGAATGAAAAATGCAACCCAATTTGTCTGGCTTCAAATCCAGCGTGCTGAACAGGCATTGAGGTAATGGATATATGGTTAATATGCATTTTGTTTGTCTAAAATGTTCCATACACAAAACATTCATGTACAAATTTTTAAAATTGTAACAGAATGACTACTATTTATCTATTATCTATCTACTAGAGGCCCGGTGCACGAATGCATGCACGGGTGGGGTCCGGCCAGCCCACGCTGATGGGGGCTCATCAGGCCGGGCCAGCAGGGGGGAGGGTGGCATGGGCAGTTGGCCAGCTGGCCCCACCCCAATCAGGGGCCGGGCCAGCTTCCAGGGGGCGATTGGGGCCCGGATCAGGCTGGTAGGCTGCTGCAGTGCGTGTCATAGCCACCGGTCATTCTGGTAATTCTGGTCGTTCCGCTATTCTGGTCTCTGGGTCTTTATATCCTTTATAATAAAAGCCTAATATGCTAAGTGTCTGGTCGTCCAGTTGGCTGTTCAACCAATCAAAGCGTAATATGCTAATGATATGCTAAGGTCTCTCAACTGCTCGCTATGACGTGCACTGACCTCCAGGGAGCAGACAGTAGATTGGTTGACCAGTTGCTATGACGTGCACTGACCACCAGGGGTCAGTCAGTCAGTCAACCAGTTGCTATGATGTGCGCTACCACCAGGGGGCAGATGCTCTGCTAGTAGTTAGCTTGCTGTTGGGGTCCGGCTGATCGGGACTGAGCGATATGGGCTGGACATGCTCTGGAGTCCTCCTGCGGTCCCTCCCTGGCTGGCCAACCTCCCGCATCCCTCCCTGGCCCTGATCATGTACTGGTGGGGTCCCTCGGCCTGGCCTGTGCCCTCTCGCAATCCCAGACCCCTTGGAGGATGTCAAAGAGCCAATTTTGGCCAGATGATGGAACAACCAGTTGCTATGACGTGCACTGACCACCAGGGGGGCAGATGCTCAACGCAGTAGCTGCCCCCAGTGCACTCCTACAGGGGGAGCACCGCTCAGCCAGAAGCCAGGATGATGGCTGGCGAGCGCAGCAGCAGTGGTGGGAGCCTCTCCCACCTCCGCAGCAGCGCTAAGGATGTCCAACTGCCATCAGTCGGACATCTCCTGAGGGCTCCCAGACTGCGAGAGGGCACAGGCCGAGCTGAGGGACACCCCCCGAAGTGCACAGATTTTGTGCATGGGGCCTCTAGTATATAGATATTATCGATCATCGATCTATCAATCTATATCACCAAGCTTAAAAATATAAATTAGCAGTACCTTAGAAGCCCTTTGTGGGCCCTTCCCCAATAATATCATCCTCTTTTCACCTCAGAGCAACTATAAGGATGAATTTTATATTAATTATTTCCTTTTGTTTATAGTAGCTTTAGCACATCTGTAATATATAATTTAATTTTAAGTGTTTTTTCATTTATATGAAAGGAATCATGTTGTATACATTTTCTGTTACTTTTTCATTCAAAATCAAGAATGTAAAATTTGTCCTGGCTGGATGGCTCAGTTAATTGGAGCATCATTCTATAAATCAAAAGGTGGTAGGTCTGACCCAGGTCAGGGCACATACCTAGGTTGTGGGTTCAATCCTTGGTCAGGGTGTGCTTATGGGAGGCAACAGACCCATGTTATCTCACATCAATGTTTCTCTCTCTTTTCTCTCAAAAAATAAAAATAAAATAAAAACATATCCTAGGGTGAAGATTTAACAAAAAAGGAAAGAAATGTGAAATTCATCCAACTTGATTTTAGTATTTGTAATTTATCCACTTTAATACTGAAGTTTTTCTTATTGTATGAATATACCACAATTTATTTGTTCATTCTTCTGTTGATGGATATTGGGTTGGAATGTTTTGCTGTTTTGTATAATAATTCCATGCACATTTTAAAAACATATCTACTTCTGTATCTCTCCTGGTGTCTCCCTATGGCATTTTCCAAAGAATGGACTGATTGGAGTATAGAGTATGCTCATTTTCAAATTTACTAAGTAATGCCAAACTGTTTTCACAAATTATGGAACAAGTTTTAATTTCCTCTACC
The DNA here is from genome assembly GCF_951640355.1 of Cnephaeus nilssonii. Classification (NCBI taxonomy): domain Eukaryota; kingdom Metazoa; phylum Chordata; class Mammalia; order Chiroptera; family Vespertilionidae; genus Cnephaeus; species Cnephaeus nilssonii. Next base: position 46,362,301 of record NC_137078.1, on the reverse strand, counting down.
TGTGTTTGATAATCCCCATTACTTGATATACCTTCGATCATGATATTTTCAAGTTTTTACATTTTTGCCTATCATGTGCATATAAATATTTTGTAATTTTAATTTGCATAAATCTGATAACTATATTGAGAATATTTTCCTTAATATGAACCTTTGTGTCTTCTGAGGAAAACCTTTTTGTCTTATGCTCATTTTTCTATAATAAAATTATAACTAAATAATAATTTAGTTATTGATATATAGTCACTGTAATATGTGTTGGCCATACAATCTCCCATGAAGTTTTTCCATTTTCATGGTATGATAAGAATTCCTTAATTTTGTAATAATCTAATTTTTCAAAAATTATTTTATGTATGCATGTGTATGTTGTATCTTCCTAAGAAATTTATGTCATCATATGGTCCTAAAAATATTCTACTAAATAGAGTTTTCAAAAAGTTTGTTTTTCCATTTACATTTCATCCTTTAATTCCCTTAAAAAGGGAATGCTATAAAGTAGGGATCCAATTAATTATTTTTCTATAAAAAACTAGCTTTCAAATGTCAAATTTTAATAATCCATCCTTTTTCTAATGACTCACAGTGATGGCTGTGACATGAATTTTGTAGTCATTTCCTTTACTTTCTTTCTTTTTTTTTTTAATCTTAATGTGCTTGGTCTAAAAACATATGTCTTAGTATAGATTTTTAATAAGTTTAAATTTTTGTAGGACTTACCTACTCATCTTGTGCTTATCATCAAATTGCTTTGAACATATTTTGGAAAGAGTTGGGCATTTATTTGTCCATATGATTTTCAGAATCAGCTTGTTGTGTTATATAAATACACACAGTTGATAATTTTACTCTGACTTATTGATATTATGTTTTATAGATCAATCCTATGAAATTGGATATTTTTACAACATTCAGTCAACTATGTAAAAATATGTATTATTTCTGCATTTGTTAAGGGTTTATTTATTGCCTGAATAAATTTACAGTTTTCTACATAAGAGTTTTATATCTTACATTTATTCCTAGATTCTTGGTGTTGTTACTTTAAATGATATATCCATATATAAACATAGATGAATGTAGCATTTTAAATGACATTTTTATTGTCACCAATATATAAAAATTCAATTGACTTTTGTATTGACCATTATATTTTGTAAGCTTGTTAATTTTTGCCATTAATGCTCATGTGTTATCATCTTCAATATATAAAAGTTCTGTTTCTCTATAATTTTATTCCTTCATATTTTACTTATTTTTTCATTATGTTGAATAATAAAATGTCTATTTCAAATTAGCTGACAGCTTTTCTTCTGAGTGAATACTAATTTTATTAGAGTCTATTTTATTAAGTGAGATAGTTGCCCAGCATAATTTATTAGAATGATAAATTATATTTATCTTTTATTTACTAAAACATCAATGTTGATTCTAGTATGTATGCACTTTAATATTTTCTTAGATTTTAAAATATGTTTTTTTTAGATTTATTTTTTAGATATATTATTTTTTTTTTTGTTTTTTAGAACTTAATCATCTATTGCTAGTCTCTTGGGCTTTATGCTAGCTATTTTAATATGCAAATTTTAAGAATCAAATCTAGATTTATTTAGAAACACTATTCTCTAACAATATGAAAACAAATTATTTAAATATCATTAAATTCCTCCAAATTCATGTTATTCAACATTATTTTAGATGTTATTGTTATTAAGTTTTATAACAATAACAATTCTTTATTTTTATGTTTTGCTAATCCTCACCCAAGGATATTTTTTCCATGATTTTTTAAGGAAAAATGGAAGGGAGTGGAGCAGAGGGAGCGAGAGCGGAGTGGGGAGAGAGAGAGAGAGAGAGAGTGTGAGAGTGATACATTGTGGTTGGGGATCCTGCAACCACTGTCCAGACATGCCTTTGACCAGGAATCAAATCTGGGACCCTCTAGTGTGCAGGCCAACTCTCTAACCACTGAGCAACACAAACCAGAGCAGCAATAACAATTCTTTAGATTCAGGTTGTTTTATTTAGATATTTAGCAATTTCTTCACTCACTATTTTTTCTTAGATCTTTCATCTGGAATAATTTCCAGTTCAAGTAAAATATATGTTTTGTAAGTTTCTTTCATTTGGGTCTATTGTTAGTATATTCTGTCTGTTTTATTTGTAAATTTTTATCATTACTTTAGGGCAATATATTTATATTTACATCATTCTTTTAAGGTCTAACATTTTAGTGTGCCATTTATTTTTTATTAGCCAGTATCTTAACACTGTGTCTTATTATCAGTCCAATTAATTTTCTATCTTTTATCAGCCTAATTAATGTTCTATCTTTTCCTTTAAAGATCTTTTCTTTTTGTTTGTGTTATAGAGTCTCACTATGTTGTAAATGAATGTGGAATTATTTTTATTTATCAGGCTTATGAGTTGTTGTTTTTTATGACTTTCTGAATCTAAGGATTGGTTTATTTCAAAAACTCTTGTCAATTTTTTAATCTTTATCTCTTAAATAGCACTTCGTTTTACATTTTTTCTATTATATTCTTATAAAATTCCCCTTAGACATATATCTTACTCTCCTCTGTGTCTCAAACTTTCTTTCATATTGTTAATCATTTTTTTCCCTCAGGACTGTTCTTGATAACCTATTCAAATGTATTTTCTAGATCCATATCTCTTCACTCTATTTTACTGTTTAATCCATCCACTTAATTTTTCACTTCAACTTGAACCTACTCATTTTTAGAAACTCTGGTTCTTTTCAAATGACTTTTTAAGAGTCTCTTTTCTTTGTTGATGTTTTAAGCTTATCTTTTACCTCTTCAAACATATTAACCTTTTGCACTCGGATGTCGAGTGTGACTCGACACGGTTAGCATCGGTAGCAGCTCGTGTGTCGAATTGTATTGAATGTATCAATAATTTGAAATATAAAAAGATCCAAATAAATAAGTTTGTATGAAAAGAAACTCCAGTTTTTTATTCTACTGCCACGCTTTGTAAAATCTGGGGTATTTAAAAAATTAAATCCCGAGTAGAATAAAGGAATCAAGAAAAAAGCAAGAGAGTGCAAAGGGTTAAATCTATCCTATATAATAAAACCCTAATATGCAAATTGACTGAACGGCAGAACAACTGGTGGCTATGACATGTACTGACCACCAGGGCATAGATGATCAATGCAGGAGCTGCCCTCTGGTGGTCAGTGTGCTCCCACAGGGTGAGCGCCACTCATCCAGAAGCTGTGCTCACAGCTGGCAACTGTAGCTGCGGTGGTGAAAGTGGGCCTAAGCCGGCAGTGGGACATCCTCCAAGGGGTCCTGAACTGCAAGAGGGCAGGGCACAGGCCGGGCTGAGGGAACCCCCCATCTCAGTGCACGAATGTCGTGCACTGAGCCTCTAGTTTATTATATATTCAACATTTGATACTTTGAGTATGTTCAGTCTTTAGGGTCAGGTCCTATAATCTATCTGGTTACGTGTTGGGTTCTCTGAAAGTAGAAGCTGAGATTGAATGAGAGGTATGATGTGCTTGTCCAGGGTCAGCACGTGTGGAGATCAGGAAAGAAAGTACCACTTCTGTGTGGACTCCACACAGATGTCAGCCAACCTGAAGAAGACCTTGGGAGCAAATCCTGCCTGTTGGCATCATCCTGAGCATAAATGGCTGGGTACCCAATCTTGCCCTGTCACCAGCAGCATGCTGCCTCAGGAAGGGTGTGATAGAACAAGGCTCCTCTCTGAATCTGAGGGGGATCCTGAAAAGAGCGGTCTGCAGACCTCATTCCTGGCAGCTGGGCTGCACAGCCTTCCTCCTAGGGGTTCTGCCACCTCCATGGTGATCCCAGTTATTTTGCTTTTTTTTCACTCAAGTTACCTAATTTGTATTTTGTAATTTTTGACAGTACTCAATTTCCTTAGATTTTTAACTGAAGATATATATTATTTCAGGCTTGAATTAAGATTGTTTTATCCACAGAGAATAAATAATTGCTTTTACTGGTTTCCTGGATATCAATTTGGGACCATTAGAGCTTTTCCAGGCCACAAAGTTTTTTATAAATTTCAAATGCAAAACCACATGAGGCCTGCATTTTGATTATAAATTTCCAGAGTGTATTATAGTTTTTCTCCAATAGTGGAGATTGTTCTGATATTCTCTTCTGAATGGTGGGTTGATTTCTCATTTATACTGAGAATGACTGTTTCCCTTTAGGTTTTCAGCTCTATGAGATGGTCTCCTAAAAGACCTCCCATTTTCAATGGGCCCCATTTATGGGCTTTGTTTTCTACCTCTGTGCTCCCAAAGCTATCAAAATGAGCTCAAGTTATCTAGCATTTATCTAAATCCTCACTCTCTTAGTTTTACATCATGCTTTTTTTGCTCTGTGCATTTATTTTTCTTTTATGCTCCTCTTATTCTCCTTCATGATATTTATTCAGTGTATATTGTTGTCTATACATTCTATTCAAATAGTCAATGTTGGCATCTCTCAGATATTGCAACTCAAAAGATCCAAGATAATTAATTCCAAGGTGTGGAATATATATTTTCCACAATTTTAATTAACTTAGTAAGGACTCTAACAGATTTAATTTTCTAATCACATAAAACTGTTTTATTTATAAATTATAGCACAGCAGTTTCTATCAGACCAGCATCAATTAATTAATAAAATTCCTACCTTTGACACTGTTTCAATCATCTACCCAACTTTGAATCTTATAATTTCCACATCACAACATTGAGATAATTATCCTAATTTAAGGTAAGAGTGTATATTTTTATATATGTTCTAATTTATTTTTTCTGTTGAGATATTAACAGAGACCTACCTGATGGCTTTTGGAAGGAATTCTTAATCAAAATATAAAAGCTTGAGGATTGTTTTTATATATTTCATCTATACAATATGGGAAAAATTACCACTGCTTTTCAGGTTTATGCTACCTTTATTAAATAGGACTAATTGCACAGACTTGTTCCCAAGCTCTATAGTTCATAGTTTGCATTTAAAGCTAAGTATTAGCCAAATTTGTGTATTACTAATTGTATTAAACAAAATAATTGTTTTCAGATAGTAGTTAAATAGATAATAATTAAATAAATTGTGAAGATTGGTTACTCAGTGCCTCTGTGCAGAATGGCATCACCTGGGGAATTGTCAATTTGCATATCAATTGCTCTATAATCATACCTGTGAAGTCTGCAGATTCTATTGTCCTCACCCATATCCTTGTCCTCCCCTCCTAACTATTGACTATTATTCCCCTTTGCACTGAGTTGAAAGGACTATGACATCAGCCACCAGCAAATCTATTCTAAATTTCTTTTGTACTTATAAATTGGAGATCAAATGGATAAGTCTTCAATTTTAATTTATTATCTTGTTGGCTGATTTCTTATTATGCATTCTTCCCTTTCATGATGCATCTGAATATAAGTTCAGTAGGTGGACTGTGGACTATTATGGATTGTAGGAGAGTGTTATATTCATTCCAGGGACAGTTTCCTGATCCTAAATATGAAGGGAAAAGAGAGATCACTTGTTGGTCTAAGGTTAAGGCATGGACATCAGAAGCATGTTGACAAATTTTATGTAGGGTATTTTTATTTTTGAGAAATCACTTAACCTCTGCTTTGGTTTTTCTAGTTATAAAGTGGGGTGTTGAAGAGGTTATACAATTAATATTTCTAAAGTATTCTTAAAATGAAAAATGCTATGCAGGTGTTAATTATCTTGTCATGTTATTAGCAATAGTAATTTAGGTAATACATTTTAGAAAACAACCATCATGCCATTTTTGCAGCCCATTGAGCTGTTTTCCCAAAACAGCATGCATGTTACTATAATATAGATTTCAACACTATGTTAAAAATGTAAAATAAATAAGAAAACATGCAGACGTATACACGAAAACACATTGGCTATGCGTCCATGCAAATATGTGTCCAACCAAGAGAGAGAAGGGCTGAAAGGATATTATCTTAATGAAGGAAACAGGTCAGCAAACCTCAGATTATTTTGCAAACTCTGCTGTTTTTCTCTCAATTCTCTTCCCCAGGGGTCTAACAGGAAGAAAACTTAAAATGACTTTACTGGTTTGTGCAGGCAATAAAGAAAACATTCAGGAAGATAATACCACAAGTCATTGACAGCCCATGAGTCAAGTAAAGGGATAACTTTGATGCATAATTCTTGTTATTGGATTCTCCAGAGAAACAGCATCAACAGGATATATATATAAGGAGAGAGATATCATAAAAATTGGCTCATATAATTATGGAGGCCAAGAAGTCCAACAATGGAGCTGCCTTTTGCAAGATGGAGAACCAGGAAAGCTAGCAGTGCAATTTAGTCCAAGTTCAAAGAGAAGGAGAAGATGTATGCCCCAGCTCAAGAGAGAGCAGATTTGCCCTTCCTCTGTCCAAATGTTCTATTCAGTCCCTCAATGAATTGGATGACACTCACCTATGTTAGTGAAGGTAAGCTTTACTCAGTGGACTGATTGAAATGCTAATCTCTTACTAGGGCCCATACCCTCATTGCCACACCCATAAATAATGTTTTATCACTATATGAGGATCCCTTAGTCCAGTCAAGTTGATGCATAAAATTAATCATCACACTCTGTTTGGGCCATTAAAAAACACACGGACAAAAAGCAGCAATATTGGAGGCAGGGCGTTGGTCATATGCTTTCAATGCCATTTGAGAAGAAGAAATGTCTTTCATCTAAGAAGAAATGCCCCTTCCTAGAATTCTCAAGGACATGTGACAGATACTTCCTACCAGAAGGGTGTGTTGATTCAGATTTGTGCAGATTAAGACAGATGTGTAAATACTTTCGAAAGGTCACCAGAGCCAAATACAGAAATCAATACTCTATGCTTCTGCCTAGATAAATTTCTGCTTTTCAGTCCTCATATAATATTTATCTGAGCCATTTTGATTCCCAAGATTCTACTTTATGCAGCAAATCACAATGCTTGTTCTTATAGAAAATTAAAAGACTGTATGATATTGGCCTTGGCCATAAGCTCCTTATTATCTAAAAGTGGAGATAAGATATGTGCACAAATAACTGTGTGATCTAGATGTGTGTTTTCAAAAACTATCATATGAGATAGCTTATATTGTGTTATAAACCACCTCAAAACATAGTGGCTTAAGAAAGTAGTCATTTATTTAACTCACATTTCCAAGAATTGACCATTTTAGGCTAGGTTCAGCTGATCTAGATCCAGGATAACTCATGCATCTGCAGTTTGCCTTAGCCTGAGGAGCTCGATTGTCCTTAAAAAGATGTTTAGTCCTCCTGCTGGCTGACCCTGGCTTTTCCATGAGGGAGAATGCTCCAGGAGCATAAAGACAGGGAGCAGGGAGTGCTAGCGTTAAGCATTTTTTCAAGCTTCTGCTGTGTCATATTTGCTAATGTCCTATTGGCCAAGGCAGGTTAAATGGCTAGCCAGATTCATTTCTTGGTAGGAGCTGCAATGTAATATTTCAAGGGCATACAAATAAGTGAGGAAAGAATTTGGGGCCATTTTTTTACAGTCTACCAACACTGAGGGACAAAAATGAACACTCTTGGAATGTCCATTGTCATTCCCAAGTACTTGGGCCATCAAGAACATACTTATATAAATCAATGTAAAGTCTAGCTCCTCTTCCTTAGATCTCTTTCTCTTGTGATTCCAAGAAATTTGTAGGAGTTTAGTTATGGTATAGGGGTAATTTCTTGCTGTATTGTCCAACATGTTTACTGGGTTTAGAACTAAGCTGTACCTCCTTGAGGTTAGAGAGACTCTGTAATTTGACTCTGTAAAATTAGTCACTGAAGTTACTAAGAATTTCTGAGACAATATTCTGGAATGCAGGCATTACTAAGAGAGGATTTTCTAAATGTCTTAAACTCCCATTAATATATCAAGAGCCAGCTGTGACAGAGTCATGCTTGAATAGTCAGTTCTATTCTGCGTCAGGTGGAGAGAACCCAGAATAGGAGGTAGCAGAAATCCTATCTGACAGTAGAGGGTGTGGGAAATTGGCTGAGTTAGAAATGAAAAATTCTAGGAAAGAAAGTTTTAGCAAAAAAAAAAGTTAGTGGCAGGTTATAATTTTTATTTTTAAGGGAATCTTCCAGGTGGTATGTGCGGAAAAAATCTATATTAAGATGGGAGAACCTGGGTAAGGATGAAACCCTCCTTCAATAGTACTACATTGTTTCATTGTTTGGGTACCATATCCAACATAGTGATGAGTTTACAAAAGCTTATGCATTTCAGGTAAATTATCAAAAAGTAACATATCTGTTTCTTCATAGCCTGCATAAGTAGGATTTCTCTGTATAGAATGAAGGAGAATCAGAAGACTGAAATCTTTCTGTGGTCCAGATTAAAAAACAAAAACAAAAAACAATAAAAAAAAACAACTCATGGTGTACAAGGGGTCACAAGCAGAGGCAAATGGCCACGAGTTTCAACTTCCATAGCAGATGTCTACATGGCAGCATTTTTTTTTTTTTTTTTTTTTTTTTTTTTTGCTGCCTAGCATCTTGGAAAGATTGGAGTAAAAAAATCCTGAAAAAAACTGAATTTCTACCTGTAAAAGATGGAGTCTACACAAAGAGACTGATTTGAACCTGAAAAGTCAGAGCTATTCTCACTTCATCACTACCCAGCAGGTTAGGAGTTTAAAAACCAGGTTATAGTAGTTGGAAGTAGTTATTTATTGCTCACCTTAAGAAATGTTTTGTTAATTACTGACCTTATCACATCTTTAAGGAAGTGAGAACTTAGGGCTAACAAATTGTCTCTGGTGGGAAATTTAGTCTATTTCTTCTTTGTTTTAACTTTTGGTTGTCTTTCATTTTGCTGTTGTGCCCAACACTGGTCTTACCTCATGTCTGCTCTAAGAGGTCCTCTTCTAAATCGAGGCATTTTACACCAGTTGGGGGGAAAATCAGCCTACAATGGCTCACATTTCAGATTTTAATTATAGAGTCCTCATCAACATATTTTATGGTTGCAATTATTTGTGTTCTTTATTGCAATTAAGAATGTTTTACTTCTTCAAATAGGTACTCTTTGGCTGATTATTATTTCATATGCTGAGTTTTCTATTTCCTTTTACTCTAATTTGCCTGCACAAAACTATATGACAGGAGGGTCAGGGGAACATAATTTGTTTTAGAGTATGAACAATAACTTCAGATATAAGATGGAGTCTCTGGTTAGCATTTCCCCTTCATTCTGAAGGAAAAGGGGAAGTTTGGTCCAGAAATATGGACTTTATGGTACTTGTATAGTGACAATATGAAAGCCTCTTTTAATAGTAATAGCAGATTAGGAAGTCTCTTTGTTTTCATTTCCTGTTCATGTTATATAGTCTATGCTAACATGATATGTGACTGTGTTGAATATGGGGTTTGCTTGAGCATCTGTAGGATAATGGGGATGTTTGCAAAAAGCAGACCTTCAGAAGTAGAAAACAAGTATAGGCTCTGAAGAAACGGCTATGTTACTTTTTGATCATTTACCTGAAATGCAGTAGCTTTCAAGTAGAGATGTGTGGCTAAAAATGTAAATGAACTTCATTTGTTGCTCCTTTCTAAATATTTCTGGGGTGATAAAAAACCCATAAACACATTCCCTTGCAAGCAGGGTTTTGCATTTTCCCATTGCATTGCTGCATGAGCATGGGGTGAGATCAACTGTCTCGAGATCTGAACACTCACAAAGTCAAATCTTGTGGCTCCATTAATTCCTTCATTGTCACAATTTAATCAACATCATGCTAAGGAGAACAAAATAAAGTCACCATTATCAATATGATTATCACTTCATTTTCTCTTTTATTATAATTTCTTACTTAGTCATTAACCTGTCATTAAAAGGAATTTACATTACACATGGATATCTACCTAATAAAAGAGTATCATGCTAATTGACCATGCCTTTGCAACACCCACCAGCCAATCAGGAGTGAGCATGCAAATTAACCCAACAAAGATGGCAGATTAATTTGCATACACAGGCGCCAAGTGACCAGGGGAGGGCGGGACTTTGTATTGCCATGGCGATGACGCAGGTGTTCCACACCTCCCCAGCCGCTCTGGGCCTCTGGGCAGCGTGGGAAGGCAGAAAGGTGGCTCTGGGCTGGAGCAGAAAGGCTGCTCTGGCCAGAGCGAAGGCAGTGCTCGCAGCCAGGGTAAGGAAGGCCCATTCTTGCATGAATCTTCATGCATCGGGCTTCTAGTAAAGTAATAGGAAATCTAGGTATTAAACATTGGATAAAATCAAGTTCTTCTTTTTTCTTGCTAAACTTTAGTTCTCAGAAATATTTTTTTTATATCGGTGTTTTCTTATGTTTTTTTTTTTTTTCCTTTCTGTTTGTTTGTTCGGTTAGTGGGCAGGTCACTGAACAGTGGGATTTTTCTGTCTGAAACATAGGAATACACTTAGATTTCCAGTCCCTGGGCTTGCCTGCTGCACTATGAGTTTTAAAGAGTAACTTACCTTGACGGTGCCTGTTTCATATTACATTTTATGTATAACAATTAAATTCCCTTCTGAGCCATCTGGTTTATTGGTTGTTTGAATTTATATTTTTCAACTTGTCCTCCCAATTTACTCATAGTGGGACCAGATTTTCTCACTTAGTTTTTCATAAATGTCCTGCATGTAGCCAGTCCAGTAAACTCTCTGCTGATGTGGCTATAATGAGGCTCATACTTTTAAAAATTATATATCCATACAGTAGGCCTCACAAGGAAGTGTGCATATCTCCAGTTTTTCTCACTTAAATAAATTTGGAAATAATATAATTTTCAGAAAAATTACCTTGCAGGAAACTGGTTTGACTTAGAAGTTAATCACTCCTCTTCCTCCCTCTCTCCTACGTGTGTGTGTGTGTGTGTGTGTGTGTGTGTGTGTGTGTGTGTCTGTCATTGCTGTAATTATAGTCTGGTAAGAATTCTATGCTATATGTTATAAAGGTCCTTCATTAAATCTTTACATTGGAGATAACTTCTACTTATTCATCCAAAATTTTTTTTTCTTGAATGGGTAAGAAAAAAAAAAATCCACATTTTCTTCAGCTTTTATTTTATAAGATTCTTTAAGTCATAAAATTCAGAGAAAATGTCCAAGATTAAAACCCAAATTATTCTCTGATAATATATAATATCTTTTTCTTCATACACTTAAGTTGCATAATTAATTGAATATGTAGCACAAATAATATATAAATTCAATAAAGAAAACAAACTAGCTGGACCTTCATTTTAGCAAAACAACTGGTTGAGTGTTTAATATTTCATTAAAAATAATTTCAGGTTTTTATTTTTGTACCATGTCATTTAAGTGCCAACAATAGAAAATCAATCCCATTTTTACATAATTTATAGTCTTCAAATGTGTTATATGTTAGATAATTTTTATCAATGCTTTTAAAAATTTAGAAAATAGGAAGAAAAATAATCTTTCAACATACACAGATTACCTAGAATTAACATTTGTGAATTCTTTCATATTTTTCTTTATGCTTTAAGTAAAAATTGTATAGAATATAAATTATAAAAATATATATTTCTTTGAGAAGTAATTGCTAAGCACTACAGGTGCTGGGCACTATTTTCAGGTCAAGGTAACACTGGTGAATGATATAGACAAAAATCTCTTTCCTCTTGGAACTTATTTCCAGTGGAGGAGACAAGAAACAAACAATAAGTGTAAGAAACACATAAATTACATAGTACACTAGAAGAAATTGAGAAGAAGGATTGAGAGTGACAGGGTGGAAGTGGGTTTGCTATTTCAATGGGATGAGTGAGTGGTGTGAGTTTCATGAGGTGAGAGAATGAAGCATGTAATTAGGGAAGAATCATCAGGCAGAACCGAGAGTCTGAGAATGTGTCCAGAGGTGGAGTATTCTGAGACCAGGGAGGAGCATAGTATGTTTAGAGCAGAGTTAGCACTAGACTGTGACTAGAGAGACATAGTAGAGAAGGCTAGAGAGATGAAGATAGATAGATCAGATCATGTGAGACATTATAAGCCTTTATCAGGACTTTGGATTTTACTTATAACAAAATAAAGTGATATGATCTTAGTTGTTTGTTTTTTTTCAATCCTCACCCAAGGATATTTTTTACATTGATTTCTAGTGAGAGTGGAAGGGAGGGGTGATAGAGAGAGAGAGAGAGAGAGGTGACAGAGACACATTGATTGGTTGCCTCCCCCCAATATGGGTCAGGGAGGGACCCTGCAACCCAGGTACTGGGAATGGAACCCAAGATCCCTTATTGAGCAGGGCGATGCTTTAACAACTGAGCAATGGCTAGTGAGGAATGATCTTAGATTTTAACAGCATCTTTCATGCCCGTAGCTCCAGTCCCTTCCTTTTTCCTGAGGCAATCACAACAAGGGATTGTTAAATATATTTCTCATCCACATATTTATTGTTTTGCTATTTACATATCTCAAAACAGTTATAGAATAGCTTGTGTGTAGTCTTATATGCTTAGATACACAAAAACAATTCATATTATTAAGGTAGACATTTTACTTAAGATTTTTTCTGCCTCAAAGGGGATGAGAATAGACCCTACAACATAAAAATGCTATAATATGTAAAAATTACTTGCACTAAAAGTCTTAAAATTGTACTTTATGTATGGTAATAGAATTTGCATACATGTAAAGTACTTAGGAGAGTAGCACATAAAAAGATTGAAAAAATGTCAACTTTTATAATTAATATTATTTTATTGTCATCATTATATTCAAAATGTATTTTCTGGGTCTTGGGTTATTTTTTAAGTAAAATTATCTAATAACTTCTATTGTGCATTGCCTGATCATATCCTTTGCCTATTTCCTATTTTAATATTTTTTCTTATTTATCCTTAATAGCTTTGTATACATTCTAAATACAATATTTTAGATACAAGTTTTGTCAAAATCTTCTGATATCTTGTTTAAATTAGTTCATGGCATCATTTGTTGTAATATCTACCTTTTTGTTTTATTAACCTTTATTATCCTGCTATATGAAGTTTTATAATTTTCCCCTTTATATTATCTTCATGACTTTAAAAAATATTATTCTAAACTTGAAGTAAATAAAAACAAAACAAGCTTTGTCTATGTGGTTATAAATGTTTTGATTTTTCTTCCTCATTTAGAAAGTTTATTCATAAAGAAACTTCTTGTATTATTCACGTGGAAAGCTCATTTTTGTAACCAGTTATTGAAGGAGTCTTTTTCCAGTGATTTGTAATGATATCCCTCATTTACCCAGGTGGCTGTTTTATATATGACTGACCCTTTTGTCTATGAAGTTATTGTGAGCATATATTATTTATTTATCTCTGCATTTATAGTAATCGCATGGGCCAGTTAACAATTAACTATTTTAAAAATATGTCATTTGAACTGAAGCTTGAAAGAAAAGTTATTATTTACTGAAAGCACATATCTGGGACATCGGTGCTTACTAAATTTAGCTTAACAAATGTCCCTGAAAGTAAATATAAAAAGTGTGAACCCTTTCCTTTTCCACTATAACAGTCTACACTTCTTAAGGGTTTATGCCTGCAATTTTATGTTTGAATAACTATTAAGGATGTAATCTGTTATGTTGTACACCTCAGGTTAAAAATGATTTCTATTTACTCACTGTTTTAACAAAATAACACAATTATTTAATACTAGTATATGGTGGGTTATAACTCAAGACATGGGGTGTAGAAACAGCCAGGTCATATCTGCTATCTTCACAAAACTCATAGTCTACCCAGGGGGTAGAGGCCTGAAGATATTAACTTTGATGTGCTATGGGAAGGACACATAGAAAGGCCAGTGGAATGTAGTGAAGGGAGGTTGGTCTTACAATAGAGAGTCAGGGCAGGCTTCAAGAAGTGATCATGTGTAAGCTGAATCTCAATAAGAAAATGTAAAGTTCACTAGGCAGAAAAAAAATGTGCTTTCTTACCAGTGGGAATGACAAACACAGAGGCACAGAGGCTTGATGGAGTGTGTCATGTTCAGGAAATAGCCACTGACCTTTTATAACTAAATAAAAAACATCAGAGGTGAGGAAAGAAGTTGAAGATTAATATGGAAAAATATATTGGGGTCAGATTTTAAAGAGATTTGTATGAAGAGGTTGAACATAATGCTGGGGGCAAGGAGTAACCATTGAACATTTGAAATAGGCAAGTCACATGATCAAACGTGTAGTTCAGAAAATAACTGATGTCAGGTTGATGGATGAAATGGAAAGGCAGACTAAGACTCACCAATGTTTATTTTCATAGAAATAAACAAGAAATGGATTTCTAGATTTTGGGAATAAACTCTTCACTGGTCTTCTATCTTTGGCTCCTGTAACATAATGACAACACAGCAGCCAGAGCCGTTCTTTTGAAAACGAAATCACCTCATGTCACTTCTCTGCTCAACTCCTGTAATTGATTCTCCAAATCATTGAGTAAAATCCTTGTAATCAATAGCGTACATGTTCCTATCACCTGCCTGACCTCTTTTACTACTCTTCCCCTAGCTCTCTTCATTCCAACTCCACTGACCTCCTTGCTGAGCCTCATATGCACCCATTTTAGGACCTTTGCCTCCTAAATGCAGGATTAATTCCCTGCTTGCCTTTAAATCTCGGCTCAAGTGTTATCTTATTGAGGACATTCCTGGCCACTCTGAAAATTGCAACCATTTATCTCCACCTCAAAATCCTTTATATCCTGCCTTACTTTTATCCCCCTGAACATTTGTCACTCCTTAACATCTATAATAATAAAAGCATAATATGCTAATTAGACCAGATGTCCTTTTGGACGACCTTCCAGACGAAGTCGGGGCTGTGAGGGAAGTCTGGGTCCCAGATGCCAAAGGGAAGCTGGTGCTGGCAGCTGCGGGAAGGAAGGCCTACTCTTGCACAAATTTCGTGCATAGGGCCTCTGATATTATATAATTTACTATTTAATTATGCTTGTTGTCATTCTCCCTTGCTAGAATTTAAAGTAGGGTTGTTCTGTTTTGTTCAATAGTGTACCTCCAAGTGCCTAGAGCATTGCCACATAACAGGTTCTCAGTAATTAAATGTTGAAATGAATGAAATGATGAGAACCTTAAGACAGTAAGATACTCACAGAAGGCAGTTGGCTAAACAGTTTTAAGCTAAATTTCATTGGCGTTGCAGATGAGACTGGTTTAATATGGTTGCTGAGAGAGATGAAGGACTAGAATCTTACTTCTATATCTCTAGCTTGGTTTAATCAGTGGATTTTAATATTATTAGTGTTTCTTCTCTTATTTTTAGTATGAATTTTAAAACCATTTGGAGATTGTATAGATAAATTAAGCAGAAGTTTATTTTTAAAAATTCTCTTATAATCTCTAGTTATGCAAATACGCATCTCTATTTTAATGTCTAATAAATATTTCATAGTTTTAGCTTGGTGGTGGGGGGGAGAGACTTTCAAATTTTCAACTACCTCCTTCAACTATAATTTTATAGTTTAATTTCCCTGTTTCCCTTTCTTCTCTATGAGACCATTGTCCACTTGTTTCTGGTTACATTGAATTTCAGCTCTCCTTGGGGACAATGACTTGCTCTGGCCATTGTCTGGTGTCCTCCAAGGGCACAGGATCATGAGTATTATACTTTGAATAGTGTCTATCAGAGGGGAGAAAAAGAAAAAAAATAGTAAAAACTTTTCCAGGTTTTGACTTAATAGAACTTTTTTTAAGTTCTAGTTTTGTTAATTTATACACAATGTCCCCTAAAACAAATATTTAATCTCATCAAAAATCAATTGCTTCACTTGTAAAATGATACTGTCATACAACATTGTTGTGAACAAAAAATGGAATGATTTTGAAAATTGTTGACGTGCAAGAGAATTGTAAGTTATAGTCATCATTCTGAAGACCATGATGGGGTCATAGACAAGGTATCAAGTAGAGAAATTCATGTTAGTTGGTCTTCAGAAAGCTAGTTGGTGAAAAAAAAACTAGTTCTATATTTATTTTTTTTTAGCCAAACTTGCTGCTGGGTTCTCACTTTTTTCCTACTAGACAGTTACAGACTGAGTTGTTGCATTTATAGTTTTGCTCCACAACTTGTTTTGGAGTATTATCTCTCAGGGACCTCTCTAAACTTCATGCTAGCACATATACCAGGATATTTCCTGAGTAGAAACACTACCAAATTAGCATCTCTGAGGGAGGTAAGTTTTTAAAAATTAACCATTGACAAATGTTACCTTCAGAGTATTTGCCAGAATCTGATAATGTATAGTCACTAATATAGCTTTATACTATTTCTTATCAAATCTAATATTTGAATTTTCCATCTTAATTTTATGCTTGGAAATTTCCATAATTGGTAATCCTTTACTTTTTCCCCACAATTTCCATTGCTAAGGTTCTTCTGACATTACATAAGTCAATGACAATTATTTTTTCATTTTTGTACTTAGAAATTTCAATAATGGGAGAAATAAAAGAGTATAAGCAAGATAGTATTTTAATCTTCAAAGAGCAAATGAATTAATGCAACACAGTCCAATGTAGTATATAGTAGGGCATTGAATTTGGTTATCAAATATTTGAATTTGGTCCTGAACTTGCCATTAGCTAGATCCTAGGGTGATCATTTTGCTTTGGTATGCATCAACTTGTTTATCTGAAAAATAAGAAAATAAACCACAACATTTTTCAGAATCTTTTATCGACAAAATTCTATGACTGTTGTCTGATGCTGTCCTAGTATTGAATGACAATTAGTGGGAAAGGGATTTTTAAAAAATGCTCATCTTTGAAAAAGCCAACGATTCAGATATCATCCTGAAATGTTATAGTCATTGGAGAAGACCACTTCCTGATTGTAACAGAATTCAAAAATATCAGCTTAGAATGGCAATTCAATTACGTTTACAGAATTCCCTTTCTAGTGAGTATAAAATCTAGTGCTAGCAATATCCAACAGCATGCATTTCCATTGCTTTCCTTGGGAAACTATTTTAGACGAGATGTGTTGTGCTTTATATCCTTTATTTCTAATTACTTTGCCCATTCCAGTACCCCTGAATAACTCTTGACAGAACTGCAGTGCCAGTTTCACAAAACTTCAATATCTATTCCTCAAGGCTCTTCTGTTAATTCAAAACCAAAGGAAAAAAATCTGATATCGCACTCCAAAATAACAATGCATCTTGTATTGATTATTTATCTGAACACCAGAGAGTTTTGAGCAAACAGGCAGTAAAAGCAATATGCTAGAGGGAGATGAGAAAAGTAACAGCCATTTTGTTTTGATGCAGATGTTATTATTCTCTCTGGAAATGCTCCCTCACCAAAGAATGCACATGAAAGCCTTCTGGCAGAGCCAAGCTAGAGTTGATGGCAGGTACAGTAAAAAGTTTCTATGCTTATTTTCCTCTTCGAAATCAAAACAATCCACACACTAATAGCTATCAGTATGGCTTGTGAATAAAAACATGAAGAACAACTGGGAGTGATGGTGTGTGATTGTTTTCTTTTCTTTTATAAGGTCACTAGAGTCCCGGTGCATGAAATTCATGCACGGGGTGTGTGTCCCTCAGCCCAGCCTGCACCCTCTCCAATCTGGGACCCCTCGAGGGATGTCTGACTGCCCGTTTAGGCCCGATCCTACTGGGATCGGGCCTAAACGGGGTCAGACATCCCTCTGACAATACAGGATTGCTGGCTCCCAACTGCTCGCCTGCCTGCCTTCCTGATTGCCCCTAATCACTTCTGCCTGCCAGCCTGATCACCCCCTAACCACTCCCTGACAGCCTGATTGCCCGTAACTGCCCTCCCCTGCCAGCCTGGTCACCCCTAAGTGCCCTCTCCTGCAGGCCTGGATCCCCCAACTGCTCTCTTCTGCTGATCCGGTCATCCCTAACTGCCCTCCCCTGCCAGACTCATCGCCCCTAACTGCTCTCCCCTGCTGGTCTGGTGCCCCCCAACTGCCCTCCCCTGCAGGCCTGTTCCCCCCCAACTGCTCTCCTCTGCAGGGCTGGGTCCCCCGCTCTAACTGCCCTTCTCTGCAGGCCCAGTTGCCCCCAACTTCTCTCCTCTGCTGGCCTGGTCACCCTAACTGCCTTCCCCTGCAGGCTTGATCGCCCCCAACTGCCCTCCCTGCATGCCTGGTTTCTCCCATTGCCCTCCCCTGCTGGCCATCTTGTGGCAGCCATCTTGCGTGTTGGAGTGACAGTCAATTTGCATATTACTCTTTTATTAGATAGGATTATTCATTCAGGAAACAACCATTGACAACTAGGCACAGCACTCTCACTTGGATCTGCTCATGTGTTAGACCTGGTTTATTTCTTTGCATATTGTTCAGTACTCTTACCTGAGAAGAATTACATTCCTCTGGCATCTTCATTTCAACAACATCTGCTCTCTGTTGCTTTTTTCCCCTGGATGGTCACTCTATAATGTCACACTATGTTGTGCTTTTTAACATTCTTAAAACTTTAATTAATTCAATCTTGCTTATTACCAACATATAAACTCTCCATATATTTTACTGGTCTTTCTATGTGTCCTTCCCATCAAAGTTAACATCTACAGGCATCTACAGCCTGGATAGACTATGAGCTTTGTGAGGGTAGCAGATAAGATCTGGCTGTTTCTACACCCATGTCTTCAGTTATAGCCCAACACACACTAGTATTAAATAATGGTGTTACTTTGTTAAATCAGTAAGTAAATAGAAATAATTTTTAACCTAATGTATTCTACATAACAGATTACATCCTTAATAGTTATTCAAACATAAAATTGCATACAAAAACCCTTGAGAAATGTAGGATGTTATATTGGAAAATATTGTTTCTGCGTTGTCCAGAGCTTTACATTTGAGATGAAATAATCACAATTTCAGTGTGTGAACTTGTTCATTCCAAGAATTGATTGTAGGTTATTCCATCTCAACAAATGGCATTAATAAGAACTCACAGTTGGCAGTGAAGACATTGCTCAGAAAGTGTATATGCTCAGTAAAACTTCCTTGATAAAAATATTTGAATTTTAAAGGTGAGTTGACTCCACAATTTATAATGAAAAATATTTCCTTCCCCCCAAACATTGTTTAAATATATTTCAAACCAACTGCAAAGTTGAAAGAAATGTATAATACAAACACCCATCTAGCTTAATCTACTAATTATTAATATTTTACCACTTTGTCTCTCTTAATACACACACACATTTTTACTAGACCATTTTTAAGTGAGTTGCATTAACCATGACTCTAAATACTACTTTGTATGGTCCTAAAAAATTAGAAATAAAATAAAATGCCTAAGGATATTTTCCATATAATTACGATAACTGCATAATTATAATTCTAAAAGGTTTTTAAATTGATAAAACAGACTTACGCACAACCATTAATAAGTGGACTAATGCATTTAGGGTTGATTTATTGTTGTGTTGAGCCAGGATTCAATCAAGGATCACATGTTATAGTTAACTGTGAAAGCTCTAGTCTCTTTGTATCTAAAAATAGTGCCCTGTCTTTTTTAAATCTCCTATAATACTGAAACTGGATAATCTAAATCAACTGCTTTTGTGATATAATATTTGTATCTGTTTCATGATTTAATTCAAATTAAACATTTATAGTAAGAATGCTACATAGTTGCCATTGGATGGTGCTCAGTATATCTCACTAGGACTCTTAAAATGGAGGTTCAATCTATTTTGGGTGATGCTTGCTTTCTCCATTGTAAAAGGACATTTTGCCCATTGTAATTATTTTTTAAACTCAATTTTAAATAAAGTTTATATGACTTTACCTAGTATTTTTTTCCATGATTCTATCTAGACTCCATGAATTCTTGAAGATGAAATTGTGGAATCACTTTTACCTTTTGATCAAATGTTGATCTATTGAGTTTTCATACAGTGATTACGTAGAGCTGGTTAAAAAAAGGGGGCCAGGATTAATTATTCATAATTCAGCAACAAAGAATAGGAAATAAATTAATATTAATACAATATTGCTAATTTTAAATATACCCACTACATGATACAGAATTTTAGCATACATTTAATTCTTCTGGGGAACTAAATCTCAGTAACAAGCAAATCCAGGAATGGTGTTCCAAAAACTTAGAGTTAGTAAATAGGGAATATGATTATGTTTTTTCCTGAAATACCTCTGTTTCTGACCTGTTATTATTGTAATTTCTAAGTTGTTGAATTCAGACAACTTTTTAGAAAAAAAACGACATAGTTATTCCATAGGTTCTATATATGTCTTATTTCTTAAAGTATTAGGGATTAGAGAGAAATTAAAATTATTTTTTCAAAAATTTTTTGTTTGCTTGTTTGTTTTTGACTTTCTCGGTTTCATGGGGTTGTTATACATTCTTTTTCTAGGTCTACTTTAAAAGTCTGATGAATATGTCAACATAACTGGGAAATTTACCATAATTTACCCCTCTGACCTAAAGAACAACATTTAAAAGTAGGACACAGTATTACAAATAAAATAAGACAAATATAATATTATATTTTCTCTGAACATTCAGTGCTAGGAGAAAGTGAAATGAGAATATTGCAAAAATATTTGTTGCTTAGGGGATTCTCTTTTTGGCCACAAAGATGACAAACTATTTTGATTTTCTAATTTGGGAAGACCCCCAAATGCTCCTGGGTTTGATCTTCCCTATTCCAGAGAATTATTTGGATTGGACAGGTCAAATTGACCATATTTATGTCTTCATTTGATTAGCAGAACATGATGGTGGATTATAAAATTTACTTCTCCTGCTTTAAGATGGGGAATCTATTTTATTTAAATAAGAACGGAAATACCCTTTGCAACCACCTGGATTTAACCATGCTCTACCGCGGAATAATTTTCCTAGAGGACAGGGGTTATGAATGAGAAATAGCACAATGCCTATAAATCAATGTGAGGTCTGTGCTTTAATTTCATTCCTCACTATTTGACATGTGTTGATTTTAAACTAATAATTTCCAGAAATAACTAATTTGACCAAGTTTTGAGACTCTCAAGTAATCAAGGCACAACCAGAGTTTAATTTCTATAACAATTCATTATCTTGAAACAGAATGAAATGCAAAACATATTTCAGTTGCACTTGAGTGATATCTAGAGTTGACAGACCAGGAGCCCAGTTTCTATTTTGTGCCTCTTCTGCATCAGTGATTTATGAGCTTGACCAAATGACCTGCCAGTCTTGGTATAAACATAAAAAAAACCCTTCCAAACACTTTGTTTTCTGGAGTTTAATAAAAATAGTCAGTTTTTGTTGTTGTTGTTGTTGTTTTTTGGGGGGTCATCATATATCTTCAGTATTAGTAGGAGTAATAATACATCAGCTCTACATGTCTGTCATGCAGGGCATAGAAGGCCCAAATAGAAAACCAGCCTGGTGATAGGGTAGACTGAGAAATTAAACTCATCTGTACCAGAGAAATTGTTGGCTCCTACCTGCTATTGTATCATTCAGGTGTACTTCATAAAGGTAATTCATGACTGAGCACAGATAAGTGTCATTACGTCCTGTTCTGCTAAAATTATACAGTGTAGACCTGCCTTGAGAGTTTTATCTTTTGCTCAAGTATTTTTTCTTTGAGAGCCCTATTCTTGGTCACTTTTCTGTGTTAAAGCCTTCACTTCTTTAAGGGAGCACTTTGCTTTGCTTAATGAAAATGACTTGTCGGTGGGGGCACTATAGTGTTCAGTATAAATGGGAAATCCCTCTTTAAAATTTTAAAGCTTAACATTTTAGGATCTCTATCCTATATTTATATCCCTCAACTATACAGTTAACACCACTCATTTGTTTTTGTGCTACTAATGGGCTTTCTTTCTGAAATGTCCTTTCCTTTTTTCCTTTCTTTTCTTGCTCAAAAATACAATGTCTCTAGCTAAAGGAGAAATGGGAACATCACAAATCTGAAATATATTCCCTGGCCTTGAACTTCTTCACAGGCACCTACTATTCTCTGCAGAAGCTGAAGTTTATATATATATAAATAAGCATTTTAAATGAATGAAATTTGAGCGGCTCTAGATAATTTGAACTAGTTTTTCCCAATTGTTTAATGTCCCATAAATGAACTATTACTAAAAACAATGCCATATTCACTTATAATTTTTAAATAATGTTTGCATGAATGTTGCTTTTAATTTAAACAATGTGATATAAATTAACAATCTGGGGTCTATACAACTTTCCACCCCTTTTGTAACATCTTTGCTATAGACATTAAAATATTTTTATGTTTTTTAGATTAGCCTTAGATAGCAATAAGAGAGCATAATTTTATTTCTCATTAAGAGAGCATGCTGATAGATTTACAATATACTTTGTGACTATGGTCCAAAACTATGAGTATTTATACTTTTCAAAGGAAATGATAGTAACTCTTTTCTGATTCATAAGCATTAAGTTATTCAACATAAGACCAAGGACATTTTTAAAAAATAAAAAGAATCCTCTCAATTTACCCATTGTTCTGTCATTAAAGGTCCAAACTGTTGCACGCTTTTCGTGGATCATTAGGCAACCTTGTAATAATAAGCGGGGGGAAATTAAATGTCTGGAACAATTTGTTCCTTGCTGTAAGCCTACAACCATGGTATTTAAAGCTCCCCAGTGGCCAGGGTAGTTTCAGAATTCCCATGTGATGTTGAGCACTGCAGATGAAGGAATATGAACATGTCTACAGATGGTTGCTTAGTATATAAATTTTTCTGACTCAGTCAGGATCATGGCAGTCATTGGTAGCTATAATTATAGATCAGAATAAAATCATGCTCTACAAATTTGTTCAACCACACAACTAGAGCACATTCACAATTTTATTTAAATACTTTAATTATTTACTGTCAGAATTTGTGACACATGTGTGCTTTAACTTGCAAACACTCATAGAAATTATATATCACCATGATACTAGCACAAAACAAACAAGGGAATTTTTTAAAAATACAGAAAAGAAACACCACAAAGCAACAAAGCCGAACATTCATCTTCAAATGCAATGGATTTCCAAATAAATGGATCAAATCACAAACTAGTCAGCATGGGCCTAGTGAAGGGCCCAATTAAAAATGAAATTGATTCTTCTTTACATTTTTATAACGTTAAAATTAAAATTAACATCTAAGTTACCCTAATCAAGCCCTTATGAACCAGTTGCGCTCAAAGATCTACTTCAACTTCAAGGTAACAGCTGAAAGTGTATTTAAGACAAGCGCAGTTACACTTAATGAGATTCATATGAATTTTCAGCTTTTATTTGAAGAGTTTAGGAAAGCACCAACCTTGAATGCACATCTGTTCCTGTTACTACTCCTAGAAAACAATCCCTTCCTCCTATTAACTATGAGGAAGAATTATCTGGAGGGGAAAAACCATGGCAATTTACAGAGAACTCTTTATTGTTTTCTTTCCAAGGTAAGCTTTAATCCATCCTTGCTCAATTAAAGTACATCCTAATAAAAATAAACTAATCTGAAGCTCTCATTCATTTACAATAAAGAGGAGAAGAGTAAGATGAGATCTGTTATAATTTCACAGCCACTGGTATTCCCTTTGACAGCAATACTTTGTAAAAGATTAGCCAATCTTGCTGCCCAATGTGGAGAAATGCGGTCTTCTCCCTTTCCATAATGCCAGTCTGTCAATAGAGAGGGGATCGCACTCTACGTCTTTCCTCACATTAGAAGCTCTACAGCATAATGTAGGCACACGGGCTGGAAGTCAGGTGGTTGGTTTCTGCAAGAATAAGTGATTGTCAGCAAAGCACGTCACCTCCCTGGTTCTCAGTTACCTCATCTTTACAGTGAGAGGCTTGGCCCAGAGACAACCAACGTGTCTGATTCAGTTCTACTAGTTAATTGTTCTATACAACAAGAACTGACTCCTTTCTCCAGATTATTCTATTCCTCCAAACAAACCTTACCTTAATGATGTGGATGTTTCATGCAAACTATTCTGCCTGACTTTTCCACTGCACCTTTTTTAAAACCTGTTCACAATTTAATTCTTTATTTTTTTAATCTTTGTTGTTGAAAGTATTACATAGGTCCTCCTTTTTCTCCCATTAACCTCTTCCACCCCTCTCCTGTCCTACCCCTCTTACCGCCCCTCCCCCCTTGCCCCCCCGCCCAGGCCCTCACTACCCCATTGTCTGTTTTAAGGCACCTGGGAAACCTCTGTAACTCACTAAAGGCTCGCAAATGTTTAGCTTTAGAGTCACTCTCTCATGTTTAGAAGGCAGCATTTTTCTGTAGGCTTTGAACTTGCAGTTGTTTTACTGTTGGGTTTGTCAAATTGGCAATGTGAACGTTTATTGTGAAGGTCATTACTAAAGTGCAAATACATTTTTCAAATAATCTGACAGGGAACTCTGTTCTGGAATTCGGTGCAGAAGGATTTGGATGAAGAGAGCAGGGGATGTTGCCCTCGGGGGTAAGATTCATAGGGACACTGCTTTAGGGATAAGCAGATATCAGTGATAGCCAGGAAAGTAGGAATAGGAACACCATGTTTCAAGGTGTTGGAGGTACACACAGAATGATGATATTCCAGTGGCATGTATATTATCAACCTACTCTGAGGAAAACACTTTTACCTCTAGAATCAGAGTAGTAAGCTTGTAGCAGGGTTTGATGGCATTACATTCTTTAGACTGCTCATTAGAGTAGAAAACTGAAAAGTAACCCATGTACGTAAATGATTTAGCAGTCTGGATTTCCTTCCTTCCTTCCTTCCTTCCTTCCTTCCTTCCTTCCTTCCTTCCTTCCTTCCTTCCTCCCTCCCTCCCACTCTCCCTTCCTCCTTCCTTCTTTCTTCCCTCCCTCCCTCCCTTCTTCCCTCCCTCCCTCCCTCTTTCTTTTCTTCCTTCCTTCCTTCCTTCCTTCCTTCCTTCCTTCCTTCCTTCCTTCCTTCCTTCCTTCCTTCCTTCCTTCCTTTCTCTTTTTCTTTCTTTCTTTCTTTCTTTCTTTCTTTCTTTCTTTCTTTCTTTCTTTCTTTCTTTCTTTCTTTCTTTCTTCTTCCTTTCTCTTTCTTTCTTTCTTTCTTTCTTTCTTTCTTTCTTTCTTTCTTTCTTTCTTTCTTTCTTCTCTCTCTCTCTCTCTCTCTCTCTCTCTCTCTCTCTCTCTCTCTCTCTCTCTCTTTCTTTCTTTCTTTCTTTCTTCTTTCTTTCTTTTTCTTTCTTTCGAATAAAGCCAAAGGAAAAAGTGGTTTGATGATTGTTTCCTGGCACTTGGGTTTGGTATCAGGAGTAAAATAGAGATTAGTGGAGATGATGGCAAATTACCCACCCAAAAGGGAGCTATTCGTGTCCTCGGTTTCAGTTAATGACTGCATAGAACTGCTGACTCAGTTCTGCCATGTCTCTGAGTTTTTTACAGAAGTCTTAAATACAAACTTTTATACACAAACCTCATTTAAAAAAAGAAGAAATTAATAGATTTTAAAATACTGTGCAGGTGAAACAAACACATTTTCAGGCTGGAGTTGGCCCCAAATTCATCAGTTTTCAATTTTTCAACTACAACTCCATCAAACTTAGTATCTATCCTTAAGTAGCCTACACTTTTCAATAAAAAACAAGCAAAAAATATCTAATGTATAACTCATAATGTTGCCTGAAGTCACATAGTAGGCTATCTTAGCCTGATTCCCTGCATATTAGGCTACTACTCAATTTATTGTGACAGGTTTTTACTAGTTAATATTTCTTTCAAGTAATATGTATGTGAAATTATCCTATAGAATGAAAGTTCATTTATTAATATAAATAAATGACATACCCTCAAAAATTTAAATGTGGGTGTTTGAATATTTTGAAGTCTCATGGCATGTGCCTTGCCCATGTGTTGTATAACTGCTAAATCCTTAAATATGTTTGGAGGTGAATAAGTGGTGTCTTTCTAAGCCAGATAATAATAAAGATTTAATTTTTGCTCATTTTTTTTCTCATCAGCCATAACTGGGAGGTATCCAGTGTGTTTGTTCCTTTGCAGATTGTAATGAAACAGCTAACTTTGAATCCAATTATGCATCTCTTTGTAGCTCTTTAAAATAAAATCATGAGAGGAAAGAAAATAGAATTTAATTAACTCATAACCCATTAATGCCATCAATGGCATGAAAAATTCATTACTCTTAAAACTCCCCTAAACCAAGTTATTGGATTAAGAAATATTACCCTTTATTATTTATGTCCTTTCATCTCTTTCATAGAATGAATGTTTACTTAAACTAACACTATAGGGCAATGATGCCCAAATGTTTTTGGTCTAGTTCTCCATAACTGCCCGAGGCCAATTCCAGCATGTAAGCAAGGACTGATTCATCTGGGAATGGCTAAAAGGCATTTCCCCCAACCTGAAAAGTATACATAAATTGATTGCTTGCTGCCAGACAGCTCAGGGCATCTTAATCTACATGTTATTGCCTCCTGTTGGCCAAACACCTGAACAGCTGAAGGCAGTTCCCCAACCTGACAATGCTTCTGTAGGAAACCCTACCCTTTGAAGTGTATATCTCCACTTTGCCTTAGGACAATTTGTGCTAATAAAAAGCAAAGGGTCCTGAGACAAGGAGAACTTGGTTTCTTCAGCCAAGCTCCTCTGTCCCCCCACAAATGCCTTTAAAAATTATGTTTCGTCTCTGGACTCTTATTTAATTTACACACAGTCCTTTCTCCAGGTTTCATGAACGCTTCTAGATGCCGGATCAAGACCACCAGCATTAAATGGTGCCCAACGTCTGGCATTACATAACAACAACAAAAAAAGCATACTTTAACAAAGGTATATGTAATCATATATCTCTATGTATATTTATTCAACACTTACTTATATAGCACCCAGTTAAGGGAGATATACTCTCTTCTATCATGTTTTTTAGTAGTTGGTGGTTGATATAAGCATTAAACAATAATTATTAAAGGAGTTGTTTAATTGTAGAAAGTGCTAATTGGGAAAGATAAAGAGATTGTAATACAGATATTAACCATATCCTGGTGAAAATGGGGCTGGGAGTTGGGGTAATGAGAGGCTTCTCTGAGAAAGGGGCATTTATGTTAAACCTGGAAGAGAGGAATGCTAACCAGACTAGGCATTGGTGACAGTGCATCCCTAACAACCAGGAACCAGAGGTTGCACAGGCTGAACACTTGTTCCCTAATGTGGCCCTATTCAGTATATACTCAGCCCTATCAACAGGATCCCAGTCCATTGTTACTCTGGGATTGAAAGACAAGGTCTTGAGTTACATAGATTAGGTTCAATTTTCTCATTGTGGAAACATTCAGATTGTGTAAACTCTCTGAATCCTAGTTTTCTTTTTGTAAGAAAAAAGATAAAACCTAATTTCTTCTCCAAACATTTTTTTCAGGTTAAATTAAGTAAAGTATATCAGGTGGCTTAAATATTATACAAAGAAGTGTTAGTATCTCCTATTTTATTTCTCTGTAAATATGGAAAACTGAAAAGTAAGAGATATTCAAATATAGCTGCCAGACAGAGTTCTTAAAGTAGAGTTAGAAACTTATTAGTAGAAAAGGATTTTAATCAAATTTAGAGTGTGGAGATTAGATCTTTATTTAGACAAGTAGACAAGCAAAGTGAAAAAGAAATTTGAACTGGTTATTTGATATTAAAAAATTGTTAACTTTTATTGTGATAACTGTATTATAATTTGTTTTGTTTTTTTTCTTTGTTCTTATTTAAAGTTGCATGCAGTCATATTTACAGATGACTTGATGTCTTGGTTGTTGGGAGAAAAATAAGAGGTATACATAGAACAAAACTTATCATAACCTCATAACTGTTGAAGCTGGGTGATGGGTATGCAGGACTATTCTTTGCTTTTATGTAGGCTGGAAATATTTCTAATTAAATGTTTTAAAACAAAATTTTAAAATAATTCAAAATAAAATAAAATTTCTAGAAAACTAGCTTAGTAAGGAGTCATTGATTAATCCATCCAATGTACTTTCTAATAAACTGGCTGATAAAACACTTTGTTTTGTTCATGATGGGTTACTACATTTCTATTTGATAATTACAATTTTTAATGATTTAGAGCACTTAAGAAGAGTGCAGACTACATAAGTGTATGCAAATGAATATATAACTGTTAAACAATCACTAGTCTTAATATTATAAATTCCTCTTCCTGGGTAGAGGAACTAATACTTTGATTTCTTTGATAGTCAATTATTTGTTGCTCATCTGCCTCTCTTAAGCACTTAGAGTTTATTCAAAAGGTTCCCCAAGGGCTTCCTGTAGGAAAGTCATGTCTGGAGTACAATGCAGAGTTAATTAGGTGAGCCAAACAGAACACAGAAATTATTATAAAGTGTAGTTAACCATGTCTACCATATGGCTAATTGTGTTTTCTTACCACATATGAAGAAATAATTATATAGTAAATTCACGTTTCCATTTTACTATAATTTACAAAAGAGCCACTATGCAAATGTTGTTAGCCTCTGTGATGTTTTATTTTATGTGTCAGCTTGACTGGGCCACAGTGCCCAAAAATGTGGTCAAACATTATTCTGGATGCTTCTGTGAGTCATTCTGATTGGAATAAGGAAGTAAGAGTAAAAAAAAAAAAGAGGTATTGCCCTAGCTAGTTTCACTCAATGGTTATTCTGGTCAAGAGCACATACCTGGGTTACAGACTCAATAACCAGTCCTAGGGGCATATGCAGAGGCAACCAATCATTGTGTCTCTCTCACATTGATGTTTCTCTCTCTCTCTCTGTCTCTCCCCCTCCCTTCCACTTTCTCTAAAAATCAATGGAAATAAATATCCTCGGGTGAGGATTAACAACCATAACAAAAAAGGTATTACTGAGTGATATTATATATTCTAAAAAGAAATCTAAACAAGAATTTATGTGGATAGTCCTAGTCACTCTGAGGAACATGATATGAGAAAGATATAATATCTACTTTGGGCAATGATACTACAAGGATCCTTTTAGATATGTCATCAGGATGAATTTTGGCAAGTGGAGACAAAAGTTTCAGTTGAAAAATGGTCAAAACAATGTCATTGAAATAATTTTAAAAATACTTGTAGTTGATTTTAGATAATGTTCCAATTGGCTAGTGAATAAAGTATATAAAAGAGAGAAGTGAGAAATAATATTGAATCAGCAGGTTCCTAAGGAGAAAGTCAACTAAGGGGTTTCAATTTTATTTTGTAAATGAGAGGCAGTAAGTTGAGTGGATGGGTAGTGGTATTTGACATTATTTGAGAAGAAAATTACTTGATCAATGCTCTTCAGAATTTGGATAGGATTTTTAGAAGATTATAGGTAAATAGAGAGATGGGGGTGAAGAAAATAGTTCAGTAGCCATATCATTCTAGTGGCAGCAATTGGTTCAAGTCAGGATTTTGTCAGAAAAACAGAAACCTTCCTAGGTTTTACTAGGGGGAATTAAGTACAGGGGAATAGAAGCTAATAAAACTGGTGGTATGGTTGAAAAAACAGGCCTTGGAAAACATTTCTAAAGTTCAGAATTTCAGACAATATGATAATCACAAAGTACCCTCACCAATGATCTCAGCAACCTGCAGAACTGAAGAAGATAATTCACTAAAATGGATGGTAAATTTTCTTGTAATACTGCAGGAAGTCATCTGCCACAGACTTTCTGTTAGCCAGCTATTGTCAGGACAAAAATGGCTTTTCATTTTCTTCTTCTTTCCAAATATCACTCAGAGTCTGTCATTGTTAACCCTGAAATGGGACTTTGATGGCAGGGGAGCCTGAGAAACATTGGTTTCCAGCCTATGAGATGCTTGTGGGGGTTGGACATTGGAGGTGGGGAGGGGGGTGGGAACTGTTGTTGAGAGACCAACAGAAATATCAGCATATTGTTTCAAATTTGTTACATAGCTCTCGATATTTAGCTCAGTACACAAAGTATTAACACATGTAGAATGCTTGGAATGTTTACTGATTAGTTATTTTGGCACAGAAAAAACTAAGCAAAAGTTTAAAAAATAATTCATATCTGAAGGTACTTTTTTTTTCTTAAAAATCCTAGATATACCAATGAAGATCATTAAGAATGGGAAACAATGTTTTGGTAAGTCAGGTTTTGTTCCATTTCTGAGCACTCATCAGAGTTTAGACACCATATTACAGGTTATTAAAAGAAACTATTCTGGATTCAGCTAACTGTAAGTAATATTTCAATTCCATCAGGGTGGACCCTCTTCCAACAAGTTTAGTAAAATATGTAAGAAATTAAGACTATACAAATATACTAGCAAACCTTATTCATTAACATAACAAAAATCTGACAGCTCAATCCATACCTAACTGGAATGCAAATGCAAAAACTCCTTAGACAGCAATCTAAGTTAACAAAAAGCAAAATTGTTAAATATTTGTTTTTCATTGTCAAGATCACTTTGGTCTTTAAAGCCACCTGCTGTCCATTTCCATTCAGTGTGACCTGTACCTGGGAGTCTCCTTTAAAATGATTGACTAAGAATTATAAATACAAGAGACCTTGGGAAAAAAAGTAGTCAGGGTTTTGAACAACCATGCTTTATAATAAACACTAAATTATATATATATATATATATATATATATATATATATATATATATATATATATATAAAATTTTTGGTTTGCATATAGTATTAACTCATTTACTATGCTAAACAATGTATAATAACTTCTATTTTATACTATTTGTTATAGCCTTTTTAAACATTATAAACAAAACTCATTAAGAAACAGTTACAGTTGAAAAATAACTTGAATATTAACTAGACATCTGTGAATGTTAGCATTAGAAAATATCTTTTTTTTGTTTTAGAATATTTTCCAAAAGTCTGTTTAAATTTGATTGTTACATAGTTGAATTATATAATCAAGTGACTATTCTATATCTAAATCTCAACCTTTTGAACTCATCTCTTAATGTCTATTGGATTTTATGTAGTTATAATTGGATGTATTGAGAGGGGGGAAAAGGTAAAATAAATAATAAGTAAATAGTAAGAAGCCTGCGTACTGGAGACTGTAGTCTATACTATCACTTGACTTCTTTCTCTCTCCTCTCTCTATTTTCAATAATTCCTGCAATCTCAAGTAAGTGCAAAATGATAATATTCATTTCATTATCTATCTGAGTACATGACCCCAATTTATAACAGCATCCAAATTTGCCATCCATATGACATTTTAAAGAGATGCAAGCCAAACATTCCTCTTCATAGGTTAATGCCAGTAGTCCATTTATACAAAGGGAGTTTTACAAGTCCTCAAAGAAACCCATTAAATAAGTTCAAGGATATTACTTTGCAGCCTCCTTCAAACACTGAATTTCAATTGGCACTATTACCCCGACAATAGTTTTAAAAATGTCTTATGCAGCCCCAGAGACCTTCCAACATACTTCATAAATGAGTTAAATAATGGTTAGAATGTTTTAACTAAATAAATACCTGAGAGGTGCTTCACCCATTGGCAAGAATCCACAACCCCAGTAGCCCAGTGCAAATAAAGCCGATTCTCTCATCAATCCCCAACACTCCCTTGCTTTTCTCAGATTTTCATTAAAATGAGCACTCTTAAAATTTAAACCCTGCAGCTCTCTCCTCTAAGGTTTGCAGAAATGATTTTTTATTTATAGGAGATCAAAGAAGGTTATATAACCCCAGTCATGCTGTCACAGGGCTTTTGAAGTATAGTTATATTTTTATGCTCCTGTTTCTGTTCTTAAAAATACTAAGTTCTCAATAACATTTCAAAACTATAGCAGAGTATATTTCTTAGGACTAAATGAATTGTTTTTCTTTTACAAAGTATAATGCCCTCATTATAGCTGCTCTCTTCCATAAATAGTCACTGAAATTATATATTTTAAGAGCACACTTAAAGTGAGTGACAATGAGAGAAAACAGAAATTCTTCTAAAGTTCTCAATGTTTCAATATTTAATTTTTCAAAGTTTGTTCAGTAATACCTGGGAACAGTCTTTCCTTATATTAGTGTGTGTGTGTGTGTGTGTGTGTGTGTGTGTGTGTGTGTGTGAGAGAGTGTGCGCGCGCGCGTGCATGGTGTGTGAAAGAAAATAATAAAAATATATCAGATATTATCTTCAGAAGGAATTGATCTAGTATTCATCAACACAATAAGGAACATAAGAGAAAGAAAGAAAGAAATTATTTCATTTAATTCTTGGGCAGAAACCCATGTGCCTGGCATCTCTAGTTGGTTAAAACATGTTCACATGTTGAATTGTGAAGGACAGTGCACAGTTAGTACTGACCGTAGCTGTGAGGTAAGCATTTTAGTTATAGTCCTGGGGGATTCTAGTGTACTTTCTAGAAGAGTGATACCTTGGTATTACTTTGACTTTCTCTTATATAAATGACAGATGTCTTGCCAAGTGGTTATCAGTCCCTGTAAGATGCACTAGAGGCAGAGGCAAAAGTTAATATATATTGAAAATCAATGCAGTTAGCTTTTCAGAACACAGAGAAAAAACAGGCTCATTGCTTGGCTAGGTTCACTTATAAACAGTGGTGAGGAGCCAGAGGCAAAAGTTCCCAGCCTTCTCCTCAAGAATATTTTCAAAGACTTCACATTTCATTTTCTTGAAGGTGAAAAGAAGCTCCAAAAATCCAGTTATTCTTTTTAAGTATAAATTTTAATTGCTATCTTCTTTCATCCAAAGAATTCAAAGAAAGAGAAAGCAATATAAAA
Source organism: Cnephaeus nilssonii (assembly GCF_951640355.1). Lineage (NCBI taxonomy): Eukaryota > Metazoa > Chordata > Mammalia > Chiroptera > Vespertilionidae > Cnephaeus > Cnephaeus nilssonii. The sequence goes on along the minus strand of NC_137078.1, from coordinate 46,329,501 downwards.
ATCACTTATCTTCATTTGAGCCCAGTGTCATGGAATGTTTGATAAGATTTGTGAGTAGATGGTATAGCAGCAAACTGAAATAAAGATGAAACAATCATTTCTGATTAAGGTATTAGAAACAAATTTTTAAACAACCCCATAAATCCAGCTTTTAAAAAAGTATCCCAGTACATAAAAAAAGAGGTGGTAATAATGTCTTTGTAGTTGACATAGAACTATGGACAGATCATAAAGACACATTTCCTTTCAACATAATTCTTATCACATTGGATATCTCAACATTCAACAATATACTTTAGGTAAATATATCACAGACTCATGTTTTCCATTCTATTTTTGTCTTATCTTAGATACAACTCTACATGTCAACAGTGCTGGTAATTTCATGTTTGATGATTGAAACACGGAGTTCCCAATCTCTAAACATCTTTCTTTGTGATATGAAACTCATACTATGTGAGTTGATTCCTTGGATTGATATCTTGAGTCATTGACCATAAACTCCAATGCCTATAGAAGTCAGAAAGGGAATTATGATCACTGAGCACACATGTTCTGTACTAGTTATCAACTTATTGTCTCAACTCCAAATCTACCCTTCTTTAAGCTGCCTTGGCTTACTGGGCTGGTTCTCATTCACATCTCCTTGTTGCTCTGCCATCTGTGCCAGGCAGCAGTGTGCAGGACACTCAGTGGAAGGCATTCTCCAGCACAGCTTGTTCGTGGCATCCCCGTGGGTGACTTCCTAGTAAGTCTTGCTGGCAATCCCACAGATGATTTTCTGTTTGCAGCCCTGTTTTTAGTGCTTTGCTGAACTTCTCTCCCATACAATATGTCATAGCCACGCCCTCCTCAATAAGAAATCTAGGGGTAGAGTGAGGGTGCTCTCTTTCAAATTTTGTTTCATCCTTGGGCATTCTGTCTCAGCCATAGGATGGTGGCTGCTTCATATAGATGTTACCCATGTATCCTGTGGGGTTCTCTTCACTCCTTAGTAGTTTATCCCTTCTTACTCATAATTTTTATATTTAAAATTTCCTGTGCAAATAAGTAGTGTGGTTTCTCTCTCCTGACTTAACCCTGAATGAACAAACCTATAGCCACCATGTGACTCTGACTTGCTAGAATATATGTCATTAGATATTCAGAATTTCACAGAAGCTGGGACGTTGTCTGCAAAATATTTTAATCATGTGTATTAGTAACTCAGTTAAAAGTCACCATGTGGACAAACTGTTCTGTAGATTTGATATTTTCCTAATCCAACTACAGATAAATGGGGAAGCAGATAGGTGGATGTAGAGTCATGGGTTAGGAAAAGCTTTGGTAATGGTTTCAGAGAATCAAAATAACACCCCGTAAGAATAGACTATTAAAGCAGAAAGTCTGGGAAGATTGAACTTTTAAGATGGTTTTGGGAGCAAGTTGGAGAGAAAGAAGATTTCCTACACACACGCATATGCACGCGTACACACACACACACACACACACAAATTATTATCATTTAAAATATCAGGAAGGAGTTTTACAAAATGTGTACATACACACACATACACACACTAGTAAAATATATAAAGAATTGAAGTTAAGTTACTTGGGGCCTGAATTACCCTTGGAAATGGAAATTTCTCATTTCTCTTTAAATATGACAAAAATCTTAAGGCTACTTACTTTTTAAAGGGCAAATTGGCACCTTTTTTTTCAGCTAACAGTCTTAAAGATTGGGAAAGTCTGTAAGGCGGAAGAAGTACAAGCAATTTAAAAAGTATATGAATTATTTTTGAACTATTTCAAATAAATGTGATATGATTTGCCACTTTACAGTGATCTAATTGTGTATTCAGGAATGCAAGCCAATTTCAAGGGATTGTTCTATCTTTAGAACTCTCCTTCTTCCCATGAAAAACTGAGAACAAAGGGGACAGCCAGGTGAATAGTGTCTGCTAATCTAGATACTGGCTACTCAACCTTGGCATAAGGGTTAACTAAGGAAGACAATGTTTGAACACTTTAGCATACAGAAGCAAAGGGTCAGTGTATCTTTATTTTTCATCGATAAGCAGCTGGGCAGAAAATTAGCTAATTGAACTCCGTCTCTATCTTTTCTCATTAGGTTTTTGGGGAAACATAACATGTTTGCAACATATATATGCTCCTTTGGCCTTTTAAAAGTGCATCAATTATCATAATGCAGAGGTATGATGAAAAATGTTGTATGTCATGTCCAGAGGTTTGGGTATTTTCTCCTAACGCTTGATTTATATTGATCTCTCCCAAACATAACCTAGCTAAGCTTCTAAGAAAAATGCTATTTTTATGATATAATATGAACATCATCAATAGTCATTTGTAAAACAGTTTTAAAAAGGTTAAGCACGTGTCTATGCCTTATTATAGAAAAGGCAACATGAAGCATATAACCTTTAAAAAGACAAGGTCCCTGCATTCAAAGAGTCTCTGCTGAATGGGGTTGCCTAATACATATCTGAAGAATTTTAATTCTTATAAGATTGTGGTAGGTATTATAATAGAGGAATAATCAAACCTTTAAGTACCTGGGTGGCAAAGATGATTAATTCTTCTCAAGGATGCAAAGGAAATGAATTGTGATGTGAAAAGTGATTAGGTTTTCCCCCTAATATGTAGATGGTAGCAACAATTACCCAGTCAAAAAAAATTGTCTGAGAAAAATGTACAATATTTGGAGATAAGCCAATAGTGTAGTTGGGTTAGAACATGAGGTATTGGGGGGATGGGGGATGCTACAAAAAAGTGAAGGGATTGATTCTCTGCTAAGGAATTCAAATTTCATTGTCTGTAAAGTGTTACTGCCAAAATGTTTCCAGTATGGTTACCTATTCATGTCTGTGTTTTAAAAGGATTATACCAGCCATATTAGGAGGGTATTTTGGAAAATGCACTAGTTCCCTGGAGCTTAATGGTAGGCCTTTGGCGTAACTTAGGGCCTGAACCACAACATGAATGGTGAGGAAGAAGCATAAGAGACAATATCCAAAGACATTTCAAAGATACATTTGAAAGGACTTGGCTGATTAGATTTAAAGTGTCAGGAGAGGTCAGAGTCAAAGATGATGGAAGGTGCTTGCCTGTGTGACTGGGAGGAGAGTGGCCCCATTACGGGAGCAAGGGAACACAGAGGAGCAGCAGCTTTAGGGCGGGGGTGGAGAGATAATGAGTCCAATTTGGAGCATCTTGGGTTTTGAGTGTCTGTGGGCCAGGCAGGCTTCATATTTTCTAAAAATAAAAGGGCTTTAGGGGCAATCATCAAAAATAATTGTAATATTAAAATATAATTTATAAATGTCACGCTAATGTAAAAATATTTAGCGATGCACATCATTAGCTCACAAACCATGCTATTTCCAAGAGGCCTATGTATGCACATTAGGTCTAAGGTGTAAAAGTCTCTCCATTAGAGAATGAGGCCCAGACAATTACATTTGATTTGACCTACCTCCTTGTACATTTTGGAGACACAAATTAAAGAAAGAAAATATTTTTGTTCTTATTTTACTAACAAATATTTGGGATCTCTCTTATCTATAGATAATTGGATTTTTTAAAAGTAGGAGTTAGACATTAAGTTATTGTGCAGAGAATCAAGTGGCTTGGCTTTAACTAACGGAAATAGAATAAACTATGTATTATTTTTAGTAAAGAATATCTCTTTTGAAATGTCTGAAATCAAACAAGGGTTCTCAGGCATTCAGTTAAATTACTATATTAAACCTTATCCAATTTAGACTATTAAATATTTGGATTGGATTGAAGGACAAAACAAACAACAGGACTGGTACTAAGTTTCAAATCTATTTTATATAGTACTATTGAATTTTATTAAATCAAAGATACTTTAGCAATTAGAATCACATATAAGATGCTACTAGGAAGTCTGTAAGGCATACTGTCAGACTCTTAAATGTTTGGAAGTTAGGTACTAGCTGTTAGTATTTTAAAGACTGTTTTCTCACATGTTCTTAACTTCACCAAGTACAAAAATCTCTAGAATATTCTGCTAATTTTATAGAAATAGTAATCAGCAAATCATCCCAACTGACTAGTACTTTTCTCTCGTTATTAAAATTTTTTTGACTCAAATAGAATGCTTGGGGAGCAGCACACATCAGCATTGCTGTTACGTGCACTCTCTTTTGACATTTCTAATGCCCTAGTTTTACCAATGCTGACTTTTAGGGCTTACCCCTTAGCTTTAGCACAATAAGCTTATCCCAGGTAATTATTTTGCTCATCCCAGCACATAAGATTTATAAGAATCTAAAACTTGAACCTAAATTGGCTATGTGTAGCAATTTTCCCCTTCTTTACAAATCCAGGGATTCCTAATATGCCATCACAATTTTTATACATATTTTGGGTGGCAAATAGCAATGCACATTTCATATGCATCATCGTAGTTCAGAAAGATTTTCACATATTTTTTGTCATTTGATATGTTCTATGGCCCCAAATGGTTACCTGAGAGGTATTATTTGACCACATCTACAGAAGAGAAAAAGATATCATGATTGACTTAAAGTGATGTTGCTAGCAAATGACAGAAATAACACTGGAATTCAGAACCTCAAATTATGTTTCTTTATCTAAAATATACTTCTCAGACTTGCAGACTTTGTAGAGTCCCCGAGTGAGGGAATAGCCTAGGAATGGTGGTAGTAGAGAAAGCTTTCTCTCTGAAGGTTTGTTGTTTGTCCTTGATACTGTACTTTGAACGCCTCTCTGTCCAGTAAACTTAAGGCAAGAATTCCCAGTAATATAGCTAAAAGATGCTGAGCTCTTGGGACACACCAAAATAATATTATTTATAACATTCTTCTTGTATAAATAAGCACAGCTTCTCTGTGTAGATTGTATGGTTTACAGTCAATGCTTAAACTCATTACAAAAGAGTCTTGAACTCTTTAAGACGTCATTTCTGTCAGCAAAGAAAGTTTAACTCCGTGTCAAAGGGAAAGGGAATAACTGCTCCAGGTGCATGGGATAGAGCACCTTCAGGAGCACCACAGGGTGCAGAGCAGGAACTTAAAAGCTGCAAAGAAACAGGTGCATGTGGATAGCTAAGCCAGCTCCATTTGTGTGTACTAGGGTCCTGGGAATTTACGTGGGCAGAAAACTACCATCGCTCTCATTTTTTTAATTGTTGACAATATGGCAGACGCCTCCCATTTCTCTCCCCAGTTGGCCCAGCCTCCTCGCCCCCAACCCTCCCCTTCACAAACATTTATTTACGGTATTTATTTATTAATTAATTAATTTATTTATTTATTTTTGTTCTGTTTTCCTATGTGCTCTCACTTACAATGAGAAACTACCAGGGAAAAGAAAGAGGAAACATTCTTCCTCATCAGTAGTGTTTAGTGTAAACAGACAAAGCATACTGGATAAATATTGCAGCTTAATTAAAAGGCTTTTATGACAAACTCTAAAATTCCCCATGGAAGGTAGTGACATTGCTCTTCTAAGCAAAACTAACTTCCTTAGAAAGCTTTTAACTGGAGGAGATATGCTGCTATAAACTGAAGAATGGTGGTCTCTGCTCTTCCTTTGGTGATTGATTGGGGTCTCCCCGAGGTAAAAATAGACATGACATCCAGGGTACTACCTCTGTGGTAATTATTACCAAATCTCAGAGGCCCTTCTATATCCATGTTTATGTTTTCTTTTAATTTGTTAGAAAAACATATGTGAAGCCACATAGCCTATAGTTCTGGGTTGAATTGAAATATTAACTTCATTCCTTTTTAGTTGTAAAATGTGGGGTACTCATTTAACCTCCCTCAACTTGGTTTATTTATTTCTAAAATATCACTATAAGTGCACACACCTCATAGGGCTGTGGTGAGTATTCCATGAGATAATGAATGTAAAGCATTTACCATGGTTAGATAGTGTTGCTATTGTTAATATCATTCATTTTATTAATATCAATTTCATTCTTATTCTGTGACATCTTGGTACTAGCATAGACAATTTTTAAAAATATGTAAATTCTAGTCTCTGATCTCCATGGTCATGTACTTAAAATAACACATAATATGTGTTTTCTTGTGGCATTTCAGTTTTGTATACCAAAGTTTGCAATGCAATATAATGACTTCATGACCAAATGGTCTATTGTACTTTTATAATTCATAAACCAAATTAAAACTGATTATGGATCAATGAATGACTTCATTTATGCCTATTAATGTGTTTTGTTCACTGCTGTTTGCCTAGCACCTAAGACAGTTCATGACCTATATAGTAGACACTATAAATATATTTTTTAAAATATATTTTATTGATTTTTTACAGAGAGGAAGAGAGAGGGATAGAGAGTTAGAAACATCGATGAGAGAGAAACATCGATCAGCTGCCTCTTGCACACCCCCTACTGGGGATGTGCCCGCAACCAAGGTACATGCCTTTGACCGGAATTGAACCTGGGACCCTTCAGTCCGCAGGCCAACACTCTATCCACTGAGCCAAACCGGTTTCGGCTATAAATATTTCTTAATGATTATATGAAATTCCAAGTGTCTTTATCTTGTACATGTGTCTTATAATACCTGTTTTACACATATAGAAATGGGTTTAACAAGGTTTATTTATTGTTTCAAGAAATTCCATCAAGTGAAAGTGAAAAGTGAATATGATACTTCTAGATTCCAAATCTATGGATTTTCTGACATATACTTACTTGTTTGTAATACTAGGCTAGTTTAGTATTTTTAACTTCTTAATCATATGTCCAAACTAAGAGTGGTTTCCAATGTCATAGATTCCTATGTGTTATATAGCAATTGTTCAATATTCATATATTATTGATGAAATAACTGAATTTAAATATTTGAGTAGAGAAAACTAAGGTTGTTAGCACCAGAGTTTGGATCTTTTCACCATATCATATCACTATCTGAGTAATATGCAGTCTGTGGTCTGATGAGTATAAGTAAAAAGTAGATTTAGGATTTTAGACATGTCCACATCCAGCCTTGTTAACTGTCGTACATTTGTTCATTAATTTAGCACTTCACAAAGACCCATGCTCTTTCCATCACTTGACCCTGCCACCCTAGGGGAGTCACTTCCCTTCAGACAGTCACAGGATGGCTGTAGCAAAACCGTCACATGAGTGTCACAAGCAAATTCCCTGAAAAGAAGACTGTGCCATGCTCTATGTCTCTTAAAAAATAAAGAAATGTTTTCCTAAAGACCCCCAGCAGACTTCTTTTAATAGATTATTGCCAGAATTATGTCACACAAAGCAATCAATGGCAAGGAGAATGGGATTATCATGCTTGACTAACATCATCAGTATTTACTCCCAAGGAACACTAACTGAGATAATATAAGCAGCTTGCTCAACACTGTCCCTTAGCAAAGAATGTCAGCATGCAGCAAATGTGCAGGATTATCACTATTAGTCAAGAAACAGGATTAGCAGCATATTCTGTGGAATTATGAAGGTATCCAGAAGAAACAAAACTGGTCTTGATAAAACATGGTTTCCTCTGTGGATTGTGACTAGGATAGAAGAGAAAAGAGGAGATCATTTATTTTTAATTTTATTTAATTGTACTATTGTAATTGTTTTTGTATTTCTAGTTATTAATTTTATCATATTGAAGCCATTATTCTATTCTATTTAAGTACTACTGTAAACATCAGAGCCATTAATTTTAAACTTGGATATATTGTTTTATTACTGAGTCCTCTTTGTGTGCCATATTTAAAGATATTTTTATCATTTATTCAATAAAAGTATTTATTAAGGATCTTTGATGAACTAGGTAAAAATATACACTCATAACTTCTCAAATGGGCCTCCTGTACTGTGGTGCCCATAAAGTATGGTTTTCTAATAAACACCTACACATTTTGGTTAGGGAAAATGGAAATTTATTATACCTTGTTTTATTTTACCATTGTAACACTACTTTTTGAAAAATTGACTACAGATTTCATGAAATAAACTATAAACATAAGTAATATGGGTGATTCAAATTTATCTACTTGTCCATTTGGTCTTCTTTTTGTGGCAAAAACCAATTATGTGATTTGATAAAATAATAAAAAAAGTAACCTTCAGAATTGTATTCCCAATAAAAGAAATTTTCTCAAGAATTCAAGGTGTTTTATCTATGGATATATAACTTTATACACAAATAAACTCTCTCAAGTTCACCTGTTAATTTAGCACAATGATAAACAGCACCAGCTTGGAAGTCAGATAGGTGTATGTTCTCATTCTTATACTCTTGGCTTTTCCACTTAGACTTTGCATGGGTTTGAATATGGGGCTAAATTCTCTAAATCTCACTTTCCTCATCTGTAGAAAGGAATCCTAATAATCCCTTCCAAAGTAGGATTGTTGTGAGAATCAGATGGGATAATGCAGTAAATAGTTTAGTACTGAGCTTGACACTTAGTGAGAAGTCACTAAATATTAACTGTTATTATTAGTGTAGGCACTTCCTAGGGAGTAAATGATAGCTAGTGTGGTTGTTTTCATCTGTATTTCAAACTGTATATTATCATAGAAACAAAGTTCCATTGGTAGCTAATTGTTTGGGGTTGTCCTTAAACACCAATTGTTCAAAAAAATGAACATCAGGATCATATTGGTACTATATGCCTTCGTTCTTGACCCTAAAAATTGCCTCATTTGGGGGAAAGGAGGAGGAAGAGGGATAACAGGAAATGGAGAGGGGTGGGGAAAAGAAAAGTTTTCCATTCCTTCCTGGTATACTATTATATAATTCTGGAGAACACGTTGCAGTAAGTGAAACTTACTTTGCCATCCTTATACATCCTCCTTTCGTGAAGGCTCACAAAGAAAGTTTTCACATCTGCAGCATAGACATTCTCTAAAAGAATTAAGATTTGTCAAAGCAATTCCATAACAGCAATAGAAACTTTGGGGAGTGATAAAATAGGAAAATAGAAAGGCTTATTTATTTACTTATTTTTGCTTGTATTTATCTCTAACTTGAATGTTAGCTTTCATGTGGGATATTTTTACATTGGAGACTTTCTATACCTAAATTTATAAAGTTGTATGCATGGAGTGTATTTGTATATGTTCTTATATTTCAAAAGCATTTCTAGTCCCTTGTGAGAAAGGTATCCTGAAGTCATTTTCATCCATATAGGTTATAATAGAGCTATCTTGAATATACTTAAATGGAGAAAATATATTTGCTTAGGTAGATGTTCAATTATTTTTATAAAAATTTCATGTGGAGCCTTTTCCTCTCTTAATCTGCTGGCACACAAAGGAGGAAAAAAGAAGCATGTGACTTATAAATTGAATGCAGAGAAGAATCCATGCAAAATAAGAATAGAAATTGCAGGCTCGCATAGTAACTTTCAAGGTGTGGAATAAATGCTGTCCTGAACGTGAATTTCTCCAGATTGAACCTTTCCGCTTTCATTCTATTTATTGGACTGAATGTTCATTTGCCAGGGGGTGGGGGAAAGACCCATAAAGAAAACAGATATTTGTTGAAGTTGTCAGTTCCTTGTTCGTTACTCAATCTACTTCCTATTGTTCTTCCTCCCCAGATGGACACCTTTGCCATAATGCCCCCTAAGGAGACTGCAGACTCTTCTCAAGGAGGTTCTATAAGAGGACCCAGCCAATTCAGGATGAAGATTATGTCTTGCCCTGGCCCTATCTTCCTCTTTTTAACCATCAACCCAATCCCCATCTGCTGCTGTGTTTCCAGAGATCAAGAGACACTTTTTTTCCTTCCCCTCCCCCATGCATGCCTTCCTTTACTCCATGTATTGTCGGGGCTGGAGGTGGGCATATTACTCACCCAGCTGAAATTTACCTAGAAACTGCTAATTTAGGATCAGAAAGAGGACAAAGCATATTGTGCTAGTGGGCATCTTAGAGTCTTTCTGTTTCCTCTGAAGACCGTTCATTTGGCCCTAGGAACTATTCCACAAAGCAGAGTAATGCATGCCCGAAACTACAGTCTTGATTTATAAATCCCAAAATATTATACACAAGGTCATGGAACAAAAATCCTGCATGGACATATAAAATACTTTGGTTTTATCTATTTTTTTAAAAAAATTAACCTTTCTCTCATAGACAGCTGGAATTTCTATCAGTTATACTTATCGAAGGTATTTTGTATGCAATTGCCACATTACCCCACTCAAATAAGAGACACCACCAATTCATTCTGTAGCCTCCAGTTGTTTCTGTCGCAAAAATAGGACCCTCGGCTGCTTTTCCTTCCTTTTAACAAGTATTTGTTAATTTTTATAATTTGCACAGTTTAAAGAACAGCAGTTCTGTTTGTGTAAATCACAAGATTTAATTAGAGAAGAAGAATCCAAATGGTGCAAATAAAAGTCTGTGCCTAATAAAATATTAATTGCCTCTAAAAATACAATGGTGCTCTAGTATTCTATTACACTCCAGCGGAAAGTGCTGCCAGCCACAGGGCTCAGCGCCACAGCCCGCCTGCGCTCCTGGCAGCCTCGGAGAATAGTTTGTGACCCTGAAAGGCTGGGGGAACAACTGCCTTTGTTGCATCACTGATGAGGGTGCCTTTAGCCTTGTTTCTGCTGGGGTGTGGGACACATGCTGTATGCTCATCGTACAGCCTTCTTATCTTTGTACTCTTTTGCACCCACAAAATTCTGAAATCTGAAAGACTGTGAAGAATTTCATGTCTCAGGTTTCTTTGCTAGGTAAGAATTTATTATGGGGAAAGTGAATTAAAGGGAATGAAACATTTGATTAGGAGTTGTTTTAGTCTTGCCATTGAGAGTCTGTACCACTCATGGGTCCTGTGACCTCAGGTACATAGTTTCCCCTCATGGACCTCTGATCCTTTTTCTATAGGATAAAGAAGGGAAGAGCTCAAGGTCCCTTTGATTTCTAATCATTCTATTATTCTAGTTAGTATCTTTTTGCAAATCAATTTTTTAAGAGAAGGTCAGGGTAGAACAAAATAAGTGATACATTATTTGGTAATTACATATATTTCCTAGAGTGTACAATAAAATATGTAAGATCTAAAGTAATATCTTATAATTTTCAATAGGGTTTTATAGTTTCAATGGTCTGTTTCATGTATATTATTTATTTGATTATAAAACTTGTCCTAAGAATGTCTTAAGATCAAGTAGTATTCTGTAGGAATTTATAAAGCTTGATGCTGAACATGTATTGTTAGTATTGTTATTAGCATGAATAGATTTACTTTTCATAAAGAAAGAAAATAAACACAGAAACTTAAATTAGAAATTGAAGTCCATATTAGATTCCTATGTCATATAATAAGTTTATGTTAACTTCTACCATCTAGGGAAAGGTTAGACTTACATGGTGACCAATGGTGCCTTGAAATAAATGCCTTCTCTGTTGACATGGCATGTGTAGGGGGGATGGGGATCCATTTGACCTCAGTCTCTGCTTGAGCTCCTCAAAGTGAAGCCGACTGATTCATCCCCAGGCCCCACTGCATCCTCCCACTTAGAGTGCTGGGGGAGGACTCCCACTCAGGGAAGAGACCTACCAGAAACGAAAGCAGAGGAAACTCACACCAGATTCTTGTCCTTCTGTCTTCAAGGTGAACTTAAAAGCAAACATCACCAGCATGTGAGGAAAACAAGCAACATGGAAGAGAAATATCAAATGATCAAACAAAAATCTGTTCTGTAACTGTTTATAACACCAACAGTTTTAGAGATTTCTTAGTTATATTCTTAGAGATATTTAAGAAGTTATCAGGCTACCAAAAAGGATAAAAGAACACAAAAAGCTCTTACATTAAAATTATGAAATGAGAAATAAAAATAAACCAATAGAACAAAGAAACATTAATAGTGAATATTCATATAGCATGTGTGCGGGCCCCGTTTTGTATACCTTATGGGTATCATATTAACTAATTCTCACAACAGCACTGAGAAGAGTATACTTTTATTGCCTTTTGTAGATGAGAAACCTGAAGCACACATTGACTAAGTAACTAACACATACTTCTCAGAGACTAAGTGGCAGAACTGAGATATAAGCCTAAGTAATCTGCCTCCAAAGGCCTGGCAATTATGCATTCAGCTCTATTTCTTCCCCAAAGACAGGAAAATAAAGAAAACATGATTTGAAATTGTTACAGAGGGAGGAAAAAGCAAAATGTCATCTAAAGGTTAGTAAAAACCAGAAAGGCATCAGCCTTCCTTTCAACTATATTATACTCCAGAAAGCAATAAGGTGCTTACATTCTGAGATCAAATAATTTTTAATCAAGATTTTATATTAAACCTAGCAATCAACCATCAGTGAGGACAGATTAAAGGCCTTTTATGACATTTAAGGACTAGGGAAATTAATGTCTCCAAAAACCTCACTCAGGAAGTATCTGGAGGTGTGCACCTTCAAAATGGAGAAGGAAAACAAACCAAAAAAAAAAAAATGCACAGGATCAAGGAGACATCTAACACAACTCAGGGGGGAGGGGAGGAAGAAAGAAAGGAATTCCTGGGAGGCTACTATGCAGCAGTCTACGAAATAAATTAGTTCCAATGGGAGCAGGAAGTAAGAGGCTCTGGATAGTGATATGCAGAAAAGATAACAACTGGAGAGAACAAAAAGTTGGAGTTGTTCTGGAAAAAGTGAAGTATGATGGTATAAAATGCTATAGAGTAAAAATCATTGTAGCAGTTGTCAGAACAGCAGAAATAAGTCCACTGTGTCTGAAACATAAACTAAATTCTTAGTAATAGAAGGAGTATAAGATAACACAATACATTTGATGGTGTTCAGAACATTTGATTTAGAATCATTCAGGAGTGATGGAACTAGGCCCACTCATCCCAGCACCACTGCTGAGGCCAGCACGGGGCAACATATACAAAGTTGTCACTGAGTTATCATTCATACTGATTCTCAAATTTAGTGTCAATTGGTATCCAAGGAAGACTTCGACCTGGTTACAGTTTAGATTGTAAATATGACCTGCATTGATGGCATGGATATTGCCATGTAGCTGAGAAAAGATGAAATAAAACAGAGGATTAGGAAAAGCTGAGGACAATTTAGAAGACACTTACCTGACAAAATGGAGACTCAAGATACTTTTCAAAGTTATTGAAAGTAGAAACTGGGGTTTAAAAGTTAACTAATCAGAGAAATTAAAATAAAACTGATTCCATGTTAATCACAAAAGGAAGAGGAAAGTGCGAGTGAACTAAATCTTCATGTGTCACAAGAACAAGTAGATACTGTCCAGTTTTGTGTTGACAGATGTAAGTACTATAAGGTCAAAGAACGTTCCCTGAAAGACTAAAGGGAGTGGAACTAAAGGTGGCAAGGGAGGTAATTGGGATCATTACTTTTCACCATAGTTTCTGTACTCTCTGTTACCCTGTAGATATATTATTTTAAAATATTATGATATTTTGAGAAGAGCTATGCTAATTTTAATTTTCTAGTTTTCTAAATTTAAGCACTTTTTAATGGGTCAATATGTTATCAAGGTTAAAAATAGGACAGAAAGTATGTTTGCATCAATATAACCTTAGAAGATCCTGTTCCTTTGAGAGTTGTTACCAGACCCCATGGATACATTCCCAAAGTGACCAATGATGAAGGGGCAAGTGTTTGTTTATGATTTAGGTCAGTATGTTATTATTTTTGTAATATCTGAATAATCACGGTATAGAAGACCCATGCATAATAGAATAAATGAAAAGGCAAGAATTTTTTTTTTATCTTTTAAAAATTACCAGTTATAAATAAAAGGCTAAATGTTTACAATTGAAGGCATTTATTTCTTTTAGTCTTGAGTGTGTGCTAACGAAGAATTAGAAGATACAAATCTTGACTGATTATAGTGTTATATTGGCCAAAGTACTCTACCATTTTTGTGATTCATTTTTCTCATTCATATAAAACCAAAAAAAAAAAAAAAAAGAAAGAAAAGGAAGAAAGTAGAAAAAGAAGAGGGGAAAAGAGAAGGAGAAAAGGCAGGCAGAAAGAAAAGAGGGAAGGAAGGAAGGATTTTGACTGGTTGATTCTAAAAAAGATGTTTTACTTTGAACGGAGGTGATAGTATAATTGTAGAGATAGGTGGAGAACGTAGAAAGTTTCGAGGCTGAGAATATATATATATCGTCATAGATCTTTAGGAAATAGGGAGTCCCTGAAGGCTCAAGAAGTAGATGGAAGGATTAAATCAGTTCGTAATTACAGCCAAGAGAAACAAAGCAAAGAATGCTTGAATGCACTGGTAATTTACTAATTCATCAAAACTATATTAAACTCCAAGCTATAACCAAAGCACTTTGCTGGGAGCTTTATGGATTCTAAAAGACATATAAGATATAAGTCCTGATTTAAAGACATTTACACCTAGATAAGGAGATAAGGCATGCTTCCTGCAAGTTTAAACTTATGAGAATACAAATACATCTGCCAAATACATTGCAGACTGTACGGTTTTGGCTTTCAGAACAAAGACCACTTTCGTCTGCTGTAATCTGTAATGAGAGAAGATTTTACAGGGTGTAAGGAGCTTGAGATGGGGTTTAAGGGAAGCTGAGAAAAATAAGTTTTCGATGAGGCAAAAGAGAAGTTAGTGAGGTAGAGATAATAATTCATCCTACCTTCAGAATTTCAGAATTTCACATGAGGTTGACTGAGACACTATTGAAACTTTATAGTAAACATCTTCTCTCTCTCTCTCTCTCTCTGGCTAACTAAGACAATGAACTTGAGTGGGAAGGTAATGGCCTTAATGTTATCTTTCAAGAAAAGCTGAGTCACTTTGTTTAACTGAGAAGTAGTACTGTATTTTTGTCACTGGAGACTTTTTTTCAGTCTTATGACTTACTGCCTGGGGTCCAGAAGTAGTTGGGTTTTCCAAATCTATAAGGCTCTTCTAAATCTCTGGCCCTCCATTTTCACCATCTCCTTCTTGGATAGCTTACTAAAGCTAGGCACTAGTGGCCCACATCCTGGCTCTTTTCAACACTTCTTCTAGAGCTACTTGCTCAACAGGTAAAATATGCTTTTACGTTATCACAGACAGATATTTTTACTGCACAACAAGTATCTGTAGTCTTCAAGTCTCAAATATCAGTTGTAGTACAACTCCCTGCTGACTGCTCTTTTGTTTTGGCAGCTCTACCTTGCACTGACACTCTCTGTAATAAATTTGTCCACATCGGACATACCTCTTTTCCAACCATCAGGAAGAATCACATGTGGTCATGGCTAAACATACTGCATCTCCTTTCTGCTACATTCCTAGGGTTAGAACGATCACATAGTCATCCCTAAGGATGTGGAGGTTGGGAAGCCAAGCCTAGCTGTGTGCCCAGGAAGAAAGGAATCCACTTAATGATCCACCCACCAATACGTGGCATAAAGGAAGACTGTGCTGTGATGGACTGACATTGCCTGTCACAGGTGAAGGTCTGGCATGGGAGTTTTTGTGTTGTATATTTTCCATCCTGTCATCATCTATGCCATTAGAGATCATTGTTAGCTAATATTTTTAAAGTTTTATAAATAGTTCTATTTTTTCTTCAAATATATGTTTGTTTCAATAGATTAGTCTCCATCTGTTCTTAATAACCCTCCTTAATAACACATTCCAAAAACTTTTGGCTCAAAATGACAGTTTAAAATTTAAAACAGGCACAAGAGCATCTTCTATTTAAAAAAAAAAAAAAAAGCCGTTTCAGACTATCCCTCACTTTAACATTCTGCTGTCTGTTCTCTAATTCCACAGTGCCCAAATATTTCAGAAGCAATATAATCTTCAGTTTA
Source organism: Cnephaeus nilssonii (assembly GCF_951640355.1). Taxonomy (NCBI): domain Eukaryota; kingdom Metazoa; phylum Chordata; class Mammalia; order Chiroptera; family Vespertilionidae; genus Cnephaeus; species Cnephaeus nilssonii. The sequence continues at coordinate 46,313,681 of NC_137078.1, read as the reverse complement.
TTTCAAATTTCTAAGCTTTCCCTAGGGCTTCTGTGTCTCCAGGGGGCAGGGGTAACTAGGAACTTTGGTTTGATGCTCTCCACTTGGTTAGAGTTCACAGAGGGGAGAAATTGCCCTGTGTAGGGACTGCACTCCCAATACTTGTCGCTGAATATAAAATAACTCGGGCCTCCAGGGCTAATGGTAACATTAGAATCACTTGAGTCTCAGGTAAGAACATTGTAATTAAAAAGGAAATAGAGTTTGAGATATAGCTGAACTTTATTATATAAAAGCACAGCATAGCATTTCCCTCTTAACCTTGGAGCCAAGTCTCTGAAGGTGCTGGAGTTCTTGCTACTCAGAAAATACCTTGATGAGGAAAGGGAGTGATGGGGGGTGGGGGGGCAGCGGGGTGTTAAATAGACCACTGTCAGAGTTCTGCCCTGAATGCTATTAGATAATTAAAGTCTGCTTGACACCTATTTCAAGTTTCTCTACTTTTGTTTCATCTTAGTTCGATTTTCCTCTCATCAATTCCTGGGTGAGAAGATATTGGCCTCAGTTCCTTCACTGCTGTGAAGTCATCCTTCCTCTAACCTACTGAATTCTCCCCAATTCCCTCATCTGAAGTGGAGCCAAGTAGGCAGAGCCAGCATCTTTAGTTTCTGTTTTATTTTTATACCTAAATGGCCTGGCCTAGTAGCTGTGTTTCCTTATCCCTTCTTTGTGACCGATTAAAATAAACATACTGCATCTGATAAAGGTCACAGAGCAGGCCACAGTGCACCCCAAACCTTTCTGACTACCCATGCAGTTAAAAATCCAGTTAAGACCCTTAGCCTCCCCCTTAAATCCTGAAGGGCTTAGGGACCCAGCCTCCTCAGAAACAGCCTCCCTTTCTATTTTCATTCCCCGCTTGCTCTCAGCAGTTGTTTATTTCTAAGATTAAATTGAAAAGACCTCAACAAAGTCAGTTTGGAAATGAAAACCCAAGAGTATAGACCTCTCACTTCCCACCTGAGTCTTGCTATAATAATTCACACCATGACACACTAAGCTTTCTTATCAACAGGCTCACTAGCTTGGCATCCCAAGCCTGCCAGTGCCTGCTCCCACCCCCCACCTCCACATTCACATGATTTAAATGGAGTAGAGCCCAGGAGAAATTCATTGACCTTTGTTGCACTACACTTACATGTTTCTCTGATCTCAGAGCTATGCTGAGTGTTTAGCAATATTATAATTTTCATAAACACCACACGGTTCTGTGTAGGATGCATGCAATTGGAAATGGCAGAGACCTTCAATGTATCTGCCTATTAGTCCCTTTGACAAGAGAGAGCGCACACCTGCCACAGGTGCTCAGGTGCTCAGTAGGGATGAGTGCTCACCTGAGAACTCCTTTGCCTTGGTGGTTTCTCTTTGTGGGACTTCTGTCCCTCTAGTTACCTCACCTCTATGCCAAAACTCACTGGGCCAGAACCACTTGTTCTTTGTTTTTATACACACGGTGTTAAGGGAGTAAGAAACGGGGAGGCATATTTACACTTTAGGGAGTCAATCTTAGAAGAGTACACTGCTGCTGAACGCCTATGACTGCTGATGGAGGGTTTCCTTTCACTCAGATGGTCTGGGAGCTGGTGAATCACAGATGTGGTTCAGACCCTTGACTCTATTGTGGCATCTGTCCTCTCCATGCTATTACTTGGTGGCTAATACATAGAGCAATCCCTCTGCAGAACATGTACATGTAGGGAAATTTTACGAAGCACTGAAAGGAGTTTCAAGTCCTCTCGGAAAGTCCACAGGGTTCAGTGAAAATAGAATCTAATCAACCTGTAAAAATTGAAATCCCATACCTATTGCATGACTTGATTTGATTTGAGGTATCTTCTTTTTGATCCCCAAGCAATAAAATGAGTTGACTGTATCTCCACTTGCATTCTCTACATCTGTGCCTGCTTTGCCCAGGCTCCTCCTCTTCATCCTTTGCCTTCCTCTTCCAGGCTCCTAGTTCTGAAAACTTCCTAACGTCTCATTGGCTCCCGTATCATGACTGTGGCAATCAGGGCTTTTCTGCTAACTGAAAATGGAAGGAAAGCAGTTCTTTTTGCTTCTCTCCTATTTACGATAGGCACTTCTTTGCCTATCCTTTTTCATGTCCTCTTTTCCCTGAGTCTCATAATTTACCCTCTGATCCTCAGGGTTTTATGAAGACTTTGTGAATAACCATTTCTTAATCAATCAAAATTGAATCAGAGCAATTTCAGAATTCCATATGGTGTTTGTGCAACAGCCCCCTGTGCTCACAACACACCAGACTATAGGGAAATTTATGTTTAAGTAAATTGTCTTCCATTAAATGTTTCAAGATAGGAACACTTGCAATATGGAGAATTGACTGTGGTTGGTTGATTAAGGGAAGTAACCAAAGCCACATGGATTTCATCTTGAGAAGAGAGTTTTGAAGAAGAGAGTGACACTATATACTAAGAATACAGAAGACACCGAGTTTGGAAGGGTGATGCATATCATGATTCAAATGTGGAAGTAGCTGTTAAAGATACTGTGGAGGGAATATAAGCTTTTTTTTATAATATTCATCTCAGTTTCTAATGCAAAAAAATATATAATGCTTGCAGACATTATGTTAACCCAACTTTGCAATAATTTGTAAAAATAATTATGTCATCTTCTGCAGCGTTAAACATATTCTCCCCAATACCTTTTTCTACTCCAGCACCCATAGCATATATTTAGTATAATGTATTACAACATGTGCCTTTATGCATTAATACAAACAGTCCTTTTTGTTTCAGAGAAACTCTAAGGTTGTGCATAATGCACTAGCTCATTGTAGGAATAAAATGAGAAAAAAATTTTATCAGCCAACAATATATGACTACAACATGGCATTCATCAGAATTTAACCATGGAGGATCCAGACCCCCTTAACTACTCTAAAAAAAATTGCATGGGGATTCTAGGGAACATAGTTTAATGTCACTTTCCAGAGACAGCATCTGAATCAAGGGTGGCTTCCAGCACCATGCCTGTACACAAGTTCAATTATGAATGAAAGAACATCAGTGAACTGGCTCAGCTTCTTCTTTGCCTACCTTCTAACGCCTTCTCCCATCTGTACACTGACAATGAGCTCTGTGCTTTGTGCTGCTCAACTTTTGAGCACTAATGAGCTCACAGCCTAGGGTGGGAAAGCTGTTTTCAGTTTGATCCACTCATTCAGCAATAGAAGAAGGATAGGTGTGGGGGGCGGGCGTGCTTCACCCAACTCCAGAAGCATTCCTGGAGAAGAAACGTTGTTGAAGCCAGTGGACCTGACTTGATTGACGTTCAGCTTTCATCTGACTTAAAATTAAGCTTTTTATTCTTTCTCCTCCCCCCCCCCTTTTTTCTGTTTTTGTTTTCATAGCCAGTAGTGGTAACTAAAGAGTGAATAGTCAAAGTGGGTTTCAGACTATGTATAGCAGAAAAGTGTGTTTAGCTGACGTGTCTGGCATTACATCAATAAAGAGATCCCATTTTGGAATTCTAAAATTTAAGATTACTCCTTTGAACAATTTTCCAATTTTTTACTGATCTGGTGCTTATATATCCTCACATACTTCATGGCTCCTATAATATGAGGAGAGATATTAAGAGGCAATTTCCACATTGCATATCTCTGTTTTAATTACAACATATTGCATGGGAGACATTAATTTCAAATGATTTCCTTTTTTTGCTCACTCCTGACTGTTTCTCATCCCACAGCAAATATTCACTTAAATGGTGTAAGCCATCTGTAGTTTATAAAACACCTTTAAGCTATTGTTTTAAAGTTTCATACCTTTTAATGTTTTCCTATTTCTTTCCAGCTGATATCAACATATACCCTGCCAAAACCAATCTTTGGAGTATACTCACATACTCATATTGAACATGTGATCCAGAAAGTTTGCAGATAATAAGCAGAGTGAACATCTGTGAGGGCTAATTTTTAATATTTAGGGAGAGTTCATTTTTGTGTTGTAATCCTTATAACGAGTTCAGTTGTTGAAGACACTCTGCAGTGTGAGTCCTTGTGGTAGATTCCATCATGGGAGAGGTTTGAGGCTTGAGAACTAAACGTTTTATTAATTGGGATTTCAGTTGTGTAAAAGAATATTACTTGTAAGAATTTGATCACAGTATAATGTATCTATGGAAAAGAATTGATCACATAGATTTTTAAGTTGTCACATGCCAAACGCATTAATGAAAAAATTTTCTACCTTGGAGAGAAATGTCCAAAACAAAACAAATTTATTTTTAGTTTTAAAGCAATTAATTTTCTTACTATGAATGAGATGTCTTAATGCTTGGCTAACCCTTTGTAAAGAGAAAAAATATTTAATAACTGTGAAATTAGACAGTATCTCACTGGTGTATCCTACTCTTTGTAAAGTGTTATTGCCTGGAAACAATTAGTCACAGGTTCAAGATTCATATCAATGCATTTTGTGGCCAAAAACCTGGTCTGAGATTTTGTTTTTAAAGAAAGTATTTTAATATAGTTTCTAACCCTTTTCTCCAAGGTAGTTCTCTTAAAGTCACATAGGGTGAAATGGCTGCCACAGGAAGATGATAACATTATATATATTGTTACAGTGGACTGATACATAAGCTAGCAATAGAGCTTAGATATAGAGACCTGAAAAATATCTTAGTGATCATGTGTGTTCACTGTTTATTAAACTAAACCCTGAATAAGTTAATTTTTAGAAAGCTTGCCTGTTGATGCAAACTAGTTTGGAGCAGATTCAGGATTAAAATCCAGCCCTCATTTAGTACTCAGAGATATGTAGATCTAGAAAGTAATCTTGAAAAATGGTCCAACAGGGTAGAAATATTAATCTGCAATGACTCTTCATACCACCAAGAAATCTCCATTTTTTCCAGACCTCTCATGCACATGATTACTTTTGAGAGACCCATCATGCATGAGTTGTTTAAATTGGTACACAGAATCACTTTGTGCCTGGGAACGATATTTCTAGGAAGAGGGGCTTTAGGCTTTTTATTATGTTATCCCCTTCTACTATTCTTTTATGCCTCACAATTTTCTTTTAGATCCTGAAATATGGTACTGAAAATAATTTATCTTAAAGCAGAAGCAGCAGCCATCTCCTTTTATCTAGTAGCAGTAGGAAAATAATTGGAAGGAATTGGAAGATGGCCATCATGCCATAATTTTGTTTTGTGTGCTTTAAGCTTTCTAAATATGTTTGACCAATTCTTAATTGATCAGAATGATGATATAAATTTCCAGTGCAAATTTTTCTTTGTGACACACACACAAAATAAAGTTTGTTTCTTGTTAAATTTGGAGGTAATGCTTCTGCTGAAAGTATTAATGAAACATAGATAGCAGAATTCCTCAGCACAGAAGTGCTGTGTTGTCCAGAAAATTCTCTAGAAAAATAAATTTGACAAGCAAATAAGTATCTTACCTCATGGGATTGTAGGTTTCCTGAAAACCACAATGAAAAGTAATTTTAAGTGCTTATCATGTACAGGCTTGATGTAGACAAGAGTGTGCAAAGAATAGTTCTGTCAAATAATGAAATCTAGGTGAATAAAAATCAAAGTTATAAACTCTAAAGTGATCAAGTAGCCCAAGGCTACCTGTGGATCTAGGAAGCAGGGTCCATTGTCTCTGCATTGCCAGCAGCCTCCCAATGCTTGCCTCATGCCCCTAGTTAATAACCTACTGTTGAAGTAATGAGTTTATTAGCTAGTGAGTTATTCAGTAAAAGAAGGCTGCTTTTTATTAAGATTCTGAAATGATTCATGTATATGAATTTAAATGATTACAATATGAGTAAATAATTTGGTGATATACTCCTGGTAATTCAGATACATCAGCAAATTCAGAGAATATAAAGGTGGATTCTTAACTAGCTAAGAAAAATTAAGTATGGAGGTCAATCTTTCAAATATATAATGCTTTATAAAGTCTATGTGTAAACAAATAGAAGTCTTTTAACTGACTTGCATAAATTCCTTGTTGTCCCATTCCACTTGACCCTGCAAAAGAGTTTAATAATTTTGCATACTACTTTCGATCTATTCAGGATACAAAAGATAGGCCATTGATTTTACACATAATGGGCATTTTCAAAGGTAAATGATAAATGTAATTGGTCTAGGTACTTGAGTTTACTGCTTTTCTCAAACAAACTGCTAGCATCCCTCAAAGCTTGCTGTGAAATATTATCTATTGGAGTGATTTATTATAAAACATTGTTAATCTAGGCTATTAAAACACGAGAGAGTTTACATAAAAATTTTCAGGTGTAGTGGGATTATTTCCCCTTTACTTTGATCCTTTATAATTCTAACTCTAGATCTTTGAAAAATGCATTCTTCATTTTTTTGTTCATTTAATCTTAATCTTTGAAAAATGCATTCATTTCTTTATGAATTTATCCTTCATCCAGAGAGCCTTAACTATAGACTTCCTTGGTGACACATTATGGGGGTACATATAATATCAAAACATTGAAACGGGCCTGGGGGCAGATGGTATAAGCTTTTCCACATCCATTATCAACCTCTTTCCTTTCAGACCTTACCCCCTCACCACAAGGCTAAATTATCTTGATCAGCATGATTTCATGGCCACATGATAGTAGGATGTGAGGAGTTTTGAGATGTAGATAAAAGTTTACACATACACACATCAGTCCTCAAGAACACGTCTTCATGAATGGAGATAGTTTTCAAATGTTACAATATGAAGAAGGAAATGAATACATTTTCTACCTACCTCTCTCATCCTTGTGGAACCTATTCTAGTTTCATTCTGTCACTTGTTCTTCTTTGTATGTATAAAAATTAATTTAAGTCAATAAACTTTTGATAAATGCCTTCTATGGATCATGCACTAGAGTAAGTATTGAGGATGGATAATCGATGCTTCTGCCCTGGATGAGTTTACAATCTACTATACTTAAAAAAATTGAACTCAGCCAGTGTTGCTCAGTAGTTGAGCACCTACCCATGAACCAGGAGGTTCGATTCTGGTCCGGGCACATGGCCGTGTTGCTGGCTCCATCCTCAGTAGAGAGTGTAGGAGTCAGCCAATAGATGATTCTCTTTCATCATTGATGTTATTTATCTCTCTCTCCTTCTTCTTTTCTTTCTAAAATTAATAAAAAACATATTTAAAAAATGAATTAGCAGTGATGCTTTTTGTTTCCTTAATACTGAAGCTTGGTGCCAATCACTGCTTCTCAGCATACTTACCAAATCATTACACACATTTGAGAAAAGTGACTACTCCTTGTACTCATATCTCTATCAGAAATGGGAAAATCACAGGTAGACCACAAGAAAAATGATATAGCATATTTTGTGTGTGTGAGTGTGAGAGAGAGAATATTCTCAAGAATTTAAATTGTAATTAAGTGTTTTACGATCAAGACTTAAATAAATCTCCTTACCTTCAGCTTTCACTCCTGTTATTTATCCGCCCAGAGGCATTTGAGTTTATTATGTATCTGTTGTTTAATTGCTATTTCTAACTTCTGCCAACAATTCTGCCACAAATTGTTTATAATTGTTAGTATCTTCTTTCTTCACTTGTTTTTTTTTTCTATTTTTGCTGTTTCTTATATCTTCTGATGTTTCTTTTAACTTTCTTTGATTTTGAAAGGGCTGGATTTCCAAAGATGCATTAAACAGTAAGAATAGTTTTTTTCTTGGTAGACAAATTAATGATAGCATCTTTCCCATAATCCCTTTGATTTCTGTAATTGTCATTTGTTCACAACATGTTTGGTCAATGAAGATTAGATCAATTATTAGGCTACATATCATTAAAAATTCTTTTGTCTTGTACATTTGTTTGAGTTCTTCTTCAATTCAAGAAAAACTCATATCATGAGGTGATATAGTTACATTTTATATTCCAGCAAATGAAATAGTCATAGGTATAATTATTCTGTCTATGAAAATAAAATTTTTATGAAGTAACTTACATTTGTTTTTTGTTTGTTTGTTTTTGTTAATCCTTAATTGAGGATATTTTTTTCCATTTTAGACAGATTGGAAAGGAGGAGCAGAGACAAAGAGAGAGAAACATTGATGTAAGAGAAACACATGGATTGGTTGCCTACCCCACATGCCCTGACTGGGGTCTGGGAACAAGCCTGCAACTGAGGTGTGTGCCCGTGACCAGATTTGAACCTGGGACCCTTCAGTCTGATATACCAACAACTGAGCCAAACCAGCTAAGGAGGTGGCTTAAATTTGGATTTTAGTTTATCTCTCTCATTTTTGTCCCAATGTGTTTCAATTCTGTAACTCCTCAACAACACTTTTCTAAATGTCCATATTATAAAGATGTCAAAACAGCCGTTTGTATTGAGTCTTTATAAATGCAATCTGACCACAACAAACAGGGAAAATAGAAAGGATTGCATATAGACACATTTAGAACATCTATTTAATTAGTGACAAGGAAACATACAATTAACTTTAAAGGGAAGCAGCCACAAAGCACACTTTGGAGGACAAAGCCCTCATAACATCTTCTGTCCTCACTGAATGCAGAGTTAAACACCCACACGTACACAGCAATAGCTGTCTGTAAAATGCCATCTGTGATGCTGAAAGTTTTGGAGGTGGGGGCGGTGGGGGAGGTGTAAGGTAAACCAACATGTGGTAGACATCAACAAAAGCTGAGGCAGTCAGAAATGCATGTCTTATCCGCAAGTCCTATGGTATAAACAGCAATAACATTAACAATTACCCAAAGAAACATATAAAAGAATCTTTCCATAGACACAGAACAAAAGTGTGTTCAACCACATGTATTTCTGTGATGTCTGGAAAGGAAGGCTGTTTAGTAGTACTGTAATTATCACAAGTACCATTTTCCTGGGAGTAAGAAGGTTTTGTTTTCTTAGGTTATTGTAAAGTGCACATTAGTGAGTAAAGACAGTCCCCTTGGGTAAACACCAATCTCATCTTGTGTGTGTAAACATAGACTTAGGCATTTTAAAAAGTTCATTTATTATCCAGTTAAATAGGGAGTTTGTTGTTCCTGTGAGTACAGCAAAGAGAAATATGCATTCGTTATCAGGGCAGTTCTGGATAAACAGAAAGAGCAGTATGGAGATGCTCAATTTGCCGAATCTATTTAGTAGCAGCTTCTGAAGAGTATGCCTAGTATAAGTCAGACTAGAAATATCTTGGTTGTCTTATGAAGAAACTGCATTTGATCTTTGGCTTCAAGACTTTCGCCTACACAAAAAAAGAGAAGCATCGATACTGCATTAGCAGTGGGGTTTGACCTTGAAAAAGTGTAATGCTTAGGAGCAATTCATCTAACTTATTTATATTTAAAAAGAATGAGCTATAGAACTTCATTACAATCGTCTTGCGTCAAAAGGTCATGACCTGGATGGATAGAGATAGTTCCTGAGGAAATAGGATCAGAAGAAGGGGAAAACAGGAAAAGACTATTTATGCCAGAAAATGGTATATGAACTTGAAAGGAAAAGTGAAGAATGAGAGAAAAAGAATTGAAATACCATGCTAAAGTCATGAAAGACAAACTTTCAGATGAAAGAATCTAGACTTGAAAATAAAAATAAAATTCTCACTTTCTATTCTTTGCATTTCTTTGAAATTCAGAGCACTACTCTGGTGGACAAGAATATTAACAATTGGAATGCAAATTGAGTTGGTATAATAAGAAATATCAAAACTCTCATTTTAGTAATCAGAGCTGGAGTCACAGAGGAGAGCCCTGCTTGAAGCCCATTAACACATCATAATAACAACCACCTGATGTAATGAAAACAAATGGATTCCAAAGAAATAGAAAATGTAAGATTGGGTCATTATCTCACAAGCTAATGAGGAACAGACTTTACCTGATGTCTTGAGTTCCAAGGAAAATTTTCAGTCCACTGAGAGCACTTTACACCAGGAAATATTTCATTCTGTTTTGGAATTTCTCCTTGAAACATGTTACAGGACTATTTTCTTGCCTTCAGCCTTCTAGTTTTAGTTTAGCTAAATTGAAATCTCTGTCTGTTGCTCATTACTTGTGATTTTACAGAAAATGAGGATGTGAGGGAGCTGGGAGGGAAAGTTTAAGATATTAATGTTCTAACTCAAAATTCTCAAGTGATAAAGAGAAAGAGAAATACTAAAAGGGCCCATTTAAGCTTATTGATCAAATTCCCACCTTTTATTTTAGAGTTTAATCATTGCTACTGACAACCATTCCTAGCACAGTGTATTGGAAAGGGATGCATGCATGCTTTAAAATGTATGTCACTTTTGATAACTTGGGATTCTAATCCATAATATGGGGTAATAGCAATAATTCATGCTGTAATTCTCCCTTTGTTGTAAAGATAGAATTCTGTGTCTTCCTATACATTTTTTGTCTAGGTCCCCTCACCATAGGTAGCTTAGCTCATTCACATCATGACATGGGATTTGGGGACTGGAACACGTGGCATTCCCCTGGGCAGGATGGCTTCTCCAGATTCTTTGTCTGTTGGAGTCGAAGAATGAAACCACAGATGGAAGATGGTATAGCAAAGGTGGACATTTATTGAAGAACAAGTACAGACTCCCACATGGGGAGGGGGAAAGAGTCCCACCAAGTTCCTTCTTCTATGGTTTATAAAGGCTACAAGTCCCTGTGTCCTGATATCCCCTCTGATTGGTCAATATTCCCTTTGATTTGGTCACTATAGCAACTCCTGAGCTCAAAGGTCAAACCTCACATGGCACATGTGAGGCCCTCCTTCTTCATTGCTCCACTATTCCCTTTGGGCTTTCTTCCTCCTTCTTTATTTTATAAACTAGAAGCCCGGTGCATGAAATTTGTGCAGAGGGTGGGGGTGTCCCTCAGCCCAGCCTGCACCCTCTCCAATCTGGGACCCCTCGAGGGATGTCCGACTGCCCATTTAGGATCGGGCCTAAATGGGCAGTCGGACATCCCTCTCACAATCCAGGACTGCTGGCTCCCAACCACTCGCCTTTGGCTGCCTGCCTGATTGCCCCTAACCGCTTCTGCCTGCCAGCCTGATCACCCCCTAACCACTCCCTTGCCAGCCTGATTGACGCCTAACTGCTCCCCTGCCAACCTGGTTGCCCCTAACTGTCCTCACCTGCAGGCCTGGTTGCCCCCAACTGCCCTCCCCTGCAGGCCTGGACCCCCCCAACTGTCTTTCCCTGCTGGCCTGGGTCCCCCTAACTATCCTCTCCTGCAGGCCTGGGTCCCCCCCAACTGCCCTCTCCTGCTGGCTATCTTGTGGCGGCCATGTTGTGTCCACATGGGGGCAGCCATCTTTGGCCACATGGGGGCAGCCTTCTTGTGTGTTGGAGTGATGGTCAATTTGCATATTACTTTTTTATTAGATAGGATATGGACATTTTGTTACTTCCAGTTCCCTTGTCTTATGGAAATGTAACTGCTGCCTCTCCCAACTTCTCTGTTTTATGGAAATGTAACTTCTGCCTCTCCCTTGTCTTATGGAAATATAATTACTGCCTCTCCCAATTCCCTTGTCTTATGGAAATGTACCCTTTTGAAACTCTGTGACCCTGTGTTTTACCAATGGACCCCCTCAACTTAAAAAATTCCCTAAACCTGCCTTTTTCACCCCCCAAAATTCCCATTTCAATAGCAACCATGTCAAAGGCCCCCTACCTTCTCTCCTGGCTTCCTTCTTCCTTTCAATCCAGCCCACCCTCACTACCATGGTGAAGACATCTTCCTCTTATTGCAATTTAGAGCTTGTCTTCTTTCCTCCTCTTCATTTTTCTCAACCATTTCTCAGCTAAGGGAAAATTCTCAAATATATCACATATTCTCATTATTTTTTAATCTGAAACATAGGCAAAATAAACTACATGGAATACAGATTTTCTTCCCATCCAATTGCAATTCCACTCTTTTCTTTTGTATAATTAATTTTGTTTTAGCATTCCCAATGCCTAGATTAGTGCCTGGAATCTAGTAGATGTGCAAAAGTTTGGATAATAAATTGAAAATAAATATATTTAGAAGCTCTAAAATACTATATAGATGCTAGCTTTCTTACTCAAATAGCAGATCTTCTTTTGGTTCATTAATATTTCTATCCAATCCTGACACCTTGGAATGTCACAAGCTCATAGTTCTGACTGATATGGAGTCAAATTCTAAATATTCTATTTACTTAGTTTATGCCATTGGACTACTTATGCAACCTCTCTCAAACTTAGTTTTCTAGTCTATAAAATGGAGATAGCACTACCTACATGACAAGTGATAATTCCCATCTCACAGAGATACTGTCAGAACTGCTAGTGAAGTAGTTGGCTCACAGTTGGCACACAATCCACCTTCTTTGTCTTACTAGATTCGCCTAGGGATAAATTGGGAGACCATTAAATCTTTTCACATGGCTAGCTAAATATATACTATGCATTTTGTTGTATGGTTGTATTCTGTTGTATGGTTGTAGAAGTCCATAAATTGGGAGACCATTAAATCTTTTCACATGGCTAGCTAAATATATACTATGCATTTTGTTGTATGGTTGTAGAAGTCCAGTACATGAAACTCATGCATGGGGGAGGAGGGTCCCTCAACCTGGCCTGCACTCTCTCGCAATATAGGACCACTGGCTCCTAACTGTTCACCTGCCTGCCTAACTATTCTGCCTGATTGCCTGATTGTCCCTAACTGCTCGCCTGCCTGCCTGATAGCCCCTAACCACTCTGCCTGCCTGCCTGAGCACCTCAAACCACTCTGCCTGCCTACCTGATTGCCCCTAACCGCCTCTACCTCTGCCCCACCACCATGGGCTTTATCTGGAAGGATGTCCGGAATGACATCTGGAAGGTCATTCAGCTGTCTGGTCTATTAGCATATTATGCTTTATTATTATAGATATGTTTTTTACATTGTGATAAGCTAATGTGGAATGCTTTGAATAGGTTGGCATCTTTGTTTTGTACCTTTAAGTCTCATTTTACAGTTGCCTTCATGTAGGATTTGGTTACAGGTAAGGTTAGTCCAGAATACAACCATACAACAAAATGCATAGTATATATTTAGCTAGCCATGTGAAAAGATTTAATGGTCTCCCAATTTATCCTGATCATTGACTGTTCAGAAATCCTTTGTTTTGTAAATGCACCAAAAATAATTTGTTAAAGAGCTATTGAGATTTTAATGTTAATAAATAATGCAAAATAATCTCAGAGTTTGAAGACACCTTAAATGTAGAAAGACCACACATCCTTCTTTGTTTGGGATTGATGCCGTTTATGCCTGTTTTTCTGGCACCCCTTATTGTTAGTAACACCCCTTATTACTCTGGTCCCAGTTTGAATGATAAATTATAGGGTCATCCTACCTAAATATATTTGTCCAAACTCTATCTCATGCTTGAGATCTTTCTACAATATTCCTATCATATGGTTATCAGTTGGCTTGAACTACTTTTTCTGACAGGGAACTTACTACCTCCTGAGGCAGCCTAATACATTGTGGTTTGGTTTGATAGATCTTCCTTAAAATAAGCCAAATTAAGTCTGTTTTTTGCTTCTACCCACTGGTTCTCATTATACCCTAGGGTTATACAGAACAAGTCTAACACTTCTCCCACATGACAGCCCCTCAGATATTTGAAGACAGCAATCATGTTCTGCCTGAGGGTGTTCATTTCCTGGCTATGCATCCCCATCTCTTAGTTCAATTGTTGCTCATATAACTTGGGGTAGAATTTTCTCACCATTCTGATTGCTCTTCCCTGAATGCATTTCATTTTATCTTTGTCCCTAAGTGAATTGATCAGAACACAAAATCATAATACAACTGTCGTTTGACTAATACCAAGAAGAACAGAGACTGCTGTTTTTGGGTACTATGTGTCTAGTAACAAAATCAAAAATTCAGTAGCTGTTCTTCTTACTACATGGAATTATATGCATTTCTTATAAACATATTTTATAATAGCAAAGTCATGTTTTCTCCATTCCAGTCATTGTGCAGTTGGATTTTGGCATTCAAAAAGCAGTGTGAATAGTGACCTTCAAGGAAGTGGTGCCTTGAACAGAAATGATTGCTTGGGAGAGTACAGTTGTCAGTTCAAGCACTAGTCCAGGAAGGGAAGGACTACATATTTTTCTTTAAAGGTGAGAGCAGAGGAGAAGAGCCAAAGTCAATAGAAGATAAAAACAAACAAACTCGGTTTTGTAGACATTTTTAATACATGCCAATACTTATGAGTCACTTTCCTTTTCTGGATTAATGGAAGATTATATTCTGCAGCTCCCTGTGCCATTGAGCAGGGTTATGTGACTAGTGGTGGCCAATGGGCTTTGACAAATGATGATGAGTGTCACTTATAAGTTAAAGCACTGAAGTAGAAGAAGAGGTATATAAATGTCCATGTTTTCTTCCACTGCCAAAAAGAATTCTGAAGTGACATAATATTAACACAGCCTGAAATACTGTTACCACATGGAGGCAGCTGCCAGAGTGTCATCAACTTTTACATTAACTAAGGTCTACATTGCCTGTGTACTTGTTATCAAAGGAAGTCTGAGTCTATAAACATTGAAGAACAAATTAACATGATTCATGGCTTCCATTTAATAATCACTTACCAAGTAGGGTGCACTGTGCTGAGTACTATCCATAGATATGTTTTCATTCCATCTTTTTTTAATAACTGAATCTTTATTGTTGGAAATATTACATATGTCTCCTTTTTTCCACCACTGACCCCTTTTAGCCCGACCCACCCCAGGTCTTCACCACCTCTTGTCTCTGTCCATGGGTTATACATATATGCATACAAGTTCTTTGGTTGATCTCTTCCCACCCATCCACCTTCCCCAACCTTCCCTCTGAGATTATGCAGTCTGTTCTTCTAACTTTCCACTGACCCCATGAATAAGTATTGGCTCTAATACTATGCGAATGAAGAATCAAGATACTTCTCAAGGTGTTAACTTGTTTGTTTTTTAACAGGGGTATTTATGATTTCAAGCTCTGTTTTCTTACTATTTTATTTTGCTTCTCTTAGTAGTTATGTGAGTATATAATTTTGATGTCCCTATAGTCAAGTGAAATGTGATTATTTTAAGTTTAAAATAAAAGATATTAATTATTCATTACACTTTTCTTTTAATAAGCTTTTATGGAGCAATGATTTTAAGCCAAGCACAGGTATTAGATATTAAGAGAATTAAGACAGGGCCCCTGTGCTCCCACTTCTCTCTTTACTCCCATCCTCTTTCTTTCTTTTTACTGTGGGATAATTCTCTTGCATTCTTAATATTACCTTCCAGTGAAATGAGCCCAACTAGTGTGAAAGTCTTGATCACTAATGTTTTATTTGCTCTGGCTCTGGGGAAGTGGAATGAGGTAACTGATTGGTCAATTGGGGAGAAATAAAATTTTCAAACTAACTTCTTCTTGGGAGGGAAACTGACTTCCACCAGCTCACTTTTCCCTCTGCTTCGAACAAGAATGCTGGGCAGAAAGTGTGTGTGTGTGTGTGTGTGTGTGTGTGTGTGTGTGTGTGTAATATCCATCATCTCACATTGTTATAATTGTTTTCTTTCTGATAAAAACTTTTCAGTCTTTAATACTTTCTTCTTCCTCTAATTTCAGTTGTGTGTGTGTGTCCCTTTTTTGATGATAGAAAACAAAAGATAAAATAAATTGGACATGCATATATAAAATATGCACACATACACACAACACACACACAAACATTTCTATCTAGCAATGCAGTTTAAAGGAGGAAAAATTCCAACGATTAATAAATTTTGAAGCAACTGGTAGAAATGAAGAGGAATTGAAAGAGAATCGCAGAGCAATTGTTTTACCATAGTGTCTGCTTTCCCCTTTCTTTCTTCTTGGAATCTGAATTAAATGGTTGTCTAAGAAGCATTAGCCAGGGTTTCTGGCTCCTCCCTTCAGCCTGAAGACTCATTTCACAGTTGCTTAATAGATTCCTTACCACAATGTTTACTGCAATTCTCTCTTTCTCAGCCTTCAATAATTTTTCCAAACAGTTTTCTAAAAATTAAATTCCTGGAATTTAAGGAACTTGAAAATCAGTCACTTCACATTATCTCTATATTTGTTATGTATGGCAGGTTGGTTGAGAAAGGGCCATGATTTATTTTACCAACAAGCTATATAATAGATAGCTAAAGCTACTTAAGAACAAGTCTCTTAGATCTTCATAGCACAGTTTCATTTAGCATATAGAAAACTAAGGGGAAACTTTGTGGCTAGACAGAAGAAAAGACAATGATAAATAGGTATACATTTTTTATAATGACTTTCCTGTTCATTGGAAGAATACCATTTTAATAACTGAATTGAATGTGAATACCAAGTTTTTGTATGAGATGTTCACGCTGAAGAGTTTAAATAAGAACCAAATCATCTTTGTTTATGAAATGCAAGCTATCCATTTATCTAAATCAGTGCAACCAAAGAGTTACTATCAAAAAATATCCACTATATATAAGGTGAGTATTGCTGGCCGGAGACAGATGAATAGCCAACTTGATTCTGCTCTATCATTTAAGCCCATAATATAATACATGATAGCATTAAAAGATTGAAATAAAATATTTTTCTATAAAAGCTTTCATGTAAAAAATAACTATGATTCTGGAAAAGCAACTGCACGTATACCAATGGAGCTCATGGTAATTTCAGAAACCTCATGCCTGGGGCCTGGAGAAGCACCGCCCCTGATTACTAAATTGCATCCTCGTGCCAAGAGGCGAGTTGGTAAGTCATCTTCTAGGCTCAGTGGCACATGTGATAACTGAAGAACATGCAGTCATAGAATCTAAGCAAAAACGTTCAAGTCCTTTCCTGCCAGACTTGCTGAAAAGAAATGGATTGCAATCATTTCAGCCAACAGAATCTTGTCAAAATTCCTGAATTGATTCTTCATGGCCGTGACTCCTCTTGCTGTGTAATAGCGGGCATGCTGCAGGGCGGAGCATGGCGTGCTCCCCACTGACGGCCGGCGTTAGAGCACTGGCTTTCCTTCAGGAGCGGCATGACCGTCGCCGGTGCCGCGGGGAAACTGCGCTACCTCTTTATACTGGATGAAGTGTCTCAAATAGGCATTTAACGTGTTCAGTATAACCATTGCTTTTGTTGAATAAATACCAACTGCTCATTAGAAACCTATTTATTGAAGATGAGCAGCTATCCCAGAGACACGTATCATATTTATGGCTACTAAATCTCACCTCATAAGCTTTGAATATTCTATGGGGCTTTAACATACTGTACTAAGATGACTGCATTTATTCTATTCCTTCAAATAAAAATAGTTGCTATTGAATAAGTAGAGATAATATTTTTTTTCCCTTTCAGGCTTACTTACACAATGTTAAAGACTACATAATAGTTAACTACTTTAATTTGTAGTGGTTAAAATTTTCAATAAATGTGTTTGTAATATTTAATGATTAATAATCAACAGAGATTAAGTGTCTTATTAAAACCAAATTAAAATCTGAGATATTTATGACATTCATTATCAAGTGTTACCCCAAATTCCTCTTAGTTCTTCACTAGCTCTCTCCTGGGAAGAAGCTGAAACTCAGTTACCAGGAAAAGAATTATTTAATTTGCTCCAGAACAAAGTCTATTTGGTCATTCAGCTGACAAATTGGCAGCTAGGATTCTCACACAAAAAACAATGACTGAGAAAGTTTAGTCTTTGTTAAATATGCTTTACTTTCACGTTCTGAAGCCTCCATCTTATATAAAAACTGCTGTTTGAAATTTTAACCCTGCTATTTGGCTTCTGTAAATGCTTGCTTGCTTAAATAATAAGGAAAATAAGACTACTCCCACTTCAGAGAGGCCATTAAACCTTCCCCAGATGAAGTTATCAGTGCTGGCACCAGGCCAAGCCTTTGGTGGAGATCTCAAAGACCCAGTACATAGGGGCTCTTTAAGAACTTGCAAAGGGGACCGGAACAGAACCCCATATTTGGAAGACAAAGAGGGTTAAAAAGGTATAAATACAGGAAACTTACTGTGTGACTTTGCCCAGAATTTGAGAGACATTTTCCTCTTGTCCTGAGCATAATAATAATAATAAATGTAACTCCATCTCTCTAAGCATTGCTTGGTTCTTCTCTGGTTTTCTGTAAAAGTTCAAGAAGCTGACAGTAATTCTACATGCCTCCACTATACTGATGAATAATTTAATGAGGTCTTTTCTAGGAGGCAGCACTGGTATTTTATTAGTATTATTACTAGAGGCTCAGTGCATGAAATTTGTGCATGGGTAGGGTCCCTAGGCCTGGCCAGCCATCAGGGCCAATTTTTGGGGCAACCAGCAGGGTGATCAGAGGGGCCCTCGCTGGCACCCGCCTTGGCTGGCCTGATGCTGCCTGCTTGCTGGTCCTGCCCCCCACCACTGCTGCCGGTCGATGCACCATTCAGTTGATTTGCATATTAGGTTTTTATTATATAGGATTATTTTGACTGCTGCTTATGAGATGAGGATAGCCTCTCTGTACTAAGCTGGATGGGGATTTTAATATGGCAGCTGACATTTCCAGGTCTTACATCAAGAAAAGAGGCATTTCCTATACCTACTTGAAGTCTATACATTGAGACATCTACGATTTGTTTTCTACTGATTCTTGCATTTACTGATTGGAAAGAAAAATGCCATAGTTATATTTCTGTGCGTGTATTTTTTTACCCATCTTGCTGGCTTCTGATTTAGAGATTTAGAACAGAGTTGAAAAATAAGTAATACAATTTATAAACATAGAATATATAAATCCCGGCTGTTGAAAACCATGTCATCTGTTTGGGGAGTGTTTTAAGTTCTCAAGAAAATAACTTTTATTACATGATTGACATTTTTAAAATAAAAATTGGAATTGAGTAACTAACAGGAAACAAGATATTACGGGAAGAATAAACAAGTTAGTACACAGTTCTGTCTGGCCTCCATAATAACTCCAGTGAGGGTAACTTTCTCCCACAGAGCACTGAAATATTTTCATGAGGTCACTCAGCAATAAAGAAATTATTATATATATTGCTCTACAGGCTTTCAATATCCTTTATTTTATTACTGAAATATTTTATTGGAATCATCTTTTGTAAAAGTCATAAAAAGCTCTTTATGATTTTTTAAAAATTCTGATTCTCTTGATTCTCTTCTTTAGATAACAGGCAAATAATAAGCATTGTCTGGGGCCTTGAGCATTTTCCTGGCAAACCATTTTACAAAGATCAATAGAGCAAGAGATTAGCCCCAATTGGTTAGGTTGAAGCAAATCTAGGCACCTCAAACGAGCCAAGGACCTCTTTTGCTCTTTGTGAATTCAGTTATAATCAAGGGGTGTAAAGATTACATTCCTGCTTCTAGTCACACACCCCTTTTTCTTTTCATTAGTATTATTTAATCTTGAGTCTCTTTAACCATGAGATAACATTAGTGTGCTTCCCAATCCTACCTTTAAATAAATTTAGAGTGACCTTTTAAGAACTAAGAGAACAAATGGGTCTACCTCTGTTAAATTACATTGGACTGGATTCCTGTTGGAAAAACCAGCATTGTGCACCTGGGGGAATTGTCAGACAATGATTCTGAATAAGCCAAACAGCTGTTTAAATTTTGGGGTAATAATTGTAACAGAAATAATCATGTAGTTATTAATTATATGAGTCAGGCCTTATAGTGGACACTTTACATACATTATGTCATTTACCCCTCTGAACAAATCAGTTATATTCCATTTTGTTGACAAGAAAATTGACACTTAGAAGAATTAAGTAACTTATGCAAAGCCATACCACTATTAAGTGTTAAGCCTGATAGTAAGACCCAAATCTGTGTGAAGCCCAAGCTAATGCTTTTACCCATTATGGGATGTTGTGACCAACACTTTAAAATATTTTACTAGTGTCCAAAAAAATCTAAATTGCTATGGTGTTTTTTGTTTGTTTGTTTGTTTGTTTTTACATGACTATAAAAGTTGTTGAAGACTACTTTTCTGGTTTGGTACTAAGTATCTCATCATAATTTGGCCCTTATCTAGTTTCCTTGAATTACTGACCAGTTAGAATCAACTGCTTAATTATGTTCACCACCAATAATTTTTAGCACATAGAAGCAACCCAGTGAAATAGCATTTATGTTGGGAGGAATTATAATTACTTGCTTCTCCTGCTACTACTAGTATGTCTTATTTATTTCTCCAGTGCCTAAACTGGTGTCTGAGATAACATAAAATTTGCTCAAATGTTTACCATAGAAAGGAAGGAGGAAGGAGGAAGGAGGAAGGAGGAAGGAGGAAGGAGGAAGGAGGAAGAAGGAAGGAGATGAGGGAGGACAGGCAGGAGGGAGGGAGGAGGAAGGAAGGGAAAGAGGAAGAAAAAGAATTCGGAGGATAGTGCTGCACCCTGGATTGTGCTTTGGCTCTTTCTTGAGTGTCATTCTTTGAATATGTGTCTTGACTGATTACATCCACTTGGCTTTATTAGTGTGTATAAAAAATAGTGAAAAAATATTTTAACATAAAAATAAGTTACTGTCTCATGCCAAATGCATCTTTGATATTGCCAGAGAAACACATTAAGAGCTAATTTCTTTTAATTGAATACTTATTCCCTATTTGGCACAAATCCATCTACTAATAGGTGCAATAATTACATGAATACATGTGTTAAATTTACATGAACAGCTCCATTGTTGGGGGAAAAAAATCGAACAAGTATCCACAAGATTCTGTCTCATCTAATACTTTATGGTAATTTTGAAGAGATATCAGTAAGAGACAGTGAAACAATAAAATACCTATCTATTAACGATGAGATTTTATATAAATGGATTTAAGATTTTGAGTAAATGAAGGGCGTGAGTGAGGTAAGAAGTCCTTTTTATGTTTGGGGCAAACGTAAGTTCTGAAATAAAGAGATGGAAAATATAGAGGGTGAAAATTTACTAGAGAAGTGCGTGTGTAACTCAAAGTTTGCCAAGTCATCTGATAAAATGGATCCTATTTTTCTCTCTTTATCTGAACCAGATGGCCCCTCCTTAATTAAAATGAATGCATGGTTCCAAAGAGTTCATTGCCGTCTCCCGAAGGCCCAGCTGTGCCACAAATGATTCTCACTTCTGGGAGAATATGCTGTCCTCCTGCTATTGCCAGAACCTTCAGAAAACCTTCACTGTAACTCTGTCTCCTTCTTCTTCTTAGTCTAATTATCTTTCAAAAATAATCAGAATTGTAATTTAAAGATTACAGTACATAATTAACCACACCGGTTGGCAGAGAGTGAGAAATAGTGGCTCTAGGCAAGCATCAAAATTAATACGTGCAATCGGGAATACATCTTGTTGCGTAGGATTGTCATCTGGCTAGTATGCAGGCAGGAGCCGAGCTGAGCAGCCGGGGTCTCCTCTGACCAAGCCACCTCCTTGGGTAAGGTTTAGGAAATCTCAGGTACAGTCAGCCTTCTCTTGTTTTCTTTCTGACGCTTTGTTTTTCTGTTTCTCTAGGTGAAATTTTACTGCAGCTCCCCAATGACCACCTCTTTTATTCTCTTAGAAGTCTCTAGTTCCTTTTAAGTGTGAACTGTTGTAGGTATTTCATTGCTCTTATTGTTTCCGTCTCAGCTTCATGGCCAGTTGGGAAGGGTTCTCAGTCTGGCTGTCTCCCAGGCATAGTCTAGAAAGGTGGCTTAACTGTGAACTCTGGGTCTTCAAGCACTGGAGAGGAGAAAAGAAGGAGGAGGGAATGGCACATAAACTGTAATTAGGCCTCCATGGGCCACAGGACCAAGAGTCATCTTACTGCTGCTAAGTTGTGAGATGGAGCTGAACAGAAGAAAAGAACAGGTACCCCAGCACAGCAAGGAGCCTCTCTCTGGTTTTCAGCAAAAATTGGACTTAAGATTTCTGTGATAGTGTTGGTTTTCAATATCATTCAGGTGAAAGGGATGTATTAGGGTTAAGCCAAAATGATGCCTCCCAATCAGTCATCACCAGGGGGATGAGCCCTCTGAAATCAATGCTGAAGGGGGAGATATGTCATTCCTTTTGAAAGACTTAAGACTTAAGAGAGCAAAATGTAATGTCAGGCTCCAGCCCAGTTTTCTAGAAGAAGCAAAAGAAATCAGCTGAAGTGTATATAAGCTGAATAAAATGGGAAAATAAAGCCAGAAAAGAAACCAAAAATTAGTGATGCTTTGACAATCAAGTAAAACCTCTGGTTGGCTACATTGTTAAATTTGTGAACTTTATAATAACCTTTGCCCACATTTCCAGCTTCCCTGCTGGTACAGCATGCTCACTTTGCAGCTCACTATCCTTTTTGGTTGTTGTTGCTATTTTGTTATTCCCTTGCGTTCCATTGTTGTTGTTTTTTTCTCAAGAAAGGGCATAATGTAATGGATCCATTTGCCGGATTTTTTAATTGGGTCCATTGCTTCTGCCACGAAAGGAGTGCCGAATGCTGGCATTTTCCATCAGAGTCCTGTGCACCTTTATTGAAAGTGAAAGAAAGAGAACGTCTCTGGCAGCTATTTTCTAATAAGGTCTGCCCCTTAATGGCCTTGGTAGGTAAATTAGAAAACATGGCTACAGTTGGTGTTTCTTGATTGGGTCCATTTTTCTTGCCCAGAGGATGTAAATGCTAGCATTGTTCCATTAGATGCCACCTTTTGCCTTAAATATTGAGTATTTTTATGCAGATTTCACTTTAAACTGCCTACAAACATGGATGCCTGTGTCTGTCTGAACCTTAGTCTGCTTTTGAATATAAGTGGCACTAAATATCTCTTTTCTTCCAGGATTTTCTCAAAATTAAGATTTATTTGTTTGGTACATGAAAAACACTCATTTATCCTTGTTGTTGTTGTTTTTTTTTTAATGAAAACAATTATAACAGATGACTTCCTTTTCCAGTATTTAGCAACCAATTTTACAGACAATTAAATTACTCTAACAAGAAGATTAATCAACTTTTAATGTAAAACTGTATTGTTGATTTCATTGTATATGCATTTTATGCCGCTATCAAATATGACAACTAGAAGTTTATGTATATTAAAATACCTATACCCACTTGTACCCATGGCTATTAAACAATTAACCCACTTTTCATGGGTAATCAACCCACAATAATTTGGTTTGGGTGTTCATTACCCAGATTAATTCAAATAAAAAAGAAACAGTGAGGCAGAAATTGGATAAGTGGATACTATGTAATCCCAACTGTCTTAATTTTCCATAGGGATGTCTGAATTGGATTTTGACAAAATACCTCTCTTTATCACAGCACCCCCAATCAAATACAATGTGATTTTTTTCTATTTCTTAAAATAAGTTATTATTTCATAAATTGTGTGGAGTTAGGAGTTTTCAAAATTCTGAGGTTATAAAAATCTGTAACCCCCAAGAGACCCACAATTAAAAATATTTTATTTATATTTGTTTACATATGTAATATACAAAGCAATAAATCTAAATCACCTTTTGGAGACTTCTTAGAATTATAATTAATCAATTTTAGATTCTTAACAAAATTATGAATTCCAGCAGGAATCCTCAATTCTTTAGATTTTTTTTTTTTTTAATAATCTTGTTCTGGTTACAACCCCAATATATTGTCACTTAATGAGCAAAAGAACTTAAAGGAAAATATATGTCATTTCAGGTTATTAGATCTGTAATTTAACTGCTCTCAAAAGGCCAACACATCTGCATCTTCCAATAATAATATTTAGGAAGATTTAGTTTTTACCTATATTTGATCTATCCATATGTAAATCTATAATTAAAAATTATCTAAATGTCTGAGACTATGTAATGCAAGCACTCATTTAAAACAATGTATATGAATACTATTTAATAACATGAACAATGCTTATATGTTATACCAGTGGTTTTCAACCCTGGCTGCACTTTATAATCAACTAGGGAGCCCTTAAAAAAAATAAATATGACTAACTCCACCTCTAAGGGTTCTAATTTAATTGGCCTTGAGTGGGATCTGAGCATGAGTGTACTTTAAAATGTCAGCAAATTGTTATTTTCCATAATAACTAGAATGCCAAGTTGTAAATATTACAATAAATTAGGTAAAAAAAAATCTTCCAAATCTTGTTGGGAGTGAAAAGGAGATATAGAAAGAAATTATTTCAAATGATATGTTCTGTTTAAGTGATATGAGTTTGGATGATATTTATTTTTTATCGCAATATGTTTAAATGCTTTGTATATTTTTTGACAAGTTTATATTTATTTTAAATGATACTAAAGGCAAATAATATTCAAAATATACATTTTAGAAAGCAAAGTCTTAGAGATATAAACTTAGGACAGATTCAAATATACTGACATAAAGACTTATTAGATGCTATACTCTTCCTTCCACAGACACACAAAAGCAAACACAGTCTGTTATATGTAGAGGATGTATTCACAGATGGAAATGTGATGTCATGATTTGAAGACCTGAACTGTACGTATTCACTTGTCTTCTGGTCTGAACATAGGAACCAATATACAAGTGAATGTGACATGGATAAGTAGAAAAACATTAGTGGGTCAGCAAGTAAGTGATTTTTCAAGGTCAAGCTGCTCTGCCTACAGCAAAAGTCACCTTCTAAGACACAGGAAGCAATCCCAGAAAAACATTTTCTGGAAAATGTGAGGAGTGTCTCAGGAAAGCACTCAACTAACTATTTTTTCTCCCACCTGAAATTAAAGACATTTAGAAAGCCTTTTCCATAACATTACTGTAATATAAACACATAAATATTTGGTACATGACACTGATATTATGTTCTATAACCATGATGAAGTCTTCCAGGTGTTGTTTAATAATTAAAAAAAGAAAACCTTTATGCTATTGTTGATGCAGAATTTTTGGACTAGAACCCGGTTTCTTTGTCTGCCGGAGTCGAAGAATGAATCCACGGACAGAAGGGGGTATAGCAAAGGTGGAGATTTATTGAAAAACAAGTACAGACTCCCACATGGGGAGAGGGAAAGAAAGCCTTTATGCTATCGTGAAGGTTAATTTTATGTGTCTGATTGACTGAGCCATGGAGCGCCCAGACATTTGGGCAAACATTGCTCTGGGTGTGTCTGTGAGGTAAGGGTGTTTCTGGGCGAGATTAACTTTTGATAGGTAGACTGAGTACAGCACATTGCCCTCAGTCATGTAGGCGGGCCTCTTCCAATACACTGAACACCTGACTAGAACAAAAATGCTGAGTAAGAGGAAACTCCTACTGCCTAGACTCTGAAATGTGATACAGGTCTTTTCAGGTTCTGGAGATCAAAATGAAATGTCTACTCTCCTTGAGTGTGGAGCCTGCCAGTTGCTGAACTTGACCTTACAACATAAAGATACTTTATTTCCACAATTTTTTTTTGTTCCTTTTAAAGTCTGCTTGAATATTTAAATAGTCTCTGATGTCTTGCTCATGTTTTGGAGCCCACCGTGTATTTCTTTGAATATGTTTGTACACTATGTTTTGTATTTTAGGATTCTAATATCTGAAGTCCTTGGGGATCTAAATCTAATATTTATTCTGTCTGCTCTTAATATTTTTCTCACTCATGGTGGCTCATTTCTGTGTGTATTCGATGTTTTTCTTTCTATTATGAGCCCATATTTAACAGGACTTAATCTGTGCATATTCCAAGAAGCCTAAATTGAGAGGCTTCCCTTCTAGGTGGAATTTTGTTTGTTTGAATTGCATGGACAGCCTAATTTTCATTGAGTTTCTTGTCTTGGAGTTTCTTAGACTGCAATTGTTCTCTGGTCACCATAATAAATAGACTCACTTGAGGTTAGACTATAGTCCTAATTCTCAGAGTAGGCAATTACTGCTATTATTATGGTTTCCTTGGGAGAGACAGACAGGCTTATTCTTTAGTTCTTGTTGCTGTAGACAAGAGGATCTATTAGTAACCACACCTTTACCGAGAATGAGGCTGTAGTGAGGTATCCAACTCTATATGGAGGGGAGAGTGATCCTCCTTTTCATCTTCTTCACCTTTGGGAGAGCAAAGGCTCATCTGCTTTTTTCCAAGTGGTGCCCTTGTACACAAAGCATGGACAACCTTAAACTCTCATTAATATTCTTTAAATGTAAATTTGCTTTTTGTGTGTGCACAGAAACATAACACTTCTGTTATGCTTATGATCTCTTCAGTTTGTATGTCTTTCTCTAGATTTTTGCTAAGCCATACTTCCAGATATCTTACTTGTAGAGTTATTTTTACTGAGCTGAACATCAGAAATTTTTATTTGTTTTTATTAATTCTCATCTTATTACATTAAACTCACTGTCTCAGATTATGGGGTTCTGTTAAGAATTTGATGTCTAACTTATTTGTGATGTCTCCCCTCTTTAGGCATTTTCAGTTAGTCAATATTTTATATCCCCCAATTTTTCCTCAGTTAAATTTCATGAATATATATATATATAAATGTAATATTTTAGTTCCAAATTCAAGTTGCTACTACCAAATATATTTCTAAAGCCTTTGCATGTACTTTGTCTTATCTAAAGAATATTAAAGATAAAAGTCTAACTTAAGCTAATGTGAAGATTTATGTGTCAGAAAATAAATGTAAAGAAATAAGATATGCATATAAATGTAAACACTGCGGTCTGGATTAAAATGCAAATTCACTTTAAACTTTATAGCTACCACAAACATGTGCTGAATTGGCTGGTTAAAACTTTATCTAATAACTTAAAACATATATTTAAAATATCTTTGAAAAATATAACACAACATTGAGCATGAGAATTGCAGAAAATTTACTACATCTCTAATAATCTTTGTCAAAACATTTTTTCTCTTATAACCTTAATTAAATTGGTCATCAATTTTAGTATATAAATTATAGAAGAAAATTTAAATCAAAACACAATTTGTTTTAATTATGTACATGAAAATAATTTTTAAGGAAGAGATTATTTTATTCATTTTTCAATTTCCCCAGTATTTATTATCTATTATATTTTTTACATTATTCTAAGTTCTGGAGATAGAGCAGTCTCTGTCCTCAAGGGCCCAGTGGGGAGGTAGATAATAAACAAACAATCACTGAATTGAATAAGTAATACACATATATAACCTGTCAAATAAATAGGTAAATGACTTTGAGGTCAGGAGCTATAGTTTAAACTGGTTTGTCAAGAACGGCTTCACTGGAAAAATTGACAAGCTGAGACATGAAGTAGGTGAGAGAGTGGGCATCTTTATATGTGAGGAAACAAAAGATACTAAAGCCTTAAAGCATGAGAGACTATGGAATGTTCCAGGGTATCTGTTATAGGTTTAAAATATGTAGTTTTGATGGAAAATGGTCAAATTTTGGTTATAATTTGAAGGTAAAAATAAACAGGATTCATTGTCAGATGGGATTTACCGTGTGAATTAAAGAAGAATCAATGATAACACCAACGTTTTTTCATCTGAGCATTTATTGGGATTGGAAAAGCTGGAAGGCAATCATGCTTGTTGAGGAAAGATCAAGAGTTTTAGACATGCCTATTGACAATCAAGTATGGACGTCAAATGGGCAGGATATCTGAGTGTGGGGTTCAAGTGACCCAGGTATCTATTGCTGCACAACAAAGTACACAAAACTTAGTGGCTAAAAACAATAATTTAGCGTTATTTCTCATGATTCTTTATATTAACTGGGCTCAGCTAAGTGGTGCTTGTTTTGAGTGTCCTTATGTGGTTGCAGTCAAATGGATGCTGGGTCTGGAGCCATTTGAAGGACTGAACTGGCATGTGAAAAACCCACTCACATGGTGTGCTGTTGTTGCTAGCTGTTACTAGGAACTCATTAAGAACTGTCTACAGAGTATCTACTCATGGTCTTTCCTTGTGGCTTTGGCTTACATGATGACCACATTCCAAGAAAGCGATCCCAGGAACAAGCATTCTAATGGCCCAAATGCAAACCTCAAGGCTTCTTTGACTAAATCTTGGAAATCACATAGCCTCAGTTCTCTGTATCCTGCTGGTCAAGAGTAAGCCACAGGTTCAGCTTAGATTCAAGGGGTGGGGACTATATAAAAATGAGACTATTAGTAGATGCAGCTAATTGCAGGCCATTTTTAGAAATTAAGTATTACAAATGAATATACAGCTTTGGGCATTATAAATCATATAGATGGTGTTCAAAGCAATGCGATTTAATGAAATAAATAACAAGGTGAGTATAGAGAAAAAGAAGAAAATTATAAACTGATCCCCAGGGCATTCTAAGATTTAGAGTTTGGGAGAGGAAGAAGAAGAATCAAATAATATAAGAAAGGCCAGAGAAATAGGACAAAACAACAGAAGAGTGTAGTGACCTAAATGCCAAAGGAACAAAGAAGAAGCTACCAATTATAGCAGGTGCTGCTGATAATCCCAGATGAGGAATGAGAATTGGTTACTCCAACATGAAAGTCATTGGCACAGTTCACTAGTGTCCTTTGATGTATAAAAGTTTTTATTTATGGTAAAGTCAAATTTATC
This sequence comes from Cnephaeus nilssonii, assembly GCF_951640355.1. Classification (NCBI taxonomy): domain Eukaryota; kingdom Metazoa; phylum Chordata; class Mammalia; order Chiroptera; family Vespertilionidae; genus Cnephaeus; species Cnephaeus nilssonii. The sequence goes on along the minus strand of NC_137078.1, from coordinate 46,285,107 downwards.
TAAATTTTTCTTTCATTGCTTGTGCTTTAGGTGCCCTGGCTAAGAATCCATTGCCAAATTTAAAGTAATGAAGATTTATCTCCTATTTTCTTATAAGAGCTTTATAGCTTCAGTTCTTATATTTAGGTTGTTGACTCAATTTACCTGTTAGATCAATTAAGAATAATAAAAATAAAAGTATTTATTTTACCATAACTTGTTCCATCTTAATGCTCTTCACTTCCTCATTATGAGAAGTTGAAAATCTTCAAACCCAAGATTCTGACCTATATTATTTTCTTTTCCTTTAAATAACTTTTAACATTTCTTGCAAGGCTAGTCTGCTGGCAACAAATTTCCTTAATTTTTGTCTGAGAATCTTTAAAATATATATATATATATATTATTGATTTCAGAGAGGAAGAGAGAGATAGAAACATCAATGATGAGAGAGAATCATTGATTGGCTGCCTCCTGCACACTTCCTACTGGGGATAGAGCCCGCAACCTGGGCATGTGCCCTTGATCAGAATCGAACCTGGGACCCCTCAGTCTGCAGGCTGATGCTCTATCCACTGAGCCAAACCAGCTAGGGCTGGGGGTCTTAATTTCTCCTTTATCTTTAAAGAATAATTTTGCAAGATGTAGAATTCTAAGTTGTTTTTTTTTCCTCTCTCAACATTTAAAATATTTTATTCTACTCTCTTCTTACTTTCATGGTTTCTGAGAAATCAGACGTAATTCTTTGTTCTTCTATCAGTAAAGCGAATTTCCTCTCCTCTACTTTTTATTTTATCTTTAATTTTCTATAATTTTAAATTATATGACTATGTTTGATTTTTTTTGGGGGGGGTATTTATCCTGATTGGTGTTCTCTGAGCTTTCTGGGTCTATGGTTTGGTGTCTGACATTAATTTGGGAAAATTTTGGTCATTATTGTTTCAAATAGTTCTCTTCCTTTCTCTCTTTCCTCTCCTTCATTCCAATTATATCATTCACAGCTGTCCCACAGTCCTTAAATAGTCTGGGGTGTGTGTTTTTCCTGTCTTTATTCTCTAAGCTTTTGGATTTTGAGGATTCTATTGAATATCCTCTAGCTCAGAGATTCTTTCCTCAGCTGTGCCTAGTCTGCTAATGAGCCAATCAAAGACATTCTTTATGTCTGTTTTTTTTCTTTTCTTTGTTTTTTATCTCTAGTATCTTTTTTGGTTCTTTCATGTTCTTCACTTTATGCATTATCCCCTGTGGCATATAGTATTAGTTGTTTTAAATTCTCAGTCTGATAATTCAAACATCCCTACCATATCTGATTCCCATTATTGTTTTGCCTATTCAAATTGCATTTTGTTGCCTTACCAGACATGATGTACTGAATAACAAGAATTGCTATAAATAGGCCTTTAGTAATGTGAGGGTGAGAAAGCATTCTATAACCCTCTGATTAGGTCTCTGTCTTTTAGTGAAGCTATGCCAATGGGCTGTGAACTTCCTAAGTGTTTCTCAGTTGTTTTCTCCCCACTCAAGTGGAACAGCATTGTTGAGCCAGCTGGAGTTGGGCATTTCATTTCCCCTGGTCAATGAGTCTTTAATAGTGCCCAGCAGGGGGGGGGGCGGGCTCTGGTTCACCAGTTTCCTCTGAGGGAAGGCCCTGTTAAAAAGAGCAGGGTGCTCTAGGGCATTTCAAATGGTTTCTTTTCCCTTTCCCCTGCCAGAAGCTTCAGGAGACTTTTCTCCAACATTTACTGTGGGAATATTGTGAGCTCCTGGAGATACATCTCATGATGTTGTGAGTCTCTCTGGAGTTTTTAACTCTCAGAATTGTTCCCACTAAGCCTCCAGCAATTTGTCAATTACACTTCAGACAGTACTTCCCTGGCACTGATTCCCATTGATACGGAATTTTTGGACTGGAACCCGGATTCTTTGTCTGCCGGGGTCGGAAAATGAATCCACGGGCAGAGGGTAGTATAGCAAAGGTGGAGATTTATTGAAGAACAAGTACAGACTCCCATGCCTGGAGAGGGAAAGAAACCCACAGAATGGACTCCCACATGGGGAGGGGGAAAGGGTCCCAATGAGTTCCTTTTCCCTATGGCTTATAAAGGCTGCAGATCCTGCTGCCTTGATATCCCCTCTGATTGGTCACTATTCCCTTAGACTGGTTACTATAGTAACTCCTGGGCTCAAAGGCTGAACCTCACAGGGGACAAGTGAGGTTCTCCCCACCCCTCCTTCCTTATTGTTTTCCTATTCCCTTTGGGCTTTCTTCTTCCTCTGAATGAAGGGCTTCCTTCTCTTTATTTTGTAAATATAGACCTTTTGCTGTTACCAGCTCCCTCATTCTATGGAAATGTACCTGTTGCAGATTTTCAGCTCCCCCATTCTATGGAAATATACCTTCTGCTGCTCTGCAGCCCTGTGCTTCCTTCATGGTCCCCTTAATTTCCAAAATTTCCTAAAACCTGTCTTTTTTACCTCCCAAAATTCCTGTTTCACCATGGTGGCTTCCATTCCTGAGTCTCTACTCGGGTAAGCTGGGAGTCCCTGTATTTGTCTGCTTCTCAAATTGAAACAGGAATTTGGGGGGTAAAATAGGACAGGTTTAGGAAATTTTCGAAATTTTTGGAAATTAGAGGGACTATGGAGAAAGCACTGGGCTGCAGAGCAGCAGAAGGTATATTTCCATAGAATGGGGGAGCTGAAAAGCTGCAACAGGTACATTTCTGTAGAATGTGGGAGCTGGGAACAGCAGAAGGTCTATATTTACAAAATAAAAGGAAGGAAGCGCTTCATCCAGAAGGAGAGGAAGAAAGCCCAAAGGGAATAGGAAAACAATAAGGAAAGGGGAGGGGGGACCTCACATGTCCCATGTGAGGTTGGACCTTTGAGCCCAGGAGTTGCTATAGTAACCAGTCTAAGGGAATAGGGACCAATCAGAGGGGATATCAGGGCACCAGAATCTGCAGCCTTTATAAACCATAGGGAAAAGGAACTCAATGGGACCTTTTTCCCCCTCCCTACATGGGAGTCCATTCTGAGGGACTCTTTCCCTCTCCCCATGTGGGAGTCTGTACTTATCCTATCTAATAAAAGAGAAACATGCAAATTGACTGTACCTCCGCTATGCCCACCAGCCAATCAGAGTGAGTATGCAAATTAACCCAACAAATATGGCGGTGGCCATGGAGCTGGAGTGAGCAGGAGGCTTGTTTTGCCCCCTGGCGATGGAGGAAGCCAAGCTTCCTGCCTGCCCTGGCTGGCCCTCGCCTCTGCTCAAGGCTACAAAGTTTCAATTATAAAAGATAAATAAATCCCAGATACTTGCTTCCAGCTGGCCCTGGCCTCTGCTCAAGGAGGCAGTGAAAAAAAAAAAAAAAAAAGGCGGGGCTGGGAGCTTGAGTCGCCTGGGGGCACGGCCAGCCTGCAAACAGCCATCAGCCCCTCACCCAGGCTGGCCAGGCACCCCAGAGGAGACCCCCACCATGAAGGAGGTGTGGCCAGCCTGCAAACAGCCCTCAGCCTCTCACTCAGGCTGGCCAGGTACCCCAGTGGGACCCCCACCCTGAAGGGCTGTGGCCAGCTTGCAAACAGCCATCAGCCTCTCACCCAAGCTGGCCAGGCACCCCAGTGGGGACCCCTACCCTGAAGAAGGTGTGGCCAGCCTGAAAACATCCCTCAGCCAGCCCCTCAACCAGGCTTGCCACACCCCCATGGGGTGAGGGTCCCTGCTGGGGTAAGGGTCCCTATGGCTCACCCAGGCTGGCCAGGTACCCCAGTGGGGACCCCCACCCTGAAGGGGCTGTAGCAAGCCTGAAAACAGCCCTCAGCCCCTCACCAAGACTGGCCATATCCCCTCAGCGGGGACCCTCAGCCCATGGGGGTGTGGCCAGCCTGCAAACCACCACAGGCGCCTTGCCCAGGCTGCCCCATGCCCCAAGGGAATGCCCATCCTGATCAAGGACTCTCTTCAGGGCAAACCAGCCAGCCCCCACCTGTGAACCAGGCCTCTATCCTATCTAATAAAAGAGCAATATGCAAATTGACCATACCTCCACTATACCCACAAGCCACGCCCGCCAGCCAATCAGGGGTGAGTATGCAAATTAACCCAACCAAGATGGCTGCAGCCACTGAGCGAGCAGAAGGCTTGGGTTTCTCCGGTGATGGAGGAAGCCAAGCTTCCAGCACATCCTGGCCGACCCAGGCCTCCGTTGAAGGCTACAAGTTTCAATTATAGAAGATAAATAAATCCCAACAAAAATGGCTGCGGCCATGGAGTGAACAGGAGGCTTGGGTTTCCCTGGTGATGGAGGAAGCCAAACTTCCTGCACACCCTGGCTGGCCCAGGACTCTGCTGAAGGCTACAAAGTTTCAATTATAGAAGATAAATAAATCCCAACAAAAATGGCGGCAGCCATGGAACTGCAGAGAGCAGGAGGCTTGGGTTGCCCCTGGCAATGGAGGAAGCCAAGCTCCCACAGCCCTGGCCTGCCTTGGCCTCCGCTTAAGGCTACAAAGTTTCAATTATAGAAGATAAATAAATCCCAGATACCAGGGCCTCTGCTTGGGTCACTGGGGTGTGTGGCCAGCCTGCAAACCACCACAGGACCCTCAACCAGGCCACCCCACACCCCAAGGGAACCCCCTACCTGATCTGGGACACCCTTCAGGGCAAACCAGCTGGCACCCACCCGTGCACCAGGCCTCTATCCTATCTAATAAAAGTAATATTCAAATTGACCATCACTCCAACACACAAGATGGCTGCCCTCATGTGGTCAAAGATGGCTGACCCCATGTGGACACAAGATGGCCACCACAAGATAGCCAGCAGGGAAGGGCAGTTGGGAGGGACCAGGCCTACAAGGGAGGGCAGTTGCGGGCTATCAGGCCAGCAGGGGAGGGCAGATGGGAGGGACCAGGCCAGCAGAGGAGGGAAGTTGGGGGCGACTGGGCCTGCAGGGAAGGGCAGTTGGGGGGGACCCAGGCCTGCAGGGGAGAGGAGTTGGGGGGGACCAGGCCTGCAGGCATGGGCAATTGGGAGGGACCTAGTCTGCAAGGGAGGGCAGTTGTGGGTGATCAGGCCAGCAGGGAAGGGCAGTTAGGGGTGACCAGGCCTGCAAGGGAGGGCAGTTAGGAGTGACCTGTCCTGCAAGGTTGGGCAGTTAGGGGCAAACAGGCTGGCAGGGGAGCTGTTAGGCATCAATCAGGCTGGCAGGGGAGTGGTTAGGAATGGTCAGGCTGGCAGACTGAAGCAGTTATGGGCAATCAGGAAGGCAGGCAGGCGAGCAGTTGGGAGCCAGCAGTCCTGGATTGTGAGAGGGATGTCTGACTGCCCCTTTAGGCTCACCCCTACCTGGATCGGGCCTAAACAAGGAGTTGGACATCCCTCAAGGGGTCCTAGATTGGAGAGGGTGCAGGCTGGGCTGAGGGACACCCACCCCCTCCGTGCACGAATTTTGTGCACCGGGCCTCTAGTCTATACTAATAAAAGGGTAATATGCTAATTAGACTGGGAGACCTTCCAGGAGAACTTCCGGACGTTCTTCTGGACAAAGCCATGGTGGCAGGGCCGAGTTAGAGGCAGTTAGAGGCCAAGAGGGGAGGGCAGTTGTGGGTTATCAGGCCAGGATGGGATGGCAGTTGTGGGTGATCAGGCTGGTGGGGGGTGGGGCCGTTGGGGGTAAGCAGACCAGCAGGGGGGCCAGTTGGGGTTGAGCAGGCCATCAGTGGGGGTCAGTTGGGGGTGATCAGGACAGCAGGGGTGGGCAGTTTGGAGTGAGCAGGCCAGCAGGGGGGCACTTGGGGGTGAGCAGGCTGGCACAGGGGGCAGTTGGGGGTGATCAGACTGGCGGGGGGAATTTGGAGGCAAGCAGGTCGGCGGCAGGGGGAAGTTGGGGGTGAGCAGGCTGGCAGGCAGAGTGATTAGTGGCAATCAGGCAGGCAGGCAGGCAGGTGAGCGGTTAGGAGCCAGCAGTCCCAGATTGTGAGAGGGATGTCCGACTGCCGGTTTAGGCCCGATCCCTGTAAACCGGCAGTAGGACATCCTATGAGGGGTCCCAGATTGAAGAGGTTGCAGGCTGGGCTGAGGAATACCACTGCCCCCATGCACAAATTTCATGCACCAGGCCACTAGTTCTTTAATAAATCTCCACCTTTGCTATATCACTTTCTGTCCATGGACTCATTTTTCGATTCTGGCAGACAAAGAATCTGGGTTCCAGTCCAAAAATTCCGTTTTGAAATTTTGAGGGCAGCGGTTTGCCCTGCAATGTCTCCCTTGTTTGAATAAGAAAGAGTTGATTTTTTTCTTGTTAGGATGTAGTGGTGACTTCCAACTTCCTTACATGTAGAACTCGGAACTGGATTTTAAAAATTATATTGTTAAGAGATGCTAAAGGTCTAAAACTCATTATGCATGTTTGCAACAATGATGCAACTCTATGTTCTAGTTTAGTAGTGTTTGTGAAATAATCTGTAATATTAACTTTATTAAAATTACTATTCATTTTTACTTTGTTAATCCATTTATTAATTCACTTTTCTATTCACCATAGTTTGTAATAAGATATAATCAATGAAATCAGTGATTTGCATTCTGAACAGATGTGTTATATGCAATTTAGAATATTAACAGGTAAGTAAAATAATTTTAAATAGTGGTAATGAGGGACAAAAATGATGTATAGATTTTTTTTCATTTCTAGAAAATTTGAATTCCTGTGGCACTTTTATTCATTTTGTAAGGATATTGTACTAGTGACTTTTAATATATATATTTCATTGATTTATTTTTCATTGATTTTTTTTATCATGCTGGTCAGTAGAGGATGCAGTCCATAAAAGGGTGATGCTAGCTTGTGTATGGGAATGTTTGTTATCTGATAATATGTCTATAACTTAGAAGAAGATTGAAATAAATAAATAAATAAATAAATAAATAAATAAATGTACATAGTCTTAGTTCAATACAAATTTAGCAAATTTTTGAAAAGTTGATATAAATTTTTTAAAAAATAATAAGATTTAAAAGGAGATTTTGGCCCTGGCTGGGTGGCTGGAGTTGATTGTAGCATCGTCCTGTACACCAAAAAGGTCGCTGATTTGATTCTAGTCAGAGCACATACCTAGGTTGCAGGTTTGATTCCTGGTCGGAGCACATACAGAAGGCAACTGACCAAAGTTTCTCTCTCTCTCTCGTTAAAAAATAAATTAGAAAAAAAAACAAAAAACAAACACAAAAAACCATCCTTGTGTGAGGATAGAAACGAGAGATTTTAATAGAGAAGAAGATGCAAGATATGTTCTTTACTTTTACTTTGGTGGATCAGAGGAACAAACTTTTCTTTATCTATATAATCACTGAGTACTTTTTAGAATTAGACAAACTTAGCTATTATACAATGAATTTACATTAAACGCACATTTTCTGAAAGCCAATAATTTGCCTATGTGACAGTAATAAAAGTAGTATTCTAAGAGATGTGATAAATAGAAGAGGCAGCCACTCCTTTCAAGTTGATCATAATGCAACTCAAACAGCATGTAATGACTAATTTGAATTACTAAAAAAAAACAACAAGTGAAATCTATCATTTTAGAAAAGTAATATTATTGAAGCAATGTAATAAATAGTGTTTCCATGGCTTCTCTGTCTTTTTGTGCCTATATAAAATTAATTTACTATGGAACACCTCTAGAAGTAAAAGCTTATGACTAATTCCATGTACAATACTTTATAGATGTTATAAAAAATTAGATTAAAAAAATAAACACAGCCAAAACCGGTTTGGCTCAGTGGATAGAGCATCGGCCTGCAGACTTCGGGGTCCCAGGTTCGATTCCGGTCAAGGGCACATACCTTGGCTGTGGGCACATCCTCGGTGGGAGGTGTGCAGGAGGCAGCTGATCGATGTTTCTCTCTCATCGATGTTTCTAGCTCTCTATCTCTCTCCCTTCCTCTCTGTAAAAAATCAATAAAATATATATATAAAAATAAATAAATAAACACAGCTTCTTTTTCTTTTTTGTTTATTTAATATAAAATTATCAAGGTCAGGTTTGATATATACTTATTTTCCAAGTAGTTGAAAGAAGTTAATTTTTATTCTATGGGGCTGGTTAAGGGAGATTAAAATGGTCAAGAAAATACAAAGATAAAGTGATGGTATAAGTAGTGAAAAATAAGCATGCTCATTGTTAGGCATGATAAGACACAAATGAAAGCTCTTGCCAATCCAAGCCATCCTTGCATTTAAAACTAAATAGGTTTATTCCTAGATCCAAAATATATAAAAAACTCAAAACTTAACACCAAACAAAAAACAATTACATTAAAAAATGGGCAGAGGATCTGAATAAATACCTTTCCCAAGAAGACTTACAAGTGGCCAACAGATAAATGAAAAGATGTTCAACTTCACTAGCAATTAGGGAAATGATACCACCTCACACCTGTTAGAGTGGCTATTAACAACAGGACAAGTAATAACAAGCATTGGAGAGGTTGTGGAAAAACGGAAACCTTATTTACTGCTGGTGGGAATGTAGACTGGTACAGTTACTATGAAAACAATCTGGTGGTTCCTCAAAAAATTAAGACTAGAGTTACCATATGACCCAGCAAACACTCTCCTGGGTATCTACCCAAAGAACTCAAAAACATGTATTGCAAATATAATATGCACCCCTGTGTTCATGGCAGCATTATTCACAGTGGCCAAGACAACGTGTCCTTTGACAGAGGATTGTGTAAAGAAGATGTGGAACATATACAAGGTGTCTAAAAAAAAAATGTACACACACTTTGAATAATTATAAAGGCCATGTTTATTAAAATACACTTCAGTTTCAAAATGTAATAGAATCTACAGACATTGTGTGTGTACATTTTTATGGGATACCCTACATATATGGAGCACAGCTCAGCCATAAGAAAAGACAGAATAGTGCCATTTGCAACATAGATGGACCTTGAAATAAATCAGTCAGTAAAAGCTAAGAACCATATGATTTCACCCATGTATGGGACATAAAATTGAAACTCATGGGCACAGACAGCAGTGTGCTCATTACCAGAGAGGAAGGGTTGGGAGAGGGGGCAGTGGAAGGACCTAACATACGGTGATGGAAGATGGTTTGACTTTGGGTGGTGGGCACACAATGCAATATACTGTTACAGAAGACCAGAGAAAACCAAAGATGCTTTAGAGAAGAGGAGGGACACTGTTTAATACACCGGCGGACTCAGGGAACAGCCTTCCAAATCTGAGTGAAGAAACATGCATGGGGCTTTCCTTTATATCTCCCTGTAGTCTTTGTCCCACAAACATGGATTATGTTTCCGGTCCTTTTCGCGGGCCTTGCAAGAAGGCCCCCAGGTGTTGGTGTCTCCAGGCCATATCTGATGGTGTGTGTGGCCTGGTGCCAGCGTTAATAACCCTCCCTCCACGGGGCAGTGCACTGTTCACAGTAACAGGTTCTGCAAGACTTGTATCTGGGAAGGAGGTAGTGACTTAATTATAGTTTATCAAGAATGTACACTGAGCTTGCTGGCATGGATTCAGATCACTATCCCCCAAATATCAGGGTTACATTGGAATTAGCCCTTTTTAGCCTTCTCAATACAGACCATGGATCATAGAAATGCACACTGGAAACCTACATGATCCTATTAACAAATGTCACCCCAATAAATGTAATAAAAATGTAAAACAAAAAATTAAATAGAAAAGGAAAGCTGGGATGTTATGCTGGTTTAAAAGTAGGCATTAGACAGTGATCCCACTTCTAGGAATATATCCCAAGAAGCTAGAACCACCAATCAGAAAGGATATATGCACCCCTATATTCATAGCAACACAATTCACCATAGCTAAGATTTGGAAACAGCCTAAGTGCCCATCAGCAGATGAGTGGATTAAAAAACTGTGGTACATCTACACGATGGAATACTATGCTGCACTAAAAAAGAAGGAATTCTTACCATTTGCAAAAGCATGGATGGAACTGGAGAGCATTATGCTAAGTGAAATAAGCCAGTCAGAGAAAGATAAATATCACATGATCTCTCTCATTTATGGAATATAATAAACAACATAAACTGATAAACAAAAACAGATCCAGAGACAGAGAAACATCGATCAGACTGTCAAACCGCAGAGATAAAGTAGGGGAGGGTGGGGGTAAGCGGGAGAGATAAACCAAAGGACTTGTATGCATACAAATAAGCCTAACCAATGAACACAGACAACAGGGGGGTGAAGGCATGAGTGGGGGGGGAGGAGGTTAGGGGGTAATGGAGGGATGAGGGCACATATGTAATACCTTAATCATAAAGAAATTAAATAAATAATAAATAAATAAATAAATAAATATAAAAGTAGGTATTAGAAAAACAGATGAAAACATTTTCACAGAATGAATCAGAGATTATCTCTTTTTTCATGAATTTTAAACCCAGTAAGATAAGGATGTATACTAATAATTTAAGTAGGAGGAAGACACATAATTTGTATCTTTGTTGGGTTTTCTAGAGTCTGAGCCTGCCTAAAGCAGTGAGTTGGGCTCCTGAATTTATTGAAGTAGTGGTCTTTAAGAAAAGCATGCAGGGAAGTGAGGGAAGAAAAAAGAGGAGGAGGAAACAGCTGACAAGAATGTAGTCTCAAGGAAATTCTGTCATTAGCCAGATCAAAGGGATGTTCTGAAGTGTAAATGGCATTGTAGAAGTGTTCTTCGGCCAAGTGTTCTGTGGACATGGTACCCCATGTCATCAGGCATTAGCCGTCTCCCTGGGAGTGGAGCCATAGCCTCCCAGGAGAAGCAGTTGAAGTGGAGTCTCCTCTGTTAGCCAAGGCAGGGATTCAGATATCAGAGTCTAATTTCAGTTGAGAGATCTATCTGTCAAAGACTTGATGAAACATGGCCTTGGTTTTTCTACATAACTAGAGCTTGCAACTGAAGTTGACCCATTTTTGCTACTCTGCAGAATTACTTGTGGGAAATACTAGAATTCTTTGGTCATGACTTTTTTATGCTGTATCCAGTAAAAAAATTCAAATAACTCACTTCTCAGAATAGCTTATTGTGTTAACTATATTATCTGTATTAGGAAAGGTTACATTTTGTTTATTCAGAAGTTATAAAATGTTTTAAATGTTCTTGATGAATTGCCTAAGAGAGTTTTGCCTGAAGGAGGTAAATCAATCCCTAGAGATAGAAAATCAGTTTTTACTCACAGGAATCTTTGCTATGATGGTCATAAATAAGATTCTTAGGGGCAATGATCTCCATTATCACACTGATGTTATACACTGAAGAGGACCTAATTCCTTTTCCAGGCCAGTATGATGTAGGGGCCTTAAATGTGGGGAGAGCAGAAGTCTATTGAGTGGGCAGTATAAAGGTTCATTTGAAAAGGCATGGACTGGCAGTGAGCCAAACATTGCACGAACTCTCAGGTATCAGGAGAGGTCATTGGTGAAAACCATAGAAGTTGAAGTTGGAACAAGAGTCTGGGACTCTCCCACCTTGAAAAATGCCCCCATTCCCTCTCCATCCAATGGTCTAACAGTTCAGAGCACATTGCCACATCCACCTGAAAAGCCAGCATGGTCTTAATACAAAACCAGAAGCACATATTTGAGTAGAGCCTCATCTTTTGTCTTTTCACTATAAAAACAAGGAAGCTTGTTTATCTGCTGTGAATCACTTTCCTCTTCTTTAAAATCATCAAATTGTACCTTATTACTCCAGCTGATTCGAGATAGACCAGACACACCATTTAGCATGGGGATAAAAGAACCAGCTTTGGGACATGACAGATTTTAAATCCTACTTCACAACTTCACTGATATATTAATTTGGGCAAGATGCTTAATTTTTTCTAAATCTCAGTTTTTAGTTAGTTTGGAATTTCAAACTTCACTAAGCTTGATCCAGCAAATATTAAGTGTATGTATTGTTGTATGTTAACATTTATACATTAAATATAATTATAATTATTTTTTGCCTATAATATAAAGAATGGTCTTTGCCACACCCAATACATTTGTTAAATAATTCTTTCTTTCTTTCTTTCTTTCTTTCTTTCTTTCTTTCTTTCTTTCTTTCTTTCTTTCTTTCTTCTTTCTTTCTTTCTTTTTTACTGAAAGACAGTGGTGTCTTTATAATACTTGTTTCCTTACATATACAAATTTTATTCCTGGATGTTCTTTTATGTTGACATACTTTTATTCCTTTGTCAATACCATACTGGTTTTATTAGAGTAAATTTATAGTAAGTTTTACTATTGGGTAAGACACATATATTTGTGCAGTTATTTCTTATTATAATCATATTTTTCACAGATTGTTTTCTTTCAATTTAACTCTGAAATTAATTAAAATAATTGTACTGATATTCTACATTAACTTCAATTTGGATAATAATTGGAATATATGTTAATATAATTAGACCTTTTCTGCTAAACTCCAGAACTATGTATAAACATCTATATTACCATTTAAAAATTTTAAGTCAACAATCCACACGTAATATGTCTAATATCAAGCCTTTTGCAGTCTTTGCCTTCCCAATTAATGGTAAATTTATGTGCACTTAAGCCAGAAACCTCAATGTTATTCTTAGCTTCACTCTTTTTTTTCATACCAATGATCTAATATCAGGGCTTTAGCTTTCAAATACGTCTAGGATACAGTTACTTCTCACAAGTTCTGTGGCTACAACCTAGCACATGTCATCTTTATTTCTCACCTGGACAGCTGTAGGAACCTCACAACTGCTTCTGCCCTGGCATTCTTAGTATGGTCTGTAGGGCGAGGAGAGTTATCCTGTTTAAAAGTTATATTATGTCCCTTATCTTCCTACAGCCCTCAAGTAGCTTCCTATCCTAGTCAGAGTAAAAAACAAAATACTTGCAGTAGTATTGTGGCAGAATAAGAAGAAGCTAGGAAAATTCCTGGGCAAGTGGAATAGGAAAACTATCATAAGAAAATTAAAGAAAGTCAAAGAATATTAACAATTTAAAGTTAGCTTGTGAATCACAAGACCTTATCTTTCCCCAACCATGGGCATTTGAAAGCAAATGGCTTATAGTCCCCGTCCCTAACCAGAGAATACACATAACTTAAATCAGTCTGGGAAAATAGAGAACAAAGACCTGATTAATGCCACTTGTGCCAGCGAAACCCAAAGAGCGGATGAAGTCAGGGGAACAAAGAACAAAAACCCCATTAGAGCCAGGCAGACCCAAGGTAAAAGTAAACAGTAAAACAGGTGAAATAATAACCCAAAGATTCCCTATATGCTCATATCGATATATTAGTATATGAACATTCTGCTGAAACCATCCCCTAAGATTCTGACCCACAGGGGGGAAAAAAAGATAAAAAGCCCTCAGGACAAAGACTCACCACAAGCTATCTCTAGAGCACGCCCATGCCCCTTCTTGGGCATGAACATTTTACTTCCTCCTAAATTCTAAGGGTCCCCATTAGACTTGCAACCAGGGGAGCAGTGAGCAGTCGCAGCTCCTCCCAGGCTCACCCCCTGATCTGTCTCCAAGGCCTCCTTTTCAGTGACTTTACAGTGAGCTAAAAGCAACCCTCCTTGGCTCACTTCTATCAGAGTTGCCTTCACTTCCCAGTGAGTTAACAGCAGCCCAGCCTTGACTCACTCCTTTCCTATAAAGTTTCCAGGGAGCCAAAGCAGAGCACCGCTGAGGCTGTTTCCTCTTGTTTTTTCTACCCTGTTGGTTCACTGTCCCCAGCCTTAATAAACGTCACCTGGATTCATATTGTGAAATATTTCCTACTCAAAATCAAGGACCTACACACAACAGGCAGGCCTGAGGCAGACCCTGGTCAGGTCCCTGTCAGGGAACAATATGACCTGGTTCTTGCTCACTGAACTCATCTTTTCCTTTGATCACTCACTTCACTTTTATTCGTCTTCTTACACACTTTCAACTTAGAGACATTGTCCTTTTCCCCTCTACCCGGAAGTTTCCATACTCAGATGCCACATGGCTTGCTCTGCTACCTCCTTCAAGTTTGTATTCAAATGTACTGTCTCATTGAAGACATTTTTCAACCATCCTATGGGAAATTGCTATCTATCTCTATAACAGTTTTTATTTGCTTTCCTCCTTTATTTTTCTCCATAGCATTTTACCATTGCTTAACATACATTTTGTTTTATTTTGTTAATTGTATTCTACCTCTGTTATTACTTCATTCTCTTTTACTAAATAGTTATTAGTAAAAATGACTATTTATTGAATTAATAAATGATAAAACACATATAAAAATTGGAATTTTTACTGATAATAAGTCTTGCCCTGCAGGAACACAACACGTTTTTAAATTTTAAAAAATTTTAAAAAATTTTTTCAATGTCTGTCTCATTTCATGTTCTTCAGTACATCTTACAGTTCTCTTTAAATGGGTCCAACCTCTTTCTTAAATAGTTTGCTCCAATATTATTTTAGTTTCATCATAGTTGTAAATATGTCATTTTTCATTGTGACTCTAGCTAGTTAAAAAATACTAATTTTATATTGATTGGATCTAGCCAGAATACCAAATTATTGTATTAATTCTATTGGTTTGTCACTGGACTATAAGATTATGGAATTATAGCATTTCATTCATGGCCTATACCTACTATTTCATGGCCTCCTAATGTTTCAGATGAAAATCAAGTGTTAATTTGATTCCCATATTGCATATAATCCCCTTCTCTACCTCCCACCCCTCTCTCCAAAGGGTTAGGTTTTTTTCTTTTTAATGTGAAATTTATAAATTTTTATTAATCTTGCCTAGAAGATTGTGAATCATTTCCTTATTCAGAATGGAACCCTTCAGCTCAGAAAATTTTTCTTCTATTATTGTCTAATTATTAGTTTATTTTAACTAATTCCTTTATTCTCCTTCAGACACTCTTATTTTCTGTATCTCCAGATCTCTGTCTTTCTTATCTTTTAGCTTTTCCCTGAAGATTCCCATTTCTTTCTATTATTGCCCTCTGTTGTCAAATTTCATTTTCTATTTGATCTTTAAGATCAATAGCTCTTTTTTGGCAGTGATGTTTCTAATTTCCAGCTTCTTTACTGACTTTTTATATTTAAAAATTATAGGATATGTGTTTCAGAAAACATTCTGTGCTCTAATTGCTTGTTCATGCATCTTAACAATTTTTATGTGTTTTTTTTAAACTCTCCACTACATCCATATCAGTTGCTGCCAACTATTCTATATTAACATTTGCTCTTCCCTCAGTGATTTAAAGTGATACATTGCTTTCTTCTCTTCTTTGTAGGAGTCTACAAAGTAATAGCTGAGTTTTAGAAGAAGGGCACAGACATTTCTGCTTTGTGCCTTAGTTGACAACAAACTAGAGAGTCTTACCTTTCTGCCGAGGAATGGGGACAGAAACCTATGTTACCGGAATCATAGTCCATTCCCAAACAGTGGGATTCAGATTAATGTAACCTAGCCTGAAATTACCCTTCAGGGCAGGCTGTGTCCTCCCAGGATCATAATCAGTAAGCAGGCTACCCTTTCTCCAGGGATTTCACAGGCTTTTGCTGTTGGGATTTGCCCAAAGATCTGCTAGATTCCATGGTTGATCTTGGCTTTAAGAATGGCAAGTCCTCTTCCCAGCTCCTGCTTGCTGACTCTCACTGATACAAGAATGAGGTGTTTCACCTGCCTTTTCCCAGGAGATCCTAGGAGAAGCTATAGCTAGCTGGTGTGTCCTCAAAACTCATCAACACACTTTCTCTGGTGCTTATATGACTCTAGAAAAAAAGAGATGGAAAGGGGAGTTCAGAGACCATTCTCTCCATTTGCCAGATTCCCAGGTGCTCAAATTCTCTGAGACTATCAGGTTTCAAGCAAAGGATAACCATTCACAGATATGTTCATGTAAACAACCACTAGTGACCTCTATATCATATTTACCACATTTATTGTGAAAGGATAAGAATCCTTCCCAAAGATTCTTAGACATAAAGGCAGCTTCACACCTTTCTTTCTGCTAGCTGCAGAAACTTTGTGGAGATAGTAGTTACTTTCTGTAGTTTTCTTGTTTCTTTGACTCTTTGGTGAGTCTTTGGGGCAAGGGGAATAAAAAAATTGTGATAATTTATTGAAAAAATTGACTTAAAGAGGGAAGGATGTCTTATCTTTGTGTCATATAACATCTCACGTGGTTCTCGAATGCTGCTAACCATAGCTAGACATACAATTTCCAATAAGTAAACTATAATCTAGCCAATGTTGTGGGAGTTGTACATGCCAACTGAGGGTCGAATATGGTTTTACCTGTCAAGAGCTGCAAAGTAAACGTGCATTGTTACTTTACTGAAGTGCATCTAATTTAAGTTTCTTATTCTATTCTTTACTGTGGCATTTATCAGAACTTAAACCCACACCATTTCCCTACTGAGTCATTTTCAATGCTTGAGGATGTGCTTTCAAGCAGTAATGCATCAATACCTGTGGTTACACATTCTATCAGAAAAAAAGAATGCCTTTTACTTTCCCTCCAGAGCTGTCAGAAGGCCTGATGCTGAAGAGTTTATCTCAGAAAATGTAGCTTCAGTCCTGCTACCAGTGGGGAGTGGAAAAAGCCCTTCCTTTCACACTCAATGTCCTCTCAGTGATGCTCGTGTTGTTGCTGTTCGTAACTGTGCAGTAAACATACTTCATCGACTTATCTTTGTGTATTTTGAAAGATAAATTAATCACTTATATGTGATATGACAAGTTAGATATCATATTTTGTTAAAAATAAGTCATATTTATTTATCATATTCTCAGAAACCGAAGGTGCTTCTTTTCATTTTGGCAAAAATTTCTAAGTTTCTCAAGAAATATGATATTTTATATAATGACTTACATAGTTCAGAGCCACAATTTTTTTATGCATTATTGTATGTCTATAATTGACAAGCAAGTAATACATGCTTGGTTTGATTCAACCAACTTAATACCATTGTGGTCCCATACATTTTTAAAAATTTTATATTCTCTGTCTTTTGGACTAGAAATACTTTCCCTCAATTATATTTTCTAAGCCAGAAATACTTTCCCTCAATCTTTCTTTGTAAGCAACATTTAAAAACAAACTACTTTGGTAAACCTTCTGCATGTCTCAGCCAGATGCTAGATCAGATGCATAGCCACAAATTCAGTTTCTCATACTACACATGCAATGTGTTTATTATAGTAATTTACACTATATATTTCATGGTCGTCAAATGTCAGTGAATCCTTTTTAGTAGATTGAATGCTTTTCCTATATTTAGTAGATTTGTAACAGTGCTGCTGCTAAGAAAGTATGCTATAGTCAATGAATTTATTTTAGTAAACAAAAATATAATCTTATTATTTTATACTAGAAGCCCGGTGCACGAAATTCGTGCACGGCGGGGGGTTGTCCCTCAACCCAGCCTGTACCCTCTCCAATCTGGGACTCCTGGAGGGATGTCCGACTGCCCGTTTAGGCCCGATCCCACCAGGATCGGGCCTAAACGGGCAGTCGGACATCCCTCTCACAATCCAGGTCTGCTGGCTCCCAACTGCTTGCCTGCCTGCCTTCCTGATTGCCCCTAACCGCTTCTGCCTGCCAGCCTGATCACCCCCTAACCACTCTGCTGCCAGCCTGGTTGATGCTTAACTGCTCCCCTGCCAGCCTGTTTGCCCCCAACTTCCCTCCTCTGCCAGCCTGGTCACCCCTAACTGCCCTCTCCTGCAGGGTTGATCACCTCCAATTGCCCTCCCTTGCAAGCCTGGTCCCTCTCAACTGCCCTCCCTTGCAGGCCGGGTGCCTCCCAACTGCCCTCCCCTGCTGGCCATCTTGTAGTGGCCATCTTGTGTCCACATGGGGGCAGGATCTTTGACCACATGGGGGCAGCTATATTGTGTGTTGCAGTGATGATCAATCTGTATATTACTCTTTTATTAGATAAGATAGAGGCCTGGTGCACGGGTGGGGGCCAGCTGGTTTGCCCTGAAGGGTGTCCCGGATCAGGGTGGGTTTCTCTTGGGGCGTGGGGTGGCCTGAGCGAGGGGCTTGTGCTGGTTTGCAGGCGGGCCACGCCCCCTGGCAACCCAAGGGGAGGCCCTGGTATCTGGGATTTATTTTCCTTCTACAATTGAAACTTTGTAGCCTGGAGCAGAGCCAAGCCTGCTGTTCCCTCTGGGGCGGCAGCCATCTCTGTGGCAGTTAATTCACCTTCTACAGTTGAAACTTTGTTGCCTTAAGCGGGTGGGCCCGGCCAGGGTGTGCTTTAAAGCTTTGCTTCCCCTGTTGCCGCCGGCAACCCTGGCCTGCTCTCTCAAGCTCCATTCTGCCACCATTTGTTTGAATTTGTTTACCTTCTATAATTGAAACTTTGTAGCTTGAGTGGAGGCTTAGGCCTGCAACGGCTATGGAAAGCTTGGCTTGCTCTGTTACCTGGGAAACCTTGCTCTCTGTGGCTGTAGCCATCTTGGATTGGGGCTAATTTGCATACTCGCCCTGATTGGCTGGTGGGCGTGGCTTGGCTGGTGGGCGTGGCTTATGTAGCGGAGTGATGGTTAATTTGCATATTACCATTTTATTAGAGAAGATTATCTGGTAACTAATGATTATCAGCCTAACTGAATAAATATAGTTTCACCTCATAACCCCCACCCCCTCCGTATTAAATGTGAGCTCTAGAATTTAATTTAAACAGAATTTCATTAGGTTTTGTGTCCGTTTTCTACAGCACTTCTAATAGTATCAGTTTAGTTTTGGTTCAAACAATGCATGTAATTTTCCTTAGTAAGGAAACAAATACAGTTAATCTCCATTATTCACAGATTTCATATTTGTGAATTTGTCTACTAACTAATTTTTATTTGTAACTTTCAAAGCAATACTCCAGGACTTTCAGATCATTTGCATATATGTGCTGAGTGGCCACAATTTTGAGTCATCTGATCGCACATGCTTCTAGCTGAGATTGAAGAAGGCGAGGCTCTGCCTTCTTATTTCAGGTCTTATAAGTTTTCATTTTGCAGTCTACTTAGTGCCACTTGTTGCTTTTTTTTGCGCGCGCGCAGGGGCGTGTGTGTGTGTGTGTGTGTGTGTTTGTGTGTGTGTGTGTGTGTGTTTGATTTCACTGTTTAAAATGGCCCCTCAGCCGAGGGCTGAAGTGTTGTCTAGCATTCCTAAATACAAGAAGATTGTAATGTGCCTTCTGGGCACATGTTACATAGCTTTGTTTAGGCAGGACTTAAAGTGCTGTTGCCCATGAGTTCAATGTTAATGAATCAAGATGGTACATCCGGAAAAGAGGAAATTCACCAATCTGTATGTGGGAATGCTCCAGAAAGTGCTAAAGTAACATTTATAGTGTCTGATGAAACTATGAAAAAGATGGGAAAGTGGATAAATTTGAAGTTTTGACTGATTTTTAGAAAGTGTAGTGCATAGTATTGTTGTCAGGCCGAAAGCCAAAGAAATTTATGGTCATGTTAGCCAGCATCAGGAAAATGGTAAACCATTCTCTAATTATCCTGGCTGGCTCACATATTTCAAAAGGTGATATGACATGAAAAATGCTAAATCTATAGGTGAGGCAGGTTTTGCTGATCAGGAGGCTATGGAAAAACTTAGAATATACTGACAAAGTATATATATTTAGAATATACCTATTAAGTGTTATATAGTGATGAGACTGTCTCATTTTACAAGCATGTTGGCAAATGACCTATATAACACATATGGTGTTTTTGTTGATGAAATGTTATCAGAGGCTTGCAGGCATCTAAACCTACATTTCCCCTTAGAGAAATAGTTTAGTATTCACTAATTTTGTGTTTGTGGTGACATTAGAGTACATAAATACCATGGATGATGAGAATTGACTATAAATGAGTAAATATATCCCACTGTGCTCAAATGTTCTATAGAAATTTAAGTACAAAACTATTATTTCTTATCATAAATAACCATGTAACGCAAGTTAAAATCTCTTCTGTTTTTAATGACTACATTATATATTACTTAGCTCATTTGGGGGAAGCAGCATTACATATACTATATTGGTATCCGACCAGTAAGATCAAGGCGGCTACTAAAAATGTTTTCATTCTGAGAGGAAGCATCACCACAATGATATATACTTCCTACATCAGTCAGATTCTTCTGGATTAGCTGCAGTAACAAACAATCCAGACATTTAAAAGACTTATCAAACATCACCACTGCAGTAAAGGAAAATGAAACATAGTATGCCACTTGCCAATTCTTAAAACTGTGTCACATGTCTAGAAGCACATGTTATTTCTTCTTACATTTTTCATTTTTTGCTAAAGAAAATCACATGATTATTCCTGTGAACAAAAGAACAGAATGTTTGGTGAACAATAAAATAGTATATTATGTTACCATAACAATCGTGGTCGAAAAAACAAACCAAAAGACTAGTAACATGAAAAGGATTGCAATATGAATACAGCATGCCACCAGCTGTATTGGCTCGGATTCTTCTCTTTTTATTAATTTTTATTTGTTATTATTAATTTATTGACTTTAGAGAGAGAGGAAAGGGATGACAGAAGAAAGAGAAAAAGAGAGAAATAGAGAGAGAGAGAGAGAGAAGCATTGATTTGTTGCTTTACTTATTTATGCATTCATTGGTTACTTCTTGTATGTGCCCTGACCAGGGATAAACCCACAATCTTGATGTATTGGGACAATGCTCTAATCAACTGAAATACCTGGCCAGGGCACAGATTCCTTTCTTAAATACTAACATTAATTACTATGCAAGTCTAGCTTAATTCGGCAAACAGGAAGGGGGAGTCCAGGGAGGATGGAGACATTTCTGGTCTGAGCAATTAAAGCAACCATAAGGTAGATCAAAAGCAGCCCTGACCTGAGCAGCTGGGAGAGCCATAGGGGTAATAAAACATCTCTGTCCAGGACAACTGAGAGAGAGCCATAAAGGAGATCAAGAGCAACTCCAACATGAACAGATAAGATGGCCAAAAGGAGAAATGTGGATGTGGGGGTTGTGGGAACTGATGGCAAGGCTGAAATGCCAAGGTGGGAGAGACACACTAAGGGAAAGGGTGGTCTCTAGAATACATAATACCTCAGACAAAGGGAGCAGCTGCCACCCTTCTTAGGAGACCCTGTGACTCTGTGCCAGGAGAGTCATTCTCAGTTAGAAACATAGAATTAGAGTTTTAGAGGTAGTATCTGTTCGCAATAAAGTTTCTGTACTTATCACTTGCCACCTTTTGTCCATGGCTTCATCTTTTGAATCTGTCTGGATAAGAACCCTGGAGAGAAATCACTCTTGCACCGCTGCTCACTTAAAACCCGAATCAATAATTTATAGTTAAACCCATTATACAGCATTCATGCCACCAGAACAATCTCAAATCCTCTAGCCTGCTATCAATATCACTTTATAATTTGTACCTTATCATCTATTTCTCTAGGTGTTTTGCCATTTTCTGAATTCCTGTTATACATCTGCAATATTGATTTTTTTTAAGTATGCCTTTGTGTTTTTGGTCATACTGTTTCTTCTTCCTGAAATGCATTTTTTATCATTTCCTCTCAGCCTGGTTAATACTTTCTAATCCTTTAAAACTTCCCTGACTCCTGCCTCTATCTCATTTCAAGTGGGATTGTTTATCTCCTCTTTTTTGTTTTTATAATACGCTATCTTTATCTTGAATTGTAACACATTGTATTAAACAAATTATTACTACATATATCCACCAGACTGTCAGCTTATTTATAGCACAGGAATTTTGTCTTAATTATATTTGTATGCCAGTGTCTCATAGACTACCTGGAACATTTTACATATTAATTTATATTATTAATAGTTATTCATGGAATAAGTAAGTAAATATATCAATATTTCTGTTAAATAAGATAGCATAATATGTACATAATTATGTATATCAACACAAAATCATAGTAAGTCCAATAATGTGTAATAAATTCAATAATATTCAAGTTACCTATATGCTCATAGAAGTTATTCATCTGGGAAAGTTTATAGTCTTAATAAATTAACTAGAGGACTGGTGCACAAAATTCATGCATGGTGGGGGGAATCCCTCAGCCCAGCCTGCACCCTCTCCAATCCAGGACCTCTCTCACAATCCTGGTCTGCTGGCTGAAATAGCTCACCTGCCTGCCTGCTTGGTCATCCCTAACTGCCCCCCACTGCCTGCCTGATTGCCCCTCACTGCCACTGCATGCTGGCCTGATTGCCCTTAACTGCCCCCACTGCTGGCCAGGTCACCCCTTACTGCTCCCCATGCCAGCCTGGTCGCTCCCAATTGCCCCCCCCCCTCGCTGGCCTAGTCGCCCCTCACTGCCTCCCACCCCCCTAATTGTCCTCAACTGACCCCCTGCCGGCCTGGTTGCCCCCAACTGCACCCCTCCACTGGCCAGGTCATCCCTAACTGCCCCCCCTGCCTGCCTGGTCGCCCCATACAGCCTGCTGTTCAGTCGTTTGGTCATCTCTCACTAACCCTCCTGCTGGACTGGTTGTAGGCAGCCATTTTGTGAAGGTGTGATTGTCAATTTGCATATTACCTCTTTATTATATAGGGAGGGTGTGACAGTCGATTTGCATATCACTTTATTATATAGGATGTTTCAACTGAAGAGTGAATATTTATGATATTGTTTCTGTAGCACTTATAAAAGAAATTACAGAACTATTTCCCAGAACATTCTATAAAATAGCATAGAGCTGCTTCTTGATAAACTTGAAGACTTTTCTAAGTTGCTTATGAATTATGACCAGGAAGTACTACACAATGACGTTTTTTAATGAGAAATAAGAACCTGCATGCAAGTACTATCATGATAATTACACAACAGTCTGTCCTGATTTACTGATTAATGAGAAAATAAGAAAATAATACCTGTTCCTTGACAAATGAGGTAAAAAGATGCAAACCAGAAGTTAAATAATTTCTTCCTCGTAGTAATGGAACTTCACAAAAACCTTCATAAACATCAGTTTTATATGCTAAATTAAAAAAAAATTGAAACCCTAAGATATATTTAAACTTTCAATATAATTATAGTCTCATATCCTATCATTAAATGATGAATTTTAAGACTTAAGTCTAGATTTCTTTTTCTTTCTTTTACCAGTATTATGCATTTTTACCCACGTCTAATTAATGACCACTTATAAGATGATTCTGAAATTGATGTGTAATCTACATCTTTCATCTGTTATCTAGGTGTTTATATTCAACCACTAATGTAGCCTTTTTGGGTTTACCTAAAGCATCTCCAACTTCGTCTAACAGCACTTCTGTCCTTTAGTGTCATCTCAACTGAACTTTCTCTGATCTGCCTGAGTATTTGAAGGGGTTCAGAACAAGAACCCAAAAAAGTACCATATGGATATGAAGACTATTTTGAGCTAAAGGCAATCAAGATCCAGCAGACTCAAGAAAAATTTTACCCCTGCTTAATTATCTAAAGAATTTAGGCAGGAGTCTTGTCCAGAAAGAGAAATATATATATTTTTTATCTGAATGACCTATATTTAAGGCAGGAAAACAAATAAACATTTAATCACAAAACATCTTCTCTTCTTATTGTCTTATGAATTGCCCTCCTCCTTTTGAAGCCCCAAACCCTTATCTCATTTTTTAGCTCAGGATGGTAATTAAGTCTAAATTACCCAGTGTGTCCTTGGTCTCATATTCATATGCCCCGACTCCTCCCTCCTCCCCCCCATATATAATAATTGAATTTTATTTTCTCCTGTTAATATGTTTCATGTTAATTATTAGATAAGCCAGAAGAACATAAAAGAGTAGAGGAAAAATTTTCTTTCTTAACACTAGGTACCTAAGAGGTGCATTTATCTTCTGTGACAGTATATATTTTAAGACAGTAAAATCATGACTCATCAAACATGAAATGAAAATCTATCAATGATTTTATTTAGTAATTTTAGTAATTTTCTGTCTACTGATCTCCACCCTGGTCTGTGGCTATAAATTCCCACATGTTCTTATTGTTTTCAGGTTGAACCTGATCTCTGTTCCTTACCACAAAACCCCTCCCACTGTAGTAATGCCCTGAATACCTATCACAATAGTCCCCCATCAATAAAATCTGTCTTACTTATTATATTACATTATTACTTAGAGATAACAAGAAATAAACTATTCAGCATGCATACCTAGGGCTGATATTACCAAGAATAGAGAGAACAGCCTCTAACTCATAAAACTATTGTGTTCCAGGAACTACTTTATAAAGTAGTTCTTGGAATGAAGAATGCATTTTCCAATGCAATCAATATACTAAATGGTAGTTAAGTTCCTAAATGAAACTCCTGAAATATATTTGTTCTAAAATGTAAGTGAAATATGAGTTTTTTCATAAAACCATTAGACTCTTTTTTTGGTTATTTGATTATTATGTTTATGATTTACTCATATGAATAACTGGTGCTTGAAGATACAAGGCTAAATTTGAAACTGTTTAGGAAGTATGTGAAAACATGTTGGCAAATTAATATTAAAAATTAAAGAAGTTTCAGAGACATCAGAAGGTGAAAACATCTACGTTCACTTTTATCTAATTTTAGAAGTTAATTTAAAATATTTATTAAACAACCATGTGCCTGCTTACAGTAGGTGTGAGCAGTCCTAAATAAGAATACTAATTTCCTGCTCTTAAGGAACCCAAATCTAGTTATAACTCCTGTTTTCTATAAAAAGATGTATTATGAATCTTACTATTTGGCTTTTGCCTCAAGATGTTTCATAAGTATACTAGAGCCCCGGTGCACGAAATTCGTTCACTGGGGGGGGGGGGGGGGTTGTGACCCTCAGCCCAGCCTGCACCCTTTCCAATCTGGGACCCCTCGAGAGATGTCCGACTGCCCGTTTAGGCTCACAATCCAGGACTGCTGGCTCCCAACTGCTCGCCTGTGTGCCTTCCTGATTGCCCCTAACCACTTCTGCCTGCCAGCCTGATCACCCCCTAACCACTCCCCTAAGCCTGATTGATTCCTAACTGCTCCCTTGCCAGCCTGATTGCCCCTAACTGCCCTCCCCTACAGGTCTGGTCACCTCTAACTGCCCTCCCCTGAAGGCCTGGTCACCCCTAACTGCCCTCCCTTGCAGGCCTGGTCCCTCCCAACTGCCCTCCCCTGCTGGCCTGATCGCCCACAACTGCCCTTCCTTGCAGACCTGGTCCATCCCAATTTCCCTCCCCTGTTAGCCATCTTGTGGCGGCCATCTTGTGTCCACATGGGGGCAGCCATCTTTGACAACATGGGGGCAGCCATCTTATGTTGGAGTGATGGTCAATTTGCATATCACTCTTTTATTAGATAGGATAGAGGCCTGGTGCACAGGTGGGGGCCTGCTGGTTTGCCCTGAAAGGTGTCCCCGATCAGGGTGGGGATTCCCTTGGGGCATGGGGCGGCCTGGGCGAGGGGCCTGTGGTGGTTTGCAGGTCAGCCACACCCCCAGTGACCCAAGTGGAGGCCCTGGTATCTGGGATTTATTTATCTTCTATAATTGAAACTTTGTAGCCTTGAGCGGAGGCCAGGGCAGGGCGGGAAGCTTGGCTTTCTCCATCGCCAGGGGCAACCCAAGCCTCTTGCTCTCTACAGCTCCGTGGCTGCCACCATTTTTGTTAGGTTAATTTGCATACCCACTCCTGATTGGCTGGTGGGCGTGGCTTGTGAATGTAGCAGAGGTATGGTCAATTTGCATGTTTCTCTTTTATTAGATAGGATACCTGTCTGAAGAGAGGTTGGAGAGAAAGAGAGAAGCAGAATAAAGGTTTGTATGTGACTTGTGTGACTGTGTGTTAAATAGGTGAGAGTTGGTCTAGACAGGAAAGAAAGAAAAGAGTTTATATCAGTTTCCTCAGGCTGCAATAATAAATTACCACAAATTTGGTGGCATAAGTAAAACCTAGCAATTTTATCAGAGTTTTGGAGGCTACAAGTCTGAAATGAAGGTGTTGGCAGGCACACACTCCCTCTAAACAATCTAGGGGAGATTTCATCTTTGTCTTTTCCAGCTTCTGGTGTCTGGTATTCTTTGGCTTGTGACCATACCACTCTAATCACTGTCTTTGTCTTTGCTTAGACTTCTCTTCTCCTCTACTGTGTCTGATAAGGACACTTGTCATTGGATTTAGGACCAACTCCTAGAATCCAGGAGGATTTCATCTCAAATCCTTAATTGCATCTGCAAAGACTTTTTTTTTTTTTTTTTAACTAGCATGACATTTATACGTCCCAGGGGTTAGAATATGGACATATCTTTTAGAGAAGCCACTATCTAACCCACTACAGGAGGTACAAAAGGGTTATTTTGTATATGAGGACACAATTGTAGTGAATCAATAAACTAAGTTTAGGAAAGAAAAAAAAAAGAGCGAAAGAAATCCAGGAAAAGGACTTTGGGGGAAAAGGGGGGGCTATGAGAGGATGAGCAGTCTCTTCTCTATAGCTTTTACTTCGTGTTGCAATTGGACAAGAACACTGGTTGAGTTTCAAAGGAGTTAGAATGAGGTTTCAAAGGATGGGTAGTGTTTTTTGGGGGATGAATAT
This sequence comes from Cnephaeus nilssonii, assembly GCF_951640355.1. NCBI lineage: Eukaryota > Metazoa > Chordata > Mammalia > Chiroptera > Vespertilionidae > Cnephaeus > Cnephaeus nilssonii. The sequence goes on along the minus strand of NC_137078.1, from coordinate 46,258,510 downwards.
AAAAAGACATGAACATGTGTCTAGTAGGCTGTTTATCTAAATTGGAATGTACATTTATAAATCAGGGGTTTGCTCTTCACGGAGTATCCTTGAAATAAAATTTAAAAAAACCCACAACAACACGTTTTTCAAATTAGCTGATTACCAATCAGAATAATCTGTAGAGCTTACTAGGAAAACCAGAATCCTCGGATAATCACCTATTGGTTCAGTTGGTTTGGGAGTTAATAATACAGGCATGAGAATCAGAGGATAAGGATAAAATGTAGGCAAAAGGGTAGTTTGATAGAGCTTAGTCCTGCTAATTGCCTAAGAGTAATTTAAAATTTAGTTGTATTTTCATAGCAGTTTTTGAAGGTTCTGAGTTGTGCATTTCATAGTAGTAAGCAAGCATCAGGTTGTTTTATATATAACAGCACTTACTCAATCAAGTGGTTTTAACAAAGGCAGCTAAATTACATTTCTGAATTAAAACACCCCACATATTTTCAGGGAATGTTTTGGTAGACCTTATGTTATTAGGAAACTTGGAATATGTGTCAGCTATTAGAGGCATGCTATATTCAAGTTTCCTTAAGAAGAAAAGCACACAGTAAAGAAGCAAATATCCTTTTGCTATGTCCTTCTTTTTCCTCTAACATTGACATTAGCAGCTTCATCCACAACACCGGAATTTGCAACTACCCAGCAGGGACTATCTTCAATTTACATTACACTTGACTCAGAAATGTACAAAACCAGTGTGTTTTCACAGGTTTTTGCCATATAATGGTCATCATCTTTCAAAAATGTGCAATCTGCAGGCAAATATGTGGTTGATTTTAATTGAAACAGATTGAATATTAGTTCCATAAAAATAAACATGTGCACATAATATTGTATTAGCATTTGCCTCAATTTGTACAATAAGATATGAAACACTTTCTTCTTTAGAATTTGACAAAGCACCTAGGGCTACATTTTGAAACTTCAAGGTACTGCTAACCCTCCATAGACACCGGCCCGCAGCAGGAAAACTATCCTCAAAAGGAAGGTTTGGAAAGTACACAGATGAACAAGTTGCTGACAGTAGATGGAATTCTTCTTGATGGAGTACTTCTGTGGCCTCTTAAAAGAAGACCAGATTTCTGTTTCTCTAATTAACACCCACTATGTCTAGTTGCATCTGTGATGTATGAATTGCCCAAAGGCTTCCACTGTGAACTATAAATCATATTTCTTCCCCTTGTTTCAAATTCTTCAGAGTAGACTGGGGGGGATGCATCTCTGCAACACCCTTGCCACCTGATTGCGTTATAGATGTTTTCACCAACAGTAGCCGACCTACAGTTGGGAGAAGAAATTTGAGACAGAGCTTGGCAGCCTGCCCAACCATATTTACAATGGGGAGAATCTGAAGGATCAGAGACAAAAAAAAAAAAAAAAGGAATGGCATCTCCACTATCTCATAGGACTGTGGAATGGGATTCCCTCCATTGAAATGCATTTTAAGGACACTGAAACTGGATACATTTGGATTCTGGTCCTCCTAAAGTTGGCAGCTATGTAGTATCCTCTCTAATAAAATGGTAATATGCAAATTAACCATCACTCCGCTACATAAGCCACGCCCACCAGCCAGGCCACGCCCACCAGCCAATCAGGGCTAGTATGCAAATTAAGGCCAATCCAAGATGGCTACAGCCACAGAGAGCAAGGTTTCCCAGGTAACAGAGGAAGCCAAGCTTTCCATAGCCGTTGCAGGCCTAAGCCTCCACTCAAGCTACAAAGTTTCAATTATAGAAGGTAAACAAATTCAAACAAATGGCGGCAGAATGGAGCTTGAGAGAGCAGGCCAGGGTTGCCGGTGGCAACAGGGGAAGCAAAGCTTTCTGCACACCCTGGCCGGGCTCACCCGCTTAAGGCTACAAAGTTTCAATTGTAGAAGGTGAATTAACTGCCACAAAAATGGCTGCCGCCCCAGAGGGAACAGCAGGCTTGGCTCTGCTCCAGGCTACAAAGTTTCAATTGTAGAAGGAAAATAAATTCTAGATACCAGGGCCTCCCCTTGGGTTGTCAGGGGGCGTGGCCGGCCTGCAAACCACCACAGGCCCCTCGCTCAGGCTGCCCCACACCCCAAGGGAACCCCCACCCTTATCTGTGACATCCTTCAGGGCAAACCAGCTGGCCCCACCCATGCACCAGGCCTCTATCCTATCTAATAAAAGAATAATATACAGATTGATCATCACTGAAACACACAATATAGCTGTCCCCATGTGGTCAAAGATCCTGCCCCCATGTGGACACAAGATGGCCACCACAAGATGGCCAGCAGGGGAGGGCAGTTGGGAGGCACCCGGCCTGCAAGGGAGGGCAGTTGGAGGTGATCAACCCTGCAGGAGAGGGCAGTTAGGGGTGACCAGGCTGGCAGAGGAGGGAAGTTGGGGGCAAACAGGCTGGCAGGGGAGCAGTTAAGCATCAACCAGGCTGGCAGCGGAGTGGTTAGGGGGTGATCAGGCTGGCAGGCAGAAGCGGTTAGGGGCAATCAGGAAGGCAGGCTGGCAAGCAGTTGGGAGCCAGCAGTCCTGGATTGTGAGAGGGATGTCCGACTGCCCGTTTAGGCCCGATCCCACCAGGATCGGGCCTAAACGGGCAGTCGGACATCCCTCCAGGAGTCCCAGATTGGAGAGGGTGCAGGCTGGGCTGAGGGACAACCCCCTGCCATGCACGAATTTCGTGCACCGGGCTTCTAGTTACATATAAAGACCTGTTGACTTACTGCAGCTTTAGTAGAACAGTAAGAAGGCTTGCATTGTATATGTATGGTTGTACATACACCCCTACATGTAGGTGTTTATTTCATAAGAAGGTAATGAAAATGTAAATGGGAAAATAAATGACATGTAAAAAAACAGAGAAGAAATAGAAAAGGGGGGCATGAGACCAAAATAAACAAATAAATAAATAAGAGAGAGGAAAAGAAAAGCCTGCATATTTACCCATTTCTCGCCTTTTGCCATAAAATTGAACCTAAATTCCAGTGATTGGTGTCCTCTTGATAACTGAATCCTGGAAGATGTACTTTGAAAGACTTGGATGTTAATCTGAAACTTAATTCAAGCCTTTCGAGTTCAAAAATTGGATTGGAAATCTTTTAAGAGCAGGCTTTCTCATAAGATTTCCATTACTTCTATTCTTACTGATAAGCCACAGGTATCAGAGAAGCATCCATTTGTGTGCTATCTTTGGATCCTTCACTACAAGAGAAGATATACAGGGGGAACAAGATGGGGTTTGCTTTGAATCAAGCTTCAGAGGAAAGTTTCAATCAATTCAAGTTTTGTCTGGAGCCACTCTATAATAATAGCTTAAAGTCTTTATTAGATACTCCTATGATGTTACCTTCAGTGTAATATGCCAACTCCAAGTGAGAGACTTGAGCTGTTCTAATGGATAGAGCAAAATTCTGGCTCTGTTCCAGACCTAAAATTGATCTTGTATAAGTCATTAATTTACTTTATTTCTCAGTTTCCTTCCCTCTATAATGACGGTAGTTACTTAGAGAAGCATACTCTATAACACAATTTGAGTTACTTGGTTAAAGTTGACATTTCTATATGTGATATTGTTATTAATACTAAAGAACATTTTTATATCTGCTGGCTCTGAGATAGATTTGAACTTTTCAAGTGGAGATGCTTGTTGGGGGAAAAATTGTATAATAAGGGAAAGTGTATAAGTGTTTAATTCCACAATGTCTTAGGAGACATGTGCATAAGCCTCTTTTAATAAACATATATGTACTTTCTTATGATGTGCCTGAGAAATGCATATTCTTTTTTTTTCCCTTCTGGACATGACTCTGCCAGGGATATTAATTTGCTATCATCAGAGGAGCTTTATTTGGCCACTAGTATGATATAAACACCTTCATACTAAGTTATATCAATGGACTATTTTTCCCCCACTCCATGTCCCAGTGCCACAACTGCTTAGTAAAATTGCATGACAAGGAAGTCAATTTATCTTTTGTCTGCCAACAGAAAAATTGCTATCAGAGGGGGAAAAAAGGACTGACAATAGCCTTTATTTTAACCCAATTTCATCCTCATGGAGACCCCAATTAATTGGATTAAACTCTATTCCTGAGAATTATCAATACACTCTAAATACAAATTCACACTACCAATAAAAAATGAGAAACAATTGCCAAAGTTTTTAATTCTGAAATAAAAGGGAACATTTCCCCCAGTCAATCCCTACATTTTAGTCTCTAAATAAAAATATCACTAAGGAAATCTCTTCCTCTGAATGATGTACTCCCTATGGCATGGCATAATGAGCCTGGTTATGCTACAGATTCTAACAAGCTGATTGAGAATTTAGGTTCATTAAGCATGGATAGCAGAGATTTTCTAAAAGTCCCTTATACAAAAATAATGTTCAGATGCACAAGATAACTTCCTTTGTGTTTTCTTTGGGAAAGATGAAACTTGGAGTTCAGTCAGCATTTATACACAGTGTCTGATTTATTTCAAAGACTGCTTTGCTTCTCCAACCTGGTACTCTACAGATATAAATGAAAAAAATAGAGTATGTAGTTTTATGTTTTTCTTAAGGTCAAAATCTAAGACATTGACCTTCAACTACAATACTTAAGAGGTGGTACATTATCTTGTAAAAGCTATGACATACTTGTGGTTATACAATAGTAGGGAAGAGTTATATTTATGTGCTAAGAGCAGGATATGTGTAGTAAGAGAGACATTAAGATTTCTTCACTATATTTTCCACCATGTCTAAGAAGTAATATATTGAAATAAAATAAAAGCAATGCCATCTATCCTTAATTGTTGTCATTGTGTATTTATATTATTTACATTGTTTTAGTTAACATCACAGCTAATTTTATGCACCATTTTCATGGCAAAAAATAAGCAGATATGAAAAGTGAATTGTTTAGTCAGGTCCTGTTGATGCTATTGATTACACATCAAAATGACCACATAGTCCTTTCAATTTGTCATACCAGTATTAGTCAAATATAAATATGCTAGTGTCATCTACATATGTGCACACACACACAAAGACAGATTTACTCTTATATTACACTAGAGGCCCAGTGCATGAAATTCGTGCATGGGGGGTGTGTCCCTCAGCCCAGCCTGCACCCTCTCCAATCTGGGACCCCTCGAGGGATGTCCGACTGCCCATTTAGGCCCGATCCTAAATATATATATATATATATATATATATATATATATATATATATATGCACCGGGCCTCTAATATATATATTAGAGGCCCGATGCATGCATTTGTGGGGTCCGGCCAGCCTGGCAGGGGGAGGAAACATGGGCGGTTGGCTGGCCTACCTGCTGATCAAACTCCTGGTCGAGGGGACAATTTACATATTAGTCTTTTATTATATAGGATATACACTAAGTGGCCAGAGATAAATAATATAAAAAGATAAAAATAAATTTCTGGGAAGACAGAGTGATACATCTTGTAAATAGTTCCTGACAAGTCAAATAAGGTAAAGACTGAGAAATGATTACTAAGGTTACCAGTGAGCAAGTCTTTGGTCTTTGAGAAGAACAATTTGGTAGAGTGGTAAGGGGAAATTCTGATTGTAGTGGATTTATTTTTCAAATTTTAAATTAAACAATTTGGAGAGATATAGATAACTCTGTCAAAGAACTTTTCTCTATAGAACTATAGAAACTAAGGAGTAGAATAGTCCTGAGAGAAAGAGAGAGTGGAAGAGGAAGACAGAGAGACAACAGCAAGGTTATATGTTAATCATATTGAGGAAGAAGAGGGGAAAGGTGATGAAGCAGGATAACAAGAGAGAATGATTACTGAAGCAATGTTTTTGAGTAGGAAAGAGAGTCTCAGAACTGCTGTACCATAGAGGTGCTGCCCTTACCTAGGAGCAGAGATAGGTCATCTATTCTATCAATCTAGAAGTTACTAGAGGCCCAGTGCATGATTGAATCATGCACGTGTAGGGTCCCCTACACGCTTTCGCTTTTCACGGTGGAGCTGGGTGCCTGTCCACTCTGCACCAGGCCTTTCAGAAGCCTCCGGCTCGGTGGAGGCTTCTGAAAGGCCTGGTGCCGGAGCAGACAGGCACCCAGGTCCCCCACTTTTGTTTTTTTTTGTTTTTGTTTTTGTTTTTGCTGTGAAAGAGCTCATTTATTGGGGTGGTGGACTCAGTGGATCCAAAGTGGAGAGCTGGTGAAGGGATCAGTGGCTTCCAGTTTCAAGCGCTGGTTCTCAGTCCTGCGGCACCTGTTTATGGATCGCTTCGGCGAGGCTGGGCCAGGTCAGGGCCGCACGCACTTTGGCATCCGGGCCAGGGATGCTCTCCTGGCCCCACAGGGTGAAGCGGCTGAAACTGGCCGAGGCACGAATAAAGCGGTGGAAGTCCCACTCCAGCGCCTCCGGGGGTTCCACCAGCTCCTGCTCCTCCTTGTCGGATCCCGCTGAAAAGTCCTGCTTCCCCACCAACTGCTCTTCCATCACCATCTCGTATCCCAGCAGGCCAGGCGGCACCTCCACCTCCTCTCCCCTCAGACTGCGGCCCCGAAACGACACTTCGAGTCCATCGGGGCCCTGACGGATGGCCGGGGTGAAAAAGCGCCCCACAGGGGCGGGCCGGTTAACCCGGACTTCACAGGGCAGGAGGTGCAGCGTGTGCGCAGAGTGACGGGGCGTAGGTGGATGCGGTGCTTCTCCATGTCTTCCTCGTCGCTGCTCTCCATCCTCTGCTGGGTTTCCGTGGCTCTCTGACTGAGGCCAGAGCTCGCTCCCCCACTTTTGATGGTCCGCGGCTGCTGAGGGGGTCTCCCCTGCTGTTGAGAGGCGCAGGGGGTGGGACCCCCTCAGCGGCCTGGATCTGGCCATTGAGAGGCACAGGGGGCGGGAGTCCCGCCCCCTGTGCCTCTCAACAGCAGCGTAGCCCCGCTCAGTGGCAGCGGATCCGTGCCTCTCAATGGCCGGATAGGCCACCCTGAGTCCCGCCCCCCAGCCTCCGCCGCCCAATCGTGGGCGTAGCGGAGTGATGGTAATTTACATGGTACACTATTATTAGATAGGATAGTATACTAGAGGCCCGATGCACAAAATTTTGCAAGGGGTTTGTCCCCCACTGCCGGGGCAGCTGCCTTTGCCTGGGCCCCAGCTGCCACAGCATCATCCAGAAGGTCGTCTGGAAGGTTGTCCGGGAGGACATCCAGAAGGTCATCTGGTCCAATTAGCATATTATGCTTTTATTTTTATAGATGGACCCTGACGTAGATAAGACAAATGTAGAGGTAGTAGTAAACCCTTATGATGGTGTGGGGACCCTGACCAGGGTATGCTGGATGTTAAAGGCCCAGTGCCATACGCATGTGAAAAGGCAATGACACAGCAGTTTTTTGTATGCACTGTGCAGGTGCACCTTTATCTTATAGTGACCCTGATGTCACTATTTGGCAAGAAGCCTCTTTTGTCTGAGTTAGTATAAAATGTGCTACTGACCAGCCAGTGGGTGGCTGCTGTGTTTGCAGTGGCTGCTTGGTCTGCAATAAAGCATGTCCCATATACCTACAGCTGCTCATATCTTCTTCCAGTTCCTGGCGTCCAAAGAGGTCTCCTCCCTAGCAGAAGGGCTCGGACCCAACAGGTGGTTTTAGGTTTTTTGTTTATTTGTTTATTTATTTTTGGTGAAATAGGAAGGAAAACAATGAGTTGAGAATGAGGGTGAGGAAAGAGATATTAGAGATTTGAAGGGAGAGATAATATGCTTAAAATAATTGGGAGGATAGAAAAGAGAAAAATCAAGGGAAATATAGTGTGACTGTCAGGGGATATAAAGAGCTTACATGTGTTAAGTAATCATAAATTTAACTTTTTTTCTATATGGTTGTGTATTTCATCCTTCCAATTTCAGCAATATGGGCACAAAAGAGTAGAGTCAGAACTAACAAGAGTTGCTAGTTTGCCAATACAGTGTGTTAAAACAGTGGAGAAAGGCAAAGGAGGTGGGAGTAAAAGCAAGATCTAATACTAATGTATTATAGAATGTGACTTACATGAGAGAAAAAGAAAGCATAAAGAGGATCAGGAACTAGGAAAATGTGATAGGATCAATGGATTCAAGATGCAATGGGAATTAAGAATTGTTGGAATTGAGATAAGATATGAATAAGAAAGGAGGTAGTACAGGATGGGATGTTTGAAACTGAAATTGTGGAGCTTTTGCAGCTATGGATAAGAATAAGAACATTAGGATGAATGTGGGAGTGAGGGGCTGAAATTGGGTAGAGGCCAAGTTTATTGGAGGAGAGGGCTAGGGCACTGAAAGGAAAATCTGTGTGAATACTGTGAGCACCAAGAATGGCCACTACAAAGATAGTGTTGGAAGGTTACCAATGATCTAGATGCTATACATGGAATGAGCATTGCTGGTACTTGGTGGATTGGCAGATAGCTACAATGTGGAGGGTAGTTTGGTCTGAAATTAGATTCAAAGGAGGGACTTTTTTTTTTCTTGGTAAGTGAGGGAAAATGGTCTGCAAGTTGTAATGTGGACCAAGAAGGAAAGATACCCTATCTTCAGGAATTGTGTTCTGAGAGAGAAAATATCAACCATTTGAGAGAGCTGCATAGAGAGCTGTATTTTTAGAAAATAAGATTTCAGCTAGAGAAAAAAATGAAAAGAATATTCACAAAAATGATTGAAACTAATGGATTATTTTGGTAATGATTAAGTTAAAATACTCTTTCATTGCAGTGTAGTTGGCTTTAATAAAATTTAAAAGATTGAATTCATACAGGACATATTCTCCAAATACAAAAGGAATTAAATTTGAAATCAATTACTGAGATATTTAGAATATTCCTAAATATTTAGAAATGAAACAATACATTTATCAATAATTCCCAGAGAAATTAGGATGGATTTTTACCTAAATGAAAATAAAAACACATACTATAAAAATTTTTGTGATGAAGATAAGCAGAGACTAGAGGGAAATTTGTAACTTTAAAAGCTTATATGAAAATGAAGAAAGATTTTTATATCAATGATATGTTTTTAATATAGAAAGATAGGAAAAGCAGAGCAAATTAAATCAAGCTAAATAGAAGGGTGATATTAATAAAGATTAGAATAACTAAAAAAGAAAATAGATAAGTTAGTAATAAAATTCATAGAAAAAGAAAATATGAATACAATGGATGTTTGCTTTTCAACAAAAACTATTAAGAAACTGATAGGAAGTTGTTTTCTTGGAAAAAATTGTACTTATATCTAAATTGTTTTATATTCATATATACAAAGAACTTTGAAAATTAAAAAATAAGATAAAAATATAAAATAAATAATGATTAAAAGATTAAGAATATATTTCAAAAAATAAAACAGATGATCAGTAGGCACATGAATTGTTATTGATATCATTAGTAAATGAAAACCAAAATTAGATACCACCTACACATCCATTTCAAAGGCTAAAATTAAAAATACAAGACATTGAAGCAACCAAAGTATCTTGCAATAGAATACTGGACAAAAAAGATGTGGTACATATGTACAATGGAATATTACTCAGCCATAAGAAAGGATGAAATAGTGCCATTTGCAACTACTTGGGTGGACTTTGAGAACATTATGCTAAGTGAAATAAATCTGTCAGGAAAAGCTAAGAACTATATTATTTCACTCATATATGGGATATAAAACTGAAACTCATGAACACAAACAACAGTGTGGTGGTTATCAGAGGAAAGGGGGTGGGGGATCAGGGGGTCCTAATTTATGGTGACAAGAGATTTGACTTTGGGTAGTGGGCACATGGTGCCATATACAGATCTTATAACATAGAAACCCACACCTGAAACCTATATATTCCTGTTGACCAATTTCACCCCCAATAAACAATAAATAAATAAACATAAATAAATAAATATGAGCACTATCAAGTGTTGGCAAGGATTGGCAATTACTGGAATTCATACATTGCTGGAGAGAGTATGAAGCTGTGCACACTTTGGACAGCTGTTTGATTGTAGCTCATTAAGTCAAGCATACACTTAACCATATGACCAATATTACACTCCTAGGTATTCACCCAAGAGAAATAGAAACATATATTCACAAAAATATTTATATACAAATGTTCATAAATCGTTTTAAAAATTCAACACATGCCAATCAAGAAGTGAATGAATGAACAAACATGGTATATTCATACTATGTAATATTACTTAGTTAAAAAAAGGTAAATACTGACACATACAGCAAAATATAAAAGAATCACAAAAACATTGAGTGAAAGTAGTCAGACATATAAGAATACCTACTGTAAATTCCATTATATGAATTGTAACACAGAAAAAAATAATTTCAAATGAGAGACATCAGATTCGTGATTGTTTTTCGAGGGAAATGAGAGTTATTTGAATTTAAACAGGGTATTAGAGGACTTGTTGAAATGACAGATATTGTCTGTATATTGATTGGAACAGTGGTTACACGGTAGACACCTTTATACAACTCTTCAATCATCCTACATAATAAAATGGTAATATGTAAATTACCATCACTCCGCTACGCCCACGATTGGGCCAGCAGGAGGCGCAGGGGGCGGGACTCAGGGTGGCCGGGGTAGCTGATTGGGCCAGCAGGACGCTGAGCCATGGCTGCCGGAGGCTTTCGGAAGGCCTGGGGCACCCGCGGACAGCCAGCCCGCTGGTGTACCAGGTGCATGATTAAATCATGCACTGGGCCTCTAGTTTATCTTAATAAAGTTTTAAAGATAAATTTTTGATATATGTTATTTTAAAATGTATCAAGGTAATCAGTAGGAAAATATAAATATTTTGTTTTAAGAAGACAAAAACATCATTGTTTGTTTTGTGCCTTTATAATTCTTGTGTTTTGGATAATTTGAGATTATGGCTATCCTTTTAAATATCTTGTAGCCTTTTCACAATCAATGCAACACAATTATTAAAAACATTCTATTAACTTATAAAGCAGATTAGCTTTTAATGAAAATATGTATTTTGATACTAAAACATGTCTAAAGGAAATTTTATATTTTTGGAGATTACTTATTCTTTCTTGGTGGGTAATGCACTTTAAGTTTAATTACAAAGTTTATCATAATTAAAAAATATATATTCATCTGTTTTATTTCCACACCACCACCTCCTTCTCCTGAGAAATATAAACTTGGTTTCTGTTTCGTAGAGTAGATAGGAGAGGCAATTATGATGACTGAATCAAGCATCATGTTCAAGGTATATTTCTTCATATATGGTATATTTAAATTAAGTTAAATTAAAGAGCCTTCATTGTTCTTGAACCAGTGACACTATATAATCCTGCATAATTTTTATTTATCTAAAATCATTTTTGTTTTTTAAGAAATATTTGCTATTCTAATAGCCTGCTTTTGATTTTGATTCTTTTTTTTTTAATATATTTTATTGATTTTTTACAGAGAGGAAGGGAGAGAGATAGAGAGTTAGAAACATCGATGAGAGAGAAACATCGATCAGCTGCCTCCTGCACACCCCCTACTGGGGATGTGCCCGAAACCAAGGTACATGCCCTTGACCGGAATCCATCCCGGGATCCCTCAGTCTGCAGGTCGACGCTCTATCCACTGAGCCAAACCGGTTTCGGCATTGATTTTGATTCTTAAATTTTCTATTTTTTGGTTGCACAAGACTGGCATCACCAACCAGACTCACATAGGTGAGAAAAAGATTGCAGGAATGTTTCTGGATCCATTGGGTGATAAGATGCCCTGTTTTCTTTGCTTGTACCTCACAAACTATTTCTCTCACATTATTTATGGAGGCTAATCTGTTCTTAAACAGATGAGATTATGTTTAAGTTAAGAGAAGCTCTATGTGCCCTGGTGTTTACTCTCTCCCTTTAAACCATTTCCTCTAGTCTCTAAATGTAGTTCACCCTGCAAAATATTTATTTAGTACCTTGTAGAAAATACAAATAATAAGGGACATATTTATATTTTTGCATATATATATTTACTTTTAGATATATTTATCTGTAAGTATTTTAGTATTAGTGAAACTATATTTTGCATATTGTATTATGTCTCATAGAGTGTAATTGTGCAATAAATATTAATGAAAATTAAGAAAAATGAATATTGGAAATTTTCTCAATGAGAGAACAGTCATTCCATCTGAAATGAAGTGAATTTCAATTTATGGAGATAATGAGGTCTGGAAAATGGCACTTTCAAAGGGTATCATGAAAATGACATTTCAGAGAACAGGGAGGGAAAACCATGAAGAAATCTAGCAAGATTTGTAATAGGACCACCCCTGGATGGAGAAATTGTACTTCACAGTTAACACAATTCATAGAGTTTTGTAAAATAGATAAGTAGTATTTTTGTCCTTGTGTCATTTACTAGTCTGAAGAACTAACAAAATTATGAGCTATTTACTACCAAGCTGAAGCAAAGAAAGAGGAGTTTTATCACTCAATGACCCCAATTTCAGCATGACTTCAAAATCTGAATAAAATTTTATTTAGAAAAAAAAAAATGTGAGAGAACCTAAACAACAACAAAAAAGGTTACATTGCTCCTTTATATTTGCAAAATGAAAAACTATGTTTGAAAGTTTACTCTTTCCTTTCCTTTTATTTTTATAGAAATATAGAAATATCTAAGATAATAGATAATAGTACATTTTGTAGACTTGGAAAAAATTTGGATTACATGATTTCAATAGCTCTGGTCATTAGAGTACTAATTAAAACAAGTTAAAAATACAGACACACACACACACACACACACACACACATATATATATATATATATATATATATATATATATATATATATATATATATTCTTCTGTATGTTATAGATAGATTATGCCTTTGTCAGCTCATAGCCCATAGTTCTCTTTTAAGTATCAGTTATAGCAATCAGAATAGAAATTCTTTGGCAGAATGAATGATCTGAATTTGTGTTTGCATTATACAATGACCAAGTTATGTGTGTGTCCCAAATATTGCTCTTGGTGTATGTTCTTATAAAGTGACTGAAAGACTTTACCTACTAGGTAAGAGAGCATGATGTCACTGGCACATCTGACTTCTGGCTGACTCTCACAACCTCTCTGTGGAATACTGACATGTTTTCAAGGACATCTACAGACCTTTGCAGGCAACAAGCCAACCTGCAAACTTCAACCTGTAAGAAACATAAAAGTGTAAGATGAAAGATATATACATTACTGAACTAGAACAAAGCTAAGATGTTGCTTGAATTTTCAACATAAGATTCCTTCTTATTATAGGTCATAATGCTTGTAATGCATGTTATTTTGACTCCATTAACTAACACTGAGTATTCACTATGTGCCAAGCACAGGATTTGCATGAACTATTTTAAGTAATACTGGTGAGAGTCCTGTCTCAATCCTTCATAAAGCCTGAAGTAACCATTTTTCTCTTCTGGTCTGTGTCTAACTTCATCCTTCTTAAGGAAAACTTCTAGTCAAAGTGAGACACAAGATGGGTATTTGCCCACTCCTGGACTCATTTATGGCAATAATTGCCATGGCTGAACTCTTGCGTAGAACTTAAAACAGTGATCATGAATGCCTCTCATTCAGAAAAATAGAAAAGTAATTTCTGGAGTTAAGAGAACTAAATTTTCCACCAAATAATGTGACAGACCTTTTCCTTAACCTTTCCAAGTTTCTGTTTTCTCACCTATAAAAGGAGATACTTTATAAATCCTATACACCTGAAGTTTTATGTGTTAAGAAATGAAGAATGTAGGTTAAGGTCTTCTGTTATGTACACTTCTCTATTACCTGAAATGAGAGCCTAATAAGGATTGCTTTTTGCTTATAAATATTTCCCTTGAACATTTTCTATAATAATCCATATTCCTATGTTGGTTTGGCCCCAAATAATAATTAGACCTTGAGCACATAGTTTCCTGGTGGTGGTTGTATGTGAGGCAGGTAGAAGGATCAAGAAAGAGTCAAGTAGTTCTGAAGCGGGCAGAACCCACGTTTACATTTCATCTATATAGAGAAAATGTGCATTATTGTCTGTAACACCCTCTTCTGTATTATCTGATCCTAATTATATGGTAGCTATTTTACAACTCTGAAAGTGGTAGATAACTGATAGTAGTGCAAAATAATTATTGTCTATAGACAGCAAATTAACACCAGCTGGTAGAGGAAAAGCCTGTTCCCCCAGGAGATACAGTTTTGCCTCAGTTCTTACAATTTCAATATCCCTATCTGTAAAGATGTCTGCCCTTGGATTCTCCTTTGTATTGCTTGTTAACACCTCATCAGTTACCTCATTAATGAGTTACAGAACATCTTTAATATGGGATTATGTTTATATCTGCATGACTTTAAATGCTCTCCCTTTTTTTGAAAATTATTTGTAACATGTAAGTCTCAATTTTGCTTTCATCTTTCCTTGGATTTGTTTGTGCATCCATATTTAATGAGCTGGATGTCTACCCTTAGCACCATGGCAAGTGCTATGGTAGAAAACAAGAAACAGTAAATACAATGCATAACCTGGAGACAAGAGACTGGCTGATTCAAAAATATCATTCCCTTTCCCTGTAATATTCTCATCCTCTTTTTTCTTCTTTGCTTTATTTCTTTCTGCTTTGTGAGGTAAAATAAATGAGATGATTATTTCATTATGATGAATGATACAACATAGGTAGAGTGCCTCTCATTTATAATCCAATTGATAAAGTATTTGAACTAAAAAGATTATTTTTCAATGCTATAAAGATTAAATACCTCTCCTTATCAAAATGAGAGAATGTGACACACCACTTTGTTCTGATCAAGGTTTTTACTATAAAAAAACTCAGAAAGAATTCCACAGAGACAGCGTGTAGAGTGAGTTAGTGACTGTTCTGTGGAGACAGGAAGGGATTAAGTATCTGAAAGTAGCTATGGTACAGGACTGCCAAAGATGGGTTCAATCACCATTACCTTGATTGACAGGTGAATTCAACTGAAATATATGCTTGTCAGGTTATTTGGAAGACTTTTTTCTTCTCATCCCATTATATACTCTGAGTAAACTTTATGTTGTGTCATTGTGATAAAATGAGGAAGTACAACTTAAAAAGCTATCCTTAAACTCAACAACTTAAATCATATTCTACTTTATTGTAACACTCTATGTATTCTCTAACTGTAAAGAGAAATACAAAAATTACAAAATGAAAACATTCAATATTTATATTAAAATTGGGCATGGAATATTACTTTGACTGTCTCCTTTATTTTTCTTCATCTTCAGAATAATTTTATGAAAATTGTAAAATGACTATTGTGTCATGACACTTAGAAAATAGAAGTAACCAAGTTGTATCTATACAAGCAAAGTGAAAAGTTATTACAATTATCTGGACTTTTTTATTCTTTTATTTACCACTTCTTATTCTATAATTGATTAAATTTGAAGGCTTTGTCACTAGGGATATAGAAGTGGATAAAAAAGACAGTTTCCATACTCATTAATCTTAAATTAACATTGAGAATTTAAATATAATTTTAAGTTAAAATAATTTAAGAGAAACAAAAATTTTACATATGCGTACATACAAAAAAAGTTATGTGTTTTTTCAAAAATTCAAATAGCAAAATCATGTGAAGTTAGGTTTGATATTACAAAGAAAACATTTATTCTCCACTCAGATCAATGGCCAAAACAGATGAGTTTCCTTATATTTTTTCACTGGTATGTGTAACTTTTCCAAACAATTTTTCACTGATGGTAGAGTCTTTAGGGTAATTTATATTCACTCTAGAATCTGTTCCAATGCACCAAATTAAAAGAGTCCAGATGTATTTCTTTCTCTAATGCCTAATACAACTCTAGCTTCCTGATTGCCAAGATGAATCCAGACGTAGCATCAGTGATGTTATTGTTTGGGTTTTAACTCCTTTTTTCTGGCCCTTTATTGTCATCTGAGCTCAGGTGTACACTTAAGAAAGTATGATATTCAACCTAGTATTTGTAAGTATTTTGTATTAGAATGGTTTTCAGGGAATCTAGTTTGACAATACTTGTGAGAATTAAAGTTCTGGACAAATTTCTGTGTATCCTAAATTTTCAAAAATAGACATAAAGAGTATGTAGCTACTCTCATTCCCTTTACCTAAAAATACAGTACCATGGAATAGATGGATAATTTACAACAACAAGGTGCCCATATCCTCTATTGTGTTGACAGATAAAAGGGCAAAACTGTTTATACTGGACTGTAAAACCTTACCAGCTGAAGATCTGCTGTCCTATCTGCTGTTTTACTCTATTTCTCCTCAATTTTATGGCACAAAAGCCAACCGATTTCTTGTATTTTTCCTACAAATTCAGATAGAGATGAGATTCCAAATATAGCTTTACTCTGTTTTATCCAGAAGAGTCAAAGTAAACATGAAATTCTAATTCTGCCAAGTATCTACCTCTATAGGGGATTAGAAATTTCTGGATGACCCCAGCTGCTCAACTACTTCACTATAGACCCTTGTGCCAGGAGAGGACATAAAAAAACAGCCTTACTCTATGTGTTCATATCTCTGGAAAATCAATTTTTTGTTTTTCCAAAAGATTTTTTAATTGCTATTCAGAGAGAAAGGGAGAGGGAGAAACATGGATGTGAGAGGGAAAAATTGATCAGCTGCTTTCTGTATGTCTCCTACCAGGGTTTGAGCCCACAACCCAGGCATGTGCCCTGACCAGGAATGAAACCTGCAACCTTTTGGTGCAAGGGGTGACACCCAGCCAACTGAGCAACACCAGTAAGGGCACTGAGAAATCAGTTTTAACCAAATTAACTATTTCAATCAACCATTTCAAAGTGTCATTCTGATTTTATTAATCACATGTTTAAAGCCACCCAATATCTTTTCATTGTAATTAGAATAAATCTCAGATTTCTCAGGTGATTTGGCCCTTGCTTACTTCTTTGAGCTCAAGAATAATTCTGTCCCTCATTTACTAGACTCCAGCCACACTAAGAACACATCAGAGAGTTTGCCCTTGTGGCTCTCTCTTCCGTGAAAGGTCTTTCTCCAGATTTTCACATGGCAACTTCCCTCTCATCACGAAGTTTCAGTTCACTTGTTTCCTCTTCAAAAATTCCCTCTAAGGTCATGCCATCTAAAATAGCTGTACTGCCTTCCCAGCTCCACTCATGGGTCTTGGTGGGCTATGTCATTTGCTTATATGCTGGCAGGCTTTATATATGATTTTCTTTAAAGGATATGTCTGTCAGTAACTATTTTTGTATTGTATACTCAATTCCTAGAACTCTTACCTATCACATAGCAGATGACCAATACATATTTGTTGTGTATATAAGTTAGTGGATTGCTTGGAGCCACTGACCTAAGTGGTCTTGATATCCTTTCAACATGAAGCCTACTACTGAGGCTAAGGAGGACTATGGCCCCCAATGGCTCTACCTTTACATCTAATAGTTACCAGATACCTTAACTTTGAATGTAAATGTTCTATCATCCAAGCCAGAGAATTTCATAAACTGTTCCACCCAAAGATTTCATCTAAGACCTTTGTAGACATCCTGATGGAGCCAAAGGTGAATAAGATTGCCTGGTTAGGGCAATTTTTTTTAAATGCCCCTTCACGAAATTATGCAGATGTGCTTGTCCAAGACTGAAAGCTTTAGTAATAATAGCATTAGAGAGTATGCAGTGGAGACTCAGGGTGCACTATTATAACCATTTGTCCATGTTTCTGTGGGTCTTCATAGAAGTGATGATTAAATGGAGTGTTTTTTTTCCAGCCTGATTATGAACTAGGTAGAAAATCAAAGGAACAGAAGCATACAGACCTGAGGGGAAATTAGGGGATCAAAGTATTACTATAAGAAGTCTCTGGACTCATTGTTTTGAAGGATCTAGAAACCTGTCTAAAGAGAAGGCAGCCAGTACAACAGGTAGATGTATGGTCTGCAACTTCTGACTTTAAATGAGCCCAGTAGGGGACCTTCAACATCACAGCATAATGAATTGAAGAAAAGAATGCCAGGAAATAAACATGGAATCTCTGGTAGCTACTGTTAGTTGGCATTAGGCTTCTCTTGCAGGCCAGTGGTTTTCAACCAGGGGCAAATTTGAAACCACTCCAGGCAGCAGAGGGTCTGTCAATGTCTGGACACTTTTGGTTGTCACAACTTTTGCTTTTGGCACCTAGAAGGTAGAGGCCGGGGTGCTCTTAAACATTCTGCAATGCACAGAACAGTTCCTATTACAATTACCCAGCTCAAAGTGTCAACAATTCTGAGGTTGAGAAACCCTGCTGTAAGCACTGTTCTCTTATTGGAGGTTTTAAAAATGAGGACACATATGGAAAGGATTATTTTATTCAAGGTTCCTTGATTGCCTGTAACAAAATCACACCTAAGAAACAATATAATATAAAATAAAATGAACATATGGAATAAATCCCAGGTATTCTAGTTTACATATTACTATATGAATAAAATATACAACTGTGTAATAACAATGTCACAAAGTAGTCATTTATTGAATATCACTATACAGTGTCAAAAACAGTTAATGCTTTGAACTATTTTACATGTTTAAAAAATCTGAATAAATAAATATGAAATAATTATTTAAATATATATATTTTATTGATTTTAGAGAGGAAGGAAGAGAGATAGAGAGATAGAAACATCAAGGATGAGAGAGCATCATTGATTGGCTACTTCCTGCACACCCCCTACTGGTGGGGATTGAGCCCGCAACCCGGGTATGTGCCCTTGGCCGGAATCAAATCTGGGACCCTTCAGTCTGCAGGCTGATGCTCTATCTACTGAGCCAAACCAGCTAGAGATGAAATAATTATTTAAAAACCCATAGTGTTATGCATTTTTAAGAGCTAAAATAACATCTAGCACAGAACAAGAGCAGTTATTTTATTGTTTCCCTAAATATGGAATAACTTAAGATATTAATAATTCAAAAATTAATAATAATTCAGTGCATTGCACTAGGTGACTGGTAAGTACATAAGTGAAATTAAAATCTGAAAGCACTATAATGTTACTTTACAAAATGACATTATTTAAAACAATACAATTATAGTCCAGGGAAAACAACACTGTGAAATGTTATGCTCTATTGATTTTATTGAGAATGATCAATGCCTCTCAGGATCAAAGGGTTTATGTTGGTACTGAATTTCATATTTTGTTCTTCAGTTTTTATTCTTAAACCAAAAGACTTCCAACTTCCTTTATTAAAAGTGATGCTCCTTAGGGGGTCTTTACATAGCCTTTGTTGGCAATCCAACATAGAAAAACTACAAAGGTGATGACATTTGCACTGAGAACCACAAAATAATTTAAATAAAAATAAAGTGAATCTGAGTCCTTTCTTAAAATGAGCCAACTCAGGTTTGAAATCATCAAAACAACTTTGAGCTCCCCATATACTTATTGTTAATTAAGAGGAGCTGTGCCTTCCTAATAGATGCCTCATGTTATCCATTTAAGAATATAAGGGCTCATGCTGAGTTCTAACATCCTTCTCCTGGAGCTACATTAAAGAGAATGTTTTGTTTAATTCTAACTAATGAAGAAATGATTACTGACCTACAGACTCTCTTCTACAGTGTTTAACTTCTGCTTTTGAGACACAAAAAGTGAAGTTTGCATTATAAAATTATTACAAAGTAGATAGTATACAGTAATAAATCAATATGTTTTTGTTAAATGAACAATTTGTTGAATAAAAAAATAATCTCATGTTACAGATAAGAAATCTGAGATGGAGAAATTTTTTAAATAAAATGTCCAAAGTCCCTTGGGTCTCCTTACTGCTACTCCAACATTGTCCTCTACATTGTGCAAACTTCTTGAGATTAGACTTGTTAGGTGGTCTTTAGCTCAGTTTCCAAAACATCTTGGTCCAGGATTGTGGAATGATGTTTGTATCAGCTCCAAAATAAAAAATTTAAAAAAAAGCCACTTTCAATATCAATCTATTTTTGTCCTTTAGTGATGGAATTCAAGTTTTTTTTTTTTTACTTGGGCACTATTCCACCAACGTATTCCACTACATTTCTTAGTCTCTCCTACAGATAGATATGGCTACATGAATGAATTCTAGCCAATATTGTGATAGTGGAAATATCATGTGAGACTCCTAAGAAGTCTCCTTTGCTGAGAGAGAATGCACTATTTTCCTTATCTCTCTCTGTAGTGTGAAATGCAAATGTCATGTTGGGTGATCATGTAGCCATTTCTGTAGTCTTAGATAATACTCTAATGAGAAAGCAGCAATAAAACAGAAACCTGGCTAAGTAATGAATACAGGTTCTCCACACCAAACCCAAACTACCTATCTCCAGACATCTTTTACATGCAACAAAAATGCATTCCCATCATGTTAAACCACTGCTTTGTGTGTGTCAGAGTGAGTGGTGAATTTCATGTAGCTGAACTAATATTACCTCATTCAGCAATGTGAGTTTTTCTTAAAATTCTATGTATTCAAGTCAAAGACTCAGTCTCTGTCAGGAGATATCTTGTTTGTACACTTTACATTTTGGAAGTTAAATATTGTTTTACCTTATGAAATTATTTTCAATAATAGGCATTATGTTTTTGTTTATGTTATTTGAAAAATAAAAAGTTGGCAAACATGAAATTCTGCAAATTTGTGTTTTTATATTTTACTGAAATGAAAAAAAAAAGAGAGAGAATCGATTTAGGTTACTTTCTATGTGTCAACCCTACCTGAGCAATGAGAAATTTGGACCATCCACTTGAATTAATTGATATTCTAAGGAGAAAGGTCAGTAATTTTAAACAATGGCTTTATGTTTATACATATCTTTGCTATTGACATGATCTCTAATGCAGAAAAATAATATATTTACTTTATGCAACATCTAAATGCCTGACCTTTTATTATTATTATTGATGTTAATGGTATTGATTAAGATTAAAAGTCATACCATGAATTACAGGTCAATGGCTTGTTAATTAGTGGCAGTTTATAATGTAACGGTAAATGAAACAAATAGGGTGATGGAGGTTTAGATATTTGTTACTAGGCAATAAAAACCTTCAAGTGTCATTAGAGTGAGCAATTCAATTTGCTTTGAGAGCCAATTAAGTTTTGTATGTAAAAATATAACTTCTTACAAAATTTGAATCAAATAGTAGAGATTTTGTTCCCCATTGGTGACCCTAACATTCTACTAGTAGAATCTATTTTCTTTACTCTGACCAATAGCTATTAAGTATCTTTATATATGTATATTTATATTATTTGCTGAAGAAAGTGAGCATATATTATATAAATGCAATTTCTAAAGAGGAATTTCCATGGTCAAAACTACTCCACTCTATTATACAGTTTTGGCTTCCAGGGAAACACTAATAATTGCAGACTTAAAACAATATAATGTTTACCTGGCTTATGTATTGATCTACTTACGCAATGTATCTTTTAATGAAGTATGTGTAGATTTCTTCCTAAGAAATATAAGGAAATTGGCAAAAAGTAAATTCAGAATCTTGACATTTTGACCTCTTTCAGATAGGATCATCTCATAACAATTTCTTATTTCTTTTATTTTAAATTACAAAAGCTATAGAAGTGTTCTATAAACATTGGCTTTATGTGTAAACTAGAGGCCTGGTGCATGAAATTCATGCACGAGGGGGGGAGGTCTGTCCCTCAGCCCAGCCTGCAACCTCTCTGATCTGGGACCCCTTGAGGGATGTCTGACTGCCCGTTTAGGCCCAATCACAGTAGGATCAGGCCTAAACGGGCAGTCGGACATCCCTCTCACAATCCAGGACTGCTGGCTCCCAACTGCTCCCCTGCCTGCATTCCTGATTGCCCCTAACTGCTTCTGCCTGCCAGCCTGATCACCACATAATCACTCCTCTGCCAGCCTGATTGATGCCTAACTGCTTCCCTGCCAGCCTGTTTGCCCTTAACTGCCCTCCCCTGCAGGTCTAGTCACCCCTAACTGCCCTCCCCTGCAGGTCTAGTCACCCCTAACTGCCCTCCCCTGCAGGCCTGGTCCCCCCCAACTGCCCTTCCCTGCAGGCCTGGCACCCCCAACTTCCCTCCTCTGCCAGTCTGGTCACCCCCAACTGCCCTCCCTTGCAGGCCTGATCCCTCCCAACTTCCCTCCCCTGCTGGCCATCTTGTGGCGGCCATCTTTGACCACATGGGGGCAGCCATTTTGTGTGTTGGAGTGATGGTCAGTTTGCATATTACTCTTTTATTAGAAAGGATAGAGGCCTGGTGTACGGGTGAGGGCCGGCTGGTTTGCCCTGAAGGGTGTCCCGGATCAGGGTGGGGGTTCCCTTGGTACATGGGGCGGCCTGGGCGGGGGCCTCTGGTGGTTTGCAGGCTGGCCATGCCCCCCAGTGACCCAAGTGGAGGCCCTGGTATCTGGGCTTTATTTATCTTATATAATTGAAACTTTGTAGCCTTGAGCAGAGGCCTAGGCAGGCCAGGGCTGTGGGCGCTTGGCTTCCTCCATCGCTGGGAGCAACCCAAGCCTCCTGTTCTCTCCAACTCCGTGGCTGCTGCCATTTTTATTGGGATTTATTTATCTTCTATAATTGAAACTTTGTAGCCTTGAGTGGAGGCCTGGGCTCGCCAGGGTGTGTGGAAAAGCTTGGCTTCCTCCATTGCCGGGGAAACCCTAGCCTCCTGCTCGCTCTGTGGCCACAGCCATGTTGGTTGGGTTAATTTGCATACTCGCTCCTGATTGGCTGGTGGGAGTGGCTTGTGGGTGTAGTGGAGTGATGGTTAATTTGCATATTACTCTTTTATTATATAAGAGGATATACATTTAAACATTTTTAAAAAACCCACAGAATTATGAGTACTTTACAATTGTGACAATATTACACATAACAGATCTCACTTATCTGTTTAAAATAAATTTATGTGTTACCTGCTTATATTTATTCATTATACACTTGAAATCTTTACCAAATTTAACTTCCTATTGGATTAGTCTTATTGAGAGGAGACTTGGTTCTATTAATATTTTGCATTATGCAATTCATGCTAAATGCAAGAGTTTTGAAGTTGAACAATATGCCTTGGGGTTCTTAAAACTCGAAATTAAGTATATCTATAAGTATGATATTTTTGTAAACTTTATGCTGTTTCAACACCCCATGATATTTAATTTTGTTATTTTAAATCTGGTATATTTGTTTATTTGGCTACTGACATTTAATATAAAAAAATTTGTCTCCCGTGTAACTATAAAAGTATTTTAAATAGTTAATGCAAATCTGGCTAAGCTTTTGCAATATGTATTTTAGTATCTCTATGTTTACACCTGTAAAATCTTTTCTTATTGCTACAATTATGTAGGTGTCTCTTGTAGCTCTTATTTTAGAAAGCATACCATAATATACTTAGTAAAGACTATAATGACTTCAATATATTATTTCTATTATCCTTATGATCAGTTCAACTGGTTAGCATTTCTTTAATCTTAGAATGACCATTGTATTTTTCTGGGGCCAAGAGAGCTAAGTATTTCTAAATGTCTACAATTTCCATTATACAAAAGAATATCCTCTCAGGGGATTATAAAAGCTGTCATTTCATCTCAGGGTTCCTATGACTACACTGCTTGAGTTTGCTCCTACAATTTGTGACATTACATGCACCCTCAAAGGAATTATTGACTTATAATATCCCTTGAGATGTATTATTATTCTTTATGTTATCTGTGTTTATGTCTAAAAAGGCATTTTGTAACTAGCACTTAATGGAAGAGCAGATTTGCAGTTATCTCTTCAACGATTTTTAGCAATTTCAAAAACTCTATCTTCACAAAAATGCCTTTCTACAGCAACACACGTAGTCAAAAGTCTACAAAATTTGCAAAGCTTTAAATTCCAGTAGATACCCCAGAATTCTTTACTGCACCTTTCAAATTAATAGGTCATAATTAAACATAATCACTGGGTAATAATTTTAATAAAAAGTATGCACTTTGAAATGAAAATGTTTTTAAATTATGCTGACAAAAAATGTGTGTATTGTATAGATACAATTTTTAGATTTTTTTTCTTCTTCTCTGAATATTAGCCCCATTTTGTTCCTAATGAATTCCAAATCCATGTAAGGGTGATGTTAGTTACTTTTATTATTATTTTCACAGGAAAGTTAAGTATTCATTTTAGAGTTTGAAAGTAGAAAAATGTAAAAAACCATAGTTTCTTAATCTCAGCACTACTGATATTTTGAACCAGCTATTTCTTTGTTGTGGGGGCTGTCCTATATATTGCAAGGTATTTGACAATATCCCTGGTCTCTGACTACCAATTATGATGATAAAATATATCTCCAGATATTACCAAATATCTGTGCTGATCTCTGTTTTAGGTGGTGGTGTAACATTGAACAAGACAGATGTAGTCCTTGGAATAACCTTTTGAGGTACTTAGGGAAAGTGAACATTTATTACTGTTGATGAATTCAGCATTTCTTGCTTCTTTTTTATTCATAACAACACTTAGAATTTACTTTGGGGAACATTATTTCCAGCATTTTGTAGTAGATTTATACTTTGGGATTGACCTTCACCCTCCTTTGTCCAATAAAGCTTGAGATTTTTAATTAATGGTTAATGAAAAGGTGCACCCTCTCACTTTCTGAATTTGGGCTAGAAATTTTGTGGTTGGTCAAAAAACTGTTGATGACCATCTTCTGAAACCATGAAAGGCAGAGCAAAGAAATGCAATTAAACCAGTCCTCAGTGACATTATTGGACCACTGAATCAGTCCAACTCTAAAGTTAGCTCTATTTCTTAAATTTTATATTATACAAACCAACACATTCTCTCTCTTTTTAAAGCCCAGTTGATTTTCTAATACATGCTAAATTAAGAGTTTAAGCTTAGAATTTTTTATTTAGAATGCATAGGTATAAATGAGCAAATAATAATAACAATAAGCCTATTTAATAAAAGAGTAATATGCAAATTAACCATCACTCTGCTACGCCCACCAGCCATGCCCACCAGCCATGCCCACCAGCCATGCCCACAAGCCAATCAGGAGCAAGTATGCAAATTAATCCAACCAACATGGCTGTGGCCATGAAGAGAACAGGAGGGAGGCTTGGGTTTCCCCGGCAATGGAGGAAGCCAAGCTTTCTGCACACCCTGGCCAGCCCAGGCCTCTGCTTAAGGCTACAAAGTTTCAATTATAGAAGATAAATAAATCCCAACAGAAATGGCTGCGTCCATGGAGCTGGAGAGAGCAGGAGGTTTGGGTTTCCCCGGCGATGGAGGAAGCCAAGCTTTCCCCACAATCTGGCTGGCCCAGGCCTCCGCTTAAGGCTACAAAGTTTCAATTATAGAAGATAAATAAATCCCAACAGAAATGGCTGCCACCACGGAGCAAGCAGGAGGCTTGGCTCCACTCCAGGCTACAAAGTTTCAATTGTAGAAGATAAATAAATTCCAGATACCAGGGCTTCCACTTGGGTCGCCAGGGTGCGTGGCCAGCCTGCAAACCACCACAGGCCCCTCGCCCAGGCCACCCCATGCCCCAAGGGAACCCCCACCCTAATCCGGGACACCCTTCATAGCAAACCAGCCGGCCCCCACCCATGCACCAGGCCGCTATCCTATCTAGTCCTATCTAATAAAAGAGTAATATGCAAATCGACTGTCACTCCAACACACAAGATGACTGCCCCCATGTGGTCAAAGATCCTGCCCCCATGTGCCCACAAGATTGCCACCACAAGATGGCCAGCAGGGGAGGGCAGTTGGGAGGAACCAGGCCTGCAAGGAAGGGCAGTTGTGGGCGAACAGGCCTGCAAGGGAGGGCAGTTGGGGGCGATCAAGCCTGCAGGGTAGGGCAGTTAGGGGTGACCAGGACAGCAGAGGAGGGAAGTTGGGGGCAAACAGGCTGGCAGGGGAGCAGTTAGACATCAATCAGGCTGTCAGGGGAGTGGTTAGGGGGTGATCAGGCTGGCAGGCAGAAGCAGTTAGGGGCAATCAGGAAGGCAGGCAGGTGAGCAGTTGGGAGCCTGCAGTCGGACATCCCTCGAGGTGTCCCATATTGGAGAGGGTGCAGGCTGGGCTGAGGGACACCCCCCACCCCATGCATGAATTTCGTGCACAAGGCCTCTAGTAATAATAATAATAATAAAGCTTAACAGTAACACAATTAGTGACTGGCTGACTTGAAATAAACATCCAGGAATATTTGACTATAATTTTTTAGAATTGAAGATATGATTTCATTATAAGTACAAAGTACTATAAAATTAAAAGTGATTTCCAGGCACCCCCTAAGATTAAGTCAATTCCTATGCCTATGTCCTATTTTCCCTTTTCAGACTTTTACTCATTCTCAAATATGTAGCCCTTCATTGTAAATTCATGACTAGTTGTTTGTTTTTGCCCTGAGAAGGGGAAAATTTAACTACCTATATTATGAAATATTAGTATATGTTGAGATGATGTGGGAAGTCACTCCTTATATTGCTCAAGTGCTTATTAACTAAAGTCATTGAATAATTGCCAATAAAATAGTCTATAAATTTAATCACTTTAAGGCTATACTCAAGAAGATAGTTCATTTGTTGATCTATTTTGCATTGATACAGGGATAGAAGTTAAGTGGTGGTTCTAAGTGGTTGGACTAGATCATTTGTCTTAAAACTGTACTTTTATTAAAACTGACATCCCAGGCCCTGCCTGGATGCCAGCAATTAGGACTAGAAGTTTTTAGATTCAGTTCCACTAATGCTCTAGGCCAAGAATATCTAAGCTTAGTGGAAGAATTGGCAGATTTTTGTGTGTGAAACATTGGTAGATCTTGAGTCAGTAGATTTAGATTCAAAACTGGAGTTCTCTTCACATTAGCTATGTGACTTTGGACTAAATAACTTCCTGTACCTCATTGTTCTCCTTTGATAAATGAGA
The DNA here is from genome assembly GCF_951640355.1 of Cnephaeus nilssonii. Taxonomy (NCBI): domain Eukaryota; kingdom Metazoa; phylum Chordata; class Mammalia; order Chiroptera; family Vespertilionidae; genus Cnephaeus; species Cnephaeus nilssonii. The sequence goes on along the minus strand of NC_137078.1, from coordinate 46,231,511 downwards.
ATTATGTTACTTTTTCTTTCCAAAGTTATGGGTAAAAAATAATATAGAGCCGGATCCAACCACAATGACTATCACTTGGTAGATTTGTAATTTCTACTATGGGTTCATTCCATTTCCTACCCACCCACTCTATTACAAATTAGAATGTAAAATCATGTTTCTATTGCCATCAATGTTTTGTGTACCTCATGGGTATAACTCACTGAGCCTCTTAGAAAACATTATCTTGCAAACTTTCTAATGCTTGCAGTGTGTATTTTTGTTGACCTACTGATTTCTTCTTAGTTTTTCCTTCAGTTCTATTATGAGAAGTTTAGCCCTACATTTCTGGCTAGTTATTGCCATTCTTTCACTAGAGGCCAGATCCTATGCCTGGATTGCATGACACTAAAGTGGTTTGCTGTCACGATCCATGCAAGCTTATCTAAGCTAAAACTTGGTAGATTTATCATCATACACTGCCTGCCTTGCCATCCTCTTGAAATTGTAATTCTTGAATATCTGTTTTGGGCAGATTTTCCTACACAATATTGAAAATGGACATTTGAGCTCCTGGCCTAAAATAATGCCCAACTTTCCCACCTCCTTGTTTAGAACACTCAGTATGACTTATATGTGGAGTTATTCTAGCTATTCCTGGCAAATACAAACCCTTCCTTTATTCTATATTTTCTTCAACAGAAAGATTTTCAAAACTCAAAGTGACCACTAAATCACTGTTTACAACATTCCATTCATGTTCAAAATGCTTTCAATCTTATCATGCTGACTGTACTGAAAGTTATAGAAAAATGCAAAGCACAGGAGATCTGAGATATTAATGTGCCCCTCTGATACATTAATTTTTGTCTTATCATTCTATAATTAGTTAAGTTAGCAGGTAAATGCTCCAAATGTTCACAAGCTAAATTGTTACTCACCTATTTACCTCTCTTTAACTTGCCTTCAATGAAAGTTTGATACCATAGATTGCTCATATATTTCCTTCATCCATTTGACAAAAATTGTATATTTACTTCAGATTGGAAACATAATAAAAGCTTATACTTTCCCCAAAACATCTCCAAACATCTTTGACTCCAGTAATAATATCTTGATTGTTTCTGAAACCATTTTCTGACTCTATAATATATCCCTGCCACTGCTCTGTAGATTTTTGAAAATGGTGCACTTGATCTAAACACTTTCAAAACAACTGAACAGTAAGTTTAGATTCAGAGCTGCAGAGCAACTATTTTGTGTCCATCTGCACTTGCCATTTCACATCAAAGCAGAAATCTGTGAATACATTCTATTTTGTTCCCATTATTGTCACACACACATAATGATTGCCCAAAAACTTTCCGCAAAGATTTTTTTTTTTTTGGACCATCCCTGGTTTCCTCAATACGATGACATATTGGAGATCCTGCAATGTTTCTAAGAATTTTTTAAAACCTTATTTAAATATGACGCCTAAGAATTAAAGTCTGTTTCAAAATTCCCTCTTGAGACATAATTTCCAATGCTATTTTTTTACTTCTATTAACCTGGCTCAGTCTCACCTCTTTTTCTGTCCTCTCAGCTTGCATGCGATTCTCTATCTCCTTGCCTCCTTACCAAGCCCAAACTCCAGTCTTTCTAATTACAGTTTTCTTAGCAGCAGAGACTCCATCTTCCTAAGCAATTCTTATTAATCTTAATAAGACACATACTTGTAAACCTCTAACTACTGTTTCTCCTATGGCTGCTGTATTTTGGGGTGGACATGATGAAACTTGTGAATTTCTGAACAACAGAAATGGCATTATTCAGCTTTTCATCTTTTGTACCTAAGTTAATGTCCTGAATGTTATGTGTTCAATAACATCTTAGTGAATCAACTCAGACCGATTTATTTTACTGCACAGTCTTAATATCTAACCCCACCTTCATTTGTTATTAGTCATTAATACTTTTATCAATCTCTAATTGATTACTTTGCATATTCTCAAGAACAACATTTAGAAACTGCTTCTATTCTCATTGAGCACTTCACCTTTGCTCTGCCCTCCAGTTTTTGACATATAACCATGTACTTTTTTTTCTCCTTCATAAAATTAGTCAGGCTGTTTAATCCACATGTAATTAATTTCTGACTATAAAGCATAAAGTGTTTGAGATATTGCAGATATGGAGATGAATAAGTTAGTCTTGGTTATAAGATATTTGTTAGTAATTTGTGGATAAGTTATAATGCAAAGCAATATGTTTATCAATACAATTTTAAAACTATACAAAATATATTTTAAAATAAATTGTTTCTTGCCCCAGATGGTTTGGCTTAGTGGATAGAGAGTAGGCCTGCGGAATGAAGGATCCTAGGTTCGATTCTGGTCAAGGGCACATACCTTGGTTGCAGGCTCCTTCCCGGCCTGGACCCTTGATGGGGTGCATGCAGGAGGCAACCAATCAATGTGTTTTTCTCATATTGAAATTTCTCTTTGTCTTTCCCTCTCTCTAAAAATCAATGGAAAAATATCCTAGGGTGAGGATTGAAAAAAAAAAAAAGATAAAGTGATTATTTATATCTGGGTGGTGATGAGGAGTAAGGGGTAATAAAAAATCTCTCAATTTATGTTTAAAGTGTAAATAAGAGTTCTGCATATGATTAGAGTGGGGAAGAATTAACATTTAGATAATAACATTCTATTTTCTGTGCTCTGAAACTCTATCTTTCCCCACTCTATTCTCTTGGGCCCTGTATCTACATCAAGCCAACTCTGCCTTGATCTTTATGCTCTTCCTTTTACATGACAAACCTATTATTGTACATAGGATTTAGTCATTCATTTATTCACTGAGTGAATATTTATTGAGGTACCTGGGTACCTGGTTCTGTGCTTTGGCATGTTTCCTGCCCTGATACAACTTACCACCTGGAAGTGAAAATGGCTAATTAAAGAGAAAAAATAAAATAGGCAGTGATTGTTGTAAAAGAAGTGTAGAACAGCACATTATTTTGGAACACATAAATGTGGAAGTTATAACTTAGTTCACGACTCAGAAAAATTACTATCAAGGAGAAGATGGAGATACTAAGACCTAGAGAATTTAAAAGATTGGCAAGGTCCCATTAGCCATGTTAATACCTTTGGATTTAATCTTTAAGTAAGAGTGATAAAATGAATGACATTATCAGATTGAACACTTTGAAGGTAATTATGGCTACACATTAGAGAACTGATAGGGAAGTAGTAATAACGAATGCAAGGAGACCCGTAAAAAGTTTTTATAGCTAATTCAGCACACACATACAAAAAAAAAATATTTAAAAAAATTATGGTGTCTGACAGGAAGCTCTCAGTTTCTGTAGTTTTAAGCACATGCTGCATTTTCCAAAATCTTATTAGTACACTAGAGGCCCGGTGCACAAAATTTGTGCATGGGGTGGGGAGGTCCCCTCAGCCCATCCTGTGCCTTCTTGCAGTCCAGGAGCCCTTGGGGGATGTCTGACTGATGGCTTAGGCCAAGCTGGCCTAAGCCGGCAGTTGGATATCCTTAGCACTGCCACAGAGGTGGGAGAGGCTCCCACCACCATTGCTGCGCTCATCAGCTGTGAGCCCAGCTTCTGGATGAGTGGCACTCCCCCTGTGGGAGTACACTGACCACCAGGGAGCAGCTCCTATGTTGAGTGTCTGCCCCCTGGTGGTCAGTGCGCATCATAGCAACGGGTCATTTCGCTGTCCCGTCGATTTGCATATTAGCCTTTTATTATATAGGATTTCCTTTATTCTGCTAGTCTCTCAAACTAAAGTACCATTTCCTCTTTCATTATCAAATTTATTTTAAAAACCAGTTGATATTCATCTACTAACTCCTTTTTCTAATCACTCACTTTTTAGTACCATCCAATAGTCTTGTTTATACTACCAAAGTAAATTTCACTGCAACAGTCAAGGGCCACATGAAGGATGACGTATGGGTTGCATAAGAAGGACATGACAGTATGTAATTGTTTTTGCTCCTCTATAATACTTTTTCTGATTTCAATTCAAATGTCAACTCAGGCTAAACATTCTTTAGCTCCCACAACTCCACTGAAGCAATTGTTGTCAATAACCTCTATATTCCCAAGTTTAATGTTTTTTTTCTTCCTCAATATTGGCTCTATTTCAGGCTATAATCTCCTCCTCTTTCATTAAATACTTAAATATTTGGTTTTATGCAAGATTTTGGTCAGAGAGCTTCTTTATGTTTATTATTGACTTTGTTAATCTTTGCTGGTCTCTTGGTTATAAATGCATTTATAAACTAATAACTATAAAATTTCTATCTCTAGTCTCAATAGCTTCCTTAAACCCCATCCTTATATCTCTAACTACTAACTTGGTATCACCAATTAGATTTCTCAGATAAATTCAAAATTATCCTAATCCCAATTAATTATCAAATATTTCTTAAACCTATACCTTTACCTGTAACCCCTTCTTAATAACCATCATCCATTCAGTCTGTTTAAGCAAAACTCCTTTATTCTTACCCTCCAATCATCCCTCTAATTTAACTTCAAAAGTGTTTTTTCAATTTTTCCACTTATCTCCATCTCCACTGCCTTCACTAAAGCCCAAACCACATTATTATGTCTTGCTCAGACTACAGAAATTGCCTTCTGGATAATGCCTGTGCTTTGACTTTTCCTCTCTAAAGTTGACTTTTCATACAACTTCCAGAAAAATCACTTAAAATAGAATTGTTGCCCTGACGGGTGTGGCTCAGCTCAGTTGATTGGAGCATTGCCCTGTGAACCAAAGGGTTGCCAGTTCAAATCCCAGTCGGGGATCCTGATTGGGTTGTGGGTTTGATTCCAAGTTGAGGCACATTGTTGGGGCAACCTATCAATGTCTCTCACAGTGATGTTTCTTTCTCTCACTCTCTCCCTTCCTCTCTCTGAAATCAATTCTTTAAATGTTTTTAAAAATGACATATTTTTTTTACTTTGTTACTTCCACTTTACAATGACTTTCATTTACACTTAGGAAAACATTCCAAACTCTGTACCATAGCCTGAAAGGTCTCATAAGGTCAGGCCCACTTCTCTGGTCTCAGATCCAGACCCTCGACACTTTCACTCATGCCCTCTTCCTTCAAATATATGCAACTTAGTCCACATCCAGGCCTTTGCACTGGTTATGTCTTCTCCCTGTATACTCTTTTCATTGACTCTGTTATGATTTGTTTCAGTTTATTAAATTTAGTTTCTTCTAAATACTTTACTAATCATCTCATGTAAAGCAGAATGCTTTCTCCACTAAATCACTCTGAATTTATATTAACATTCATTACTAAATAAATTTATATTTTGATGTATTAGACTTTTAAAAAAATCTCTGTCTTAGCCACTACCATCCTGAAGCACCAATACATTGTAAAGCTTATTGGGCCAATAATCTTATCTCTTGCATTTACTGCTCTATGCCTGGCTCAAAGTAGGAACTCAATATGCATTTTACAATGAATAAAAAGTCACTGTAATCTTATGTAATAATAGACAAACATGTAAATTGACCGTACCTCCGCTACACCCACAGCCAATCAGAGTGAGTATGCAAATTAACCCAACAAAGATGGCAGTTAATTTGCATATGTACCTGGGTCCAAGGAACATCTTTGGCACCCAGGTCACTCAAGCCTAAAGCCTCCCGAGCTGGTGATTGGAGGGGCGGGGAGCCCTGCTCAAGCCTAAAGCCTCCCGAGCTGGGGATCAGAAGGGCAGAGGCCCCCTGCTCAAGCCTAAAGCCTTGGGCAGAACTAGCGATCAGAGGGGGTGGGAGGGCTCTGCCCAAGCCTAAAGCCTCAGGCAGAGGCTTTAGGCTTGGGCAGGGGCCGAGCCTACCATTGGAGGGAAGGGGAAAAAAAATCAATGGAAACATATCCTCAGGTGAGAATAAAAAAAAATAACGAAAGAAGTATCATATCCTATGAAAGACACATCTTGAAAATGCCTAAAGAAAGTTGTCATTTTTTCATGGTGAAGGGACTGGAGTCCATGTTGGATGAAAATACCTTGGTGGCTGCAGTGACTGGCAGTGGCTGCAGCAGAGGAGTGATGGGGCTGGCGCCTTCCCATGATCAGCCCGGTAGCCTCCCGCAAAGGGAGGCCAGACTGTGGCTTAGGCCCACTCCAAATGGGCTTTTGTATCTTTGGGACTTTTTATTTTCTCTTTCTAGAACGTGTTTTTCCATGAGTAAGAAAATCCTGCTCATATTCTTAGAAACAACTTAAATATTTCTCCAGAGGCTTTAGGCTAGAGCAGGGGGCTCTGCCCCTCCGATCGCAGGCTTGGGGGGCTGCAGGCTTGAGTGACCTGGGTGCCAAGGATGTTCCTGGGACCCAGGTGCATATGCAAATTAACTGCCATCTTTGTTGGGTTAATTTTCATACCCACTCTGATTGGCTGTGGGCTTAGCAGAGGTACCAAAAATATTTAAGTTCTTTCTAAGAATATGAGTAGGATTTCCCTACTCATGGAAAAACACATTCTAGGAAGAGAAAATAAAAAGTCCCAAAGATACAAAAAAACACATCTTTTGGGGAATAAGTAAGGCATTCAGAGTGCTTTGGGATTGAAATAAATATCTTTTTTTAGCCACCATTCCATTGTTAATATCATTGCTCAGGTGTATGAATTCATTATTGTACATCCTAACTGCCTATAGTCTCTTTCTGCTCTAATCTATACAACTATTGCCAGGCTAATAATCCTAAAGTGAAATTCTAATTATGTACTTTCTTACCCCCAACTGAACAACCTTTGATGATTCCCCAATGCTAACTGAAAACATTTCCAACTCCTTTAATCCACTGAAGACTTTCCAAAAGTTCTTGCCAACCTTACCTCCCACGCTTCCTTTTTTTGTACACTGTATTTGAGCCAATATTGAATATTTGCATTTCCCCATGTATTTCTAGCTATTTCCAAACTCAGTGTCTCTGCTACACTTTCCCTGTGTCCAATGCCCTTTCTACCATCTCTTCTACACAACTTCCACGTTTCACATGCCAACATCAAGATGCTGCCTATGAACTATCTAGCCAGAAATAGCTCTCATTTCACTTAACTCTCTTAAATGGGCAAGTGATTGTGTTATCACCATAATTAGCTAGCTAACATTAAAGTAGGAAGATAGCCAGACATTATAAACAGTCATCTGGGCAGCTTCACTAGGAAGCTGCAACTTCACACTCCCCATGGAACTACTGGTCATTCCCTAAGGGTAAGGGTCCAACAAAGGGGGAGATGGAGCATGCATTATGAAGTTGTGGTGATGTAGGGAAGTTGCTTACTGTCAGTCTAACCTTGGCTAGGGGGTGGAACACTGCATGTGAGCGCAATCTTGGAAGGTTAAAATCCCTAAAGAAACTTGCTCTCTCTTGTTCCTCTTGCACTCCTGTTTCTTGCTTGCTCTGTGACCTGCACTTGCCAGGGCACCTCTATAACCATGTAGCCTTATCAGTCACATGTCCCATGGGCAGGCGGACCCCACAAGCAATGTTGCAGCTGGGAACACAAGCTAACCTAGCCAACTGATGGATTGGACTTTAATATGGAGAGGAGACTATGGGCAATGGCTTTATTCTAGCTCTGCTGAAGACAAGGCTGGCTGGATTTTTTCCATGGCAAGATGGAAGGGAATAGGATATTGAACACACAGGGGTTTAATTCCACTCAAGTAAATATCACTTATTCTCCTCTGTGTGTGTCAGAAACTCCTTTTCTTGTGACATTGCAAGATCCCCACTTCCACCAGCAACAAGTGCAGATATAGAGGGTACCCCACAGATACAATTATTCTAACTCATATTGTAATTTCAGTAACCCTTTTTTAAGTTTTATATTTTATCTGGGTTCATTATCCTATTGAATATAACATTCTTTATACTGAATTTTTGTTTTTCTTGTAAGTATTTAGTTGACATTTCAAAATAAAGAATAAATTGTATAGGGATATAAAAGTATATGAATACCTATATATTACTAAATCTAAGACAAAGTAATAACCTTATACTTGAATGTAAAATCACAAACTTTGGATAAAAAGCTGTGGGAGAGATGGAACAGTGAGGGGAAAAAGAAGAATGGGAACCTTTCTTCTCAAACTCTTGCTGTGGGTTACCCACCATGATCAATGCTTTCTCTGCAAGTCCCAGAAAAACTCACTCAAGTAGGTATTCTTTTCATCCCAATTTTTCAAAAGAGGAAAATAAGACTCTAAGTGGCTAAGTAACAAATAAGAGGTAATTGCCATAAACAAGAATTAGAACATTTTCTATTGATCTGCAAAACTTGTTTACTTGCCCAAAACACTAAAAAACTCACCCAGATTTTCCAAGCTCCCAAAACACCAAGGGCCAGATATTTTTCCCTTTTTAATTATTTATTGATTAAAGTATTACATGAGTCTCATTCCCCCCCCCTTGACCTCTCCCCAGCCACTCCCACCCCCCAGCACATGTCCTCATTCCCCTTAGAGTCTGTGTTTATTGGTTATGCTTATATGCATGCATACAAGTCCTTTGATCTCTTACCTCCTCCCCTCCCCTTGCCTTGCCTTCCCTCTGAGGTTTGACAGTCAGTTCGATGCATCTCTATCTCTGGAACTATTTTTGTTCATCAGTTTATGTTATTCATTATATTCCACAGATGAGTGAGATCATATGGTATTTATCTTTAATCAACTGGCTTACTGCACTTAACATAATTCTCTAAGGTCCATCCATTCTGCTGCAAATGGTAAGAGTTCCTTCTTTTTTACAGCAGCGTGGTATTCCATTGTGTAGATGTACCACAGTTCTCTCTTTTTTTCTTTATTTATTAAGTTATTACATATGTGTCCTTATCCTCCCCTTGCCTCCCCTCGACTCCCTGCTCATGCCCTCACACCCCTGGTGTCTGTGTCCATTGGTTAGGCTTATATGCATGCATACAAGTCCTTTGGTTGATCTCTCCCCCTTACACCCACCCTTCCCTACCTTCCCTCTGAGGTTTGACGGTCTGATTGATGCTTCTCTGTCTCTGGATCTGTTTTCGTTCATCAGTTTATGTTGTTCATTATGTTCCACATATGTATGAGATCATGTGATATTTATCTTTCCCTGACTGACTTATTTCGCTTAGCATAATGCTCTCTAGGTCCATCCATGCTGTTGCAAATGGTAGGAGTTCCTTCCTTTTTACAGCAGTGTAGTATTCCATTGTGTAGATGTATCACAGTTTTTTTAACCCACTCATCTGCTGATGGGCACTTAGGCTGTTTTCAAATCTTAGCTATTGTAAATTGTGCTGCTATGACCCTAGGGGTGTATATATCCTTTCTGATTGGTGTTTCTAGTTTCTTGGGATATATTCCTAGAAGAGGGATCACTGGGTCAAATGGGAGTTCCATTTTTAGTTTTTTGAGGAAACTCCATACTGTTCTCCACAGTGGCTACATCAGTCTGCATTTCCACCAGCAGTGCAGGAGGGTTCCTTTTTCTCTGCATCCTCTCCAGCACTTGTTGTTTGTTGATTTGTTGATAATAGCCATTCTGGCATGTGTGATATGGTACCTCATTGTCACTTTGATTTGCATCTCTCTGATGATTAGTGACTTTGACTATTTTTTCATATCACTCTTGGACTTCTGTATGTCCTCTTTAGAAAAGTGTCTATTTAGGTCCTTTGCCCATTTTTTGATTGGATTGTTTATCTTCCTTTTGTTAAGTTATATGAATTCCCTATAAATGTTGGAGATTAAACCCTTATCGGTGATGACATTGGCAAATATGTTTTTTCATGCAGTGGGCTTTCTTGTTGTTTGTTGATGGTCTCTTTTGCTGTGTAGAAGCTTTTTATTTTGATGTAGTCCCATTTGTTTAGTTTCTCCTTAGTTTCCATTGTCCTAAGAGCTGTATCGGTAAAGATATTGCTATGACATATGTCTGAAATTTTGCTGCCTGTGGCTTCCTCTAAGATTTTTATGGTTTCTGGTCTTACGTTTACTGTAAGTCTTTTATCCATTTTGAGTTTATTTTAGTGTATGGTGTAAATTGGTGGACTAGTTTCTTTCTTTTTTTTTTTTTTTGCATGTATCTGTCCAATTTCCCAACATCATTTATTGAAGAGATTGTCTTGACTCCATTGTATGCTCTTGTCTTCTTTGTCAAATATTAATTGAGAATAATGGCTTGGGTCGATTTCTGAGTTCTCTCTTCTGTTCCATTGGTCTGTATGTCTGTTTTTGTGCCAGTACCAGGCAGTTTTGAGGACAGGGGCTTTGTAATACAGCTTGATATCTGGTATTGAGATGGCATCTACTTTGTTCTTTCTCATGTTTGCTGCAGCTATTAGGGGGTCTTTTTTTTTATTCTACACGAATTTTTGGAGCATTTGTCCTAGGTCTTTGAAATATGCCATTGGTATTTTAATGGGGATTGCATTGAATCTATAGATTACTTTGGATAGTATGGACATTTTAATGATGTTGATTCTACCAATCCATAAACATGGTATATTCTTCCATTTGTTTATGTCTTACTATATCTTTTTTTTCTTCAATGTCCTGTAGTTTTCTGAGTATAGGCCTTTTATCTCCTTAGTTAAATTTATTCCTAGGTATCTTAATTTTTTTCTTGCAATAGTAAATGGGATTTTTTTTCCATTTTTCTTTCTGTGAGTTCATTATTGGTGTATAACAAAGCCACAGATTTCTGGGTGTTAATTTTATATCCTTCTACAATGCTGAATTCACTTATTAAGTCTAATAGTTTTTGATGAAGTCTTTAGGGTTTTCTCTGTACAATATCATGTCATCTGTGAATAATAACAGTTTTACTTCTTCTTTTCCAATTTGGATGCCTTTTATTTCTTCTTCTTGTCTAATTGCTATGGCTAGCACTTCCATTACTATGTCAAACAGGAGTGGTGAAAGTGGGCATCCTTGTCTTGTTCCTGTTCTTAGGGTAAATGGTTTTAGTTTTTGCCCATTGAGTATAATGTTGGCTGTAGGTTTTTCATATAAGGCTTTTATTATGTTGAGGTATGATCCCTCTATTCCCACTTTATTGAGGGTTTTTTATCAAGAAAGGGTGTTAGATTTTGTCAAATGCTTTTTCTGCATCAATTGATATGACTATGTGATTTTTATCTCTCAGTTTGTGTATGTGATGTATCACATTTATTGATTTGTGGATATTGTACCATCCTTGCATCCCTGGGATAAATCCTACTTGGTCATGGTGTATGATCTTTCTAATGTACTGCTGGATCCGATTTGCTAGAATTTTGTTGAGGATTTTGGCATCTATGTTCATCAGGGATATTGGCCTCTAATTCTCTTTCTTTGTAGTGTCTTTATCTGGTTTTGGGATTAGGGTGATGCTGGCTTGATTGAAAGAGCTTGAAAGTGTACCTTCTTCTTAAATTTTTTGGAATAGTCTGAGGAGAATAGGTTTTAGTTCTTTGAATGTTTGGTAAAACTCCCCTGTGAAGCCTTCTGGCCCAGGGCTTTTGTTTACTGGAAGTTTTTTTTTTTATTACTGTTTCAATTTCTTCCTTAGTTATCAGCCTATTGAGATTTTTTGTTTCTTCCTGATTGAGTTTTGGAAGGTCGTATTTTTATAGGAATATGTCCAGTTCTTCTAGGTTGACCAGTTTGTTGGAATAGAGTCATTTATATTGTTTTTTACAATAGTTTGTATTTCTGTGGGGTTTGTTGTTATTTCACCTCTTTCATTTCTGATTTTGTTTATTTGGGTCCTGTCTCTTTGCTTCTTGGTGAGCCTGGCTAAAGGTTCATCAATCTTATTTATCCTTTTAAAGAACCAGATCTTGGTTTTATTGATCTTTTATGTTTTTTTATTTTTGTTTTTGGTCTCTGTCATTTACTTCTGCTCTGATCTTTATTATTTCCTTCCTTCTGGTCACTTTGGGCTTTTCTTATTGCAGTCTTTCTATTTCTTTAAGTTGTAGAGTTGTATAAGTTATTACAAGCTTTTCTTGTTTTTGAGGTAGGCCTGCAGAGCTATGAACTTCTCTCTCAGGACTGCTTTCACTGTGTCCCATAGATTTTGGATTGTTGTGTTTTCATTGTCATTTGTTTCCGAAATGTTTTTAATTTCTTCTTTTATCTCTTTGGTAACCCAATCATTGCTTAATAGGATGTTATTTAGCCTTCAAGTATTTGAGGTTTCTTTATTGTTTTCATTGTAGTTGATTTTTAATATTATGCCATTGTTATCTGAGAAGATGCTTGATATAATTTCAATCTTCTTGAATTTGAAGAGACTTTCCCGTGTTCCAATATGTGGTCTTATCTTTGAAAGTGTCGCATGTGCACTTGAGAAGAATGTATATTCTGTAACTTTGGGGTGAAATTTTCTGAAGATGTCAATTAAGTCCATCTGATCTAGTGAGTCATTTAGGATTGCTGTTTCTTTGCTGATTTTTGGTCTAGAGGATTTATCCAGTGATGTCAATAGGGTATTAAAGTCCCCTACTATGATTGTATTGCTGTCAATCTCTCCTTTGATATCTTCCAGAAGTTTTTTTTTTAATGTATTTGAATGCTTCTGCATTGGGACCATATATGTTTACCAGAGTTATATCCTCTTGTTGTATCTATCCCTTTAGTATTATGAAGTGGAGAGGCCAGATATTTTAATAACATAATGTTATCAGTGTTAGAATCTTGCTTTGAAGCCTAGTTTTCAACATTTCTGTATTGAGTGGCTTCCACTATAGTATACTGACTGCATTTATAATTCTCATTGTTTTTTTTTAAACTACAAACCAATGAAAGAGCTGTTCTTTATGATTTGATGCAATATCCATTGACTAGCTTACAAATGTTTTTTTTTACCTGAGAAATAAAATTATATGTAATAAGAATAACAATGATTTCAAAAGCATGTTTTTCCAACACTAGATTTTATGTTCAGAGCAGCTATTAAGTGTCGTGCACCAATCCATGACATAACTATTACTGAACCAATATATGTTATGCTTTGGGCTTGAGTAATGACAGTTGATATTGAAAATATGTCAGGTTTCTTATCAGACAGAATTCTTAATTAACCTACTGATGCTGTCAATAAATAGAATGATTCTTCTTTGGGAATAACGTTATATGATGAACTCTAGATATTTCATTGCTGATAAAACTCTGGAGACCTAATGTGTCACTGACAGGAGGACAGTACTCTAAGGAAGAAGGTCACCCAAAATGAATTGACTTTCTTGTAACAAATACAGTGATGGGTCATACAACTCAACTCGTAGCTATTCTGGTTTCGCTGCTTCTATTTCAGACACTTAAGTACCTGGGATGCTGCAACCTATGCTTGCCCCTGAATCTTTCTTGTGATCTGTTCTGCCCTCCAGAGGTCTCTAAAATAAAGAACCTCAGTACTGATTATAAGGAAACCTGGCACTGAGGTGCAACAAAGATCATCCATACTTTCTTGTTCAACATTTTCAATAAGCAGTACATGTACAGAGTAAAAGAAAAAGAAAAGTAACACCTTTTCCACAATATTAAGGTATAAAATGGCAAAGCTTCCAATTCCCAACTCTCAGTCTCTTATACAGTTACTTTTTTAACTATGTCAAGGATTGGATGTTGAGTGTGTATTCTACCTGCAATTTTCAACAATGTGCTTTACTGGCATATTTTAACTGTTATTTATTGCTATATATGCTACAAAATATTTTAACTGTTATGTATTCTTACATGTTCTGCAAAAAATTAATGTGACAGGGATTCCTGCAGGTGTTTCACCCATTACATTTTAAAATGTATTTGTGTGCATTATTTTAGTTGCTTTTCATATAAACATCAATAGATTATTATCTCCATTTTTTTTATACAAAGAAATTAAAACTCAAAAAGGCAAGTAACTTGCCCAAGGTTATACAAGCAGGATGTGAGTTGGAGGAGCCAGGATTCAATTCAAGGTCTCTCTGATACCAAAGCCAAAAGATACTCAGAAATACAGCATTATATGGTGTTGCCTTAATGCAGCCTACAAATTCAAATCATATTGATTCTTGGATTTCCACCAAGAACCTAGCTTCACACCCATCAACTGAACTATTAGCCTGCACATTTTCATACAGACATTCTTCTAGCCCATTTTTCACTCTAGATTTAACAAATAAAAGCAGGGGGCCCAGTTAAATGTTAATTGTAAATGAAAAATGAATGATACAAAATGGTAACAGTGGACATTCAGAGGACAGTTACCATTCAATATTTGGGACATTCCTATACTAAAATAATATTCATTGTTTACCTGAAATTAAAATTGAACTGGATAATTCTGTGGTTTTATTTTAAACTATTGCCCAGTCTTTCCCTTGGAGACTAAACTCCAATAGCAACTAAGAAAGCTGGTTCAATAACCCACCCCTCAGTAGCACCTTCTTTTTTTCTCTAAGACTTTGTAAGACTTTTTTTCCTCCCATGTTTATATTCCCAGACATCCCAAATAAAATACTTGCTAACCTCTGGCATGGACTCAAGGATAACCAAATTGAAACATACTCTTTACTCATGCTGGCTTCTACATAGCTTATTAGCTCAGCAACTGAACACTTGGCACCTGAATGACTATGAGAACTTGAAAAAAATGCTCTGAGAATGCACTTAAATGTCTAACCATATAAAATAATAAATTGTGACTTTTATTTATTCTGCATATACCACACTTCTCCTCTTCCTCACAATGTTGCAGGAGACCAAAGAAATACCAAGCACACTTCCTAGAGAAAGGGAGGGACCCCATTTATTAACACTAGTGGACTCTGGGAATATTTCCAAATCAGAGTGAAGAAACACGCAGAGGGCTTCACTTTTTATAACCTTCTGGGGTCTTTGTCTTGCAGATATGGTTCTGCCCCCTTTTGTGGGTTTACAGGAAGGCCCCCAGGTGTTAGGGGTCCCCAGGCCATATCCAATGATCTGTCCTGGGGCCAGCAATAATGACCCTCCACCCTCCCCAGGGCAGTGCATTATTCACAATTTTTATGGCCCTACACGCCTTGCAAGACCAGTGTCCTCCTCAACAAAGGCATCAATAAGTAAGAAGAAAATATCTTGGTACACTGTTAATATCCATAGAACTTACAGAAGTCAGGGTCATGAATGCAGTAATACAATGCTTTGTAAGGTGCTCCTTTCAGAAGGGAGAAATGGTATTTTTCTTAGGAAATTCAGAAACACTTCAGTTATGTAAAATGCCCAATCTACCTATGGACTCTCTTGTATCATCTCTGTATTTTATGTTCTCTTGAGCATAGATTTGCTATTTTCTTAACTTGCACCTGCTACTTATTTTTTATAAAACATAAATTTTTATAGAAATGAACTCTTTATTAAATGTTTAAAAATCATTTTTTTTTCCTTTTCTCAAATTTAAATGGAAGGGAACACTTACCTTTAAGTTGTGGGTGCCAAGTCTTTATCTCTCATCACTGACACATGCCATAATTCAATCTCTGTGTTTTGTGGCTGTTCATAAACCAACAAGCACTGGAGGTTTATGTCATCAGAGGAAAAGCTGAAAGTGAGTTATAGCCTTGCCTTCAATCTCTATGTTCTGCGCAGAAATAGCCACTTTTTCAGAATGTGCAATTTAGAGACTTGGGAGCAAGAGACCTATATAGAGTATTTTCTGTAGCCTGTGCCAAAGTCAAAACTATGAGCATTCAAAATAAAAGATTGCTATAAGATCAGTTCAAAATACACCTATAGCTTTATGGGAGACAGAAATTTTATTAATATTTGAGAAACTTGAGAGAGGGCTAAATTCTACTTATTTCTAAACTTTAAGATAGTTTCTAAAAACATTAATCCAACTTTGAATTTAATCACCAAAAATCAGGATGATGATAATAACTTGGACATCCTGACTAATGGACAGTCGATGGTTCTTTGAATTTATGTGTTAATATTTATCCATGTGAAATTATCAAGTAAACATTTATAAAATTGGCTATACAGAGAGCTAACCAGCACACACACACACACATACACACACACACACACACACACAGTCCTCCGAAAAGTTGCTAAAGACTTAGAATTTTAAAAAATGTTTTTATTGATTTTTAGAAAGAGAGAGGAAAAGAGAAGAGCAACATCCACGAAAGAGACATAAATCAGCTGCCTCTTGCATGCCCCTACTGGGGATCAAGGTTGCATGTGCCCTGACCAGGAATCCAGCCAGTGACCACTTAGTGCATGGTACAAGGTTCAACTAACTGAGCCACAGAGGCAGGCCCAAGAGTTAGATATTTTATAAAGAAGGTTTATTTAGATAATTATTTTAAATATACTATTATTATTTGTGTTAATCACACCTATAACACAATACTTTTCAATGATCAAACAGCATATGCAGGCATATAAAGAATCCTACTAAATAGGTTGAGAAGCAAAGTGAAATTGTGTTAGTATGTGATCAGGAATCCATAACAGAGAAACTTCTTGGCTTGAATGATAACTTTTGCATCAGACTTTAGGCTTTTATTTGAAAGCAGTGCTTCATAAAGAAAAGTGTAGCACTTTTAGATAAATGTCCTTATTTAAAATAAAACTGAGTGCCAATACCCTTATTTTAAAAAACTATGAAACACCTCTCTTGACCTTCATTCAATGTTAAATGAGTCATTAATATATGTCATGCACTGTTTGAGGTGTTATCAATGCTTTAAAATACCCACAAAAATCATTGAAAAGATAGGTATATATGTCCTCAATAATATTTTGCTGTAATGGTGGAAGATCAACAATAAATAAGTAATCCTAATATATAAAAAGCCAGGGGCCATCACGACTGAAACAACCAGATGGACAACTGAACAACAGGCTGCGTGGGGTGACAAGGCCATCAGGGGCATTAATGAGGGAGGAGCAAATGACTG
Source organism: Cnephaeus nilssonii (assembly GCF_951640355.1). Classification (NCBI taxonomy): domain Eukaryota; kingdom Metazoa; phylum Chordata; class Mammalia; order Chiroptera; family Vespertilionidae; genus Cnephaeus; species Cnephaeus nilssonii. The sequence continues at coordinate 46,214,589 of NC_137078.1, read as the reverse complement.
AACAGCAGGCTGCATGGGGCGACCAGGCTGGCAGGGGGGGGGGCAGTTGGGGGTGATCAGGCTGGCAGGCAGAGGCGGTTAAGGGTAATCAGACTGGCATGGGTGGAAGTTAGGGGTGATCAGGAAGGCAGGCAGGTAAGAAGTTAGGAGCCAATGTTTCTGGGTTGTGAGAGGAATGTCCGACTGACATCCCCCAAGGAGTCCTGGATTGGAGAGGGTGCAGGCTGGGCTGAGGGGGCTCCCCCATGCACAAATTTCATGCACAGGCCTCTAGTAATTATATAATATTCCAGGTTGGGTTAAGTGTTATGAAAAAAATAAAAGTAGTGGGCAATAATTAAAGAAAAATAAGAGGTGTCATTTTATATGACTGTCAAGGAAGGCTCTCAGATAAAGTGACTAGATATGAACAGAAATATAAATAGATTGATGGAATGAGCCACCTGAATACTTGGGAGAAGAGTGTTTCAGGATGGGTAAGTATAAAGATTTTGAGGTGGATATATGCTATCTGTGTTAGAGAGACATTAAGGAAGTTACTGTAGTTGGGGCAAAATCAGAAAGGAAAATAGTGATGAGAGATAATATCAGAAAAATAGAGGGATAACAGACCCAATAGGGCTTCTCATGGAAAATTGTTTGGATTTGACCCTTGGTGAAGCTGGAAGTCAACAAAAGTAGACCAGAAGTGATCTGAGGATTGCTGGCTATTTTGTTGAGAATAGACTCTAAGGGAGATAAAGATCAAACAAACAAACTAGAAACCATGAAATTTGATTGCAAAGTTGTAGAAAATAGTTCAGGCAGGATAGTATGATGACTTACACCCAGGGAGTGTAGATGGAAGCAGCGACCAGTTTCTGTTTATATTTTGAAAGAATCAAAATAATGTCTAATCATTTGGTTGTGGGTGTGAAGCAAGGTAATCAAAGATGATTCCCAGGTATAACGTTTACTTGTGGGGGAATAAATGAGTAAAAATATCTACTGGTCCGAGTGATGAAGATAATGGCCTTGAGACTGTAATATACAGATTCCATAAGTTGGAGAGGACTGTCACATCAAACAATTTATATCTTTTGTCAACAAGGAAGACTTAGGAAAACTACTGGTGATCCTAATTTATTAATGCAATTATGTGATTCCATAATTCAGAAAGCACTAAAGATTAACCAAACAGCACTAAAGGTTAAGAAGTTTCGGTGAATAGAATCATATTTGGGTAGGCCTTGTTAGGAACATAAAGATGCAGGGATCACATCTGGGCAGGTTTTAAAGAAAAGCTCCAGCATGTAACAGTCTTATGGTCCTTATTTATAAAATCAAAGGTGTCTGTGACTTCACTTTTCGGGCTCACAGACCTATTTCCTCTTCCCTTGACCTTGGGTCTTGAGGAAAGGCTCTATGGGTTTCCGCAGTTCCAATTTCCATTCAATGGGTCCTACTCCTTAACACAATGTTAAAGACACATCACGGGTACTCATAAAATGTTGGCTAAATTAAAATAAAACTTTTGCTCTTGTAAGAATTTTGATATCAGAAAAAAAATTGTTATAATGCAATGGAAAAATGTCTTTGAATAAGCAATGTTATTGAAATTTTTCTTCATCTAATATCTCTCTCTCTCTTTTTTTGTTTGTCTGACATTCTTCACCACACAGTTTCCTCATTGATTTTTAAGATAAAAATCACTTTTTAACCCATTATTATAATAGTCTAGTTATGCAATTTATCAATTGAGAGAGTGATTTTTTTGGAGAAAGCAGACTGTTGGAATCCTTGCTCTGCCCTGGTAAGAACATGGGAAAGTAGCTGAATCTGAGTTACTATTGGTTCCTACACAAATATCAAGAGGATAGTAAGACCTATTTTAAAAGGTTTTGGTATTGAAATAAGAATTTAGAATTATCTAACACATAAAAAGAAAAAAATAAATGAGTTGTCTTCCTAGGGTATAATTTATGTGTAATTTTGTAGCTCTGTGGTCACTTTAAACAGTATTAATTCTAGAGTATCACATAGTGAGAAGTAGGTCAAGAAAGAGAGCATTGAATTTCCTGCTTTCCTCGCCATTTTTTGAGTTGTATCTAAGTGCAGGCCACTACATAATAGGGCATATTCCAAAAGAAGCTGTACTATCAAGTTATAGAACATTCCCCATTATAAAAAAATGCCTAAATATCTCTATTCAAGACATTTCTTTTGGGGATATAAAGCACTGTAAGTTCAGCAGAGGTATTGATTTTGTTAAAAGGAGGAAAAACAATCTGCTGCAGGGAAATCTTACTGAGTGTTTCTATATATAAACAGCTTCATCATTAGAGATTCATTTTTATTCATATAATTAGACACAGTATATAAGAAAAGTGGAAACGTTGGAGGGGAGAAAATAATTTGACTACGAAATAATGACACGTTGTGCAAACAAGCAACATGTGCCTTTAGCACAGGCATATAATGCATGTGTCCTTGGGATATTCCATATCTCAGCACAGGTAGTTGCTCAGGTTAGTAGCCAGAATATCATTGCAATACAACCTTGACAGATATTGCTAAGCAATTGTCACACTGAGCCAAGCAAGGACAATGTTCAAAGATGTAAATGTCCAATTGTTTGCACAGACATGGAAAAAATAAGAAACAGCCCAGGACAAATATACAACTTCATTAACATTTTATTTTACTTACTTAAACAAGATTTCCTGACACTTCTGAAAAAACTAGAAGTAAAGTTCATATTGAAAAGAAGATGAGCTAAGTAAAAGGCTTCAAAATCAAGGTTCAAGATTGAGTAGTAACTGGTAAAAACTTGTAGCAAAGTTTTCTAAGGTCAAGGAATGCTTTTAGTATGCTAATACTTACTAGTTTGTCCAAGAATAAACTTTGCATATGCAGAAATGCAAAGCTAAAACTTGATAGCTTAGTCAGCTCAGATTGATACAGCAAAACACCATGAACTGTGTGGTTTAATCAACAGACACATTTCTCACAGTTCTGGAGGCTGAAAAGTCCAAGATAACGGTAACTAAGCTGATTTGTGTGCTGGTCAGAACTTTCTTCCTGTACTGCTGATGGCTGCCTTCTTGTATCCTCATATGATGGAGAGAAAGAGAGAGAGCAAATTCTCAGGTCTCTTCTTATTAAGGCACTAATTTCATCATGAGGACCCCATCCCCAAGACCTCATCTAAACCCAATTATTTCCCAAAGGTTCCCCTTTTAATACCATTACATCAGGGGTTAGGACTTGAACGTATGAATTTGATGGACACAAACATCCAGTCTATAATACTTGGTAATTGTTATACACATTAAGTATTAATAAAATACAAGTTCATCATAGGGACCTTAGCTTGAATTTGGATACAATAAACATAGAAAAGAAATAGTATGTAGTTGTTAATTACTCTTTAAAATTATATGGCACACTCAACAACAAAATAAAAATCCAATTGACAGCAATACATTACAGAGTTTATATACAACAACTGGAAAAGCATATACGGTGAACTTATAACACAATGCTAAAATTATAAATACAATTAAGGTAAAATAAATATTAATTATCATTATCCTTCTGAATTTCTCAACTACCTTAAGCAACTGAAATAATCTTTCAAATTATGCATCTATAAAGGTGGAAGACTTAGCATATAAGCCATGGTCAGGATTTTTCCCTGGGCACAAGTTCTTGTAAAACAACAATCCAGAAATATTGTTTCCAGAGAGTTACACACAACAAAGAAGGGAGAAACACTCTAGCTCATTTATACTAAAGAAAGGCCAGGATGAGTAATATTCAAAGGGAAACCACACTATAGTAACCTTTTCACTTTTATTTGTTTTCTTATTTACATGTTTTAAAATAGTTTTCATCGGGTGGTTTTGTGCATTCTTCATAATTCAGTACAAATATCACTCCCTATGAAATCTCCCCTTCATCTCAGAGGCACAAAAGGTTTAGACTGGTCAGCTCATACATGTTATATTTAATAAACACTTTGTTATATGTAACAATTTCTCTTACTCACTACTAGACTGAGTCCTCTGAAGGCAGTATATCTTACTTAACTTTATTCTCGTTGTGTACATTTTCTAACACTGTTTCTAGTGCAGAGTACACCCCAAATGAGTCATTGTTGAATAATTAAGGGAATGAATAAATGTATAAACACAAAGGCATTTTGATTCAAAGGACTTTTACCATTTATGCTTACATAATTTAGCTTTTGAAGTATAAAAAATAATAAATCTCAAGATGATGATTTTCATTTGCAATTGAGAGTGGATATTATTAAAAATAAATGTTTGAAAGTCCTACTGCTAATTTTTTGAGATAAATTTAATTATAAGCCAATGGTAACTTAACTGGAATATGAATTGTGAAAATCCTATGTGATAAAATTTGCTAGCTATATTTAGATGTTGCTGAATACAAAACTGTTATTAGTACTGGATATCAACAAAATCCTATAAAATTTAAAAAAATAGTCCTTCCGAAAGTCAAAACATACATTAAAAATATTTGCCAAAGTAAAACAAATATAAAATTGGCAATGAAGAGTTTGATAGTGAAGTCAGCATGAGCTTATACTGGTAGGATAGAATGTAATGAGCAGTTGATACAGGTTTGATAAAGAATCAAAGCTTATGTTGATTATAAGAATGAAGGCTTAGTACATCCAGTATTGAACATTTTTCTGCAGCTTTCTTCAACAGATATTAAGCTTGTAGAGAGCAAATGCTTTTAGGAACCAACTCTTTAAGAGAAGTAATAATAGCATTTGGAAAAATTATTAAAATACAAAAGGATCAAAAGTCTTTAAAGAACTAATCTATGTGTTGATCTTGCATTCGCTTTGTACAACTAAATTGAGTCCATAGTATTAAACAGAAACTGTGGAACTGTAATTACACAACTAACTAGCCACCTGCAGTTCAGATAGTGTCAAGTGAATTGGGTCAGTCTGGAATGAAGTCAAATGCATAAATGAGGAATAAAACCTTTCCATGGCCCTGCAATTGGGCTGTTAATGTGACTATGAACTAGCTGACACCTTGAAGAGCAACATCTTCAGGGTTTCACACATTTGCTCTTATGTTATGATTGTCAATGTCTTTAAAAACATACATGATGAGAATGCTTAATCTAACAGAAAAACACTCAAGCTATGAAAGTCAAATATATATTTTTTCTTTTTTTGTATATTCACAATAATGATTAGAAATCACACTTTCCAAGTATTTGCCCATAAGATATAATGAACACAATTACAAACACATGTATCATAGTATAATTCAAGCATGTCAAACTCAAAGGCTAAAAATGGCCAAATAAACAAGGTTTAAGTTTATGTGGGCCACAAAAAAAAAACACACAAAAGCTTAAATTTTCATAGAAGCATAGGTTTATTTTGAAAAGTATAGTATAAGAACAAAAGCAATGATAAAATTAATGTTTTCTTCCTGACAGTTGGCAACTCTTCTCGGCTACTGTCTTTCCTATTTCAGGGGAAATCTTGTTCACAGTGATTACTTTCAAAACTGACCCAAGGTGAAAGTCAGTAATTCTGGATCTGACAGGAGACTTATTTCCTTTCATAATTGTAAATAACTGCTCACACTGTTATATTGGCTGGTCCGCAAAAATATTTGTTATGGGCTGCATGCAGCCTGCGGGCCACCAGTTTGACATGCTTGGTATAATTTCTAATATATCCTATATAATAAAACCCTAATATGCAAATTGACTGAACTGTGGAATGACCGTCAGAATGACTGGTCACTGTGATGTACACTGCCCCCCGAGAAGAAGGCAACCGGTGGTGATGATTAGGGGGCAGGGCCGGCCAGCGGGAGGCGACAGGTCACCCGCCAAGGCAGGTGCCAGCAGGGGCCCCCTGATCACCCTGACTGCTGGTCACTCCACAGATCGGCCCTGATAGCTGGCCAGGCCAAGGGACCCTACCCTATATATTGGGAACAGTCTCTTAAATTTAAAAATTAAAACCTGGCAAGGCTACTCTAACACTGAAAAAACAGGATGATGCAGTGATGACATGCATGGACTCTGGCTTGCACATTTTATGGTCAGCCCAGATTCTGACACTTATAACTGTGTGACAAAGCCAATTACTTAACTTCTCTCTGCTTCAGTTTTTCCACCCATAAGATGGGGAAAATGGTACTACTGCCTCAGAAGGATCATGTTATGTACTACTTTTTATAATCAGGGCAAAAAAATCTAGCTGCTCATACAACAGCAAGATGCCTTTCACCTGTATGAAAAGTATGGTTCCTGGTGCATGCAGCATCCCAGATTGTGAGAGGGATGTCCAACTGCTGGTTTAGGCCCATAAACCGGCAGTATGGCATCCTCTGAGGGACACCCCCCCCCATGCATGAATTTTGTGCACTGGGCCTCTAGTTTTCTTATGTTTCATTTGCTCTCTACAACAGCAGCTGAGGAAACTTAGACTCTGACAACTTGTTTTTCCCCCAAAATCCTTTAGCTCATAAATGATGGAAGCAGGACTTAAACATTCTGACTTCAAATTCTTGAATAACATTGCTACTAACTTTGTGCCTATTATATTATACATTGGTTCCACAGATATCCAGCAATATTTCCTAGAAAGTAGAATTATGAGCCATTATATATTGTATTAGGAGGGAGAGATAAGAAATGACCAGAAATGTTTTTATAGTACAAACCTAATATTAGTTTCAAATATTTTCTCCTTAATAAGTATAAGAAACTGAACTTAGAACAATTATTTATTTAATAAGGGGGATTCTTAAAGGAAAAGAGTAAATAGGCCAATAATCAATTACAATTTAGCAGTCAACACTTCTGGTAATTCAGAAATCACTGTCTAAAACTTTACATTGTCTATTGACTTATGTAGACATTACTTTCAGGTATCTAGGCTTACATTGACAGCCATAATAAAAATGTATAGTTTGCTAGCTCTTCTATAGATGTAAATTGAAAAATAGGTGTCACTTTCCAGGCAGACAAAATATAGCCCCCTGATCAAATCCAATAATGTATTCAAATAAAGTGTTTGTTTGTTTTTCTGATAGTTTTTACCTCAAGAATATAGTATCTTGTGATAATAGCCAAACACAGAGATTATAAGATATCCCATGCACTCAGATAGACTTCTTACACTATTATGCAGTACTAGAGGCCCGGTGCACAAAATTCGTGCACAGAGGGGGGTTGTCCCTCAGCCCAGCCTGTACCCTCTCCAATCTGGGACCCCTTGAGGGATGTCCGACTGCCCTCTCACAATCCAGGACTGCTGGCTCCCAACTGCTTGCCTGCCTGCCTTCCTGATTGCCCCTAACCACTTCTGCCTGCCAGCCTGATCACCCCCTAACCACTCTGCTGCCAGCCTGTTTGCCCCCAACTTCCCTCCTCTGCGGGCCTGGTTACCCCTAACTGCCCTCTCCTGCAGGGTTGATCACCTCCAACTGCCCTCCCTTGCAGGCCTGGTCCTTCTCAACTGCCCTCCCTTGCAGGCCGGGTGCCTCCCAACTGCCCTCTCCTGCTGGCCATCTTGTGGTGGCCATCTTGTGTCCACATGGGGGCAGGATCTTTGACCACATGGGGGCAGCTATATTATGTGTTGCAGTGATGATCAATCTGCATAGCACTCTTTTATTAGATAGGATAGAGGCCTGGTACAGGGGTGGGGGCCAGCTGGTTTGCCCTGAGGGCATCTGGGATCAGGTCGGGGTTCCCTTGGGGTGTGGGGCGGCCTGAGCAAGGGGCCTGTGGTGGTTTGCAGGCCAGCCACGCCCCCTGGCAACGCAAGAGGAGGCCCTGGTATCTGGAATTTATTTTCCTTCTACAATTGAAACTTTGTAGCCTGGAGCAGAGCCAAGCCTGGGGCTCCCTCCAAGGCACGCAGCCATTTGTGTTAGGGTTATAATTGAAACTTTGTTGCCTTAAGCGGGTGGGCCCAGTCAGGGTGTGCGGAAAGCTTTGCTTCCCCTGTTGCCGGCGGCAATCCTGGCCTGCTCTCTCAAGCTCCATTATGCCGCCATTTGTTTGAATTTGTTTACCTTCTATAATTGAAACTTTGTAGCTTGAGTGGAGGCTTAGGCCTGCAACGGCTGGCAGAAAGCTTGGCTTCCTCTGTTACCTAGGAAACCTTGCTCTCTGTGGCTGTAGCCATCTTGGTTTGGGTTAATTTGCATACTCGCTCTGATTGGATGGCGGGTGTGACTTGTGGGCGTGGCTTGTGGGGGTGTCGGAGGTATGGTCAATTTGCATATTTGTCTATTATTAGATAGGATACCAAGCAAGAGCTTATTTATGGTTTAACTCAGATATGAAAAATGAGTTTTATTCGGTATCAAATATTGTGGTTAACACCAAAAATGAGCTTATCTAAAGTGGCTTGGGAAATTTCTATACTCATGATTCAGGATTGTAGCTCACTGTTCCTTGAAATGAGAAGGGTACTTTTAGTTAATGAAGGTAGCTCACACTTTTAGGAAAGCCATTCTGTAGTTTGTGGGGGGTTCATGTTTTTAGAGGACATCCATCTAGTCTTGCTGTTGCAATTTAATTAGATTCTATCTCAACTAAAATCTTAGTTTTGTTATTGCTCTAGTTTTTTTGAAACTTGAAAATTAATTTTAATATGCTGCAAGATATTTAAGGTTGATACAATATTTGCCTCAGACATATGAATTAATTTTACACACAATAGGTTAACCCTTTGCACTCGCTTGCTTTTTTCTCAATTCCTTTATTCTAATGCTAACCGTGTCGAGTCACACTTGACATCCCAGTGTAAAAGGTTAAAGTTTAAGAGAATCTCAGAATCTGCTCATTTGTACAGGTTGAGTGAGAGGGCATTTTGTTCCATTTGAGTAAATGGTTGAACATAAGAGAAACTCTCCTCCAGAAACATCTGTCTAACAGAGACCACAGTTATGTTTCTTAGTTATAAATATTTTACAGTGAATATTATTTCAGGTTCTCCTAAACTCAGAAATTAATTTGAATAATAAGCAAATGCAAAATGCTTTACAGGAGACAATATAAATGCATGTCCCTGGGGAAGTCTTTAATCTTCTTTTCTAGGGGCTGTCAAGTTCCTTAAGAGAATATTTTATGATAGAACAAAAATCCTTTGTGTGAGGCTTTGTGTGCTAAAGGCTATATAGATGTACCTGATAATGAGATCTACATAAAAAAGGAAGGAATGTTGAGAAAAATAAAGACCAAGACCTTTGGGTGGATGAGACCTTTGAGAGGAAATCTTGCAATGTGCTAGAGCAATTTTAGAAGGGAAGAAACATGAAAAAGACATGTCAGAAAGAATGGTGGTTTATTTATTTGTCTACTAGTGGCCCAGTGCACAGATTCATGCACATTGAAAGGAAATTAATTAGAAGAAATATTTTAATATTGATATTCACCCTTTCTCTATAATAGAAGTGTCAGAGATCAAAGAAAATTAGTGAAATGTATATGAAAATAATATATAAGTTGATTAATAAATAAATAATAATAACATGATATAATAACAACAAAGACATGATATAAAAACAACAAAAACATGATATAAAAACAATAAAACCATGATATAAAAACAACATTGATAAAAACAATGACTGATAAATTGATTAAACTTATTCTTATATCTCCCTGTATACCACATTAAGAGTAAAAACACTTTCAGAGTGCTTGACTAATTTACCTTGTGATGAAATATTTACAAGTTTAACTTTAACATCACACCCTCTTTGAACTTGAGAGAAAGCAACATATAACTGACCATGTCTGAAAACAGGTTGAGGTAGAAATATTCCTACTCTGTCTAGAGTTTGTCCTTGTGATTTATATATAGATAGCTATTAACCTTTTGCACTCGGATGTCGAGTGTGACTCGACACGGTTAGCATCGGTAGCAGCTCTTTTTATACTCTTTGAATGTATCAATAATTTGAAATATAAGAAAATCCAAATAAATAAGTTTGTATGAAAAGAAACTCCAGTTTTTTATTCTACTGCCGCGCTTTGTAAAATCTGGGGTATTTAAAAAATTAAATCCTGAGTAGAATAAAGGAATCGAGAAAAAAGCAAGCGAGTGCAAAGGGTTAAATTATTTTTCATTCAATTGTGGGCCTTTTGGTGCTTATTAGGGTTTTTAAAAATCCATAGCAAACTTGGCTTCCATATTTTGCTATTAAAGAGGTTTGTGACTAGAGAAAGTAATCACTTGTTGACTTGTGGTTTCCTTATTTCTAACATAGTTTAGATAACATTATGAGTAATGCCAGATATTTATACTTTTCAATTAATCTATATTTTTATGTATCAATATCTAAATATTAATTTAGATATAGGTATAGATATGCCATGTGCCAAAGACAACAGTAGATATTTTGCATTTTAATTTTATTGTTACAATAATTCTATGAGGCAGAAAATATTATAATTATTAAGATTCAGAGAAATTACTGGGGTACATTATAGTCTCCTTATTCTGGCCTAAACCATGAGCATTATTTTAATTATTTTAAATTTTTTATTAGCTATTCTCAATGGGTTTCCAAGTTAAAATGTAACAAAATGATTTGTTAGCCATCTTCAATGTGATCTCATGTTTGTAATCCAACAAAAATGTTTTTATATGCTTTCTTGGGCAAGTACTTTCTCAGAACATGGATGATCTGCACCTGAATTATGCTCTTGGTCTGTTGTATTGGAATGACGTTATAGATACTCAAATACATTGGGATACCAACTTCATTTCCTTCCGTAACCTCCTTAATATGGCTTGATGCCCTTCATTTCTGCCTATTTTTCACTCTTTTTATTGATCTTTATTTAGTCAGTACTTAGTATGCTAGGTTCTAGGACTTAAAAAAATGAAGAAAAAAAAATTTCTATCTTCAGCCATCAAAATATGTAAAAGCTAGTTAGGTGGGGGAAGAGATAAATACAAAACAAGAAGTAAGTTTTATAAAATAACCTAATGAAATATTTTTTACACAATTTAGTTTTGTGCATGTATCAAAATTTTATAACAATCTAGTTGCAGAGAAAAAAAAGACTGTCAACAGATCAGTTTAAGATTAGATTTCTTTTTATGTGTGTGAAATACTCTAGGAAGATGGGTGGTTAGATAACCATTGTACTACATAGAAGCAAAAATAATTATTAAGAATTATTATGCCTTCAAGACTGGTTACAGGTAATTAGGCCCCTCCCAAGATTCACAGTCTGCTAAGGGAATGGATAGCTGAGTTCTCAAAAGTGGTCTTATTCTCATTAAAATTTATTTGAAAATTAATTAAGCCTTTTATCAGGATGATAATTTTTTTCCCCAAAGAGGATTTGTAAGTTACAAAGTGAACAAAGTTTCTTTTCTAGTCCAGACTTGGGTCAATTTTTCTCTTTCTACGTGTATGTGACAAGTAGAATTGAAGGTCTGAATAAGAAATTACTAAATGCCTATTATGAGGAAAGAGAAGAGGGTCAATAAATCTCAGTCAAACATTACTACTTAGATAAAAGAGTTTATCAGCAGTGGAGAAGGGATAACTACCAAAATTTGAATCCTTGATCAACTGCAACAAATAAATGGGGCCAGTAGTTTACTGCTCAAAATAATCTACAATGGCTTGACTGAGCACTATGGAATGGGATACTGAGAATTGAAAATGGATCCTATAGAAATCCAACTTTGATGTAGGGTGTCTTAAAGACTGAACCCACTCAGGCACAAATGAGCTCTTCCTATTTGGACATGATTAAGGACTTGGACAGAAAACTAGGACCAACATCCTTCCTTCCTTCCTTCCTTCCTTCCTTCCTTCCTTCCTTCCTTCCTTCCTTCCTTCCTTCCTTCCTTCCTTCCTCCCTCCCTCCCTCCCCTCCCTCCCTCCCTCCCTCCCTCCCTCCCTCCCTCCCTCTCTCTCTCTCTCTCTCTCTCTCTCTCTCTCTCTCTCTCTCTCTTTCTTTCTTTCTTTCTTTCTTTCTTTCTTTCTTTCTTTCTTTCTTTCTTTCTTTCTTTCTTTCTTTCTTCTTTCACCACTAAAATGGAAATGGAAATTATACGGCTGAATCAAGTGATCATATCAATGATCCAGGGCTAGAAAGGGTGATTTCCTAAAATATGGAGTTAAGTATCACTTAATGAAAGAATGAAAACTAAAAAAAAAAAAAAATAAAAAAATAGAACATTGGGGAAGAGAGCTGTAGTGTAAATGTTTAGTGAATTCTAACTCCTGTTTTTTAAAAAATGTTGAAAGCAGACATTTATATATATTTCTAGTTACAATTGCACAGACTCTAAGACCTTTATAAAATATTTTAGCCTCTGTAACTGTTTATGTTTGTTACTATCTGGTTGCTTTTTGGTTTTGATTGACAGTAAAAACTTTGACTGACAGCATTAACTAGAGATAATAGCACAGAAAGTTCAAATGTTACTCAATACTTGTCTTTCGGGCAGTATCTAATTTAATCCTCCAAACTACCTATTAAGTAAATACTAGTACTATTCCTAGAAGAAATCCATGTAGTTAAAGAAAGTTAAATAACTTGCTCAAAGTCTCAGAGAATGGATGACCTTGATGCAAATAGAGGTCTTTTATTTTTACTTCAAAGTCTAAGCTATAGTGTAAGCTGTTAGCACTAAGCCTGTGCAGTCCTTGAATCTTGAGCTTGAATCCTATCTCTGCCACTGTTTATTTCATAATTATAGATAGATTATTTAGCCTTTCTGAGCTACACTTCTGTTGCCAGTGGAAATAGCACTCTTCCAGCGTCAGGAGAAAAGCCTTTTGGGGATTCAAGCAAAGGAGGATGTGAGCAATTGTAGCAAGATTTATTGGAGTGAAAATAAAAAACAGTCCCTAGGTGTCTGATGTCTCCTACAAGAAAAGGTGGCCCAGCTCCATCTCAATGTAGAAGTCCAGCCTTTGGGGCCTCAGACCTGCACCTGAGCCTGTGTAGGCCCAAGAGGGCCAAGACCCAGAGATGCAAAACTTTTCTGTGTCTCGTTTGCCATCCGTGCAGAGGCCAAAGCCTGATGGCACCCAGGCTCTGACTGGCACTGCACTTGGGCCAAAGCTGCTGCCAGGCCCCACAGCTGCTACAGAGAGGGTACAGGAATGAGGGAGCCCTGGGCCTTTGTTAAGCTTTGATTATATCTCCTTGGGTTTGGGAAGAGATAAGCTTTCTTTCAAACTAACCAATCTTCTTCCTAATTCTTCCCGGGCTTGTACTGGGTCCTCTCCCTAGCCAATCCCTTTCCTGGATCTTCCGGAGTTCCATGCCCTTATCCCATCTGACTTTCCCCCACATTTTCACAGGCTACACTCCTCCCCGCTTTGAGTTTGGCTCCTACTGTGCATAACTCAAAGTTTTGCCTCCTCCTTTGGCTTCTACTGCACATGCCTCACAGAGGAATTGCACCTTTACGGATCCCCTCCCCCCAGTCTGTGGGAAGGGGCTGAGGAGATTGAAAGGCCCATCCTTCCTTCTTTCTGGGGGAGGGGGTCAGAGGGTAGTCTAAAATAATGGTTTAAGTAATTGTTTAATGGCCACTCCCACTTACTGTATAGTATTTTATTATATGCCAAAGAACAATCCCCTTTGGCAGAGGATGCAGCTATCCCCTGGAGTGTGTGAAGCTATAGCTTTTAGACTTAATCAGGCTTAGCCAGTGTAGCTCTGTTTTATTTTGTAAATACCTAACTAGCTGCCTACTGTAACACTTGCTTTCATGAAATACACCCAGTTTGAGACCTCTTTTATTCAAGAACCTGATCTGTCCAGGACATCTAGTGTTATTCCTTTCTTTCTCTTCCTAAAAAAAATTTTCATTGGGATGAGCAAGAAAGAGGAGAGCTAAGGAGACAGCTTTCCTCTACTTTGAAGCCAGGTTTATGGGTGAGACCTCCAAGGGATAGAAAGTGCATAGACTCATTAGGAGAAGGGTGAGTCAGCTGGTAAAATGCAGGAGCTGGAAAAGTTCCTCTGAGACTAAACTGTAAACAGCAGATGAGGTCCCTGTCATTGTGTATGATCTTATGACTCTGTTCTCTGTCTTCATTAGCGCTGTGCTACTTCTTGGAGCAATGTGTAGCAACTCAGAAGCTGTTGAGAGGGCTATTGTGAGGATGGCAGTATAAACCAGTGAAAGGAGTTTTAGGGGGTGAAATAGGCAGGTTTAGGGAGTTTTAGGAATAAAGAGGGTCCATGGGGGAGGAAGGCTTGGAGCCCATACGTGGTGGCTTAGAGCTGCCAGAAGGCATACATTCACAGAGAACAAAAGGTGCCACAGGATAAGGGGAGAGGAAGACATCCATTCACAGAAGTTAGGGAAAAGCCACAGGATATGGGGAGAAAGAGGAAACAAACTTTCATGGGGGATAGAGAAATACTGACAAATGGGAGAAAGAGGGAAACAGATTTTCACAGGAGATAGAGAATTCTACCACTGAAGGGAGAGAAATAGTGAGTAGAGAATTCTACCACTGAAGGGAGAGAAATAGTGAGGGGGGGTGTGTGGTTTGAGCTTTGAAACTGCTATAGTTTCCAATCAGAAGGGATCATCAAGAGACAAATACCTGGAGCCTTTATAAACCTTAGGAAAAAGGAGCTTAGTGAGCTACCCCCTTTAGGACCCCTTTCCTATCACCTTTTATCAGGGAGTAGGTGGTAGGTGCTCATTTAATATTTATTCCAGGGGATTCAAAATAATGTTGTAAATGTCATTCACTCTAAGTGAGATAATTGACTAGATGATCAGAAGCACCAGAAAGTTCTTTTGCATATAATAAAATACTATATAAGTGGGAGTGGCCATTAATCAATTACTTAAACCATTATTTTAGACTACTAAGCATAGAGTGAGTACTGAGGGTTCAAAGGTTAATAAAGTCTTAGTTCTAAAATATGCAAGTTTTATGGAAAAGAAATTGTCCAAATAATTTTGTCATAGAAATGGACAATCATCAAAAAAGAAATTGACTTAGCTTGGGATGTTGTTTACCAGTCCCTCTGGGGATTATCTGATTCTGGAAGGCTGTGTCTTTTCTATTGACTAGGCTGACTTACAACTCTATAGGGATGGAAGTTACGTTGTAGAAAACGGAATACAATGTAATGTTTCTTGTCCATAGAAATGCAAATGAATTTGGTCCAGTAGAGCATAAAAATCTCTATAAGACATTTTCATTTGAACCAGTTTTAACATCTTTCTGGTTTCTTCACCATTAATGAGCCTAATAAAATCTCTGCTAAGTGTTCATTTTATGTTTGCTGAGAGCCATGATTTTATCATTTTGAAAATTATACTTTCACAGAAGGTAAATACTGAATGCATCTTAGGTATCCAGCAATGCCATTAATGCTAACTTACTGAATATTCAAAACAACTTCTACAGGCTGGTAGACTTCCATGTACGACCTCTGTATACTGACGTTAAAGAAAAAATTATCCAGTGGCACTTGCTAAAGAATGGTGATGCAGGCTCTTCATTCAGGACCATCACAATAAGTATAGGGACCACTGCATTTTCATGATGGGAGGAGAGGCTGAGCTTACCTTCAAACACAACCAGGAAAAGTAGAATTTATAAACAAGAAGCAGGGTGGGAATCAAGATGTAGAAAATTACCAAGAGAAACATGAAGGATAAGGGGGGATTCTGGTTAACCTGACTGACAAGATTCTTCTTGAAGGCAGACTTGAGTGATCAGACATCATATGGGAGCTGGTGGAGGATGCGGAACTCGATAATCAGATATCATGAGTAATCAGATATTGAGAATATTGATTTAGCAACAACCTTGCTAAAATTGGACAATGTAGAGACAAACACAGAAACCCAAAGTTGGGGGACTAGCTGAGAAGATAGTTCAGAAGAGCCTGAGTAGACTTTGGTCAAAAAGAAAATATTTTCATTGATAAGAGCTCTGAGGTTTCAAGAGGAAAAGATACATTAACAAATATTTGTGAAACAAACTGATAAGATTTATACAAAGGTCGGACCAACTAGTGAGTACCTGGTAGAGATGAATTGGAATTTTTGGCTTAATTTAATATATATATATTAATCCTATATAATAAAGAGGTAATATGCAAATTGACCCTCACGCCCTCTCACAAGATGGCCACCCCCATGTGTGGCTGTTACAAGATGGCAAGCAGGGGAGGGCAGTTAGGGGTGACCAGGCCTGCAGAGGAGGGCAGTTGGGGGTGACCAGGCCAGCAGGGGAGGGCAGTTGGGGGTGACCAGGCCTGCAGAGGACAGCAGTTAGGGCTGACTGGGCCGGCAGGGGAAGACAGTTGGGGGTGACCAGGCTTGCAGGGGAGGGCAGTTGGGGGGGACCAGGCTGGTGGGGGAGGGCTGTTGGGGGGGACCAGGCCAGCAGGGGAGGGCAGTTGGGGGCAACCAGGCCAGCAGGTGAGGGCAGATGTGGGGGACCAGGCCTGCAGGGGAGGGCAGTTGGGGGCAACCAGGCTGGCAGGGAGGGCAGTTGGGGGTGATCGGGCTGACAGGGAACCAGTTAGGCGTCAATCAGGCTGGGAGGGGAGTGGTTAGGGGGTGATCAAGTTGGCAGGTAGGCAAGTGGTTGGGATCCAGCAGTTCCGGATTGTGAGAGGGATGTCCGTCTGCCGTTTAAACCCCTGAGGGGTCCCAGATTGGAGAGGGTGCAGGCTAAGCTGCGGGACATCCCCCCCACCCCGCAGTGCACGCATTTTATGCACCAGGCCTCTAGTGTGTCTGTGTGTGTGTGTGTGTGTGTGTGTGTGTGTATATATAACCAAGAGAAACATGATGGATAAGTTGGGGGGAAATATATATAAATAAATATACTGCTAATCTCTTTGAGGTAAAACATTATATTTTATAAAATACACTTTTTCATTGAAATATCCAATTAATAACAATGTAAACCAACCACATAAAAGCACACTTACCTATTTGTTTCAAAAGCAGCAATATTAGGAAAACAAAATGAAAGATTAAAAAACTGAAAATGGAGTATCTTACAATTTTGACACATTTGTCAAAAATATAAAAAACCCCATTTTTCCTCTGTAGCAGGAAATCACACACTATTTCTCTCCAGTTTTTGTACCTTCTCTTTACTCCATTCTCAGATTCACTTGCGTTATGGCCATAGCTGTAGTTAAAATGTATTTTCCCCATTTAAATGGGAATACTGGGCAAGGACAAGTACAAAAAGGACAGAAATCAGTATGAGCTTCATATCTTCTCCTTAAGAAGGAAGATTAGGCCCTGACTAGGCAGCTCAGTTGGTTGAAACATCATCCCACGCACCAAAATGTTGCAGGTTCAATTCCTGGTCAGGGCACATACCTAGGTTGTGATTTCTATCCTGGTTGTGGCTGGTTATGGGAGGTAACCAATTAATGTTTCTCTCTCACATTGATGTCTCTCTCTCTTTCTCTCTCTCTCTCTCTCCCCCCCTTTCTCTCTCTAAAGAGTCAATAAAAACATATCCTCAAATGAATATTTAATAATAATAATAATAATAATAATAATAATAGTAATAATAAATAGGATTAGTGTAGGTAGAAGCAAAAATGCCCAACTCTGTATAACTCCAGATCTGTGTGTTCCTTCATGGTTTGGCAATGATCAGTAACCTAGTTTCTTCTACTACAAATGGCCCTTAGATTCTCCATTAATGTGGAGACCAGAGAGAGTCCTGTGGGACAGTAAATGGATTTTAAAGTCAGGTGGACCTCTCTGGCACTGTTTTAAGTTTGGCAAGTTTTTAACTCACTAGAGCCTCGTTCTTTAGCTGCAAAATTAGAATGATAACATGTTCTTCATGAGGATGTTGTGAAAGTTAGATTAGAAGAGGAACGTGCTGCATTTCACAGGTAGTTGATTCTTAATAGTGGTATGGACTCAATAGAACATTATAGACACAATATAAAAATCAAGTATAATTCCTGCTAGAAAGGGTTTCACTGAATTTTAGTTAGCAAATACTGTTTGTTTGTTGTGGTGTTTGGGCCTCAGTAACTATGGAATCTAGCAAGGGGGGAAAATAAATGGTATAATTGAAACATAGAGTGTGGAGGTGATAGGAAAGGGACTAGCCAGAGACGATGTTGAAGGCATGAACCAACATAAAGGTATATTCTAATGAAATGGAATTTTTGGATTAGAACCCGGTTTCTTTGTCCACCGGAGTCTAAGAATGAATCCACGGACAGAAAGTGGTATAGCAAAGGTGGAGATTTATTGAAGAACAAGTACAGACTCCCATGTGGGGAGAGGGAAAGAGTCTTACAGAATGGACTCCCAAGTAGGGAGGGGGAAAGCGTCCCACTGAGTTCCTTTTCCCTAGGGAAATGTACCTGTTGCAGCTTTTCAGCTCCCCTATTCTATGGAAATGCACCTTCTGCTGCTCTGCAGCCCTGTGCTTTTTCCATGGTCCCCTCAATTTACAAAAATTTCTAAAATTTCCTAAACCTGTCCTATTTTACCCCTAAAGTTCCTGTTTCACTAAGAAGCTGGAATTTCATCTGGAAGGAAATAAGGAGCTGGTGAAGGGTTTTAAACTAGAGACTGTTCATATGAGTCCTTTATAAATATCAATGCGGGCACAGAGTAGAAGACAGAATCAGCGGCTGACTTTATGTTAAAATGACCTTAGTCCAGAAACCCTCTCTAAAAATAAGAAGGATAAGAATAACTTGAGGTACCTTGTAAGTTGGGGAAACAAATACCATTTGGGGAACTTGTTAAATCACACCCATCCATGATGACCCCTTTAACCATAAGGTTATAGCATAGCTGCCTTTTTCTGAGTGCTGTACTGATTCAGTGAAATTATGTCAGATCCTTACCATACTTCCAAAGACACAATTTGAAGTACATTCCTCCTTATACTTGCCCACTTTAGTCCTGAGGGAGCAGGTTTATGTTGTCTTTCTTGTTACCACCAGAGGGCACCCTTTATCCTTAGACACACTAAGTTGGTGTCTTCATTGACAGCTTGACCAGATATCACAGACCAGATACGGAAATATAATTGTAAGCATTCAGCTCCTCTCTCAAGATTTGGAAATAGAAATATGAGTTAATTTGTAATTTACTAGGAGGCAGATGCATCAAGAAACAAAAAAGGAAGAAAAGAGACAGGTAAACTAAATGCCAATAAATCTTATTAATAAGCAAAGCACTGGCGTTCACACCCCATGTCCTGGTTCTACCACATGTCACCTTCTCACTTGGGCTCAGCTGGAGGCCTCTTCTTGCTGAGACCAAGGAGGGTTGTTCAGATTTCCTGGGTACACGTGTATACACAATCTTTCAATAAAACTTCTATTAAGTAAGGCAATTAAATAAGCTTCACTGAGGGGTAATGCAAACCCAGGGTTCTAACTTCAAAGCGTCAATGCTCTCTTCTTTGTTATCTTTCTTTCATATGCAGACAGAACCATAGTTCTGTATAGTCTCATCAGCTTTATTGTTGGTTTGATTTTTTAGAATAGTTTAGCTCTTGACCAATCACACTGCACATGGTTTATCTGCTTTGTCCTCAGAGTGGATAAAGTAAAATGCATTTTTCCCATTTAAAGAAACAGTTTGAACAATATGGTGAGTAGGTAGATTAGATGAGCCTGCCAGAAAGCCAGTCGGATTTAGTCAGAATAATTTCTAGATCCATATGACGCTGGGCTCTTGAGCTGCACTTCTATCCAAAGGTTCTTACCAAAGTCAGAGGCGTTGTAAGCTACTTAGCACCATGAAAATAAAACGTCGATGCAGGAAAAATTACAGCAATTATGAAATTAAGAGGGCCAGCGTGACCATGTGCTGGGCCAGGCTGGTATGATAGTTATTTATTCCATCACCTTAGCCTTTCCGCATTTGCTTTGTGGGAGTACTTCAAGCACAGCATTTTCATCCTTAATGCCATGGCCCCTTAGAAATGGGCTCCATGGGGCACTGAATCAAAAGAAATCCTTCTGCAGTGCAAGGGGGACAAAATGTCCCATGCAAAACTGATGCTTAGAGGAACACCAGTTCTTAGGTGAAATGATGTAGATAGAGGGGGACATGTTTAAAATACTGAGGGACCTATTTTACATTGATAATCTACATGGTCATGAATACCTCAATGGATGCTGCTTTCACAGTTATATCTCACTGGCTTGAAATGGAATTCCAGGGTAAGAAGGCGCATGCCAGAGACAAAGAGAAAGAATTAACACTGATTGTTAATATTGTCTGTGCCCCCTTTGCACTAGGTAGATGAACACCAGCACTCAGCATTTTCCCTCCTGTTCCGTTACAGAATGACCTCTATCACCTGAAAGAAAATTAGTAGTGTGCAGGAAAAATATTTTTTAATGATCTTGAAGAAAGGTTAATTACCTTAACTGTTCGATTCTTCCAAAACCCCTTTTAAATTCCCTTTGCTGCTGCACCTTATTTGTCAGATATTTACATCCAAACGATTGCTCTTTTCTTTAAAAGAACTCACCTTTTTTAGGTTAGAACTTGACAGAGCTTTCATTTATCGTATTATACAGGATAAGATCCACAATATCTTCAAAGTATGTTGATATTCTTTTCATATTTACCTTAAATATGAAGATACATTTAAAGCTGTCTCTAAAAAGGTATTCCCACTCATTCACTTGATAGATAAGATATTCAATTGATACAAACTATTCCTTCTAAGAGGGAATCTTACTTTATTTTCTGTATCCAATTATTTGTTTTCCCCTAATGTGCTTTTAAAAAAATCTTGGTTGTGATTATTTTTATTATATTATAGGAGTCCCTAGTAGCAGTATTTTACAATGAAATTTTCAAGCAACTTATGTGTACCAATGAAACAGGAATTTTAGGGGTAAAACAGGACAGGTTTAGGAAATTTTAGAAATGTTGGAAATTAAGGGGACCTGGAGGAAGCACAGGGCTGCAGAGCAGCAGAAAGTATATTTCCATAGAATGGGGGAGCTGGAAAGCTGCAACAGGTACATTTCCATAGAATGGGGGAGCTGGGAACAGCAAAAGGTCCATATTTACAGAATAAAAAGAAGGAAGCCCTTCATTCAGAGGGAGAGGAAGAAAGCCCAAAGGGAATAGGAAAATAATAAGGAAGGAGGGGGGGGGGTAGGAGAGAACCTCACATGTCCCATGTGAGGTTGGACCTTAGAGCCCAGGAGTTACTATAGTAACCAGTCTAAGGGAATAGTGACCAATCAGAGAGGATATCAAGGCACCAGGGTCTGCAGCCTTTATAAGCCATAGGGAAAAGGAACTCAGTGGGACCCTTTCCCCCTCCCCACATGGGAGTCCATTCTGTGGGACTCTTTCCTTCTCCCCACGTGGGAGTCTGTACTTGTTCTTCAATAAATCTCCCCATTTGCTATACCACTTTCTGTCCGTGGATTCATTCTTTGATTCCGGCGGACAAAGAATCCGGGCTCTAGCTCAAAAATTCCGTATCACCAGCAAAATGTTTTACTAGGCAGTTTTACCACTGAAGTGCTTTGAGCAGTAAATCTCTGTTCCCACAGTGCAAATCCAGCTCTCTATTGGTCAAAATACGAAAATATTAATTCTATTTACCCTTTGATCTACATTTCTATTTCTTGCCTTCTTCAGGGCATTTTTAACATAAAATTCTTCTATCTAAAGGTGCATAGGTTTTACCAGATCAGGTTCCTGGACAAAAACTTTCTATATCGTATTAAAAGGACCCACATAAATTAAAGAATGAGACTGTGGGTTATCAAGTTCTGTGTTCTACGTAATACCAACCATCTAAAATTCTTCAGATTTTTGACAATCCAGATGATTGGCAGCATGAAGGAAAAACCTCTGAAAAATTGAGGTTTTTCAGTTTTAGTATAATTTTCGATTATACTAAATCGATCTTTCAGTTTTAGTATACTTTTCACCATCAATCAATTATTTAGTCATCATCATTATAATCTTTCTTAAATATACATTGACCACTGATCAAGTTATAACACTCTAGCAGGCATTAAGGACATAACCAGGGTAGGCAAAAGTAGGTTTACAGTTGCTTGTATGGAAAAACACATGCAGGTTATGATCATTACAGAATCTTTATTACTCTGTGTTTTGTGTCCTCACAACTGTAAAGCTACTTTTGCCCACCCTTGTAGATTGAGTTATTTTTTTCTGGGACTTTACTGTTCCTGAGAGGATACTGGATATATTGAGGAAAACATAAATCAATTTCAGTTAACACATGATGCAGAACAGAAAATGCATTTTATGAGAGTTCAGAGTTAAGAGAATTTGGGGAGACCATTCTTCTTGAGTCTATTGTATTTCTGTTCAAGCAGAGGCCTGGACATAGCAAGCAGCCTTAGAAGGTAGAAATAGTGTGTCCCTCAGCGCAATGGGCAGGCGAGTGTGCTTCCCAGTATAATAATGATCGATAATGCTCCTCTCTAGGCAAAGATTAGTCAGAGTTGCTTACAATCCATATAGAAAATTGGGGTTGCCTAAGTTCAGGGTTCTACAACTGTGATGCATACCTGCTACATTCAAAGCATCCCCCTGGGCCATTTCATTTCATCCTGTAAAATTTGAGCCACAAGGGAACTGACATGAATATGAAACTCATACTGTTTTCATCTACTATCCTATGTCTGTAAGTAATAATATCCTATGTCTCTGACCCAGGAATCTTGTGTTTTCTGCCACTACTTATGATATTGTGACAGACACATTTGTGAGCTTACAAGTGGAACAAAAACTTAGAGTTTTCACAATCCCCGACAGAGTTGTTTTAGAAAAAAGAATCTGAACATTTTAATGACATCTTACATGTAAATAAATCTTTCCTGGACTTTGGCACATTCCTGGCCATGAATAAATTTTAATTAGCTAGAATTTAGGATTCCATCAATCCCTGTGTAGCAAATGAAGGGGGAGGTGGTATAGATAAAGGTGTAATTAGATAATTTGTCCCATGATATTGAATGTAATAGGGTACACACATGTAAAAGAAAAAGGAATTGACCCTGGCTGGTGTGGCTCAGTTAGTTGGCTATTGTCCTGTGCACCAGGAGGTTGCTGGTTTGATTCCCAATCAAGGGCACATGCCCAGGATGCTGGCTTGATATCTGGTGGGGGATGTGCAGGAGGCAGCTGATCATTGTTTTGCTGTTTTGCTCTCACATCAATGTTTCTCTCTCTTCCTCTCCTTTCCCCTTTCTCTAAAAATCAATAACTATTTTTAAAAATAAAGGAAAAGGGATTGGAAAAGTTGGGCAACTTCAAAAGGTATGCTTACTTTTCTATTTCACCTGGGTTATACGAATATAACCCATGATGAATATCTCTCATTTCTTTGCTGAAAACTTTGTATGAATAATGATTTTTTATTGGATATCTTATGGTAACTTAGATTATCACTCCATACATTTATTCTCCTATTAGACTTTTGACTAGCAGTGTTAGATAACCTTGTTTCAGTGTGTACATGAAATGTGTACATGCAGCATAGTTTTGAAATGATGGCAACCAGTACTGAAGAGAGCTGCCTATTAAGAGATTTAATCACGGAGATGCTTATGTTCAATAAAAGTTATCAAAAGGCATTATCATAATGAGGAGCTTTAGTGCTCCTCAAATGCAACACCTAATGAATTATGCGGAGCTATTTTTGAACTACAATGCAACACTAAATTAGGTTCTTCTTTTGTAAAAAAATTAAAGCATAATCAGAATCAGATACTAGTCTCTACTCATTTCTAATTTCTACAATGCTGTCTTGATTTTGTAAACCTACAGACATTGTCTTTCCTTTACTCTCTTTTCCTGTTTTAATGCCATCTTACATCAGTTTCACTTTTTCTTTTCTTTTTTTTTCTAGCACTGGCTTATGAAACCAACTGGCACTGGTAATGATCCTTCCCGGTGGAACCCAGCAAATGCTGTTGCCATTTCTCTTAAGCCAGACTAGTCTCGCAAACATACTGCCTCCACTTAGTGAAAATAAAAGGGAAGCACAGAAAGAGGAGATCATGCATATCTTAAAATAACAGCAGCCATATGACAGTTTCAGGCCTGTGCTGGGAGAATTTGCATATATCCCATTAAGTCTCCCTGAGCTTCACTTTCAAATTTTGATGTTGCCAGTCAATTTGCAGAGGTCAATACTTCCTTTTTCTAAATGCAAGTTTTCTTATAATTGTACCTCAATAACTGACAACTGGCCCTGACAAAAAAAGACAAGAAAGACAAGTGTTTGCTGCAGGAAAACATCAATATATGGCATTTCGCAGACAGAAATGCTTCTGAAAGAGACTGCTATTTTTGGACCATTAACATCAAGTCAAGGTTTCAAATGATAAATCCAATTAGAGTGGAGTTGACTAAGTGATCTAAAATAGTGTGCATTAGGAGCAATGTACAAGCATGGAGTTCATTAACTGGCAGTATCAATGTGATCACCTTTTAGTAACACAATCAATTTGCTGGTCTTTGAATAGTAGTGATGGTCAGACTAAATTAAATTTAATGTACATTGATCAAGTGATTTACAGTATCTAGATTTACAGTATCTCAGAATAAAGAATGATGACTTTTCAAGTATTCCTGGAGCAAGGAGAAGAATAAATCTAAAATGGGCCAAGTAAGGTGAAGAAACTTGCTTTTTGTTTGCTTCCAAGTTTTACGATAGTTCTTTTCCTGAAGTCTGCAAAAAATGTCAGACTAATCGAAATCCTGTGGACTCCACAGATACTACAGGCTTGAATGCTGCATTGGCAAATTGGTATTCCATTTGCATTCCCATCAAAGCCTTTAAAGTTTATATTGCTGAATTCCTACTGACAGGTGCTATGCAAGCAGCCCTATTATGATATGCTGAAATAGTCATTGTCGCTTAATAAGGAAACCATGAAGATTCAAAGATAGGAAAAGCAAAACAGTTTAAATTTATTACAAGCACATCAGAATTCTTCCATTTTCAACTCTTCCCTTAATGTATGATATATGAATAAAAGAATAATGGTAAAGATCTTATCTGAGGTGGCCACATGTGTCATATTCAGACACACTTTTGAATGTTATACTTTTTTTTTCTCCAGAGCTGTTGCCTATTTGCATAAGATTTGCTGATCACTATCATAGCCACATCCTATATTTCACAATCTGGCTCTTTGATGATTGAGGGATGGGGAGTGGATTTTGAGGACTAATGGAAATCCGTTTGATATGTTTATGCTCTATAAAATAAATCAACTTCCTAGACTTCACCAGCAATTGGTACAATTCAGAGTTAGAACAGATTATATGCTGGAAATATTAAACAATAATAAATTTTAAAAATTCTACCAAATATAATACCTCTCTTAATTGAGAATACTTTTTATTTTATTTTTATTTCTTTACTTTTTATTGTTTAAAGTACTATATATGTCTCATTTTTCCCCCATTGATCCCTCCTTGGCCACTCTCATGCCCCAGGATAAGAAAGCCAACTGCATGGGAGAATACTTTTAAAAAGCTCCTTGGTGTTACATACAGTAGTCTTTCAAGCGCCAGAATTGACTGCTATTCTGTTAGGCAGGGCTAGGGGGTGCCATAACCTTACAGCTGAGTGAAACCTGGACTCCCCCTCCCCCCCCCCCCCCCCCCCCCAGAATGAAAACCTTGGCAAAGAGGTAAGGGGTTTGTGTGTGTGTGTGTGTGTGTGTGTGTGTGTGTGTGTGTGTGCGCGCGCGCGCGCATTGTGCTGTGTTTGTACTGTGTTTGAGTATGCACACATACATAGGTTTCTTTCCACTTTGGTAAGGCCCCATAAAGAATACATTTTTAGCAAGGATATTTGCAACTGTTGATTTTTACAGAGTATGTTGATACTTCAAAACTTTCCAAATTTTTAAACATGTGAATGTCATATCTTTGAAGAACTATTGATGTTATTTTTCCTTAAATGAATATGTATTTCTCAAAATTTTAAGATAGGATGTTTTTAGAATAATTGAAGTTCTAGACAGTAAGTATGCCATTAAAATTATTGTTATATTTTATTAGTCAGCCAACTGTGTTTAGGTCAATCTATTAATATTTTATTTTAGATACAGAAAAATTCCATTACTTAAGTTTCTAAATTTCTCACATGTCAGGTAACTAAAATATTTTTGGTAAAAATCATGGTTTGTTAAGTTAGAAAACATTGTAACTAATATTGACCAACTATCATTGTTATTTTTACCTCTTCAGAAGTACTGATATCATTTATAAATTTTGATATTTTGATTGCAACACTTACTTAGTGGCATTTTTCCTAGTCTAGTAATTAATTAAAGCAGAGTGTTTGGGAAAAGCCTATATAATAAAACCTCCTTATTTATATTTTTAGACTCAGATTTAGAGTTCATTGAAAAGCTTGGATCCTGATGCTTTCTTTATGGGCATATTTTAAGTTTCTTGTAAGGCCGCTTTTATTTATTTATTTATTTACTAGAAGCCCGGTGCATGAAATTCGTGCATGGCGGGGGGTTGTCCCTCAGCCCAGCCTGTACCCTCTCCAATCTGGGACTCCTGGAGGGATGTCCGACTGCCCGTTTAGGCCCGATCCTGGTGGGATCGGGCCTAAACGGGCAGTCGGACATCCCTCTCACAATCCAGGACTGCTGGCTCCCAACTGCTTGCCTGCCTGCCTTCCTGATTGCCCCTAACCGCTTCTGCCTGCCAGCCTGATCACCCCCTAACTACTCCGCTGCCAGCCTGGTTGATGCTTAACTGCTCCCCTGCCAGCCTGTTTGCCCCAACTTCCCTCCTCTGCCAGCCTGGTCACCCCTAACTGCCCTCTCCTGCAGGGTTGATCACCTCCAACTGCCCTCCCTTGCAAGCCTGGTCCCTCTCAACTGCCCTTCCTTGCAGGCCTGGTCCCTCAAAACTGCCCTCCCTTGCAGGCCGGGTGCCTCCCAACTGCCCTCTCCTGCTGGCCATCTTGTAGTGGCCATCTTGTGTCCACATGGGGGCAGGATCTTTGACCACATGGGGGCAGCTATATTGTGTGTTGCAGTGATGATCAATCTGTATATTACTCTTTTATTAGATAGGATAGAGGCCTGGTGCACGGGTGGGGGCCAGCTGGTTTGCCCTGAAGGGTGTCACAGATAAGGGTGGGGGTTTCCTTGGGGTGTGGGGCGGCCTGAGCGAGGGGCCTGTGGTGGTTTGCAGGCCGGCCACGCCTCCTGGCAACCCAAGGGGAGGCCCTGGTATCTGGAATTTATTTTCCTTCTACAATTGAAACTTTGTAGCCTTAAGCGGGTGAGCCCGGCCAGGGTGTGCAGAAAGCTTTGATTCCCCTGTTGCCACCGGCAACCCTGGCCTGCTCTCTCAAGCTCCATTCTGCCGCTATTTGTTTGAATTTGTTTACCTTCTATAATTGAAACTTTGTAGCTTGAGTGGAGGCTTAGACCTGCAACAGCTATGGAAAGCTTGGCTTGCTCTGTTACCTGGGAAACCTTGCTCTCTGTGGCTGTAGTCATCTTGGATTGGGGTTAATTTGCATACTCGCCCTGATTGGCTGGTGGGCGTGGCTTGGCTGGTGGGCGTGGCTTATGTAGCGGAGTGATGGTTAATTTGCATATTACCATTTTATTAGAGAGGATTTAGTCTTTATTGATTAAGGTATTACATGTGTCCTTATCCCTCCATTATCCCCCCACCCCCGCACTCATGCCCTCACACCCCTGGTGTCTGTGTCCATTGGTTAGGCTTATGCATGCATACAAGTCCTTTGGTTGATCTCTTCCCCTCACCCCCACCCTCCCCTACCTTCCCTCTGAGGTTTGATGGTCTGATCGATGCTTCTCTGTCTCTGGAGCTGTTTTTGTTCACCCG
Source organism: Cnephaeus nilssonii (assembly GCF_951640355.1). Lineage (NCBI taxonomy): Eukaryota > Metazoa > Chordata > Mammalia > Chiroptera > Vespertilionidae > Cnephaeus > Cnephaeus nilssonii. The sequence goes on along the minus strand of NC_137078.1, from coordinate 46,186,703 downwards.
TTTATGTTGTTCATTATATTCCACAAATGAGTAAGATCATGTGATATTTATCTTTCTCTGACTGGCTTATTTTGCTTAGCATAATGCTCTCCAGGTCCATCCATGCTGTTGCAAATGGTAAACATTCCTTCTTTTTTAACACAGCGTAGTATTACATTGTGTAGATATACAACAGCTTTTTAATCCACTCAACTGCTGATGGGCACTTAGGCTGTTTCCAAATCTTAGCTATTGTAAATTGTGCTGCTATGAACATAGGGGTGCATATATCCTTTCTGATTAGTGTTTCTAGTTTCTTGGGATATATTTCTAGAAGTGGGATCACTGGGTCAAATGGGAGTTCCATTTTTATAAGATGGGAAACCATGAAAATATTAGAGGAATCCACAGGCAGCAAAATCTCAGACGTATGCCGAAACAATATCTTCACTGATACCGCTCCTAGGGCAATGGAAACTAAAGAGAAAATAAACAAATGGGACTACATCAAATTAAAAAGCTTTTGCACAGCAAAAGAAACCATCAACAAAACAACAAGAAAGCCCACTGCATGGGAGAACATATTTGCCAATGTTATCACTAATAAGGGTAAGGCTGCTTTTAAAGGAATTTTAAGGAATACAGTCATCTTTTTGTTTAAATCTTCTTCGTTTACTAACTTGTTTTGGGTTGTTGTTAATCTTCACCTAAGGATATATTTTTCCATTGATTTTTAGAAAGAGTTAAAGGGAGGGGAAGGAGAGAATGAAGAGAGAGAGAGAGAGAGAGAGAGAGAGAGAGAGAGAGAGAGAGAGAGGAGAGAGAGAGAGAGGGAGATCAATGTGAGAGAGACACATCGATTGGTTGCCTTCTGCACACGCTCTGACCAGGGCCTCGGATCAAACCTGTAACCCACATATGTGCCCTTGACCAGGAATCAAACCCATGATTCTTGAGTGTGCAGGCCGATGCTCTAATCATTTGGAACACTGTCCAGGGCTATCCACTAACTTTTAAAGACAAATTCTGAATCAAATATTTGCTGAGGAATAAATGCCTTTTTACATTGGTTGACTTAGGTTTAGAAAAGCATATGAAATTCCTTCAAAATTCCAGCTCTGTGATAGACCAGATGAATACAGAGTGAGTGAATGTCAATTCCTACTCATGGGAAGCTCTGTCTAATCTTTCCCACATACTGAAGATAGAATGTGGACCCAAAATAGGTTGAATTTCATAAGCCCAGAGAAAAGCATCCCCAAGTTACTTTACTTGGCAATAAATAAGTTAAATAGCCCTACACCCATTTCATAAATAAAAAAGATATGGGCTTACTCATCTATAAAGTCAGTCTATTTAGTACTTCTGAGAGGAATACTATTTTGTATATCATCAATTGTTTCAACTTCTGGGAAGTCTTCTCTCAGGCTTAGTATTGGGGGGGTGTGTGTAATTATTTAACTAATTAATTTAGCAAATCATTAATGAGGAGTTAAAAATATGTCAGTCACTGCACATCAGCTGGAGAGATAGGCTGGTCCCTACTTTAATGGAACCCACACTTTAGTTCGGAAAATGAAGAATTCTAGAGAAAATTAACAATGTACACCTTTCAGTAAACAAAACAGGCTAAGGAGATGGTGTGAAGGTATTTCAAACGAAAATTGCCTGACCTATATTCTTTAACATGAAGGCCACATGATAAGAAAAAGAAGATAAAAAGTGTGATTAAGCATTACAGTTGGAATCACCTAAAGTTAACACGAAATTCCTGATTAGGTTCAGAAGAATTATCAAATTACAGGTTCTTAGGGAACTCTTAGTGCTAAGCAGATTATGTTTTCACTGACCAGTCTAGAGCAGGACCTTTCCCTAAACTTTTTTGCAACTATTATGACTCTCAAAATTGTTAGCATATTCAAGGGCATCAATAAATATTTCCAACTGACATTTGTAGCTGAAATAATGTTTTCCTGACATAATTAAAATAAGCTTTTGAGATATATATACTATTAGATGTAATACTTTAAACAATAAAAAATATTTAAAAAATAAAAAATAAGCTTTTGAAAGAAAGTCTCAAATATGTAAACTTTGACATTCAGGTTCTCTTAAAACTTGTTTTTTTCTAATCACTAATGCCCTTTCTAAAATGTAGTTATTTGGATATGGTGTTTGTGAATGGGTGTGTGTACTTGCTGAATTGTGTGTGTGAAAGTGATTGAAGAGGTCAGCGAGGGTGCCCTATCTCCAGGTCAGTTTTTACAGCTATTCAGCCCTTGCCAGTCAGAAGGTGATGGATGACTTCAGGAATTGAACTCTGACCCTCACTGGGAGAACATGCTCCCTGTCAGAAGGATCTCAAAGGATTCCCATTACCCTTTAATTTAAAAGACTCTTAAAATTACTTATAATTTTTGCCTTAGGTAATGAAAACTTCCTTTTCAGTTTAGAATAAGTTAATAGCAAAATGATGTGTACTTCAAATAGTCACTTATGTCATAAAATTACTATCTTATTTAGATAATATTAATATTTTTAGCCAAAAGTACTAATTGCCACCCAATTATTATCAAAATAATTGACCAAATTAATCTAATGTATACAATTTATTTGTAACACTGAACAACTCTTGGAGAAGACAAAGCATATTGTGATAGAAAAAAAATTGTACTGAATTGTTTTTAAGAACATACACAAAAGCTATGTATAATACATGAACCCCTTGGAAAAAAATAAGTATATATGAACACAAGCTCAGTCAGCATTAGCATGTAGTTAACTGATTCCCCCCAAAAATAACTAAAGGTTTGATTATTTTAGTCTCATGTCAATGCTGTCTTTTGCTGCAATGTATTATATTATAATGAAATAAGCCTGCAAAATAAAATCCCAAACCCCAAATATAGCCCCCAAAGATTCTTCTAAGATACTTGCCAATACATAAGATATGCCTAGTTCAAGTGGACATGTATAATCAATGGGAAAATTATTAAACTTCAGAGGAAATTATGTTAAAATATTGTAAAACAGTGCATATGCTGAATCTACCTCAGTTCAGGTTATTTTTTTTTCTATGATGTGTGGACCAGCTAACACTAAAATTGACATTTTTATATAAGACCATTTTAGAACATGATGAATTTTAAAAGCAAAAATTAGCATCGTTTCTTATTTCACAGAAGTTATCAGATATTAGAATGCTTTTAGCACTATGTCTGGGTGACCTGATTATGACAGATTTATTTTCCTTATAAATTGCTTTTAAAGATAAATATAAGCCATTTGGAAAGAGATTTATCCTTTTCAAAATCAAAAACTCTAGCTACAAGGAAAAGCTAGCAGTTGAAATAAAAGCTGCACTTAAATATTCAACACTCAATAAAGGGCAGGGTGAAGTTAAGTCTCTATATAATCAGAAAACATGAGATTGTACCAAAAAATTATTCAAGAAGAATGGGAAGGTTAAGAGAGGAGAAATGCATAAATCTTACAAATTAAACCTCAGGAACACAATTCAAGAAGAGATTGAAGCAACATTTTTTCACATATATTGTATTAAGTGCATAGCTTAATTAAATCATGCTTTCAGTGGTTTAATTTGGTATTTCATTTCCAAACAATGATCAAAATAAAAGATACTATGTTATTGTCCTTATGTTTGTAAATATACTTCTTTGTAAATTTATTGATGTCATCCCTTTTACCCATCATTCTCTCTTTTACCCTTTATACTTAGCATGTGGTGATAACTTCCACTAGTGCATTTAAAAATGCTAATAAAGTATTATTTAGTATTTGACAGTATTGTATCAGTAATGTTTTATTTTTTAATATGTTTTTATTAATTTCAGAGAAGAAAGGAGGGGAAGAAAGAGACTGAAACATCAATGATGAGAGAGAATCATTGATCGGCTGCCTCCTGCACACTTCCTACTGGGGATTGAGCCCGCAAACCCAGCATGTGCCCTTGCCAGGAATCCTGCAGTCCATAGGCTGATCCAGGTAGAGCTTATCAGTAATGCTTTATATAGCATTTCTGGGAATACAGCTCTAGGTGGAGCAAGGTGCATTAAAAGTCTGAGAGTGGTGTTCCTTGGAGGCATGCATGCAGAGTATTTGTGGTCAGTTCTGATGTATCTAATAAAATGACAGTGCTTAGCTTTCAGCAGTTGCTATTAAAGGCTGATTTAATGAGTGCTACTTCTCAAGAAGAACACAGGTTTTCCTATCCCTGTCTATACTGTAACGTATAATAACACCTTCTTATCACTTTTTGTTTGGTAAATATCATGTTATTAATAAAATCATTACCAGCCTGCATATTTTTTGACATATCTATGTAAGAGGTCTTGTGCTAGGTACTAAAGTGGTTGGCAGATAACCCTTGCATTCTTTCATGCTCAATGTTTTACTGTTGGGATGACCTGGTTTCAATCCTGCCAATTGTACTTGAAAGATACTGAGATAGCAAAATTGGAGGCAGCTAAAACTGTGAGTGAGGTATAGGAAAAAAATTTTGCTGTCATTTTCTTTCATCTTTGCTTTTTCACCTCTCCCCCCTCAATATAGGAAATATACTCCAGATGTGGGATACCTACTGAAATAACCAAAAATGATGTTTTGTCCTTTTTATTTAAAAATAGGGTAGACAGGCTATGATTATCTTTTATTTGCTCTTAGGTAAGTACACAAAGATATGTATACCGTTTTCCCAAAAATTTCCCTTGTTCAAAACTTCTCTCTTTGAAAACTGTCAAGAAATCATAGAATTGTTGTGTTCTTTTTCCCTCTCTGAAAATATAGAGTAATTTTCCTTTAGTGTCCTAAATGAAGTAAGAAAATTATAATTGAAATTAAATCTGTCTCAAATGATGGAACAGAGCTAAGTTTGCATGTGACCAACATCTTCAATTTCTAGCCCAGGGTGAAGACCATAAATTATCCAAAACCTCCCCCCTTGGATGAGTTCCCAGAATAAAACTTAGAATTAGGCTGTGGGTAAGGAAGGTTTCATAGGTGTAAAGGCTCTACAGTTACAGGGATCTGAATCTTGCGTAAGGCCATCCTATAAACATTTTAATTTATGAACAAAGAGCCTTGAGTTTTTGTTTTGTACTTGGTCCTGCAAATGATATAGCCAGCAGGTTGTGGGTTGTGGTAGAAACTCTTTGCATCAGTTTAGGTTCTAAATGCTTATAAAACAAGGACATTCCACCATCAGCAAAAGACTAGAGTAGAAATGGTATCTTAATAACTGAATATTGATGATAGTGTTTTAGACACAAACAGAACTTGTGGACCTCTGTTTATTGATTTCCTGAATTTACTTTCTCATTCAAATTGAAATAATTAAAATGAAGCCTGCCTTTTATTTTGGCTAATTCTAAAGCAACCTTTCCTTCCTGTTAAGCCTTTCTCTTTGGGTGCTTTTTTTTCTGCTTTCTCTGAAAATAAGCAAATTTTCAGAAGAGGGAGATACACCTGACCTATTAAAAAAATAGGAATAATAGTAGTATATAGTATACATCTATTTTATTGCTTATGAGGATTAAATGGGATAATGCATGCCAAATTTTAACAAGTTTGGGCACATATTAAGTTTCAATACATTTAACAATTTTTGAATCATTAAATTCTACTTCAATGTGAATCATTTATATGTACATATGTTATATGAAGTAAAATAACTGGATACAAAAATGTTAAAGTGTCATATTAATAATACTTTTATTAATCATCTTTTTTTTTTACTTATCTTTTACTACTAGCATTACATAAGTGTTGCACTGTATTTCCTTTTCTCCTTCATTTGAAGTCTTTTAAATAAATAACGTTTTAGAATAATTATTTTATTTGGACAAATCTTTTCCTGGTAGTTTCTCTCTTTTCAAGGTTCTACATTTTTTGTCTTCTTCAAATAAAACATGTAAAATGAAGCTAAAATATGGAAAAGTGTGCTTAATATTTTTTTATATTCATAGCTTGAAACTAAATATAGAACTAGCTTCAATATATTAAGTCAATCTACTGGTTATTTCTATGAATCATAAAAATACCATTTTAAGAATTTTACTTTAGATCACAAAGAATTGATAACATTTTCCTTGCGAAATGAGATTTACATCCCCTTTTCCAAGCAAATGAATATGGAAAATAGTGCAGGAGAGCGTGGTTGGCAGAGATTCATGGAAAGCAGCTATGCATTTTTTCTCAGGCCTCCAAAGGGGAAATGTTAACAAGGAGCTGTAAGGTAGCAGAGAAATCCTAATGAAGTTCATTTCCCACCAGTCAAAGAGATGAACATTTTAGGAGGCCCTGCAATCGATCACTAGGCTTATTAAACATTAACACATCTTTCTCACTTTCTTCATTAGAGATTTTGCAAAGTAACTAAGAACGTGACTGCGCCAATGAGTCAAATTCTTTCAAGTATCAAGACAGGCATCAGTAATGATGTTTGATATTTCCTTATAATGTACTAGAGGCCCAGTGCATGAAATTCATGCACTGGGGTTGGCGGGGGGGGGGGGGGGCTCAGCTCAGCCTGTGCCCTCTCTCAGTCCAGGACCCCTCAGGGGATGTCCACCTGCAGTCTTAGGCTTGCTCCCCAGAGGGAGAGGGCCTAAGCTGGCAGGTGGACATCCCTCTCACAGTCTAGGACCCCTCGCTCCTTACTATCCGCCTGCTTACTGCTCCCTACCGCTCAGTTCGCTGCTCCTTAGTGCTGCTGTGGAGGATTTTGGCACCACCGCTGCACTTGCCAGCCATGAGCCTGGCTTCTGGCTGAGTGGTGCTCCTCCTGTGGGAGCGCACTGACCACCAGGGGGCAGCTCTTACATTGAGCGTCTGCCCCCTGGTGGTCAGTTCATAGAGACCAGTCATTCCACCATTCAGTCGATTTGCATGTTAGGGTTTTGTTATATAAGATAGGAAATTGAATGTGAACTGTAAATGAAAAAATAAAATTTTAAAAAGAACCAAATAAAATTTTAGATCTGAAAGTTTTTTAATATATATATATTTTATTCTTACCTGAAGATGTTTTTAAAATTGATTTTTAAAGAGAGAAACATCCATGTGACAGAGAAATATCGGTAGGCTGCCTCTGCACCTGCTGACCCAGCAGGATCTAACCTAAACCTAAGTATGTGCCCTAACCTAGAATACAACAGGAAATCCTTTGGTGTACAGATTGAGACTCCAACCAATTGAGCCACCTGGCCAGGACAGATTTGAAAAAAAAAAATTAATGTACCTCTAGGCCCTGGTTGGTGTGGATCAGTAGTTAGAGTGTCCTCCCATGCACCAAAGGGTCATGGGTTCAATTGCAGGTGAGGGCACATACACAGGTTGTGGGTTCCATCCCTGTCAGATTGCTTGGGCAACTTATTGATACTTCTCTTTCTCTTTCCCTCTCCTTTCCTCTCTCTATCAATGAATAAAAACACATATCCTTAGAGGAGGACTTAAAAAGAAAAAAATGCTGGTTTGGTTCAGTGGATAGTGCTTCTGCAGGCGGACTGAAGGGTACAGGGTTGGATTTTGATCAAGGGCCCATAACTGGGTTGCAGGCTCAATCCGGGGCTCTGGTAGGGGATTCACCAAGAGGAAATCAATTGATGTCTCTCACATTAGTTTCTGTCTTTCTCCCTTCCTTCCACTCTCTCTAAAAAAAAAAAAAAAAATCAATGGAAAAATGTCCTCAGGTGAGGATTAACCAAAACAAACAAACAAACAAACAAACAAACAAACAAACACCTATCCCCAGTGTGATAATTGAAGGAGCATATGAAGTATTTGTTGAATGAATGGGAAGGGATGGTACTTCACTTTCTAACTGTTTTAACAACTCTGCAAGCCAGAGGGTTTATCTTTATTTTAATTTTTATTGATTGATTATTTTAGAGAGAGGAAGGGAGCGAGAGAAACGCCAGTGTGTTGTTCCACTTATTATGTGCTCTTTGGTTGCTTCTTGTCTGTGCCCTGACCAGGAATCCAACCCACAACTTTGTTGTATCAGGAGGAGGTTCTAACCCACTGCGCTGTGGGCTGCCTGTCAGGGCCCCTCAACAAAACCCCTCTGGTTGCCCTGGGCCTGCTGTGGGCTGGAGCTCCTCTGCCACAGCAAAGGTTTGGGTTCCATTCTGTCAGGGCACCTACTTAGGTTTCGGATTTGATCCCTGCTGCTGAGGAAGTGACTGACGACTGTTGAGGTCCGTGAGCTCTATGTTATTTGGTGGGGAGCTGGGGTTCCATTGCCAATATGGCCGACACCAATCCCCACTACCCCCGCTCCTCCATCGAGGACGACTTCAACCATGGCAGCTGCGTGGCCTCCGCCAGAGTACACATCCGCATGGGTAGGTTGACTTTTCCACGGCTCACCCAGCCCAGCTGCTGCACAGTCGCCACCGGGAGGCAGATTTCCCGGTTCCCAGGGAGAGCAACCTCCGTGCCGGACTCCCAGGGAGAGCGGGGTCCCGGAGGGAAAGCACTTTGCTCTGCCTCCCCTTGGGGCTCCCGGGCTGGAGCACCTGTCTTGTGCTCAGAGGGGCGAGCCGCCCCAGGGATGCCTCCTAGCTGGGTGCTGAGAAAATGAAACTGGAGCCCTTCCTCCTTGAACCCTGTCATCTTCAGTGTAGAAAGGGACAGATGAAAGCCTCAGTAGCCATACTGGGGCATGCTGCACATGCAGCCTGCTAAGCGGTCGTGATGTTACGGTATTCTGGACAATTTGCATATTCCTTTATTATTAGTACTAGAGGCCCGGTGCACGAAATTCGTGCACGGAGGTCCCTCAGCCCAACCTGCACCCTCTACAATCCAGGAGCTCTCAGGGTTGTCCTACTGATGGCTTAGGCCCACTCCCCATGGTTCTCTGCTCTCTGCAGGGCCTGGAGGTTTCCCTGCAGCCATGGAGATGAAGTCCCCATGCCCTGCTGTCTACTCTCTGCCTGCTGCTGCCATGCGCCATGCAAAGGAAGCCCCAATGCCCTGCAGTGTGCTCTGTCTGCCAGGCCTGGGGGCTTCGCCAACACGGACACACTAAGGAAGCCCCAATGCCCTGTTGTCCGGGCTCTGTCTGCAGGGCCTGGGGGTGTTCCCACTGTCATCTTGCTAAGGAAGCCCCCAAGCCCTGCTTTCTGGGCTCTGTCTGCTGGACCTGGGGTGTTCCCGCCACCTCTGCTCTAAGAAAGCCACCATGCCCTGCTCTATGGGCTCTGTCTGCAGGCCTAGGGCTTCCCCTCTGCCGCAGTGCTAAGGAAGCCGCCATGCCCTCCTCTCGGGGCTCTGTCTGCAGGGCCTGAGGCAGCGATCAGGAAGCTGTCATGCCCTGTTCTCCCTGCTCTGTCTGCAGGGCCTGGGGCTTCCCGGCTGCTGAGATCAAGAAGCCACCATGCCCTGCTATTCCCCCGCTCTGTCTGCAGGGCCTGGGGCTTCCCGGCTGCCGTGATCCGGAAGCCGCCATGCCCTCCTCTCGGGGCTCTGTCTGCAGAGCCTGAGGCCGCCATCAGGAAGCCGCCATGCCCTGCTTTCCCCGCTCTGTCTGTCTGCAGGGCCTGGGGCTTCCCGGCTGCCCGCGATCCGGAAGCCGCCATGCCCTGCTTTCCCCGCTCTGTCTGTCTGCAGGGTCTGGGGCTTCCCGGCTGCCGCGATCAAGAAGCCGCCATGCCCTGCTTTCCCCGCTCTGTCTGTCTGCAGGGCCTGGGGCTTCCCGGCTGCCGCGATCGTGAAGCCGCCATGCCCTGCTTTCCCTGCTCTGTCTGCAGGGCCTGGGGCTTCCCGGCTGCCGATCGGAAGCCGCCATGCCCTGCTTTCCCCGCTCTGAGGTGACTGGGCGCAGCCATCTTGTGGCTATGGGGGCCGCCATTTTTGTCGCGGATTGATGGTTAATTTGCATATTACTCTATTATTAGATAGGATAGATATTTCTTTATCTCAGACATACTAGCAATCTTGCTAGGATAATGCTCTAAAGAGTAACCACATAACCACCATCACACACAGACAAACACACACACACTCACACACACACACACACACACACACACACCCCTTCGTCAAAGCAGTAGTCATTATTAAGAATAAACACTTATCACATCAGATGCATAGTATTGACTAAAGTCCCAAGGTAGTCTTTGTGATCTTGGTTTTCAAGCTTCTTCTGGAACACTTGGCAACAGCCTCTTTCTGAGTGAGGTGGCAAAGTTTATCCTGACTTACCTAGTGGACATCTTAGGCAAGTGTAACATTCAGTGTGGACAATGTTTTTCTGATGTTTTGGAAACAGTATCCTGTTTGATTTTCAAACGTTTTCAGGAGTCTCATCTATTCTGATTATTGAAATGTCAGAGTATAAATTTTCACTGAGTGACTGATTTCTGTTGGAGGTTGAAATACCTCTTTACAGACTCAGATAAAATATTTTTCCTAAATGCCCTTCATTCTCTTAACTGAATGATAAATTTATACTAACAAATAATTCCGTGTCATCCCATCATCAGATCTTTCTGAGAAGCATAACTAAAGACTTAGTTTGACTAGTTATAAATATAAAAACATTCTGAGCTGAAAATATATTATTATTAAGAAACATTTTTTTCTGCTGAATGAGTTTTCAAAATTCTGCTTTGGGAATGTATGTTCATGTTGAAATGCCTTCTGTCACTCCTTATTTCTCAAAGATCAAATCCAGACTTCTGGGAAGAGTTTTACAATTGGACACTTTTTTTTCTTTATGCTGATTCTTATTAAATGTAAATGCTGGTCAATCAAATCAGCATACTTAATGTACTCAATATATTCTGTCTTCTTTACCTCTATTTTTTGCTTATATCACTTTCCTTGCTTTACTTTTCTTTCTTTTTTAAATTTAATTTTTATTAAATTTATTGAAATGACAGTTAATAAAATTATCTAGGCTTCAAGTGTACAATTCAATGATACATTATTTACATATTGTATTGTGTGTTCACCACCAAAAGTTAAATCTTCCATCACCATTTAACCCCCTTTAACCTCTTCTGCCTTCCCCCAATCCCCATTCCCTCTCGTAATCACCACACTGTTGTCTGTGTCTGAGGCTTTTGGATTGTTTAAATTGTTTTTTTCTTAATCCCTTTACCTTTTTCAACCAGCCTCCAACCCCCCTTCCCTCTGACAGCTGTCAGTCTGTTCTCTGAATCTATGAGTATTTTGTTTGTTAGTTTATTTTGTTCATTAGATTTCATATATAAGTGATATCATATGGACACTTGGGCTGCTTCCAAATCTTGGCTATTGTAAATAATGCTGCAATGAACATAGTGATGCATATATTCCTTTGAATTAGTGTTTTAGAATTTTTTTGATATATTCCTAGAAGTGGAATCACTGGGTCTTAAGGCAGTTCCCTTTTTAACGTTTTTAGGGTGCTCTATACTGTTTTCCACAGTGGCTGCACCAATCTGCCTTCTCACTAACAGTACAAGGGGGTTCTCTTGTCTCTACATCCTCACCAGCACATATTGCTTGTTGATTTATTAATGACTAAAGGTCCAATGCATGAAGATTCGTGCAATAATGGGCCTTCCTTCCCCTGGCTGCAGCACCGCCTTCGCTCTGGCTGGAGCTGCCTTTCCGCCTTCCCACACTGCCCAGAGGCCCGAGCTGCTGGGGCGGTGTGGAATGCCTGCATAGTCTCCCTGGCAACCAACCAAACATCCCGCCCCGCCTCTGGCCGCTTGGTGCCTGGGTATGCAAATTAACCTACCAGGTTTGTTGGGTTAATTTTATTTATTTATTTATTTATTTATTTATTTATTTATTTATTTAAATTTAATAAATCTTTATTGTTCAGATTATTACAATTGTTCCTCTTTTCCCCCCCATAGCTTCCCTCCACCAGGTTCCTGCCCCACCCTCTGCCCTTACCTCCCCGCTACTATCCTCATCCATAGGTGTACGCTTTTTGTCCAGTCTCTTCCTGCACCCCCCACTCCCCTTTTTCCCCAAGAACTGCCAGTCCACTCCCTTTCTATGCCCCTTATTCTATTATATTCACCAGTTTATCCTGTTCATCAGATTTGTTATTCCCTTGGTTTTTAGATTCACTTGTTGATAGATACGTATTTCTTGTTCATAATTTTTATCTTTATCTTTTTCTTCTTCTTCCTCTTCTTAAAGAATACCTTTCAGCATTTCATATAATTCTTGTTTGGTGGTGATGAACTCCTTTAGCTTTTTCTTATCTGTGAAGCTCTTTATCTGACCTTCAATTCTGAATGATAGCTTTGCTGGGTAGAGTAATCTTGGTTGTAGTTTCTTGCTATTCATCACTTTGAATATTTCTTGTCATTCCCATCTGGCCTGCATAGTTTCTGTTGAGAAATCAGCTGACAATCGTATGGGTGCTCCCTTGTAGGTAACTAACTGTTTTTCTCTTGCTGCTTTTAATGTTCTCTCTTTGTCTCTTGCTCTTGGAATTTTAAGTATGATGTGTCTTGGTGTGGTCCTCTTTGGATTCCTTTTGTTGGGGGTTCTGTGCGCTTCCTGGACTTGTAAGTCTATTTCTTTCACCAGGTGGGGGAAGTTTTCAGTCACTATTTCTTCAAATAGGTTTTCAGTATCTTGCTCTCTCTCTTCTTCTGGGACCCCCATAATTCTGATGTTGGTACGCTTGAAGTTGTCCCAGAGGCTTCTTACACTATCTTCAACTTTTTGGATTCCTTTTTCTTTTTGCTTTTCCGGTTGAGTGTTTTTTGCTTCTTTGTATTTCAAATCTTTGACTTGGTTCTTGCAATCCTCTAGTCTGCTTTTAGGTCTCTGTATAATATTTTTTATTTCAGTCAGTGTATGCTTAATTTCTAGTTGATCCTTTTTCATATCTTCGAGGGTCTCATTAAGTTTATCAGCCTTTTCTAGGAAATTCTTGAAAAACCTTATAACCGTGGTTTTGAACTCTATATCCAGTCGTTTGCTGTCCTCCATTTCCTTCATTTGTGGCCTGCCTCTTTGTCTCTGCATTTTGTCTGCTTCCCTGAGTTGATGGAGTGGCTTTGTGTGCTAGGTGTCCTAGCAGGGCCCAGTGGCTCAACCTCCCCAGTTACCTGAGGTGGACACTCTTGGTGTGCCCCTTTGTGGGCTGTGTGTGCAGTCTGGTTGTAGTTAAGCCTAGATTGTTGTTAGTATCACTGGGGAGAATTGACCTCCAGGCCAATTGGCTGTGAGGATCAGCAGTGTCTCCACTGGGAGAGCTTCTGTGCTCAGCTTGGATGGGGCAGAGTATCAGGGCTGAGCAGACAACCTTGGTTTCTCGTCAGCCCCACCCTACGAGGCCCCTGTGTCTCAGTGTCCTGTGGCAATGGCTGCACGCACCTCTGAGAGAAGGCTGCCCTGAGTTTCACCCACTGCCAAACAGTCCAGTTTCTCCCTGAATGAGTCTGGGTATTCAAAGTCTCACCTGGAACTGGATTTCAGTGCAGTTGGGAGGTTTTGTTTCCCTCCCAAACGAGAAAGCTAGCTGCCCGCCCTTTCCAAACACCACGAGTAAGCTAGCCGCGTATTCAGCCACCCGCCCTTTCCGTGAGCGCAGGTCTCTGCACCTGTCCTCCACAGCTCCTCTGGGTCTCAGTGTCCTTTTATCTTTCCTTCTAGTTGTAGAATTTCCACTCAGCCAGCTTTCCGGTGGTTCTGGACGATGTCCACTCTGTCTTCCAGTTGCAGTTTTGAAATTGTTGTGCGAGGCAGCAGTATAGGTGTTTACCTATGCCACCATCTTGGTTCTGTTGGGTTAATTTGTTTACTCCTGATTGGCTGGTGGGAGTCGCAAAGGTACGGTTAATTAGCATGTTACTCTTTTATTAGGTAGATAGCCATTCTGCCAGGTGTAAGGTGATATCTTATTGTAGTTTTAGTACACATTTCTCTTTGATTAGTGACCTTGAGCACCTTTTGTCTATTAGCCATCTATATGTCCTCTTTGGAAAAGTGTTTATTCAGGTCATTTGCCCATTTTTTATTTGAATACTTATTTTCTTTGGTGCTGAGTTTTGTAAGTTCTTTATAAATTTGGATATTAACCCCTTATCAGCTGTATCATCGGTGGGTAAAGCTCCACTCATCTTCATGCAGCATTATTGGGAGCCTACTATCTACAGGGAACTATGCTTGAGGATTTTACATGGATTCACCAAGTGGATCTCTGAAACAATGGCTTATTTTGAAGATTGATAAACTAAAGATTAGACAACTAAATTTAGGCACAGAGCTGTGAAATGGCTGAGATGAGATTTAAAATCCAAGTTCATATATATTTATGTATATAATTTCACAGTTGCCTCAAGCTAGCTTAAATTCTATCTCCTCTAGAAACCCATCGCTACTAAACCACAACTAATTTTCAAACTCCTAAGCAAAATTGTCTGTATAATTAACTGGCAACTGCAGTCATATACAATTCCCTCACTCTGTGACTGCCTTCTCTATGTATATCCTTCTTGAAATCAAGGGTTCTGACTTGTTTTAATGCCCACAGTACTTTGTAAAGCTTAATTTTTTTATCTAAATAAGGCTAAAATAGTAAATGGCATTGTTTAAAGTTATACAATTTTGTCACTTATCTCAGCCCTCTTTTGTTAAAATGCAAAATATAGGAGGAATTTTGCTGTAAGGTGAGGCTTTATGAATACTCCTAATTGCATACCTCTACCTAAGGAACAACAAAAAAAAAGGGACTTCCTTGTTGTTGAACCTATGAGTATATGTATAATAGATTCAGTTGGCAGCATCAATTTGGTTGTGTAGGAAGCAGTGTGTACACAGGTACTGTGACAAACTGGTCTAGGGTGTCAAGGTGGGCTAGGGGAGTAGATAGTACTTGGAAAGAAAGAGGATAATGAATTTCCACTTTGGATAAACACTTTGAATAATTATTAATTCCAATGGGTTAAATCTGAAAAGAAAGAAACATCAATTGAGCTATCAGCCATTAAAATGTGTATACATTTTTTGGAGGACACCCCAAATATATATATTTACCAAGTAGATTTTTATTATAACAAAAGCCAAGAATTCTTAGCTACCCATCTGTTAAAATTAATTTTTGTCAGTGAAAACTAGAGCTAACCTCAGTACTTGAGGTGCCAGAGAAGGTTAGAGACATTCTGGTGAGTCTGTGAGAGGAGTGTATTCAGACTCCAGAGCACTGGGTATAGCTCAGCATCCTGTTCATGTCAACTGCAGATGAACAGAAATAGTTTTTAAAAATAGATAAATGATGTTCAAAATTAAGTTAATCTCAGGAGCATAATTTCATCAGGATAATTATATACCTTCATAACAGTTTCTCTTTATTCCTATGAGAAACAAGCATATTTAAAATTTCATTTTGTAATATTTCTTGTTTGTTTTTAGAATAGGCCTTTAATAGAAACAAATTGAACACCCAGAATAAATTTCTCTGGGATGACTTTGAAAACTGGAAGAATTTAGTATAATAAAAGTTTTCAAAATAAATGAATGATTGAATGTAGCTAGCTTAGATATTAATAGTGGAAACTTTATATTTAATTCCTTGGAGGTCATGATAACTTTTAGAGATATTTTAAATTGAATTTAATTCAGTTAAAAAATTGATAGCTTCATGTTTGGAGCTATAGTAATAACAATTATTATAAATGGACTATTGGTGCCTGAGGAACCTCTAACAACTGTAGGAATAGTCAGATGATGTAAATGAAAATTCTGTATCTTGTGAAAGAAATGGCTTCAAGAATGTGCATACAGAAGGCAGGCAAATGTGACAAGAGAGCTAGTATTAACAGTCACATAGCTGTGCTTGAGAAATAATGATTTCAGGACATTAACACTGACATTTGTATAATTATGGTCTAGTTCTACCTCTCAGGTCTAGAAGTATACCTTGCTTAGGATAAATGCCAAGTAAACTCAACTTATTTAAGAGATCCATTTAAAATATTTAAGTCGGAATTCCATCTGCAATTGGTATTAAACATATTTAATGCTGTCTGAGATCCATATGGTGAAAGCAAAGCATTGGTTAAAATGAAGTAACTGGGAAAATGGTAGGTTTTGAGAAATGATGAAGTTGTAACTATGGCAGCTGTGATGTTGGGGAAGGAAACAAGATGTGAGAAGGAAGACCTGGGGTAGATTTCCATATCCAATCTCTGCTAATGAGGGCCTTCGGGAAACTTTAACCTTTCTGACTTTGAGTTTATTTATAAAATTGGGATAAAAATTATAACTCTTAACTTAGACATTTTTTATGTGAGAACCTTATAGTCAAATAATATTTATGAATTTTTTTGTAGTGATTAAAGTGTATTAAAGTATTTGTTATATGTTCCACATAGTTTATCATGAAACACTGACACCAATGTTTATTAGTGACTACAGGCCCAGTGCATGAAATTAGTGCATGGGTAGGATCCCTAGGCCTGACCCGTGATCAGGGCTGATTGGGTTCCTGCCTCCCCGCCTCCTTCCCTTGATCCGTCAGCGCCCTGCCGCTGCTGCTGGTTGCCCACCATGTTCCACGCTGTCCCCTGGTGGTCAGTGCATGTCATAGCTAGCGATCAAGCTCCAGGTCTCCTGGTCGAAGTCCCGAGGGGATAACTTGCATATTAGCCTTTTATTATATAGGATTATCTCCTTCCCTTGCCCATGACCTATTTCTATTTATTTAATAACAAAATGAAAATGATTCTATGAGCTGGCAGGGTTTGGAGAAACATTCTCTGCCCAAAGGGTCAATAGTTTGTCAATTTATTGTTTTATACCAAACAGGCCTCTTCTTCTTTTCCACCTGTGGCATATAGGGCTTGATTACAAATATCCCTAATTAAGGTGACATGTTATATTAATGGAATATGAAGGTGGAAGTGACTGATGGAAAATTAATTTCTGAGATTAGTTTTGATGGAAATGAATTAAATAGTAACATGACACAAAACTTTAATATCTGAAGTGTAGGGTGCCTTAAAAGAGAAGCCGAATTTTTTAAAAAATGACTAAAAGTTCTGAATTAATATGAAGCCACTTTAAGTAGAGTTTACCCTATGGTCAAATGTTACACAGTCTTTGACATAGATCAAAGAGAAAGTTTCGTTTCCTCAGTGTAAAGGAGTTTAAAAAGTTGAGAAAACAAAAATGGAACCTCAAAACATGCTATTCAAGGCAGGAAAGATGTGAATTAAACCACGAAGAAACTCGTCCTGGGTTGGAAAGTTTAAAGAAGTCCCTTTTTAGTGTGGTTGAGCAAAGGACAGCACACAAACTGAAGAATAAAGGTAACATGTTTAAGAGGGAAACTTTCACCACTGAGTGATACTGGTTTCAAGAGTATGTTTAAGATTACCTTCGAGATCAAGGGTAGAGATTCTGTCTGGGCTACTGGAGTCAGGAGAAAATCTCAGTGAGTGAGGGGAGAGATCAAAGTTAAACCTCAAAGCTTCCCAGAAACCACAGACAAAGAGACAGAGGTATGTTCCAAAGCACCCTGATGGTGTGCTTCCAGAGATAAGACAGCACCGTTAGGGTATTTCGTGGATAGTTATTAGAAAATGACCACTATCTTGAATTGTTTTCCAAGATAGGGGGCAAAGGAAGCCATGGAATAAAAATGCATTCTCTACTTAGGTAGCTTCAGAGTATATTATATCTAGTTGTATTTTCTACACTCTAATACAATTTGTACATCAATATCTTCAACCTGTGACAAAATGTACACAAACTGGATTTTAGAGTTAAAATGCGAAGAATTATTTCCAGTATGTTTCCAATAAATATGTAGTAGTGAATATATGAATATAGAGATCATGTGTTCAACTATTCAATAACTAAATGAAGGGAAATATGAGGTTGTTCTTAAACTGTGGAATTCATACCCTGACTTCCTTTTCTCTTGCATGAGCACATTTCCAAGTTATTTAATGTGGATGCCTTTATTTTTATTTTTTTAATATCACCTCTGTCACAAGACAGACACTCTTGCACAGAAAAAAAAGTGTTAATGTTTAAGTCCTTCAGGAAAAGAGGATTTCATGGAAGTGGTTAACATTATAGCTAACATTTTATGTCTGTTTTGCATACATTAAAAGAGTACTAAATATTCCAATACTAATATTAAAAATAACATTAATAAATTAATAGTTAATGGCTAGTAATCATATTTTTCAAAGAAACAGAAAAACAGTGCATAAAATTGAGGTAGATTATATTAATTCAGTGCATTAATACAGTCTTATCAATGTGAGAATTCTGCCACATATAAAATAACCAATTATGGTTGTAAAAAAAATTGATACAGCCTGGCTGGTGTGGCTCAATGGTTAAGCGTTGACCTATGAACCAGGAGGTCACGGTTCAATTCCCAGTCGGGGCACATGCCCAGGTTTTGGGCTTGGTCCTTGGTCGGGGCATGCAGAATGCAGCCAGTGAGTGATTCTCTCTTATCATTGATGTTTCTATCTCTCCCTCTCCCTTCCTCTCTGAAATTAATAAAAATACATTTTTAAAAAATTGACATAGTGCTTAGTGTTCTGGGCCTAACACATTTCTGTCATTACTGAGATCATATTTAAGACAACTTGTGACATAGAAAACCATTGGCTTGATTTCAAATAAAATGACAGATTTCTATGATAATACACTTTTTGCCTGCCTCCCCTCCCCACCCCACCCCCCAATTATTTTCTGGGTATTTTTCTCCCACACAGTCCCATTCGAGCCTTCAAGTGATTTAATCTCTACAACATAACTATCGGCCCCCACCCACTGACCTTCTTACACTCATTTTCTTATCATGCTTGTTCACTGCTACATGCTTTTACATGTAATTATATTAGTCCTAAATGTCCTTTCTGTTTCCCATCTGGTATGCCACTGCTTACCATTTAAGTTGTGTACTTTGTGAAGCCATTCACATAAAACTCCCAAAGAGAATTGGTTGTTTTCTTCTCCATAATCCTACACTACTATTTTTTCTCTCTTGAAGATTTTTTTCCACAGCAATGTAATGCTAATGTACAATTGTTTCTATCTATTTAAAAGGTGAGTTATAGTCATCTTTGCATCCTCCATTGCTGAGCATTGAATTGTTTCTCTAAAGTTGCAAAATTAGTGTCTAAGCTGAGATTTGAACCCTGGTCCTCTGTTTTATATGCAGATCATTTCCTATTATAATGGGTCCACCACCCAAGTTCAGGATTCCTTTTTGACTGTAGTCTTAGTTACCTAGTATTTTTTACTCTCTGTCTGTGCTTCTTCTTCATTGCAATGGCAATGTGTTGAAAAAAAGTAAGGAGTCGCAATAACTTAAATTATTCTTCTTAAGTAGGCACTGGAATAATCATAACTTCTATTTGTGGTTACAGTGTGTGCATATAGAGATTTTATGCATTTTATGTATCTAGATGATGGGTCACTTTGACCAGTCTGATGAGGCCCAGACATTGCTAGTGGACATGTCCTTCTCTTACATATGTATTTTCATCCATGACATGTGTTTAAATGTTTGTATTTAGTAACTGGATCATATAGGGATTATTAGCTGTTAAAAAGGGGGTCTTAAGGATGAATGGAAGGAATGAAGATGAATGAGAAAGTTTATGCTTTATCTGACCTTTAACTGAGTTTGAGTCAAATTAGGTAGACTAGAATGAGGTGAGGTTTTTGTTTGCTTATTTTTTAAGGTGTGGATTCAATTCTACCCATAGAATGTGAAACAGTTATGAAGGTTTAGAAATATTTGGGTGAAATATACTTATATTTTATTCTATCACTGCTAAGAAGATTTAATTTGAAGTATATTTTAGCCATATATTCCTTTATATATAGAAAAAGCATATGTATTTATATTATGTAAATATGTAATATAAAATGTACAATATACAACATAATAGTGTATGTTATATATATTTATTTGGAATTTATAAATATGTATGTATATTTACAACTTTAATCAAATTAAAACTTAGAAATATATACTTTATATATAGATCGGTATGTGGGTATGTGTAGGTATATTAAGTGGATTTTAATTTTTTACTAATACTATGCATTTGTTTTTCCTAGAAGATGGACTTTGAGTCAAATGTACATGCAGTGAAAGTGATTTCTTTAAATTCTGAGTTTCAATTATCTCAAATAGAATAGGGGCAGAAGATCTAAATATCTAGTTTTGAAATTATATTATTCTATAAGAAAAATCTCAAGAACTACTATGACAATGGGAACAAAAAAAGAAACATACCTTTGTCACCTCTGTGACATTTGAGGTATCCAGCGAGGATCGTGTGTCTTGCTAAAATTGCCATTACAAGAACTGCAAATGTCTTTAGATTTGTTTTGGCGTGACATACAATACATTTCTTTTACCAACTTTGACTATCCACTGAAGTCTAGACTCTGAGATTCTTCAACATTTATATTCACTGCCTGAGGAAAAACGCGTGGGTAGAACAGGGAATGAGAATATGGCATTTAATTATTAAATCAATACATGCGCCTGACTTGCAGAAGCTAGGTACAATTTAAATCTGGTTAAAGGAAGTCAATCATCCATTCTCTGAACCTCCGGAAGCAAACAATCACGCCTTTTGCATTTGAAGGCTTTTGAAGGCTACAACAGTTTAGTGTATAACTAATTAACTAACTAGAAATGAAAACATTTCATTTGCATTGGACACACTCTTGGACCTTTTTCTTTTGAACTTTTCAAACAGTATTGCAATATGACAGACAATTTCTTTTTACATAGTCGCATAGTGGTCTTATAGGTCTTGCACAAACTCATGCAGGATGGGAAAAAATTTAGTGGTTTTTATTGCTCTTCAGTGGGTACCAAGCAACTGTATTTGTTTTTTGTTGTTGTTGTTGTTATTGTTTCACTTTAAGAATCTGATCATTTTCTATGAGCTTTATTGGCCATCAATAACAGCTATAATTCAAGATAGTATTTTACTGTGAACTTAAAATCATGCTAGACATGATGCTGTATATTATACACCCATTACTTAAATTAATATTCAAAGCAACCCTAAAAGCATTTGTTACTATGGTACCTCTTTTGCAGATGTGGATAAATTGTCAAAATACATTTCCAAGGGCATATATTTATAAGTATTGTTGTTATACAACAAAAACTTCAAAATGAATATTCACAGCACCATTATTCAGAATAGCTAAAACTCTCAATGATCTCAGAGCTCATTCTCACCATCACCAAGCATAGGGCCTCAGCGTGCTTACCATTCATCCATACGTGTTATAGATATTTTGGTCTCTTCTGATGCATGTTAGATGGAAAGAGAACCTCATGTTCAACTGTAGCTGC
The DNA here is from genome assembly GCF_951640355.1 of Cnephaeus nilssonii. Taxonomy (NCBI): domain Eukaryota; kingdom Metazoa; phylum Chordata; class Mammalia; order Chiroptera; family Vespertilionidae; genus Cnephaeus; species Cnephaeus nilssonii. The sequence goes on along the minus strand of NC_137078.1, from coordinate 46,165,384 downwards.
AGAAAATGGAAGAAGTGTTCTTAATACAACATTAAAGTCAGTTCAAGGAAACTATTCTTAGATAATTTTCTAGCAGATTTTTAAAATGCCAGAATCACCTTTTACATGTGTCTAGCACTCTAGCAGAATGTTCTTACTGTATTTTTCTATGACATGGTTTTTTAAAATACAGAATAAAAATGTATATATATTTTTTTATATTGTGAGGAGTCTACTCCCTACTTGCTCAATAGATTTGAAAAATCCACTTGACTTCCCAGGTAGAATAGTACCATTTTTTATGTTTGTATAGATCCAATCTCCCTTTGGGTTGAGCAAAAATTGTTCTGTGCTTTGGGCAAACTTTATTTTATTTTATTTAAAAATATTTTTATTGATTTCAGAGAGAGGAAGAAAGAGGGAGAGACAGAAACATTAATAATGGGAGAGAATAATGATCAGCTGCCTCTCATACGCCCCCTACTGGAGATCGGTCCTGCAATTCAAGCATGTGCTCAGACAGGGAATTGAACTGTGACCTCCTGATTCATGGGTTAATGCTCAACCATTGAGCAACACTGGCAGGGCTGAGCAAATTTTATTTCAAAACCCATATTTTCTCAGGAATGCCATTAAGAATGTATCTTTCTCTTTAAGGCAAGAAATGTAGAGAGTTTTATTTAATGCAATGCTGACAATAAATTGCACTTATATTCTGAGTAGCTTTCCAGGAGAATCCCCGGGTGTTTTACAAAAATTAAAAATTCTTAAGGGCAACATCAAACCTCAGTTACTTTGGTTTAGATTTTAAAACAGAAATTGATTTAGCATTTTAGATCTCCAGTGGGGATTGCTTCTGCATTCATTGAAAGCTGCAGTGAGAGGTAGATATGCCATACAACCAACAGCTGCTGATCTAGGCAAAGACGTGTATAGTTTCCAGGAAATCACAAAGATGCTTCCAGAACAACTGCAGGCATTGACCAAACCAATCTGTGAGAGTTGAAGATTGGAATTTAAACACATGGTTATTAGTGCAGAGAGCAGTTTGCACAAGTGTTGTGGGAGTGTCCTCATTTAGCCTACTTCCTGTATTGCTACTCTTTCTATAAAGCCACAAATGCCCAGAGCACCCTGAAGATAATGTGAAAAAAACAATAAAACAGTATATCTATTGTAAATTCAACCTGTGCTTATAATTTCAAGTATTACACCAGCCCTAGTCAGCTCACAGTTAGATATGGAGCCAGATACAATAAAATATTGTAGAGGTCAGTTCCAGTATTCCTAATATCACAAAAATAACTATACTTAACAGTTTGAGTAGCTTTTATGAACACTAATGTATTTTTAGGAGGTCATGAAAAATAGATGTTTTCTATCTACTCTTAAAAAAAAAAGGAGTTAACAAGAAATAGGAAAGAAGGCACTTAGAAAACTAGAATGGAAACAAAAAAGATAGAATAAAAGAACCAATAAACACCAAATGGATTGTTATTCATATTCGGATGAAGACAACCTCTCAAGTTATTAGGTAGAGAAAAGCAAAATAGTATGGATGTGGAAGATCCTAGGTTTGAAATAGAAAACACTACTATACAATAAATATTATATTAATATAATGCAAAATCTTTCTTGATGTCTTGACATATATATACACACATACACATATACATATCAATGTTTTCAATTCTAACACATGAGAAAGAGAAAGAAAAAAAAAGAGCAGAAACTTAAAATGTGTGGTGTAGGAAATGTTATCTTATTTAGATCCAATAATTCATATAGAAACTAATTTGATTTTAATTGCCAGAGAAGAGACAGACTTGTGAAAGCTAGCACAAGTCTAAGACAAAATAAAGTTAAATAAATAAGAATACTAATTTCTGCTTAAATCTCTGCAAACTATTTATCTTTACAATAAGTTAAGCATGTCTTAAGATAGGACATATCTTCAACAAAAAGTATAGGAACAATTGTACAACCACCTGGAAACAAAATTAAGTTGTATATCTACCTCAAACTCCATATAAAAATTATCTCAAAATAGATCGCAACCTAAACATAAAAGCTAAAAGTGTAAAATTTGTCAAAGAAAACAGGTGTAATTCTTTATGACCTTGGATTCTTAGGTATGAAACCAAAAGCACAAGTATCACATGAAAAATATAAATAAATTTGACTTCATCAATATTGAAAACTTTTGTAATTCAAAAGACACCATAAAAATGTGGAGAGATAGTCCATAGAATGGGATAAAAATTTATAAATAAAATGTGTTATGAGTACCTAGAATATGCAAAGGATTATAACTCAATAATAAAAATACAAGTATTGTTATTAAAAGTGGAAAGCATCTCAATAGACATCTCTCCAAAGAAGGTATACATATGGTCAATAAAATTGTGAAGATGTTCCACATCTTTAGCCATCAGGGAAATGCAAATGAAAAACACAATATGATGCCACTTCCTAGTCATTAGCATGAATAAAATAAAAAAGACTGATAATAACAAGTGTTGTTGAAGATGTGGAACAAGTCTAGCTTCCATACACTGCTTGGGGAAATGGTGCAGCTACTTTGCAAAATTATCTTAAAATTCCTTATAAGGTTAAACATAGAGTTACTGTATAACCCAGCAATTCCACTCCTATGTGTATATGCAAGAGAATGAAAACACATATCCACACAAAACCTTGGACAGGAATGTTCTTAGCACCAATATTGCGGATAGCAAAAAAAAAAAAAGTATTAGAAACCTAAATGTCCTTCAACTGGTGAGTGGATATATACAACCTGTTATATACACACAATGGAATATTATTTGGCAATGAAAAGGAATGGGATATTAATGTATGTTGCAACATGAATTGATCTTAAAAACTTTATGTTACCTGAAAAAAAAAATCACAAGAGACTACATATTATATGATTCCATTTATAAGAAACTAGAGGCCCGGTGAATGAAATTCGTGCATGGGAGGGGGGGGTCCCCTCAGCCCAGCCTGCACCCTCTCCAATCCGGGACCCCTCAGGGGATGTCTGACTGCCTCTCAGAATCCTGGACCGCTGGCTCCTAATCACTCACTTGCCTGCCTGCCTGGTCTCCCCTAACTGCCCCCCCCACCAGCCTGGTTGCCCCCAACTGCCCCCTCGCTGGCCTAGTCTCCCCTCACTGCCTCCCTGCCAGCCTAATTGCCCCCAACTTTCCCCCCTGCTGGCCTGGTCACCCCTAACTGCACCCCCCCATTGGCCTGGTCGCCCCTAACTCCCCCCCCACTGTCCTGGTCACCTCTTACTGCCCCCCCCACTGCTGGCCTGGTTACCCCCAACTGCCCCCCTCTGTTGGCCTGGTCACCTGTAACTGCCTCCCTTGCTGGCCTGGTCACCCCCAACTGACTCCCGCCCCACTGGCCTGGTTGCCCCTCACAGCTCCCCCCCCCCCCCCCCCCGGCCTGGTCGCCACACCCAGCCTGCTGTTCAGTCGTTTGGTCGTCCCTCACTAACCCCCCTGCCGGCCTGGTTGCCCCATGCAGCCTGCTTGTTCAGTCATTTGGTTGTCCCTCACTAACCTCCCTGCTGGCCTGGTTGTAGGCAGCCATCTTGTGAGGGCATGAGGGTTAATTTGCATGTTACCTCTTTGTTATATAGGATGTCCAGTATAGACAAATCTTTAGAAATAGGAAGTAAATAAATATTTGCCTAGTATTAAGAAAAAGTGGGGTTTCTTTTTGAAGTGATGAAAATGTTCTAAATTGATTATGGTGATGATTGCATAACTCTCTGAATATACTAAATTGTCCATTGAATTGGACACTTTAAAAGTATGGTATGTGAATTATATCTCAATTATGCTATTACAAAATAAAATTATATAAATAAGTGTTGCAGATTTTTCATTGACAGTTTGAATAGTCTCTTTTGTATGAGGAAAGCGAAACCAGATGCAAAGTATGAAAATATTATCAAAAGATATTATTCTAAAAATAGAAATGTCATTACCACTGAATTGTGCCCAGAAAAGTTTGCACATTTATAAAAAAGCAACATACTGGTACTGTACATGTTAATCTATCCCTCCTTGAAGGAGGGATAGATTAACATGTACAGTACCAGTATGTTTAAACAGGTTTATAATAAAAAAAAGGAATGAAAAAGAAAACCAGTTCTGTAGTGACATTAATCAATCCTAATTAGTGTTTCATAAATTTCTCATTAACCATCAATAATCCCGCTAGCCAAATTGTTCAAAAGTCTAAAAAAAAAAAAAAAAATCTATTAGCACCCGTACCAGAAGAGAGCAAATCATGCTTTTATGACTGAATCATAGAATCATCTTAACATGCAATACCTGGAAACTTGACAAAATCAGAGGTCAAAGAGCAAAACCAGTAAGAAAAGCGTAGCAATAAGACAGGTAAAATCATATAAATTGAATGAAGCTGTAGAAAATACTGAAAGAACAATTATAAAAATAGTTGTGTAGCACCACCCCTTAAAATCCCTAAAAAAAATCCAGCAGCTACTGACAAGCTATAACATACAATGAAGGAACATATTCTCTAACACACTTGTGTGCATGAGAAAGACAATAATACCATTCCATCTGTAGAATGTCCCATTGCAATGCCGTCATTATTCTGGATTTGGAGAGAGCTCCCTCAGCAGATGCATCTACAGACAGCAACACAGTCTCCTGAGGTACAAGCACATGAAAGCAGCAATCCTCTTTCCTATATTGCAACGTACTGAAAAAGAAATAGCACATTGAACAACTTAGAAATGGAGATGTTAGCAGATTTTAAAAGGACCACAAGAATCACAAGTTTAGGCAACTGTGATACATAATATAATGTAATAGGTTATAATATAGTAGAGGCCCGGTGCACGAAATTCGTGCATGGGGGGGTGTCCCTCAGCCCAGCCTGTACCCTCTCCAATCTGGGACCCCTTGAGGGATATCAAACTGCCCGTTTAGGCCTGGTCACCCCTAACTGCCCTCCCCTGCAGGCCTGGTACCCCCCAACTGCTCTCCCCTGCAGGCCTGGGTCCCCCCAACTGTCCTTCCCTGCAGGCCCGGTCGCCCCCAACTTCCCTCTGCCAGCCTGGTCACCCCTAACTGCCCTCCCCTGCAGGCTTGATTGCCCCCAACTGCCCTCCCTTGCAAGCCTGGTCCCTCCCAACTGCCCTCCCCTGCTGGCCATCTTGTGGTGGCCATCTTGTGTCCACATGGGGGCAGCCATCTTTGACCACATGGGGGCAGCCATCTTTGACCACATGGGGGCAGCCATCTTGTGTGTTGGGGTGATGATCAATTTGCATATTACTCTTTTATTAGATAGGATTGATTGCATTTGACAACTGTGGACACTTTGACAGTTTTCAAAACATTTCCACCTCTCTCATTAGATTCACTCTCAACCAAGGGAGCTAAGCTGGATGTTTTACAAACAAAGCAAGGCAGCCGTAGGCAGGTTACATTTTGCTTTTGGTTCTGAAGCAGCAGGTGAATGAGGAAGGATGCCGGTGGGAATGCAAAGCTATAGGAGGGAAATGGGAGAAGGAAGGCTTTTCCTTGAGCTTTAGTTCTGAATCAGTACAAAGATGAATATACACAGAATCTTGTTCTAGTTAAAAAATGTGAGTGTGTTTGTATGTTTACTGTATCATGATATGTGGTCCATTATGTAATGGAAAACAAAATATATATATACCTCCCAATTCCAACTACACATTTCTCCAACTCCATCACCAGCACCCTCCATCACCCCATACAATCAGAGCCTTCAGGAAACTTCACTCATGCTCCCTCCCATTTAGTCACTTTCCCATATGGCAGTCAGAGTGATTCCTTCAATCTGTGAGTCAAATGCTGCTCAAAATCCTCCAGTATCTTTTCATCTAACTCAGAGTCAAATCTTAAAATGGTCCAAAGCTTTACATGATCAAAGTGCCTGATAGCATTGTCTCAACTCTTATCATTGGCTGGCCTTTTGGTGTCTCCAGCCATTCCAGCTATAGTCTCCTCCAAGTCCCTCCAATACAGCAAGAGCATTTGACTTCAGGACCTTGGTAATCATCGTTCCCTCCATTAAGAAATCTCTCCCGCCTTATATTCATGGTTTTTCTCCCTCACTTTATGCCAAATGCTTTCCTGGGTACCCTATTTAAGCCTACCTGAATACTGGAGAAATGAAAAGAACTCACTATCTGTTTTCCTACTCTGTTTTTATTTCTATTGTTTACAACTATCTGAAATAGTATATCATTTATCTTAGTAACCTCTTGTGGGAACCCTAATCAGAGTACACCGGATATTCAAGGCCAGTTTGCCATACGCATGTGCAAAGGCAGTGCCACAACAGTTATACTGTATGCAATGCACAGGCGTACCTTTCTATAACTCAATACTGACGTCACAATTTGGCAACAAGCCTCTTTTGTCTGAGTTGGTATACAGATGTGTTACTGACCCGCTGGTGTGTGGCTGCTTTGCAAGGCTACTTTGAAGAACTGTTTTTTCTGATGGCTCCTTGTTAGTAATGGCTACTGGTCTGCAATAAAGTCTCACCCATATTCCTATGAACTCTCATGTCTGATACCTGGTGTCTGAAGACCTGTGCACCCAACAATTGGCATAGTCTAGCAGGATCAAGGAGGAACTTGCTCCCACAACTGGCGCAGCAAGCAGGTGTCAGGAGTAAGCACTCCAACACCTCTCCACCACTAAAATATAGTATACTGTGCATGGTATATAAATTCATATAAATGAGTGATTTGCGGGGTTATTATCATGTTTATTTAGTAGCCACATTGAGGTAAATAATTTTTTTTCAGCTTTTCCCCTAATGAATGTTTTTGTTATTGTCTTGTTAATCCTCACTGAGGATATTTTCCCATTGATTTTTAGAGAGTGGAAGTGGGGGAGGGGAGACAGAGAGAGAGAAACATCAATGTGAAAGAGACACATCAATTGATTGCCTCCCACATGCGCTCTCACCAGGGCCTGGGATCGAGCCTACAACAGAGGTATCTGCTTTTCAACAGAATCAAACCCAGGACCCTTCAATTCAAGGGCCGATGCTCTACCCACACAGCCAAACCTGCCAGGGCTCCCAATGAATGTTTTGCGAAACATTGAACTTGGTGCTATGGGACATGCAGAGCTGAATAATACATGCTCCCTTCCTTGACTGCTTATATATGAAATACAAATGGAAAATAAAATGGTTGGTATCACATTTCCATTTTGTGATACATCTCAGAACAATTTAACTTTAAATCAGGATATGGAAATCCTAGAACACAATCTAAACGTCAGAAGAATATTTGAGGCTTTTCAAAGCTAAAATATTTTATGTAGACTCAGTGCATGACAGCTCGTATTTATAATTCGAAATGCACATTCTGCCACTTAGAGCCTACTGATTCATACTTCACAATTCTTGTAGCAAGCTGTCTTTCTTCTTTTTTCCCCTTCCTTCCTTCCTTCCTTCCTTCCTTCCTTCCTTCCTTCCTTCCTTCCTTCCTTCCTTCCTTCTTCTTTCTTTCCTTCTTCCCTTTTTTTAATTTTCAGTATAGTTAAAAAAATAAAATTAAAAATAAGGAAAGGAAGCTAAATTAAATGCCTACATACATATGAAATTTGATAATTAATCTGATAGGAAGAAAGCTGAGAAAACTTGGCAAACTAGCATATGTACCATAAAACATAGTTGCCTCGAAGCACACTGCGTGGCAAAATACATACATATATCTGTTACAACTAGGGAGCCAACAGTTTAAAATAATTGTTTTTGTAAGTTTTAGAACTTAAATTGGAAATCTCAATATTTGACAAATTTCTTTAAAATACTGTTATTTTTCTTACAAATATGGATAAATGATGTGTCATAGTTTTGTGGGTATGTGTGAGTATGTGTATTTTACTGATACATCAAACCCTTCAAAGAAAATATTTCTTCTTTTTTTAATAATAATAATAATTATTATTATTTAATATATTTTATTGATTTTTTACAGAGAGGAAGGGAGAGGGATAGAGAGCTAGAAACATCGATGAGAGAGAAACATTGACCAGCTGCCTCCTGCACACCCCCTACTGGGGATGTGCCCACAACCAATGTACATGCCCTTGACTGGAATCGAACCTGGGACCTTTCAGTCCGCAGACCGACGCTCTATCCACTGAGCCAAACCGGTTTCAGCCAAAAAAGATATTTCAAATGAACCAAATAGTTTACTACACATAGATAAAATATATAAAGCACTACATTATAATTCTTCAAGGTGTTATTTTATTGTTTTTATTTTCGTGTTTACTGGATAATACTTTAAAATAACAGCTTAGTTAAGGTAATTAATGTTGAATTAGGGTAGAAAGCGAATTGAATTACTTGTGACATTCACATTAATACTAAATGAGTTCACTGTGATTAATGGTGTTAAATGGATACCAGAGGAATTAATATTGATTAGGCAATTATTTTAAAGTGTTACTGTTTATTGCAATTTATACGAACTTACTTTTTTGAGTAAACCTTTTTTTATTGGCAGCTACGGAATTACCTGGGGAGCCTGAATTGGCAGCACAAAATTGTGTTTGTTTCCTTACCTATAAAAGGGCAAAATGTGAAACTTTCCTTTACTCTCCCATCCTTGATAGTGGTCCCTAACATCCCAAGGTTTTTAACAAGTTCTGTATAATTGTTTATAATTTGTCCCATATGCAATGGGCCCCTGAATCTCCTGTGTAGTTAAGTCTTATGTGTTCTTTAAGGCCTATCTCAGGTCCTGAACCTACATAAACTTTTCTTTTATATGTAACATCTCTATAATACTTGACAAATGCTGGAGCTCTAGCATATCACTTCAGATTTAGGGTGGGATACCCTAATAGCTGTTCACATTTTAATATGTGCTTATATAAAGGTGTCACACATAAACATTTTCAACAATGGGAGTTTTTTACAGAGATGAATAATCTCATTTACAAATTGTTAAACTAACTGTAATTACTAGACATAAACATGTGCAGATCAGTCCTCTTAGATGGTGGGAAATAATAGTAATCATGTCTGTTCTTATATATCTGAGTGGGAATGTACTATGAGACTGACAATCAGTATAAGTTCCATGTTCATCTCTTAATGGAAAAAGAGGAGGCCTATATCTTTGAATCTCTATATGTTTTGTGAAAATGTATAATTAAATATTGTTCTCAAGTATTTTCAAAAATGGAACAAATAAATTACTGTAAATGAAACTGTAAAAGATGGGACATTTTTATTCAGAAGCTTCTGATTATCCCATGTTAGCAGAAATTCCTTTTTAACACAACTTATGAGTAAATCTTCATCAGATGAGGATATGAGGGAAATGTTTTCTCAACAGCAGGAGAACATTTAGGAAGAGGTTACCTTCTGAATCAGTCAAGGTTCCCCCAAAAAACGCAACAATTTTATATCTATCTATCATCTATCTATCTATCATCTATCTAATTTTCTATTGAGAAAGATTTATTACTTATGTTAAGGAATTAACGTGAGTGTGGGGACTAAGAAATCTAAAATTTGTGGGGCAGGAGGATGGAAGGCAAGAGTTAGATGAGAAGTTTATTTGTGTTTCTATTTTTAAAAGATTTTTTTTGAAAAATTGATTTTTATAGAGAGAGGAAGGAAGAGGGAGAGAGAAACATCACAATGATCAGCTGCCTTCTGCGTTCCCCCACCACGGGGGATGGAGCCTACCCGAAATCTGGGCAAGTGCCCTGAACAGCAACGGGCTACCCTTCCAACTGACCCCAACAAACCCCAACCAACTGAGCCACACTGGCGAGGGCAATGCTGCCCTCTCAAAGAATAATTTCTTATTTTCCAGGAAACCTCAGTTTTATTCCTAAGCCCTTCAACTGATTGGATGAGACTCACCCACATTATCAAGAATAATCTCCTATATTTAAAGTCAAATGATTATTCATCCTAACCACATTGACAATATACTTTCATAGTAACATCTAGAATAGTTATTTTATTTTATTTTATTTTATTGAATATTTGAATACTATTGCCTACCAAGGTGAAACATAAAACCACCCATCACATGTGTAATGGGAGTATAGGTTTTTAATGTAGAAACCTTTTTAAAATTTTGCTTTATTTTTATTAATATAATTAGTGCTTTTTAGATTCATTTTCTACTTCTTTGACTTTGCCAACTGGCATTCTTTTTTAGTAGAAAACATATATAAAAACACAATAATATATATATATATATATATATATTCATATATTGTGAAGTAGTTATTTGTCTGTTTTCTTTATTATGAGGAATGGCTTGTTATTTCTGCTATAAGTAGTAATTCTATTAATTACAACTATTTTAAATGAAAGAGAAATTACTCATTAACTTCTTCATGTCATTAACATTATGACAAGTACTAATTATCATAGAGGATAGAGATAATAATCAAATGATAAATAATACATATCAGAAATAAAACAAAAGACATTCTGTTATTATGAACATGAAAATAGTTTTTTATGCCTAAGCAAATTAATATCAGCATTTAATTGCATCCCTTTTATTTTGGGCTTTAGATATTTTTTTACAAAAGCTTGCATGCGAGCACTTTGCTTATCAAAATATATTCTCAGGTAATGTTCCATATATACAGGTTGATTTACATTTATTATTGAGGCTCTTTTTTCTCCAGGCTTTAATAGATTTACTGAAATTAGGTAAGTTTCCCAACTTGAGGGAATTGACCTGGAAAAATTTGATATACTCTTATCGTTCTCAAAGGAAAAAATCCAATCACTCACACAAATGCTCTCTGTTTGTGTCCATGTAAAATTCTTCAATTTAACTTCAAGAAATGCTTAATGTATTTCCATAGGTACCACGATTTATTGCATTTTTCTAGCCACGAGTATATTTAAACTGAAAGTAGTTTGTCTTGGTGTCAGCACAGAAAACTGTTATTTCCCTTTTCTTTGCATGATTGTGATGCAGAGGAGAAAAAGATTAGAAAAACAGAATAATATAAGTGGCAAAACCCAAAAGGGAATGCCTCCTGGCCTTCCACATGGATAGAAATATGGACAGAATGGGACTATTCAAAGATTATGCTCAATTTCCAGCTAATCAAAATAATAGGCAATGGAAAGTGAAGAAATATGTAATACATCTCTAAGATTTGGATTATGCCATAAGTAACAGTTGTAAAATATATAAAGTCAGTATCAATCTAGTCCACAAGAGACAAATATTTACAACATTAAAAAAAAAAAAGAATAAACAGAAGAGACTGAAGTAAGTCTGCTCCCTTTGAAAGCCGGATTCTTATCTCTGAAGCATAACTGTTTTTGCTACAAATCTTAGAATATATTCCACGGAACATGTGCAATAACTGATCTTAAAAGATACATACCATTATGTGGCTGAGTATCTCTGGGGAAAATTCACCTCTTAAGTTAAAATGTAGTTAGAGGCTTATCAGGTGATATTTATGGCATATCTTGTTAGGGGGAAATTATCATTACTTCCATTAGTGATTAGTGCACCAGAAGCTAAATATTTTATGTCTTAAAGAATTCATTCCGTTACCATTAGCTTATTATTATTTTATCCTTTTCTTGCAGTATTATCAAGATACAGACTGCTTTCATTTCATCAAGCTAATGTAGTGGCTGCTATTGCTATATTCCCCCCCATTATTGCTTAGATTAGGATTTCTCCTAAAATGGCTTCATGAGTGAGTCAAAAATAAAGTTTCTGTTCATTTTTCTACTCTTCTTTTCTTAAAAAATAGGTAAATGAGAACTTGTACCTTTTATTTCTTTGCTAAGCAGGCAAAGCCATGCTTTGCCAACATATAATTTAAATTATACAATTTATATAATGTTGCTAATGACACCATTATCACCATCACCAAATTCATTGTAGGGGCAGATCATTCTGCCACATTTGTATAAAGGGTAGTCTCTGCCACAATGTACTTCAAGAGTTCTATCAAATATAGGCTTAACATTATATTCTTTAGACAAAACTGACTTTCAATCTTGAAACTACTTTGTTATGAAGTATTTTATGTTTTTACTAATGAGTTTTAGCTTTGTAAAATGTCATGACTAGAGTTAAATAGCAGGCTGTGTACAGTGTGATAAGTAATATTACCCTCAAAACAATCACAGCATGAAAGTTGTTATGTTATGAAGTCAGCTTATAGGAACATATCATTGCTGATGTAAAAGTTAATTTTGAGTGCTTTGTGTGTCTTCCACGGTTTGTGCAGAGATATTTTATGAGTATAATCTATTTTCCAAAAACCTACAGTTGTTAATATGGATCACGCACTATTATTTTTCAAGTAACATCCATTTCATGAACATAGCTTCTGAGGTCTGTCATGAGCTGGTCCCTGCTTCTGTCTTTGGTTTCTGCTCTTATCTTCAATCCACACCCCTCAGTCTTCTATTTGCTGTCCAGCCATGTGGAATCACTTCCTAGATCTCACTGTTTTCTGGCCCCGGTGTATATCATTCATTCTGCTGCTAAATTAACAGCAAGGCCAATAGACTGAGGTGGCTCTAATGCCTTATCAACCTACGTAAGCAAACCAAATCATCCTATATAATAAAGAGGTAATATGCAAACTGACCATCACTCCAACACACAAGATGGCCACCTCAATGTGGTCAAAGCTGGCCACCCCCATGTGGACACAAGATGGCCACCACAAGATGGCCAGCAGAAGAGGGCAGTGGGGGGTGACCAGGCCTGCAAGGGAGGGCAGTTGGGGGGACCAGGCCAGCAGGGGAGAGCAGTTAGGGGCAACTGGGTTTGCAGGGGAGGGCAGTTAGGGGTGACCAGGCCAGCAGGGGAGGGCAATTAGGGGCAATCGGGCCAGCAGGGAACAGTTAGGTGTCGATCAGGCTGGCAAGAAAGTGGGTAGGGGTGATCAGGCTGGCAGGCAGAAGCAGTTAGGGGCAATCAGGCAGGCAGGCAGGCAGGCAGGTGAGCAGTTGGGAGCCAGCAGTCCTGGATTGTGAGAGGGATCCCAGATTGGAGAGGGTGCAGGCTGGGCTGAGGGACACCCCTTCCCCCCACCCATGCACAAATTTCATGCACTGGGCCTCTAGTAAGCCTATAAATACCTCAAGGTTAAGAAATCAAAATCTAAAGACAATCAATCAAAATACAGTCAACTAGGGTTTCCCAAGTAAGGCAACTTCTTAAGCTAGAGTCACTCAAATAATTTCCTTGCTTTGCTTCCACACCTACTATACAAAAATTGTGTCCATACTGACTCTTGCTGATGCATTTCTAATTACTTCTGGTTTTCCACTGCTTGATTTGGTCAATTTTTGTTCAAACTCTTGAAATTTTTAACATGTCTCAGTTTATCTTTTAATGCTGCCTATAATAGTCTTTTTCCTGTTTCTTTAGCCTTTTAATTATGTTCATTCTATGTGTTAAGTATAGAAGTAATCTCCTCAGAAGAACACTTTTTCTCCTCCAAAGACTGAGTTAATTGTATCATCTTGTTCGCTCCTGAGCACTTGGTGTTCACCTGTTTTATAGCATTTATCCCATGAAATCAGAGCTGCTTGTTGCGGAGTGCCTTATTGTTCACTACTCTGTACTCAGCACCGAACAGGAACACAGGCATTGTAGATATAAAATCATTGTTGATGGAATGAATGATTGGGTGAATGGTCTTTGCTTTGCAATAAAAAATATGCTATACACATGGGCAGATAATGGTCTTTTTTGCTCTATCTTTACAACAAAGAATAATGTCTTGTTCTCATTTCCAACTCTGCCCCCTTTTTGATGTGTTTTCTAAAAGCGTTTTGAAGCCAGGACAATGGGAGGTCTTACCCTAGTCTATGCTGACAACTGATTTAAAAATGCACTTAATGAAAGGTGCTCAAAAATACATAGTGATATGTTTGGAAAGGTTTTTCTCCTCCTCTTTTATGCAATTAATGAAACATTTGTGTCCATGAGCACCCCTGCTGTGAAGTGGTTAGTTTTCTCCGTTAGCTTTAATTAAGTGTCTTCAGTTAAAGGGGATTTTTAAAAATTTTGTTTTTAAACACAAACAAGTGAAAAATACCCATATTCCTTTGAGGTATTTACCCACGTTTTCCAACTATGCTTCAACAAAACAGGTAGTTGAAGTCTCACCCGACTTTCTCACGGGCACAGATTTGACCTCTTGGACTCCTTGTTGGACTAGCCGGTCACGGTTCACCAAGAACTATCTGACTGGTAAGAGGCCTTTACATCAAAACGTGTATTACACAGAGTGAAACTGCTGCCTCACTACTTTGCATTTGACAAAATACTGCTAGCAGAAGTAAATTGGCAAGAGAGGCACTTGTAGCAAGAGATGGAAAGCAATTGACAAAAAATTTCTTAAACTGCTTTTGAGAGTTCATTGCTTTGTATTGCTCAGTTTCACGTTTTCTTTCCTTCATAAACATGGAGATTCTGCAGTTCTTTGTTGCAAGAAAAAAAATCTTAACACTGTGGCATTGCCTTATTGTTTGTAAATGTTGGAACTTTGTAATCCTTCTGAGGAAGTGAAACAATTCTTGATTCATGAGTAGTATCAAATATTAAAATGATCAATATATTCTATTTACTCTGCATCATAACACTGCTCAAGTAAAATGAAAAACTTAAACATTTGTTTTTAAAATGACTAACAATTGTGTATGGCATTGATATAATGAATTAGTTTCTGGTCTTTTTTAGAGAAATATGGTTTTTAATGAAACCATAATCAAGTTTTTATTATACATTTCCCTTGAATATACCCAGTACATATTTAAATCACCTAAAATTATACAGAAAAAATGTTTAAGATGAATTTGGCTAAAACTTTAGATGAAAATAAATGAAAACTACCCAGATGTGGTTTCTAAACAGTCCATGTGTTCTCTGTTCTAGCAGTGCCAATATCATTTAGGAATTTATAATATCATAGTCCTGCATGATATTTCATGTGGTAAATCACTAATCTAAAATTCATTATTCTACACTCAGATGCCTTTTGGATCATTCATCACTGATCTTTTCTGAGAAGCTATAATATATGGTGATAATCTGTGTACCTTAGATATCATTTTTGTAATGTACTTTTCCTTTCTCTGCTACTTGTCTTGAAATATTGGTTTAGGCTTGCATTTTTGATTTCCTTATACTCTCTTATTATTTAATTCAAATTTGGGGTTTTGTTCTTCATTGTCTTTAAACTTTCTGAATATTTGGCTTCACGGATTACTCATCTCCATGAACTTCTCCCTTGATTCAATAACACTACTCTCATGCTTTTCTTATGTTGCTTCTCAGACATCGTTTTGTTCATATTCTACTGAATCATCAAGATTCCTAGAGGTTTTACTCCACCCTCTTCTGCACATTTCCTCTCTTCCAATGACTTCAATTTCTGTCTACAACTGATCTATCTGTATTGAAGTCACATTCACCGTGTCTTTTTCCTTACGAGTTTTACAAATAAATTGCAAATGCTTCATTGTAATCTCCACATAAAACCAGCCTGTTGTTATTATGCCTCTCTTATCATTTTTGTTCCAAATGACTGCTATTCTCTCCAACAGGATCATTACAGCTCTTTCTTCCCAGCCACCCAGTTTGGAAACTTCCAAGTTTTTGTTTTCATCCTCACTCTCAAAATCAACCATACGTTTATTAAGATAGTTTTTGATAGTAGTCCTCTTTTTTGTTCCCATTTACTCTTAGGAATTTCCATCTATTATCTATTCAACTGTTTTAATGGCCACTTAAATATTCTACATGCTACACATTTATCCACAATTTAGATCATCTTCTACTCTACCTTCCACTCTATATTTTTCAAGATAAGAGTTTGGTCATATCATCTATCTCCCTCAAAGCATTACTTAGTGCCACACTGCCCCCAAAATGTTCAAACTTCTTAGCAAAGACTAATGAAATCTTTCTCCAAACACCTATTTCATATCTATCTTCCTTTTATTATGCTAGGGATGTCAAACTTCCCTATGCTTGCTAGTCTTTTGTTCAATGTAGAATTCAGTTACCTTCTTCATTGTCTATCAACACCTTCTCATCCTAATCTCTCATGTTACTCTTATGTTTCCTTTTTCATGAAGCTTTCCACAAACCTTATTCTGTTCTCTCCAGTGAATCTCTAACATCAGAATTAACCTTTTCTTCCACTGAACTCACAGGATGTTCCTTATACCTCTTTATTAGCATTTACTTTATCCTGTTAACTATGTAGAGTTATACTATAGTTAACTATTTGTATGTCTGTCAACACAATTAGATTATAAACATAATAACATTATTCATGTGTAAACTTCATGGATTCTAATTGATGAATATATGAGCCAATGACCACAGACTAAGTCAGAGTTACTAATATTCTTCTGGGCTTCGGAAAGCCCTTCTTTATATTATCAATTTCCACTGCTCACTATTATCCTATACTAGAGGCCTGATGCATGAAATTCGTGCAAGGGGCTGGGCCCTTGATGTGGCTTCATCCAGAAAGTCATCTGGAAGATCGTCTGGTATAATTAGCATATTAGGGTTTTATTATTATCCTATATAATAAAGAGGTAATATGCAAATTGAACCTCACACCCTCACAAAGATTGCTGCCCCCACATCGTCATAAGATGGTTGCCACAAGATGACTGCGCCCATGTTGTCACAAGATGGCCAGCAGGGGAGGGCAGTTGGGGGCGACCAGGCCTGTAGGGTGGGCAGTTGGGGGTGACCAGGCCTGCAGGGGAGGGCAGTTGGGGGCGAATGGGCTGGCAGGAGAGGGCAGTTGGGGGTGATCGGGCTGACAGGGGAGCAGTTAGGTGTCAATCAGGCCAGCAGGGGAGCAGTTAGGGGTGATCAGGCTGGCAGGCAAAAGCAGGTTAGTGGCAATCAGGCAGGCAGGCAGGTGAGTGGTTAGGAACCAGCAGTCCCGATTGTGAGAGGGATGTCCTACAGGATTGGGCCTAAACCTGCAGTCAGACATCCTCGAGGGGTCCAAGATTGGAGAGGGTACAGGCTGGGCTAAGGGACACCCCCCCGGTGCATGAATTTTGTGCACTGGGCCTCTAGTAGATAATAAAAGCCTAATATGCTAAGTGTCTGGTAGTCTGTTCAACCAAGCAAAAGATAATATACTATTGATATGCTAAGGCTGCTCAACCGCTCAATATGACGTGACTGACCACAAGGGGGCAGACAGCCGACCGGTCCATCAGTTGCTATGACATGCACTGACCACCAGGGGGAAGGCTCTCAGACTGGTAGGTTAGCTTGTTGCTGGGGTTCAGCCGATCAGAACTGAGCAAGATGGACCAGACATGCCCTAGAGTCCTCCCGCGGTCCCTCCCGGCTGGCCAACCTCCTGTGTCCCTCCCCAACCCTGATCATGCATTGGTGGGGTCCTTCAGTCTGGCCTGTTCCCTCTCACAATCTGGGTTGAGGAACCACCCCCTCCCTGACCGAGTGCATGAATTTCGTGCACTGGGCCTCAAGTGCTTTCAGAAAATTACAGTAGGGCCTTCACTGTTATAAAACACAAATCTTTGCAATAACTCCACTTCCTCTTACTATTACAATAAAACCATTTGGATATTTCTATAAGAGGCCACTATAGAGGTGAAATTTTTAGGAGTTCTTGATGAGACTGAGAACAATGTAAATTCAAAGTCAATTGAATGAAGGAGTTGTGGACTCATTGACTTACTCCATTTGGGATAGATCATCTTTTAGTTCAGAAAAGGTAGGAAATCATGTCACCTCACAGAAACATGGCCAGAAAATTGTTAGACAAGTTGTCCAGGCTCCATCCATATTCCTGGATTAAGAATAGAACTGAAGCCCTAGCCGGTTTGGCTCAGTGGATGGAGCGTTGGCCTACAGACCAAAGGGTCCTGGGTTTGATTCTGTTCAAGGGCACATACCTCAGTTGCAGGCTCCTCCCCAATCCAGGCCCTGGTTGGGGCTCATGCAGGAGGCAACCAATCAATGTGCTCCTCTTACATCGATATTTCTATCATTTCCTCTCTCTTCCACTCTCCCTAAAAAAAATCAATGGAAAATAACCTTGGGTGAGCATTAAAAAAACAAGAAACTGAAGTCTCAGAAGACCATTAGAGAGATTTTCATAAAGTGATCACAGATTGGGCTGCAAAGACCTGCTACAGCAAGGAGACTCAGGAAAGCTGAAAACACTTTAATAATGCTAATCCCAGAGCCTGTGCTAAAATTTGAGTCATGAAGAAATTGAAGACTTAGACCTCTTCTCTAAATACATTCCGTTTTACCTATGACTCTTAAAGAATGCTTCAATTATCTATTATCATATAACAAGATCTGTTTTGCTTGGTAATTCAATTTGTTCAGTAAATTCCCAATATTGATTTCCATTAAAAACAATAAGTTACAAAACAAACAAAATTTTTTTAAATCTCTTATGATTATCTGGTCTCAGCTGGAACTACCATCATCAGGAGGCTTGACTAATGTGGAATATCCAACAGAGCATACTTTTTTTTAAAAAAAATTTTTCACTTTCTTTTTTTTTAAATAAATCTTTATTGTTCAGATTATTACAGGTGTTCCTCTTCCCCCCCACCCCCCATAGCTCTCCTCCACCTGATTCCCCACCCACTCCATGCCCTTACACCCTGCCACTGTCTTCATCCACAGGTGTAAGATTTTTGTCCAATCTCTTCCTGCACTCCTCAGACCCCCTTCCCCCTGATAATTGTCCGTCCCCTCCCTTTCTATGTCCCTGATTCTATTGTATTCACCAGTCCATTCTGTTCTTCAGATTTTTTATTCACTTGATTTTTAGATTCACTTGTTGGTAGGTATGTATTTGATGTCTTTTTGTTGTTCATAATTTTTACCTTTACCTTTTTTTTCTTCTTCCTCTTCTTAACTCTTTGCACTCCCTTGCTTTTTTCTCGATTCCTTTATTCTAATGCTAACCGTGTCGAGTCACACTCTACATCTGAGTGAAAAAAGTTAAAGAATACCCTTCAGCATTTCATGTAATCCTGGTTTGGTGGTGATGAACTCCTTTAGCTTTTTCTTGTCTGTGAAGCTCTTCATCTGACCTTCAATTCTGAATGATAGCTTTGCTGGGTAGAGTAATCTTGGTTGTAGGTTCTTGCTGTTCATCACTTTGAATATTTCTTGCCACTCCCGTCTGGCATGCATAGTTTCTGTTGAGAAATCAGCTGACAGTCGTATGGGTACTCCCTTGTAGGTAACTAACTGTTTTTCTCTTGCTGCTTTCAAGTTTCTCTCTTTGTCTTTTGCCCTTGGCATTTTAATTATGATGTGTCTTGGTGTGGTCCTCTTTGGATTCCTCTTGTTTGGGGTTCTGTGCGCTTCCTGAACTTGTAAGTCTATTTCTTTCACCAGGTGGGGGAAGTTTTCTGTCATTATTTCTTCAAATAGGTTTTCAGTATCTTGCTCTCTCGCTTCTTCTGGCACCCCAAAAATTCGGATGTTGGTACGCTTAAAGCCATCCCAGAGGCTCCTTACGCTATCCTCACACTTTTGGATTCTTCTTTCTTTCCGCCTCTCTGGTTGGGTGTTTTTTTGCTTCCTCATATTCCAGATCTTTGGTTTGACTCTTCGGGTACGGTGGTCTACAGTTGAGTTTCTGTATATTCTTTATTTCAGACAGTGTATGCATAATTTCTGACTGGTCCTTTTCCACTGTTTTGGTATTCTCATTAAGGTCCTTGAAGGTCTCTTCAAGTTTCTCAGCGGAATTAGAAGATTCTTGAGTAACCTTATAAATGTGGTTCTGAACACTGTGTCATTCAGTAGTTTACTTTCCTCCATTTCTCCTACTTGTGACATACTTTGGTGTTTCCACATTTTGGCTGCCTCCCTGTGTTGATGGAGTGGCTTTGTGTGGTCAGTGACCTATAGGGGCCGGTAGCTCAGCTTCCCCAATCACCCTAGGTGGTCGCTCTTGGTGCACCCCTTTGTGGTCTGAGTGGAAAGTCTTGGTGTAGTTAAAAGCCTTGATTGCTGTTGGTACACTGGGAGGAATTGACCTCCAGGCCAATTGGCTGTGAGGACCTGCTGTGTCTATAATGGAAGCGCTGCTGCGCTGGAGACACACTTGTGGTACAGGGCTTGTTTGAGTGGGGCTTTGGTGCTCACTGAGTCTGCCTCCCGAATGTGTCACTTATAGATGTGAGGAGTTGAAATCTGGTGTCTCACGCTGACTACTAGGTGCATTGGCTAGTTTAGCTGCTGTGTGAGGCTACCCTGCAGGAGCTACAGCGAGAACTGCCATCCTCTCCTCCCTGCTTGGAGTTTGGAGGCCTTGGAGCTGTCTGTACTGGGTTGCAAGTTTACTAGTTTAAACTGCAATAGAGAAGGCCATTAAACTAGTAAACTTGCAACCTGGTACAGACAGCTCCAAGGCCTCCAAACTCCAAGCAGGGAGGAGAGGACGGCAGTTCTCGCTGTAGCTCCTGCTGCTAGGAGCTTGGGTGTGTTTGTAGATTGTGAGGGGTGGAGTCTCAGGGTGTCACTAGGCTAGGGCGTGGCCAACAGCAATGGCTGGCAGTGAGCCGACTCCAACCGTGTCCCCGCAACCGCGTCCCCGCAACCGCGTCCCCGCAGTCTCATGCCCCGGCGCAGCCAACAATTCTACCTCCACGCACCTCTGCTAGTAGGCCACCCTCACTCTCCGACCCGCTGAGAGACAGACAGCCCAGTCTCTCCCCAGAACCTGGATTTCAGAGAGATTGGGAGCTTGTCTGTCTTCAGATTGAAGAAAGCAATGCCTGCCTCCAGCTGGGCTCTGCCACCAGTTCGTATCGCACGCGCACTCCCCTGTACCTCAGTTTTTCAGAGTTTATGCCCTGATTGCTCCCGTCTCTTTCAGTCTAGTTGTAGAGGTTCCGCTCAGCCAGCTTTCCCGTGGTTCTGGGTGATAGACGTTCTGTCTTTTAGTTGTAGTTTTGGAAATTGTTGTGGGCGGCAGCAGCCCAGATGTTTATCTATGCCGCCATCTTGGATCCTCCTCCAACAGAGCATACTTATTATTAATTCTAGAGGCCCTGTGCACAAAATTCATACACTGGAGGGGGTGTCCCTCAGCCCAGCCTGCACCATCTCCAATCTGGGACCCCTCAGAGGATGTCCGACTGCCGACATCCCTCTCAGAATCTGGAACTGCTGGCTCCTAACCACTTGCCTGCCTGCCTGCCTGATTGCCCCTAACCACTCCCCTGCTGGCCTGATTGATATCTAACTGCTCCCCTGCTAGCCTGATTGCCCCCAACCACCCACCCCTGCTGGCCTGATCACCCTCACCTGCCCTCCTCTGCTGGCCCAACGGATCTCAACTGCCCTCCCCTGTTGGCCTGATGGCTCCCAACTGCCCTCCCCTGCTGGCCGATTGCCCCAACTGCTCTCCCCTGCCAGCCTGATGGCCCCCAACTGCCCTCCCATGCCGGCCATCTTGTGAAGACCATCTTGTGGTGGCCATCTTGTGACGACCATCTTGTGACAACATGGGAGTGGCCATCTTGTGGCGGCCATCTTGTGATCACATGGGGGTGGCCATCTTGTGATGATGTGAGGGCACAAGGGCCACCTAGGCTTTTATTAGTATAGATCATTATTATTATTATTATTTATTTTTCCCATCACCATTTATTACCTTTATGCCCTTGTCCACCTCCAACTCCCTTCCTCCACCCCACTCTTGTTCATGTCCAAGAGTTCTCTTATTTTTTTATTTTTTTGCTCAATTCCTCCACCACCACCCTCAACACCCACTCTGCCTCCAGAGCTGTCTGCTTGCTCTCCATGAGTCTGTCTCTGTTTAGCTTGGTAATTCAATTTGTTCAGTAAATTCCCAATATGAGTGAAATCATATGGTACTTATCTTTCTCTAACTGGCTTATTTCACTTAGCATAATGTTCTCTATGTTCATTCATGCTGTCACAAAGGGTAAAATTTTCTTCCTTTATACAGCAGTGTAGTATTCCATTGTATAAATATACCACAGCTTTTTTGTCCCCTCATCTATTGATGGATGCTTGGGCTGCTTCCAAATCCTGACTATTGTAAATAACACTGCAAGGTTTTTAGGTGTACTGTATTTTGAATTAGTGCTTCAGGTTTCTGTGGACAAATTCCCAGAAGTGGGTTGGCTAGATCATAAGGCAAGGGTGAGTCCTGTGATTTTAAGTTTATGCAGGCATGTTGTTTGGAGCTCAGCTGGTTCTATCCACAAGAGTGTGTTGCACATAGTGAGGCCTTCCCATAGCATGGCCTCTGGTTTC
This sequence comes from Cnephaeus nilssonii, assembly GCF_951640355.1. Classification (NCBI taxonomy): domain Eukaryota; kingdom Metazoa; phylum Chordata; class Mammalia; order Chiroptera; family Vespertilionidae; genus Cnephaeus; species Cnephaeus nilssonii. The sequence continues at coordinate 46,143,048 of NC_137078.1, read as the reverse complement.
CAAAAGTGCCAAAATGGAACTTGCAGATCTATGATTCATCCTCAAAGTTATACAATTTCATTTCTGCTTTATTCTTTTGACCAAAGCAAATTAGATGGTTATCCCAGGTTCAAAGGACAGTTGACTTTATCTTTTTTTATTTTTATTTTTACTGATTTCAGAGAGGAAGTGAAGGGAGAGAGAGATAGAAACATCACTGATAAGAGGGAATCATTGATGGCTGCCTTTTGCATGCTGCCTACTGGGGATTGAGCCTGCAACCCAACATGTGCCCTTGACTAGAATCGAACCTGGGACCCTTCAGTTCGCAGGCCAATGTTCTATCCATTGAGCTAAACCGGCTAGAGTGTGACTTCATCTCTTAATGAAAGAAATGAAAAAATGTTTTCAGACATCATTAATCCACTATACTTATATAGTAGAGAACTATACTATACATACATTTTAACAAAAAAAAAGGTTTGGGACTACCATCTAAATATTATATACCCATATTTTCAGTGTGGACTAAAATTATGCAATATAAACATTTTTGGGGGAACCACACGACACAACTGAATCATTGAACAGATTGTCAGCTAAAATCATATTGCTTATTATATATATACATCTGTTGTCAAAAGCATCCTAACTTATTTTTATTTTTGAACATATGTTGAATCAATAATTTGTGCTTCTTTCCAAAAATCATTTTACATGACTTTTTAGGATAACTAATTATCATTGAGTTGATATCTAGTAAATGACATAAATATCCTCACTAACTGTGAGATTTAATAAACATAAGATTATTAGCTATCATTGTAAAATACATTTACTTTTTTAATTGCTATAAATCTCAGACAACTGAAGTATGAGTAAGTTTTTCAAAGGTACCTGAAATAATGCAAAACATAAAATTTACATTATTTATTTTCTAGATTATATAATCTTTTGTTAATATTATTTTATTACTTCAAAAAATATCATTCTAACTTAATGATTTATTTAAACAGCCATTGTAAAAGCTAAAAGATATACCAATTTAAAATCACTTGTAAACTTGTAAAATATATTTCAATGGAAAACAGAAATATTCTTGCCCTGACCAGTGTGGCTCACTCGATTGGGTGTCTTTCCATGCACAGAAAGGTTGCCAGTTTGATTCCTGGTCAGGGCACATGCCTGGATTGCAGGCTCGATCCTCAGAAGGGGGTGTGCAGGAAGCCAATCGATGTTTCTCTCTCATTGATGATGTTTCTATCTCTCTTTCTCTTTCTCCCTTCATCTCTTTCTAAAAACCAATAAACTACTCATTTAAAAAATAATAGAAAATAATCTTATAAGCTGCACACTTCGACTGATTATTTTACTCATTTGAAATTCCTTTAAAGCATACATTTTTATTTAAATTTTATTTATATTTTTGTCTTTACATTAATAAGAAAACTGAAATCATAAGGGTAATTGTCAAGCTCTGAAATGATTTCTTTAAATTATTTCCCTGAAGAATAGGTCTAAGGAGCCTTACTATTAACATGAAGTTGTCTGACAGGACGAAGCAGTTTTTTCCTCTTTCCTTGTGCTTTCATCATAAGCGAAACCTAAATGGCTCTTGTAACTCTAGATTTAGATGAGGGTTACAGCTGTGTTAATTTCTGCAACACCATTGGTTATTCAATTGAGAGGGATGTTGGTTTCGAAGTTGGCCAATTTCTGGATTGCTATTTTAGACTTAGATATTATTGTTAGTATAATAGAGCATGTGAACTCATAATAAAAATATGTTTTCTTTAAAAAAATGAAAAGGAATTTGGGGTTTCAAAGGAAATTTTCTTGGAAAACTTTAGCTCACATACATTCATTTTTAGGTAAAAAACAATCTTCATAAACTCAATTGAATGAAAGAAATCCTATAAAATAATGTGGAATTGATATCAGTTTAGGCCTATTTCTTTTATTTAAAGCCAACCAAGTGACAAGAAATAATGAGTCTCAAAATATACTATACTCTTACATGCCTGTATGATTTTTAAAAAATCAATTCACTTTTTCTTTGTATGTGTGTATATGTCTATAGCTATGAGGATTACCAGATAGATGATAGATACTTCACCCTTTAAATTGTCTTGTCCTTTTTGAATCCTCAACAGCCTTCAGTAACCTAGCTTAGCATTTAATAGAACTTCAGTCTGTGTGAGTTACTGTAAATCATTCATGTGGAATCCCTGAACTATCAAGGCAAATTGGCACAATGACTGGCATTATCCAAAATAGGGAAAAGTCAGATTTTATGAGTATTATGACTGGCTTTGAGCAGTGAAAAACTAAATTTAATTAGCATTATGAAAATACAGTCCCTGTGGTTTACCTTGGCTTGCCTATATGGCAAAACATCTCAAGCAATTAACTTGAGTTTGGCATATACAGGCATGACACAAAACAGTACATGAAATAATTCTATGTCTTATTCACAATGATCTAGTGTGTGATGCCTAAAATTCTAAGCATAAAAAAAGCTGTTAAATACAGTCAAATGAAGCTTAAAATACATTAACATCTATAAACATGACCTTTTTTTTATTTTTTTTTTTTACAAATAGTCTTATTGCTATGTACCCTGTTTTTCCAAAACCAGCAGAATTCCTACAATCCCCACCTTTTGCTTTCATGGAAAGAGTCTGTACCTACATTGTTTTTCATTCACAGACACTGAATTTTCAACCTGAATTGTTTTGAAATCTGGACACTTCATATTCTAAACTCTAGTTGTTGGCCAATTTAAAAAAATGCTTGGACATCGAGTTAGTTTGTTAAGTGCTAATATGTGATAGATTGCTAGGTGAACCAAAGTGGCCAGTTAATTTTAGCCTAATATCTAGTCAAATATATTAAAAGAAAATATTTAAATTAGTAATTTCTGTAAAATAAAAATTTAAAAATATCTGCTAAAAATAATCCCTTTCGTGCATAATTGTGTTGACTGACCCAATCCCTGTGTCTAGAGAAGATGGAGTTGCCTGACTGATTCTGTGCTTTCTATAATATTGACGGACTTTCCATACACACACCACACATGTATACATGATAGATACAGCTTTCCTGGTTTTATCTTTTGTCTGATTGGCAGATAAGTACCTTATAAAAATGTAAACATTATATAAACATGCACCTATCTCCAAGTACCCTAAATTTGTCAACGTGTAGGAAAAAAAATCAATATTTTTAGTTCTAATTTTCTCCAGATATTCATTTTAGGTCAATATAGTCAGAGTTATCTCTACTTATTTCTAATTACTATAAGTGCAGTACAAATGCAAGAGATGTGTCTCCCGTGCTTTGACTTAGAAGAAATTCATCCCTTTTCATGGTAAAACAGACAGGAGAAAACGATTTTCTCTACACTTGTTTCCACTAAAAGAAACAATTTTACAGCTATTTCTAGCTGTATGCGTAATTCAATAGCCCCCAATAGTTAGACATTAAAGGCATATGAGATAATTTCCAACTTGATCTTTAAAAATTATCCAATGATCATATGTTACTGTTTTTCTTTTATAGATTACTAACTAGCATTTTGTTTGTATGGAACTTAAAGAACAGACTGCTTTGTGCATTGGATTAAATTAACCAAATAAGGAATTTTATGACATTCTAACTTCAGTGTTAAATGTTACTTAAGAATATCTTTTTAATCATTAAGTCATTACAAAGTCTTTTTCCTGAAGCTAATTCTGAGCAGGTCCATGGATACCCGTTAAATTTGGCTTATTTGAACTGGTCAAACTGGAATTGTGTGAATGGGCAATTGTCCCAGGGCAGTCTAAGAGTAACGAGACCAAAAGTCACATGGAAAGTGGCCAGACAAGTGAGGGTAGTGGCTTGAGGATTAGAGTTAATAATTCAGGGGAATCCAGGAAACACAAAATACAATGTTATATTCTGAGCTTTGAATGTTTTGTGGCAATAGTGAATGATACACTTGTGATGAAGTTCTAAGAAAGCACACCAAGGTCAGAATCTCTATATATAAAAGCCAAAGTGACGGTTCAACCAGTCGACCAATTAACAGGTCCCTATGACATGCGCTGACCACCAGGGGGAAGACACTCAGCACAGGAGCTGCCCCCTGGTGGTCACTGTGCTCCCACAGTGGGAGCACCGCTCAGCGAGCTTACCGAACAGCAGTGGCAGCAGGCGCAGCGGGGCCAGGATGAGCGGGAGTGGTGCAGCACCCAGCCTGGGCTCGGGCTCCTCCCTGGCAGCCTGCTACTTTGTGCGCTACTATATTCCTCGGAGGATGTCAGACTGACAGTTTCGGCCCAATCCCCGCAGCCTGGGGTCCCTCAGCCTAGCCTGCGGGGATTGGGCCGAAACCAGTAGTCTGACATCCCCTGAGGGGTCCCGGATTGCGAGAGGGCGCAGGCAAGACACAAGACTGAGGGACCCCACTGGTGCACAAATCCATGCACTGGGCCTCTAGTTAGGAAATAAAAACAAAGCAGAAGAACATACAGGAAGAAGTTCAAGTAAATAGGCTGTTTCAGGGAAGAAAAAAAAAAAATCCTCTACCCTCTAAGGGTCTCTGGCTGGACCTAAGAATCAAACCAACATAAAAAAAGATTAAAAGGAGAAAAACAGAAATTTGATTTTTATAAGGAAACCTTCACAAGAGAATAAAGACTGGAAAAAGTGAGCAGAACAGAAATTTTTTTTTCCTTTTTGACAAAGAAACAAATAAGATGAAGGGGGTTGGGCTAGGAGCACTCAATTGTAGAGAAATAATTGGAAAGATAAGGGTTAGTTTGACAAGGTATTTTGTACAGATTTCTTAGCCTCAATTCCATCTCTGTTATGAGAATGTCTTCCTTCCTTCTGGTACATGGAGGAAGAATAATGATTTCAGAATGTCCTCTTGCACCTGCTCTTTCTCAATTGCCTTTAACTCAAAATAATCAATATGCCAAAGCAGCATATTTTGGGGTGACATATTCTAAACTCTACTATTCAATTTCTGTTTTCAGGATTCTCACAGCAATTGAATGGCATAAGCAATAAAATTCTAGTTTGCTAGTATTTAGTATTTAAACAAAGTTAACAAGGAATGGTGTATAGTTGGCTCACGAACCACAGGGTTTGAATTGCCTGGGCCCACTTATACATGTATTTTTTCCTGAACAAATGTACAGTCTGCTCACCACATCCCCAGGGTTTTTCATCTGTGGATTTAACCAACCATGGCTAGAAAACAGTATTTTTTTTTAAATATTCACCCAAGAATGTTTCCAATGATTTTTTTCAGAGAGAGAGAGAGAGAGAGAGAGAGAGAGAGAGAGAGAGAGAGAAACATTGATATGAGAAAAACATCAGTTGGTTGCCTCCTGGGTGTGCCCCAACCAGGGATCAAACCTGCAACCTAGGTATGTGCCTTGATAAGAATTGAACCTGAATCTGTTTTTGGAGTACGGGACAATGCTCCACCCACCTGAGCCACCCAGCCAGGACTAGAAAACAGTATTTTTTGATCCACTGTTGGGAATCTTCCGATGTGGAGGACTAATTGTATGCATTGTTCTAGGCCAGTGGTCGGCAAAACCCAGCTCGCGAGCCACATGCGGCTCTTTGGCCCCTTGAGTGTTCTAAAGCCACTTCTTCAAAATAGACTCGCCCAGGCCGAAAACCGACTTCTGCGCATGGGCCACAAAGTTTCAATAGCACTGTACGTGCGCGCCCGCAAGTGGTATTTTGTGGAAGAGCCACAATCAAGGGGCCAAAGAGCCGCATGTGGCTCATGAGCCGCGGTTTGCCGACCACTGTTGTAGGCCATTTTGTATAAGGCACTTGAGCATCCTCAGATTTTGGTATCCGCCGTGTCCTGGAATCAATCCCCAGTGGCTAGTGAAGGACTATAATAGAATATGAGATAGCCAGTTAAAGTTGAAACTGTTGGATCACTGCCCAATTAGATATCCTTGGGAAATGCCCTCTCATTTTCTGCTGGAATTTCCTTAAGAGCTGGAATCCTTTTGGTGCTGCAGCCACTTTGCAGAGAGAAAAGTGCCCAGGAGCTTCAGATCCAACAGGTAATGGAGTAGCCTGAGGGCCTGGTGCTGTAGTTTAAAGGCCCAGCTGCCTTGCCTTGATATGGGACAAGCTGCAATGTAATTTATGCTTACGCGCTCTCTGCACCTGTAATTTCCCATTGCTTGGTTTCTTGGCCTTAAGCTCTCCTGTTCTTCCCACTGCTGTTCTGATTTTCCCCTGAGAACACGTGCACACAAATTTTACTCTCAATGTTGTCTTCTGGGGAGAGCAGATGACACCCTCTGCTAAATAATTAGGACTGTACCAGCAACTCAATTAGAATTGTAGCCATAATCCAAGGTCAAATGTCAACTGCTCCCTATGCAAATGATGCTCACTATGCAGCTATGGTTTCTGTTAGGTGCAGGTGCATGTTTCTCAAACTATAGTCTAAGAATCACCTGCCTCAGAGTCATTTTGGATGATGATTAACATGCAGGTTTTTAGGCCCTGCCACATTTCTCTTGAATCAGAGTCACTGAGGCTTGGAACAGGAAGTGGGCATCTTTAAAGAAAGCCTCTAAGTGATGTTTATGCATAGACGGTTAAGAAACTCTGATTCCAGTCATGTATGAAAAGCAGGTTTATTTCATAGCTCCCAGATGGTCGGCGTTGCTATTTGTGGCATCGTCTAGGCTGGCTTTAGCAGAGAAACCAGACAGATCTGACGTTATCTGAAAGTATACACACTGTCTGCCAGGAATAAGTCGATTTCTTAGAGATAATAAACTTATTTAAGACTCTTTTTAAAGATGAGGAATCTAAGATCTAGAGAGGTTAAGTGGTTTGTCCAAGAACATGAAAAGGCTATCTTTAGATGGGACAAAGGCCCAGGTTTCCTTATTCCCAAACTCTTGTGCTCCTCCCGTAGCATGTATTCATACTACCACTCCTGAATTAAAGCAAAATAATAATACTAAAAACAATATCAGCAAATCGTGTTTGCAGTCACAGGTAAAGTTTTGCCTATGAATATTTGCATGCATGCACACACACACACACACACACACACACACACACACACATATCTGCTTCAATGAGAAAAGATTATTTGTTTCATACATATTTCTCCAGTTTCCCCTTTTGTTATGCCATATCCATCACAGAAGGTTGATTCAGATGGCTATAGAAGCTAGACACAAAGGAGTTTCATCTGGGGATATTTTCATATGGATATGGCTTTGCCTAGAATATATTAAAATATCGAGTAGTTTAAATTAATTAAGTGATAGACGAGTCAATATTATATACAAGCAAAATATCAAACCCTTGGCATTATGTAAATATAGCAAGCACTGACTGCCTGAATTGCTCACTGTTCAACCAGGTTTGCTATCATGTGAACAGTGCCTGAGGATTTATACAGTCATACACATGACCACATTCCATTGAAAATCACAAATGTTTTGGGGGATTATCTCCTTTTTTAATACCATTGTTTGATCTCATTAATGTGCATAATTAGTGTTGAGTGTATAGTTTTAAATTTAGACATTTATTTAAAATTTTTAATCTAAGGAAGAAATGACATTTTTAAAAATTGGATTATTTCTTACTGGTTTTTCAAAACATTCACTAGACTTACATGAGAAAAGTGAATAGGCTGGCAGTTTTGATTTATTACTATGGCATAGTTATAATTTTATTTAGTATGAAGTTAGCATTTACAATGTTTAATCATTATGGTTTTAGATGAGTTTTACTCAGCTCAGGCAACATTCTTTTCGCACACAGTGAAATATGACTTTTTTATGCGTGTTACTCTTTTGGGGTTGTGCTGTAGATACTAAGATGATTGTATTGAAATGGCTACATTTAAAATGAATAATTCATGAGATTTTGTTTTGTGTAGTTCTTAAAGTATCTCATTGGATAAGGCATTGTTAATATGCTTATGATATTTTCCCTCATTTTAATGGAAACAGCAGCAAAACACGTACTAACTGCACAACACAGCTATTAGTATTTATATTTTTATGCCCACGCTATAATCCAGAAGCTTTAGAAATTGTCTATCCCTGGAAAAGTACAGCTTTGTCTAATGTAAGTTTATAAGGTATGTAGCTATGCTAAGTCTTATCATGAAGTATCTCTATAAAGTGACCATGGAAAAAATATGGTAGTTATTGCCAATCTATACAAATTCTCTCTCAATTCCATAAGTTACAGTGCTTATTTTTCCTCCAATTCTTATACTGTTAGTCCAGTGGATAGGACTTTTATCTCTGTTTATACTCTGTAAATAAAGTTTATTGTCTGAATTTTGCTTTCTGTCTTAAAACCTGTGCCTAACCACAAGGAAAGAAATAAAGAACAGGGTACATTAGTATATGCATTTCCGGTTCACCTGCTTTTCTTTCTGGCTACTCTATACCAATATTTTTAATTTTCATTATTCATTTTGTATGTAGATATACTGTGCATTTATTTATTTAATATTTATAAAATACATATACTTTTAACTCACTTATCTCAAAAACTACAATAGGTTGTGTTTGTTTTTACTGGATGAATTTAATTTCAATGCTATATCCAGCAAGTCTCCTAATTATTGTTTTAGGAGATAAAATGACAGTTGGGTACAGTGGAAAGATCTAACATGGATGACAGAAAGTCTTATTGGGGTTAAAGCTCTGTGATTAACACTTGTGAACTGTGGGATACTACATCACCTTCCCTCTGTTTCATCACCAGTAAAATAGAATTTCCTATAATGACACTTCATGTGATACTAGATAATGACCCCTAAACATGCCCATGTACTAATTCCTGGAACCTGTGACTATGTTACTTCACATGTCAAAGACTTCCTAGAAGGACTTAGGACTTTGAACACTAAAATAAAGAGATTATCCTGGATTATCTGGGTGGGTCCAGTATAATGGCATGGGTTGTGAGGCTGTAGAGGAAGGCAGAATGGTGAGAGACCTGATGGCGGAAGAGTCAGCAGAGATTTAAAGCATAAGACTCAATGCACCATTACTGACTGTGGAGGTAGAGGGAACCATGTGCCAAGGAATGCAGAGGCCGGGAGCAGCTCTCAGCCCACAGCCATCAAGGAAATGGGAACCTCAGTGCTAGAACCAAAAGAAACTGAATTTTCTCTACAATGAATGAACAAGAGCCTCCTGAAAGAAATGTAGCCTACTGACACCCTGCAGAACTATAAATTGTACATTTGTGTTGTTTTAAGCCACTAAATTTGGGCTCATTTGTTACAACAGCAATAGAAACCAATGTAATATAGTTGAAACAGATGTAAGCTGTATATGAAAATATTTTCCAAGCTCCAATCCTGGATTCAATTCAATAAACATTGTTAAGAGCTACTGGACACTCTGACATGTACCAGGCATACAAACAACAACAACAACAAAACCAAAACAGAAAGCAAGACATCATCCCTGTCTCAAAGAGCTAATATATTAGCAGGAGAGACAAGCATATAAATAAATGAATCAAGGCCACTCTATGTCAGATACATTATGTTAGAAGCAAAGTGTAAGAAGCAGTGAGGGCACAGATGAGGAAGCTTGGTTTTCATAGTTATGAATTATCTTGTATTTTAAATTTTCATTCAAAAGAATCTACATTTTTAATAAAACAGAGAGATACTTTCTATTTTTTTTTCTCTGACATTTTATAAAAGTATATTTGTATGTGAAATTTCTATATTAAACACCTCTATGGAAAATGGCCTATATCTAACTGATTGCAAAAAATGGTTTTCCTATTTTTTATTCCCAAACTGTAAACACCTTTTGAACTCTTGAGCTCCAGTGGTCAAAAAGTCTTCAAAAATGAGGTTTTGTTTGTCAATGTAGATTGTTGAAAAGTTAATTTATTACTAGAAAATAGACTTACTTTCTGTACCCCTAATCACATAAAATTATTATTCTTTTCATAGTTAATATTATGTGTTAACTTAATAAAACTATTGTGCCCATTTTAGATAGCACTGTGAAGGCACTTTTTTAGATGTGATTAACATTTAAATCAGTAGACTTTTAGTGAAGCAGATTTACCTCTATAATGTGAGTGAGCCTCATCTGATCAGTGGAAGGTCTTAATGGAAAAAACTGAGAAGGTCTTAAAAGAAAAAGGAATTCTGCCTCCAGGATGCCTGTGGATTCAAGATTGCAACATCCACTCTTAGATCTCCAGACTGCCAGCCTGCTCTGCGATTTCAGACTTCCAGACCCCACAATCATGAGAATCAGTTCCCAAAATAAATCTCTCTCTATACACACACTCATCCTATCAGTTCTGTTTCTCTGCAGAACTGTGACTAACACAGTTTTTATAATTGATGACACACTGTTCTGTAAAACATAGTCACTCTCCTGCTATCTTTGTAAAATGACACAATTTTTTGGTATCCATACAATTTTTTGTGTGTACAGAAGTATGTATAAGGAAAAAATAGGAAAAGGACTTTTCTCATCAATAATAAATAGTCAAAATTAAAACTCTATCAACTGTAATAAATTATAACCTTTTCTTTTACTATTATATATAAGTAACTAGAGGCTCAGTGCATGAAATTCGTGCACTCAGGGGGGTGGAGGGAGGTGCCCCAGCCTGGCCTGTGCCCTCTCACAGTTTGGGAGCCCCACAAAGGATTGCCCCAAAGAGTTAGGCCCTGCTCACCACCCCGGGGCTCCTTGATGAATTGCTCCAAAGAGGTAGGCCAGAGTGGGGGGTTCCCGCCTCTGTGGTGGGCACGGGGCCACAGGAACCCCGGAGGAAGCTGTGTGGAGCAGCCGCTGGGAGCCACCTCCACGGGGTGTGTGGGGCCACGGGAACCCCAGCAGAAGCTGTGCGGAGTGGCCTCCTGGCACTGCCTCCACTGTGCGCCGTGCAGCCATCTTGTGACAGCGTGAGGGCATCACAGCGTGATGGCATGAGGACCACCTAGGCTTTTATTAGTAAGATAATTCTTTGAATGTGGGTGAGAGAACTAGAATATCCTAAAAGATACATCTATACTAATAAAAGCCTTGGAGGTGATCAGGCCAGCAGGGGAGGGTATTTGGGGGCAATTAGGCCTGCAGAGGAGCAGTTAGGTGTCAATCAGGCTAGCAAGGGAGCAGTTAGGGGGCAATCAGGCAGGCAGGTGAGCAGTTAGGAGCCAGCAGTCCCGGATTGTGAGAGGGATGTCCAACTGCAGGTTTAGGCCCGATTCCACAGGGATCGGGCCTAAACCTGCAGTTGGACATCCCTTGAGGGGTCCCATATTGGAGAGGGTGCAGGCTGGGTTGAGGGACACCCTCCCCAGTGCACGAATTTCGTGCACCGGGCCTCTAGTATGATATGATAAAGTAAAATATAATTTAAAAAATAAATAAAATCTGATTTTTATTGAAAATGTATTCCATTTATGAATGTTACGAATTATTACTATCAAGTTATTCCCATGAAAACAATGCCCTTTACTTAGCACTCTTTATTATGTTATATTTACACCTCTACCCATTATTTTATTTACGCTATAAAATATAGCTATAAGCTAGGCCTTATTTTTTCCTATTTCTGAATTATAACATTAATTCACAGAGAAAGTACATTGTTATATAGTTAAGATGGAAAGCCAAAAGCAATCCCATGTATGTCTCATTTAAATGCTGTTCTTGCTCTAGCCTATTTAGTTCACTGGGTAGAGTATTGGCCTGCAGACTGAAGGGTGCCAGGTTCAATTCCAGTCAAGGACACATGCCTGGGTTGGGGCTTGATCCCCAGTGTGGGTTAGTGATTCTCTCCCATCATTGATGTTTTTATCTCTCTCTCTCTCTTCCACTCTGAAATCAATAAAAATATGTTTAAAATAAATAAATAAATAAATTCTGTTCTTTACCAATAATTTACTTAAGATGGTTTACACATTAGAGGTTAGAGAACCTGCTCATCTAAGTTAACTGGTGAGCTTGGCATATAATTATACTCAATCAACTATCATTAACTGAATGTCATGTGGTCAATGGATAGATACAGTATATCACAATTAGTTTGGTGGGAAAATGCCATAGAACTTTAATGGTAGATTTTGAAAGTATATCCTTGCCCCTGACACCCTGACATACACACACACACACACACACACACACACACACACACACACACAAACACACACACACACACCCCACAAGAACTCTGATGTTCTGCATTCTTTCTTAGTCTGTAACCAATTGTTACATTTTAAAAATGTTGACAGGATTAGTATTTAGCACTTCACTTAGAGTTCACTTAGAGTTCTCTATCAGTCAGACTAGACTAGATTATGCTGCAGTGACAACCTCCACATCCAGTGGATTAAAAGAAAAAAGTATTGTTTTTGCTCCTATCTTACTGTAGCACTAGTCATGAGGGAGGCTTTGCTTATCAGAATCTTTCAGGAACTCAGGCCAACAAATTGTTAACCATATCATGTGTTGCTGGCCAACATGGTAGAAGAACAAACATGGGATCTCAAATTGACAACTAAATTCTTTACATTGAAAACTGTCCCTCCACTTACAATCTTGCAGAACTTCTCACTTGACCACACACCACCACAAGGGGGCCAGAAAGGACAACCCTACTATGCTTTGGGAAAGTGAAAGGCAGAGACTAGTTGATGTATAGCACATGCTTTATTAACAGTTCTAGACAGACCTGTTTCAGAAAAAAAAAAAAAAAAAAAACCACCTTGTATAAGAAGAAATCATTTATAGCAGTGTTTCCCAAAACGTGTGTCTTTAGACATACCAGTATCCCTTATAATGTTTAAAGCTGTTCATTAAAAAAGACATGCTCATGAGGTCAAATTAATTGGGGCAATTTTACATACTAGGTCTAATATATTAATTAAGGGTGATGAAAAATCCTTTTGTACAAAAATCTCTTTAATTTTTCAGTCCATTATATCTCAGTTATAATGGACTGAAAAATTAGTCCACTAGTGCTCCACGGGACAGTTTTATAAATCCTAGCTAAGATAAAGAACAGTGAGTGATTTACTACAAGTGGATTACCGACACTTTTTCCATGGATCACTTTTGTCATGTTCTCCAGGAGAGCACATCACTGGGTGGGAATGGATCATAGGGAGCAGTAGGACCAGGTCTTTCTGCAAACCAATTTTCACCTGTTGCCAGGAGGTGAAGTACCAAAGCCAGGGGCAATCTGGAAAAATTTAGTAGCATCTTTGTGAACAGTATATAACGTTGTGAATGGTATACATCCTTTTATTTGGGATGACTATTAGGATACATTTGTTAAACTTTTAAAAATAAGTTTACTATGAAAGAGATTCTAGAAACATTTTATTTTGTTGATTGCTGTTATTTATCCATGCTAATTATTAAAGTGGACACCAAATAGTCAACATTCTAAGTGAGCATGTGAAGTGCAAATAAAGGCCAGATTGCTTAAAAATTTGAAAGACCGCAAAAGTAAAGACTCCAGAAGTTCGTAAAGGTTATATATTTAGCTTTTATCCCCGTAAATCCTTTATTTTCACTTATCAGCACTATCAAGACTATGTCTTTTGCTATATTAAAGCTATTTTTCCATTAAAGCGATTTTTTTAAAATTTTCTCTTCCTTCTCCTCGCTCGGTTTACTTCTTGTAAAACTTCATCTTTTAACTGAAAGCACTATTTTATGGGTAATTTCACCCTCAGTCTAAATTAGGTCACGTCCTATTTGTATACACTATTTATCTAGACTTCATAATATTTTCCACACTTTACAATAACTGTTTATTTGTATGATTTTTTATAACCAGCCCTGCAATCCTTCACATTTGTGTGAAAGCAGGGCCATGACACTGTGTACCTGACTGTGTATCTCCAGTGCCGGGCATACCAACAGGCTCAGAGGAGGACTGCAGTGAACCCTGAAGAATGAAGGAATGAAAACCTTGGTATACGGCAGTTATATCCTTGTATGTGCACCTTAGCATCTAAGCTCCTAGGTGCAAGCTTTATATCTTTTTTTTCTTCATAGTAAAATAATAGAGCACATAGTTATGCATAAAAATATCGAAGGGTAAGTTGAAAAAGAAATGAAAAATAGGAATGAATGAATACTTCTTTCCGTGTAATCTATTTATGCTCAACATTAGATTTAGTAGATTTGCAAAATTTACTTTTGGTTTGTTTCACATGGACAACCATTAATTGGAATTTGCAAACATGTGAGGAAGAGGTATATTTTAACTGGGTTTATCAAGAGTGTGATGCTCATTATCCAGAGGAAGTTTAAAAATTTTGAGGAACTTCTACATTCATTTACTTTTACATCCATTCAAAAAGGATCAGCAAGATCAATGTGAATGAATGAGTTAAACAGTTTGTTTTCGATTGCTTGTTTGGTAAACCTCCAATTAATGAAATGGGCTGGTTGTTTGGTTATTTGTTTGATTTTTTTAGGTCAACTATCAACAGTTAAAGTACTACTATTGTTTGTTAGGCCATAGTAAATTAGACCAAATTAAACATTTATTTATTACTAATACTAAAAGTGTCCAGTTGAGTTTCTCAGGAATAGAAGGACTTGAAAATAGACATTATAAAGAGAAAATAAAACAGGCATGATAAATAGGAAGTTAGTGCATACCATTTGCAAAGCTGAGGGATAAAATATGGAGTTTAATACATAAAAACTATTTAAGGAGAAGCATAACAATTTTTGGAGGGTAAAAGTGATTATGTAAAACAGCTACTTATTGATAATAATTTTTTCAATTGGTTCTAGATTGCAATAAAGCCTGATATTAGTCAGGTTTAGTGTTTAACTGAGCCATTTTTCACTTAAATGAGTAATTTAGCTATGGATCTGTTTTTCCTTTTGCATAATTTGAGATATTTATTTTCAACGTTAATGTAACAACAATACATTAAAAGAAAAGTATGACTTAAAGAGACTCATCTTTTCATCTAGATTTATAGAAGAATATATATGGTGCTTGGTATTCTTTAATATTGTAGCTCAAAATATTTGTAGGAACATTGTCCAGAAGACTTTAGCTTGATTTTGAAATCCTTAATTTCCAAACATTTTGGTAATTCTATTGTACATAACCTTTTATAGTTCAGGTCATTTTTATAGATACAAAATTCAAGAAAATTGAATTTCTAAAGTGAACAGTAGAATATAACTATATTTTTCCCTTAGCTAGGAAATTATTAACAATGAAATGTCTTTCCTTATAAAATCACTCATTAATTTCTTTAAGTAAATGTTTTCATTTATGATACTAAAGTTGATTTTTTTATTAAAAATAATCTATATATTCAAGTTATGAATTCTAGAATTTCAAGTTAGATTAAATTTGCTGAATAAAAATACAATTAAATGTAAGTTTATATGATGGCATTTTTCCTATAATGTCAAGAATATCGTATCTTCAGTTTGAAGTGCTTCTCAAAGCTTCCTAGTTAAGCAATGATAAAGAATGACATTGCCTGGCTGGTGTGGTTCAGTGGTTGAGCATCGACTCATAATCAGGAGGTCAGGGTTCGAATCCCGGTCAGGACACATGCCTGGGTTGCACGATTGATCTCCAATAGGGGGCATGTAGGAGGCAGCTGACCAGTGATTATCTCCCATTATTGATGTTTCTTTCTCCCTCTCTCTTCCTCTTTCTGAAATCAAGAAAAATACATTTTCAAAAAAATGACATCAGTTTTTCTATGATGAGATGTAACATAATTCAATAGTGCAATTGTATATTCATGATAAAGAATTGAAAATATTGAATTTTTAAATATATCTAAATATATCTAAGTAGCTCCCCTTAACTTGGGCCTTGCCTTTCACTGAACATATTTTGTCAGGGGTACATTCTAATCATTAGAATAAAAGACTCACCGTTAGGCCTCTAAGAGGATTAATTATGAAAAGGATTAAGAAATAATATAATGATATGAATTTATATTTTTGACATTGCATTAGTAGATGGAGTTTTATGAGGAATAAATAAATTGCAAATGGACAAAATTGAAGGCAAACACCATGTTTGCAGCTGCTTTCCTAATGCTTTCATTTGGTTGCTTACCTCCATCTTTCATTTGTTTCCTAACAACGGGTATGAAATCACATACCCAAAAAAAGAATCTATTTGGGGGGTGCCTTTTGTCCTTGAAAAGTTAAACAATGTACATTGTGCAAATCAGAGGAAAGAAGGAAAACAATAGTAAGCAAACTCTTTGGTCTTGGCTCTAGTTTACTAGAGTTAAGGGGTGATGTTAGGTAAGAAAATGCATTGAACTATGATGTCCACAACATTCCTGTCATCCTGCTAGCAAAGGGGTTTGGTTTTTGCTCAGTTAGTTGTTTTCCCTTTCCAGCTTGCTCAGTTTCCAACTTCCAAACCCTTCCTCTTCCTTGAAGCATGTGAGAGAGACACAAAATGTCAGATGCGATTTCTGTACAAACTTGCTTTGTAAATGTGGTGTTGCTCTGGGTCACCTTTGATGGTCCATGAGACAAGCGTTTTGAGGCTTCTTTGCAATCCAGCTAAGTTCATCGGGTTTGAAAATTATGTGGGGTTTGGGGCCAAAGTCACAGATAGAAATAAAGAATTTATCTGAAAGTGTTCCGGCCTTTGTGTACTCCTCAGAAATCTTGTATGCTCTATCCATATTTTATTTTAGGTTCTAATTATTTCTTTCCTTCTTGGAGTGTGATTAATCTATTTCATAAATACCTTTATGGGTTTTATTTTAAACAAGCTCACAGTATACACACACACACATTAAAACACTAAGCTGGCAGAGAAGCATTTTTTATTTTAAGCTCTACTCAGGGTAAAACTATTCTCTTTGGATTGATGGTGATATTAGGAGAAGTCAAACAAAGATTATTACATGTATTCCAATTTAAACTTTTTACTCATTTTCCAATAATTGCACTTCAGAAGCCTTGAAGATGTGTTCTCAAATTTTAAGAACCTTTGGGAAATTAGCCAGTTTTGTACTAATAAATTAATGATATAGTTGAAATAACCTTTTCCAAGGTAACATAAAGGGCTGTGGCATTGTTCTACTTTTGTAGGGATAATGTAAGTTTTTAGTTGACCTGGAATAAAATCTGTACAATTTCCTTTCAGAAAAAAACAATGTCAATTTAAATTATCTGAATGGCATTCTATTTTGTATCTATAGTAGCAAAATTCTTGGTGTTTCTTTCACATTTTTAATTATTTCTCAAATTGCAGAGTGAATCTACCCTATTAATCATAGTATTAAGTTCTCTTTTGGCAAGGGGCATATATTGAGGGGTAGGGGGGTGATGGTGTGTTTGATATTATCAAATACAGTGTTTTAAACTCTGCTGTAGAAAACTATGGTATCAACTTCTGTTTCCTATAACATAAAATTCTTTTCTTGAGGTTACAACTTCCTTTCCTTTGTTATTACTCTACTGTTTCATTAAGTAAACTGCTTTATTATAACACATTATAACTTAAAGGGTCTTCAAGGGAAACCCATAAATTAATCAAGAAAGTCTGTCTTCATGGAGGAGTTTCTATATCATTTGCTTTTAGAACATGAATAATGTAACATATAAAATAAGTGAAAGGACACAATAATTTGGAATAAATGATCTTATTAATTTCAAAAATTATAACACATGAGAAAATGATCAGAAACTCTAAGGTATATTTTTTCATATTTCTTTTTAATCTTCATTGCACTGTCTTTAGCACATAATAGGTGATTAATAAATATTTATTAAATGAATAGATGAAGAAGGACAACAAGAAGAAACCTGATCTAAAGTTAGAGAGTACAATATTCCATCATTGCACTTACATTATATGAGTGTGTGAAATATTAGGGGCATATAAAATATGTGCCATAGAACAATAAAATATGCTATTATTCATAAATCTTATAATTGAGTTAAATTAATAAAGTTTGCCAGTCACTGTTTGGTTCTTAGTCTCCTTCATTTCTCTATCTGCTAGGATCACATTTCCAAGCTCAAGAGTATGTAAAGAACATTAGCTATTTGTGTCACCCAATACAGAGAAAGAACAGAACTTGGTGATAAATTAATAATTTATTGAATACCTATTGGGGCATAGGCCTATATCATACTGAACTTCAACTGTAGTTAATGAATCCAGTGATATCAAATAATAAAAGTTTATAAGTAGGCTATATGTACACATAACAAAAATTGTGGTATTTATATTGCATATAGCTTCATTTGATATTTTTCTAGCTAATTGGTAATAAATAGACTATAGGGGTGCTGTGAATTGAATTGTGTTCCACAAAAAGTGATGTTCATGTCCTAACCTCCTGTGAATGTGACCTTCTTTGGAAATAAGGTCTCTGTGGATGAAATCCAGTTAAGATGAAGTGACACTGGATTAGCCTGCGGCCCAAATCCAATGACTGGTGTCTTTATAAGAAAAAATTTGGGTGCAGAGACAGGGGCAGAAAGAGGGTGAACGTATGAAGATGGAAGCAGAGAATGAAGTTATGCTGCTACAAGGCAAATAATGACAAGGGTTGCCCACAACCACCAGAAACTGGGTAAAGGCAAGGAGAAATCTTCCTCCAGAAGCTTCAGAGATAACATGACAATGTCTACACTGTTAGTTCAGATTTGTAAACTCAAGAAATGTATGAGAATAAATGTTGTTGCTTTCAGCCACTTAATATGCAGTATTTTATATGGCAGGCCTAGGAAATTAATACAAAGAGTTAAAACAGGAAGGAAGGAAACATCTACAGGAAGAAAAGAAACACAAACAAAATGTAAGGTAATTTGAGGCATGTAAAATATATAAATGAATTGTTCATTATAGAAAATGTAGATTTGTAAGTGAATTCATTTGCTGATAGTCTGGGACTATAGGAAGGAATCTATTTACTAATGCCTCAATAAGACTCAGGGAACTTTTCAATTTCAGACCTTTTTGACGCCATCATTTTCTATCATTTTAAAATGTAACTAAAAAAATTAAAAATGGAACTACCATTTGACCCAGCAACCCCAGTTCTAGGACTATATCCTAAGAAAACCAAAACACCCACCAGAAAGAATATATGCACCCTTATGTTCAGAGCAGCATCTCTATATATAAAAGCCTAAGTGACCGAATGACCAGTTGACCAGTTGCTATGACGCACACTGACCACCAGGGCACAGATGCTCAATGAACAGGATCAGGCTCCCTCCTGTCTGGATTGGGCCTGCAGGGATACAGCTGAAACCAGCTACCTGGCATCCCCCAAGGGGTCCCAGATTGCGAGAGGGTACAGGCCAGGCTGAGAGACCACCCTTCGGTTGCACGAATCCATGCACCAGGCCTCTAGTTATTTATAATAGCTAATATCTGGAAAAAGCCCAAACGCCATCAGTAGATGAGTGGGTAAAAAAGCTATAGTAGCCCAGCCAGCATGGCTCAGTGGTTGAGCATTGACCTATGAACCAGGAGGTCACAGTTTAATTCCCAGTCAGGACACATGCCCGGGTTGCAGGCCCGATCCTTAGTGAGGAGCATGCAGGAGGCAACCAATTGATAATGCTCTCTCATCATTGATGTTTCTATCTCTCTCCCTTCCTCTCTGAAATCAATAATATATATAATATATATAAAGCCAATGACCATAACGGATATAACAACCATAATGACTGGTCGCTATGACACCCACTGTGGCCAGCGAACCAGCTGATCAGGGGGTGGGGCTGGCCGGCCAACCTCTCGGACTCTTCCACCATGATAGGCCCACAACCCCTCCCCCAGGCTGCCCACTCCTGATCACACCCCTTACCCCAATAGGGGATGGGGCTGGGCAGCCAACCTCCTGCAGCCCCGTTCCCTGGCCACCCCACTCCTGATCACACCATGAACTAGCTGGATGACCTTGGAAAAGTTATTGCATTAGTTTGCAGAGTGACTATAACAAATACGGACAGAAATTTATTTCCTCACAGTTATGAATGCTGGAAGTACAAGGTAAAAGTGTGTTGGGTTAGTTTGTTCTGAGACCAGAGGTGGAATTACTGGGTCATATGGTAGTTCTATTTTTAATTTTTTGAGGAAGAACATCTGAACATCTATGCTGTTACATATATATATGTGTGTGTGTGTGTGTGTGTGTGTGTGTGTGTGTGTGAGTGTGTGTGTATACATATACATGTTTCAAAAATACTATTTTGTTACACTAATCAAATTGTCTGGCCTTGCACTCATGCCACATCTATAATAATAAAAGCATAATATGCTAATTAGACTGGACGTCCTTCCGGACGAAGCCGGAGCTGTGAGGGAAGCCTGGGTCCCAAGTGCCTGCCAGCGGCCGGAGGGAAGCCCATGCAGGCAGCCGGGGGAAGGAAGGCTTACTCTTGCAAGAATTTTGTGCATTGGGCCTCTAGTTATTTAATATACATTTATACTAGTAAATTGAAAACCTTGATATTTGGATAGCATGTTCAGTACTCTTCCTACTATCTTAGCAACATGCAATATTTGAATAATTGTAATTAGGATAACACAATTCTAAATATTTAAGATTCTATTTCCAACTAAATCCCTTTATTACTAACTTTTAAAATCTATATGCAGCTTTATATTACTTGTGCTAAGTATTCTTTTATATCTTAATATGATTTGACAATTTTCAAAGTAGTATTCTATGTAATGCTTTACATTAGCCTTAACATTATAGTAATATATCTATAGTAGATGTTATTATATTTGTATGTTTTATAATAAACTAGTGTTCCCGTTGCAGGAAGAATCCTACAATAGGGTTTCCTGCTGCACTCTACCCTGCCCCACCTGCTCTCCTCCCTTGTCCGCCACCCCGCCTTCTCCGCCAGCCCCCCTGCTTTTCTCCCTTCTCCGCCAGCCCGCCTGCTCTCCTTCCTTCTCCCCCAGCCCCGCCTCCGCTCCTCCCTTCTCCTCCCCCCCCCCCAGCTTGCTTGCTTCTCCGCAGCTTTGCTCCCTTCTGCAGCTCTTGGCTTCTTTCTACGCTGTCTTGATATGCAAATTAGCCGCCATCTTTGTTGGGATAATTTGCATACCCGTCCTGATTGGTCGGTGGGTGTGGCTTGGCTGGTGGGCGTGGCTTGGGCGTAGCGAAGGTGCGGTCAATTTGAATATTTGTCTATTATTAGGTAGGATAAGGAAATTAAGTGACAGCATTTTTGAATTTTTCAAGATCATGCTGATGGTTGTCATTAATTGAGAATTCTGTCATGTTTGTTACAAATGCTTCATTTAGTTTTCTACAGTGCCATATATGTTTGAACTAAATTATTCCCATTATTTTGTGGAAGCTAAAAGTAGATAGTTATGAAGTCATTCAAATCACTAATATGCTATGAAAATATAATACAGTTTATTTTTACTTCCATGTTCATCTCAGTTAGAAATAAAGAAAAAACCCCAATAATGTACTGGCCATTTAGAAACAAATCAAATTTCACATCATAAATTATTCCACAGAATGTTCTTTGTTTATTTAGGCTTCCAAGTTGTTAATTGATAGTAGGGATGTGGAAGATGGTGGTGGTGACGATAATAACATGAGTAAGACAAAGGCTTGAAGAGAACAAATGTTGCCATTTAGAATAGAAAATAAATAGCTTTTTAGAGATAAAGAAATAATATTGTCACACTTAGAAAGTAGGTTAAAAAAATAAAAAATAATATATATATTTTTAAAAGAAAGTAGGTTGTACAAGGGTGAATATGAATAACAGTATTTATGGAATTGGTATGCAGAAGGGAGGTCTTACAACAAGATTTGAAATTACCTTCTTATAAATGCTAGAAAAAGTCACTAAGAATATTACTTAAAATTAAATTAGAGTAGGTAGCTTGAGAAAATGTATAATGAGCTTAAAAAAGAGAGTCATGTGGGTACAGGAGGAGCTTATTTAACTAGACAAGAGAGATTAATGCAAAACCTACACTACATCATTATTCTAATATTGCTAGACTTTAGGCTCATATCCAACATTTCTTCTTTATTTT
This sequence comes from Cnephaeus nilssonii, assembly GCF_951640355.1. Taxonomy (NCBI): domain Eukaryota; kingdom Metazoa; phylum Chordata; class Mammalia; order Chiroptera; family Vespertilionidae; genus Cnephaeus; species Cnephaeus nilssonii. The sequence goes on along the minus strand of NC_137078.1, from coordinate 46,121,001 downwards.
ACATCTAGCAAAATATGAATTTGTTTACTATTTAAAAATTGTTTTTACTTCTAACTTATTTAGAAATTGTGAGAAGTTTATAATTTATGTTATTATCCTATATAATAAAAGCCTAATATGTGAAGTGTCTGACCGTTCTTTCAACCGTTTGACCAGTTGCTATAATGTGCACTGACCACCAGGAGGCATATGCTCCAACTGGTAGGTTAGCTTGCTGCTGGGGTCCGGCCAATCGGGACTGGGTGAGGCATGCCGGACAGGCCCTGGAGTCCTCCCGTGTTCCCTCCCTGGACCCAATCGTGCACCGGTGGGATCCCTCATCCTGGTCGGCGCTCTCTCACAATCTGGACCCCTTGGGGAATGTCAGAGAACTGGTTTCAGCCCAATCCCCACAGGCCAGACTGAGAGACCCCACCCGTGCAAAAATCTGTGCACTGGGCCTCTAGTACTCTATAATGATGGACTTTTTATGTGGCAATGTATGTTAATTTTACTTTACAAATGACTGTTTTTATTTATCTTATTAATATATCCATATCTAGCTTTTTAACTTATTTTCTTTACTTTTCTGAGAGAAGTTGAAAATCCAGTAGCTGAAGTAATTAATTAATTAAAACACATTTAAATTACACAAAAACCACAAGGAATGTAAATATATGTCTTCATTCATTCATTTATCCATTCTCATCTGCTTCCATTTATTCATACAGTAGAGTTTTTGTTATTTACTTACTATGTGGTTAGTATTGTGATAAAGCAATGAACAAAATATATAAAAATCTCTGACCTTATAGAGATGAATTTCTTATGCAATGTAGGTAATAAACAACATAACCAAAATAATATTCAAAATATCTTACATAATAAACACTGTAAAAAGAGAGTTGATGTAAGAAAGCCTTACTAAGATAGAGACATTTGACTATAAGTATGAAATCAGTGGGGAGAAAACCATAAGGATGTGTGGAATAAAATTGTTTGGTGGAGAGGAGTTTGAGAAGACAAGTGCAAAGAATGTGAAAGGGATGTGCCTAAAGTATTCAAAGAGATTGGTATCTTACTAGAGTAATATTTCACATATCCAACAAATATGTGTTGAATCAATAAAGATAGAGTCAAATTTTCCCATGAATTCTCAGGAGCTTTGGAAACATTAATCTGTTGGAAATAAAGATTAAAGTGAAATGAATTTTGAAAAAGAATTGTTATATATATATATATATATATATATATATATATATATATATATATATATTACATGTGTGTGTACACACACACAATTTTTTATGTCGGCTATAATAAATTTTCATGAAGTTCTTGGCATAAAACAATAGAACTATAATCTTTCACAGTTCTAGAGTCCAAAAGTGTCACTGGGATGAAATCAAGGTGTCTGTAGGGACTTCTTCCCTCCAGAGGATGTAGGGGAAGAATGTATTATTTTTGTTTGTTTGTTTCTGGTGGCTTCCAAGATTTCTTGGTTTATAGTCCCATCACATCAAAGCTCAAGAACATGTGATAGTTTCTTTTATGTCAACTTGACTGGGCCATAGGGTGTTCTTATTGAAAGGATTTTTAGAGACAGGAAAGGCAGTTTTAGGGAAAGGAGGTCCATGGGAGAGAAATGCATATGTGACAGGCAGAGACAACTCCAGGCCACCAGATTGTTTTTAAGAATATTACAAGATAAGGAGATGAAGAGGGCACCAGGTGGGTTTTGAAAGTTTGAAACTGATATCATGCAGGGAAAAGGGGGAAAAACAGCCAATTAGGAAAGCATGGGGAACATAAAATGGGGAAGGGGTCCAATTAGAAGGTAGCATATATAGACAAAAAGCTTCCAGCATTGATAAAGCCTTAGAAAAAGAGGCTTCACTGGTTACCCACTTGGGAACCCCTCCCTATGCCGAAGTTTGTATATGCTTCTAACACATTTCCACACTTTTACTAAAAAAGCTTTTAGTCTGGGAATTTATTCTTCAAACTTTGTAAGACAAGAACCTGCAATGAGAGTCTGAACTTGGCATTCCATATATCAATATTAAGTATTATCTCTTAATATGTCTCAGAGGTTGTTTTTGAATGATATTAATATTTTAATCAGTAAATTCCCCTCCATAATGTAAGTGAAACATCATCTTAGCCATTGAGTATCTGACTAGAACAATAAGTGGAGGAAGGAAGGATTTGTCCTCTTCTTGCCTGCCTTTGGAGCTAGGACATCAGTTTTCTCCTGTCCTTGGGTTTCCCACTGTTTCCCCTGGTTCTTAGGCTTTCAGACTTGGACTGGAACTATACCATCAGCCTATAGACAGCAGATCATGTAACTTCTCAAACTCCATAATTACCTATAATTGCTTACTTACTTACTTAGTTAACTAATTAATTAATTCAACTGGTTCTGTTTCTCTGGAAGACTCTAATAAAGCTCTGAGCTTCAAATCTTTGTCCTTCTTCACAACATCTATTCCAATTTGTATGGTCAAATATCTGTTTCTGTGTTATAAAGATACATGAATGCATTTTGGACCTTCCCTGCTAATCCAAGATAAACCTCATTTTTAGATCCTTGACCAAGATAAACCCCATTTTTAGATCCTTGACTTAATCATATCTGCAAAAACCCTTTTTCATTAACAGGTTCTAAGGAGAAAGAACCTGCTATCTTTTTTTTTTTAAATATATTTTATTGATTTTTACAGAGAGGAAAGGAGAGGGATAGAGAGCTAGAAACATTGATGAGAAAGAAACATCGACCAGCTGCCTCCTGCACACCCCCCACTGGGGATGTGCCCGCAACCAATGTACATGCCCTTGACCAGAATCGAACCTGGGACCCTTCAGTCCGCAGACCGACGCTCTATCCACTGAGCCAAACCGGTTTTGGCAAGACCTGCTATCTTTGGAGGAACATTTTCCAACTTACCAATAGACAATGCATCAATAATTTCTTTCAACTCTATTATCAGAGAATATTTCAAATATATCCACTTTCCTCTACTTTTTAATTCCAGCTACTATGGTCTTTCACTTTGACTTCTATAATAATCAACTAGTAGCCCATTTGCACGAAGATTCGTGCAATAGACCTTCATTCACCTGGCTGCCTGCACCAGTTTTCTGCTGGCACCTGGGACCCAGGCCTTGGCTGTGGCCACCGCCTTCTGCCTTCTTTCAGGGTCGGGGCTTGGCCCCGGGCGGTGGCCTTGGGCTCGGCCACACCCAACAGACCTACTAAGGATCGCAGGAGCCGACCCCCAGTGGTTTCCTGCGATCTGTGCAGGCTCCCCGCTGGTGCCCAAGGCCGGGAAATCCTCCACCTGAGCTTTCCCAGCCTTGGGCTCCGCCACACCACAACGTCCCTGCAACGGTTTCCTGGTGGGCGTGGCTTGGTTGGTGGGCGTGGCTTGGGCATAGCGAAGGTGCGGTCAATTTGCATATTTGTCTATTATAAGGTAAGATTATTTATTTATGTATTTATGTATTTATGTATGTATGTATGTATGTATGTATGTATGTATTTATTTTTGCCTTCACTCAATTTTTCACAGCAGCCAAAGTGATCATTTCAGAAAGCAAATCAAAGTTGGTTCCCACCAGAAGTAGATGCTTGACAAAGATTTATTTGTAAAGACCTTATTTTGGAAGTACAACAATATTTGAAATAGGAGTGGAGAAGTGAAAAAAGAAAAATAAACAAAAACAAAAAACAGCCAATAAAGAATGTGTTATCCAGGTAGCTACCTTTGTGGTTTACTAAAGCTTAATCTCCCCAATAGACACTGGAAAATGTCCAGAAGGGAAAGAGAGCCCAGGTAAGTATACTAGTATACAGCACTCATTGCCTGAGGGCTACCTCAGCCCAGTGAATTTCAGGCAAGTTGGCCTATTGGTATGAGAGCAGTCCAGCCTTCCAGAGCTTCAGAGGAAGCCCCAGGCAAAGAGGTGTGGATATGGGCAGTTGGAAGTCAGCCAACAAATATTTAAGTGGTCAGGCCCAGGGAATATGGACAGGGCACATAAGCCAATTTTTTTTTTTTAGACTCTGCAAATACTTATTTTATTTAGAAAAATATTGCAGCTCCTCACCACAGTCTAGTGGCCCGGCTTGCTGGTTTATTTTCAAGCCACTATCATCCACTGCAGGACTTTACCTGCAATACTCCTTCTCATCATTCGGGACTCAACTCCCATACTTTGTAAGTGAAGCATCTATTACTCAAATGGACTAGAATAGCCACCGATTCCATACTAGCACACCCCTTTTTTATTTACATACCCAATTTATTTATTTTTTCTTAGCAGCACTATCTTGATTGATATATATAAATTTTACTCTCTCTCTCTTGAAAATGTAGGCTTCATGAGAAAAATAAAGTTATCTGGTTCAGCACTATATCCCTAACATTTGACCAATGCCTGGCCCATAGTAGGTGCTCTAAAAAATTATGGGATAGTTGTTTTGATTAAGTAACTCAAGACATGACAATTCATTTTTCATTTTTTATATTGTTTCCCTAAGCATGGCATGTATTTGGAATTTTAGAATATAACATCTGGGTTCAAATGACAGTTCCAGTATTTATGAACTGTGAACCTTGGATAAGTTATTTGACCTGTCATTTGTAGTACTCACTTCATTCTGTTGTATTATATCATATCATATATGGCTGACAGTAAGTACCATATAGCTATTAATTATTAGCTATTTCTTTTTAATAAACATTATTGATTCATAACCATATATACATTTTATGCTAAAAATTGAGTTAAAACCTTGCTTTATATTTTGTAGTGAAAATAGTACATTATCATCTTTGGAACCAAAATCAGGTTTATTCTATACTAGAGGCCTCGTGCATGAATTTGTGCATGGGTGGGGTTCCTTGGTCTGGCTGGAAATCGGGGCCATCAAGGCCAGCCGGGCAGGGGGAGGGATCACAGGAGGTTGGCCAGCCACAGGAGGTTGGCTGTGGGAGTGTACTTACCACCAGGGGGCAGCTCCTGCATTGAGCATCTGGTCCCTGGTGGTCAGTGTGCATCATAGCTACTGGCCAGTTGTCTGGTCGTCCGGTTGTAATGGTTGCTTAGGCTTTTATATATATAGATAATAGCCTTATGACTTAACTACTTCCCTTCATGAAACCTCCTTTATTTATAACTAGAGGCCTGGTGCACGAGATTCGTGCATGGGAGGGAGGGTGTCCCTCAGCCCAGCCTGCAGCCTCTCCAATATGGGACCCCTCGAGGGATGTTCGACTGCCTGTTTAGGCCTGATCTAGAACTGCTGGTTCCCAACCACTCGCCTACCTGCTTGCCTGATTGCCCCTAACTGCTTCTGCCTGCCAGCCTGATCACACCCTAACCACTCCCCTGCCAGCCTGATAGATGCCTAACTGCTCCCCTGACGGCCCGGTCACCCCCAACTGCCCTCCCCTGCTGGCCCAGTCACCCCTGACTGCCCTCTGTTGCCAGCCTAGTCACCCCTAACTGCCCTCCCCTGCCAGCCTGGTCACCCCCAACTGCCCTCCCTTGCAGGCCTGGTCCCTCCCAACTGCCCTCCCCTACTGGCCTGATTGCCCCCAACTTCCCTCCCCTGCTGGCCATCTTGTGGCAGCCATCTTGTGTCCACATGGGGGCGGCCATCTTTGACCCCATGGGGGCAGCCATCTTGTGTTGGAGTGATGGTCAATTTGCATATTACCTCTATATTATATAGGATGGGGATAATAAAGACTATCTTTTAGAGTTGTTATGAAGGTTAAATAAGGCATGTATAAAATGCCTAGCATATAGAAGTGTGCTACAATATTAATATCCTTTGCCCCTCTCTAAATACCATTAATTATTTGTATGAGTTTAGAAAAGTCACTTATGCACCTAGGGATCATATGAAATAACCAGTGTTTGTCAAATACATCATGGGAGAAGAGTTCTTCAAAAGTTTAATATATCCATCTAATAGAAAAAATAAGGGACACAGAGATCTAACAAGTGCAGAAATATTTTTTTCTCCATATTTAAAAAGTCCTGATGTACATTGATGAATTATAATTCCTTGCAAGTCTTGCAGTAAAGACTGATCAACTTACTTTAAGATAACTTTACCCAGCACTGTTTTACAATGGAACAACTTTTTGTCATAGAAGATCTATTAAAATCTCCAGAGACTCTGGAACTTTCTATAAAGTAACATCTAAAACCTTCCCAGGTTTAATATCTGAAATTATATGATTTTCCTTTCTCTCTTAGTGCTACAGTTTTTATCACTTTCAATTGCTTCATCCCAACACTTTCCTAGGTTATAGGCATCGTTCATTTCAGCTATGTTCTTTTCCAACTGCTGCCCCAGGCCTGCCTTCCTTATTATTTTGTATCCTTATACTACCTTCTAAACCCTATTGTTGCTGTAGTTATCCATATTTCTGCTTTCAAATAAATCATCTCATTTTAGATGTTATACAGGTAAAAATATGCAAGGAATATGGGCAATTCTATATCCGACATCCAAAGAATGAGGGTGGGGAGGCAACCATTTTTAAAAAAATATATTTTATTGATTTTTTTACAGAGAGGAAGGGAGAGGAATAGAGAGCTAGAAACATCGATGAGAGAGAAACATTGATCAGCTGCCTCCTGCACACCCCCACTGGGGATGTGCCCGCAACCAATGTACGTGCCCTTGACCGGAATCGAACCCGGGACCCTTCAGTCCGCAGGCCGACGCTCTATCCACTGAGCCAAACCAGTTTTGGCGAGGCAACCATTTTTAAATTATTCCAGAGTGGCATAAACATGCTATGAAGAAAAAAAAAATCTAAATTTCAGAAATAAAAATGTCAAATGAGCTAGATTTTTTTGGTAGTTTTTCTCATAAATTATTTTCATCTTCTTACTAGTATTCTAGGGGCATGCAAGTCCTCCTACAATATGTTATATTAAGATCTACTCAATCTGGTAATCAAATTATGCCAAATTTTGCAGTGGCCTATTTTATATTACAATATCATAATTAAATATCTCTAGCAATAGACAAAAGAAAATTCCTTGTTAGCAAATTGCAGAAAATTAGAAAGGATATTTTATACTGGAGGATATAGTTATACATATAATGCAGTAAAAAAAACAAAATAAAATAAGATTTTAAATCGCAAAATAAACCTTAAAATCATGTATAAGTTAAAAAAAAAGTCATGTATAAGTCAAACCTGACAAAATCTGAATAAGACTCATCTGCATTTTAAATATTTTCATGGTTTCAGTCCTGGGTGATATTTATAATTGTTGGTAAGAGTTTTCTTAGCAGCTGAGGAGAGTGCAGATGTATTGAAAGAAAGAGTGATCGGCTGCTCCTGGTGGTCACTCTACTTCCTTGTGACCTGTCTTGAAAGACAACATGGCATTTCTTATTCCAAAGACCAATCTCACACTAATTTTTATGCAACTGACCTCTTTTGATTGTTTTGAATCGTTCTCCATCAATCTTTACCTCTTTTCCATCTATCTATCTATCTATCTATCTATCTATCTATCTATCTATCTATCTATCATCTATCTATCTATCATCTATCATCTATCTACCTATCTATTTATTTATGTTAATCCTCACCCGAGGATATTTTTCCATTGATTTTTAGAGAGAGTGGAAGGGTGTGGGAGAGACAGACAGAGAGAGACACATCGATGGTTTCCTTGTGCATGGTCCCTCCCCAGGCCAGGGATTGAGCCTACAATTTAGGTATGTGCCCTTGACGAATCAAAACCGGGACTCTTCAGTCCATGGGCATATGCTCTATTCCCTGAGCCAACCCAGCTAGGGCTTTTTCTTACATTTATAATCTCTCTTCTCTTTTTTTCACTGAAATCTCTAGCTGTCATTCTTGTGAATCCCCACTTTATACTGAATTTCTTTCTCTAATTATAGAATCTAGTAATAATAAGATACATTTACCAGCATTTTCTGAGACAGTTAGTTGCTTTTTTTTTAAACTTAATTCTTATAAGTAGATATAATCATTAACCACATTTTACAACAGGTTTTCTGGTGCTCAGGCAGGATGAGAATGTGCACAGGCAGAGTCAGCTTCATGGACATCCAACCTCAGCAGAAGGGATTAGTTTAATGCTCTGTTGTCACTGCCCTGAATCGTAATAATTTTATCTTTGGACCTGTGTTTTGTAAGGGAAGTCTCATTAGACAAAGGAACCTGCATTTGAGCAGAGGAGATGCACACACTACGCATGCCATTGCTGTCTTTGTTGCTCCATTTGCATACAGTGGTTCTGATGTCCCACCAGGATTTCAGTATTCTGGTGAATCCAGGATGCATGGGAGTTCAGCAAGACTCAAAACCAGTGGATTATGTTTGTGACTGGATAAGAAGGGAAAACAATAGCCCCAAGAGGTTACACTTTCCTTTTGAACAAGAATTTGCTTCAAATACAGAAAGAGAGCAATGACATTCTTAGAACTACGCATGACAAATGAACTCTACCATATATTTTTTACTTATACATATTACTTTTCTGTATTAGCCAAAGATGTATGCTGACATTGATGACAGAGAAGGAAAGATAAAGATAAAGCAATAGTTCATTTTCCTTTTTGTCCTTCCTTAGTCAATGGTAAGCCACTGACTCCACTTTGGTTAACTTCCAAAATATATAAGGAACTCATATAAAAGGAAGACAAATAATCCAATTAAAAATGGGCAAAGGATCTAAATAGACACTTCTCCAAAGTGGACCTACAGAAGGCCAAGAGACATAAGAGAAAATGCTCAAATTCACTAATCATCAGAGAGATGTCAATTAAAATGACAATGAGTTATTACCTTACACCTGAGAGAATGGCTACCATCAATAATCAACAAACAAGTGCTGGCAAGGATGTGGAGAAAAGGGAACCCTGGTGCACTGCTGGTGGGAATGCAGACTGGTGCAGCCACTGTGGAAAACAGTATGGAGTTTCCTCAAAAATTTAAAAATGGAACTCCCATTTGACCCAGTAATCCCACTTCTAGGAATATATCCCAAGAAACCCAAAACACCAATCAGAAAGGATATATGCACCGCTATGTTCGTAGCAGCACAATTTACAATAGCTAAGATTTGGAAACAACCCAAGTGCCCATCAGCAGATGAGTTGATAAAAAAGCTGTGGTACCTTTAGACAATGGAATACTATGCAGATATAAAAAACAAGAAACTCTTTCCATTTGCAGCAGTATGAATGGACCTGGAGAGTATTATGCTAAGCTAAATAAGCCAGTTGAAGAAAGATATATATCACATGATCTCACTCATATGTGGAATCTAGTGAAGAAAATAAACTGATGAGCAAAATAGATCCAGAGATATAGAAGCATAGAACAGACTGACCAATCTCAGAGGAAAGGCAGGGTTAGAGGGTGGGGAGAGATTAACCGGGGGATTTATATGCATATATGCATAACCCATGGACACAGACAATAATGTGGTGAAGGCTTGGGAGAGGTGGGTGTGGGATGGAGGGGGTCAATAGGAAAAAAAGGAGGACATCTGTGATACTTTAAAAAATGAAGATAAGTTAAAAAAAATAAGGTGGATCAAAATTCTCAATGACCACTGGTTTCTCACTATAGCATAAGCTAGCACACACTGTTATGTAAACTGTTTAATTCTAAACTATGACTATTTATTTCACTTAAGAAAAATCCTCTGTAAACATACCTTCCTCATTTTTTTTGTGTGTGTGATTTACTCAGTATATACTCAGTATATTACTGTGAAGAAAGATCCCCAATTATATTAAAACTAGAGGCCTGATGCACGAAATTTGTGCAAGGGGCTCGGCCCTTACTGTTATGTAAACTGTTTAATTCTAAACTATGACTATTTATTTCACTTAAGAAAAATCCTCTGTAAACATACCTTCCTCATTTTTTTGTGTGTGTGATTTACTCAGTATATACTCAGTATATTACTGTGAAGAAAGATCCCCAATTATATTAAAACTAGAGGCCTGATGCACGAAATTTGTGCAAGGGGCTCGGCCCCTGCTGCAACAGTGGCGGCCTTGGCCCCCTCTGCCACTGCGGCTGCCTCTGCCTTGGCCCCTGGCCGCCAGGGCTTCATCCAGAAGGTCATCTGGAAGGACATCTGGTCTAATTAGCATATTATGCTTTATTAAAATAGGGACATATTTTTCAACAGCTATTTTCTTGTTTTAAAATATGTTTTTATTGATTTCAAAGAGAGAGGAGAGAGAGAGAGCAATAGAAACATCAATGATGAGAGAGAATCATTTATTGGCTGCCTTCTATGTGTCCTCTACTGGAGATCAAGCCCACAACCATGCCTGTGCCTAACTGGGAATTGAACCAGGACATCCTGGTTCATGGGTGGATGATCAACCGCTGAGTCATACAGGCTGGGCTCAACATCTATTTTATAATCACTGACAAATTAAATTTACTCTTTGTCCACATGCAAATAAGTTCTTTTGCTAAAGAATGTGATGTTGATTTCTATTACATTTTTACTATGTTTTTACAACAGAAAACCATAGAATATAAAGATGATAAGGAAAAAATATCCAGATTATTAGAACAACAAAGAAAGATATTCATCCATTCATTTATTATAAATTTATTGAGCAACTACTATTTGCCAGAAGTTATAGATAATATGCACACTTTCTGAACACTGAAGAAAATACCTTAACCTAAAAGTTAAGATTTTTCAGAACAAATTTCAAATGTTTAACTGAAGTTACAAATTATTTATTGATAAAACTCAGTTCTTGGTAATGGAAAAGAGCACATTTTATTAAGCACATAATCTGGACTTGTACTGTTGGAGGAATAAAATCTGACTTCCTTGAGATGAGATGATGCTAAAATTATAAAACTAATATAATTCAGTGCATATTAAAATAAAAAGAAAATTTAGAACAAAACCATCTAGCTTTAATTATATTGATTTGGTGAGTATTTCTCGGAATAGCAAATGTCTATTTGAAAGGAGAAAATTCAGATTTCCAAAATTGTATTATCACAATTTAAGGCAAAAGTTGCCACCTTAAAATTATAAAAAAATAAACAAAATAATTAACTAATGACAAGCAATATTTGAATATTTTAAATTATGACTAAAATCACTGTGTGGCATTTCAATAATGCAATATGTCATGGAACACTTACAATAATATAAGATGCTCCCAAAGGGAAAAAGTTGCTATAAGGAATGGAGCATGTTAAGCTCCTCCCTACTAATCTGAATACACAAAGCCAGGATCCTAACATTTTCCTCCTTTTCCTGTTTGGAGACTTGGATCTGCCTTGGAAGTCCACTTGAGGGCAAACTTGTTCTTTGTCTTACCTATGCACACTAAAAAAAAAATCCATTATAGATTTGATTTAGCTCATAGCGAAAGAGACGTATCACCTTTTAAAATGAATTAATTTCTCAATAAAAAACCCAATCACTTTTGGAATCAGACATAGTCCCACCTCTATTAAATCAGATACATTATTCACTTAATAATATCTATCACCTGTTAGTTAAGACAAAACATTTATATCCCAGGCTTAAACCAAATAAATCATCTATTAAATAAATATATCCATACTGAATAAAACAAAATGTTTTAGTAAGTAAAACTGTTTACTGTTTATATGTTAAATAATGATTTTAATAAATTAGACCTTTTATCGTAAAATATTAACATTTTAATGATTTTAAATTTTAGTTCTCTTAAGAATTGGTTCACAAGTAGCCTACTTGGGTTTTATCTACTCACCGTTTGTTTATTGATGATGGCAAATAATATTACACCTTATTTTCTGAATAATTGCAGGCGCTATGGTCCCTGGTTATTATTTCTCCAACAAACAGCAAATTAACATAAATAGGTTTGATATCAAATTACACAATTTTTTAAAAATTCCTAATTGAGGACATTTTATATACAGGGCACTGGGAAAATTAACTGCTATTTTTTGGTGTCATGAGCAAACCTTTTTCATGCTTGCTTTGTATCAACTTTATGGTACTTGGTTTTAAATACAACCTGTGTCCTACTTGCTCATAGTGCTCAACGATGTATATCCTAAATACAAAATATCACCCTAGTTAATGAGACTGTACCAAAATGTTCAGTTTACATGAATCAAAGTTTAAAAGGCTAAGGGTCTTTTATCCAGATTTAAACTAATCTCTTGAGGTCGTGAAAAGCACTCACGATTCAGACCGTTGACTCTTTTTCCTTTTCTTTAACACATTCATTAATTTTTCCTGCAAAAAATCCTGGGTCCATAGCCTTTCTGAGAATTTCATAATCACTGCAAATCTCAGCTGCCCTCGAAGAGCCACACCCAAATATTCCACTCCAGCTCAAGGAAAACTGAACTCAAAATCACCTGTTTCAGAGACCCTAGAAGGGACCTTTCTTAGAGAGGCAGAAAAAAGAAATAAAACACACTTATTTTTATAAGAATCACAAATCCTTTAAATAGAGCTCTGATAAGCAAACTTCAGATTGGCATTTGTAAATGTGTACATTCTTTTTTTTTTCTTTTTCCACAGTATGAAAGCACTAACAAATGCCTCCCTTTGCCTACTTTAACACTATTTGAAATATTTTTCAAAACATATTTTTTGTTGTTCCAAATTTATTTGAAGAATACTTGTAATTTCTCATGGACACCTGGAGTTTTGTATTTCCTTTCTGTATGTTTACTCTTTTATACCTATAGAAATTGGCTTTGCAGTCTTTTTCACTCATTCCAGCAGGATTTCCTCAAAATCTGGTACCTTGAGAGTTCTAAACCCTACTTTGGGGCAAGACTTTCTGAAATCACATCTCTTTCTCTCTCTTTTTCTGTCTTCCTCTCTTTGTATTTTAATTTGTAATCTTTATTTGTATATTTTATAATTTTTAAGATACTTTTTTTTTCTCTCAGTTTCTTGGCTTAATAGAGCTATTTCAAATTTATACTTTTACTAGCACTTTCATCTATAATTTTTCTCCAATATTTTTTTCAAAGACACAGATTAATCTTTTCATGGTCATGTAAATATGAGTTAACTAGAATACCCAAAAAGCACTTGCACTAGCTTGGATATATAATACAGATGAATTATAGATTACAAAAAATATGGTTAATACAGAATGATTGTCTGTGGATGGCTGGGGGGTTGGCCTCATTATGTTAGAATCCCAATAAGTATATGAACAGTCATGGAGCTGTGAACAAACCAATAATTAGAGTTCTCCATGCATATTTAGATTTTAGGCAGTAATCAATAATTTGCTTAAATCAGATTACAACTTTATGACTCATATGAAATTACATTTGAAATCTTGGAATTTATTAGTTATATATATCCAGTATTATCCTATATAATAAAAGCCTAATAAGCAAATTGACCAAACAGCTGAAAGACCAACTGAACAACTGGTCTTTATGATGTGCACTGACCACCAGGGGGCACTGACCACCAGACGCTCAATGCAGGAGCTGCCCCCAGCTTGCAGGCCCCAGGTCAGCCAAAGCGGGTACCAGCGGGGGCCCCCTGATCACCCCGCTGGTCACCCCGCACATCGGCCCTGATCACCGGCCAGGCCTAGGGACCCTACCTGTGAACAAATTTCATGCACCACACCTCTAGTATATAATTTATATGTCATATATGTTGTAAGAGTTTTCTCAAAATTTCTCTACTTGTGCCCATTTACAATTCCACATAACCTTCTAAAATTCTGCCTTCAACTCTGATGTTTATCATTATCACCCATGATATATATGCTCCAGTGGTTTCTATCTTCCATAATGCAACCATCCCAGAATTTTCTTCTTAACATCAATACCTATCAACACTGCTAGTGCCCTCCATCTTGTGCTACAGAACAAAATTTCATAATAAACAATTACTCTGTAATTGTATATTTTAAACAAATTATAATAATATAAGCTAACTTTTCTATATTATTTCTTTCACAACTTAGATTATTACAGAAGGCAAAGAGAGAAGGATCAGAAAGGTCAAATGCATCTCATGGAAAAAAGAAAATAGAAGCTAAGCAAACATCCCTGAATTTGGAGATTGGGAGTCACTGGTGACAATTTATGGAGTAAGTTCTATAAAGTTATGGAAGGGACGGTCCCATTGGAAATGCTTAGGAAAGAGTGGGTGGTAAGGGAATGGAACATGTAAGGCTAGCAGATTAAAAGGAAGGCATATTGTTTGTTGGTTCATTAAATTTTAATCAACAAAGAAAATTCCATGCTGGGAATAAAAAGAAAACATTAAAAACAGAAGAAAGTAATGCTAATTGTTTAATAAACATTATAGTAAGAGAGAAAATTGTCATCAAACACAAATGATGTATGTTTTTTAGAAAGAGCAACTAGAAGTAATGGAAGGTATTGTTACAAACAAATCCTGCTAGAAAAATACACTCATTCATGTCCTCATTTGTTCATTCATTCATCCAACAAGGTTGTATTCTGTACTGATATATCTAAAATTGCTATACACGGGGAAAGGAAAAATGATCAGTTTTGTCCTTGAGGTTGACATAACTATGACAGGAGACAAATATGTAAGTGATGACATAGTAAATGTGCTAAATGCTTTAACAATGTTATAAACAATATACGTTGTTGATGAAAAGTACCAAGTATAGTGAGGCGTTAGGAAGATCAGCAAAGCTTTGCAGAGTGGTAAATACAGGTTAAATTGGGGCCTATAGAATGAATAGCCATTTACTCAGCAGCAAGTGGGAAAGGCTATTCTAGGCCCTGGGAACAGTCTGAGAAAAGGCATGGCGGCTACACAACAGCAATTCCATTATGGAACTGCTTGTGAACACTGCTTTAATCACGTTGGAGAGCAGAGTAGTTGATAGAACAGAATCTATATATATAAAAGGCTAATGTGCTAAGTGTCCAAGGGTCCGACAGGTCGCTATAACACGCACTGACCACCAGGGGGCAGATGCTCAACGCAGGAGCTGCTGTGATGCTCACAGAGAAATAGCACCATGGACCTGGCACCCACAAAGCAGCACTCAGCTTCTCCCAAGTGGGACCCAGGCCCCACCACCACCCTGCAGCAACAGCCCACCAAATCACAGCCAACATTGCTGAGGCCCCATGGTGCAAAATGCGGCCCACAGCCCAGCCCAGCCCGGAAACGGCCGCTGTGGGTGCCAGGTAATAACGTCACATAGCAACACCTGGCTTCCTCTCCTTGGCAGTACCTAGCTTCTTTGCAGTTTCTTCAGCCCAGGAACACAACTTGCTTTATAGCCAGGTGCAAACATTTCACACTTTAACCAAATGTCTGTGAAGCATTTTCCTGTGCCTCATCTCATTTGATCCTCACAGAAGTCCTGGAGTAGGTAGATAGGAGATTCAGTGGAATCCTATTTTCTTTTCATTAGCAGGAAAATGGAGATTTAGAAAGTTTAGAAACTTGACCCTACTGAAAAGAAGTAAGAACTGCTGGACCTTGAAAATGACTTTAAGTTTTTTCACTGTGCAGAATATAGTCAAACACTGCTGAAGTTAAATATTTTACCCTTTTTCTCCCTGCGTGATCTACAATAATAATCTGCTTCATGTTGATATTTACTGCTGTGTTGCTGACAATTACCTGAAAGAGAAGTTGGGGTGCTTCACTGGGTTGGAAAAAGTTTAGCTACATCAGAAAGCAAGTCTAATTAAGCAAGTTTATTCTATATATATAAAAGGCTAAGTTGACTTGCACATGCGTGATACATATAAAGCTCTTGCTGGCATCAATCACATGCGAGGGTTTTGATCTGTCATTGTCAATCTTGAATTTGGTTGACACTTCTATTATAGAGAAAGGGCAAATAGTGATATTAAAATATTTCTTCTAATTAATTTCCTTTCAATGTGCACGAATCTGTGCACTGAGCCACTAGTACAACTATAGACTTCAATAGTGTTCACTGATGTTTCATTTCCTCCCAATCTCTTCTCCTTTTTCTTATCAATCATAACAAAAATATTAACAATTATATAATCATTGCTATTAACTGTTAACTGCTTGTTATGACTTTGCTTAGTAATTTTAATATGCTAATGCATTTGAACTTTAAAACAACCTATTATGTAGGTATTGTTTACCATAATCTATAGATGAAAAAGTTGGGACTTGAAAAGTTTTAGTCACTTCCCTGAAATATTAAGCTAGAGAATGACAGAGTAGGATTGGAATCCAAAACTCTCCAGCTACCACAAAATCTTGATACCATTAATATAAAATCATCTGTTCATCTCAATAGAAAGCGAGTTTGATACTAGAAAACCAGCTCACTCTGCTTCCAAGGTATAATATCTAGAGAAAATAAACCATATCTAAATTTCATACTATAAGGAATAGCAAATATTTTTTCCTTATGATGTTTTCTGATTATAAATGTTATACTTACTAGGAAAATTTCAAATAATTTACTACTCATGCAATATATATTTTGTAAATATGTATGTATGAGTATAAACATGTCATATGTCTAGGTCCTGTTAATGAATAATCAATTCATGAACAAGGGTTTAAGATACAGGAATAGTCCCAAGTTTCAATCTTAAATTCATGTATGCAGATAGCATGATAATTAGAAGCTGTTCTTCACATTCTTTAGAGGATTAAAACAAAAGCAAGTTTTTAGTAACATCAAAACAACCTAGGAAGCACTGGAACTTAGATGAACCACAGAGAAAAACGACTTATTTAAATTCCTCTGTAGCTAGAAGTATCTGCTTAGCATGTTAAAAATGCAGACTGTATCAGGGAAGTAGCAAAATAAAATTTGTTATAACAATGAATCTCAGAACTCTGGGTTGACTAGAGCAACACAAGTCTTAGAAACTTGTTCAGTTTCTCTCCAGTGCAACACCATTAAATTTAATTACAAAGAGAAACTTATTTTTGTTATACAAATAATATCCCCACGTAGCCTAATTTAAACTAATTGCCTACACAGTTTCATTCCAAGGGGAAAACAAAACTAAAATAAGTGCTGACTTATTGAAAATGTCTTTAATTATATTATCACACTGAATTCTGCTTTGACCCTTCTTCAAGAGTTACTTTTAAAATGAGAAATGTTATTGCAAAATGTGGCATACCTGTACTTCGTAAAGCTTCGCTCCTGCCTGACCTATTTTTATCAGTTGTTTTCCTTCTATTGTAGAAAATAACTTCTTGCAGAAAAATTTCTAAGTGTCTACAATGGGACATGAATTCCTGTGCTATTTTTCTTCGTTTCCATTTCTTGTTATCTTATTATCTGTTAGGAGGGCTGAAACTTAACTATAAATCTGGAGGTGGAAAATTACTGATGTCTGGGCTTGGGGATTGGGGCATTTTTGCATGCAAGCTCGCCTAAGGATTTGACAGGGCCAAATGCACCTTCTCTAGAGCGCTGGGGTGTGACAACACTGGGACAAAGGGCTGGGCTCCTGATTTCTCTCACAGCATGGAAAAATGAGATTTTTAATTGGAGTCAATGATGGCCTCACCAGAGCTATGTCACTAACTGTCATTGAGACACCAGGGAATTCAGAATTGAGATTGTGTTTTTTAATAAGCTTCCCTTTATAATATGCTGCCTGAAAGACCAAAATTTTGTGTGAAATAGAGATGGGAAAGTTTCAAATTTGAAGTCATAATAAGGTTTCTCAACCTCAGCAGTATTGATGTTTTGAGTAGAAGTCTTTGTCGCCAGGAGGCTATTCTGTGCATTGTAGGAGTTTAGCAGATTTGCTGGCCTGCACCCACGAGATGCCAGTAGCAACAACTAATACAAACATGTCTCCAGACATTGCCAAATGTTCCCTGAGGAGCAAATTTTCCCTCAGTTGAGATCTACAGAGATAGCTATAGATCTATACAACCAGCTGCATTTCTTCCACCTTTCAAACCAATTAGTTATAACGTAAAAAAGCCGAAACAATTAAATCTTCAGCACAAACATTCCCACCAGATCTCCCATTCTGTATGCTCTGTGTGTGGGGATAGGGTATGATTACATTAAACAGTGAAAGATTTCTCCTTGGTGGATTTTGTATAAGGAGACCACGCATGGAAATGATCATGCGAAAGCAATAGAGTAAGTATCACGTGCATAGTTTGCCTTCCCTCTGGATTTTATAAACCATTCTCACAGTTCTCCAGGGATAATACATATTGATTCAACACCCAATAGGAGCCATGAGACATCCTTCACTCGTGGGTATTTGGGAGCACTACAGAGATCAAATCAACAGCTGAATTATGGCTTCTAGATGAATGGCTACACTTGAGCAGTCAGTTCCTTTCCACATCTGAAAATGTCACCTAGAGCACCATGAGAGGAGAACAACCTGGGTGGTTACTTCTTGATCTCTATTTTGTTTATTTATTAAACTAGAGGCTCTCTGCACGAAATTCATGCACTCGGGGGTAGGGGGAGGGGGGCTTAGCCTGGCTTGTGCCCTCTTGCAGTCCAGGAGCCCTCGGGGGATGTCTGACTGACAGGTTAGGCCCGTTCCGGGAAGCGGGCCTACGCCATCAGTGGGACATCCTTAGCACTGCCACAGAGGCTGGAGAGGATTCTGCCACCACCGCTGTGCTCACCAGCCATGAGTCCGGCTAAGGGCTGCTGGCTGAGCGGCACTCCCCCCCTGTAGGAGCACACTGACTACCAAGGGGCAGCTCCTGTATTGAGCGTCTGCCCCCTGGTGTTCAGTGCACATCATAGCAACCGGTAGTTCCACCATTTGGTCAATTTTCATATTAGCCTTTTATTATATAGGATTGTCCAACCGACTATAATGATAATATTTCTCAATTACTTATAGTTCTCATCATTATTACACAAATGTTAAAAGGACAATGCTGCCTTGGACAGTTTTTCTCAGTGGTTGGAGTGTTGGCCCATGAACAAAGGGTTGCAGGTTTGATCCCCAGTAAAGGGCATGTAGCTTGGTTGCAAATTCAATCCTCAACCCCAATTGGGGGCAAGCAGGAGGCAACCAATTGATGTGTCTCTTTCACAGCTCTGTCTCTCTCTCCCCACTCCACCCTCCCTCCCATTTTCTCTAAAAAATCAATGTAAAAAATATCCTCTGGTGAGGATTAAAAAAAAAAAAAAAAGGCCAATGATATAACCAATAGCTTCTTTTGTAAGCCAGCTTTTACATTTTTCTTCTATCTCAGCCTTTGTCCACAGACACATGCAAATACGTTGCTGGAAAATAAACACACGTAAAAAAAGAAAAATTCATTTTTGTATTAATAATTTCATAATTTGCTTTGGAAATTAGTCAACAATCCTTTGTCATTCTGCTGATTTTATTTTGTAAAAACAGTTGGCTTTGTTGTTCTTATTTTGTTTTTATCTTTTTGGTCATGAGAGAGAAGATTTTAAATTAAGAATTACACTTTCAATAAGAAAACTCATGACTGTATTTGTATACACAAAATCCTGACCAAGACTTAATCCTAATGTGTTTCTGAGATTGAGACACAGATGATGAGTTATTACTAACGCACAGCAGTCTTGTTACAAATGAGGTCTAATAAAAAATGACCACATGTTAAACAACAATTCATTGGATATTATACTCCTAAATTTTAATTTGGTAGAAAATTTGGCAGGAGAACAGGGTCATGTGGTGTTAAACACTGTTTATTTTGCTAACGGCTGTCAACTTGGCTTTTTTGCAGCGAGATACAAGTTCTACTGCAGAGAATGAGCTTTACTGAGAATGCAGAGAAGGGTCATGTTCACAAATTGGCTGACAGTTCGGCAGAATTATGTTATTCAGTATTTATCCACGGAACCAAAGCAGCACAGAAAATAGTACAACTGTGTTCCTTACAGTGGCCCCTTACAACTCCAACCCTCTTGGACAAACTCTAAACATGAGAAAGTACTTAGATCAGCAGAAAAATCATCTTACTGTCAAGAATGTGCAAACTATGATGCTGTTCCTGGTGTAATGATGTTTCTTCCTTTTGTTGTTGTAGATAATATTACTGCATGCAGAGCAGAAAATGTTTTTTAATGATAAGTATCTTTATATACTTCCCTGAATGAGCCATGTACATCATCTCACTTAACTATCATAGACAGTGAATAGTGTGCCCATGATAAAGATGGGAAAACTGAAACTTAAAATGATTGAGTACATTGCCCTAGGATTCACAGCTAGTAAATTACTAAGACAAATGGAGATATCATAACCAGATTGCCTTCAATTCAAGCCACATGGTCATCCACAATCTTAAAAAACACACACAAACACAGCGATTTGAGTAATATGTACTTTTTAATTTATTACTTGTCTAAACTAAACCTAACCTTGTCCCTTTAATCCATCTATGTGTGAATAGAAAAGCTGAAGTAGAGACATTCTGATTACCTGAGGAGTGAAGGTAATTGTCATAGCTCCACTTAGAAAGCTTTTAGTGACACTGGTTGACCCAGGTATGGATAGCTTTTAGACCTGGGGTATTGTAAGTGTTATGTTTAAGTTTCCATCACCTTTGAAGATCACCAACTTGTTTTGTAATACCAGACATTTATTATATGAATACGCTGCTAAAAGTAATATTTTCAATATTTACATAATGAAAATGAAACAAATTTGGCATGGAATTTATCTTATTTTTTTATTATCAAAGGGCAAAGGAGGCTAGCATGCAAATATCCCTGGTAGCTTTCTGCTATACTTTTTCAAGGCTCTTATTTACATGATTTGCTTGGACAGGTTGTTTAATAATGAAGAAAGGAAGATATTTGGGATGTTTAAAGAATTTGAGCTGAAAGTATGAGGTGTGGTTAAAAGGGTTAAAAGTGTGAACTTTGAGTTCAGATAGAGCTGGATTTGAGTTCTGATTCAGAATCTTCATCTATAAGTTAAAGTTAAAATATGTGTTTTATAGATTTTAATAAGATAATTCACAATATTAAAACTGCTTAGCTGAGTGCAGCTCAATAATGGCATTGGGTTTCATGACAGGACGATTACAAATAACTATCTTTAAATTAACTTTCCTCTTCTATTCTCATTTCTAGCTGCAGTAGAGGAAGGACATTTTTCAGATTGTAACTTACATGATAGAGGCTAGAGATGGCTATTACTCTTTGTAAAGATTTTTGCAATAACCTCTTAACTATCTCCTTGCTTCCATACCTTGTCCCTCTTCACTTTGTCCTAAACCAGCAGGTATAAAGATCCTTTAAACACAATCAGATCATGTAACTCCTTTGCTCAAAGCTTCTCCATCTCATGTGAAAGGAAAGCTGAAGAATTTTGAATAGCTTACAAGACTATTGCTATACCTTCTGGCCCCTATTACTGATCTGGTCTCACATGTTATTATTATGTTCCCTCCTTTACTCTGTGTACTGGTCAGGGTTCTCTGAAGAAAAAGAGCAATGGAAGATATCCTACCTAATAATAGACAAATATGCAAATTGACTGCACCTTTGCTACACCCAAGCCACACCCACCAACCAATCAGGATGAGTATGCAAATTACCCCAACAAAGATGGTGGCTAATTTACATATCAAGACAGCGTAGAAAGAAGCCAAGAGCTGCAGAAGGGAGCAAAGCTGGCAGAGAAGGCAGGGCGGGGGAGAAGGGAGGAGCGGAGGCGGGGCCAGGGGAGAAGGAAGAAGAGCGGGCAGGCTGGCGGAGAAGGGAGAAAAGCAGGCGGGCTGGCGGAGAAGGCGGGGCAGGGGACAAGGGAGGAGAGCAGGGAGGGCGGGGTAGAGTGCAGCAGGAAACCCTATTGCAGGATTTTTCCTGCAACAGGAACGCTAGTGTATTATAATGAGACATTGGCTAATGCAGTTATGAAGATTGAGAAGTCCCATGATCTGCTGTCCAGAAAAGCTGGTGGTGTAATTTAGTCTGAGTCTGAGGCCTGACAATCAGGGGAGCTGATGATATAAATCTAAGTCCAAAAGCAGGAGAAGATGAAATGAGATATCCCAGTGCAAACAGTGAGGCAGGGGGGAAAAAGGTATAAATTCATTCTCTTCCACCTTTGGTTTTCAAACCTTCAACAGAGTGGATGATGTCCAGTTTCATTGGGGAGGGCAATCTGCTTCACTCAGTCTACCAACTCAAATGCATCTGACCCACCCCCAGACCCACCCACAAACACAGTTTAACCTGGCACCTGTAGCCCACTCACAATGACACAGAAATTCATCACCAAGCTCTGCTTCATCTCAGTGGCCTAATTTCAGTTCTCCAACTTGCCAGTTCACACTCCTGCCTTGGGGCCTTGGCAATCACTTTGCCCTCTGCCTAGATGCTTTCCTCCAACTCCTCACCTACAAAGTTTGCTTGAGCACCATTTTCTCAATGAGACCTACTCTCAGTATCTTAATTACAATTGTAACCCAGGCACATACCGTATTTTCCGGCGTATAAGACGACTTTTTAACCCAGGAAAATCTTCTATACGCCCAGTCGTCTTATATGTCGGAAAATACGGTTCCTTTCTTACTTACTGCCTTTCTTAATACCCCAACTTCAGAGAGTCTTTAACTTATTTTCCAAATCACATGTTATTTTAGACCATATCTAACATACTCTATAGTTTTATTTATGTTTTCTTCTTATCTATTTATTTATTTTTTATTGACTACATTCTTCTTTAGGCCCAGGTCAAAAGCAGGGACCCTAGACCCCAGTGGAGTACGGTAAAGATCAGAGGTCTCAGCTGGTCTTTTCAAGTAACGATATATTTTCTGAACAAAGTTGTAGTGTTCTTATAAAAGACACCACAGCCTTCCCTAGCTTCTTCTGCTGTGTGAGGACATAGTGAAAAGAATTGTCTATGAGGAAGTGGGCCCTCACTAGACACCAAATATTCCAGTGCCTTGATCTTGGACATCCCCATCTCCAGAACTGTGTGAAATAAATTTTTGTTGTTTATAAACCACCTAGTCCAGTGGTTGGCAAACCTCGGCTCACGAGCCACATGCGGCTCTTTGGCCTCTGAGTGTGGCTCTTCCACAAAATACCACGTGTGGGCGTGCACGTACAGTGCGATTAAAACTTTGTGGCCCATACGCAGAAGTCGGTTTTTGGCCTGGGCAAGCCTATTTTGAAGAAGTGGCATTAGAACACTCAAGGGGCCAAAGAGCCGCATGTGGCTCGTGAGCCGCGGTTTGCCGATCACTGACCTAGTCTATTGTATTTTTGTTGTAAAGCTCAAATAGACCAATAAATATGTTGTGTAAAGAGGAAAATTTACAATCATATTCCAAAATCATAAACTGTCATAGTCTTAGAGAAAGATATCTATAGCATCCAGGACTATATGCTTTTTGAAAAAATATGTTTTTATTGATTTCAGAGAGGAAGGGAGAGGGAGAGAGAGATAGAAACAATGATGATGAGAGAGTCATCAATCAGCTGCCTCCTGTATCCCCCCTACTGGGGATTAAGCCTGCAACCCAGGCATGTGCCCTAAACAAAAATTGAACCGTGACCTCCTGGTCCACCCTCCACCACTGAACCACACTAGCTGGGCAACTATATGCTTCTCTTAAACACTGGTGCTGTGCTTTATTCATATTTTGCCAGGGCTGACCAACAGACCTTCAGTGACAGATGAATGACTACTCTGATACAGGTTTCCTGTGAAAGAGAGGGCTAAGGGATGGCCTGGCTAAAGGAACCAGACAGCCTCGATTGCCTGCCTCTTCAGACTTTTATTGTAACAGCAGTTTGAGATAAAGTTTATCTTTTAGATACAATTAGTAAAGTAAACATTCTTGTGAATACACACGCATCTACAGCATCCTTTAAGCAAGGACACCCAAAGATAAGCATGAAGATTCTTGTAAACACTCATGCACAGACTTGTTTGGAAAGGTCAAGGAACAATTAGGGGTGGCTGCCTTTGGCCAACTTCCCTAAGTTAGAATTTTGAGAAACAGGGGTGGGCCACCTTCAGCCAACTCCCTTAGGACGGAA
This sequence comes from Cnephaeus nilssonii, assembly GCF_951640355.1. Classification (NCBI taxonomy): domain Eukaryota; kingdom Metazoa; phylum Chordata; class Mammalia; order Chiroptera; family Vespertilionidae; genus Cnephaeus; species Cnephaeus nilssonii. The sequence goes on along the minus strand of NC_137078.1, from coordinate 46,096,997 downwards.
TTGCCTCCTTACAAACTTTCCAACCAAGTCTCCTGTGATTCCCTACAATATTCTTTTCCTTTTTAATCCTAACCTGAGGATATGTGTTTATTGGCTTTACTAGAGAGAGGAAGGGAGAGAGAAAGAGAAAGAGAAAGAGAAAGAGAAAGAGAAAGAGAAAGAGAAAGAGAAAGAGAAAGAGAAAGAGAAAGAGAAAGAGAAAGAGAAAGAGAAACACTGATGTGAGAAACATTCATCAGTTTCCTCCCATACGCTCCCCGACCAGGGATTGAATTTGCAAACTAGGTTTGTGCCCTGTCCAGGAATCAAACCCACAAACCTTTGATTGTGGGATGATAATCTGATCAATTGAGCCACCTGGTAAGGGCTGCCTTATTCATTGTCTATATTCAGAAAGTCTTGCCCGTTACCTTGTACATAATAGTCTTATTACATTAATATGTAAATGGACTCTTAATGGCTAGAGAGCCACCTTATCATATTTCTATACTTAAAGTCTATCCTGAGTCAGAACATTAATGTATACACACACACATCTAAATATAAACGAATTAATGGTTTCTGTATTGCTATGAAGATAGTTTTTATTCATATAGCTAAATCTGGGCTCATATGAAAATGAAGCAAACCTTCCAAATTCAAGAATAGTGTGCCTAGCATAATAACCAGCTATGAAACTCTTGCAATGAGATTAAATCATTGTCAGGGAAAGATAATGAACACAGCATGGTTCTACTAATGCTTTGCCAAATAAACTGGATGCAATCCAACTAACTGATGAAATAATATCGCCAAGGAAATGAGTGAAACTTCCCAGCTGGACTAGTCAGACCACTGGTTAATCACAGCCACTTATGGGATCAAGACCTTGGCCCTCAATACAGTGACCCAAAATCTACAAATTGTGTTAATTATTAACATCAATTATTCTTTTCTAAGGATTTTGGGCATTCATTTAGTTCATTTAAGGATTATAAGAAGCCAGAGATTATATCTATTTTCACATCAATATAGACCCCTGCTCTGAAGAAATCAGCTGATAGTATTATATTATTATTCTATATAATAAAGAGGTAATATGCAAATTGACCCTCATGCCTTTGCACAAGATGGCTGCCCTCATGTGGTCAAAGATGGCCACCACAAGATGGCCAGCAGGGGAGGGTAGTTGTGGGCTATCAGGCTGACAGGGGAGGGCAGTTGGGGGGGGATCAGGGAATTTCCCCCCCAGATAATCTCTATGATTCTGCTTCTGGTCTTCATTCCCTTCAGTCCACCCTCCACAAACTCTAAAATAATTTTTCTACAGTGAAAATCTGATTTTGTGACACTCCTGATCAAAATATTTTAAAATATCTCTGAGGTATTCAAATTATGTATAAATTCCTTATTATATCAATAGGGGCTCCCAAGATATGGCTCCTTAGCTTTTTCTGTACTTATCCTCAGTACCATAGATTTCCACCTTATTAAACTTTTCAGTTTTCTTCTAACTCAATTGATATAACTTATTTATTCATTCATCAGATATTTTATTATTTACTCTGTGGTAAGCCACCTGATAGATGTTAGCTATACAGAGGTGATTAAAACATACATACTCCATTCCCTTGTCATTCACTATTTACCAAATATTTCCTGTGCTCTATTGCCGGAGAAGATCATGTGCTAAGCTTTGTGGTATAACAGAAAAGAGAGAGAGAGAAAAAGAGAGAGAGAGAGAGATCATACCCTCACAACACTTTAGGTATTGTGAGGGAAAAGAAAAGTTTAAAAACTTTAAATTTCAATAGAAATATAGAGAAGAGTGTGTGGTAAAATGAGATAAAACAAAATTTGACTTAGCAATGTCAGGAATGACTTTCTGAGGGAAAAATACAGTACAGTAGAGATTTGAGTGATAATCAAGAATAAATTACATATAGAATGGATTTAAGACTCCTCAGCCAGAGAAAACATTTCAAAGGCATTTTTTTTTTGCAAGGATCATGCACAATGATACTATTTAGATCAATAATACTTTGGTATATTGGTTTGTATGTATGTTTGTTCCTTTTTAAAATATATATATTTTATTGATTTTATACAGAGAAGAAGAGAGAAGTATAGAGAGTTAGAAACATCGATGAGAGAGAAACATCAAACAGCTGCCTCCTGCACACCCCCCACTGGGGATGTGCCCAGAACCAAGGTACATGCCCTTGACCAGAATCAAACCTGGAACCCTTCACTCCGCAGGCCAATGCTCTATCTACTGAGCCAACTGGTCGGGGCTGTTTGTTCCTTTTTTTAAAAAAAAATCCTGTGTGTACTGAAGGATTGATAGAATCAGATCTGTGTTTGAAATGATCAGGACAGTTTCTATGTAGAGAATTGATTAGAAAGTCATTGAGAGAATACACACACATTATAGAGGATAATATATCAAAGTATAACTTGAAAAATAATGGAAGCAGGGCTTAAGGTGATTGTGGTAGGAATGGAGACAACTAGATGCATTCAAAAAACATTTAAGAGATAAAAATCAATAGAATTTATGAATGAATTTACAGTGGGTAGTCAAAAAAGAGAATAATCAAGAATAATGTCAAGCTTTGTGCTTATGCAACTAGGTGTATAAGTGATAATTACGAGGTAATAAACACTTTTAGATCAGGTTTATGAAAAATAAAGTGGGAAACCTCAATAATTTAGTTTGGGACATGTTTTGTTTGATTAGCTTTTAAAAACCCAAGCAGAATAATTAAGTAGTGTTTGAATTATAGAAAAAATTGTGCAAAACCTACTTATAGGTGATAAATTATGGAATATATATATATACATATTTAGTTAGTTATAAAATACATGCATACAGATGGAGTGCACACGGGAAGGGAAGAGAGTTTTTAGGAATAAGCTGGTATTTGAAAAACTATTGAAGTCATAGGATAAAGGGTTTAAAAATGTCAACAGTTCTGAACATTTCTAGGAGATCCAAGTATGATATTGGCTGAAAATAATTCTTTCCACTTTATATTATAAAGTTTCTGTTAGTTCTTTGTGAAGTGATGATGATGAAAACCAGATGAGAGTGTTCTCAAGAAATTAAAGTATACGTTTTATATACTTTAAAATATATAAAAACTATATAAAATGTTTTAAAAAATCTCTATTTGCAAACGGAGAAGAAAATGAATGAAATTCTACTGGAGTAGATAAAAATGGACAACATTTCCAGTAAGTAACATTTAGATTAACCCTTATAGAAAGAGAAGAAATCAGCAAGAGAAAAAGCATGACAAATAGGAGACAAAGGATGTGCAAAATCTCCAAGGGAAAAGGAGACCAAAGAGGCTGTATCACTGTTATCAAAGAAGATAATTTTCACCACTGATATTTAAAAAGATGCACAGGACTAAGGCCACTCAAAACTTTAGAGACAATTTGATGGAGCTTTTTAAAACATTTTAAAATGAAAACTATTAACAGTTTATTTCTAAAAATAGCCCAAGCAAGAAAGTGACATGAATTGATATGCATTTTAAAAAGACATCAGGTACATTTGAGGGTTGAGATGAAAGCCAGATTGTAACAGATTGAAATATGGAAAACTTACCTTTCCAGCAATATGGCACACTAGATTTAGAAAGGAAAATCTTCCTGCTTCTTCAGGTGAATAGAGGGAAGATTGGGATCTTTATTTGCCACAAGGACATCCATAACAATCTCTATCTGAAGAGCACAGGAAACAGTAATAAAATTCAACTTAGTGGAAGTTTGGGTCAGAGTATTAATAGGATTGAATTTCATAAGTGAAGCTTACTGAGCATTTAGAGACTAAATAGAAGAATGGAGAGGTGACATGATTTGAGTCTCAAAAGAACAGAAATTTTGTTTTTATATTTTAATAAGATGAAAAGTTGTGAAAAATTCTGGAGGCAGTGATAAAACAAAAGGACACTGACTTCTTCACCTAACTCTGTTATACTTAAGGTGTATGAGAATAGACTCCACCCAAGAGAGTACTAAGAGATGGAAATATGCCCTAAGAGAAGAGCCAAGTTGAAGCAAGGCTAGAAAATGGAGGAAACTTATTGAATAGAAATTGAGAGTATAATGGAAATTGCCAACAACTAAGTGTTGCAAAATACTGAGAGAGAAAAGAGGAGAGGAGAGGAGAGGAGAGGAGAGGAGAGGAGAGGAGAGGAGAGGAGAGGAGAGGAGAGGAGAGGAGAGGAGAGGACAGAGAATTAGGGGAATTTGTTCAGTTGAGTGGATAAACTGTAAGAAGGATCTAGGGACTTTAGGAGAAAAAATGGCAAGGAAGGCTAGACCTGTATGCCTTTGTCTATGCTTCTCCCTATGTACCCCTATTTATTAATGTTCTCTATCTTCCCTCCTTAGAATATTTATCATAATCTAAACAGAATCTTTTATGTTCCTATACTCAAGGCAATTATTTTATTCACATTTCTCTCGTAATCTCTAATAGATAGTAAACTCATTGAAAACAGGGATTGGTCATTATTAGCTTTTATTTTTCCAGCATATACAGAATGTCTGGGGCTTATTGGATGCTAACACATTCTAAAAAATGAATTATCCCTTGACTAAGTACATTTGTGTATAGGATCTATAGTTCCAAGAGTCACAAGTATAAGCTGAAAGCATTGTTTCAATGCCCTCTTCACTAAAGTGGAAGGGTTTGTCCAGAATGACCTCTATGGTTTTGTGCCACTGAAGATTTTATGACTTCTAAATAACTAATCCTTTCATTTGTTCAAATGTTTCACCAGTGGCTCCCTTTCCATTTTCTCTGCTAAGATATCTAAGCTAGCTGAGAATTTTTGACACTGACCTCTATTTTGGGAGCCTTCTATGTCAAGTACCTTATCACTTACTTTTCTTTGAAACTTTCTGAAATGTAAAGTTAACTTTTATACCAACTATCTTGAAGGAGACATCTAGCTCAAAATAACACTTAGATGCTGTGTTTCTTACAATTCAGTCCTTTATTTAATTTTAGATTTTAAGTTATTTGAGTCAGTCCTGAAATGACTTAATACTGTTGTCATTTATAAGCTGTAATGCATTATAGAATCCTAAAATAAATACTATCTATGATAAATTATGTGTCTAGGAAATAGAGTCAAGAAAATTCCACACAAATATTCACAAAACACTTTGTAAAATTAGTTAAATAGTTTATTTAGGGTACTTATATGCAACAATTACATATATATTACAGGAATATATACAGAGGGTTACTTTAAGCATTTTCTCCAGGAGATAAAATGTGGAGAGTTGATATAAACAATCTTCTTCCTGTTTAACAAAGTTTTCTCTCTTTTGGCTTAGCTTTTTGTGTGTGTGTGCAGTCTTTGAATAATATTCATATTGATCCCTGAAAATATGAACTCCAGTCACCAGAAATAATATTTAATTACATTTGAAATATTTGCTTCACACATTTGATATGAAGTTTGGATCCTATAAAATACTACTTTGCGAAGTGTTTATCACAGGTAGATGGCCAAGTACTCTGTCACCCAAATGGAATTATTAACTAATGGAAATTGGAATAAAAATGGTTTTAAGAACATGAAATAGCAAACCAAAGGAAATAATAAATTTAACTCATGTTCATATGGTCTGATTAAGTGACTGTTGTTCAGACAGATTCAGTACTCTCTCCACAAGGGTTGATTAAATGAAGGCCTATCACCCATGTCAGCTGTCAGTTAGCTGAAAAGAGTTTCTTTAACACTTGAATTTCACACCCCTATCTCTTAATTTGCTCTGTGATACACTGTATGAGATTAATTATAGCAGTTATCCTATATAATAGTTGCCAAGTGGCTTAGAACAGAGAAAGGATTCTTGGAGTATTATTGTTCAGGACCCCTGGGGTAAGTAGATGTTTCTTGAGTCTGGAAAGTATGAGAGCTTCTGGAATGGAGTATTTCCTGTGTCAAAAGTCTCTCTTCTGTAAACATATAAATTTGTTCACTTAATGCTGAAGAGGAGGGAGCAAATGAATAATGTGGCCATAAGTAATTCCCTTTTGTATCTTAAGTATTCTTCCATTCTTCCATTTTGTCCATGTTCTCTGATTCTAGCCTTTGCTGCACCTAATAGTCATTGCACACTACTACTCTTCTTTTTGTATTTGTCATTTACAAATATGACAACAGAAATAAAGAGGGTCACATAAAGGCTTAAATAGAGATATTTTTATTTGTCATTAAGTCAATAAGCATTGTTTACAAAACATGATTCTATAGGCATCATGAAGAACAGTTTTGGAAACATCAAAGGGATTAATTACATTGACACATTTGAAAGAATAAAAATGATTTAAAACTGCCTTGATCACAATGAAAATTAACATAACATCATCAGCATAAATAAATATAAAAGCAAACCAGAGTAAATAAAAATAAAATATGAAAGGACTGATTATTGTTGTACTCAAGGTTGAAATCTTTCTTGAGAAAGTTTCAAACATGACATTTAAGAAGAAATAAGACATGGGATGACACAATTCCAATTCCAATCCATGGGCAAGTTTTTAATAACCAAGAAGCAGCTGAAACAAGTAAATCCCATGTCCTGATATAGATGATAGAAAGTGTAAAAGCTAGGAGATGTGAATTCAGCTGCTTTCTTATGGACTCTTATGGTAGGTGGCCTTTGGTTTGCCACACCAAAATTTCAGTCATCATTTCTGAGCTCTTCTCATTAAATATTCATTTATTAGTGTCTTAGGGCATCTGTAAAAATTGTCAAAAACATGGTAGCTTAAAAAGCAGAAATGGATTTTCTCACAGTTTTGGAGGCTAGAAATCTGAAAACAAGGTGATACCAGAGCCACTCTGCTTCCAAAAGATTTCGAGGAGAATCTGCCCCACTCCTCTTGGAGCTTCTGGTGGCTGCAGACATTCTTTGGCTTGTGGCCACATCACTCCAATCTTGGCCATTATGGTCCCTTTCACCTTCTTTTTTTTAAATTTAATTTTATTGTTTAAAGTACTACAAATAGTAGTACATATGTCTCTTCTCCCCCCCCCCCCGCCTCCCCTACCCCCTGGCACATGCCCTCTCCCCTCTCCCCCCCCCCCCCAGTGTCTTGTGTCCATTGGTTGTGCTTATATGCATGCATACAAGTTCTTCGGTTGATCTCTTACCTCCCCCCTCCCCCAACACTCCCCTCACCTTCTCTCCTATCTCTCTCTTATAAAAAACATGTAATTTCATTTAAGATCCATCTTGACCTAGCCAGTTTGGCTCAGTGGATAGAGCGTCAGCCTGCAGACCAAAGGGTTCCAGATTCGATTCTGATTAAGGGCATGTATCTTGGTTGCAGGCTCATCCCCTGGTCAGGACGCATGTAGGAGGCAACCAATCGATGTGTTTCTGTGACATCCGTATTTCTCTCTGTCTCCCCTCTCTTTTCCATTCTCTCTCTAAAAAAAAAAAAAAAAAAAAAAAAAAAAAAAAAAAAAAAGATTTATCTGGATAATCCAGGCTCTTTCTCTTAAGAGCTTCATTTAATCATAACTTTTGCTATTGAAGATAATTTTTACAATTCCAGGAATTAGGATTTTGACATATCTTTGTTTATTTGGGGGCTACATTTAGCCCACTACAATAGGCACAACAAATTCTATCTTTAACATAGCCTAATTTAAAGATAATATGTCTTGCATTAGAAGAGGGACAATAAGAAGGTGAAAAGGGTAAATAATTTGTTATATATTACTAGAGGCCCGGAGCATGCATTCATGTGCTGATTGGTTCCCTTGGCCGGGCCTGTGCCCTCTCACAATCTGGGACCCCTCGGGGGATGTTGGAGAGCTGGTTTTAACCCAATCCCTGAAGGCCAGTATGCATATAAAATCTTTGGTTAATCTCTTCCTGCCCTCCCCCTCCCCCCTTCCTTCTGAGATCCATCAGTCTGTTCCATGTTTCCATGCCTGTGATTTCCACTCCTGCATTAAACATCTGCCCCCTGGTGGTCAGTACATGTTATAGCTACCGGCCGGTCACTTAGGCTTTTATATATATAGATATCTCTTCAATATTCAAATATTTCTTGAATACTTAGAAAGGTGGCAGGTTTAATATTTCTAGTCCTATCAATCTCTGACTTGGTTGCTCTATCTTCTGTCCCTGTATTTAAAAAATTAAAACAAAAACCACTTGTGATCTCTTTTCCAGGAAAGGCAGGACTTATCCTACAAATTACTCTACCTTGCACTTAAAAAATTCACTCCTGTTCAAAAAAAAAGAAGGGATATGCTGCTCATAGGAAATGATGACTTCATGTCACGTCTCAGTTTTCTTTTGCAAAGGATTCACAAGCCACCATTTTGCCCTGGGGAGAAATGTTGCCATTTTCGCAGCAAAGTGTTTTTTGTACAGCGAAATGACAGTTTTCTTCAACAGTAAAACTGAATTAACTTCTGAGGGGAAAAATGCAGTAAAAATGTCAAAGTCATAAAATATATCATGTTTGGAACATCTGCACATGTTTTTGACTGACCTGACCGAAAAAGAAAATGTCCTCAAGGTACTAGTGAATCAGGGACTTGGTGGTTGAAGGACAGGTGGGGGTGAATATGGGAGAATGTGGGTTTTTATCTAGGTTACAGATATAGAGTTCAAGGCATGGGGCTAATTCTGGATTATAGTATGAGGAGACTTTTAATTTGTGCAATATTATATTGAACAGTCTGAAAGATCTATGCACATCTAGAATCAAAGTAATACAAGTCTAAACTAGAAAGCCTGACATGTCCCTTCCTTGCTTCCTTCCTTCCTTCTTTCCTTCCTTCCTTCCTTCCTTCCTTCCTTCCTTCCTTCCTTCCTTCCTCCCTTCCCTCCCTCCCTCCAAAATTCTTTTCTGTTGGTATATCCTGTGAACATAAGTGATATATTTCAGAACAATTGTTTCAATTCATTGCGACTTTAAACTTAGCCACCTAATTCTAGTTTGCTCACTTCTTTATTTTTTATTAAATATTTTTATTGATTTCATAGAGAAAGGGAGAGGGAGAGAGAGATAGAAACATCAATGATGAGAGAGAATCATTGATTGGCTGCCTCCTGCACACCCCACCGTGAGGATCAAGCCTGCAACCCTGGCATCTGCCTGACTGGGAATCAAACCGTGACCTGATTCATAGGTCTACACTCAACCACTGAGCCACACTGGCTGGACTCACCTCTTTATTAATTAAATGCTCACTTAACATTCTTTTAGAGAAACAGCTTGACTTTCAAGAAACAACAGACATAGTTCTTAAATGTATACAGGTGAAACAATACAATCCCCAAGAGCCAGACATTATGACTCTTTATATTCTGTTAGAATGTTTCAAAATACAAATGAGGACCCCTCCTAATTTTACAAAAAAAATAAATAAATAAAAAGGCTAATCCATCATTTTTTCTCCTCACCAATGGAACAAAATCAGAGAAATCCCATATCCTGTCCTGTATGGCACAAGTGAAGAGGATAATTATATACTATTAATAACAATAATAGGTGCAAAACTGTGTGCAATTATTTATTTTTACTAGAAGCCCGGTGCACAAAATTTGTGTATGGGTGGGGTCCTTAGGCCTGGCCAGCAATCAGGGCCTATTAGGGCTGTCTCGCCCAGTCCCGATTGGGGCCGGGTTGGCTGGGGTCTGCTGGCTGCTGGCTGCTGGCTGGGGCCTGGGGACCTGCTGGCCACCAGATGGGCTGCAGGACAGGACCTGCTGGATGGGCGAAGGCACTGCAGGAGGTTTGCCAGCCAGGGGAAGGGACCAGGGGAGGTTGGCTGGCCATGGGAGGTTGGCTGTGGGAGCACACTGACCACCAGGGGGAAGCTCCTGCATTTAACATCTGCCCCTGGTGGTCAGTGAGCATCATAGCGACTGGTTGATCTGTGGTTCTGGTTGTTCGGTCCTAATGGTCACTTAGGCTTTTATATATATACTAGAGGCCCATTGCAGGAAGATTCCTGCAAGAATAGGGCTTCCTGCGGCCGTCTCTGCCGCCCCGTCGGCTTCCCTCCCTTCTCTGCTGCCCTGCCTGCTTCTCCGCAGCTTCACTCCCTTCTGCAGCACTTGGCTTCCTTCTACGCTGTCTTCAGTCTTCCCTCTGCGCCTGGATATTCAAATTAACCGCCAGCTTGGTTGGGTTAATTTTCATATCGTTCCTGATTGGCTGGCGGGCATGGCTTGTGGGTGTAACGGAGGTATGGTCAATTTGCATGTTTCTCTTTTATTAGATAGAATAGATAATTGTTTCATATTTCTTTCTTCAAAAAAATGTTGTCATTACAATAGTCATTGAAGCAAATAGGGGAGATAGTCATAGTTGGGTCCATAATGATCTCCACATATTAGCTTCTGGTATAAAATATTTGGCTCACTGCAAACTAGGCAGATATCTGTGTGAAGGAATGTGGTTTCATATAGTAAGATAGGAAGCATTTCAGGAAACTCAGATTTTGGCTCACTTACTAGTATGTACTGTTTGACTCTATCCCTGGGCCTCAGTTTGCCTCTTTGAATAATAAAGAGAAGCTAGTGGGATTCTTTTCAGCTCAGACAAGCAACCCTTTTCCGCAAGAGTGTTGCTTTCCCCCTGTGCATGGAAAAATCTTATCTTGATCCTTTAAATTTCTCTTACTCTGGCTTATGAGAGCAAACTTTGCTTTTGGTGCAATCCTTGCCTCAATATGACCTTAGTATAATAGGATTGCTTGTAATAAGAGGACGATTTCAGGGATTGGTCTTGTTTTTATTACTTAATTTAGCTGTTCATAAGGCAGCACCCTACCCTCTTATATTTGTTTTTCTTTCTTGCTGGCTCTATGTACCATATCCTTCTACATCTCTCCATGCTGTAGCCAATGATAGCCAGTCAACTGATCAGATAAATAAATTTACTTTTTAACCATAGATAATATCCAAGATATGTCTGAAACAGAACTTACATGTAACCAGAATTCTTCAAAGTTAATCATATAATTACAGTTTGCAGAAAATTGAAGTCCATATGTTTTACACATATCCTTGAAAAAAAAAATCAGATGTTTCCTAGTTAATGAAGAGAGAAGCAGGGTGGGCCCTGCACATAGTATCAACGTCCGCCCAGATTTCTGCTAAGGCACCTATTCTGGTCAATATTCTTTTGTAGAAATCCCAATAAAGGATCTAGGAATATCCTGTATCATCATTGACCAGGATGCCTTTGGGCTTGTGTCAAAGGGAGCATATAAAATCTCAGAATGAGTGTAAAGTCGAAGTTAGAGAAAAGGTGAAAATTAATATATTAAATCAATTCACTGGGTACTGTATCTTCTAAGGGATTAAAAAAAATAACAGAAAGTAAAGTTGAAGGTTATTAAAAGAAAAAAAAAACATCCTTTTTTAAAAAGAATAAGTATTTGCCTTTTCTGTCCATCCATTTGTTCCTATATTCATACTGCTTTCTTCTGTTCATCTTCCATTTTCCATATTCTCTTAGATGTAAAAATAGCAAAGATATTTGAAAAACTCAAAGTTAGAAGAATGTATTTAAAAAATTAATACTGAAGGAGGCAAACAAGAAACACTTGTATGCTCTTGTCTACAGTAGCATATGTAGTCCCCAACCCAACTTTCATTTTTATCATAGTTTGTCCTACTCTCAATACTTGACTTGTCTGGGTAGGTAATAATAAAGGGTTTGGATTCAATTTCAATTATTTCTTAAACCATGATGCCACTTTGAGAAAAATGACAAAAGCAAAACTATTGACCATATGTTAATCTAAGTCTTTTATTCCATCTGATCCTTTATTTAGGATAAAATAACTTGATTTCAGCAAGCATTCAGATTTACCAACACTGATTAATCTGTAATTCCCAACGAACCTTGTTATCCTATCTAATAAAAGAGTAATATGCAAATTAACCACCACTCCATTACACCCACAAACAATGCCCAACAGCCAATTAGGAGTGAGTATGCAAATTAACCCAGCCAAGATGGCTGCGGCCACGGAGAGAGTAGGAGGGAGGCTTGGGTTTCCCTGGTGATGGAGGAAGCCAAACTTTCCCCACACCCTGGCTGGCCCAGGCCTCCACTTAAGGCTACAAAGTTTCAATTATAGAAGATACATAAATCCCAACAGAAATGGCTGCCGCCACCGAGAGAGCAGAAGGCTTGGCTCCACTCCAGGCTACAAAGTTTCAATTGTAGAAGATAAATAAATCCCAGATACCAGGGCCTCTGCTTGGTCGCCGGGGTGAGTGGCAAGCCTGCAAACCACCACAAGCCCCTCGCCCAGGCCACCCCATGCCCCAAGGGAACCCCACCTTGATCTGGGACACCCTTCAGAGCAAACCAGTTGACCCCCACCCATGCACCAGGCATCTATCCTATCTAATAAAAAAGTAATATGCAAATTGACCATCACTCCAACACACAAGATGGCTGCCCCCATGTGGTCAAAGATCCTGCCCCCACATGGACACAAGATGGCCACCACAAGATGGCCAGCAGGGGAGGGAAGTTTGGGGCAAACAGGCTGGTAGGGGAGCAGTTAGACATCAATCAGGCTGGCAGGGAGTGGTTAGGGGGTGATCAGGCTGTCAGGCAGAAGTGGTTATGGGCAATCAGGAAGGCAGGCAAGTGAGCAGTTGGGAGTCAGCAGTCCTGGATTGTGTGAGGGCAGTCGGACATCCCTCGAGTGGTCCCAGATTGGAGAGAGTGCAGGCTGGGCTGAGGGACACTTCCCGCCCCCCATGCACAAATTTTGTGTCCCGGGCCTCTAGTTTTTAAATGATATTAGGTTAAATATCAGTGAAGTCACATGTTTTCTGAAATGTGCTGGTTATCTTTGGTGTGCAATACCCATTAAGAGCTGCTGCCCTCTCTTCTCTGTCCAGCTCGATGTTCTAGCATACTTCATAAAGCAAAGTGCATGTACTTCCTGCTCTCTCATTCCAGATGGGATGAGCCAATGAAAAGCATAGGCAAGAGGTGAAATAATAGAAAAGGAGAGAAAATTGTAGATTCTTACTTTCTTCTCTGCCTCCAGGCCTCATCAAGATGCTGTAATGCATTCTTAGAGGCACCACTCCTGCTGCAAACATTCTTCTTTTATGGGGCTCCAATCTTGACTGAACATCAGAGCCACCTCTTTCCCTTTTGCCCAAAAGGCCCTGCAATGCCAGCAGCTTGTGAGTGGTCTTAGGTCAGTTCCTTGGAAAATGAACTTTGAGAGGAATGTTTCTGTGGAGGAGCCCTCAGGAGAAACACCTGCTGAGATGAAAGGCAGCAGGATGGGACAGGGAGAAAAGTTGTCCTCTCAAGGGCCAGAGGCTGGGCCTTGGCATTTTCTGAGGAACTGTTGATGGATGTGGGCTGCCCAGAGCAGGGGCATTACCTTGGCAGAGGTAGTCCTCTTTGGCAGAGGACAATTTTTGTGATCCCTCAGCTCAACACTCCTAGTAGCTGGGGGAAGGAGAGGATTATCACTAAGGAGAGAGCGGAGCACACCACAGCATCCACTTCACTAATGCCCCGTGCTTCTCCAGCTTTCCTTGGTTCTTATAGCCTTGCCCAAACCTCTGTAAACAATCCCCTCATTATGCTCCCTTTGGCTAAGCCTTTTGAGGAAGCATCTGTTTTGATCCAGATTCCTGACTGATAAAGTATTGGGAGAGATGAAGTAGCTAATGTATTACTTCCTTCAGGGTCTATGATTTACAGCAAATTATGATTTCTTTAAAAACTTCTTAAGCAGTTTTTGATATCTTTCAAATCCTAGTTCTACCACTTGCCTCCCACTTACTTTGGGTAGGTTACTGGTAGGTTATTTAAAATATCTGTCCTTTGGCTTCTATCTGTGTAAAATACAGAAATGATAGCACCTATCTCAAAGGATCTCCATGCGGATTACTCATAACAATCAACTGATTAGTCCTGCACCTGACCAATAAAAAGCATCTAGAAAAGATAACTTTTACTATTATGCATAGTTTTAATCCAATCTCTAGAGAGCTGTTTTATTTGATCTTTTAACAGTTACAGTCCTGGATTTACTATTATGCCTAATTGAACTTTAATTGTTTAAGTCCTTCAAAAATTCATTGCTTCACTGTTTTAGTGCAGTTTATTTATAGCCACTGCCTCATTAATTTAAATAAATGCTTAATTTCCCTCATAGTTAAAGATTATGAAAGGACAAAGTTTTCAGAAATATACAGTTATTTATAGGTAATTTTAAATATTTTATTTCTATTCTATCAATTTTATATGGAAGCTGCTGAAGATATGAATATATCCTCAAGGGATTAAAATCATGAAAATGTTTTGTTTGTCATATGGGGATGGCTGATATTTTTATTATTTTTTACCCGATTGTATTAGATTTTGCTTTAATATGTTCTTATTGTTGTTATTGTTTCCCATTAATAAGCCATTTATTTAATACTTTACAAACCAAAGTGAACAGGGTAGCTTATTGGCGCTAGTGTCTAAGTTTCATATTTAACACATTTGATTTAGCTTTTTGATATATGCATTTGAAGCAAACTTAGCAAAAGTAATTTCACTTGTCTTTACCCATGTTTTCTGCTGTTGGCAAGAAAATGAACATTTTCCTCCTTATTTTAGCAAATGTAAAAAAAATTATCTGTTCATGGATCTAGAAATTTGGACCAAAAAGAGAACATAATTTTGGGTTAAAAAAAATCAAATGAATCTATTCATGATTGTCAATTACCATTAAGTGGACTTGAACCTCTCAAAGGTGGAAACTTTTTTTGAGGATGTTATTTGTGTTTTTATTGTTACTCTGTCTTTTTTTTTTTTTAAATATTTTATTGATTTTTTTACAGAGAGGAAGAGAGAGGGATAGAGAGTTAGAAACCGATGAGAGAGAAACATCGATTAGCTGCCTCTTGCACACCCCCTTCTGGGGATGTGCCCGCAACCAAGGAACATGCCCTTGACCGGAATCGAACCTGGGACCCTTGAGTCCACAGGCCGACGCTCTATCCACTGAGCCAAACCGGTTTCGGCTGTTACTCTGTCTTTACTACTCATTTAAAAAAATGTGAATTGGAGGTTGGTAATTTACTGTGTTGGTTTGACTATTGGCATATGGGGGAAAAAAAGTCCAAATCCTGATTTTCCTCTGGCTTACAATCAAATTTCTAAAAGGAAGAAGAAATATTTTTCATGAATGCATGCAATAGCTCTCATGAAGCTTACTGGTGACAAAGACCATTATCTTTAGACACTGGAACAATTATACAAATACATTAATATGAGAATGGTTATTGGTCTATTACAAACAACTATGTGGAGAAAGGCTATACATAACATTTAAATAACTTAAAGACTTTAAAGTAAGTCATAGGCATTCACAAGTAATGTCAAATAAATATGCAGATTGAAGACCATAAATGATTACATCAACAAAGCAGTAGAGAAAACTTTGGGTGATGAAAAATTAAGCTCTAACTTTATTTATGACTTTCTGTAACTATGGAGGTACATATTTTATTTTCATCACATATACACCTTATGAATTATTTATTATTCTAATAAAATAACCTAATTTTACAATTAAAAAATCAAAGACAATTTCATAGGATTAAGATGTTGCTCTTTAGATTGCATTTGGTTTTCATGAGCATTCTGATTTTGAATTGAATATTAGCTAGCCAACTGAGGCCTGACAAATACTAAAATATATTTAGTTCATTATTTAATCTACAGTTTAATGTACATTTAATGTATTCACATTTTTGTTTCTGTTTAGGTATACATATGGATAAGAACTTTTAACTGAAAGACTGGTAAGTGTGGAAATGTGAAACAGTTTTTAAAAGTTCAGTTGATTTACACCTGTTGGGACACACACACACACACAATTTTTTAATCTAAGTAAAAGAACAGCTAAGAATCCCCATGCCATTCTGTTGTTTCAGATAATAAAAAAATCAGATAGCCTCCTGAGGAGTATCCCATAGTGTGCCTAGCATTATATGGCAATATTTCTTCTGGTAATCCAGATTTATATGGAATAGTGCCTTTCATCTCTAATATCTTGTTTTACTCTATATGTCATTTGAAAAAATATCTTATTTATTCTCTAATACATAACTACTTTTGGTTATCTATTTTTTTCATATACAGGATATAAAATGACAATGTAAAACCTGTGTTATTTTTATTAGTGATCCAATGGCACCTGTTCAAATGGAATAATGCATATGTATTTGAAAACAGGAAGTCATAAAATCATGAATGTATTTTGTATATTTTCAGTATTATAAAATACCTTAATGTTGATAAAAAGTAACAGATACAATGGCTGTGTCCTTGAGTTCAAACTGACCTGACCTCACACCATTGATCTAGGCTATCAGAGGGTAAGGGGGGTTTGGGAAGTTAACAATAGACTAAATTATTGAAATCTATTCAATAGAACAAATACTAGGAGAATGGGACTAATGGTATTTTTAAAAATTATTATTAACTACATGTTTATAGGATACTTGGCATAAAAGTAGGTACTATCTGCAGTGTAAATGTCCTTCTTAATACAGAAAGTTTTTGTTGTATCTCTTATGAACACTTACTAGATTTTAGGAGATGTTTATAACATTACTAGAAGCCCGTTGCATGAAGTTTCGTGCAAAAGACCTTCCTTCACCTGGCTGCTGGCACCAGTTTCCGCCAGCACCAGTTTTCCTCTGGCCACCTGCCAATCGGAGCGCCGTTTCCTCTGGCCGCCAGCGCAATCGGCCACCCTGAGTTCCTCCAGGGCCGCTGGTGGAGGAACTCTGGGTGGCCGATCACGCTGGCGGGAGGCGCTCCGATTGGCGGGTGGCCAGAGGAAAACTGGTGCTGGCGGAAAACTGGTGCCGGCAGCCACGCAATCAGACACCCCGAGTTCCGCCACCGGCGCCATCCGCTGGCCCCATGGGTCCTCCCACAGCTCCGGCCATTGGGGATGGCAGGAGGAACAGGGGGCGGGGACTCGTGACTCAACCCAATCGGCCACCCGAGTCCCGCCCCCAGCCTCCCAACGGCCCAATTGTGGGTGTATCGGAGTGATGATAATTTGCATATTACCATTTTATTAGGTATGATTGCTGGTAAATTCACCATCAAAAGTCATGTTGATGTTTATTTCTTCATTTTGATCAAATGTTAATAGTTTATTTAATTATTAGAGGCCCGGTGCACAAAATTTGTGCATGGGGGGCCCCTCAGCCCAGCCTACACCCTCTCCAATCCGGGACCCCTCAGGGTATGTCTGACTGCAGGTTTAGGCCCAATCCCCTGACATCCCTCTCACAATCTGGGACCACTGGCTCCTAACTGCTCACCTGCCTACAAGCCTGATCATCCCTAACTACCTCTGCCTGCCAGCCTGATCGCCCCTAACTGCCCCCCCTGCCAGCCTGGTTGCCCCCCACAACTCCCCCGCTGGCCTGGTTGCCCCTAACTGAACTCCTGCCAGCCTGGTTGCCCCTTACTTCCCCCTCTGCCAGCCTGGTCACCCACAACTGCCTGCCTCTGCCAGCCTGGTCACCCACAACTACCCCCCTGGCTGGCCTGGTCACCCCCAACTGTCCCCACTGCCAGCCTGATCACCCCCAACTGCCCCCCCCCCACCAGCTGGCCTGGTCGCCCCATGCAGCCTACTGTTCAGTCATTTGATCATCCCTCACGAAACCCCCTACTGACCTGGTCATCCCATGCAGCCTGCTGTTCAGTTGTTTGGTCATCCCTCACTAACCCCCCTGCCAGCCTGTTTGCCCCACGCAGCTTGCTTTTGGGTCGTCAGTCCAGTTGTTTCGGTGGTGACGACCCCTGACTTTTTATATATTAGGATATGATACACAGTTATTTCTCAATTTTGAAACAGTTTTGTGAACAGTCACATTGCTATTTAGTATCCAGTATTAATTCATCTACTGTAGAATCATTTGCCTTGTTGATTTGCCCAATTCTACAGCTTACACAAGTGCCTCCTTCATTTCTAAATACCCACTGAGTGAAAGCAATTGAACCCATGGGAATTTGTGAGATTGTAACTATAGAGCAGAGGTTGGAAAACTGTAGCTTCACAAGCCAAATATGATCTACTACCTGTTTTTGTAAGTAAAATTTCATCATAACAGAATCCCATCCTTTTATTTTCACTTTGTCTATGAGATACCATGCTACAGTGACAATGGCAAGTAGTTACAACAGAAAATGTATAGGCCTCAGAGCCAAAAATATTTTAGTCATCTGTTCCTTTATAGAAAATGTTTGCTAGCCCCTGTGATAGAGTGTTATCTCTTTCATTGGAGGAGGTAAAATTTAATAAATTAACACTTAAAGATAGCACACACACACACACACATTAATGTCTAAGCCAAGCTTGCTGAAGTTGTAGGATCCACATATTTATGAAAAACATAAACAAAAGGTGCAGCATGCCTGTCCTGGTTCTACTCACAAAGAGGGTATTCTTATTTTTTAAAATATATTTGTATTGATTTCAGAGAGGAAGGGAGAGTAAGAAGGAGATAAAAACATCAATGATGAGAGCTAATCATTGATCGGCTTCCTCCTGCATGTCCCCACCTGGGGATTGAGCCCACAACCCAGGCATGTGCCCTCACCAGAAATCAAACTGTGACCTTCTGGTCCATGGGTTGACACTCAACCATTGAGCCACACCAGCCAGACAAAGGAGTATTATTTTTAAGGTCTTCTAATTCAAATATCCTGTGTAATTATGGAGCCTTGACATTTATTTTGTGATTGTTTTCACCCTGTTTTGTTAATCTGTTAATTCCATTTTCAGTATCCATTTTAACTTCCATGTACACTTTTTATAACCACTAAAAAATAGTGACATATAACTTTATTCACCACTTTTTTAATTCACAAATAATTTTCCTTTCTCTTTTTCTACACACACACACACACACACACACACACACACACACACACACAATCCTAAGAGTCTGGGTCTCTGCATCATTTAATAAAATAGCTACAGTTTCTGGCTGTAAATCTACTTGTCATCTCAAAGAACAAAAGAGAAGTCACCTTAGGGTGTACAGAACTCAGAAATAGCACAAAACATTGTGTGTGAGTGTGATGTGGGAAAGCATGGCTATGCCCAATCCCTCTTAAATATCTGTTACAATGAGAATGGCCATTAATATTTTATGTCCTCCCGCCCCTATTGTTTTTCTATCCTTTAGAGCAGTGGTAATCTTTGGAGACACAAATTTGAGTTTTCACAGAGCAGCAAAGTACTTTGTACAGATCTTATAGGCAGGTGGTCCATCAATATATGTTGAGTCTTTACTGTGCACAGAATAATTTTCTAGAAGCTCATGAGTACTGAAAAAATCCTGAATTTATAGTTCCTGCCCTGGAGGAGATTAGAATCTAAATTATGCTTTAGAAAAATTCTCATTTCAAAAAGAAGAAAAAGTTAGAAAACTGTTTTTGTACAAGTTGTATAACTGGTTTGCAAGAACTTAGGCTTTATTACATCAGAAATCAGGAATTAATGAGAGAATCGACTTAGGAAAAAGAACTATTAAGAAGGAAGAGACTATGTCATTAAAAAGATCTTTTATTTCATATCGTTGTTAATTTGGGATTCCATAAATTGATAATGGCAACAGTAGTTTTAAGCTCCTTTGGAAATCACTGTTAAACTTTCAGAGTGTGATGAAAGAATGGGCATATTGATTCCTTGTATTTCTAGTTCAGTAAAGAGTTTGAATTGTTAGTAATGCTATTGTGTTATAGTAAGTGTAGTTGAAGCATAGGAGGCAGAGGTGTTCAAAAGAGTCTTTTAAAATAACCTATAATTCTTACTAGGTTTTTCTAAATTGAAAACAACATGATTACCACTGCATATTTGCTACTGAGCATTAAGGGAAGGACAGTGGATGCCTGTAGAGCGGTAGGATCAGGGATCTGGGTTGGAGAGAGAGACACCCAACTACCAGGATGAGAGGGTCAGAAGGAAACTGCGCTGCACCAAGTCCACATCCCTTGGGGACACGGGTAAACACTCTACTGTGGAGGGGATCCATAGGGCTACTGGCAGCCAGGGAATCTAGATCTAAGCCCATAGCCATGGGAGGCTGCACTCAGAAAGGCAGACTGAAGTTCTGCACTGGCCAAGTAGTACTTTCTATAAATAAGTAAATAGATGGATAGATAGATAAAATAAGCAAGGAGCATCTATTATAGCCTGGTGCCTTAGCTGAAACTCTAATTGCTTTAAATTTGTTTGTGCATTCATATTATGATTGCTTAGTTTAACTAGAGCAGGTGTGGGGAATAAGACCTGGGGGCCATATAAGGCCCTCAAAATCATTTGGTCTGGCCCTACCAAAGCATTAGGGGGTGAGATAATTAAATGTTTGACCAAATACAGCAGGCTGATTCTAAGTTGATAATTTTGTATGGCCCACAAATGATGTTATGAATATCCAATGGTCCTTGGCGGTAAAAAGGTTCCCCATTCCTGAACTACTAGAGGATGTAATTATTCAAGTTATATTGAAGAGCTGGCTTCATGGGCATGTGACCTGTGCAACCAATCAAGGCCCCATGCTCAGTTGGTTCCATGCCTAGCTCCGTGTTCTGCTATTGCCTTCTTGAAATTCTTAGTAGCTTTATATTTGAACTTGCACTATGTAAATAAAAGCTAAAGGGATAAGAGCCTTATGCAAAACAGGTGTCCACTGTTCCTATCCTCTTCATTGCTTACAGCATTCATGATGCCCCCAAAACCCAGAATGCTGGTGAACCTGTGGTGGGTGGGAGTACAGGGGGACTCAGAGCCAGTATAAATTACATCTATGAGTTAGAAAGAGGAACACTGACAGCCTTTGAGAGGCCACACTTTCCAATCAAACTAGAACTAGCTCTGAAAACAGAAAGAAGGCAATAGTTGCCTGAGAAATACAAGTGCCAATAAACCTTGTAATATTCTTTCTGGCTCATGTTACTTCATCTCTGAGCTAACCACTTGCACTGAAAATTAAGACATTGAAAGAAAGGGAATAATAGGGCAACCACAGTTCTTTTTGGCTTTTTCCCCTGCCCTTTATTACTCAGTATACAACAGGTAGGGAGTGCTGGTAGAAGGCGCACCTACCTACATGTAAAATAAAAAGTTGGTTAATTCTATGTAGCATTTCTACTACCCTGGAAATAAAGAAATATATGTTTATGCACAAACTGTGAAATAAAAACTATGAAATTTTCATTATTCTGCTGCAAGTCAAATGCTCTTTTACTTGCATTTTTAAACTGGCAGTGTATGATATAATGATGAATGGCACAATTCAAGGTAATAATTTAAAATGTTTACTTATAATGTCATTAAATAGCAAATAAAATCAGCATGGAAAATCGAGAAAAGAAATATGTAAGAAGAGAAAACTATATATTTCTGAACTGCTAAGAGCACATTTTCAGCTTTTGGATCAGGGGCTCTACATTTTCATTTATCAATGGACCCCACAATTTATATAGCTGGCTCTATTAAGCAGCTACTAAAAAACTTTAATAAACAAAAATATTTAAAAATTATATGGATTTCCAAAAATTATATTCCCTTAATATTCCCTTTCTCATATACATCATCTTGAGATTTTTTTTACAAAGGGATTAATATTCAAAGGGATTAATATTCCCTTTCTCATATATATCATCTTGAGATTTTTTTCCTTACACATGTACAAGTTTATTTTCTCTTACTTTTATTTCTCATATTCCTTCTTTTTAACAGAATTACACATTACAAAAATATTATTCTCTCCACCTTGAGTGTCCTTCTCCAAATATTTGAGTGGTTTGCTCCCCTACTTCTTCCAGATAGTCATTCAAATGCCCCTTTCAGGAAGGCCTTGCTGGACCAGCTCCCTGCCACACCATAGCCATGACATTTAACCATCCTAATACCCATCTGATGGACTGCTTAATTTTGCTCAATTATTAATTTATTGTTTGTTACTCTGTTTTAGTTTATTCAGGCTGCTATACCAGTACACTGTAGATTAGATAGCTTATAAAGAACAGACATTTATTTCTCACAGTCTGGAGGCTGGGAAGTACAAGGTCAAGGTGCATGCAGATTAGGTGTTGGTGAGAAACAGCTTCTTGGTTTGTGGACGGCTAGCTTTCCTGTGGCCTTGCATGGTGAAAAAGGCAAGGAAGCCCTCTGGGCTCTCTGTATAAGGGCACTAATTCCCTAATGACTTAAACACCTCCCATAGACACCACCTCCAAATACAATCACATTGGGAATTATATTTCTACATATTAATTTTTTTGGGGGGGACACAGACGTTCAGTCTATACAGAACATCCTACCTAATAAAAGAGTAATATGCAAATTGACCGCACCTTCGCTACGCCCAAGCCATGCCCACCAGCCAATCAGGGCGAGTATGAAAATTAGCCCAACCAAGATGGCGGTTAATTTGCATATCAAGACAGTGTAGAAAGAAGCCAAGCCTGCAGAAGGGAGCGAAACTGCGGAGAAGCAAGCAAGCGGGGTGGTGGAGAAGGGAGGAAAGCAGGCGGGGCCGGGGGAGAAGGGAGGAAAGCAGGTGGGGCCGGGGGAGAAGGGTGGAAAGCAGGCGGGGCCGGAGGAGAAGGGAGGAAAGCAGGTGGGGCCGGGGGAGAAGGGAGGAAAGCAGGCGGGGCAGCGACCACAGCACCAAGCCCTATTGCAGGAATCTTCCTGCAATGGGCCACTAGTCCTTAATATAAAATGCTAGCTCCATATAAGCTCTGTGATGACAGGATTACCATAATTTGGTAATACATTCACAACTACAATGAACTGTTAGGCCTAGAGAAGTACATGCCACAAAAGTATTGAACAAATATGTTACTATTGTATACTCTATTATGTGACTTGCATTTTAATAGATAATTATTTTTGAAAGTCAATAATATTTTCTAAAATATTCGATAAAAAGACAACCTTAAAACACATTTTATATCATTTTATGCTATATGTAATATGTACTAATATAGTAAACTAGCTATATAATTTATTATGTATTTATTATATAAACTATATATTTCAGTGAACTTTATATTATTATGCAATGTATTAGTTCAATATAAATGACTGATATGCATTTATTGGTATAAGAAGAATGCTTCTTGTGGGGGATGCAATGATGAATATTTAAAAATATATCAATTTTTATGATTAAAAATGATGGTCTTCTGCCTGGCTGGCATGGCTCAGTGGTTGAGCGTCGACCTATGAACCATGAGGTCACAGTTCAAATCCCGGTCAGAGCACATGCCTGGGTTGCAGACTCGACCCCCAGTGTGTGGTGTGCAGGAGGCAACCAATCAATGATTCTCTCTCATCATTGATGTTTCTATCTCTCCTTCTGCCTTCCTCTCTGTAATCAATAAAAATATATTAAAAAATAATGCCCCTCTTTTATGTTTTTTAATTTTTCTTTCTTTTTTTATTGTTTAAAGTATTACAAATTATAGTACATATGTCTCCTTGTTTTTTCCAAATGACTGATACCCCTCTTTTAAAACATGAGAAATTCCTGAAAGTAGTGCTGCTGCATTAAATATATTTTAAGAATTTGTATATATATCTTTCAAAGTTGCATTCTAGTTGGGTATCCTATATAATAAAAGGCTAATATGCAAATTGACTGAATGGCAGAATGACCAGTTGCTATGATGCTCACTATTCACCAGGGAAAGATGCTCAACACAGGAGCTGTCCCCTGGTGGTCAATGCACTCCCACAGAGGGAGCGACGCTCAGCCAGAAGC
This sequence comes from Cnephaeus nilssonii, assembly GCF_951640355.1. Classification (NCBI taxonomy): domain Eukaryota; kingdom Metazoa; phylum Chordata; class Mammalia; order Chiroptera; family Vespertilionidae; genus Cnephaeus; species Cnephaeus nilssonii. The sequence goes on along the minus strand of NC_137078.1, from coordinate 46,073,156 downwards.
CCTGAGCCGAGCTCACAGCTGGTGAGTGCAGTGACGGTGGCGGGAGCCTTTCCAGCCTCCACAGCAGCAGTCAGACATCCCCCGAGGGATCCCAGACTGCGAGAGGGTGCAGGCCAGGCTGAGGGACATCTCCCCTGAGCATGAATTTCATGCACCAGGCCTCTGGTAATTAATCATTCACAGCAAATTTATTGAAGTACCTTTTTTTTTTTTTGCCTGACCTTCTTGCCAATATTGGATATCATAAATTTTTAATTGCCCAGTTGATAGGAAAAACATATATCAGAGAGGTAGGGAGATGGAGAGAAAAAGATAGAAGCATAAGTGATGAGAGAGAATCATTCATTGGCTGCCTCCTGCATGCCCCACACTAGGGATGAAGCCTGCAACCGGGAATATGCCCTGACCGGGAATTGAACCGTGACCTCCTGGTTCACAAGTCGATGCTCAACCACTGAGCCATGATGGTTGGGGAGGAAAAACATTATCTTAATTATATTTTAACTTGCATTAATTTAGTGTTATTTATCTATTTTTCTTATGATTATCTAAGATCACTTGAAGTTCTTAAAGACAATCTTTTATCAGTTTTATAGTTTAAAAATACACATTTCTAATTTGTCTTTTGTGTTTAAATATTTAAAAATTTTATGTTCAGCCGAAACCGGTTTGGCTCAGTGGATAGAGCGTCAGCCTGTGGACTGAAAGGTCCCGGGTTCGATTCCAGTCAAGGGCATGTGCCTTGGTTGCGGGCACATCCCAAGTAGGGGGTGTGCAGGAGGCAGCTGATCGATGTTTCTCTCTCATCAATGTTTCTAACTCTCTATCCCTCTCCCTTCCTCTCTGTAAAAATCAATAAAATATATTTTAAAAAAATTTATGTTCAAAATTTTTAAATTGATTATTTCATAGTTTAAAATATGTTATCCGGGCCAATATTTTATAAATCGCAAGTATTATTTGTCAGGGCCAGCCTGACAGATGAACCAGGCTGAGGTACGGAGGTGGGAATTGAGAAAAAAAGAAAGACAAGAAAGCGGGATCGGGAGGGCTGCAAGCCATTGACAGACTGCACCAACTTTATTAACTGTGCAATACACAAACACTGACTGGGGAGGTCAGTTCAAAGGAACGTACTCTCTGTTCCTCTTAATCTCTAAGGGAGATAAAGCAGGAAGGCAAATTCTCGGTACAGCAAATCTCAGTAAATTGTTACAGACTTCTGGTAAGCCATGAATGGTCGCTCTCATTCTGCTGACAATTGGAAATGCCATCCAAACAGATCAGGGGACACTGTGTGGGCAGGGGACTGAACTTTATCAGTCGCTTCAGGTGTAAGGACCCTGTCAGTTTACACCCTGTCTCCAACAGATCCCCCTTCTCTATTTATTATGCGGAGTTCATGTAGTCCTATTTGTAGGGATCGGATGCTGGATCCGATGGTTTGGAAGCAGACTGGAAGCAAACAGACAATAATAAAAAATGAGACAAGCAATAATGGTTATGCTGAGAGGCAAATGAATCAGTCTGTAGTAAGTTTCTTTCTGGGCCAACAGTTTTTGAGTCTCAGTTTCAATGTTAAACAGTTTTTTGAGTACATGTCAGCAATGGTATCTGGATGGTGGACAAATGATGACAATGTAGGTCTGACCCTCTCTGGTTTGGTCCTGGGCAACCTGCAGTGACGCGCAGCTGCTGACTGCTAGTATGGCAAGGCATCGTCAGTGTCTTCTATCTCTGGACTGTTTCTCCTCTTGTCTTCATGGTTGGAGCAGATCTGTCAATTCCTCTCTATTTCAGGAATCCACATGGTTGTTTTCTGAAAATATACAAACATATTTTTGACCAAAAGTTAATAAAGGAATATTTTCTATAAATTTGACTTAGTATCCTTTTTATTTTTTGCCCAAACGATTTTCCTTTGGCTTATTTTGACACCATGTGTGTTTTTCATGGGTGTCTTGCTGTTAGCATTACAAATGAAAATTAGTTTTCAAAGTAAAAAAAAAATTTAGATGCATTTTTAGATGCAATTTACTTACTTACAGGATAATTTTTCCTCATATAATATTACTCCACTATCCCCCCTTTTAAAAATTTTATTAATAAGAGGCTTTTGGAAAAATTTTATGGTAATCTTAATAACTTTAAATTTTTAATTTTTGTACAAAAATAGGTTCATCGCACGTTAAGTAAATTTACCATGAGATGAATACTAATAGAATTTTTAGTTAATACTTTAGGAATAGCTTTTTGTATAATATGCTGTTGTAAAATATCAAAAATTGTAATGATATTGTAGAAAAATATCATGTAAGAATATTCTTTGTTCTAGGCCATGGTAATTTAATTTCAAGCTGGAAGAAATATTTAGTTACCTCATTTTGCCTTTCTTAGGAGGCCAAAACCTTTATAACATTTAAAAATATATTTCAAGTATATTAGATCTGTTTTAAAAAGATTTCCTTTAAGAAAAGAGAATAAATTTCTTGTATTACTCCAGGCCCTTGGAGCTTTCCAAGAATTATCTCTGTTAAGGCCTTGAAATTTTAACATGGAAAAAAACCTGTCAAAATATATATATATATATCTCAATATATGATTTAAAGATTATAATATTTTTTATAATTATCTTAAGATATTAATTAGATTTTAAACTAGTTTTTGTATAGAAAAATTTTGTTTGGAATCACAGAATTAATCCTCTTTTTTTTAATTAGACCAATAATAAGCAACTTATTTTGAATTCCAAATTATTAGAGAAAATACAACATTTTATTTTCTTAAAAATAAGTTCTTATACTTTAGGTATTTATTTACCATAACTATATAATTTCTCCTAATTTAATTTGTACTTTGAACTTCTAAAGCTGGCAAGTCAAATATATTTACCATATTTTCCGGCTTATAAGACGACTTTTTAACCCAGGAAAATCTTCTATACGCCCAGTCGTCTTATACGCCGGAAAATACGGTAGTATGTCGTAGATTAATAACACTTTATATTTCTAAGAAAAATACAAGACATAATCAATTAATAGCTTCAATTCTGTACTCTAGGTTTTTTATTAGGCAAATTTAAACTTTGCTTTTTATTTGCCAGTGGCTCTGGAAAACCAGGTTTGGTTTATTCGAATGTAAATTACCACATTTCTTAGCATACTGGGAGAGTGGGCTTCCATATTGGATCGCCACGTGTCTCCCTTCCCCCACATCCAGCTTACTTCGAGGGAAGCATCAGCAACAGATCTGGCCGAATTTCTTTTTATGCTTAAAAGATGGACAGATCTTAAATTTTTTCTTTCTTTTTCGCTTTCTGAAGTAATAACTAACACCCAATTTGGCCAAGATTTGCACTACTCTGCGAGTTCTTTTATAATTTTTAAATGAAACCATAAGTAATTTCATTGTGGGAGAGCAGATAGCCCTGCCCTCTCCTGCTACCATTGATTTTTCTCCTCACCAGAGGCAGTTTCAGCAGTGGAGTTTCACTTATTACAGATTTTAAATTCCAAATACAAACTAAGATTTTAATTGCAACAAGAAACCACATTATTCTATGATCATATAGACTTCAACATTTGCCTATAGAGGGCATTTTCTCTAGACTCTAATTGCCCCATGCTTTACACCCGACTATCAAGAGGTTTCTCCTCACTTACCTTAATATTTACAGTGCACTCTTTACCTTGAGGAGTTCCTCACCGTGTGCTTCCCAAGTCCTCAGGTCTCCGTTCGGGTGCCAGTTACCAGGGCCATCCTGACAGGTGAACCGGGCTGAGGTAGCGAGGTGGGAATTAAGAAAAGGAAGACATGAAAGTGGGTTCGGGAGGGCTGCAAGCCATTGACAGACTGCAGCAACTTTATTAACTGCTCAATGGCTTTTATACACAAACACTGACTGGGGAGGTCAGTTCAAAGGAACATACTCTCTGTTCCTCTTAATCTCTAAGGGAGATAAAGCAGGAAGGCAAATTCTCGGTACAGCAAATCTCAGTAAATTGTTACAGACTTCTGGTAAGCCATGAATGGTCGCTCTCATTCTGCTGACAATTGGAAATCACCATCCAAACAAATCAGGGGACACTGTGTGGGCAGGGGACTGAATCTTATCAGTCCCTTCGGGTGCAAGGACTCTGTCAGTTTACACCCAGTCTCCAACAATTATTTCCTTATCCTTTTTATTGTTAGGCTTTGCTTCATTTAGATATCATTGATACATGGTTGAAAGTAGGCATCTACTTTTATCTTTTTCTGTGTCATTAGCTCAGTACCTTGATCTTAATGATAGTGTTTGTTAGGGAGTGAGTATTGTATAAGAGCCCTAGATAAATTATTTCAATGTATCCTGTACCAATCCTCTGAGTATTAGTATTTTACAGCTTATTATAAAATACTAGTTCTAGTATTTTGTAGCTAGTTCTCAAAGTATGTTCCTAGATTTCAGCATCAGCATCCCCTGGAAAGTGCAATTTTTTTAGCCAAAGCCAAGACATATTGAACCAGAAATTTGGGGAATCAGCCACCTGTGTTTTAATTAGCCCTTTAGTAACTCTGATACACACTCAAGCTTTGACAACCACTGGGCTAGGGTATTGGCCAATGGATGCAGTTGATAATTAAGTGGAGATGAGGTTTCAATTCTTGCCATCTAACAGCAAGCTCTCTTAACCGCTGCAGTACACATCCCTCTAATGGAGCCTGTGCATCCTCTCATCACCCACTCCATGTTTAAGAATCCCTCTGTATTTAATGCAGCATCTTGTGTACTTCAGCCTGTAGTTGGGGTGAATTTGAAACATCAGCACCCCACTGTCCTCAATCAGGCTTAAATCCTGTTGCTTCAAGTCATAAACAACTCTTACTTAATAACAGAGAAAACTTCTTTCATCTGGAGTGAATCATTGATCCTTCCTCAATGCACCCTTCTTACCTCAGTCTTGTTTCTACAGTGGTGATAGGCATTTTTAGATTTCTACAGAATTTATTAATATACTAGGGGCCTGGTGCATGAAAATTCATGCACTGGAGGGGGGGGGTCCTCAGCCCAGCCTACCCCCTCACACCTCTGCTGCTGCTACTGCTGGCAGCATAAGCCTCAGCCGGCCCTCATTACCTGAGCCACAGGCGGCCCTGGGCAGTTGGGCAGCCGCCATCCAAGGCTTGCCTGTGCCTCAGGCTGGCCCTGGGTGGCTGGGGAGCTGAGGGGACTGGGGAACTCCGGAGGCAGGCATGTGGAGTAGCCAGGCCTGCCTGGGGGTGGGTCCGGCCTTGCTGCACGTATGCTGCCCCAGCATGGCTGAGTGGACTGGGAGCTGCCATCTTGTGGCTGTGGGCGCCGCCATCTTTGAGGGCGGGGCAGTCAATTAGCATATTCCCTCCTTATTGGCTGTGAGCACCACCATCTTTGGGACAGCATTTGAATCAATTAGCATATTTCCTCTTTATTAGATAGGATTTATTTAAATGGAAATTTTGTTATCAGCAAGGAGGAAAGTATGGGGGTTAGAGGGCATACTTTTAAGTACATGCTTTGGAAGTTCTTAGCATCCTTTTCTTCATAAACATGGAGTAATATCTTTGAATTTTATTCAAGAACATTGTTTTTTCCCCCATTAGTCACTTCTAAGAGTTATTTGGTCTCAAATCAAAGTTCACAAAACCCCAATATTTAGACATGTCAATTTTGGAAATAAAAAAAATTATTTATCCTTCTAAGATTAGTTGCAGCTCTTCACAAGTTCAAATAAATAATTAAACAAAAGCCAAAATTGCCAAAGTAAGAGTAGCTCAAGTTGATTGTCTTTTGTGATAAATATGATATTTAGTCAGTTCACTTCTATTTACTTACTATATGCCAAGTATTAAGGATAATTGAATTTACTGAATTAAAAACATGTATTCACATTAACAATATTTGTCTATCATTTTTTAATGTAACTAATACATATAAAATACATACATCTGAATTATTAATTAAATATTTGATACTACTGAATTAATTAAATATTTTATATTTAATTAAATATTTGATACTACAAATAATTAAATATTTGATACTACAAATACTAAATAATTAATTAAATATTTGATACTGCAAATATTAATTAAATATTTGATATTTCTGAATTATTAATTAAATATTTGATACTACTCAATTAAGCAATATTATGTAATGTTTAAAAATATATGAATTTTGGAATATTTGATTCTTATTTTTATACACACATATTAATTATGATAGTATGATTATACTATTATAAAATAAAAAATCAAATAATTAATAATCTTCTTAATAATTATTTTTAATGATCAAGAAATATTTTTGAAGTGCTATAGCATAATTGACTTAACCATAGGCTGTATATTATTGGATATCAGAATTATTTCAATCATTCCAAATGATATGTGTTATTGTGTAAGTTGTTTTATTCATCAAGTTTTTTTCTATAATGTTGTTAAAGTTTTCTATTTAAATATTTATTCAATATATTGTAGTAGACATATCCGCCAGTTAAGTTATAGTGAAATAAATTTTGGCAGATTCAGACAATCTATCTGACTTGAAATCAATACACCACTTCATTTGGTTAAATACTCCACAAAGTTATGATATTAAATGCATACATGCAGAGAGTTATTTATTATTTATTTAAAAATCTTTATTGTTAAAATTATTATATATACCCCCTTTCTTTCCCCATTGACCCCTTCCACCACATGCACCAGGCCTTCACCACCCTATTGTCTGTGTCCTTGGGTTATCTTCTCTAATAAAATGGTAATATGCAAATTAACCATCACTCCAATACATAAGCCACGCCCATCAGCCAAGCCACGCCCAACAGCCAATCATGGCAAGTATGCAAATTAACCCCATCCAAGATGGCTACAGCCACAGAGAGCAAGGTTTCCCAGGTAACAGAGCAAGCCAGCTTTCCATAGCCATTGCAGGCCTAAGCCTCCACTCAAGCTACAAAGTTTCAATTATAGAAGGTAAACAAATTCAAACAAATGGCTGCAGAATGGAGCTTGAGAGAGCAGGCCAGGGTTGCCGGTGGCAACAGGGGAAGCAAAGCTTTCCGCACACCCTGGCCTGGCTCACCCGCTTAAGGCTACAAAGTTTCAATTGTAGAAGGTGAATTAGCTGCCACAGAGATGGCTGCCGCCCCGGAGGGAGCAGCAGGCTTGGCTCCACTCCAGGCTACAAAGTTTCAATTGTAGAAGGAAAATAAATTCCAGATACCAAGGCCTCCGCTTGGGTTGCCAGGGGGCGTGGCTGGCCTGCAAACCACCACAGGCCCCTCGCTCAGGCCGCCCCACGCTCCAAGGGAACCCCACCCTGATCAGGGACACCCTTCAGGGCAAACCAGCTGGCCCCCACCCCTGTACCAGGCCTCTATCCTATCTAATAAAAGAGTAATATACAGATTGATCATCACTGCAACACACAATATAGCTGCCCCCATGTGGTCAAAGATCCTGCCCCCATGTGGATACAAGATGGCCACTACAAGATGGCCAGCAGGGGAGGGCAGTTGAGAGGGACCAGGCTTGCAGGGGAGGTGATCAACCCTGCAGGAGAGGGCAGTTAGGGGTGACCAGGCCGGCAGAGGAGGGAAGTTGGGGGCAAACAGGCTGGCAGGGGAGCAGTTAAGCATCAACCAGGCTGGCAGTGGAGTGGTTAGGGGGTGATCAGGCTGGCAGGCAGAAGTGGTTAGGGGCAATCAGGAAGGCAGGCAGGCAAGCAGTTGGGAGCCAGCAGTCCTGGATTGTGAGAGGGATGTCCGACTGCCCCTTTAGGCCCGATTGGGCCTAAAGGGGCAGTCGGACATCCTGCCAGGAGTCCCAGATTGGAGAGGGTACAGGCTGGGCTGAGGGACAACCCCCCGCCGTGCACAAATTTCGTGCACCGGGCTTCTAGTGCATATATAAATACAAGTTCTTTGGTTGATCACTTCCCACCCATCCACCCAACCCAACCTTCTGTCTGAGATTTAACAGTCTGTTCCATGCTTTGAAAAGTATTTTGAAAGTAAAAGTAATCATCTCATTATCATTAAAAAAGCAAAGAAGTTGAAGAGTTAGTAGAGTAATTTTAACATAGAATTTTAGCAATAAATTTAAAACTTCAAATTTTTTAAAATGTACCAACAAATCAACAAATCATTTAGGAAGGATCTTTTGAATTATAATAGCTAAAATGTCAATCTCAATACTTAATATATATTATATATATTTTAAATATTTTTTAAAAATATGTTTTTACTTATTTCAGAGAGAAGAAGAGAGATGGAGAGATAGAAACATTGATGAGAGAGAAATAACAATTGGTTTCAATGCCCCTTACCAGGGATTGAGCCTGCAACCTGGGATGTACCCTGACCTGGAATTGAATCAATGATCTCCTAGTGCATCGGACAATGCTCAACCAACCAAGCCACATCAGCTGGGCTTTATATTATATTTTTACTTGTGTTCTTGATAGCAATGTGTAAACAGCATTAATAGTTCCTTTATTTTATTTAATTGGAAAATATAAAATGTATACATGTAAGTATATGTGCATAGAACACACACACATGTGTGTGTGTGTGTGTGTGTGTGTGTGTATATATATATGTATATATATATATATATATATATATATATATATATATATATATGAATAAGAGTTTATATAAAACTAGAGGCCCAATGCACGAAATTCGTACACTTGGGGGGAGAGTGTCCCTCAGCTGGCCTATGCCCTCTCACAGTCCAGGAGCCCTCAGGGGATGTCTGACTGATGATCCTCCATTGCACTCCTGCCTTTATTTTCACTGTGCTGTGAAGTCATCAGTGCTACCACCACAATATCTTTGAATCTATAACTTTTCCCCAGCCTTTGCTGGAAAAAATTACCTCATTAGGATTATTGCAACAGCTCCCCTAACCGGCCTCCCTACTTCCTACATCTCCCCACTCCAAGTCTCCCTTAACACTACTGTCAAGTTATCCCTAAACACACAGAGAACCCCATGGCTGAAGGGCCTGCAAGATTCCCTATGGTCAGTGCACATCACAGTGACGAGTTGTTCTGCTGTTCGGTTCATATATGTACATATATATAATTTTTTTCACAATTGTAACCAATCCTGATCTTAAAATCTGTTTTTTTTCAGAAAACTACAGGATATAAACTTCACATTGAAATTCAAAGTAATAATTATTTTATTTATATATATATTTGTTTTAATATTCATGCTTATACTACTAGGTCTATTAAAACATGAATTACAAAAATTGTAAAACATACAAATATATAGTAAGCACATGAAAAATGTATTTGAAATTATTAATGAGGGATCAACAAGAATGGTAAAGATCCTTTAATAATCATTTAAAAAACAATTTATATAGTCATCAGTACTCAAATAAATTTGCTATACTAGAGACACAATTGGTTAACATGCTATAAGCCAGTAAAAATATAACAGTTAGGGTTGCCTTTTCTTCCAGATAGAAATAATTTGCCTTCTTAAGAAACAGAAATCTGCAAATTTACATGCAGCTTCACACACTTTGGGCCCAAACTATTAACAAATTGTAAATCAAACAAAAGCATTCTAGAGCAGGGATTAGCTTTTTTTTGTAAAGGGCCCCACAGTAAATATTTAAGCTTTATTGGAAACATACAATCTTTTTGCATGCACAATCTTTATTTTTTGGAACACTTTAAAAATGTAAAAACTATTTTCAATGTGGGGATTACGAAAAGAATGGGTCATGGACTGAATTTGGCCCATGTACTGTTAACCTAAAATAAAAGGCAAAGTGAGAGGCAACAAGCATTTATTTGAGATAAAAAGACTAGCTATTCAGGAAACATTGATTCAGGCAGAAAGCCAAATAGTGTTCTGATTAGGGTGAAAGAGAAAGGGAAGGGAAATGATTGCTTGAATAAAATAAAGGAATTTCTGAGGTGCAATAAGCTAAGTTATTCTCTAGCTATACAATGTGGTACAGATTCTAAAGAAGGTCTTAATTTTCAGTCTGGCAATCAGGATGCCTGCTTTCCTGTTAGCTTTGCAAACAGTTGTTTGAAATCCGGTGTTAGTTTGGCCCACTCCAAAGGTTATTTTGCCTAGTTCAAACATTCCAAGTCTGAGGAGTAAGACATGCAAGGCAGTTCCTTTGAAATGGCTGTCATAGCCGTATGTAAAGTGGTTCCACTTAAGTCACCTTTTCACAGTACCATAGTTTGCCAACCCCTCTTCCAGAGCATTAATAATCCTTGAGTCAACAAATAAGACCACCCTCAGTGTGACATTGAAAGGACACTTGGCCATCCTATTGCCTTATTTCATATATTTTAGATACTTTTTCTTAACAATCTTTGTTAGTATAAATAATCTCTAAATATTTGTATTAAAAATTAGTGTCATTTTGTTGTTGTTGGCCTAAACAATTTACGTAGGCACAGCAAAAAGGTAATTCACCAGAATAGCCTCATAATATGATTAACAAATCTAGAATCATAAAACATTGAGCAAATATCAAGGAAAAGAGCTCATTTCAATTTGGAAATTTCATAACGAATCTAGGATTGCATTTTTCAGTGTTCTCTATTATTCTAGATATTTCTTTTTAATCACTGTTGTTGGATTTTTATTTTGAGTCTCAGGAGCCAGTCCCCCCAAAATCATTTACATATATTTCATTTGTAGTGCTTATAATCAAAGTTAAATTGTTCTCTCCTCAAGATTCCCTAAGGACTTGGTTTTCAACCTGAAAGGAAGAAATCTTCTTTATAACCTATAAGGCCTGGAACCTGAAAACCATATAATAATGACCAGACCTGTTTTCTAGGAGGGCTTTGTAGGCAGTAATTCCATATGTAAAGTACACTGCTTTTTCTTAGTAGTGGGATTATCATATGTGATCAAATAAAACTTGACACTACAGTTTTGACTTTGGTTACACGATCAATTTGCTCAATTATATTCCTGTAAACAGGATGACAGTTCTTATTAAATCAGTGAAAATAACTACATTGCCACTAAAAGTAAAGAGACTTAGCAGATTGCTTCTGAATTCTGAAAGTTTAGGGGAAATATGTTATTTAAAAATGTTTTATTTTACTTTGCAAAAGAATAATCTTTTGAATTCAGGGTTAGAAATGGGTTAAAAAGAAGGCTTCTTACCTATTCATCAAAACTGAATAGTGAACATGTAGCAACAATTCCATCGTACTTTCAATGACAGGCAACTGCAATTAGGTTTTCCTCAGTGTTCCAGGCATTTGTTCTTTAGTTAATTGTTATTCCTCTGGATCATGGGCCAGCAGGCTGCTTTCATGAGTCATCTGTTGTCAAGTAAAAAGGGAAAGAAAATGCTGATTCAGTTCCCAGTAAATCTGACAGTTTTCTACCCAATGACAGCTCAGCAGCCCATGTACATGGAACTTTTCCTTGATGTAAGTATATATAACAATACGTGGCACAGGTTTTTCTTTTGTGTGTGTGTGTTTTCTTTTTCTTTTCTTTTTGTTTTAACAAGGCTTTGAAACTGTCCTTCATGGTTGAAAACTCAATGAAATCTGTAGTTTAGAGCAAGCATGAGAGGGAAAGTAGAAGCAACCTGTTGATAAGACTGAACAGAAGTTATTATCTCGTTACAGTAACCAACAGTATCAGAAGTAACAATATTGTTTTGTAGTGAAATAAATAACTATTCCTAAGGAATTGATCAATGTTTTCTGTGAAGGTAAGAACATATTATAGACACTGAAGACATTGATACAACACAGAGTACTCTAACACAGCTTATAAAGGATATACTCTTTAAAGCATATTTATAATAACTTTTTAATTCTTCCCTTTATTTTATTTAACATCACCATTTGTCACCCATACATCCTCTTCCACCTCCACCCACTCCCCTCCCCGCCACAGTCACCTCACCTTTGTCCATGTTAATGAGTTCTTTCTCTCTCTTTTTTTGCTCAAGCCTTTCACCACCACCCCTCAATACCCTCCCCCACCGCCTGCTCTCTATCTATGAGTCTGTCTCTATTTTGCTTGTTAGTTTACTTTTTTCTTTAGATTCCATGATGCATGAAATCATACTGGTCTTTTTATGACTGGCTTATTCACACAGCCTAATGTTCTCCAGGTTCATCCATGTTGTCCCAAAGGGTAAGATTTTCTTCCTTTTAAGACTGAGTGGTATTCCATTGTGTAAATGTACCATAGCTCCTTTACCCACTCAACTACTGATGGACACTTCTAAATCTTAGCTATTGTAAATAATGCTACAATGAACATAGGGGCATATATGTTTTTGAATTAGTGTTTTGAGTTTCTTTGGATAAATTCCCAGAAGTGGAATTGCTGGGTCACTTATGGAGATCAAACTAAGAAAGATGAAAATGACACTTCTTCCCTTGTTGATCATACAAAAGTGTTGAGCTAATTAATAAATAAGAAACAAATCTAAATATTTAATATATTTTATACTCACAAAAATTAATGTAGGACTACTGTTAGTTTATATAATCTACATACCAATATAATAATTTTAGAAGGTTTGAATTAACTAATTTTTATGAGAAACAAGTCTAAGACATTTTAAAATATGATGCATGTTTTTATCATAATTCAAATTAAATAAAATCAAAGAAAAGACAAATAGTCTTTTTAACCAAATTTATAAAACCAATCTGAATTTACCAAATGTTCAACTTGATTATGTAAACATGATTTCTTATATAAAATCGTTCTGAGTTAGACAAATTTTAGAGAATTTTATTTTCTTTGCTTAAGACTAGTATATTCTAATTGTGGGAAGTCATTTTCTTCTTTCCCCAGCCATGGAAATCTTATGTTAATTTTTATTAATGTTTGCCTTATCCTATATAATAAAACCCTAATATGCAAATCGACCAAACAGCGGAACGACCGGTTGCTATGATGCGCACTGACCACCAAGGGCAAATGCTCAATGCAGGAGCTGCCTCCTGGTAGTCAATGCACTCCCACAGTGGGAGTGCTGCTTAGCCAGAAGCTGGGCTCACCCACAGTGGTGGTTGCAGGAGCAGTAAGGAGCGAGGGGTTCCGGACTGCGAGAGCCCCAGACTGCAAGAGGGTACAGTCTGGGCTGAGGGACCCCCCACCCCCAGTACATGAATCCATGCACAGGGCCTCTAGTTCAGTGGTTCTCAACCTTTGTAATGCCTCGACCCTTTAATACAGTTCCTCATGTTGTAGTGACCCCCAACCATAAAATTATTTTTGTTGCTACTTCATAACTGTAATTTTGCTACTGTTATGAATCGTAATGTAAATATCTGTGTTTTCCGATGGTCTTAGGCGACCCTGCTAGTGGTTCTCATCCTGTGGGTTGTGACCTGTAGGTCGCGACCCACAGGTTGAGAACTGCTGCTGTAGAGTAGCAAAATTACAGTTATGAAGTAGCAACAAAAATAATTTTATGGTTGGGGTCACCACAACATGAGAAACTGTATTAAAGGGTCACGGCATTAGAAAGGTTGAGAACCACTGCTATAGTTGGTTCTATAAAGAGGTAAATATAGAGTTCCTTTAATTTAAGAGAATTTAAAATCAAATGCGTGTATACTTATGAGGTACAAATACATTTCAAACTCTCATACAAGGGGTAAGTTTTCTTCAACTATAGATACTAAGACACACAAAACACAGCTTCAGGTCTGTACCTTAACCAAGTTCAAATCAAAGCAGAAGATAAAAGCTCACTGATCCAGATCTCAAAGGTGTTTCTCCTTTCCAATGAGCATGAAATGTTTTTATTGATTAAAACTCATTGTGGATAAAGAGCAAAAAACAAAGAAAAATAATACTAACAAACACATCTTTCATTTCTAACCTTAGGAGATTTCCATCATCATCCCAATAGAGATAAGACCACAAAATTTTATTCTCAACCATTGCTATTAATTTTCAACCATTGCTGTTTCCTGTGGGGATGATTTTTTAGCATCAGCAAACCAGAGCAAAAATCAAACCTTTCCAAGAACTAGAAGCAAAAATAAAACTAGAGAGAGAGAAATTTAGTGAAAGAAAAATTTTATTGCTCTTTGGGGATTAATTCAAAGTCCAAATGGGGATAAGAGTGTACTCAAGATTTTTCAGATCATAAGGTGTATTTCTTTAGCAATTCAGGCTAATTGCCTCAAGCAAGAGAGTCTGCTTGAACATTTTGTTGGAAACTTGAAAACTGTCAAGGTATAATTTTCATTGTCAAAAGCATGTTCCTCATACAATATAGAGTGAACACATATCAAAGATATGTTTGATTCATTGGTGAGGGGCCCAACAGGTAAGGTAGATTCAGAGCAAAAGACAGATACAAATGTTTATAGTTAGTTGGGAAAGACATGATGAAATGAATTTGCTAAGTTAGAAACAAAATTGTTTAATATCCTATAAGTCAATAAAACTATAATTGTTGTGGTTATTTTTTTCTATCAGACAGAAATCACTTGCTTCTTGCTTCTCCCCTAGACAGCAATATACAAGATCATACAAACCTTAACTAAATCTGGGCATAAACCAGTAATAAATCACAAGTCAATTCACTTAGGAAATTAAATAGTACTGGGTGGGCCTGGTAGGACATTAAAGACATGTAGGCATTTTCTGCCTTATTTCTATGATTGGGATATTTTTCTTAACAGATCTTTGAGATTTATTGTAGAAACAGATTTGGCAGTGTTTTCCTATTAATTGAAATGAGGTAAGTAAATCAAATATAGGTTCTTTCTGAAGAATAAGAAAATAAATAAGGCACTGAACCTGCAATATTGATGAAAGTATTATATTATTGGAACTTTATTACTCATGATTTATGGAGTTTCATACTTTTATTTAAGCATTTCATATTGCCTCACAGATAATTGTGGATTTAGGTGTTACTCCATGACAATGAATAGCTTAAAATGATAGTAACATTGAGAAAATCTTAATATATACCTTTAACATAATTTTTGAAAATATGACACCATTGAAGAAGATAGGTTATCAGTATTCTAAACTGATTTTTGTAACAATATTTACCTGTTATTTTCTTTGTGCTTTAATTGTAAAGATATAACCTTTCAAGAATAATTTGTCAATTTAATACAAACAAAAATAATAACAACTTTTAACTTATGCTTTCTGTGAACAGGATGCTGAGATTCTGACAGGATTAAGATAAAGGGGTTTTGTACCTTCTTCTGCATCTGTGTCTAGAAGCAGCTTTACAAGGAGCATTGGTCCTCAGGGAAGGAGCTGAAACCAGAAGAGAGTTTGTGCTTTTGATATGCCCATTCCTGAGTCTCTCTGTGGTATTTTCATCTGCAGGTGTTTTTCAGACCCACATGTCCACATTTTAAGTGCTCTGAATTGTATATTTCAGGAGGGAATAAATGTTGTGTCTTTTATTTATATCTAGTGGCTATCCTACCATGTGTTTCTAATAAGGGACACATACCTGTACATCCGGAGAATTGATCCATGCAAAAATCATCAAGTTTAACTTTTTTTTTTAACCTAAAAATATTTGACCATGATCCATTCACCCAATCATCCAAGCCTTGAAGTAAGGAATTTATTATTCCCATATTATTGATAAGAGAAGCAAGGTTTACAGTGGTTATATAAGTGGCCCAATATCATCAAGCTTGTGAGCTGGGTAAGGATTGCAGAAGGAACTTAACCCCTTCCTGACTTTTTCCCATGGGACTGCACTGCCCTAACCTACTAACTTGCGCACCACTGCAAAGACCCCTTGGAGGTTCTCTATGTTTCTCCCACCTCACTGGAGCCCTCCACATGATAGCTCATATAATAGCCAGAGTATTTTTTAAAAAATTTCTAACATTAGCCAATTGTTTTAAAAATATTATTCAAATACTCTATTGTGGTTTACAAGGCAATACCTACCTTTGCTTTTGCCTGTCTTATGGTTGCATCTTCTTTCCAATTCTCACTCCATGCCTGCCCCCTGCCATACTCCTCACTTGTTTACTTCACAACAACCTTTTGACTTATGAACTTTCTGTTTCCTTTTTGAAATTGTGTCTCTCTCCCCCCGCCGCCCCCCCGCCCCCAGCCTGTATCTTTACCTGGCAAGCTCTTTCTTATCATCTACTTACATGGCTCTCTTGACCACACTGTCTAACATAGTCCTCAATCCTCATTAATCTCCACCCAATTAGTTTAGTTTATTTTCTTCAAAATGTGTCATTATTCATTAATTCAAAGGTATTTATTAGGTATCTACAGTGCTTAGGACTCTTCTAGACATCAAGGGATATAGCAGTAAGTAAAATAGACAAAAAAATCCCTGGCTGCATAAGATGCACATTCTATTTGGAAGAGATAGGCAATAAACAAAAAATACATAAATCAATTATAGGTCAGCAGTGATAAGATTATATAGGATAAAATCAAGCAAGAAAAAAGATGGACAGGTGTAGTTTTAAATATATGTTCAAGAAAAGCTTCATTGAGAAGATGGGATTTGAGCCACGACCCCAAGAAGCTGACAAAGCGAGCCATGCTTCTGTCTGCATGAAGACAATCCCAGGTGCATGTTTGACACTCCTGAAATATACTTACTCATATAATCTTTCTCCTACACTACAATCTAGTGCTGTGAAAGCAGGGACCTTATCTGGTGCTTTATCCTTAGAGCCTGGAAGAGTGCCTGCCACATTAGATACACTTTAATATCGAACAATTTTCTTCTGTTGGCTTCCAGTGCGTTTTCCAGTGATGAAATATTTTAGATTATATTTTTAACCCATAGCATATTGGATTACTGTCATCAGGGAAATGATGCCTAAATGCCTTTCTCAGTCTAACTGACATCTTACACATACATTCTTATTATACATTGGGACTCATATTATCTTACTTTCGAATACTTTTTTTTTTTTCAAATTTCTCTGCCACTTTCTAACCACTTATACAACCTCATGAAATCTTCCCAGTTTATAGCCATTAACTTCATATTTTGCTACCTACCTAGAGTTGTAGCATTGCTTTCAAAATTATGAATCTTACAGTGTATCTCCTTTTGCTGCCATTTATATAGATATTTAAATGTGACTAGTCACAACAAAATGTCTAAATTCTGAGACCCATATATTCATACCCATATATTCCTATCTCTTATCTCTAGTTCCCACACTTCATCCATAAGAAAAAGTACCTTCTAGACCTCTAGTTCTTAATTTTTTCTAACATTATTATTTTCATGGAACTTTAGAAAAAACTGTTTGTGTGCTTTAGTCCATTTCTTTCCCTTTCGCTCTCTGGCCCTAAAATGCCAGTTTATTTCAATTCTTATTATGATGCCTCCCACACCCACTTATTTATCCCCATGCAGTCTCTTACGCCTTAGCCTTCATTTTGATGATTCTTTTTTTTTTTTAATATATTTTATTGATTTTTTACAGAGAGGAAGGGAGAGGGATAGAGAGTTAGAAACATTGATGAGAGAGAAACATCAATCAGCTGCCTCCTGCACATCCCCCAGTGGGGATGTGCCCGCAACCAAGGTACATGCCCTTGACCGGAATCGAACCTGGGACCCTTCAGTCCGCAGGCCGACGCTCTATCCACGGAGCCAAACCGGTTTCGGCTTGATGATTCTTATATCAGTAAGTATTATGGATCCAATTAGACTAATGTTCCAATTACATCAAAATAAAGACATTTCAGTAAAGAAATACTTCTGCATGTATATAGTAAAATATTTAATCCTTAATTTGATTTTAGAGAAACCCAAACATCATTACAAGTATAAAGAATTTTAAAGAATTTTGTTGGGATTCTTCTTCCTCTTTTTTAAAAGAAAAATCTTTGTATGGATAATTGCTACATAGGGTTTCCCAAAAATTTCTATATTTTCTTTATAAATGTAGCAACACTTTAAGTTAGGAAGCTATTTACATTTACTGGATCTATGTATGTCTTGGTTTCAAAAAATAAAGGAAAGGAAGGAAGGAAGGAAGGAAGGAAGGAAGGAAGGAAGGAAGGAAGGAAGGAAGGAAGGAAGGAAGGAGGGAGGGAAGGAAGGAAGGAGAGAAGGAAGGAAGAAGTCAGACCACTCAGTTTGTAGTATTTATATAAAGCTGGCAGGAAAGCAACGTTCCCATTTTTGCATTGGGTGAGGAACTGCCTTCCTTGCAGGAAGCTGGTGGAGATACAGCAAGTGGTGAGCAGAGCTTGCATTCTGCTGAGTGTCTGAGTTACCTGTGGTGCAGGCAGTCTGGATCCCTCTCCCAGCCTCTTGTGGATATTTTACAGATGTTGCTTCACATGTTTCCTGGAGTCTTCAGGAACGTGTGAAAATCACAGGCTTGGCAAAGTCATGCTCATCAGATTTTTTTATTTTTATTTTTTTTATTTAATCTTGCCAAAAGGGGTAGTTCTTTAAAATGTGAAAATGTCTTAGCAAGCTACATCAACAGATTTAACTGAAATTCATTTTAAATACCTAAGGGGATTCATTCTCCTGATGTACTTTTAACTCCCATTATGATTAATGGAAGCATTACTTGATTTATAACCTGTGCTTGCCTTAAGATGGCTAATGTCTGCAGAGGGAAGAACCATCGACAAAATGATGAACTCTATTCATGGTTCTACTATTGCAAAAAATAATTTCTTAGCTTAAGTTAGACCCCGTGACTTGATTATACATATCACTATATCCATCCATATTGGCGGGACCTCAGGTTTCATACTGCAACAACTTTAAAAGAAATCTGAATCTAATTAGGAATTTTTAACACAAGATTACTCACTGTAAAGTACTAATGACTACAATAAAGGCAGAAAAATTTAGCTAAAACAAACAAATGATTAGACTCGGAAACACAATTAATGGTTTGACTAATTTGTTTTTCCTTCCTTCTACATTAACTTTTGCATGAACTTCAGCAGGGATATAACTAATTCCTTATATAAATAACAAACATTATCATCTAGCATTTATTAAAAGCTATCATATATAAATTATCCAGGCACAAGAAAACGGTTTGGTAAATACTAATTATCACAATGAAGATATTATGAAACCATATATTGATGTCTTACAAAATTTACACAGTTTTAAGCAGTAAACCATATTTTCATATTGTATAATTTCTACTCCCTGTGCTAGTTGAACAATCTTTGTGTATTTATAATAAGAACAAACCTAATTAAAGGCTCAAAGTAAATCGTTTTTCTTGAAATATTACTGTTTATTGCATGTAACATTATTATATTTAAAATAGTTTTTCTTGAAATATTAATGTGTATTGCATGTAAATGGCTAATTATTTTGTACCTGAAAATAAATAAATAAATAAAACAAAAAAGGCTCAAAGTAAACTTTGTTTTATTTAATTTTTAAAGTTCTAATTAAATTATTATTTACCATTGTGTAATCCAGATACAATACTCTAAAAATTCTTATTTTTCGTTTCCACGCAAGGTTTTTCCCTATGTGTTATTGGCTATGAACTTACCAGAAAGCTGTTTGAGAGTTAATTGAAGAGTGTCAGATTGGTGTTTCCCCTGTATATATTCTGAATTTAGTATTCCAGGTTAGTCTTATGAGTAGATGTGAATCAACAACGATGATTGCAAAAATGTGGTGTTTATAATGATCGATTAAATTTATGCCCAATTTTTGATATAGTGATTTAGTAAACTTGAAGGAAACTCAGGATTCTGTTTTTATATTAATGAACTAGAGGCCTTGTGCACAAAATTCATGCAAGGGGCTCAGCCCTCACAGCCCCGGCTTCGTCCGGAAGGTCGTTCGGCTGTCTGGTCTAATTAGCATATTATGCTTTTATTATTATAGATACAAATGATTCCAATGCCACTAGTTTTCAATATTTTCATACAATTAATATTTATTGAGTACCTACTATATCCTAGACACTCATATTGGTGCTGTAGATCTGCAGTGAACTAAAAGGATGAAAATCCTGTCCTTCTGGAGTTTACATTCTAGAAACATTAATTTAAAACATTTCCTTGTGTCTGATGGGTTTAGCATAATTGTCAGGAATAGTTATGCAGATTTTACCTTGCATAGCTAAAGAGAGGGGAAGAACATTTATATTATGGACTATACAGATGAAACTTTCTCTAGTTGTATGGTACACATTATACATGGTTATATTCAGTGAAACTGAATTGGTTTTAATTCTGAATTTTGTAAATAGCTGATAAACTCCTAAGTCCTCATTACCTTCTGCTACTAAATAGATATACTATAGTTAATCCAAAAATGTAAATGTATTCTTCTGTAAGTAAATATATAAAGGATTTATAGTAAGTTACACTTAGTTTCCTTCCAGATGTTTCAGAAGTACTTAAAAGACATGTTTTACATTGTCTCTTTTCCTAATAACTTCATAGTCAAAATGGAACATAGGCATAAAGAACAGATATAAAAACCCTAGATAACCTGTGCTAAATACTTAAAAGTAGGTGCTACTGTCCTTTTCTTAAATTGATATCACCTGATAATCAATAAGCCTTTTTGGCAGGTGTTGATTCACATGCTTATTCAAAATCTGATTGATAATCTATAAAGAGACCTTATAGGAATAAACACTTAACTAAACTCATATTTTAAAAACTGTGACTAGACCCTTGTCAAGGATGTAAGAATTGAGAAAATTTGCCATATAATTAATTAAAATGTATTCATTTGGAAAATGTATTTTTCAGTATGTATCTTTTGAAAAAACATACACACTTCTTTTTGAATATTTGTTTCTGTTTGAATTTTTCTAGCCCATTATCCTTAATAAATCATTTGTTAATTTTACTGGAATGGTCTTAGTCATGCATCTTTTGGAAATAAGAGAATCCCATTCAATCTTGCTCGAGTTAAAAAGCATAAATTTTTTAAGATAGAAATTTTACAGAAATTAAAAATAGGCTTATTCAGAAGTGGGACATTATCAGGTAGCTACTCTGAGTCTGAAGGCTTATGGATTCTGAACTCATTTTCCCTGGGCATTCCTGTTTCTGTCTCCTCTGTCTGAGGGGATGCCTTTGCTGAAGACAGCTTGTTCAGAGCACATCTCACCATGAAGCTGGCTCCTGCCCTTATTCTACAAGATCTTATTAGTATAGCGTCTAACTGTCTGACTTTCATGGCCTTCCCTGCACATTTCCTGGAAACAGAATACGATCAATTATTTTTAAGCAATGATTATGTTCCAATCCTAACTAATTAACTGTGGTCATGAGAATAGGAATTTGTTACAACTATGGCCATCTAAATCTATCATTTCTGCCGGCACTGTGAGTTTGGAATAATTCCAACTAAATGGGTCTGATATTGGCAAGAACACTTGGGTTGAAAATTTTCATTTGCACTAGGAAGCTGACTGCATCAACAGACTCTTATCCCCAGGCTTTCCACTGGGTTCAAACAATAGATGGATTCAACAGCCAAAGGAGTGAGATTTGATTTTTTATTCTGGTTGCTTTGTTCTTGTGGAGTCAACTTGGTTTGAGGGTTAGAAGGCAGAAACTAGATTTCAAAGTGTTGAAGAATAAGGAACTATAAATAACAAGTCATGAATAATTTGGACTTTGGTTGAGAAAGAAAGAATGGAGAGAGGTTGGTAGCATGAGTGTGCCATAGGTTCGAGGTTGACTCTTTGGCTTCCTAGGTTAGAAAATGAGCAGTATGGATATGTGCATATTTGGAAGGAAATAATCTGGTAAAAGGAGAGAGGATATAAAGCAAAACTGTTGAGAAAGGGATTGGCAATGCATTTCACTCATAATTGTAGGGATTAGACTTGGATGGGAAAAGAAGTGCCTCTCAAATGAACGCACACATAGAGGCAGTCAAATCAGGATGACATTAATTTAACTCTGAATTGCATTGAAATGTTTATGGCATTGAGAGGAGTTTTTAGCTGAAGATAATTTTGATGAATTTGAAAATGTTTATGAATTTTCAAACCTAATTTCTATCAGTGAATCAGTTACTGCTACTCAAGTAGACTACAGATAAGAATGGTTTGCGAAAATGTGAATGTGTTTAATGTGAGCTATAATTCTAAATTGTGCACTGTTAAGTTATGGGGAATTTTGAACACATGTGAGGGACTAAATGGACTCAATGAACAAAACACTATTTTGTGGGAATCTAAAGGTTCAGATGGTAGGTCATTAATTTTAACAGAATGAGCTAAACAAAATGAATTTGACCTAATCAAAAGACTAGGATATTAGCTCTTAATAAAACATGATGACTTTCACTTGTATTTGTCTACAGTCTTCTAAATCCATGCCTATATCTTAGAGCAGTGGTTCTCAACCTTTCTAATGCCACAAACCTTTAATACAGTTCCTCAAGTTGTGGTGACCCCCAACCATAAAACTATTTTTGTTGCTACTTCATAACTGTAATTTTGCTACTGTTAATGAATCGTAATGTAAATATCTGTGTTTTCCGATGGTCTTAGGCTCTACAGCAGCGGTTCTCAACCTGTGGGTCGCGACCCACAGGTTGAGAACCGCTAGCAGGGTCGCCCAAGACCACCAGAAAACACAGATATTTACATTACGATTCATTAACAGTAGCAAAATTACAGTTATGAAGTAGCAACGAAAATAATTTTATGGTTGGGGGTCACCACAACATGAGGAACTGTATTAAAGGGTCGCGGCATTAAAAAGGTTGAGAACCACTGTCTTAGAGAGAAAGGGACTGGAAGTGCAATTACAATGAACTCTGTGATACCTTGATACCCAAGCACCACTGCAGTGTGCTTTTCTAATATCATGTGAACCATAATCAAAGATGTATGTTTCTTCTGATTCTCTGAAGATTAGTGCAAAATTTCACAGCTTCAAGTCACTAGTAGAGAATTTCTGAGAACAATTGAGCCTGGCATTGAGGTAGAAGGATGACAAATGGGGTGGAGCCTTCCCTGACAGTCCCAGCTCTGTTGGTGAAGCAGGGGGATGCCCTCAGTGACTTCTGGTGTCTGTGGAACAGAGCGTGAATCAGTGGAGGCATGGAGTGAGAGCAGTACCTGGCAGAGTGGCACTAACTCTGAGCTCACTGCGTACATATAGGACATCCCCTCAGAATTCTCAGAAATAATTCACAGGACATTGTAGTGGCTGAAGATCAAAAAGTAAAAGTAACGAGTCAGAAAGCAAAAAATAAAAATGAGAAGTTTTAGTATTGGCTCTTCAGGTCTGTAGCATATCATTTAGTCATATTAAAGTACTTGTATTCAGAATGTGACAAAGCATTTCAATAAGTAGTTTATTTAATGGACAGGAGTGAATCAAGCACTGGGGATCTTCTGATTATGAACCACCCAAAACTCTCAAAGGTATCATGTATGAGTAGATAAGCTTATGATTTTCATTATATACACGTGGACATTGTCATTTACAACCACACCTCTCAATATTGACAACTCCCCAGCAATGCTAAATTGTGCCCTTTCTTTGTTGTTAATTAAAATATATATTTCACATGTGTATGCACAAATCCTATATAATAAAGAGGTAATATGCAAATTGACCCTCATGCCCTTGCACAATATGGACACCCCCATGTGGTCAAAGATGGCCGCCCCCATGTGGACTGGCAGGGGAGGGTAGTTGTGGGTGATCAGGCTAGCAGGGGAGGGCAATTGGGGTGACCAGGCCGACAGGGGAGGGCAGTTGGGGGCAATCAGGCAGGCAGGGGAGCAGTTAGGCATTGATAAGACTGGCAGGGGAGTGGTTAGGGGGTGATCAGGCTGGCAGGCAGGCAAGCGGTTGGGAGCAAGCAGTCCTGGATTGTGAGAGGGTGCATGCTGGGCTGCGAGGATCGGGCCTAAACGGGCAGTCGGACATCCCCCAAGGGGTCCCAGATTGGAGAGGGTACATGCTGGGCTGAGGGACACCCCCCCCCCCCCCCAGTGCATGAATTTTGTGCAATGTGCCTCTAGTCTATAATAATAAAGCATAATATGCAAATTGACCGAACAACCTGACAGCAGAACGACCGTCCAGACAATCTTCCGAACAACCACGTTATGACACCTACTGGTGCCAGGCCAGCCAAGGCGCGTATGATGTGATTGGTTAGTGGCCTGGCCATCGCCCCATGATTGCCCTGCAGAGGGAGGCCCAGGTCAGTGGCTGGCGGGGCGATTGATCAATCAGGGGACTCCATGTTCACCCCAAAGAGGGAGGCCCAGGCCACCGACCAGCAGGTTGGGGGGGGGGGCGATGGGGCCTCCCTTGGTGGGGTGCGATTGATGGTCCTAAAGGGGGACACCCAGGCTACTCCACGGTGGTGCTGCAGTGGGTGGGTGGGGCCTCCCTCTGCAGGAGTGATCTATTGAGGGGCTCCTGGACTGTGAGAGGGCACAGGCTGGGCTGAGGGACCCACCCCCCCCAAATGCACAAATTTTGTGCACCGGGCCTCTAGTACATGTATAAGTCATTGTATTCCACATAAATTATTTTGTACTGAGTAACATGGATGATACATAATTAATATTGAAAAGGCTTTAAATCAATATTGAAAAACTAGTTTTAAGAATAATAATAAAAGCCTTATTAATTCTAAACTTCTTACTGTAAGTTTGTTGGAAAAGCTTCTTAATTTCCCCAATACATGTAGCTTATTAAAACTCTATGAAATTCAAGGCTATCTTTACCTCTATGCCTCTATGCTTTTTTTTTTAAATTAATAATGCTACTTCCTGCTTGTCCATCTTTATCCTAATATAGTACTACTTTGTGCAAAAATAAAATGAGAGAGGGTAAAAGCTGCTGTAGACCTCATGGGATTGTCTAAAGCTAATAATAATGGCTTTAATGAGCCATCTGGGTGTTGCTTACACCTCAGTCACAGACTCTACAGAGTGGTGAAAGAAAACGCTGAGAGTGCAGACTCCCGGAGGAATAAGCCACATTAGGTGGTTAGTTGAGAGCGAAGGAAAATTCTTTTAAGTGGAGCACCAGATTAAGTTGCTGAGATGGTTACCAAAGCATTTGTCCAAGTAAATGCATGTGATGAATGATGGACATAAGGATTAAAGCTTCATATTAGATCATAACTCTAAAGTATCCAAGCTTTTTGACCGCTTCCATCTCTTTAAAGGCAGTAAATTGCCAAGCTATGATATTTCCTAATTCTTCAATGAATACCACAACTCCCTATTATTCAAATAATAAACTTTTAAGAGTCACAAGAATTCTTAGGATGTATTTCCGGAAGTGGGATGGCTGGTACAAATGGCAGTTCTGTTTTGAATTCTTTTAGGAACTTTTTCCACAGTGGCATTCCCACCAGCAGTGTAATGGAGTTCCCTTTTCTCAATACCCTTGCCAGCACTTGTTGTTTGTTGATTATTGAAGGTAACCATTCTGCCAGGTATGAAGTGATACCTAATTGTAGTTCTAATTTGCATCTTTCTGATGATTACTGATGAGAATTTTTTCACACATCTATTGTCCATTTGTATGTCTTCTTCAGAGAAATGTTTATTCAGGTCCTTTGCCCATTTTGTAATTGGATTGTTTATTATTCTGGTGTTGAATTGTTTAAATTCTTTATATATTTAGGAAATTAACTCCATTAAATTAAAAAAAGGTAAAGAGAGGAAGGAAAAGAGAAAAAGGAGAGAGAGAGAGAGAGAGATAGAGAGAGAGAAAGAGCATACTTGTTCCAAATGGGGACTGAACCCACAACCTAGGCATGTACCCTGACTGAGAATCAAACCCACAACCTTTTGGTATATGGAACAATGCTCCAACCAACTGAGCCACGTCTGCTGAGGGCACTGCCTAAGTTTTCTTCTAGTATGTTTATAGTTTCACGACTTACATTTAAGTCTTTTATCCATTTTTAGTTTATTCTTCTATATGGTGTAAATTGGTAGTTTAGTTTTATTTTTTTGCATGTGCCTGTCCAATTTTCCCAACCTCATTTGTTGCAGAGACTGTTTTTATTCCATTGTATGCTCTTGAGTAGATTTCTGGACTCTTTGTTCTGTTCCATTGATCTATATACCTGTTCTTGTGCCAGTACCATGCTGTTTTGATTGCAATGGCTTTGTAGTATAGTTGGATATCCAGTATTGTGATCCCTCCAATTTTGTTCTTCTTTCTCAAGATTGCTGAGGCTATTGGGGTCTTTTATAGTTCCATATAAATTTTTGGAATATCCCAAAACATCCATCAGAAAGAATGTATGTAACCTTATGCTCATAGCATCATTATTTACAAAGGACAAGATCTGGAAACAACCCACATGCCCATAAGTAGATAAGTGGATAAAAAGATGTGGTACATTTACACAATGGAATGCTATATTACATAGCTGTAAAAAAGAATGAACTCTTACCCTTTACAGTAGCATTGGTGGATCTGGAGATTATATTATGCTAAGTGAAATAAGCCAGTCAGAAAAAGACAAAAACCATATAATCTCACTTATATGTGGAATCTAATGAACAAAATAAACTCACAAACAAAATAGGATCAGAGGCATGGATACGTAGAACAGACTGACAGATCTCCAAAGGGAAGGGGGAAGAGATTACCAAAGAACACATATTCATACTAGAGGCCTGGTGCATAAAAATTCATGCACTGGAGGGGGTGGGGTCCCTCAGCCTGGCCTGCCCCCTCTCATGGTCCGGGAGCCCTCAGGGGTAGGAGGTGACCTGGTGATCAGGGTAAGGCAATTCCCCATCACACCTCTGCTGCTGCCACTGCCGGCAGTGCAAGCCTTGGGCGGCCCTGGTTACCTGAGCCTCAGGCAGCCCTGGGCGGCTGGGTAGCCACTATCTGAGGCTTGCCTGTGCCTTGGGCCGGTCCTGGGTGGCTGAGCAGCTGACATCCGAGGCTTGCCTGGGTCTCGGGCCGTCCCTGGGTGGCTGGGGGGCTGAGGAGACTGGGGGACTCTAGAGGCAGGCACGCGGAGTGGCCGGGCCTGCCTGGTGGTGATCCTGGGCTTGCCATGCACCTGCTGCCCCGGCAGGGCTGAGGGGACTGGGCGTCACCATCTTGTGGCTGTGGATGCCACCATCTTTGAGGGCGTGACAGCCAATTAGCATATTCCCTCCTTATTGGCTGTGGGCACCACCATCTTTTAGGGCGGGGCAGTCAATTAGCATATTCTCTTCTTATTGGCTGTGGTGCTCCATCTTTGCGACAGTGTGGGGTTCAATTAGCATATTCCCTCTTTATTAGATAGGATATGCATAGCCCATGGACATAGACAACAATGTGGTGAATGGGGGACAGGGGCTTGATGGAGGGGAGCAGCGGGGGAAAATGGTGGACCTCTGTAATAGTGTCAACAACAACAACAAAAAAAAATAAAAAATAAGATCCACAGGAAAATTCCATTTTCCATGGTAAGCTCACATGGGGACAGTCTTGCTAAATACAAGAAGCTAAAAAATAATAAAAATAAGAAAAAGGTAATTTTAATAAAATCATAATTTTAATGAGATCAAGATGTTTTCACCTGGGCTGGAGTGTTGTCCTGTAAACCAAAAAGTGGCAGGTTCGATCTCTGGTCAGGGCACATACCCAAGTTGTGGATTCGGGTGCATGCTGGAGGCAACAGCTCTCTCTCTCTCCTCTAGAAAAAAATTTTGGCTTTAATAAATTATATTTATTGGCATAGATAACTGAATCAATCCTGAAATATTATGAACTTAAGTGTGGTTTAATCAAGTCATTCTCGTTGTCACTAAGATTCTAGATCTGTTTCTTTGGGATTTATTGTGCTCTCTACATGTATCAATTCCATTCATATGCTAGTCTTATTATAGTAGCAAAATAATTGCAGCACTTCACTTTCTTTTCTAAAGCAACATACTTGAAGGAAGTGTGCATTTCTTGTCCATGAAAAACAAGCTTAAGTTCTGAGGTGCACTCTATTTGAACCTTACTAAGTCTCCTACCCACCTCTCAGTGTGACCACTAGGCTAGAACAAACTAACTCATTTAGTCTAGTTCTCAAGCTTTACTTTGCTGTTTATGTGAACTCGATTCCCCATCATGGCTCCTCAAGGTGCAGGATAGATGCTGAAGAGAAAACCAAAAGTTCCCTATTTGTTTCATGTGTTCTTCTTATGAACCACACAACATTCTTAAAATTTGTTCACCTGGTGAAATTTACCTTCAGCATGAAACATTTAAATGAACTGGCCAAGGAGGGATCAATTCCATTACTCTGACCTCTTTTTATCTATGCACTAAAGCAACTGTGTTAAAATTTCAGTGATATATTTATTAGATATTTTGCTCTCGAAAAAATAAATAAACCTTAGCCATTGCAAAGTGGCTTCACTACTCAGCTTTCAAATATGAAATAACATGTGCAGATCAGAACAATTACCTTCCCTTATTTGACATTCCTTTTGCCTTCTAATCTTATTACATCAATTTGCTTCTAGTATTTCTTAAGATGTTCCTTAAAATAAAAATGCATATAAAATTAAAAAAAATAGGTAACCAGGAGAGACAAGAAGTCAATTTTTTTCAAGTTCGTTTTCTTTCTTCCTGATTCTTGCTGCATAGTTTCTTTCACCCTCTGGAATTAAGATTATTTGCATAGTTCACTCCACTTTTTGCGTTTAACAAAATATTATTGCAGGATTTCATTTTAGTTATTTCAAAAAAATTGTTCACTTTCATTCCCTGCATTTTCTATGAGCATCAGTTCTGCTGTTGTGAAGATACTGACCCATTTTATCACTGACCCAAATCTGGGCAGGTTAGAACTTAAGTAGCAATGATGTGGTGTTAATGGAGCCTGTGAATATTTATTATTGAAAGATCCAAGGTGGCTTGGCCACATGGACCATATTGTTCCTGTGCTACTCTGTACCATATGGAGGGTTTACATTTGCATTTTAACCTAATCAAACATCAAATATTAATATAATCAAGAAGGGTCTAAATATTTTGAGAGCACTGTGACTTTTTAATTTCCAAATATGAATAATGGACTTGGCTAAGTTATAAAACTTAAATATAATCATAGCTCTAGGCTTTTTCTGGCTTCTATAAAAACCCTTCCTCTGTGCTTATCCTGAAAGTAATTAATATGTTTTAAATCACAGATGTGCATAAAATAGCAAAGAAAAATAGTCCCAGGTTACTAGGTTTTATTAAAATCACTAGAGGCCTGGTGCATGAAATCCGTGCACTGGAGGGGGGGGGGTTGTCCCTCAGCCTGGCCTGTACCCTCTCACAGTCCGAGACCACTCAGGGGATGTCCGCCTGCCAGCTTAGGCCCACTCCTCACGGGTATCGGGCCTAAGCCAGCAGTCGAACATCCCTCTTGCAGTCCGGGACCCGCTGCTCCTTTCTGCTCAGCTCACTGCTCCTTGGCATTGCCATGGAGGTGGGAGAGGCTCCCGACACTGCCACTACACTCGCCAGCTGTGAGCCCAGCTTCTGGCTGAGCAGCGCTTCCCCTGTGGGAGTGCACTGATCACCAGGGGGCAGCTCCTGTGTTGAGTATCTGCCCCCTGGTGGTCAGTGTGCATGATAGCAACTGGTTATTCTGGTCGTTCTGCTGTAATGGTCGCTTAGGTTTTTATTATATAGACTAGAGGCCTGGTACACAAAATTTGTGCACAGGTGGGGTCCCTAAGCCTGGCAGGTGATCAGGGCCAATCAGGGCCAGGCAGATCGGGGCAAGAAGGCTCTGGTGGGGTCAGGAGAGAAGGTGACTGTCGCCGGGGCAGGCGCGGAAGGAACAGACGCCAGACGCCAATGCTGCCCTTGGCGCCCTGCCACCCCTTGCTTCCCGCCTCCCCCCTCCTCCTCTTTCCCTCAGTGCCGTGCTGCCACGGGGGGCCCTGCTGACTGGGGGAGGGGAGGGGAAAGGAGCCAGAGGAGGATTCAATCCCCAGTTTGGAACGTGCAGGAGGCAGCCAATCAATATTCTGTATCATCATTGATGTTTCTATCTCTATTTCTCTCTCCAAAATCAATCAAATATACACTGAGTGGCCAGATTATTAGGATCTCTGAACGCATAATAATCTGGCCACTCAGTGTATATCCTATATAATAAAAGGCTAATATGCAAATTGTTCCCTTGACCAGGAGTTCGACTAGCAGGCAGGCCGGCCAACCACCATATCCCCTCCCCCTGGCCAGGCTGGCCAGACCCCACCCATGCATGAATTCATGCACCGGGCCTCTAAAATATATATATACTGAGTGGCCAGATTATTATGTGTTCAGAGATCATAATAATCTGGCCACTCAGTGTATATTTTTAAAATGCAAGGTTTTTAGAGGAAGAAAGGTAGGGCAAAGGAGCTATTTACGGCAGTGGGGGGGGGGCAGCATTTGAAATCTTGCTCATATTTCAGATAGGATAACATAAGGTGGTCCTCAGGGGTGACAGGTGAGGAGTGGCAGTGGGTGGATCAGGGCACTGAGGGCTGAGGAACAGGCTGTAATGACTGGGAATGTCTGTGACAGTGACACCAAGTGTGTGTTGGGGCCATTGCTGGGATCATTCATCCCATTTTGATTCCAGACAGGAGGAGAAACAAGGAGATCAGTGGGCCTTTCTTAACCTAGATGGTGAGGCAGGTGGCAGGAGTGGGCTGCCCTGCTTCCCTACAAACGTAAACACACAGTGTAACTGCACATGGATATCAGTCAGTGGCCAAATCAATGCCCAGCCAGCCCTGGTGGCTGTGTCCTGCCACTCTCTGGCTGTGCTGTGGCACTATTGGCTAGGGAGGCTGAAGCCACACCCTCAAAAGCACGTAGTATACAAAGGGGTGGGCAGGAAGCCAGAAGCTGGAAGTCGGAGCTGAGGCGGCCTGGCAGTGCTGTGTCTGCCATGGAGCTGGACTGGGAGCAGCTGTTGGTGCAGTCAGCTTTGGAGTGAAGGGGCTGCACTTCCTGCATGTCACCTGTGAGTCCACGTGAGCCCGCGACATGCCAGCTGGGCCGGGTGGGACCTGGGGAGGGCTTTCCCTCCTGGAGCTGTTCTTCCCGGGGTGGTGATATTGGGGTGCTTTTTTTTCAGTTTATTTTTTTATTGGAAAGGAAGCTCTAGGCTTGCAATTCCTGGGATTCCTGGGCCATAGCGTGTGCCTCCAGGCCTCACTGCTCCCCTTCCCCCTCCTCCTGTGTTGAGCATCTGGCCCCTGTGGTCAGTGTGCATCATAGTGACTGGTTAACCAGTCGTTCTGGTCATTACACTGTTATGGTCACTATGATTTTATTTTATAGACTAGAGGGCCGGTGCATGAAATTCATGCACGGGGAGGGGGGGTGTCCCTCAGCCCAGCCTGCACCGTCTCCAATCTAGGACCCCTTGAGGGATGTCTGACCGCCCGGTGGGATCGGGTCTAAATGGGCGTCGGATATCCCTCTCACAATCTAGGACTACTGGCTCCCAACCGCTCACCTGCCTCTGCCTGATTGCCCCTAACCTTCTTCCTGCAAGCCTTATCACCTCTAACCACTCCCCTGCCAGCTTGATCGACACCTAACTGCTCCCCGGCCAGCCCAATTGCCTCTAACTGCCCTCCCTGCAGGCCTGGTCCCCCACAACTGCCATCCCCTGCAGGCTTGGGTCTCCTCCAACTGTCCTCCACTGCAGGCCTTGTCCCCCCCTAACTGCCCTCCACTGCAGGTCTGGTCCCCCCCCCAACTACCCTCCCCTGCAGGCCTGGTCCCCCCCTAACTGCCCTCCACTGTAGGTCTGGTCCCCCTGCAACTACCCTCCCCTGCAGGCCTGGTCTCCCCCAACTGCTCTCCCCTGAAGGCCTGCCCCCCCCCAACTGCCCTCCCCTGCAGTCCTGGTCCCCCCTAACTACCCTCCCTGCTTGCCTGATCGCCCACAATTGCCCTCCCCTGCAGGCCTGGTCCCCACCAACTGCCCTCCCTTTGCTGGCCTGGTCTCCTCCAACTGCTCTCCTCTGCTGGCCTGGTCACCCCTAACTGCCCACAAGTGCCCTCCCCTGCAGGCCATCTTGTGGCAGCCATATTGTGTCCACATGGGGGCAGCCATCTTGTGTCTTGGAGTGACAGTCAATTTGCATATTACTATTTTATTAGATAGGATTGTCCTGTTATATTGAAAAGTAGAATAACTGAATTTGATTCAAAACTTCTTAATATTTTTGCATTAAATATTTAGCAGTTTAAAAAGAAGTAAGACCATGGTCAGCTATTCTTGATTTGTATTGGATGTATTAATATGGTTGGAATAGGTGTAATCATATTGTTTATCATTTAATGTATTGATATAAGCTTATATGATACCAAACACATAGGGATATTTATTTCTGATATTGGAAATATTCTATGTAGTATGTAAAGTAACTTACATGCAATCATACCATTATATATATATATATATATATATATATATATATATATATATATATATATACTAGAGGCCCAGTGCATGAAGATTCATGCACTCGGGGGCGTCCCTCAGCCCAACCACCCTCTCACACTCCGGGACCCCTCGGGTAGGGTCCCTAGGCCTAGCCTGAGATCAGGGCCTATCGGGTCTTTCCTTCCCTGGTCTGCAGGAAGCTGGCCCCACTCCCGCCGCTGCCACTGCTTGCCATCTGTGCAGCACTGCCTCCCCTCCCCTGCCACCGGTGGCCTCCCTCTGCAGGTGACAGGCTGGGGTGCAATGGCTTGGCTGGCCTGGGCCTTCCTCTTTCTTTGCTGGGGGGCGGGGCCAGCCATGCAAGGGGCTGTCTGCCTACCTGATCACCCCTAACCACTGGTCTGCCTACCTGATCACCCCTATCCACTCTGCCTGCCTGCCTGATTGCCCCTAACAGCTTGCTTGGGGGCGGGGCCAGCCCAGTGAGGGTCTGCCTGCCTACCTGATCACCCCTAACCACTGGTCTGCCTACCTGTCACCCCTAACCCCTCTGCCTGCCTGCCTAATTGCCCCTAACTGCTTACTTGGGGGCGGGGCCAGCACTGACTTCCAGTTGTTCAGCCTCTGGTTGTTGCAGGAGCCGACCGCCAGTTGCCTGCCATCCGCCGCAGGCTCCCCGCTGGTGTCCAAGGCCGGAATGGCCTTGGGCTCAGCCGCATCCAAGCTTCCCGGCAACGGATCGCAGGAGCCAACTGCCAGTTGCCTGCCATCTGTCGCAGGCTCCCTGCTGTTGCCCAAGGCTGGAAAAACCTCCTGCAGAGGCTTTCCTGTCCTTGGGCTTGGCCGCACCCCAGCGTCCCGGCGATGGATCTCCTGGTGCCCAAGGCCGGAAAAGCCTCCAGCAGGATGGTTTCCTGGTGGGCGTGGCTGTTGGGCGTGGCTTGTGGGTGTAGCGAAGGTACGGTCAATTTGCATATTACTCTATTATTAGGTAGGTATATATATATATATATATATACACATATATATATATATGTATATATATATATATTTTTTGTCAAAACATATATTAAAGCAACTGATAAATATTATGCTCTATTAAGGAGTCCTAAAGTTCTATTGTAGTAAGTTATTCCTTGAAGACTAATGTTGATCACCACTTGACAGGGTTTGAAGTTCATCTTTTACTCATGGAGGCACACCATGGAGGCAATGAAACATTGATTGGCTACCCCCTAAACACCCCTTACTAAGGATCAAGCCCAAAACCCAGGCATGTGCCCTGACCTGGAATCAAACCAGTGATCTCTTGGTGCATGGGATCATGTTCAACCAACTAAGCCATACTGGCCAGGGCTGACTGAGACAAGTTTAAACAAGATATGATGCACTGATTAAATCTCAGGGAACATCTTGATTATATTTGATACTAGAGGCCTGGTGCATGAATTCGTGCACCAGTGGGGTCCCTCGGCCTGGCCTGTGGGATAGGGCCAAAAACAGCTATCCGATATCCACCAAGGGGTCCCAGATTGTGCGAAGGTACAGGTCAGGCCAAGGGACCCCACCAATGCACAGTTGGGGCCAGGAACAGATGCAGGAGGTTGGCCAGTTGGGGAGGGATCATGGGAGGGCTCCAGGGCATGTTCGGCACATTTTATTCAGTCCTGATTGGCCAGACTCCATCAGCAAGCTAACTTACCAGTAGGAACATCTGCCCCTGGTGGTCAGTGCATGTCATAGCGAGCGATTGGGTGGCCTTAGCATATCATTAGCACACTTTGATTGGTTGAACGGATGACCGGATGACCAGATGACTGGATGACCAGACACTTAGCATATTAGGCTTTTTATTATATAGAATACCAAAACAAAATTATTAAGAAAACCAAAACTTTACTGGGAATATAATAGCAAAACCCTACTATACCCAGTTATTTAGCTCTAATTTAGAAACTCTTTTAGATCAGACTAGAGGCCCAGCACACGAAATTTGTGGATGGGTACAGTCCCTAGGCCTGGCCTACGATCCGGGCCATCTTCACCGGCATGCCCCGCCCCTGCTGCCACCCACTCCCGGTTCCACATTGGCCATTGGGTGATCGGAGTCTGCTGGATCGGGGGAAGGATCAAGAGGTTGGCCATTCCCACCCAGTCGCTGGCCCTTCCCCTGACGCCAGTCGACCTCGGTGTGTGGGGCAACCGGCAGGGCAGGGGCCTTGGCCTGGTGATGCCAACCACCCCTGGTTCCCCATTCGCCATTGGGAGATTGGAACCTACAGGCCATGGGAAACCTGCGGGCTAGGGTCAGTTCCTGCATTGAGTGTCTGCCCCCTGGTGGTCAGTACGCATCATAGCGACTGGTTGTTTTGCCATTCGATCAATTTGCATATTACCCTTTTATTGTATAGGATGGTAAACATGTCTGCATGGTAAACAGGGTTAGAATAATGTAATCAAATATAAGGGATTTAATTTCCACCTTGGCTAGCGCAAAAATAAAAATAAAGAAAGCTATTGGTCTCTGGGATTTAATATATATATATATATATATATATATATATATATATATATATATATATATTAATGTCAAATAATACTAATGCGGAAAAAAGCAGGAAACATCTAGAAGCAAATCCACATGAACTAAGTAAGTATGAGTACAATTTCTGGAGTAAATTAACTAGATGACTAAATTAACTTGCCAACTGAGTGACTGTGGGGATTTTACTTAATCTCATTGGACTTCAGTTATCCCAACCATACAATCTATACTAATAAAAGGGTAATGTGCTAATTAGACTGGGTTGACCGGCCATCATCCAGATGTCTGAATTACTTCCAGACAAAGCCTCGGTGGTGGGGCCCGAGGCAGAGGCAGTTAGAGAAAATCATGTCAACAAGGGAGGCAGTTGGGGGCGAGATCAGGCCGGCAGGGGGTTAGGGGCAATCAGGCCAGCAGGGGAGGGCAGTTGGGGGTGATCAGGCAGGCAGGGCAGAGCAGTTAGGGGCAATTAGGTAAGCAGGGGAGAGCTGTTGAGGGCAATAAGGCCAGCAGGGGAGCAGTTAGGGGTGATCAGGCAGGCAGGCAGAGGCAGTTAAGGACAATCAGGCAAGCAGGCAGAGAGGTTAGGGGCAATCAGGCAGAGGAGTTAGGGGCAACAGGCAGGCAGAAAGAGTGGTTAGGGCCGATCAGGTAGGCAGGCAGGTGAGCAGTTAGGAGCCAGCAGTCCCAGATTGCGAGAGGGATGTCCCTGATTGGAGAGGGTGCAGGCTGAGCTGAGGGAACCCCCCATGCACGAATTTTGTGCACCAGGCCTCTAGTGACATTATAATAACATCAATTTCACAGGACTGTCCTTGATATAAAGAAAGAATTTAATAAGCACTAGCTTATTAATGCTTTTGGTCATGGAGGTTAAGAAGGAAACTGCAGTTTTTGGTAGTCTGTATTCATTGAATAACAATTACACTAGAATTTAATTTTCTATGTTTTCTTCACAAATATTTAGGACTTGAAGCGTAACTCTTATTTTGCTGTTATTTTATCTGCAAAACCTAATAATTTTTAGTGCTGAAATCCTTTGCTTGATTCTAAAAATAGGTAAATAGTTTAATTTAAAATAATATACTTGAACATTAACCTAATGTTTTTATATCAGAGGAGGTAACCGTCTTAAGCTGGTTATCAGCTCATGTCTCAAATATTATTAAAGATACATGATGTAAACTTGATTTCAAATTACAAAAGAACCAGTCACTTTTGTACTATTTACTTCTCCCCATAGGCTTTCACTTCACCGATATTATGAAATAATCTCAATAATGACAGGCTAACTGCTTGATTGGTATATTGAATGTTACTTTTGAAATGCCAAGTAATGGCATTCTAAGATGCTTCAGTAAGTCCAGGAGATGTGATGACAGTAGCCCCTTTATTATTATAAGATTACTATAGATATGGGTTGCAGGAGTATGTAGGAAACCTGTTGAGGATATGGAAAATATGCCCAAAATAAATTTGATACTAAATTAATTTCAGCTAAGGTAAGAATTTTAATAGCTTTTCAAATAAATTTGTATTTTTCATAAGGATTTCTTACAATAGCTTCAAAATTTAAAATTCTTCAAACAAAATTGGTTTTAAAAATTTCAGCTGGCTTTATTTGTGCTGGTACTGTAGTCAGTCTCTATATGGTTCATTTGAAAGAGTTCAAAGAATATTGAGAGTGAATGTATAATTTCATTCAAATTAAATATTTTAGTATTATTTTAACTGATGAATCAGTTCTAAGAAGATGTGCAATAACAGTTTAATAAATATAAATGCCAAAAAGGTACAAATTCTTACTGAGTGACCCAATTGGAAATCAAATTATTGTGTATTTTCAAAATCAGAGATAAGGCATATTTTATATTCCATGTGTCCAATGTAAGGAAAATATTTCTTTACTAGAGTATGTCATGCACAGTATATTTTTTATTTGCACAATAGAAAAGTCATCACTTTTAATTAATGAATCATCCATAGATATAATTTAATTCACTAATTCATTCAAAGTTATAGATATTTAAAAAATTATAACCAGATACATATTTATTTTCATTACTGCATAATAATGCAAAGAATTGTCCCCTCAAATTTTGTTTGAATGAGAAAATATTTTAATGTATATTTTCTTAGTACTCTTAGAAATTCATTTTAAGAAAGACATGAAAAAAATAATGTTTTTCTTTTTCATCAGATTAATGGGATTTACAGTGAACATGAGTGTATTATTAAGGGATGACAAATATTATAGTTGGATGAAATTAGAATAGGCTTAGTAGTGAAGATGAATGATGTTACTTATCCTGTCTAATAAAAGTGTAATATGCAAATTGACTGTCACTCCAACACACAAGATGGCTGCCCCCATGTGGTCAAAGACGGCTGCCCTTGTGTGGACACAAGATGGCTGCCACAAGATGGCCAGCAGGGGAGGGCAGTTGGGAGGGACCAGGCCTGCAGGGGAGAGCAGTTGGGGGGGACCAGGCCTGCAAGGGAGGGCAGTTAGGGGTGACCAGGCCTGCAGGGGAGGGCAGTTGGGGGGGGGGCAGGCCTGTAGGGGAGGGCAGTTTGGGGGGACCCAGGCCTTCAGGGGAGGACAGTTGAGGGGGGACCAGACCATCAGGGGAGAGCAGTTAGGGGCAATGAGGCTGGCAGGGGAGGGCAGTTAGGGGTAACTGGGTTGGCAGGGGAGGGCAGTTGGGGGGGGAAACCAGGCTGGCAGGGGCGGGAAGTTGGCGGGGGGGGACCAGACCAGCAGGGGAGAGCAGTTAGGGGCAATGAGGCTGGCAGGGGAGGGAAGTTAGGGGTGACCACCGGCAGGGGAGGGCAGTTGGGGGTGACCAGGCTGGCAGGGGAGGGCAGTTAGTGGTGACCAGGCCAATGGGGAAGGGCAGTTAGGGGCAATCGGGCTGGCAGGGGAGCAGTTAGGCATCAATCAGGCTGGCAGGGGAGTGGTTAGGGGCAATCAGGAAGGCAGGCAGGTGAGGAGTTGGGAGCCAGCAGTCCTGGAT
This sequence comes from Cnephaeus nilssonii, assembly GCF_951640355.1. Taxonomy (NCBI): domain Eukaryota; kingdom Metazoa; phylum Chordata; class Mammalia; order Chiroptera; family Vespertilionidae; genus Cnephaeus; species Cnephaeus nilssonii. The sequence goes on along the minus strand of NC_137078.1, from coordinate 46,035,194 downwards.
TGTGAGAGGGATGTCCCAAATTGTAGAGGGTGCAGGCTGGGCTGAGGGACACACACCCCCATGCACGAATTTCGTGCACTGGGCCTATAGTCTCTCTCTCTCTATATGTAAAAGGCTAAGTGTCCGTCCGACAGGTAGCAATGATGCACACTGACCACCGGGGGCAGATGCTCAATGCAGGAGCTTCCATGACACACACTGGCCATTTAAAAATAAATGGCACCATGGACCTGGTGCTGACAAACCAACACTCGACTTCCCCCAAGTGGGACACAGGCCCCACCACCACCCCTGAGTGACACCCCACCAAGTCACAGGCAACGCTACCAAGACCACATTGCGCAAAATGTGGCCCACAGCCCAGCCCAGCTCGGAAACGGTTGCTGTGGGCACCGGGTAATGACGTCACATAGCAACTCCCAGCTTCCTCTCCCTAGCGACTAGCCTCTTTGGAGTTTTTCAGCATAGGAACCCGACTTGCTTTATAGCCAGGTGCAAACATTTCACAGTTTAACCAAATGTTTGTGAAGTGTTTTCACATGCCTCATCTCATTTGATCCTCACAGAAGTCCTGGAGTAGGTAGATAGGAGACTAGGTAGAATCCTATTTTCTTTTCATTAGCAAGATGCAAATAGTGATATTAAAATATTTCTTCTAACTAATTTCCTTTCCATGTGCACAAATCTGTGCACTGGGACACTAGTTTAATCATAAAACCTAAACAAGTTATGTAACTAAAAGGTATTTTTCTTATCTGAAAAATGTGGATAATCTCTCTGGCCTATTTCACAGAGTTGTTATGAATATAAAGTAAACCAAATATTTGCAATGTTGTTTGAAATATTGGAGAAGTGAATATAAAAGTAGGGAATTGTAACCCACCCACCATTCTTTTGACATTGTTTCTGTAAATGCTGACTCTAACTAATATGTAACTTAGAGATAAATAACATGTTTGTGTAAGAATCCTAGGAACTAACTTCAGAATACACAGACTCCTACTCTTAGTCTTCCCAGTTCTGGGAGATTTGCTGACATTCAACCTTAACCAGGATGATGTAGAACCAGGATGACAAAGACCAGGATGACCCACGCCAGACCATCACTTGACCAGTTCTAAGATCCTTATCAGAATGGACTGTGTTGGTCTGCATGTGGAGAACTTTTCATTCCCACCCCTTAATTTCATAGTTCTGTTTTCCCTCCCCCTCCTTATAAAAACAACTGCCTGCACTGAGGAGGGAAAATGGGCTTTGCACCAAGAGTCTCCCATCTTGCCTGGCCAGCATGGCTCAGTGGTTAAGTGTTGACCAGGTGGTCAGGGTTTGATTCCCAGTCAGGGCACATGCCTGGGTTGTGGGCTCCATCCCCAGTGGTGGACATGCAGGAGGCAGCTGGTCAGTGATTCTCTCTCAATGATGTTTCTATCTCTCCCTCTCCCTTCCTCTGTTTGAAATCAATAAAAAAAAACATATTAAAAAAAGTGTCCCCCATCTTCTCAGGTGTCTGGCACTTGAGTAAATCACTTTCTTTTTTCATCAGCATCTGTCTTATGAGTTTGGCTTTTGTGGTGGCAGGCAGTCAAATCTTGGTTCTGGTTCTATGAAGATATTCAAATATAGTTGCCTATGATTGGCCATGATTAGTTTTCATAAGGGCACAAAATACATCCAACTTTATTTTTTAATTCTTATGACCATTCTCTTTGGCATTATGAATCAAACTTGGTGAATTTAGGGTTGGCCTATTATGGTTAGCACTATCATTTTCCATTTCTACTACTTATGGAACATTTAGCCTGAATCCAGTTCAGTTTATATTAAAGTTTGTCCTCAATTGCTTTCAAAAGGAAGGCAGCTGAAACTTATCTAGAAGAAAACCTGGGGCAGTTCAGAACTGTTGCCTTCTTGGCAAGTTACAGGCATATCTAATTTCACATTTTAGGCATGTATAAGGAAGAAGGGTGTCTGATGGAGATTCACAGTACTTGAATTATCAGAGAAGAGACTATAAGCACAGCATTTTTGATGCTTCATTTACTAAACAAGCTGTTTCTTATTGATATATTAAGGAAGTCACTTCAGCTGTGTACTCTGGATTTTAAAGCATAAATTTAAGTACAAATGTGCAGCGTGCTGTATGATAAAGTTAAAATCACAATGGACTTAGCCCAGAACATCTGCTCTTCCTGCCAATATCCCAAAAGACATACCCTTTGGTCTGTTGTTTTTAGATGGCAACAGACCATGGATGATAATGACATTTCTAAAATAAACAAAACCACTCTCTTGGGAAATTTGACACCACCCATTCTTTTAAAATAATTCATTTAAATAAACTAAATTAAATGTATTTATCAAGGGTATACTATGAGTTTAGGAGTTCTGAAACTCTAGGGTATTTTTATGTCCTCATTATAAAAGTGATGCCTGAATCACATCTTGCCAGTTTAAAACTCTGAAAGCTTAAGCAGGGCTAACTTCAAACATTTGGCAAGAAATAATATTTTTGTATTGTTTCACAATTTTGCAAAATGTCTAACAAAGCACAAATTGAACAGACTGAAACCTCTTTGGTCCTGGTAATTAAGTATTGCTGTGGTTATAAATTCAAAAATTTTAAAACATTAATTAAATATGTAAGCTATCAAGATTCATTAATTCCCAAAGAGCAATAATTCTATGGCCTTCATTTAGGAAAAGCAAGCTGATTTATGCCTTTTCATATGAATGTTTTGGATATTTGTAGGCATAGCCTGCATCTCTACTATGCTTTGATCACAATTTACCATAATGTTCCTAGGAATGACAATAACATATATTATAGGTTGAATAATATTTAACCTGCACTAACATAGACTTAATTGTACCTTGAGGGAAAGAAAAGAGCTTCTTTAGCACTGTAGGCAAATTTATTTTATTCATTACATTTACATGCAAAATCTAGATTAATTTACTTGGATAATTGAGGCCTCAAGCTCAAGTATTTCATTAACTATTCAGATAATTTAGGCAATATTTTATTTCTATTTTATCCTTGAATTATCTTGATAATTGCTTCTTCTTCACTTGATTTTCTTTTTTTTTGGGGGGGAGGGGGGATAGAGTAGAAAAATCCCTCAGTGTCGTTTAAGTAGTTTTTTTTTTAAATTATTATTTTGCATAAAAAGTCTTTTTGGCATAATATATAATACATTTAATGACTGATCTTTAGTTACCTACTTCCTTTCAATGCATATATATACATATATATATATATATATATATATATATATATGTATATATATATATATGTATATATATATATATATATCTTGCATGCAAATGGATGTGTATTACATTACATCGTATTACATATACATGTGTATATACTCACATATGTACACATGTATAAATTTTTTCCAGTTGTAAGTATTTTATCTTTACTGGATTCAACAATCCCACTGATGTCCCTATTCAGCATATTATTAGCTAATCTTATAATCACCACTAAATGCATTACACCCTGCACTTGGAATGATCACATGGTTGGTGTGGAGAGTGGTGATGCTATTTGTGCAAGCAGATTGGTAAGAAACTACTGACACAGCAGTGAGTTGCTTTTATGTGGCACTCATTTGAGGGTAAACCACTGGAACAACAGGGACTAAATATCGGAAGGCTTCTAATAAGCCTCCCAGGGATGCAATTGGTGGACTTGACTGTGTTAATGAATCTGAAATGTTTGTGTGACTGGGCACTTTACTTCTCATTTTTTTTTCCAGACATTTTAAGCTATTTCTAGCTTTTTTTCTTTTTTTTTTCCCCTTTTTCAAAAGGACCATGCTTTGTCTTAAGATCTCTTTTCTCTTATCAACTCAGATCTTTTAAAGGTTTTGCTATCATATGATATTACTCCTTACAATTTCTTGTCCTTGTCACCTACACTAAAGTTTTAGCTCCACAGTATCATTGTCTCTCTTTCTTCTCCTTTTATTATTATTTTGGAGATTTTTGTATACTTGGTAAAGACTCAATGTACATCTAAGCTTCTTGGTTTTCTGTCCTCCTCTTTTATGTTGATTATTTCCCCTCTTCCTCTACTATCCATTCCAAAGATGGAGATCTGGACTAGCACTGCCCAATAGAATTTTCTGCATTGATGGAGTTGATTTATCTCTGCACTGTCCAGTCTAATAACCATTAGCTATTGTTCACTAACCAGTAACTATTGTTCACTCAGATTGTTGTTAGTGCAACTGAGGGAATGTATTTGTAATTGTGTAATTTTAATGAATTAACATCCTATATAATAAAAGCCTAAAATTCAAATTGTCCCCTCAACCGGGAGTTCGACTGGGAGTTTGACCAACTGCCCATGGCCCCTCCCCCTGGCCGGCCCTGCCCCAGCAGTGGCAGCAGGCAGCTGGGGGAAGGGAGGCCCCGACCAGCAGCCAGCAGCTGCTAGGTACCCTATCCATGTACGAATTTCATGCACTGGGCCTCTGGTTCAAATTATAATAGTCAAAGTCGCTAATAACTATCATATTGGACAGTGCAGTTTTTGAACTTGCCATCACTATTTATTGTATAAGATGAAAAATCATAATACAATCAATATGCACTAGGCCCATTATATCTAATTCACATAATATGTTTACTTAAATATTGTTCAAATTTAACAGGTGCTCTAGGCCTTTGCCCTTATCTGCTTTATAGTTATATCCCTCTTTTCCCAGTCTTCATTTTATTTTACATTATTATAATGACTCTCTTGACCCATATTCCTTCTGTCATACTCCACAGGCAAAGCTACAACCTCTAACCCATTTATTGCACATTTCATATGAGAAGAGGACTAATTAAATGGCCTGAAAGAAAGAAAACACAGATGTGCTGACTTGTCTCACTTTAAATTTAGCATCATGCATTGCTCTATACTGTCAAAAAAATCTTACTCTGCTTTTCTAATTATTCATGCTCCTATTCTTCAAAATGACCAGTTCATGCCATATGTTGCCTCAGATATCAACATCCCCTCTTCTACCCTCAATGATACTTGATGATATTGCCTAATATTTCACTGAGAAAATAAGAGACATTGGACAAGACTACTTTATTATTGTACTTAAAAAAATTATTTCCTACCTATATCTTTTTTAATGTCCCCACAGTCTTGTTGAATGAACTTCCTTTTCTTCTAACATACAACAGAAAATGAGTTTCAAACTTAAAGATTTTGTACTTATTGTTCTCTCTCTCTCATCTAAAAAAATTCTATTTAACTCCTTCCTGTTATTCATGTTTTATTTTCAAAGGGCATCTCCTTTTTGCGGACTTCCTTAACCAGATTATATATTACCTCTTTTCACTGACATTATCAATATTTATCCCATTGTCCTGTTTTATTATCTTTATAGAATAAGGACCCAATAAATTTACCTTGTCTATTTGTTTATTTGTATAATGTCTGTCTTCCCTGTGACACAAATTAAGTTTATCTTGAGCATAAGTATTGGTGTGTTTTAATCACTTTATTTTCAGCATCTAGAATAATGCCTGAAATATTGTAGAGCTCTAAAATTTTGTTGAATTGACATGTAAATGAAGAGATGAAATACAAGAAATTGTTCTTTTATATTCAACCAAAATATCATCTCCTCTTGAATTCTTCATTCTTTTCTATCCATATCCACAGATCTAGAAAAAGCGTCCCTCCTCTGTGTTCTTATAGAAATGTATAGCACTTATAGATACTTAAATATGTCTTCTTCATGCCTTTCTATACTGTGAACTTGTGAGAAATGTTTGAAAATTATTAATCGTTCTATATACAGTATCTAATACAATAACAACCTATAGTAGGTACTTTATTAGCATATTTGTCATGAATGTTGATAATTTTGGAGTTTCTGCACTATTTTTTTCCCCTTCCCCTGTTGATTGTCATCAATGACAATTCAGTTCTCATTATAAAAAAAGATTTTTCATTTTTTATATGTAGCATAGATGTTTTCTTTGACATTCATCTCTATTGTTTACTTGACATTACCTCATCAAACACAGTCCTTCGATAGAATTCCCCATATCAGTAAACAAACCATCAGACATTGAACATCTTAGCAACACAATGTTATTATTGACTCTTCCTTCTTTCTTGCTATATTCATGCCCTCATCAGGTCTTCACAAATCTATATCTAAACAATATTGCAAAACTTCAGTTCTCTGTCTGCACTGCCATGCCTCATGTCCAGCTACCATTTCTGGCCTGGACTTTTGAAATAACCAAACAAGTAGTCCCTCTCATCTATAATTGTCTCCCTCCAATATATTGTCCACATCACTGTTAACTGATCTATTAAAAATGGACATCTGAGCCCAACCAGTATGGCTCAGTGGTTGAGCATTGACCTATGAACCAGGAAGTCTGAGTTCTATTCCAGATCAGGGCACATGCCCAGGTTGTGGGCTTGATCCCCAATGGGGGGTCTTATAAGAGGCAGCCAATCAATGATTCTCTCTCATCATTGATATTTCTCTCTCTCTCTCCCTCTCCTTTTCTCTCTGGAATCAATAAAAATATATTTTTAAAAATATAGCCCTAGCTGGTTTGTCTCAGTGGATAGAGTGTCGGCCTGCCGACCAAAGGGTCCTGGGTTTGATTCCAGTCAAGGGCATGTTCCTTGGTTGCAGGCCCCTCCCTGGCCTGGTCCTAGTCAGGGCTTGTGCAGGAGGCAACCAATCGATGTGTTTCTCTCACATCAATGTTTCTCTCTGTCTTTCCCTCTCTCTTCTACTCTCCCTAAAAACTAATGGAAAAATATCCTCGGATGAGGATTAACAAAGGACATCTTATATTTATCACTCTACTCCTTTAAATAACCCTTTGTTTCTGTTATTCCTTAGGTGTAAAGACCTATGTTTAACAGCTAACCTGAGCCTGACACATACCTACTTCTCCAGATTTGAGTCACTCCATTTTCCTACACCTATTTTTTAAAAAATTATTCCAGCCTCAGAACCCATTCTTGCTATTGCCATTTTTTTCACTTGCTTAAGCATCTACTTGGAGGCTATTTTCATTTCTGATATTTTTAATTGCCACTGATTATTCAATTTTGGGATCAAGATAAAATGTTACTTCAAAAAGAAAGACTTTTTTGATCCCAAATCAATTCTGTTCTCAAAATCCTATGTACTCTTATAACTCCCTGCCTTTATGACTAGTGGAGTGTCTAGATAAATCAGAATGATTATGTTACACTGAAAGTGACAATCTACAATGACAAATTTTTCTGTGCACCAGTTTTTCATATACTTTTCATGAAATATATCCTTATAATTTTATGAACAAGTGTAAACCTTCTTATATTATATCCTCAAATTATTATATGAGTCAGGCAGGCTAAATATCATCATCTCCATTTCACAGGGAAGAAAACTGCATTTCAAATTGCCAAGTGCTGTAGTGACAGAAGTGGTACTTGAAGCAAGGTATTCTGACATTAACCTCATGGTATTTCTTTGACCAGCACAGCTAGCTTTGTGAGTGCAATCACACTGATATTTAAGCATATTTTTCCAGACTCAAAGAAACAGATAAAAGTAACATGCTTATGATTTATAGTATTATTTTGTTTACATAAATTTTTGTTGTAATTAAATGACCTGATTTTCACTTACCTTAACTCTATATTATGTTCTTGATGGTTGTTCACCCCTTTTAAGTAAAGGGAGGAAATACTTCTTTTTAGGATTCTGGTTTTAAGCTGTTGCAAGAACAAATTTTTCTATACCTACAATTTATCCTATATAATAAAAGCCTAATATGCTAAGTATCTGGTCATCTGGTCGTCTGTTCAATCAATCAAAGTGTAATATGCTAATGATATGCTAAGGCCAGTCAACCACTTGCTATGATGTCCAATGACCACCAGGGAGCAGAAAGTCGACCGGTAGACCAGTTGCGATGATGTGCACTGACCACCAGGGGACAGATGCTTCGACTCATAGGTTAGTTTATTGCTGGGGTCCAGCCGATCAGGACTGAGCAAGACAGGCTGGACATGCCTTGGAGCCCTCCTGTGGTCCCTCCCTGGCTGGTTAACCTCCTGCATTTCTTCCCAGCCCCGATCATGCATTGGGGGGGTCCCTTGGTTTGGCCTGCACCCTCTTGCAATCTGGGACCCCTCAGGGGATATTGGAGAGCTGGTTTCAGCCCCATCCCACAGACCTGGCCGAGGGACCCCACTGGTGGATGCATTCATGTACTGGGACTCTAGTAGCATAATAATAATAACCATTTTTTAAAAAGCCAAAACATACATCTTATATTCACTAAGGTATTGTTTTCTTAGAAAACTATGAGCAACAAGGATTTAAGAACAATTTTACCACATATTGCTCATGAATAAATTCTCTCTTCATTGTAAAAGGCCCCATCTTTGCCCCATTATTAGGTGAAATAAACCCAAGGACAAAGGAAATAAAAAGGTAATCCTTTTGGCAATCTTGTCATGCATTTTCTGCAAAACATTCCCTGCAGTGCAGGATTGTTCAAAGCTTCACATGCTGAGTCTAGCTTGCTGTGCAAAAGAACTAGCTATTTCTTGCTGAGAAATATTTTCTGTAAAGGAAAAGGAACTGAGTGACTTGCTATATTTGCATGGCCCAAGAAGATATAGTCTGGGCAAGCCGCAGTCCATGCCTCAGTGATCCCTTGAATGCATGCACATAATATGCTCTGTGTCCTTATTGGTTGAAAGGGCTTAGCCTTGAGAAAGAAACATCTCATTTAATGTTACCATCTTTTTACCAAAAAGCATCTAGTCCTACATCAACAGTTTGTATTTTACATTTTCCACTCTAAATATCTATAATTTTTTAATGCTGTTAGTACTTGATGTTAAAAAACATGTAACATTATAAAATAACAAAAATACACAATTCATGTGATATTTATAAAACAGATAACATCAATTACTGAAAGCCTGAAGAAAGTTTCATCTTATAATATTCCCCAACCTACCAATAGAATATCAAACTTCAGAAGTTTAGAGGAAATATAGCTGGGATTGGAGAGTGACCCTTTTCCACTGTTGGTCACTTTGAGAACCAAGGATACAGACTGATATAGAAAGTACTTTAAAAAAGGATGTTGCCAGAAAAAAATACCTTTTTTTTCCATGTATGAGACTGTGTCCATATGTTATAGTAGTTGTTTTTCTTAGTTAATTGTCATGCATCCACACATTTGAAATTATATTAATGTATTAACTTATTGAGCATATTAATGTAAATAGTACAGAGACGATATGCATAACATGTCCACAGATTTTTATGATTGCTTGAATATATGGTTGTGATATTACTAGTGTATTATCTGGCCAAAATAGTCCATACAATAAGAAATTGAAAATGGTTAAAATGTTTAAACTATTCTTCAAAGAATTTCTCTCTTTGTGGTATTATCAAAATTATAAAATTCAGAATTCTAAAGGTCCTCTTAAAGATTACATTTTTCCTGGTATTTCATAGTGGTCAACATTTCCCAGATACATTTAGTTAGTGTGGATGGGGCCTTGATTCATTCTGGGCTAGTGTCCTCTATTGGATGGCAAGTTATATATTGTTTTATTTATTTTATTTCCATATTTGGTATGTAAAAATTCCAACACATATTAGGACTAATTATAAAGCATGAAAAGATAAAGCAATAAAAAAATGAAACTAGGCTTTAAACTGAACTTTCAATAACAAGACCTCAATTTCTGTGGTTGAAATTACTTATCACATAAATAGCTACAATGAAACATTTTTTGAAAATACCCATGAGTAAAGGATTACTTGGCTAATAAAACATTATCATCTTGATCTTTTCATTTTTTAAATTTTAGCCTGAAATCACTTAGAAATATTATAAATTAAAACAAATATTAAGAATGGCAGATACTTACTAAATGTTTGTAAAATAAACATCCTATCTAATAAAAGCCTAATATGCAAATTGTCCCCTTGATTGGAGTACAGCTGGAAATTCGACCACTCGACCAGTTGCTATGATGCACACTGACCACCAGAGGGTAAACGCTCCAACAGGTAGGTTAGCTTGCTGCAGGTGCTGGTGGGCTGGACTGGAAAGTGAGGTGTGAGGTGAGAGCCATCAGGAAGCTCCCAGGGTTTGGCCTGAGCCCCAGGGCGAAGGCGGGCGAGGGACCGGGTGGCACGGGAGGTTGCTACACCCGATCTGAGAGCTGTGGACTGTGCGGCCCTCTGCATCCTGTGGCATTCTCAGTGCATAATTTATAATCTTCAGAGCTGCTTCTTTTTATTTGTTAAATTTCACTAACTACTCCAGGAGAGTGGGTAGCACCATTTCAGGAGGATGGGCCAGGGGTGCCTGCCTGAGGCCAAGGGGTGGCCTTGGGCTCCTGGGGATGCAACAGAGAGGGGGGTGGGGTTGAGTCAGAGAAACAGAATCCAAAACTTGACAGGAAGCAGGAGGCAGTGAGGGGCAGAGGGTGACAGCTGCGCAGGGGCCTAGAAAAGCTGCTGGGTGGGGGCAGCTGGGAGCCCGGTGCCTCTCCCACAGGACGGGCTCCACCTCCCTCACTCCTCCTCCCCGACCCATCACCCCAGCTCTCCTCCGAGGCCAACTGGACTCGCACTGCACAGCTCCTCACTGCAGCATGGCCTTGCACAGCCCCGCCAGCACTGCCTCGCCCATACCTCCTCACCCACCCTGCACAGCCCCACCCCATCCCACATAGCCCCACCCTGCAAAGCCTTTGGGGATCTCCACCCCTGGAGGAGAAAAGGGGAGGTTGCAGACAGGAGGTCGCAGGAGGAGAGGGCAGAGCAGAGCCTACCAAGTTAGATGGAGGGAGGGGAGGGTGAGACCCCACAGGGCTGGGGACAGAGATGTGTGGGGAAGGAGGGTCGTGTGGAAGTGTTGTCCTTGGTTGAAGTAGAAATCCTGACCCCATTTTACAGACCCCAGCAATGTGTGTGTGTGTGTGTGTGTGTGTGTGTGTGTGTGTGTGTGTGTGTTGGGGGGGGTGGCGAAGACAAAAGAGCGTGTGAGGGGACTGGATGGATGGAGAGCAGTGACATTTGATTCATGGCCTATTTATTTTTTGTTTTTGTTAATATATTTTTATTGATTTCAGAGAGGAAGGCAGAGGGAAAGAGAGATAGAAACATCAATGATGAGAGAGTATCCATCTGCTGCCTCCCACACGCCCCTTACCGAGGATTGAGCCCACAACCCAGGAATGTGCTCTTGACTGGAATCAAACCCAGGACCCTTCAGTCCACAGGCTGTGGCTCTATCCACTGAGCAAAACCATCTAGGGTAACACATAGCCTATTTAAAACCACTGCAGTAGGCTGAGCAGGGGTCTTACCACGATGGTGTTACTGATAATGAGGGTGTCTCTCCTTATGTTGGCCTAATTGGAACTGCAGCGAAGCAAAGGCACACCCATGGAGCCTGCAAAGGGTTTCCACGCACATGATGCAATTTACTTCATGTGGCAGCTGAAGTGGGTGAGCAGAGCCTTGGAAGGACATGAGGTCTCCAAGACCAGGGGCTGGAGGGACAGTGCATGCCAAACATTCAACACCTTGAGTTATAATCTACATATATAAAAACCTAATATGCTAAGTGTCTGACCGAGCAGCCGACCAACCATTCGCTATGATGTTCACTGACCACCAGGGGCAGATGCTCTGACCAGTAGGTTAGCTTGCTGCTGGGGTCCGGCTAATCGGGACTGGGCAAGATGGGGCCAGACATGCCCTGGAGCCCTCCCTAGGGCCCTTCCACAGTCCCTCCCCAGCCATTGGCCCCGATTGGCCCTGATCAGGACTGGGCGAGATGGCCCTGATCAGCTCCAATTGCCGGCCAGGTGGAGAGAGCCCCCCACCCCCCGCCCCGTGCTCGAATTTCGTGCACCGGGCCTCTAGTATTTTATAAAAGTTTAGATATATTTAAGTTCTAAAACTTTCTTCTGATGTTAACATCTTACATGTGCATTAGAAGCAATTAACATTGGTGAATTACTATCAACTTCAAATTTTACTACTTTTCTCATGAACATTGTTTTTCTGTTCTATGATCCAATCCAAGATACCACATTGCATTTAGTAATCATGCTCCTTAGTCTCCTCAGCTTTGTGACTGATATAGAAAGTACTTTTAAAGGGGATGTTGCCAGAAAAAAAGACTTGTTTTTCTGTGTATGAGACTGTGTCCATATGTCTCTATTTTTACTACTCTTGTCACTTTTGAAAAGAAGTTGTCAGGTATGATGTAGCGTGTCTCTGAATTTTGATTTGTTTGACAATTTTCTAATGCTTAAATTGGGGTTAAGGGTTTTGGGAAAGACTAGCACATAGTTGAAGTGACCTTCTCATTACATCTTTTCAGAGATTACAGGATATCAATGACATATTCCTATTGATGTTGACCTTGATGAAGTTAATGTCTGCCAGGTATCTCCATTGTAAAGTCTTTTACTCTTTCTATATTTAATTCTTTGGAAATAAGTTACTCTTTCAGCTCACACTCAACTAGGAAAGAATCAAATTCTACTTTCTGGAGAGAGTAAGGTCTACATAGATTATTTGGAATTATTTTGTAAAGATCCACCCCATTTAAGTTTTTATATTGAGATGTAGAAATTGCACTATTTTATTCAATTGAAATTTATTTTCACGACTTTAATTTTTAATTGTAAACCTATCTGGCTAACCTACAATTCTCTCTTTGAGAACCTAAAGTAAATGGTAATAAAGGAAAGTTTATGTTGTTTAAAATTGTTTTCCTATCTGGTCTATTAGAATCCAAAATGCCAGAATAACCCATTTATTTCATCAGTGGGAAATCATGGGAGAAAGAAATGTGATATATGTTGCTGGATCTAGAAATGTTTAGTTTTAAGTTTAATAAATTGGGTAAGGCATAACAATATACTTCATTAAAGATACATGTATATGAACAAAAAGATACATGTATATTAATATATGGGGATCTGACTGCCAAAAATAATAATTTTAAGCATTTTGAGATGTAACCAAACATAACTGGGTGTTTTGTTTTTTCAGAGAGATGTGATATAACAAATCAAAATTACAACTACATTCCAAAATTGAGGCACATATTTTCTAAAAGCCTCAGCATCAAGGGATTTGAGTTCATGCTTTCCTAAGAACTAAATGGCCTGCTCTCTGTGACCTCAATGGGCAAGCAGAGACATAAAGAGGTGATATATCTAGCACACATATTTGTCTATGGCTATTAAGTGCCTTATAGTGAGTAACAAAACTTTAAAATCAATATAGATTTTTATGGGAATCCAATGAAGAGATTTTTAAATAAATAGGTTAATTCCTATAAGAATGTGGCTGGCTACATTTGACAGATATGTTTTAAAAAGAGCATTGCTCTGCTAAGCCATATGTAGAAAATCTGAATGATCTCAACTTTGGAAAATATATTGCTAACATCATATAGAATACATTATATCATAAGAAATGTTCCTTATGATGAGATAATGGATGAGGAAATATTTTGTAAATGAGAAAAATCCTCACAAATGTTAGTAATGATTATTAGAGTTATTACATAATAATTCTCAATCTACTGCTTAGAAAAGGTGTCAGTTTAATGACAACTCATACTTAATAACACTGACAGCACTGAACTATGATTTCATCTGTAGGTGAAATATTTGGCTTTGAGATATTTCACATTTTTTTCTCCCTCTTCAATAAGTTCTCTCTAGATGAGACTATTTTCCAACAGTGAAATCATTCTTGGCTCAACTAACTTTCACCTATTCCATGTGGCGTTAGACAGGGATACGACAGTTCACCAGGTGGCCTATATTTGTATTTTTGAACAGAAGTAACATAGATAACAAAGCAGAAAAGTTCTTGCTCTGAAATTTCCTCTTAACCCACCAAAATGCATAACCTCAACCAGAAATGGAAAGGTAAAAGTCACCCAAACTATGAGGAAATTTAACTTCACTTCTGTTGATTCTATACATGATTTTCTCAAAATGTCTCCTTTGTCCATCCTCACTGCCACTCTGATTTAGACAACTTCAGCTCTCTATGCTTCCCTGTGCCCGCTACTCCCACTGGATCCTTCACTCTGCAGTGTGGCTTTCTGCAAATGCCTTCTCTGATTTTCTGCCAGATTGATCTTTCTAAAATTTAATCTGATCATAATACCACTGTTCATATTAAAACCTTCTAATATCTTATATCACACATGATAATTTCAGAATTGATGCTGCTTTGTCTTTGGATCTACTTTGTTCATCAGTTTATTTTGTTCAAGTGGAAAGAAGGCCAAGAGACATGAAAAAAATTCTCAAAGTCACTAATCATCAGAGTGATGCAAATAAAAATGACAATGAGGTATCACCTCACACCTATCAGAATGGCTCATCAAAAATCAACAAATGACAAGTGCTGGTGAGAATGTGGAGAAAAGAAAACCAAGGAGAGTGCTGGTGGGAATGTAGACTGGTGCAGGCACTGTGGAACACAGTATGGAGTTTCCTTAATCTGGACCACTCTTACTGAATCTTTTGAAGAATTTCTTCCATACCTGAGGATGGTTTGAGTGCCATTTATGTGTTCCCATAGCCACTCTGTGTGTATCTCATTGATGTACTTTAAGCATACTAGATTACTTTTCTACCTATTTTCTGATCTGCCTTCTCCACCAGATGGAAAAGTCCTTGGCCTGGAAGTATACTGTTAATCATCATATTCCCAATATGTAGCACAATGACCAGAGTAAAATAGATATTTATTGACTATTTGCTAACTATACATTGAAGCTATGTGTGCAAGAACAGTATATCCCCCAATTAAATGATATATTTCTGTGATACAGAAATACATTTCAAAGAGAGCATTCTCAACTGTTTTTATGGTGTAAACATTATATCAATTTAATATTGTATGAAGTTTCATAAAATAAAATATTTGGAAAATTCATAGATCAGATACCATAATGAATTTCTGTCAGCATTTCCTTGTTCATTTCTTTACAAAGTTTTACATTATTCAAAACTATTCTTTATATCTATAATGTCATAACCTCAGCCTGAGAATCAAGGTGAATTTTGATGACATTTTTATCAACAATTATGGAGTGATATTACAGATTCACAAAAGTAATTAACTTTTCTATTAAAACATTGTAATTTGGAATTTCTTACATATAGATATTTCAAAGTGTCTAAAAATAGAAGTAGCATGCTCATTCACAGTGTATAGAACACTTTTAAAAATTAACATGTAAACAAAATGTAAGCCATTCATTAAGAAAGCAAATTCAGCCCTGGCTGGGTGACTCAGTTGGTTGGACCATTGTCCCATACACCAAAACTGTTGTGGCTTCAATTCCTGATCAAGGCACATAACTAGGTGGTGGGTTCAATCCTCAGTCAGGGAGCATTCGGGAGGCA
The DNA here is from genome assembly GCF_951640355.1 of Cnephaeus nilssonii. Classification (NCBI taxonomy): domain Eukaryota; kingdom Metazoa; phylum Chordata; class Mammalia; order Chiroptera; family Vespertilionidae; genus Cnephaeus; species Cnephaeus nilssonii. The sequence continues at coordinate 46,019,722 of NC_137078.1, read as the reverse complement.
ACAGATCGATATTTCTCACATCCACCTCTCTCTCTTTCTCCCTTTCTCTCTCTCTCAAATAAATAAACATATTTAAAAAAAAAAAAAAGAAAGAAAGAAAGCAAATTCAGTAATGGAGTTGGTTTGAGATGCCACGAAGCACAAATCCCAGCTGGTCTGAACATCATTCATGGGCAATGAAGCATAAGGGACCCCGCAGAAAGGGAACTAGTAATTGAACAATCACTGCGGTATTGTTGAGAAAACCTTATTTTCTGTAAGCCAAGATTACAATAATTGAGAACACTTGGAAGGCAGGAGCCAAATCAGTAAATAGTACTTTTTACCAAATCCCTGCCTTTTAGGGCTCTTCCCGGGTCAGGGAGGCTGTTCCCACCTGGGAATCATTGCAGTGGTTCACTTCCCACCAAATAATTCCGCACAGTTACTTAAAGGGGATATTATCTCTTGCTGTCAATAGCACTGCATTTGAATAACAACAGTGGAATAGCCCGTAATATTAATCTAGTATGCTTAAATATCACAGGCACTTTAGAACTATCATCTTACTTAGCTATTAATACCTTCAAGGAGAAGTTGTACCACATTATACGTTAATGTACAAATACAGAGATAAAAGCACATGTTCAAGTTAACGCAGCTAAAAAATGATAGGACAAAAATTCAAAACCATTTCCTTTTGGCTTTAGAGCCCAAGATCTTAACAAAATAATAACAATAATAATAATAATAATAACACATGATAGCCTCAGAAAAGGAATGTGTCACATATTACCTTTATTTTGAAAAAAAAAAGCTATGCTTCTCATTAATTTTGCTTTGTAAAGAGCTATTTGTTTCAAAATAAAATAGACTATTCTACTTGCAAATAGGGAATTAGATTTGGGAAATTTCATTTTTAACTTAGGTAATGTTTTACCCTGATGAGATGTCTGGAGTTTTTTTTTTTTAACATATTTTATTGATTCCTTACAGAGAGAAAGGGAGAGGGAAAGAGAGCCAGAAACATCTATCAACTGCCTCCTGCACACCCCCCACTGGGGATGTGCCCACAACCCAGATACATTCCCTTGACCGGAATCGAACCTGGGACCTTTCAGTCCGCAGGCCAACACTCTATCCACTGAACCAAACCAGTTAGGGCTGGAGGTGGTTTTGACATTGGAAAGTAATGCAAAGATAGTGATTAAAGTTGTCACATGTTCTTCCAGTTGTAAGAATGTAGTAATTTGTATTACTTTCTTTTGCTACCAGTTTTATATATTCTCTACAGTACTTCTATTTAGACATGTTTTTTTTAAAAATCTTTCGTTCTTTTTGTTTATTTGTTTAAGGCATTGTGATTGACAGAAATTATTGCAGAAACACAAATAAACCAACTTAGAACTTGCAACCCAAGGGAAACAACTTGTATAGCTAAGGTAAATGAAGACACTTGCAACTATTCTCTATTGAGTACAGTATGGTCTCTGTGGGTTCATATTTCCTAGTTGTATCATCTTGAATTCTGTGAAAATGATACTCCTCATCTAGACTTGTTGTTAGCCTTTAGTATTATATAAGTACATTTATTTTATCAATTTTCTTTTATGCCTTTGGAATCGTATAAGGAAAACTAACTTCAAAATTTATTTTCACAGACTATTCAAGAAAAGAAGAAGCCTCCATGATATCTAAGCCAGGCTTCTCTGTAGCACAAAGAATAAGTGTAAAAAATATTCCCAGTCCTGTGAAAACCAAATTTTCCTAATACAGCAATTATAATCTTGTGAAACACATTTTTTTTATATTGAATGCTATTGCTGTGTCTTAAGGTACAGAGCTCTCAGTGTATGGAACAATATGGCATTAGGTTGCCAGGAGCCTCTATTTTTCATTGTGGTTAAATATCATGGCTGAAACAACAAACACTTTTTACAAAACACTCTTATAAACACTACATTTTGGTCAATTAACTAGTTCATATGTTCTGAGTATGTAGAGTATAAAGTGCCTGTTGCATTTGTCTACTTAAAAGCCATATTAATACTATGAAGTTCCAGGTCTAAATCGCAAAATTGGTACATTGAGAAAGGCAAAATAAAAATAAATAAATGCTAATGTAAAATTTAAATGAATATCAAAAATTATTTGTTTTGATCTGAATCATCTTACTTTGATGTATTTATCATATTCATTTTACTTCTTTCCACTTAATTGTATAAATATATTTAAGTCTCTTTCACTAAATTCAACAAATTAAGTATCTTACATGTACGAAGACCATTTACCATGAATATTTATAACTATGGCTTTGCCCTCATTCTCTCTTATGGAGTCAGGGTTTATCATTAGCATTTTTAAAAAATGGTCTCTCAAAAGCTAAGACTGTACAGAATTTATATAGATAAAACCCTAATAGTTAAAAGTGATAATCCAAAATTAAAAATAATCATGCATAATATAAATAACAATTGGATTTATAAAAATGAATAAGTAAAAAAATGTCTCAATCTGGAAAAAATTAAGACAAAATGATCAAGGCATAACATCATACCTTAGTGATTAATTAATTTTTAATCATTTAAGAAAAATCTAATTATAGTAGTCAATACTTTGCCAATCATTAGCTATTTGTTTCCTATTTTGTTCTTTCCTCATATGTTGAAAATAAATGGCATCTCATGTTTTTATAAATTTAGTTTTTTTAAATATTGAACTTATTGGGGTGACATTGCTTAATAAAATTATATAGGTTTCAGGTATACAGCTCGATAATACATCATCTGTATGTTGTATTGTGTGTTTCCCACTCCAAGTCGAGTCTACTTCCATCACCATTTATGCCCCCCTTCACCTTCGTCTACCACCGGACACCCTACCCCCTTTCCTCTGTCAATCACCGTACTATTGTCTGTGTCCCATGAGTTTTCCTTTTTTTTCTTTTCTTGATCCCTTCACCCATCTCACCCAGCCCGTCAGCCAGTGTTCTGTATCCATTAGTCTTTCTCTACTTTGTTTATTTTGTTCAGGGGATGGCATATCTTTCACATCAACATCTTTATGCTCTCATTTATGTGAGCTCTAATATTATTACCTCTTTACAAATATTAATAATGTCTTTATTTCTGTTCTTTTTTGTCCTTAAAGTAGAAACATACTATTTGAAATACAAGTTCATCTTAAAATCTCAGAGAAGCCACATTTATTTTATATAAGATTGGTGCGAGTTTGATCTTTTTATCATTTCAAAAATATGTAATATACCTGTGTATTAAAATAGGAAAACCATAGACTGAATTGAAAAGACCTGGACTACAGATTTAAATAAACCTTGATTCAATTCCCTGTGACACTGCATATATTCTTTTTACCAGCACTTTTCTCACTGTACTATTCACCTTCTCTCTCATATTTCTTTCATACTTTTTTATAAGTTTAAGTCCCCATCATTCATTTTTGTGTCCTCTACTGGCACTGCCTTTGTTTGTTTTTGATAGTTTAGAATATTATTATTATTTTTATTTAATACAATATTATGTTAGTTTCAGGTGTACACCCCAGTGATTAGACTTTATATAACTTTCCAATTGATCATCCTGATAAATCTCTTATCCTTCTGAGAACATACATACTTATTAGAATATTTTGACTATAGTTCTTATGTTGTACTTTACTTCCCCATGACTATTCTATTACAGCCAATTTGTACATTTTAATGCCTTCAACATTTTCACCCATCCCACTTACCTCCTCCCATCTGTCTGTCAGCCATCAAAATGTTCTCTGTATCTGAATCTATTTCTGTTATGCTTGCTCATTTATTTTGTTTTTAGATTCAATTGTTGATAGATATGTATTTAATGTTATTTTGTTATTCATATTTTTATCTTGACTTTTTCTTCTTCTTCTTAAAGAAAACCCTTTAACATTTCATATAATACTGGTGTGATGGTGATGAACTCCTTTAGCTTTTTCTTTCCTGGGAAGCTCTTTATGTATCCTTCAATTCTAAATGACAACTTTGCTGGGTAGAGTAATATTAGTTGTAGGTTCTTAATTTTCATCACTTAGAATATTTCATGCTAATACCTTCTAATCTGCAAGGTTTCTTTTTGGGTGATCAGTGAGGCTGAGCCACTGGACCCTACAGGTCGCCTACTATATAAGGCCACTATACCAAGCCCAGGAAACATAGCAGCTCTACCTAATTCATATACAAATACAGGGAGTCTTCCAAAATGAAGAGACAAAGAAGCATGTCCTAAAGAAAGAACCTAACAAAACTCCAGAAAAAGAACTAACAAAATGGAGTCAAACAATCTACTAGATGCAGAGTTCAGAACACTGGTTATAAGAATGCTCAGTAAACTCAGTGAGACTTCCAACAACATGAAAAAGGACCAGTCATAAATGAAGGATACACTGACTTAAAGGAAAAATAATTTACAGGGAATCAAGAGTAAAGTAGATGATGCCAATAATCAAATCAGGGATTTGGAATATAAGGAAGCAAAAAAAATATACAATCAGAACACTGATAATATATTTGTCATTTGCCATTTGTTTGTCTGCTAGGGTTGCAAATGGGCCACTAGGGAAGACTGGGAGGCAGGGAAAAAGAATGAAGGTTTTGCTCCCTTCTGTTTGTCTGCTGTTATTTTCAGCATTACTGTAGCTTGGCCCATATTCCTGAACAAGCCGTTGGTTCCCGTTTCCTACTTTCTTAGCACTCGCAGAACCACCATCATTCATAATAGTAAAAAATGGAAAACAACCAAATATATATCAATAGTAGAATAGATAAATATTTCATGGTCATTCATAAAGCAGCAGTGAGAATTAATGAATGAATCAAAAGCAACATGTACTAACTTGACTGAATCTCAAAGGCAATGTTGCAGAGGCAAGATAATGACATATATCCAGTATTATTCTATTTATATCAGATTCTAAAACATAGGACACATGCGAAAGTAAAGCAAGAAAATTATTATCTCAAAACTTGGTGGTTATCTGTGCAGTAAGAAAAGAAAAGTGATTGTGGAAAGACATCTGGGTAATTGTATATTTTTGTTCTTTAAATTTTATATGTAGTATGTCTGAGATAGTGTTCTATGCCTAAGCTATTTTTCATAATAAAAATAATAACAAAATGTAAAACAAAATTTCAAAGGCAAATTAATTAGGCCTTGGTAGGATATATTGGTGTCACATAAATAGTGGAGTGTCAGGTTTTTTTTTTTTCCAAAACAAGCTATCTTGATAGAGATAAAATGAAACCGAGTTTTAGAATTGTAATTGTACCACTACCATTTTCAAAAAAGAAAGGAAGAAAAGGAGGGAGAGAAGGAAGGAAGAAGAAAGGAAGGAGAGAAGAAAGTAGTGAAGGAGGGAGAAAGAGAAGGGAGTGAGGAAGGGGATAAAGAGGAAAGAAGAAAAAAAGTAAGAAAGTAACATCGGATGAAAAAAAGAAAAATAGATCTACCCCTTTTATTATTTTAAAGACATAGTAGTTATGGGATACAGCATAGTTAGATGAGGTTTGTTTACAATGTTTGAGTACCTAAATACCCTGGTCACTGTGGAATGCATGTCCATATGGTAAAATAAAAGGAAGACAAACATCTCACAAGCTATAGCCCTTTTGTAATGGTCATGTCAATGTGATAGAAATGGAGCTTACTACAGAGACCCTATTAGCAAGCTCAAGCTCCAGCATTGCAAGGTTTATAACTTAAGTGATGCAGCTGATGATCTGCACTCAAACAAATGATCACAATTCTGGCAAACTGGGGCATTTTGCTGTAACAATTTTTGTTTATAAAATGTGCAAAGTCGTATTCTAACTATTTTCAGGTCCACATGCACCTTAAACATAAAGTGGAATTTTTCAGAACTATATCCTACCATCAGCTGTGAGCAGAAGGTATGGGGGGAAATGAGATCCGGCAAATGAAAAGGAGCAGCAGAGAAGGGAAACAGAAATCCTTAATATTTAGAAGGGCCAGGCTATCAAAGAAACACACACACACACACACACACACACACACAAAGCAACACAGTAAGTTAGTCCAAGTTGTATTAAAATGAGATTAAAAAGAATGAATCAAATAAAATGTGACCCCCCAAAAAAACAAAAACAAAACGCTTCCATGTAAATGCATTTTCATAACTCCTCAGATTCTTTTGAATTACTTATGCTGTTACCCAAATCTCTGAACACTCAGGGAAAATCTACTGCAAAAAATGTACACTGGCTACCTTTTCTGTGCAAGGAACACTTTTCTCTGTGACTTTTCTCTGTACAGTCATTCCTAAATTACTCCATCAACTACGCCATCTCTTGCTGGTTGCTTTAAACACTCCCACTATTTTTGCTTCTTCCAATAGTTATTTGATCATATTCAGGGTCTTCTTGTAGTCAAAGGAACAATGACAACACCACCTCCCTTCAATCGTGTACCCCTCCAAGAACTGCTTTCAGGGTTCCTGCCTCGTCCTCATTGCCAACATCAGTGGCACTCTCTTAAGTATAGCATCTACTATTCTCACTTAAAATACTGTTTCCACTTTTTCAGAAACTTGAAATTTGGTCTTTGTACCCATCAGCAATGCTCTTGCTGTCACTTAGCTTACAGTGACTGCTGGGTTTCTAATGGATAGGATGCTCGTCAATCCATAACTGTCCTGATGTCTATACTCGTTCTTTTGAAACTTTTATTTCCTTGGCTTCTAGAAAACAATTCTCTCTATTCCTCCCCTAACCTTCTTGTAAACTTGATCCATGCCCAGCTACCTAAAATGCTACATGAATCCTAATTTCTCTTGCCTCCAGGTAGGTTAAATGCTATTTGCCTGCCCCCACCCCCTTTTCCTGTTGCAATGAGATTCCAAGTCTAACTATCCCAGCTACGTGTTTCCTCCTTGTGAGCACAGAAAAAAGTTGCTACCCCTCAAGTACCAGTGAGCGTGGAGAATATCAGAGAGGCTGTCACAGTCTTTCCTGGCTATTGTGCTAGTCATTTTTTACTGTTTCTCATGCACCATCCGAGAACATGACAAGGCTCTGTGAGGAATAACTATGAGGCTTGTCCTACCTTAGGAAGGACAGCACAAGTGCCCTATAATTTCAGATCCTTCCTAACCCATTTTTGCTTTCCTGTCATTTTCACTTTGCCCCAAGATTCTGCCTGGAGATAAGGAGCAAGACATAGGGATCCTTCTGAGTGCACTTTTATGTAAGTCCTTTTTACCAACTATTGTTTTCCTTTACTTCTCTCAGTTCAGGGACTCTTTTTCATGGAATCTTACAATGTCTCATAGCATTCCAATGTATTGTTCACTGGTTCCCATTGCTTTTGCTGAATCAGTTATGAAGGCAAATGAAGGGGGTTCTCTCTCTCTCTCTCTCTCTCTCTCTCTCTCTCTCTCTCTCTCTCTCTCTATCCAAGCTTATGGGACCTTGTTAAACTTTGTTCAGCAACACAAAATAATCCACTGGGCTTATATGGCACTCACTAGGAACCAGCTAGGTGAGTCATGTCTAGTTAATATATATGTATGTTAAAGTCACTTAACAAGGAACTCCCTCAAAATTTGTAGATGGGCTAGGTAGGAAGCTTTTTTTTTTGGCGGGTGCTGCGGGGAGGGAAGGTATGCCCAGTGAGAAGAAATCTATATCTTGGAACTCTATTTTCTCCTTTCTATTATTTCTAGTTCTCATAACAGAGCTTTCATAGCAAAGTATAAAATTAAAATTCAATGCAGGGTAGTTTTTAAGAATATGGGCTTTTGAGTCAAATAGAGCTAAGTCCATATTACCCACCATTTCCATTTATTAATTGTATGATCATGGGCATATTATTGGACTATACAAGTCTAAAATTTTCCATTACTATAAGAGGAATAATACAAACTTTAAACTTTTAAGAGCATCAAATGAAAGAATATATGTTAGACAGTAAAATAACTAGCATATAGTATACATTCTAAAAAGGTGTTTTATCCATCTGAGCATTCAAAAAAATGTTTATTGAACATATGCTAAACAATGATTCAGGGGAATAATAGTCCTTGCTCTCAGGAAATCTAGTGAGAGTAAACACAATAAAAGCATAAATAAATAAGTCTAGAATATGCCAGATGAAGTGCATTCTATGTAGGAAAAATATGGCATGTTAAAAGATAACAATTGTTGGGCTGAGAAAATAATTTTAATTTTTAGAATGGGTAGTCAACAAAGAACATATTTGGATATTTGAGTATGTTTATAGGAACTTAGGGGAAAGAGGATTTTGTTGTAAGAAAAGTTAAGTATAATTGTCTTGAGTCAGAAGCATTACATTAGTGTCATTCTTATTTTAATAATACATCTTCTTCATTGATTGTCAAATTTAAGCAGCTACATATATGATCCTAAACACATGCTGTTCTTTTGGCCTAGAACAGTCTCTTTGGTCACATAACAATTTTGCTTAGTTAACTTCTATTAATTCACTATATCTCAATTCAAGTCCTTCATCTTATCTCCTTAACTCCTTAGTATAAGTCATACCTTTTAAGTACTGCTCACATTTATCACACTTGTAATGTCACATTCATTTCTGTGTTTTTCTGAATAAACTTGGTTTCTGGCAGTAAACTCTTAGTTCCAGAATGAAGAAACAACAACATAAAACACATGTATTGACTGTCATGATAACTCAGTGTCTAAAATATTGCCTGGGTCAGAATAAGTTTTCAATATATATTTATTGACTAAATGGATAACAAATAAATGAGTGCATTAAAACAGAGAGATAAGCATTTGGAAAGTGATAAACAATTATATATGGAAAGTGAAGTTATAAATTTATAACTATTTGAAAAAATTAAATGCAATGGCATATTCATTTCCTCTATAGAACAATGAACTTTGCTGACTTATAGATCTAACTTCAACTACCTACAACTCTAATACAGTTCAAAAGGATGCAGAAGAAATCCATCAATTCCTAAGAAAATAGTTCAAAGCAGATGTTCTTTGGCTGGTGGCTTAAGAAACCATGCTCAAATAATTTAAATGGCATATTCACTAGCTTAGAATGATGTCTTTGTATAAAAAGAGTAATTAATGTTAAGTTCTTACAATGTACTTAGTTCTTCATGTTAACTATAGTTGCTGCTGTATCAGAGAGCAAAGCAATAAATCTCTATATTAAACAACAACTGTCTTTTGTGTCATAGTAGATCATAAAACATTCATGTCCTGGAGAAATTTAGTATTTTTTAAAGGCATTTATTTATTTATTTATTTAGCCTTTGGTAGATAAACCACGTAGAATCAGGCCCATTACATGTTAACCTGCTTCTTTCGCAAAAAAATTGCATTGATCTATAAATGACTTCCTATTTAAAATGTAGATCTTTCATGGATCAATGAAAACTTTTACAAATGAACTAACATTTTTTACATGATAATTTTGAACCAGTGCTATTTAAATTGCATTTTTAAAAAACATTTAACATATGCAGTCAAGGAATTTAATATGTGGCATGTAATATGGAGAAAAAAATTCACCTTGGAGTTTAAAAATCTAAGTATTGTCTTTGCTTGCCCATTTTCTGCCAGTGTGACTTTAGCCAAATTAATTAACCTTTGTAAATATTAGTTTTCCTCTATTTAAAGTTAATATATTATTTGACATACCTATCTTAGATATTTATAAGAATCAATATAGACTTAAAATACATATGTATATACAGTATGTGCAATTTATATATACATATGAACATATATGTATATGTGTACATACATACACAAACCCTTTTTGTATATATGTCAGATGTTACTATACCTGACAATAAGTGTTTGTGATGTCCAAAATTTATTAACATCCAATCTTAAAGCTTCAATCACGTAACATTGTTTTCTAAAAACAAATGAATAAGCATTGTATTATTATATAGAGTTCATAGAGGATGATAAAATGAATTTTTTATCTTTATTCTTGAGAGTTTTACAAATGTCCCCCCTCTTTTTCTCCCTTGATCTCCACTACCAGGTTCCGACCCTGCCCCAGGCTTTCACCACCCTGTTATCTGTGTTCATGGGCAATGCATATATGCATATAAAATTCACTTTTATGCTCCTAGATTTATTAATGGAAGCTAGTGACATTCATTTTTCCATCTATCAATCCATTAACTTAGTTATGAATATGCAAAGTACGAGAACTCAGAGTTTCCACTTCTAGAAGCATGAAAAAATCCTAAAGAGAATATGAGGGCCAGTCAGGATCACTCCGTATGTAATCTTCTAATCCCAATTTTTCACAAAGTACAACCTCTCTTCCCTTATGCTATGTATATTAAAAATGTGTTATATAGTGTCATGGCTAAACAGCTTACTATGAATTCTTTCCATATATCTTCCAGGATTTTATTTACCAGAGACAAAATTTTTCCTCAGAATAGTCTGAAGAATCTTCTTTTATTTTGTGGTTTCCAATGACACAATATGAAAAACAAAAAATCTTGGAAGAACAATGATTAGTGGTATACTCCACTGATACATTTTTATTCATTGAAAATGAAGGAATATAATACACTGTTTCAGATAATTAGGATATTTTTATATAGTAAAACTAAGTAATTATTCTTATAGAGACAACTATATAATGTTCAGTATAGAAATTTAAGTGAGTTCAAAATCCATCTGAATGAGTTCTAGGCTCTCAAGCTTGATAATTGAGAGTTATAGAAGCAACAGTAAACATAAAAATATTGATAATGGCACATACTAGTATTTAATATACTTTATTATTTTTTATATAAGGGAAGACTATAGTTCAACGCAATTCTGCAATATGAAAAGCAATTTATCATACACTGTAGAGAGCTTAGTGATGAACATAATTTATATGTAGAAATATGCTGAAAATTTGGTAACAGATTGTTGTCTTAATAAGATTTATGTGCATATGATCTCTAGGATATATAAGATAATAAGATAAAAAAAGACTTTTAAAAATATAGCTGGCTGAAAGGTAGGTAACTACAGAGTATAGAAGAATTTTGCAAAAAAGGAAAAGGAAACTTAAAAAAAAAAAACAACCAAATGGATTCATAACAAAATTTTTAAAAGTATTAGATTTAGGAAACAACACAGCTGGCATAGTCAGAAATGAGATAACTAAGAAAATGAAACAGAATTTTTCTCAGAATATCAGTAACAAGAATAGGACACATGAATATTATAAGAGATGGATGTAGAGGCCTATATATGGAGAATAGTGTTTGGAGAACCAAGATGCATATATATCAAGGGAGACATTAAAACATTAAAGGATAAACAAGAATCTATACTAATAAAAGGATAATATGCTAATTAGGGCGGATGTTTTCCGGACATCCACCCAGACGTCCATTCGAACAAAGCCACAGTGGCTGTGAGGTCCGGGCTCACGGCAGCTGTGGGCTCAGGCAGCTGCAAGGCCCTGGGCTCAGGCAGCTGTGAGCCACGGAGGCTGCAAGGCCCAGAGCTCAAGCCTCACAGCCGCTGCGGCCAGCAGTGGCAGCAGCAGCATGGTGATGGGGGCGGTGCCTTCCCCTGATCAGCCCGGTTGCCTCCTGCAGAGGGGAGCGGGCCTAAGCTGTCAGTAGGACATCCCCTGAGGGCTCCTGGACTGTGAGAGGGGGCAGGCCAGGCTGAAGGAACCCCCCCTCCCCCAGTGCACAAATTTTCGTGCACCGGGCCTCTAGTCAATATATTTAAAAAAGTCTTTTGAAATAAAGAAAATATTAAACTGCAAGTTGAAAGGAGCATTTGGGGAAAAAAGTCATTAATGATTTTAATATTAAGGACAAAGAGAACACAGGAACATTAGGCAAAACAGAAAGTACCACTGCTCACATGTGGCAACCACAGAAGGACAGGGAAGGACAGAATGAAGAGGAAGGATGTGGCTCTCTGATTCTTTTTCTATAACTTATTCTCTCTACACCTCGGCTTCAGTGCCCTAGCTTTCATCATGAGACAGGGACAGGTGGGCAGTTGTTGTAGGACTATATGTTTTGCATTTTACATGAAAAGCACAGCAACAAAGGGAAAAATTAACAAGTGGGATAATGTCAAACTAAAAAGCTTCTGCACAACAAAGGAAGTGATCAACAACAGGAAAAGGCAACTTACAAAATGGGAGAAAATATTATATATTTTATAAGAAGTTAATGTTGAAAATATATAAGGAACTCACCCAACTCAATAGCAGTACATAAATACTAATGATTTAATTTAAAATTAGCCAAAATACCTGAATTTTCCAAACCAGGCATACAGATACCAAAAGGTACATGAAAAGCTGCTCTACATCACTAATCATGAGGGACATGCAATGCAAAACTACAATGATATATCACCTCATATGATGGTCATCAAAATGATAAGCGGTAACAAAAGTTGATAGGATGTAAAAAAAAAAGGGGAATCTCTATACACTATTGTTGGGAATGTCAATTGGTGCAGCCCACATGGAAAATGGTATGGAAGTTCCTCAAAAATTCAAAATAGAACTGCCATATGATCCAACAATTCCATTTCTAAGTATGTATCTGAAAGAAACACAATCAGTATTTCCAAATGATATCTGAAGTTCCATATTCATGGAAGTATTATTCATAATAGCCAAGATATGGAAATAACCTAACTGTTTGTGGACCTGTGACTAGATAAACAAATTGTGATAGGTATACTCAATGTAATGTTATTTAGCCATAATAAATTAAAGAAATCCTGCCCTTTGCAACAACATAAATAAAACTTTAGGGAATTTTGCTGAGTGAAATAAGCCAAAGAAAGACAATTACTTTATAGTATCACTTACATGTAGAATTTAAAATAAATAAAATAGAAATATAAATAAATAAAAGTTGAACTTGTAGAAAGAATAGAATAGTATTTCTCCAGGTCCTGGGGTTGGGGGGAGAAGAAGGGGATGTTGGTCAAAGGCTACAAACTTTTATAAGATGAGTTCTTTTATAAATTACAAGATGAACATGTTCTGAAAATCTAATACGTAGCATGATGACTACAGCTAGTAATACTTTATTATATACTTGAAATTTGTTGAGTAGATGCCATAGATATAAGCATATTACATTTTTAATTACTACCAGAACTTCTGTGATCTTTCATCAACCTTGTGGAAACCCTCTTTGATCTCACTTTCTTTTCCATACTTTATTATAGTCTTACTGTTTAGTTGACTTATTGTTCTTTCATATAATAAAACTAGAGGCCTGGTGCATGAAATTCATGCACAGGGGGGTGGGGTGGGGTAGGTTGGGGGGGTGGGGAGGGTGTCCCTCAGCCTGGCCTGCGCCCTCTCACAATCCAGGACCCCTCTGGTAGGGTCCCTAGGCCTGGCCAGTGATCAGGGCCTATTGGGGCTTTCCTACCCCCAGCAGCTGCCCGCCCCCGTCACTGCCACTGCTTACCATCTGTGTGGCACTGCCGCCCCTCCCCCACCACTGGTTGCCTCCCTCTGTGGGTGATAGGCATGGGGTGTGATTGCTTGGCTGGCCTGGGCCTCCCTCAACAGGGTGATTGCTGGCTGGCTCTACCTACCCATCCTAGCATCGCTGGTGGCCTGGGCCTCACTCTGTGGGGCGATCAATTGCCCCGTAGAGGGAGGCCCCACCCACTCACTGCAGCACCACTGGTTGGGTAGCCTGAGCCTCCCTCTTTGAGGCAATTGATCATGGGGCTCTGAGATCGATCAATTGCCATGCACAGGGAGGCCCTGCCTACCTGGCTGGGGCTCTGCGATCAATCGGCAGGCAAAGGGTGGCCTCGGTCTCCCTCTGTGGAGGGATCGCAGGGCGATGGCAGGCCCCCCAACCCCCAACCAATCACATCGCACTCACCTTTGCTGGCCTGCCACCAGTGCATGTCATATTGTGGTTGTCTTAAAGGTTGTCTGGAAGGTCATCCGGATGGTCGTTCTGCTGTTTGATTGTTCGGTCAATTTGCATATTACAATTTTATTGTTATAGATAATGTTATCATTCAGTAACTAATTCTCTTCCTACTATTGACTTATTTATGTAGTCCAAAATTTTCAGCTCTGTTTTAAAAGTATTATAAAGTTAAGATTCTCAACTTGATATACCACCTTAAATGTAAACTAGATTTGGGCAATTTTGTTTCTCTGGAAAACCACCCAAGAATGATTTAAGAGCAGCACTCCTGTGAAAGGCAGTGATATGATCTGAAACAGCTGACTCCTTGCCACCTCCTGAGTTCCTAATGAAAGTGTCAAGGGAATATGCAAAATGAAAGATAATGATAATAACACCTGAGATTATGCTATAACTTGACAAATTAAAAATGTAGAAATCCTTTGAGGCCTGAAACCACAGTGTTCTTTCTGTGGAAAAGCAATATATTCTGTGGAAAAGCAGTACAGGAGATAGTTTCTTATAGAAGTGTCTATATAGGCAATTAGAAGGGGTGAGGATCAGAAGTTAGAGTCGGTAGAATATCTGTCAGGAAATGCTCCTTTTGGACATCTTGTTCCTGAAGTATTGAAGTTTACTAAAAGCATTGGGGAGACTAGACTCTGTGTGTGTGTGTGTGTGTGTGTGTGTGTGTGTGTGTGTGTGTGTGTGTGTTGAGAGTTTTGTCAACATGGGAGAAGGTAGGTGCATAGCTGAGGGAACTTGTTTCATGCGAGTTTTAGAAAATTCATTTCCTGAAGATATCACACCATTCCTACAGATGTCTGGGAAGCCTGGCCCATTAGTTCCTCTGACATCAAAATGACTTCATGGAAAATGTGAAATGGGGGGGATAGTCCAAATGTGAATCTACTTTAGATAGTCCAAGTTTCATAGACAGAATAGTAGTTTTTACAGCTTTTTATTTTATGCAAACTGCTCAATTTTATCTCTATCTTTCATCTTAGATGACTTAACTCCTAACTGGTCTCTGTTTCTACTGGTGGCCTTACCTCTTTTCTGCAGGACAGATAGATTTAGCTTCTAAAACAATAAATCATATAATGCCACACTTTCATTATAGTCTCTAATGGATTCTTAGTTCACTTGGAATAGAATTCAAACTTATTAGCATGAATCACAGTGTGTCCTACATTTTCTGATACCCACATACCACTCAGACATCACCTGGTTTTTATGCTCCAGGTCCTTAACGTTTCTTTTTCTTTTTTTAATATATTTTTACTGACTTCAGAAAGGAGGAGAGAGAGAGAGAGAAAGAGAGAGAGAGAGAAACATCAATGATGAGAGAGAATCATGGATCGTCTGTCTCCTGCACACCCTCTACTGGGGATCAAGCCCACAACAGGGGCATGTGCCCTTGACTGGAATTGAACCCAGGACCCTTTAGTCCACAGACCAATGCTCTATCCACTGAGATAAGCCAGCCAGGGCATTATTGTTTCTTTGTTCCTTGGAAAAATAGGTACTGATAGCTAGGAGCATTTGTACTTTCCCCTCTCTCTCCTTAGAATGCTTCACCTAGACTTAAAATATATATAAATATATATATATATATATATATATATATATATATATATATATATATATATATATATATATTGCTTTTTCTAGGGAGAGGAGGGGGAGAGAGAGATCAATTTGTGTTGTTCACTTATTTTTGCATTCATTGGTTGATTCCTGTATGCACCCTGACCAGGGCATCAAACCCACAACCTTGGCATATTTAGATGATTCTCTAACCAACTGAGCTACTTGGCCAGGGCACAAACTTTTTCCATGATAGGTCACTTTCCTACATTTTAATCTCAGATCTAAGTTCACCTCCCCAAGATCTCTTTTTTCCTTCTCCTAACTAAAGTAGATTCCCTCCCATTTCACATTTTCCATGAGGACATTTTGATGTCAGAGGAATTAATGGGCCAGATTTCCCAGACATGACTAGGAATGATGTGATATCTTCAGAAAATGAATTTCCTAAAACTCACATAGGAGGGTGGGAGGTGGCAGAAGATTTTATTGGTGTGGAGTTACATTTCTTGGTTCCACATTCCTCTGTCTCATAAGCAAGTCCTGGAAAAGATACAGCTGTTGGTTCAGCAGAGCTAGAAGTAGGGCCAGTGTCCAGAATTTCCACTCCATATTGCATCCAAGCCAATTAGAGTCCATTAGCCCATGTGTGGAGTCCTGTATGGCCATGAGCCATGTTGGGACAGGGGAACATATCCCCTGACACAGGAGTCATAGGAGGCGGATACTCTGGAACCAAGAGAGGGTGGCTCCTTTTTCTAGTTTATATATTCAGATTACTCATATTTGCAGTGGCCATGCTTATCCCAATTACCTATTCCCTGAGGTGATTCCCACTCCACTCAGACCTTACTGGGCATGCATCTAAACTGCCTTTCCCCAGTCCCTTCCCCCATCCATTAGCATGGAATATACTTGGAGAGGGTTAAATGCAGCTTTTTGGCAAAGCTGTATAAACGGTATGCCTATATTTAGTCTTTCCCCCCCCCCTCCTTTGCTGTTAAATAACAACCAGGTTATTACATCAGGATCAATTTTGCTTAATTTCTTTAATTCTACTCAATAAATTTTAACTTGTTTATTTACTATCTCTCTCAAATAGAACATAAATTTCATAAAAAGAAAGACTTCTTTGTATATATCTGTACTTTAAAGCCTAGAGTAGAATCTTAAATATAGTAAACACCATGTAAACACTTATTAACTAAATTCTATTAAAGTTAAAGGTAAACTCAATATTGAGTAAATCATAAAATTATTTAACTCATATTGAGAGTTAAATAAATGAAATGTTTTCATCAATGTAAATGTCTTATTGTGAGAAAATTTGCTAGTTATAATTTTTGTTGAGCATCACAGAATAACAAGTTGAAAATTATAATAGTACAATCATGTCTATGAAAAGTATATTTTCAAAAAACAGTACATGTAAAAAGTAAATTGTAACAGTGTGTTATTATATGTAAGGAGATTCAAGTTATAGATATTTATTATCTTTTCAAATTATCATATTTTCCAAAATTCTAGTAAACAAATAACACAATTAAGCAATAAATGCCACAAACAAAATGTCCCTTTCTATATCAGTCATTGATTTCTCTTCTGTCACTGATTCCATATTCAGAAAACTATCAACATTGTTTATAAGAGTTAATAGAATAACAGGGGTCCAAAACTTCTTAAGTCAGATAAAACTTTATATTTATTACTTTTAAAAGTTGTTTGACAGCTTTTATACATCAGACAGAATGTAGATATAAATATAGATATGGTCCAGACTCCCACGGAATTTATAACAGGGATAGGAGACAGATATTAAACAAGTTATTAAGTAAGGATTATGGTAAGTAAAATAGAGTGAAGGTAAGGAAATATAGTATAAGAATTTAAACTATAGCTGTTTAAAAGCTAACAAAATTAGAAAAGAATTTAGCATAATTATTCAGTTAATTGAAAGAAAGTTGTCCATTTACAGCCAATAGAGGGAAATGTGTATATATACATTGAACCATCTACTATGTAATTTTTAGAGCTAAATAGAGGCTTAAGAGCTATTTCAATTTTTGAAAAAATAATACAATACCTGGTTTGGAAGAACTGAAAATACTATAATGCACTTTTTATTTGCCATAGGATTCCCCTTTATAACAATTCTAACTTTCAATTGTTTAACCCAGTTTGGAGTTTTCCACTCACGTAGGGGTTGCTATCATTTAAATAAACACATTTAATTTGTAGGCACCTATAATGATTAAAATCTTTCTCATATAGAGATGAAGTATTCTTTGCCTATGTTCAATTTAACTCAGTCTTCTGAAGTTTCATAAGATAAGGCTAATCTCTCAACTAAATGCTAGTTTATCAAATATCAGAGATAGCTATCAAAAATATCTATTAAAGGCTCTTAAACTGTATATTTTCCAGTAAACTCATTATTTTAAATATATCACTGTTTTCAGACATAACAGTCCTAGTCACTCTCTCAGACCCTTTAAAATTGTGATGCCAGAAAGAAATTCAATGATGTAGGTAGGCAGACTTAAACCAGGAAAAAAATAACATAGAATTACATCAATCTTTTTTTCTTTAATAATGGAATTGTAATAGTGTATCTTAAGGTGCATTCTTTATTTTGGCAGTCATATCACATTGTTGATTCCTAAATAACATAATATTTATGAATTGCTTTTGCCAAAGTCACCAGTAATTTTCATATTACTAAAACCAATGAGACCTTTTCTTGTGCAATCCCTGCTATGGGCTGAATTGTGTCCCTCAAAATGACAGGTTAAAGTCTTAATCCCCATAATTGGGAATATGACCTTAAATAGAAACAGAGTCATTGCAGATGTAATCAAGTTAAGTTGAGGTCATAGTGAATTAAGGTGGGCCCTAATCCAATTAGATTGGTGCTCTTATAAGAAGAGGAGTCAGGGACACACAGAGAGAACATCATTTTGATGATGGAGGGAGGCAGAGATTTGATTGATGCCTCTCCAAGTTCAGGAACACTCAGGATTGCCAGCAACACCAGAAACACAGAGAGGTATCAAACAAATCTGCCCTAGAGATATTAGAGATTGCATAGCTCTGCCTACACCTTGGTTTTGGACCATTAGCCTCTAGAAATTTTAGATAACATATGTCTGTTTTAAAGCACATAGTTTGTGGTAATTAATTATAGCAAACTTTGGAAACTAATATAGATCTTGATATCAAGTGAGGAGCTGTAACAATGCCTGAATGTGTAGAAGTGATGTTGGAATGGGATAATGGGTAGAGTCTGAAAGAATTTTGAAGTATATAATAGTAAATCCTACATTTCATTGAAACCATTGTTGGTAAAAATATGAAGGCTAAGGGTTCATCTAGTGAGGTTTCAGATGAAAAAGAGAAATGTGATTTTTGAAATGCCTTTTAAAAAGGCATTCCTTGTTATAAATTGAGAGAAAACTTGGCTGAATTGTATTCTGTTGTTGGATGGAAACTAGAACTTGTAGGTGATGAATGTGGATATTGAGCGTAGGAGATTTGCAAGCAAAGTGTGGAAGGCACGACCTGGTTACTCTTTGTTGCTTATAGCAAAATACAAGTGGAAAAAACCTAAGGAAAAAACTATAAAGTAGGGACTAGAACCAAAAGATTGGAAAAATTCTTAGCCTATCCATACTGCAAAAGAATGATAAAGCGTGCTTTGGAGAGAACACCAAGCATGTGGCTGGACCAACTTGGTTGGAGAGATTAGACATGTGACTCATGGGTCCAATTTACCATCTCAGTCAAAACACTGCTAGCTTAGACTGAAGAGGGCAAGATGGGAGCAGATGAAGGGAGGTTGTTGGACTTCTGGGATTCGTTAAGCTGAAAATGGCCAATAGAGTTATTTGCTCACAAACATGTGTCATCCTTTAAGGAAAGGGAAGAATAACACTTAGGGTGGCTCAGAGGCCAGTGGGACTACACCTTGATTTGGGACTACTAGACTCCAGAACTGTGATTTTAAAACAAAATTCTGTTTTTGTAAAGTTACCCAGTGTGTGGTAATTTGTTGTAGCATTCCTAGGAAACTAATCTCTCAGCAGCTTTTAACAGTGCTTAATACCATCTCAAAAAATCTCCTTTACCATGACTTTTATTATAACAAGGCTTTTAACTGCTCCCTCTACACCTGTTATTGCTCATTTCCAATGCATTTTCCATTTTGCAGCCAGAGCATTCCTTTAATTGCTCAACTAACAGCCAAGTGGTTGTGATTCTGGTCCCATGGAACTCCTCCATTGCTATCTTTAAAGTGGTGATTCAAAGACCCAGGCTTCTTGCATCTTATGGTCCGACCATTCTCTGGAACTCTGCAGAGAGATGCATGGCCGGGGAATAAAAAGTGAGAACGAGGAATCATGCTTTGGAGATTTTTATGAGCTTGACCTAGACGTAGTTCACATGTGTCTCCTCACATACCCGTAATTAGAATCTAGTGACATCACCACACCTACCTACATTAAAGCCTGGAAAATAAAATTTAATTATGTGGGCCAGAGAAAGTAGATAAGGATTTTATGACACTTGGAGGTGTCTTGGCTATAGTCCACATTATTTTTGCATTAAATATGCATTTTTCTCATTCTCACATACTTAGAATACTCATTACTTCACCAAGGGAGAAATACAAAATATTTCCAGTCACAATATCCAATTCAATGTATAGGTGAGCAATCATCCAGATGATGAACTATCCTGTCTATCAGATTCAGTTATGGATTCTCCAGGTATGGGAACCTATGCATAAAAAAGCAAATTATCCCCATTCCGAACATACACTCTCATTATTATTCACACAAGTGGGGACACAATAACCCCAATAATAACTTGGAATAAAAAAAAATCCTGATAGACCTTATTAAGACTTCTTCCACTAAATAGAGAGAACTATTTTAATTAGCTAATAATCATATCTGGGAGGAACATCTCCAATTATGTGTGGATACTAGATCTATTTTTTGAAAGGTTTTTTCTTGCCCATTATTCTTGATAACTATAGCACTAATGTGTGCTGGGAAATCATCTTTCCTGAGTATAAAGAGAGTTTGGTCGTTGTCTCCTAATGGTTAAAATTTAGGGTTTCATTTTAAGGGTTGAATCAAAAATTTTAAGTACAGGCTTGTGATTTCTTTGGCAATATAATTATCTTAACAATTTAGTTGGTCTCTAACTTCCTTCTTTCTATTCAGACCCAGATACCAGTAACTGTGTTCTAGGTTTTTCTAGACATAATTCCCAGGCCTTATTGACTTTTTTGCTTCAATTCTCACTTGACACCTTCTCTCAAATTAATGCTGGCTATCTTGAGAATGCCTGAGACAATTTGCTTTGTCCTGAAGGCATAACCCTCACTATAATAATTGCCATTTGGTTTGGCCAATTTGTTTAAAGAATAGTCTTCTTGCTGGAACTTTGTCACTGAGGTGTCTCTGTTTTTTCCTTTATTAGCAGATTTTTGAAACAATTAGCTTGTCTAAACTTCGAGGCCCATCATTTTTGGATTTTCCTTATTCTCTTTCTTCTATGCCTGAACACAGCCAATTCTTGACTGAATTCATCTCTTTTTTTTTGTAATGCCTTTGTCAATGTAGCAAATAGTATGCAGTACACAGTGTAATTCTAACTGCTTCAAACTACTTTCCATAGAGCTACAGACTTAGTAAGCATGTGATTCTGCCATCATATTTAGTGCAGGTGACTCTTTCACCACATGTTATTCCATAGAATAGCAGAATTCTCCATCCGTTTAACCTGCTATATTTAATGTCTCATTCTCTTATTCCAAATGACTAAACAAATGCTATGTATATTACATTTTATTCTATTTCTACACTGTGCAACCCCCTTAACCATTTCCTTTTTTTTTTTTTCATTTCTTATACCAAATAGTATATCATTCAGAATTCAGTTAGGAAGACAGAAATGGATTTAATTTAGGGATTTATGCAATTAAACAACCCTCTGTGAAATTAAAGTTAGGGAAGACTGTACATAAGTCAAAAGTTTACTAAATTGTAGGGAATCAAGAAGTTGCAGGAAGCATAGGGAACTTTCAGCAATGATCATTGTTACCCTCAACATCAAAATGGGTCCGTGGATGGGAAACCCCCAAGGCCACTAGGAAATCTCACTTCTGACAAAATCCACACGTCTGCCAGAAAGAAAAATAATAATGGTTTCTGTTTCTTTTCCACCTTTCAAAACTTAAACAATTGCTACTCAGTGGTAGATTTGATCCAGATATTTGCTTTAGGGATCCTTGAAAATATAATGTTCAGCTTTTCAGCCCCTGAAATTAAAAAAAAAGAAAGAAAGAAAGAATGGTAGGGGAAATGGTGCTAAATTGTCACCAGTCACCATTTCAGCTGCCAATGCATTTTGAAATATTACACCTGTGCTCAGGATCCTCTGAGATCTGGCTCTGCCAACTTGTCACACTGGCTTTGTCCCTCAGTTGCTAAGCCTCAGCCTGTCTGGATTTCTTACCGGAAGCAGCCATGCTCTGAAGCAAATGCAGATTTTTGCACTGATTGTTTTCTTCCTGAAACATTTTACCTTATTCACTCCCTTATTTCCCAGCAAACTCATACTCGCTCTTTAGATCTCTCATTAAATTGGTTCTTTAGCCTGTTTTTACCCCTTGATATAACTTAAATAGTGTCATTATATGTTTTCCCTGCACCATTCTTTTTAAATGTAATAATTCTTAACATCTATCACATTCAGTAAGTTATTTTTCATATTCCCTTCCTAGACTTAATCTCCATAAAGTTATGGACCATGCTTATCTTACTTACTACTTTTTCCCCAGCAACATTCTCTTGTGTGTTAACCTATTTCAAATTTATTTAATTGTATCTAACATAAGAATTGTAAAAATATTTTTAAATGACTTGTTTGATTTCATGATTGCATTCCTTTTGTCTTTCAAAAGTAGAAAATAAAACTAGCATGACTTTTGAGTAATGATTATTTCTTAAAAAATCAATTTTGTGAAGAATAAAAGTATTGTATTTTGGTAGATGTTCTTCAGCAAAGAAATGGACAATTGAGTCAGATTAAATATCACTTATTGAATGTGTCCCACTGTGAGCTATCTCTACTTGCTACTGTAGAAAAGGCAAAGATGAGCAAAAAAAAATCTTCCTTCAAGGAATTCAAATTTAGTTCATGAATGCATGAAAGTAGGATACAACTGAAAAGTACACAAATAATTGCAACACTGAAAAACCTTACGCTATACAGCTACCATTTAGAATTGGTTTTGTAAAAGACTGTCAAATGCATTATATTGGGATCTACATGATTTGTATGAACCTTCCATTTTTTTTGTGAACAAGACTATATATATGGAACCATTTTTAATTAAAAATGTTAGAAATTCAGAGCCTCTAAATTGACAGCAGGGCAATTCTTGCCAAAGGTACATTTGAGACATCCAATATTTGAAAAAGGCTGTCTTTTGGACAAGTTAATTATCTCTCCCTCCAGCTTTGCTAGGCTTTATCTGTTTCAAGGTATGTTTTCAGGACACAATATATGTGGAGTTTATTATCTCAGTGTCCAGCAGAAAGATCTTTATTGAATTACATCTGATGTTAAACCTGTAGCTTTTATAGCTGAACAATGTCCATGGTTTTTATTTAAAAAAAAGTGTGAGGACATCATCCATTATGTCCTTCAATGTCCCTAAACATAAGAGACCACATGTTAAATTCTTCCTTCAGTCTTGAGCCAAGAAAATGTTTGTGTCTGAAGACAACCTTGGGAGAACCACCTTTTTCCTTTTTGCCTTGGCTGCCAAGATGAACAGACATAAATTCAGTGTTTAGCTGCAATAATTGACTCATCTCGGGTGCCTGATAATGGTAATTCTTCTGTTCCTTTAAAGTGCTGTTTTGTTTTGTTTTCTTGGTCCTGGAAGGAATGTTTAACAGAATTGCTTTGCACTATATTAAACTGATTAAAATTCTTAAAATACAACAACAACAACAACAACAAAACACACCAAGACAAAACAAAGCACTAAAGAGAAATACTAAATAATTAAGTAAACATGATAATTGCATAATCATGCTATCTAATGTAAAATGGATTAGTTATCAATAAAAGCTGACTTTAGTTTTTATAATACAAAGGCAGTTACTTCATTTTATATATTTCTTTCATAGAAATTTTACTGTGTCAGGCAGGGACCCATCTGCAGAGGTGTGCAGGGTTTTGACCACCTAAAATGAACCCATATTAATTAATTTAGAACCCCATAAGAATTTTATTTTACATTGCAAAAACCATTAAAATATTGATTATTTAAAAAATGTAAGAAATATGAGAATCTGAAACTTATTTTTGAAATTAGCAAATGTTTTCAAAAATGGTAAAAATATACTTTGATATTGATATAAGATGCCAAACCATATTATTTATAAAAATTGCTTTAATATAAAATATAAGATGGCATATATAAAGCATTCCAGTTAGTGTTTTGTTTGTTGGCTTTGGGATAGTAGCACAGAGTGTGCCAAGCCAACTTAATAAATCATTTTCTGGTCTTCCTTGAAGTAGTAGAAAAAACAAGAGATAATTTTTCTTATGTCCTATTAAATTGAATGCCTATGCAATTTGATTCATGTTAATTCACATAAAAATAAAAATTGTATGTCTTGCTTATTGAAGAAAAGAAAAAGTTTATCAAGTATCGTTGTTTAGAGCTAAAGCTGTAAACTGCCATTCCACCCAGAAGAATAATTCATTTCCATTTTTGACTATATTTTGCAGGATAAAAAAATTTTACTTTAGCAGGTTACTTTCATCCAGCACTAGAATATACTATTTAAATATATTTTACATATTCCTTTGTGCTGAGAAGTCAGCTTTATTGTTGCATTTTTTTAAAGGTAATATGTTGAAATTTCCCAGGACTAGGAGGAAAGCAAAACAGGAAAAGCAGCAGAGAGCTACAATGAGCAATATGGAAAGTGAAATTTGAGATTGCACAGAAGGGAGATGAGTGCTAAGGTGAACTCATTTTCTATAGGTGTTTTTCACTGGGAGCCTTTGTTGGATTTGGGTGCAGACAAGTGGAGGAGGATGTTATAGTGTCCTGATCAGGAGCCATGCTTGGGCTCTGAGAAACCAGCAGGTCACTTGCAGGCATCACAGAGTTAGAGTGATGATATTGGAGACTTGAGAAGCCCCAATCAACTGGCTTTGTTGCTGGCAGTTAGACAGACATGAGCAGAGCAAGGACAATGGGCCAGGTACAGAAGGTCACCAGGGCAGAAAGCCCATGGCGCCTAGCAAGGGGCAAAACTGGGAAAACAAGAACCTCACCCCCAGGTAACCTTTCCTCCCCTCGCATATGACTGTCTTCTGGTTTAGACCCACTGACCTTTCGAATCACTGGTGCTGGGGTTCAGACCCTCCTCTGACCTTTCCTCCCCTGGAATGTTGCTAATCATTTGGTAGACCCCTTAGAAGAGGAAAAGGGACCAAAAGTGGCCTCATGTGACTCCCTTAAGGGCCCTTACATGACCAGTCACTCCCTTAAGCATGAACCCCTAGGGATAACATCTAGGCCTCAGTTGTGTTTCAGGTCCAGGCTCAATGAAGCTGCAAAACCAGACAAGGAATGCTCTGGCTGACATCAGGCCCAGCTGCACTGACTAATGACCCTGTACCCTGGTGTCCATCAATTACTAGAGACCACGACTCTGAAAGGCTACATCAGGAAAGTTGATAAATATTGTAACGGGACCCTCCCCTGAAACCTCCAGATAAATACCCTCAAGAGGAAGGGCCCAGTGCATCCGTATCTATGGAGCATGCCCACACTTTTCCCTACACATTTTTCCCAGGCATGGCTTTTCTTGCCTCTCTCTTTATCCTAGCTGCAAGGGCCTTTCCCTCCCTCCCCCCCCCCCCCCCCCCCCCGCCAACCCCCGCATTAACTAATTTGCTAAGCTCATTTCTTCTACAGCTGACTTCCTCTATCTCTGTGACTTTCTAAATAAACTTTCTCTGATAGTTTGAATCTTGGCCCTGAATTCTTTCTTAGCCAGAACTACTGAAGTTGCTGAACTTAGGTCTAACACCTGGTGCTGCTTTGCCGCCCAGACCTGCATAGCCAGAGTTCCATGCTTCATTGGTATCTTGCTGGGGCTTGTCTGCTAAAGTTTCACTCACAGTATTGCCTGTTTGGGGCCCAATTGCTCCTTACTGGCCAATCATAAAAAGCAAGTAAAGTTGAAAATAGATAAGAGGTAAAATCTGTGGTGATCAAATTCCTGTGATTTGTTACTCAATTGGTGGCCAATGGCTCAGGAAAATTATCCCTCTTGAGCAACTTATTAAATGCTAATTCTTTGGGCTAACTCCAGAAAAAAAAAAAAAAGAGTCATAATCTAAATTAGCTTGATATCTAAGAGATGTATACATGTGATTGAATAGTAGGAATCTAGGAAAATTCCAGGATCAGAGGCATAGATAAACAGTAGTTTGCAGCCACCTAATAAATCCTGTTTTCCCTAAACCAAGGATACTTAAGAGCAAATGGTTTGCATTTCTCCTCCCAAACCAGAGGGTAAATAATTTAAATCACACTACTCAGGAAGATAGGTAACAGAAATCCAACTAGTGCCATTTGACAACCACACCCAAGGACAGAAAAATTAAGAGAATAACTCTAATTTTGGTACATCAGCATAAAACTGATGCATATTCGATTAATTTATCCCTAAGAACTCCCCTAAACACCTATACTTTATGTAATTATTTATTTAATATATTTTTTGTTGATTTCAGAGAGGAAGGGAGAGGGAGAGAGATATGGAAACATCAATAATGAGAGAGAATCATTGATCAGCTGCCCCCTACTGAGAATTGAGCCCAAAACCAGGACATGTGGCTTGACCAGAAATCGAACCATGACCTCCTGGTTCATAGACTGATGCTCAACAACTCAGATTCTTGAGTTGCTTAGAGATTCTATTTTAGTGAGTGGCCGGTTATGTATAGGCATTTGCAACCAATCACCCTAGTTGATTAGAACAATGGTGGTCTTGAGACAATACTTTCAGAAACATGACCTTATTGTGAGGATCATCCTAAGTGTATTAAAATAATTATGAAGATAATTTAGGAAAAATATGAAGGGAATTCAAGGATCTCAGCCTTTTTAAGCTAAACTGATGCATTTCAAATGGTGGCCTGCACTTTACCCCCAGATCTGGAGGGACAGTATTAGCAGAGACAATCCTGCAAGTCCTGCAATGATACAGAAAGCCAACTCAAAGATGCAGACATTACAGGCCTAGCCCCAGGCTCAAAAAATGAAGGAACCACTCTGATGGAATCTCTCGTGTGCATTTTGTTAAGTAAGAAAGGAAGCCTCATGGGCAAAATGTAAAAGAAGCTTGAAATTTAGTTTAGTTTAATGATAATGCCATTTTTAAGTTCATTTCTGTAGCTAATGTGATATCTTGCCTTTCATTCTCTTCTTTCTTTCAGCTACTGCCTTTTATTTTACCCTTTCTTTTAGCTAATCTATGAGAGACCCAGAAAAGCCTTTGTTGTTTTAAATTAGAAGCACCTGATTGGACACTTATCAAACAAAGTAAAAACAACAACAAGAAAAAACATGTAGTCATGAGAGTGACACAGAGGTGAGGGAGTAAAATCCCCCGAAGTCCTGTAAAAATGTGATAACTGTTAATGCCCAGTCCCAACCCCACCCCAAAGCAAATTAAAACTGCAATGGTCATTCACTTTTGTCAGGAACATAAATTGATACAACCTTTCTAGAAAGCAATTTGGCATTATGTTTCAAAAACCTTTAAAATGTTCATACTCTAAGCCAGCAATTCCTTCTCAAGTAATATTTTCTAAGGTGATATGAGCAAAGATTTATGTACAAAGACCTTCATGGATTTGTTATTTATAGGAACAAAAATAAAAAATGGGCATTACCTTATATTCAATAATAGAGGAGTGGTTATATATTATGGTAGGCAGATGAGGGTTGCATGAACAACTATATGCATTGACTTAACTGTTCTATGATAATTTGGTAATGAGCAAATATAAAGGGTCTGAATTTGCCACCCCAAAATATAGGTGTCTCAAAAATGTATACACACATAATAATTATAAAAGCAGTGCTTATTAAAATACATTTTATTTTCAAAGCTATCAGCTGTTACAGTATGTATACATTTTTTTTGGGGGGGGCACCCTGTATATCTTTGGCATAATGATTTTTTAAAGCGGGTTATTTTTAAGAAACAGCAGACATGGGAGGAGCTCCAAAAACTGAGTAAAAATTACCCTTTTGTAAGAGATTTACTTTTGCAAGGAAAATCTCCTTTTATAAGTGTGTCTTCCTCTATGCAGCAGGAAGAAAAAGATGACTCCATCTCTAGAAACTCTTTTTATTTTATTTTTTCTAGAAACTCTTACCAAAGGAGAAGGCAAGACTTAAATATGTATAACACCTTACCCTTGTTTATTGTACTTGTCCTGATAACCTCCCACAATTGACTCACTAAGCCCAACATCTTTAGTCTTCAGCTGCAGGTGGTATTTAAGGTAGTGTTTCAACCATTTAAGGGAGTTACTCAGATTTCCTTTGTCCAATTTTAAAGGGGGTATGCATGTTATTAAATCCTTTGTTTGTTTTTCTCCTGTTAATTTGTCTTATTAGTTTGATTAGTAGACCAGCCAAAGAACCTAAAATAATAGAGGAAAAAATGTTTCACCCAAAAAGCTGACAGTGTCTGTTCTAAGTGAGAGAACAAAAGCTCTGGTGGATATGGAGCATAGAAGGCAGAATGTTGTAGTGGAAAGAACACAGGGTTTGAGTCAAGAAGAACTATGTTCTAGTCTAGGCTGCAGAATATACAAATCCAGTCATCTATCAACTCTGAGACTAAATCCAGTCATCTATCAACTCTGAGACTCAATTTTATACCTAAGTAATGACAATACAATCTACCTTAAAGGTTTGTCTCTGTGTGGGAGCTGTTATTTCAGAAAGTTCATGTTAACTACAGTGTGTTAAAGTACAAAATTCAACCAAGTACATTTGAAGATCTAATCGGCTTTACTAAGGGATCTATGGATGGACAGCATCCCATCTAGCAACTTAAGGTCACTCAGAGGGTTTGTACAAAATGGAAGGTCTTTATAGGCAGAGGGTGTGACAGGGAGGTATTAGCAAAAGAAAAGAAAGAATCCTTTTTAGTTCAGGTCACCTTCCTTTGAGGGGAATGGTGGCAAGGGTTTTATCATGAAGATTACCTCACTAATACTGATCAGGAAATTCCAAACTAATTGGTTTAAAATACCATTCCTGGGAGAGGCTAAAACTATAATTAAGTTAGTTATTAAGTTTTGGTGAGTGGCTTAGCAACAGTGACTCCATTTTGGCTTGTTGTTTCTTTTTATATCGTGTCATATAAATGTGCTGGTTATGTAATAATAATCAACTGGCAGGGTGGCTCAGTTGGTTGGAGTGTCGTTCCATACACCAAAAGGTTGCAGTTTCGATTCCCCATCATGGCACATACCTAGGTTGTGAGTTCAATCCCCAGTCAAGGCATATATGTGAGGCAACTGATCAGTGTTTCTCTCTCACTTCTCTCTCTCTCTCTCTCTCTCTCTCTCTCTCTCTCTCTCTCTCTCTCTTTCTCAAATCAATAAGAAAACATATCCTCTGGTGAGAATTAAATAAAACAAAATTATTTAGAGCCCAGAAGAAAAACTAAAAAGCTTTAAGTTGGGGGAATTTGTAAGATGCAAGAGTTCTGCAAGTGATAATGGAAAACCATGCAAAAACACAGAGATACTATTGGGAGACATTATTACACTATCCCTACACTTATCATGGCCACTGTGGTAGCAGGGACTCTGTCCCTGAACGTGGTATGTGTTCGGAGCAAACTAATGCCTGTTTTCTCCCTCTTGGTCTGTGTAGTTGATTCTAATTTCAGCAATCAAAGCTAAGGTATGATTAAAGACTGCCTCAAATTATGCATGACTATAGTTAATACTACTACTACACACACACACACAATTATCTGAGGAGTTGGATATGTTAACTAATCTTATTGTAATAATTTCACAATATATATGTATATCAAATCATTGCATTGTACCCCATAATCTTACACAATGTTGTCTGTTAATTATAACAAAGCTGAAAAAAAAAAAAAGAAAGATGTTGGGAGCACATGACCCAACCAGAGAAAATAGATTGCGATGACTGTTTTGTTAGGGTTATTGAAAGAAAAGATTTCTGGCTCTCTACTGCCAGGCTTAAATCTGGAAGTACATACCTACAGCTACCTGCAGCCACTTTGCTTTCATGTGTCACCTGGATAAAACAACATTGTGTAGAAGAGCTGAGCCAAACGTTGGAGGGAGGTGAGTTCTCATAAAACCTCATTTGACTTAAGCCTTCCTTGTCATTCTGAGTAATTCAATAAAAATGTTTCTATTATTGCCAGTTCAAGTGTGTTTGTTTGTTTTGCCCAACCAAAAAAGACCTAATAGCTTAAAATATAAACATATTATTATTAAATATATTTGTTTTCATGCCACATGTTTTAAAAGTATCCATTTTAAAAATATAATATCTATTAATATAGTGAGTGACTTGAGTAACAATTTATGATACATAGAAAATATAAATCCATCAACAAACACCTTCTAGCAATAAATATACAGAGAAATCCAGTAAAATACCATGTGGTAAATTATAAAACTGAGCACACTAATTTTTGTTATATTAATGGAGTCTATAAAACATCTCAAAAGAAGTAAAAGAAAATGAAAGAAGACAAGATAAATTTAGTGAATGTTTTATAAACCACTTGGGAACCTATATGGTCCAAGTGGGAAGGTTTGTAACTGTTTCTGTCACACTTGAATCTATGTCTCTGAATGTCAGTTATTCTTTTTGAAATCATGTGACAATTAAAGTTGTTTCAGTGTTTGAGTTTGTCCACATGGGGTGTTCATGGCAGTGCTAAATATATATGGCAGCATCTACCACAGCTACTCAATAAGTCCTCATTTCTCCCTCCTTTTGCCATAGCACTATAAAACATAATATTCTTGCATTTGGAAGAAATCTTAGAACTCATTTACTCTTCTATTAATTATACATCGTCTCCCAATGAAGTACTTATGCAATATTCTGAAATGGTGAAAATGTCAACACATACTTGTGGAAATGCCTTTTAAAGTTTGAAATCCTCTACAAATGTATTGACATCTCACATAAAGCTGGTCAAATGAGAAGAATATGCTTCCTTATGGATAAATATAGATTAAACTATTTGAAATAAAGAGTGACTATTGCTCCAGAGGAAGCAACTTCATAAGCAGGGTGCTCAAAATGCTGAGAGCAGGCAAGCGCTGTTAAACTCTATGAGTGATCTGGAGGATGGTAGTAGATAGTGAGGTGTTAAATTTCTGCTGATCACCGAAAATTATTTAGGTTAGTGAAAACATGCAGGATTATGAGGAAATCCAGAAGGATCTAATTAAACTGGGTGATTGGGCAATGTGATGACAGATTAAATTTAGTTCAGATAAGAGCAAGGTAATGCATACTGGGAAAAAATAATTTAAACTTTCCTTGCACACTGATGGGTTCTGAATTAGCCTGAACCTCTGAGGGAAAGCATTTAGAAGTCATTATAGATAGTTCAATGAGAAAGTTGCTCATTGTGCAAGAGCATTGAGAGTAGCCAATAGAACACTTGTAGACATTGATTTGAGTACCGTATGTGAAATAATATGAAAACTATTAACATGGAATTACATAGATCAATGGAATTCTCATACTTTGGCTTTATTTATTTTAGGTTCTTTATCAGAAAACACTAAAGGAGAATTGATAATGTGTTAAATTGTTAAATTAAAAGTGGACAAATAGTTTATGTGTTTGTTTAGGAATACAATGGCAGCAAGACAGAGATAGCCTCAAAATAATGAGGGGCTCAGCAAAACTCCCTTTTGGACATTCCTTTTCAATAAGTACTAAAGTAAGGTGGCACTAGAGGAACTAAACTCTACATTTTAATAGAAATGCCTTAATAAGATTCAAAATCAATCTCTAATTCACTCCTGGAGTAAATAATTGAGGCAAATAGCTCAGCAAGATTCACAGGGATTAGATATTTATGTGACTATGAATAACATTTGCAGCTATACTAGGCACACCAGGTTCAGATGTCACAGCATATAATGAAACATCCTCAGAACACTTATATTAGCCTATAGTCGGACAAAATCATCTCCTTGTTGCTGCCCAAAATCACAAAAGATTACTACATAATGCTAACTCCAGGAAAAGATCAAAATTCAAAATTCAAAGTACAGCTTCTGCTGAATGTGTATCACTGTGCTATTATAAAGTTGAAAAATCATAATTTGATCCATTATAATAGGGATCATCAGTAGTATTGAAAATCAGTGAGAAGACAAAAGCTTGTGAGTTCTGATTTAAATACACAGCAGGTTCTCAAATAACTTTGCTTTGTTTAATATCATCCTATTTAATAAAAGAGTAATATGCAAATTAACCATCACTCCATCATAAAGATGGTGGTGCCCATAGTGGCCGGGGTGCTGGACGCTGGCGGTGTCGCCCCAGCATCCCATGTGCCCTGGCCCACGGAGGGAGGGAGGGCAGGTGGGTGAGCCTCTGGCTAGAGACTGGCCAGGGTAAGGGATGCTTGCATCGTTGCAGGCCGGACTGAGGGACTGTTCCCCCACCCCCACCCCCCGTGCATGAATTTCATGCACCGGGCCTCTAATTTTATTATAATGTTAATGAGAAGAAAAAAAAAAAGATTTTCCTCTGGGACCATTGTCTGTGGGTTTTCTCCAGGAACTTCAGAATCCTTCCATATCTCAAAGATGTGCATGTCCACATTGTCTCAGTCTGAGTGAGTGTGGGTGTGATTGTGCCTTTTGATGGAAGGGCATCCTGTCCAGGGTGGGATCTGCCTCGTGCCCTGAGCAGCCAGGATAGGCTTGGACCACTGGTGACCCTGAACTGGAATAAGCAGGCTGTAAAATCATTATTTCACTTGTCTTTATTATTCTTTCTTAAATATATGTGTAGCTCACATTTATTTCAGTGTTTAAATTGGAAGTGTTTGGGTCTTTATAAAGAAATTTGGTGATGGTTTTGTGAGCAGAAATATGCTATAGAAACTTATTTCTTCTTTATATTAATTAGTATATGGTAAAATTAGTTTTATTATATGCTGTTTTGCTTAAAGTTGTAATTTCCAAGAAACTAGCAATAATAAATGAAGACTTACTTGATTAGTATTTGGTAACCCATAGTTATGCAAAAATTGTAGTAAGACTGTTCTTTATTAACAATAACAGTTATCCTCCTGCATTAATAATAGTATATATTATAATTACAGATAATATATATATATTAAATTATATGAGGATAGATAGATAGTCCAAGCAGATAAAAACAAACCATTCTAACTACTTCAATCAAAAGGAATTTAATTCAATGAATTTGTTACATAGTTGCTGAAAAAGTTGAGAACCCAAAGAGGAACTCATAGGTGCTACCACTCTTAGGCCAGAAGAACAAAGAAATGAGGCAGTATTACCAGATCTCAGCACCCCAATTTGGAACCTTGGGGAGTCTACATGGTCAGAGTCAAGCCAATGGTGAAGATTCAACCACTGCTTAGCACACCCAAGAATGAGGGTGGTGTATCAGGAATATACTAGCATATCCTGCCTCCTTTATTCATTTCTGTAAGGGCTTCCCATTTACTAAAGCAGGCAGTGCTGCTTAAAAATGACCAATGGAAGGCAGCTTGCAAGGGATCAGCTCTGATACCATGCAAAGGAAAACAAAGGCAAAATAGATCTGAAGGCAAATAAGGCAAATGGCTGTCATTCCACCAAAAGAAAATTTACTCTTTATTTCATTATGAGCAAAGTCCATTTTACAACGTGTTGTGTGAGAGACAAATATTTTATGTTACACACATCATAGTTGTAAACTTCATTGACCCACCCTTGACATGTTTCTTATCCCAAATATATTCCTACCGAGGGTTTTTTTTGTATTTTTTTTCTTACTCTTGTAGAGCTCAGACTAATAACCATATGCATAGCAAAATATTCATCAATAATAACTAAGAATGGAGTAATTATAAACAAATTATAATTCCTCTCATAAAAATCTTTCAATTAAACTTTATCTTAATAATAATTATATCTCATAACATTTTAAAGTATTTTAAATTCTTTCTTATTCATTTTTGTCCATATTTTTTATATAAAACATCCATCAGAAACATCCTCTTCTATCTTCATTACAGTCAAAATAAAAGCTGTTATTATTACCACCACATTGATAACATGTGGGTTAGTTCACCAATTAATTTATTTTGAATAATTTAAAATTGTTTATCTTCCATTATCTCAAGTACTTTTTAAAAACATTTTAAGTATTTGACTCCTTCCTTTCTCCATTTATCTCAGAATTTTCTTTTCTTGACCTCCATACAACAACCTGTACTATCCCTATGGTTCCTTCTTTTTAATCTCTTTATTAGCTCCTCCTCTGTCAAATCTTAAACTTTGGACAATTTCTGGGTCAGATCCTTGGTTATCATCCTAGCTAATAAAGAGGGAATATGCAAATTGACCGTCACACCATCACCAAGATGGCAGCACCCATAGCAGAGGCTGCACCCACAGTGGAGGCTGAGTTCCCATAAAAAGCCTTAAAGAGCAATCAGCAGAGACCTGAGTCTGCATGGCACTGGACTGGGGCAGGAGATTTGAGGCTGCACCCCCCCACCCAGTGGGGCTTGACAGGGAACCTCAAGGCACGCCGCCCAGCCCAGGCCATGCCCCCTGCTTGGCAGGTTTTGACAGGGGATCTCAGGACATGTCCCACACGCAGCACAGTCCGAGGGACCTGAGGCTGCGCCCCTCACCCTGTGGGGCTTGATGGGGACCTGAGGCTGCACACTCCCACCTGGCACCCGCCGGGCAGGGCTTGGCAAGGGTGGGGCCAGCCCGGGTCTGGATCTTGCATGATTTTGAGGTGCTATGGGTGGATGGGGACTTAACGCTGGGTCCTGTGGTGTGCCCCAGACTCTGACAGGAGGAAGATTTTCATATACATTTTACCAATTTTCTTTCATCTCTGACACTTCTATTATAGAGAAAGGGCAAATAGCAATATTACAATATTTTCTCTAATTAATCCCCTTTTAATGTGCATGAATTTCATGTACCAGGCCACTAGTTCCTTATATACTTACTAGAAGCCCAGTGCACAAAATTCGTGGATGGGGGATGGGGTCTCTCAACCCAGCCTGCCTTCTCTCACAGTCCAGGAGCCCTCAGGGGATGTACTCCTCTGCAGAAGGTGACTAGGATGATCAGGGGAAAAATCTGCCCCCATCTCCCCACTGCTGCTGCCACTGCCGGCTGCTGCAGCTGCTGGCCTTTGGCCCTCGTTTTATAGTGATGGCCCCGCCCCCCACCCCCACTGGTGGATGGGGGGCGATCTGGGGCCAGGCAGGCTGGGGTAGGGGCTGTGGGAGGTTGAGGCACAGCAGGTTGCACCCCGTCCATCCTCTGTGGAGGTGTGGCACCTGGACCGGTCCCATGCTACTTCCTCTGTGGCTGCCTCTGCAGAAGGGGCAGCACTGGGACTGGGCTGCACCACAGCCTGTCCCGTGCCATCTTTGCAGAAGGGGGCGTGGTGCTGCCTTCTCCCCGCCTCGGCAAAAGGGGCAGCACCGGCCCGGCCTGCCCCTCCCACATGAGCGCTGGACCGGCCCACCCCTCCAGTGTGGTGCCAGCCCAGCCCACCTCTCCCACATAGTGCCGGCCATGCTTTGTCCAGATGGCTGTCTGGGTGGACGTCTGGAAGACATTTTCCCTAATTAGCATATTACCCTTTTATCAGTATAGATTCTTTATTCTCTCTCTTTCTCTCTGTAATGGTATTCAACCCCCTGGCTTAAAATACCCAAGTTGCAAATTTGTAACTAAAGTCTTGATTCTTTCTCAAAATCCAAACTCATATATGCAACTAGCTCCCCAACATCTTCACTCCTTACTATGATCAAACTTCTTATTATGATCCATAAAAACATACAAACATAATAGATACCTGTAGATAGTTTTGCCCTAATCAGATGTTTCTTGACATACCTGTTGAGATCAATAAATCACTAAATTATCCATCCCAAATAAGTCTATTGACCTAAAGGCCTCTATTTTCTTAAATTCATTAACTTTATAAAAAGATTACTTTTCCAGAATCCAAAGCACTTTTTGAGGCAAATGGTACAACCCTGTACCTTAACTTCCTTGGAACAAAGCCTGGGAGTGAAACTCAAGCCAGCTCTCCATTAACAGAGATTTGCCTTTGTGAAAGCAAAACATTAAGTTGTTGGTTTTCTAACTACCATTTTCAACATCTGAATCAATGATGCAATTCCAAAGACTTTAGGCCCAACAGCAATATCACGCATAATCCTATATTAAATGCCAAGGAAATATCAAATGGAGATAAGAGAGTTACATGAATGATTATGTGTAACTGTGGCCTGATGCCACTTGGCAGGACAATCAACATGCATGGGAGATGAAGCTATATAAACTCAGTTGAATTGAATCAGCTGTCTTAATGGGCCAGAAAATCAAACAGTCTGAATGAAAAATTTACTTGAAATGGTTGACCAGCACCAGTTGAAGAAGCAACTGAAATCTGAGGAATCCTTAAAATCCCCCAAACTAGGAAGGGGGAAAAAATCCATTTATTTATTTATTTTCATTTTGGTGCCTGACATTATCTAGACATAGCCACAAGGCTGTAAGCCCCCCTCAAAGAAAACATATTGTGCTCTCTTAATCTCTAAAACTATCCTTTAAATTCTCAATGATACCTATAACCTTCTAAGCCAGGGTCACATGGACCACTACTTTGAACTTCTTATTTATGTCCTTATTTCATAAATAATTTGTCCAATGGTCTTACATATTTCTAAGTACCTTCTTTTATTACTACAATAATGCATATTACTATAAATACTTTGCTCTTTTTATTGAATTGTTGCTGCCTTATCTATAAGAAGACTCTTTGTTATTCTTATTATTCAGAGGAGAAACCTGACACACAGACATGATGAATGATTTGTTTAAGATCGCACACATATAGAATGACAAACCTGGGATTCAGATCAAGGCCTTCATCTTTTATAAGGTATGTATGACACGGTTGGCTTTTGAAAATCAATCTTAATGTTTTTACCAAAATTCCCATCCTTGATAACCAGCAATCCTATAGTAGTTTCTTATTCTTTTGCTTAGGAGAAGTAAATAAAGTTGTGCCATAATTTTCACCTATTGGGATAAGTGTCTGTTTAGGTCCTTTGCCCATTTTAATTGGTTGGTTTGTTTCTTTGATATTGAGTTGTATGAGTTCTTTATATATTTTGGATTTTAACCCCTTGTTGGAGCTCTTGTTTGCAAATCTCTTCATCCATTTTGTTGGTTGCCTTTTTGTTTTGTTGGTTTCTTTTGCTGTGCAGAAGAAGCTTTTTAGTTTAATATAGTCCCATTTATTTATTTTTGCCTTTACATCCCTTGCTTTTGGGGTTAAATTCATTAATTCCTCCATAAGGCCGAGGTCCATAAGTTTAGTACCTATGTTGTGTTCTATGTAACTTGTTGTTTCAAGTCTATATTTAGGTCTTTGATCCATTTTGAGTTAATTTTTGTACATGGGGACAAACAGTAGTCTAGGAATATGGTGGTTACCAGAGGGAATGGGGGTGGGGAAATAGTAAACCATATATGGTGATAGAAGAAGATTTGACCTTGTGGGTGGCCACACAATGCAATATACAGATGATATATTATAAAAAGCATACACTTGAAACCTGTATAAGTGTGTTAACCAATGTCACCCCAATAAATTAAATATAAAAATACCTATTAAGAAGACCTCAATATAATAATCCATTAATTCATTAAATGACTATAGAATTGGCAATTATACAATAGTGCAAATAAATCCAAGTCAAGCCCATATTTACTATGACTTACTAAAACCAAAAAAAAAAAAAAAAAAAAAAATGAAGGCAAGACTGTGCATGTAGGTGATTTCTTCCTAAATTAAGCATTTGTATACAGATAAAATTCTTGCAGCTGTCATGGTCTTTCATCCTGAAGTAGCTTCAAAATGCTTTGCAATGAATTAAGTTCTATCCTGAATAGAGTAAATAAATAGTTCATTTTAGTAGAAACTATTTTGTCACTACATCAGCAATTCTCATTTAAAAAATGTGCATTACTTATTCAGCTATTTGAAAGATAGCATTAGAGAGGAGATATTTTGTCATTTTTTTTTAATTTGCTAAGCCTTCATTTTTAAACCTGTAACATTGTGTGTTTTTAAAATATCAATTACCATTTTAAAAATCTATCAGTTTATCTTGAGTTGCTTAGCAAGTTTCTATGGCAAAGAAAACACTAATTCTTTTAAAATTATTGAGAATGTTGGAAAGAAAAAAAAAATCCTTCTACCTTCCTAAGTTCTTTGGCTGGTCTTATAATTAAATTGACATAACAGATTAATAGGAGAAAACAAAATTTTAATTATATATGTTTGGGAGCCCCATAGAAATATGAGAACCAAAGGCAGCCAGGTGATTGAGACTATTATGCCATCCCAAGTTAAGGGATCAGATAGGGGCCTGAGGCTTCAAAGGGGAGAGGGCATTTTACAGGAAGACAGGAAAAGCAAATGTTTCCTAATCAGGCATTTACCCTGCCATCAGGTAAGTCTTTCAGACAAAAAGTTATCTCTGGTAACAGTTCTCTTTCAGGACTAACCCCCTGATCTAAATTATTGTTGGCAGCTAAGAGAGAGCTAAAGGTTCTTCTGGAGTCTGCAGGGTTTTGGTTTTCTCGTGCTCAAAATAATCCACCTGCCAAAGTGCACATTTTGTGGTGGCAGATTCTGCTCCTTTTCAGTAATCAGTGTTTAATACTCTTTTTTTTTTTGTTCTAATACTTATAACAAATCATAAATTATTCTGAGTGTCTGTTAAAGAAGTGAAAGCCTTATGTGATTCCTAATGTTTACTGATCATTTTCAATTAAAATCTTTAGTGATAAAAAGATATTTTTAAAACTATCTATATTAATAATAGCCTAAGTGGTTGTCACGCCCTCACGCATCATGCACTAATGGCATCACAAGATGGCCATCACAAGATGGCCATCACAAGATGGCCGTGTGTACAACAGAGGCGGGTCCTAATAGAGGAGGCGAGTTGCTGCAGGGGAGGGCAGTTGGGGGTGATCAGGCAGCCAGGGGAGGGCAGTTGGGGGCAAAAAAGCCAGCAGGGGAGGTCAGTTGGGGGCAATCAGGCCAGCAGGGGAGCAGTTACGTGTCAATCAGGCCAGCAAGGTAGTGGTTGGGGCAATCAGGCTGGCAGGCAGAAGCCATTAGGGGCAATCAGGCAGGCAGGGAGGCAAGCAGTTAGGCACCAGCAGTCCTGGATTGTGAGAGGGATGTCCAACTGCCAATTTAGGCCCAATCCCTGTGGGTCCCAGATTGGAGAGGGTGCAGGCTGGGCTGAAGGACACCCCCAACCATGCACAAATTGTGTGCACTGGGCCTCTAGTCTATCTACACTAATAAAAAAGAAACATGCAAATTGACTGTACCTCCACTACGCCCACAAGCCACACCCATCAGCCAATCAGAAGTGAGTATGCAAATTAACCTAACCAAGATGACTGCAGCCACAGAGTAAGCAGGAGGCTTGGGTTTCACTGGCAATGGAGGAAGCCAAGCTTTCTGCCAGCTCTGGCCGGCCCTGGCCTCCAATCAAGGCTACAAAGTTTCAATTATAGAAGATAAATAAATCCCAACAAAAATGGCAGCAGCCACAGAGCTGGAGAGAGCAGGAGGCTTGGGTTTCCCCCAGCGATGAAGGAAGCCAAGCTTCCTGGCTGGCCCTGGCTTCCACTCAAGGCTACAAAGTTTCAATTATAGAAGATAAATAAATCTCAGATACCAAGGCCTTCTCTTTGGTCTCCAGGGGGCGTGGCCAGCCTGCAAACCACCACAGGCCCCTCACCCAGGCTGCCCCACAACCCAAAGGAACTTCCACCCTGATCCGGGACACCCTTCAGGGCAAACCAGCCAGCCCCCACCTGTGCACCAGCCCTCTATCCTATCTAATGAAAGAGGAATATGCAAATTGACTGTCACTCCAACACACAAGATGGCTGCCCCCATGTGGACACAAGATGGCTGCCACAAGATGGCAAGCAGGGGATGGCAGTTGGGAGGGACCAGGCCTGCATGGGAGGGCAGTTGTGGGTGATCAAGCCTGCAGGGGAGGACAGTCAGGGGTGACCAGGCCGGCAGAGGAGGGAAGTTGGGGGAGATCAGGCCTGTAGGGAAGGGCAGTTGGGCGGGACCTAGGCCTACAGGGGAGGGCAGTTAGTTGTGACCAGGACTGCAGGTGAGGGCAGTTAGGGGCAATCAGGCTGACAGGGGAGCAGTTAGGCATCAATCAGGCTGGCAGGGAGTAGTTAGGGGGTGATCAGGCTGGCAGGCAGAAGCGGTTAGGACAATCAGGAAGGCAGGCAGGCGAGCAGTTGGGAGCCAGCAGTCCTGGATTGTGAGAGGAATGTCTGACTGTCTGTTTAGGCCCGATCCCACCGGGCAGTCAGACATCCTTCGAGGGGTCCCAGATTGGAGAAGGTGCAGCCTGGCCTGAGGGACACACCCCCTTGTGCACGAATTTTGTGCACTGTGCCTCTAGTCCTTACTAATAAAAGGCTAAGTAGTCACCATGCCCTTACACATAATGCACTCAGGCCATCTCAAGATGGTGTGCACCCAGTGGAGGCAGGCTTCCTGAGGCCCCTCATGAGTGCTATAGTGGCGGGGCCCTGTTGCCCCCTCTGTACGGCTTTTGCCAGGCTTTCCGTGGCTCTGTGCACCCACCGCAGAGGCAGGATTCCCAGCTCCAGCCTACCTCTTGGGGCAATCCATCAAGGAGACCCAGATGGGTGGGTGGGGCCTACCTCTTTGTGGCGATCGATTGCGGGTCTCCCGGACTGTGAGAGGGTGCAGGCCAGGGTGGGACCGCCCCCCCCCCGAGTGCACAAATTTTGTGCCATGGGCCTCTAGTGTATATATATAAAAGCCTAAGTGACCGTTCGACCGTTTAATCGGTAGCTATGATGCACACTGACCACCAGGAGGCAGATGCTCAATGCACAGGCATGGAAACATGGAACAGACTGATAATCTCAGAGGGAAGGGGGTAGCGGGGAGGGCAGGAAGAGATTAACCCTTTGCACTTGCTTGCTTTTTTCTCGATTCCTTTATTCTACTCGGGATTTAATTTTTTAAATACCCCAGATTTTACAAAGCGCGGCAGTAGAATAAAAAACTGGAGTTTCTTTTCATACAAACTTATTTATTTGGATTTTTTTATATTTCAAATTATTGATACATTCAAAGAATATAAAAAGAGCTGCTACCGATGCTAACCGTGTCGTCACACTCGACATCTGAGTGCAAAAGGTTAACCAAAGATCTTATATGCATACTAGTGGCCTGGTGCACAGATTCGTGCACCAGTGGGGTACCTTCGCTTGGCCTACAGGGATCAGGCTGAATCTGTGTACTGGGCCTGCAACATCCCCCAAGGGGTCTCAGATTGCGAGAGGGTGCTGGCCAAGCCAAGGGACTCCACCTGTGCCCAAATCAGTGCACTGGACCTCTAATTCTATAATAAAAATACAGGTAAAAAATATAATTGATTTTTAAAAATTTGTCATAATTGTGAAAAACAGGAATGGCTTAATTAGTAATTCTTAATTCATAAATATATGAGATTCAAGATTTACATTGATGCTTAGCCAAGTAACTATCATTTTAAAGTACATTGAGTATTTGATGATCATTTGTTTGGATTTGGGGGGATTATATATTTATTTTTTTAATATATTTTATTGATTTTTTTATAAAGAGGAAGGGAGAGGGATAGAGAGTTAGAAACATCGATGAGAGAGACACATCGATCAGCTGCCTCCTGCATACTCCCTACTTGGAATATGCCCACAACCAAGGTACATGCCCCTGATCAGAATTGAATCTGGGACCCTCCAGTCCAGAGGCCAATGCTCTATCCACTGAGCCAAACTGATTAGGACTTG
Organism: Cnephaeus nilssonii; assembly: GCF_951640355.1. Lineage (NCBI taxonomy): Eukaryota > Metazoa > Chordata > Mammalia > Chiroptera > Vespertilionidae > Cnephaeus > Cnephaeus nilssonii. Next base: position 45,977,905 of record NC_137078.1, on the reverse strand, counting down.
ATATTTTATTTTGTTCGTAATAAAATAAACTATGATTTGATTTAAAGTATTTTTTATTGTTATAAAAATCACATTTTGATTATTTCTTGAAAGCAATTAATCTATGTTCATTTTACCTGTCCTAAATTATCACACTAGTATTTTATGAATGTATGTTGGTGCACGGTCAGTATATAATATATCATTAAATGTTCTGTATGATGTAAATTAGAAAAAAATATATTGTTATTGACCAATTAGAATTCTTCTGCTAATCAAACTAAATAGTACTTCAGATTTGTATAGATTGCTTAGAATTTTAATTGTCTATAATGGTATTAATTCCATGAAAAAAACATGTTCTCAATACAATTATGGGCACTAAGTGGTCCACACATCATTCTCTTACGCACTAGTTGTATATGATGGATGCCATGGAAGTAATGTCAGCAGGAGGCATAGGATAATGTTTAGTATGGGCTCTAGAAGAAGGCGCCATGGGCACCAATGATGACTAGTTTATAAGACATTGGTGAGTCATTTGAGTTGTCCCAGCTTTATTTTCTATACCTATAAAGTGATAATTATAATAACATCTGTGTCATAGGCAGTTAAGAGTTAAATAATATTGTATTGCTTATTGTGTTTCTTGGCATATGGTTAATGTATAATAAATGTTGAGAGAACAAATAAAAAAATAATATGGTTATCTGGGACAATGTTACCTTGTTCTAAACATGTCTGGATGACCAAAAATTATTAGGTTATGATTTAAGTATGTGTTAAATATACATGTAAATAGAGTCTGTTTTATAATGTTAATATTTCTGAAGAAGATTAAGAATTCCATTGTAACTATGTACACATTAACCATGATATATCTAAAAATTATCACTAAATTGGCTTTATTATATTATAATAGAAAAAGGATATTATAAACAAAATTATTGATATTTTTCATGAACAACATAGTGTTCTATTTTCTGCATTTTAGTGTAAAATGAGGTATATAATTTTCCATAATGACTCTACTTAATGGATAAAAGTTTGGTTATAGATTCCTAAATAATTAAAGGTCTTAAATAGGCTGCCTATGAGGTGTTCTTACTTGAATTTGAACAGTCACACTCTATTATTTAGCTAAACTTCACAATTTTATATGATATTTATATGAGCAGATTTGTAATATGATAATGAAGTTGAATATTAATGTGCCTACTAGAATAAACAGTCTGAGAGACATTTTATGTAAATCTTGACACTGTTCTGCAATATAACTCATGCAGCAACAAGGTCACCTGCACTTTCACTCATTCCCATCAATTTGATACCACTCTTGCTTTTGTTTGCTTATTTGTTTTCTGCTTTGTGGTTAGGCAGACTTTGGAATCTTTGATTTTATAAATTTCAGCAGGTACCCAGATGGGCATATGCAATAAAAATTTTAGCACAATTCACTTAGGTATCTTTGTGCTGAGTCTGACTATGATGAAACTTAAATATGTCACAGTTTTTTTTATTTGATTTTAATGTGGTTGGTCTGCCTCATCCTCCTCTTCCTTGGAAAGAAGACTTGTAGAAGTCACCTTTTTCCTCCAACAAAGTCCATTTTAATTACTTTTGCCCAAACTTTCATATTATTTCCAGGGCTTCTCTTGAATTTTAGTAAACAGGGAAAAGTCTCAGTGAATATTTGTTTAGAGCTGTCATATATTGAGCATCAAACATATTCGTATATATATCTATCCCCAATCCTTAATATAATCTTGGAATGTAGGTGCAATTTTCTCTCTTATTATAAATGTTGAGATTAAGACACCTTGGTGAAATGACTAGCCAAAACCACAAAGCTGATGTTTGCCATATTGACTACAAAATCAGTCTCATTTACTTCTAAAGACTATCCAGGATACAACGTTGCCTTGATGAGTAATATGATAAATTAATCCCTATAAAATAATTAATAGCTAATAATGAATTCACAAAATGACTCTCCCAGATCGGAGTTTTATTCATTTTTTTTTAAGTAGAACCAATTGTCTAAACAGAGAACATGACCATGGCCTATAATACACTGTTGAATAAAGTGTTTAAACTGTGTGAACTGAAAATCTACTTAATTTATGAGAAGGGATCCTATATAATAAAGAGGTAATATGCAAATTGACCATCATGCCCTCGCACAAGATGGCCACTCCCATGTGGTTCCAAGATGGCCACCAAAAGATGGCCGTCAAGGGAGGGCAGTTGTGGGCAATCAGGCCAGAAGTGGAGGGCAGTTGTGGGTGACCAGGCCAGCAGGGGAGAGCAGGTGGAGCGACCCGGCCTACAGGGGAGGGAGGGCAGTTGGCGGGGACCAGGCCTGCAGGAGAGGGCATTTGGGGTCAACCAGGCTTTCAGGGGAGGGTAGTTAGGGGCAATCAGGCTGGCAGGGGAGGGCAGTTAGGGACATTCAGGCTGGCAGGGGAGCAGTTAGTTGTCCATCAGGATAGCAGGGGAGTGGTTTGGGGGTGATCAGGCTGGCAGGCAGAAGCGGTTAGGGGCAATCAGGCAGGCAGGCAGATATGCAATTGGGAGCCAGCAGTCCAAGATTGTGAGAGGGATGTCCAAAGGGTCCCAGATTGGAAATGGATGCAGGCTGGGCTGAGGGACATCCCTCCCCCCCCCCCCGTGCACAAATTTTGTGCACTGGGCCTCTTGTAAAAAAAGTAAATCAGACATATTTACAAATGCAACAACTACCAGAAACTGTTTAGATGAGAACCAGATATTATGTCCAAACATGAATTAGGGTTTGGTTGATTGTTGTTGATTTTTTTTAATGAATAATGGAAAGGATGACATTTAAGGAGACCTGCATGGCTCGACCCAAACAAAATTCTCATGACCTAGAACAATCACTGACCTTGAAACCAAAACTCTGGCTTGTTCACTGGGATGTGTTTATTGGTGAATTTATGCTTTAATAAAATACATATACTTATTTTCAAAGTCTTTTGTATTCAAATTTAAGAGATATATAAAACCATAATCTTACAATAGATTTCTAGTAGTGCTATGCCCTAAGCATCCTTCAAAATTTTGTGTGTTTTTTTTAATAACTTCTGAAAAAATCAGCTGACTTGCCTCTATGATTCAAGAACAACATAACTATTATTTATCAGGAGTAAGATAAATTGATCAAGACATTTTTGCTATTATTTTCTGGGTTAAAATAAATTTCAGGTTATAAGGTGTTAAACTTTAACCTAGATATAAACAAGCAGTGTGCATTCCACAGCAAATTTCACCATTCAGTCTGAGTCAATAGGTTAGTGTAATGAGTTTTACTGAATGTGCAGAACTTGGAATATAAAATTCTTACCTGTCTTAGGTATATTATTTTTCTGACTTAGCCATATCTTGTAATACAAGTGGAAATTCCCATCACACATTCAATCATTAAAATATGCAGTGCAAAAAATAAAAACAAATAAAAGCATCCTTTACTCTGATTGCCACTAAATACACACAGAATATTTCAGGTGATTTGAAGGCATGCACAGTTGAATGTGTTGAGACAGACTGATACAAGTAAATGGAGTTCTCCAGAGAAAAACAGACTTATAACATTGATACACACTTCTATTTTCCTAAAAACAAACAAACAAACAAACAAACAAAAAAACACTTCTAACCTTACATAATTCTGTGTAAAACTAAAATATGTTCTACACAACAAGCTCAAACATTTTACTTTTATTGTTACAATTCTTAAAAAAATGAAATATCTTGGTTAAGATTTCTTTAGTGCATTTTTATTGTTGACTAAATCAAATCCCTAGTCTCTTGGGCATTATATGCCTTGTATTCTGAAGTTTGCCATATAAATATATTGTTCTTCTAATCCCTTTATATATTTTTAAAGTACATGAAAAGTTCAATCTAATCTGTACAACATCATCAAATTTTTATTTTCTAAATTATTATTTTATTTGCCAGCAAAACTCAATTTCCAAAGATATGGGTTGTTACCTATGTAACTGCATTACGGATTATAAATCAATACATTTGATAGTATTATAGTCAGTATTTCAGAAAATTGTGTCACCCATGGCACTATATATTAGTCTTGTTTTATTCTTTTTAATAACCTACTTTTGGTTTCAATAGTATATTTTCATTTTGGAGTAATTTTTCTAAGTAGAAAGAAATGGCATGGTAAACTACAATATAACAAATCATGCTAAATGGTTTATCTACCTGTCTAAGTTATTTTTCTTGTCTAGTATTAGTTTTTAAAATGTCAATATTTATACCCCCTCTAAAAAAACTAATCATGAGAGCTATTTTACTTATATACAGTGAGTGTCAAAAATTATCCCTAAAGAAGGATTAAAATTGTTGATGAAATTGTGATTTCTTATTAAGTACTTCCACATACATTATTTTATTAAATCAACTCTATGATGTAGGTAACAATATTATCATTGTATGAATTATGAAATGAAGTCTCACAGGTTTGCCTAAGCTAATAATTTATATAAACAGTTGATCTGGGGCTCAAATATCTGCATCTAACTAAAGGAATAACACTTCTTTCATTAAACCAAATAACTAAGCTCCAACATTTACTGTATACCTGTGTTTGCTTTGAGATACTAACTAATGCAAACCTCATATTCTCTCTCTCTCTCTCTCTCTCTCTCTCTCTCTCTCTCTCTCTCTCTCACACACACACACACACACACACACACACACACACACATATAGCATTTTTATAGATAAAGAAATGGAGCTACAGGGAGATTAAGTGACTTGTAGGTAACAAGCTAGTAAATTGCAAAACTAAAATCAAAGTGTAGAGCATGTTAATTCAAGTGCAGGCTGTGGAGAAGGACTGCCTAAATTTTATTCCAGTGCCACCATATTAGTTGCCGGGGTTTTTGTCCCAGCATTAACAAGGGGTGCTGCAATCTGGAGAAAGATGCTTAAGAAGGAGTCCAAGGATGCGTAGATGCTTAAGAAGGAGTCCAAGCATGAAAGATAATTTTGAAAGGCATTGGGAGTCAGAGGAGTTTCAGCTAAAGGAACTGAAGACTACCTCCTTGTCTAGGACCCTTGCTTTTATTAACACAATTTGTCCTAAGGCAAGGTGGAAATAATACACTTCAAAGGGTAGGGTTTACAGAAGCATTGTCAGATTGGGGCATAGCCTACAACTGTTCAGGTGTTTGGTCAACAGGAGGCAATAAAATGCCCTGAGCTGTCTGGCATCAAGCAATCATTCTATGCATGTTTGGGGGAAGTGCCATTTAGCTGTTCCAACAGGTAAACTACATATGTGGCTCAGCCCTTGTTGAGCCCCCCAAGCTTCACCAACCTTTTGATGAAACTCTTGTAATTATTACATGCTGGAATTTGTTCCCGGCAATTAGTCCTGCCTGGGGACAAGAGCAAGTGTTTCAAAAGTGTTTGTCTTGTGGTTAACTAATTGTCTCAATTGTTGTAATTATATTGAGCCTCTCTTTCTATTATATTGACTCTGATTTATCATATTATTCTCCCCATATTTTAAAATTATTTTAATTTTATTAAGTTCTGCTTTTCTCTTTACTTGTTCTTTTCTTTGTTTATTTTTGGTTTTAATCAGTTGGCACTATGGTAGTGATGTAAAGACAGATATATAGAAACCAATGGACAAGAATAGAGAATGGAGAAATAAACCCTTGCTTATATGGGCAACTGATCTTTGACAAGGATGTAAAGACTACACATGGGGAAAGGATAGTCTCTTCAACAAATGGTATCAGAAAAATTGGATATCTACATGCCAAAGAATGAAATTGGACTTTTTACCTTAATGCAAGACACAAAAAAACCACAATTCAAATTGGATTGAAGAGTTAAATATCAAACCTGAAGCCATAAAACTCCTAGAAGAAAACATAGGGGAGAACTTAGTGACATTGGACTTGGCAATAATTTCTTGGTTAGATACAAAAAGCAAAGGCAGAAAAGCAAACATAGACAAATGGGACGGCATCAAACTTTAAAATCTCTGTACATTAAAGGAAATAGCCAAAAGAGTAAAATGGCAACCTACAAAATTGGAAAAAATATTTGTAAATTGCCTATGTTTTAAGGAATTAATCTTCAGAATATTTAATGAACTCCTATAACTCAAACACAAACTAGCAAAAACAAAGTAATTAATAGACTTTGCTTCACAAAAATGGAGTGGCCAACAGACATAAAAAAAGCTTAACATCACTAATCATTAGATATATGCAAATCAAAACCAGCCTCATATGTCATTTCATACTCATTAGGGTGACTGCTATTACAAACAAAACAAAACAAAATTAACAAGTTCTAGCAAGAATGTGGACATATTAGAACTTTTGTGCACTGTTGGTGAGAAGGTAAAGTGCCATAGCCATTATGGAAAAAAGTGTAAAGAGTCCTCAAGAAAGTAAAAATATAATTATTACATGACCCCAAAATTGCATTTCTAAGTATATGTCCAACAGAATTGAAAGCAGGAAATACCTCTTTCAACAGTTTTAAAATCATGAAATATTTTGAGATATTTGAATACCGTATGTCTTACAGAATTATTCACAATAGCCAAGGGGTGGAAGCAACCTAAATGTCTATGGAGAGATAAATGGATTTTTTAAAAAAAATATATGGTATATACACACAATGAAATATTATTTAGCCTTAAAGAGGAAGGAAATCCTGTCATGTGCTACAACGTGGATGACACTTGAGTACATTGTGCTAACTAAATAATCTAGTCATGAAAAAACAGATACACATGATTCTACTTAAAAGATGGTTATAAAGTAGTCAAATGTCTTTTCTAAGAGAAACGGAAACTAGACTTGTGGTTGCCAGTTGCTTGGGGAAGGGGGAAAGAGGTTGTTATTTAGTAGTTATAAAATATAGGTTTTGCAAGATAAGTTCTAAAAATCTGTTGCTCAAAAATATGCATATAATTAGATCTATACTGGTACATTGGTTAGGAGGGTAAAATTAATGTTACATGTTTTTTTTTTTGCTACAATAAAATACGTCAATAAATATAATTTTAAAAAATGCATACTCTGAAATATATTTGTTAAATGTAGGCACTACAAGTTTTAGATTTTTAAAATTTCTTTCCATTTTTCTGATACCTGTGTAGCTTAAGGCTAAATTATGAGGCATGTGAAAATATGTGTTAATTGTATCTGATTAATCCCAAGGGTACACTTCCTTCTTTATCCTTTATCATGCTTTATCAAATTAAATTTTTCTATGAACAATACTAACAATGACTTCTCTTGATTAAAATTGCCTCAAATAGTTTTACTCTTTACAGTGATTTCAAACTCTCTGTATTATTTTATTATGAAGGTAGATACATGGCATTATACATTATGTTTTTAAATATAAAATTTCAGTATTTTTGAATAGCAATTTAATCTACTTTGTAATTACTTTTATACCAATACTTTTTATATCACCTGATACTTTAACAACTCCTTCCTTTTTTTTCTCTTTCTGTTTACCTTTTGTTACCTAGATTGAATTTTTTATCCTGTTTGTTATGTCATATATACTGTATAACATACTTTTTCATATATTTGATGTTCTCATTAATTTCCTTGAAATTTTCACTAAGACCCTTGACTAAGATCCTTGAAATTCTCACTAAGTCCCTTGAAGCCCTCATTAAAATACTTAAGCATCATTATAACCATAGTTTTGAATGCTATATCTAGTAGTTTTCTTTCATTTCATTTAGTTGTTTTTCTGGAGATTTCTTCGTTTTTTTCATTTGTGACATGTTTCTTTGTCCCCACATTTTGGCTGCTTCCCTGTGTTTGTTTCTATGTATTAGGTAGAGCTGTTATGTTTCCTGGAATTAGTAGAGTGGCCTTGTGTAGTAGGTGTCCTGTAAGGACCAGTGGCTCAGCTTCCCTCGTCACATGAGCTGGACACTCTAGGTATGCCCCTATGTGGGCTGCATGCACTGTCTTGTTGTAGTTTAGCCTTGATTGCTGTTGGTGTCACTGGGATGATAATTTGGAATAAGGTCTTTTGTTTAACATTCTAGAACACAAACACGTTATTGAATATGCTTTTGAGAGAAATAATGTTGTTTTGCACAAAATTATAAGGACATGTTTACAAATAGGTTTCATATTTCCAAATACAATGTACACAGTGTCTTTCTTTGTCTTTTGGTGATGTAAATATGTAGTTTGATTTCAGGGGTTTGATCAATAGAATGTGTGAATTTGAAATAAAAATGAAATATGCTTTATAAGATAATGCTTTCTTTTTTGTTCTTTTTAAATCTAAAAACTAATCACATCATGTCACCAAATTAACCTTGTCAGCAAGTTATTTTTCATCACAACATAGAACATGTTTAATCACAACATGGAGAAGCCTCAGGGCTTCTCCACCTCCCCCTGCTCCTGAGAGGCGCCTTTGCACCTGCTGCCGGCACCAGAGCTGCCTCTCGAACCCACTGCCAGTGATGGAGCTGCTGCCACTGGCCCCAATCGCTCTATGCTGTCAGCGGGTGTGAGCGGGGCCAGTGCCCTCAGTGCATGGGAGTGGTGGCAGTGGGAGCAGGGCTGCGGGCAGAGATAGGACCAGGGGCCATGGAGGGAGGGGCTGGGCGGGGGTGCGGAGGATGGGTTGATACCTATGCCCACCACAGTCTAACAGCCCACAGTTCCTTTCAAGGTGCATAAATTAGTGCACTGGACCCCTAGTATGTTATAATATATAACATGTGTTATGGTATACAACATATTGTGAAAACATATTTGATGATAACATATAACATTATAACATATAACCCAATTGATAATGGTATTTATGACATTTGTGTAGAGAAAAATATGTGCAACTGGATAAAAGCAGTACTGTATTTTTTCCTACTTTCAGAATGCATTTTTATCCTAATTATTGGTGTCACTTTAGTCTGTGTACTCCACAGCTTAGCATCTGCCACAGAGAATATGGTGATGAACATTATTTAAAATATAAAACTTGCAAATATCCCTTGAAAGAAAGTAAGAATTTATCATTTGTTTGCTATTTTATTTGGACCTTCCATTGTGTTTTAATGTCAGGTAGTATTACAAGATATAAAAGTGTTTTTTTTCTAAAATATTTATTACCTTATTAAGGTAAACTGTCTTCCCTGCTGGTGGATGATATTTTACAGAAAAATACAAAATTATATAAAGTTCACGGTTGGAGTCCAGCCATTTTTTAGCTGACTACACTATAACCATTACTTTCATTCTAATTTTGAGGACAGAAGTAGCAGCACTTCAATTAACCAATTAATCAAAATAATACTCAAGTTTCTGCACATCTAGTTCTTAAAGGCTCTCCCTTATAGTACATGATTTCAAATGAATGCCACCTCCTGCTTTGGTGGGTGTTCAGCTGGCCTAGAAAAGTACAGTAGTTAGCTCTTCCCATTGCAATGAAAAAAGTTAACAATACTGATATTTAAGTGGCCACAATTAGTCCATTGAGATTAACGTGGGAACTTTGTACTGTCTTACTGTCATTGTCAGAGACTTATGACACCCTTTAATTGCAGTAGTTCATCGGTTCCTTTTCCATATGGTTTTCTCACTTAGAATGCCTAGAAGCTTAATTTTCTTAAAAAATGAAGCACTTGGGTACTGTATCAAACAGCCTCAATTGAAGAAAGTCGAAAGGGAGACCTTATACTTTAAACTGCAGTGTGTTTTCTCAGTGTTTGTATGAGAAAGACACATCTGTGGGGTGACCAGTGGGATGATCGGGGCCGGGGGTGGGGGGGGCCCTGCTGGCACCTGCTTTGGCTGGCCTGGGGCCTGCAGGCTGGGGGCAGCTCCTGCATTGAGCATCTGCCCCTGGTGATCAGTGTGCATCATAGAGACCAGTCATTCTGCTGGTCATTCCGCCATTCAGTTGATTTGCATATTAGGTTTTTATTATATAGGATGAGTAAAGCAAGTTTAAAATTCAGAGAATAATTTTCCATGAATATAAGTTAAAAATATAAAATAACTAGTAGCCCGTTTGCACGAAGATTCGTGCAATAGACCTTCATTCACCTGGCTGCCTGCACCAGTTTTCTGCCGGCACCAGGGACCCAGGCCTTGGCTGTGGCCACCGCCTTCTGCCTTTTTCAGGGTCGGGGCTTGGCCCCGGGCAGTGGCCTTGGGCTCCCTGGCACCCAACATCCTTGCTAAGGATCGCAGGAGCCGACCCCCAGTGGTTTCCTGCGATCCATGCAGGCTGCCCACTGGTGCCCAAGGCTGGGAAAGCCTCCGCCCCAGGCTTTCCTGGCCTTGGGCTCGCCGCACCCAGCGTCCCTGCTACCGATCACAGGAGCCGACCCCCAGTGGTTTCCTGCGATCGGTGCAGGCTCCAGGCTGGTGCCAAAGGCCCAGAAAGCCTCGGCCCCTGGGACCCCCGGGAGCAGCGGGAGGGGCCGGGCCACGCCCCCCCAGGTGGCCGATCGACCCCCGGAACCCCCGGGAGGGGCGGGAGGGGCAGGGCCACGCCCTCCCAGGTGGACGATCAACCCCGGGACCCCCGGGAGGGGCGGGAGGGGTGGGAGGGGCCCGGACATGCCCCCCTAGGTGGCCGATCGCCCCAGGCACCCCCCGGGAGCAGCGGCATGGGCCCGGCCACGCCCCCCTGGGTGCCTATCGCCCCAGGCACCCCGGGAGCGGCGGCATGGGCCCGGCCACTGGGCACCGCCATCTTGATCTTCTCAACGGCGGATATGCCACCCGGAGTCCCGTCCCCAGCCTCCTGCCGGCCCAATCGTGAGCATAGCGGAGATGCGGTCAATTTGCATGTTTCTCTATTATAAGGTAAGATAAGGCAAGTTTTGTCCTATTTAAACCATTTCATGCAAAGGTTTCACATGCTATATGAAAAAAAAATTAACAATAATGAAAGGACATAAAATATGCTTTCAGGTTACATATGCAACAATGAACATGCTGAATTTATTTAAAATCTTTTTATAGTAGTGGACAAAAAATATACTGATGGGTAACAGTTGAGGCCTGGTGCACAAAATTTGTGCATAGGGGGTGGTGAGGGGGGTCCCCTCAGCCCAGTCTTCACCCTCTCCAATCCAGAACATCCCTCTCACAATTTGGGACCACTGGCTCCTAACTGCTCACCTGCCTTCCTGCCTGATCACCTCTAACTGGCCTCCCTTCCAGCCTGATCACCCCTAACTGCCTTTGTCTGCCGGCCTGATCACCCCTAACTGCCCCCCCCCCCTGCTGGCCTGGTCATCCCTTACTGCCTCCCCTGCTGGCCTGGTTGCTCCACTCAGCCTGCTGTTCAGTCATTTGATTGTTCCTCACTAACCCCCCTGCTGGCCTGGTCACTCCATGCAGCCTACTGTTTGGTTGTTACTGTGAGGGTGTCCTGACCAATTTGCATATTACCCTTTTATTAGTATAGATTCTATTTAAAAAGTGCAAATAACATTTTAAAAATTACTTTAGATAAATTCTCCTTAAAAATTGGGGGATTCAAAATAAATTATCAGCACATATGCCCTAAAATTTATGAGCAAATTATTATCAATGTACAGGGAGGCAAGAAGCTGAACAATGAAGGAGACAAAGAGATCTGTAGCAGACTAATAAGTATGAAATAAGTGAAATACCCACTAACACATCTTAAATGTTGACTTTCTTCTATGAGCTAGCATGAAAAATAAAATAGCTATTAAAATTAGAAAATTGCCTCTAAACGGAAGAGATAAGCAAATGCCCCAATTTTCTAAAGCAGTGATGTATTATTTGTTAGGGCTGCACCAGTTATTATAGCCCACCCCCCTAACTTTGCATAGGTTCAAGAACATAGTTATCAGCCGAAACTGGTTTGGCTCAGTGGATAGAGCGTCAGTCTGCGGACTGAAGGGTCCCGGGTTCGATTCCGGTCAAGGGCATGTACATTGGTTGCGGGCACATCTCTGGTGGGGGGTGTGCAGGAGGCAGCTGGTCGATGTTTCTCTCTCATCGATGTTTCTAGCTCTCTGTCCCTCTCCTTTCCTCTCTGTAAAAAATCAATAAAATATATTTAAAAAAAAAGAACATAGTTATCAGACTCTTACTTTCAGAACTTGGAGCTTCATATCACCAGCATGGGGTGGAAGAAACTTCCCTCTACTTTCAGGGTTCTTTTGACTGATCTAATAAATGAATTGACATGAGACAAGTGAATAAGAAAAAAATAACTAAATTTAATTATATACATGCACATGAGAACTGCACATACATAAGAGAGTCAGATAGCCCAAGTACATGAGAGTTTAAAAAACAGAAAGGTAAAATGAGGTATATATGATATACTGAGCTGAAGATGAGTTAAGGAGCCTTGCGTCTTCAGAGGGAAGGAAGGTCATGGCAGGTCAGTAAGAGCAGATGTTCAGTAATTAGTAGTTTGCTGATTATTTTTTGGTATAATTTTTACTATGGGCAAGGATTCTATTTTAAATTATTTAAGGGAGAGGTAAAACTTTCTGAGAGCCTGTGGGATATTGATTGCCTACAGCTCAAAATAATGGACATAACAAAGTGGCACATTTTGGGGAAACCTGTTCTGAACTCCTACACTAGGAAACCCAAATATGCAGCAAATTTGAGCAATGCTGGAACACAAACAATTCTATCAGGGATATGTTTCTCCATCTCAGTGCTGCTTATGCCTGGACATCATCCACTGAGTACAGTTAGTCTCCATCTCCTGAAAAAGACAATCACCTTCACTCTCAAATTAGTGACCCCAATAGACAAAGACACATTTTGTCACTTCAGTAACCTCAAAAGAAAGAGATAATAGTTTCATTTTTAAAAGTTCTAGAACTGACCCAAAATTTGTGGTTTAACCATCCTATAGCCAATTAATCTGGTCAGAGTCACAAGAGCATCCTTAGAAAAATTCCACCCAAAACACCTGGTATCGATTCTATCACATAAAAATATGAGTCTGTTACCAAAAAAATAATGAAAGAGATGCCAGATCAATGCAAGCAGAAATAAAATAATCTACCCAGAAAAAGAAGGATTCTGGACACTAAAACACATGAATTTGTTAATTAACTTATGCAAGATTTTTATAGAGTATCTCACAAGTGTTTTGTGGAGATTAAAAAATAGTCAGAAATTGCCTGGCTGGTGGTGTTCAGTGGTTGAGTGTTGACCCATGAACTAAGAGGTCCTGGTTGCTCAATCTCCAGTAGGAAGCATGAAGGAGGCAGAAGATAGATGATTCTCTCTCATCATTAATGTTTCTATCTCTCTCTCCCTCTGCCTTCTCTGAAATAAATAAAAACATATTTTAAAAATTCAGAAATAATTAAGAGAAATAACTGGATGTTTTTTGAAATGAAAATGAGTCATCCTAATTAACATTTTAATAGTATTTCCAGATAGTAAATGAAGAAGACTTTATAGATATATTACACTTAAATTTTTCATAATAAACTAGTGGATAAAACAATAAAAGTTGGATTAAGTAACCATTTTCTAATGTTAACTACATAAACAACCTTCCAAGAAAAATGTTGACTTAAGGGTCAATACTAACATGAAAAAAAAAAAGAATGTAAGGTCCTGTTCTTGATTCTAGTTTAGTTTTTTTCAACTCTGGGTGGAAACATAAAAAATGTTTCTGTAAGGCTATACAAAACTTGGGGTAAATTATATATTGGAGTCATATCTGAGATCCAAAATATATCTTAACATAATAGTATAATAAAATAAACCTGATGAAAAAAAATTCATAAACCTTAATATTTTTTTAGATAGACCTTGGATCAAGCTATCAATAAACAATGGGAATTAACAGAAGGCTTTGTCAAAAACTGAAGGACATTAGCTTGACACAAACCCAACACACATTAACTTTGTTTTATTTCTGCTAAAATGAATAAAAATATATAGGAAATATTAAGAAAATGTCATCTTCTAAGAATCATAGGTGTTATTTTGGTCTGGGTATTGTCATAATCTAAGATACGTGTTGGTGAATTTGAATATGTCCAAAGCAGCACTAATGCAAGAAAAGATCTGGCAATATCTAGATTAGAAGGGAGAATATATAGAAAAAATAAAATAAAAACTATCTTAAATAGTTTTTAAGACTAATAGTTTAAGACTTTCACACAATTTTGTTTTCAAATTTATTATGTGCACTTCCAAAAGTTATATTTAGAACTTTTATTTGGGATTTAGAAGTCTGGAATCCATAATAAAGAACAGTTTTTCTCCCAAGTGGTGTTATTTTGGTTTTGGTTTTTAAATTATATTTTTAATATGGTTTTAATTACTGAATTTCCTACAATTATATGATTCAATATAAGATTCACTATGACTCAATAATTACATCTTTTCGTTTCTTTATAAGTGAAATCTATGCAAAAAGTATATAGTTAGAATAGATAAATTGTTGCCTCAATTCAAAATATTAATGTTTTGAAATTCTATAAAATTATTCATGACTCAGGAAGCAGGATATTAGGAGTATGTGGATGGAAGATTACTTTCTAAGGTGCCATTGATAAGTGGCTTATCTAGATGCCAGTAAAAACTTGTGAGTATTCCATAGAAAAATATAGAACTAAAGGCTGAGAAACCCAAGATCTTCTAAAGTTTATGAAAAAAGAAAGAAACCACTTTTTCTAGAATTTGAATTAGGGAATACCACTATGTGAAAAATATTTAAAAACAAGTTATGAAGGACAATGTTAATAGAGATTAGTAGCCTGAATCAAGTTTAATAGAAACTGGGTAGTGTTTTTCCTCATTATAGAATATTCAATATATCAAGAGTTTATAATATATAGGGGACTTAAAAAGAATTGCAAAAAGAAGTACTCTATCCATCTTAATACATACTTTTCTATTTATTTACTTTTTTATAAATCTTTATTGTTCAGATGATTATTACGGGTGTTCCTCTTCCCCCCCTCCCCCCCGCATAGCTCCCCTCCACCTGATTCCCCACCCCCACCCAATACCCTTACTCCCCCGCCACTGTCTTCATCCATAGGTGTAAGATTTTTGTCCAATCTCTTCCTGCACCCCTCAGACCCCCTTCCCCCTGAGAATTGTTTGTCGCCTCCCTTTCTATGTCCCTGATTCTATTATATTCACCAGTCCATTCTGTTCTTCAGATTTTTTTATTCACTTGATTTTTAGATTCACTTGTTGGTAGGTATGTATTTGATGTCTTTTTGTTGTTAATAATTTTTACCTTTACCTTTTTTTTCTTCTTCCTCTTCTTAAAGAATACCCTTCAGCATTTCATGTAATCCTGGTTAGGTGTGATGAACTCCTTTAGCTTTTTCTTGTCTGTGAAGCTCTTCGTCTGACCTTCAATTCTGAATGATAGCTTTGCTGGGTAGAGTAATCTTGGTTGTAGGTTCTTGCTGTTCATCACTTTGAATATTTCTTGCCATTCCCGTCTGGCCTGCATAGTTTCTGTTGAGAAATCAGCTGACAGTCGTATGGGTACTCCCTTGTAGGTAACTAACTGTTTTTCTCTTGCTGCTTTCAAGATTCTCGCTTTGTCTTTTGCCCTTGGCATTTTAATTATGATATGTCTTGGTGTGGTCCTCTTTGGATTCCTCTTGTTTGCGGTTCTGTGCGCTTCCTGGACTTGTAAGTCTATTTCTTTCATCAGGTGGGGGAAGTTTTCTGTCATTATTTCTTCAAATAGGTTTTCAGTATCTTGCTCTCTCTCTTCTTCTGGCACCCCAAAAATTCGGATGTTGGTACGCTTAAAGCCATCCCAGAGGCTCCTTACACTATCTTCACACTTTTGGATTCTTCTTTCTTTCCGCCTCTCTGGTTGGGTGTTTTTTTCTTCCTCATATTCCAGATCTTTGGTTTGACTCTTCGGGTACGGTGGTCTACAGTTGAGTTTCTGTATATTCTTTATTTCAGACAGTGTATGCATAATTTCTGACTAGTCCTTTTCCATTTTTTTGGTATTCTCATTAAGGTCCTTGAAGGTCTCTTCAAGTTTATCAGCGGTTTTTAGAAGATTCTTGAGTAACCTTATAAATGTGGTTCTGAACACTGTGTCATCCATTAGTTTACTTTCCTCCATCTCTTCTATTCATGACCTGCTTCGGTGTCTCCACATTTTGGCTGCTTCCCTGTGTTGATGGAGTGGCTTTGTGTGGTCAGTGACCTATAGGGGCCGGTAGCTCAGCTTCCCCAATCTCCCTAGGTGGTCGCTCTTGGTACCCCCCTTTGTGGGCTGAGTGCAAAGTCTTGGTGTTGTTAAGCCTTGATTGCTGTTGGTACACTGGGAGGATTTGACCTCCAGTCCAATTGGCTGTGAGGGTCAGCTGTGTCTATGCCGGATGACAGCCTTATTCAACTAGACTTAAAAAATTGTAAAAGCCTCTGTGCTCAGCTTGGATGGGGTGGAGTTTCAGGGTGGAGCCTACAGCCTTGGCTTCCCATCAGCCCCACCCTATGAGGTTCCTGGGTCTCAGTGTCCCTCAGTGTCCCTCTGTACTCCCTGCAAGAACCTCTGAGAGAAAGGCGCCCTGGAGTTTCGCCCACTGCCAAACAGTCTAGTCTCTCCCCCAATTAATCTGGATTCCCAGATTCTCACCAAAAACTGGGTTTCAGTGCAGTTGGAACTGGGGCTCAGCACAGTCCGGAGCTTTTGTCTCCTTTCCGCTAGGGCAATTCAGTGGCACAGTCAACAGACCATCCTCTGTGCGCATTCCCGTGCGCACCTCCGGGGCTCTGCCTTTCGCCGCTCCCCTGAGTTTCCGCCTTATAGCCCAGATTCCCCCAGTATGAGCCTGGCTTCCCAGGTTCTCGCCCGGAACTGGGGTTCAGTGCAGTCGGAGCTGGGGTTCAGCACAATCTGGAGCTTTTATCTCCTTTCCGCTAGAGAACGCCGGCCAGGCACTCAGCCGCTCCATCCTCTCCAGCTCCGTCCTCCCCGCACGTGCGCGTGCCCGTGTCTCCGTACCTCAGGCTTTTACGGCTCCTCTGATTTTCCTTGTGGTTTTCTCTTTCCTTCTAGTTGTGGGCGTTTCAGTCAGCCAGCTTTCCTGTGGTTCTGGATGATGTCCGTTTTGACTTTTAGTTGTATTTTTGAAATTGTTGTACGAGGCTGCAGGTTAGGTGTTTACCTATTCCGCCATCTTGGTTTCTCCTCCTTAATACATACTTTTAAACCACTGCATATTCCTTTCCAATTATACCTTCTATTTTCTAGCAGAGGTAATCAGTATTCTTAACTATGTATGAATTGTCCCCTTGGTTTTATGCAAGTGTTACCATTTTTTTTCTATCTTATCTATCATCTATTATCTATCTATCTATCTATCTATCTATCTATCTATCTATCATCTACCTATCTATCATCTATCATCTATCATCTATCATCATCTATCATGTGTGTGTGTTGTGTGTCTTGACATCTATACAAATTGACTTTTGTATATATTCTTCTGCAATATACATTTGTAGAAAAGATTCATCCATGTAGTTGCATAGCTATAGTTCTTACATAGTCCCTATGGTACTATATTACATTGCATTTTATATATCCATTAGAGGCCCAGTGCACAGAATCATGCACTGGTGGGGTCCCTCAGCCTGGCCTGTACCCTCTCGCAATCTGGGACCCCTTCAGGGGATGTTGAAGAGCCGGTTTTGGCCCAATCCCCACAGGCCAGGATGAGGGACCCCACTGGTGCACAAATCCATGCAACGGGCTTCTAGTGTGCATATAAGATCTTTGGTTAATCTCTTCCCACCCTCCCACCTGCCCCCTTCCCTCTGAGATTGATCAGTCTGTTCCAGGTTTTCATGCCTGTGGTTTCCACTCCTGCATTTAGCGTCTGCCCCTTGGTGCTCAGTGCACATCATAGCTACCGGTCAGCAGTCACCCGGTCGCTTAGGCTTTTATATAAATAGACTAGAGGCCCGGTGCACAAAATTCATGCATGGGGGGGTGTGTCCCTCAGCTCAGCCTGCACCTTCTCCAATCTGGGACCCCTCGAGGGATGTCCGACCGCCCGTTTAGGCCCGATCCTGGTGGGATCGGGCCTAAACGGGCGGTCGGACATCGCTCTCACAATCCAGGACTGCTGGCTCCCAACTGTTCACCTGCCTGCCTTCCTTTTTGCCCCTAACTGCTTCTGCCTGCCAGCCTGATCACCTCTAACCACTCCCATGCCAGCCTGATTGATGTCTAACTGCTCCCCTGCCAGCCTGTTTGCCCCCAAATTCCCTCCTCTGCCAACCTGGTCACCCCTAACTGCCCTCCCCTGCTGGCCTGATATCCTCAACTGCCCTCCCATGCCAGCCTGGTCACCCCCAACTGCTCTGCCCTGCTGGCCTGATAGCCCCCAACTGCCCTCCCCTGCTGGCCTGGGAACCCCCAATTTCCCTCCTCTGCAAGGCTGGTCCCTCTCAACTGCCCTCCCTTGCAGGCCTGGTGCCTCCCAATTGCCCTCCCCTGCTTGCCTGATCACCCACAACTGCCCTCCCCTGCTGGCCATCTTGTGTCCACATGGGGGCAGGATCTTTGACCACATGGGGGCAGCCATCTTGTGTGTTAGAGTGGTGGTCAATCTGCATATTACTCTTTCATTAGATAGGATACAGGCCTGGTGCATGGGTGGGCCCAGCTGATTTGCCCTGAAGGGTGTCCTGGATCAGGGTGGGGGTTCCCTTGGGGCGTGGGGAAGCCTGGGCGAGGGGCCTGTGGTGGTTTGCAGGCCAGCCACACCCCATAGCAAACCAAGTGGAGGCCCTGGTATCTGGAATTTATTTATCTTCTACAATTGAAACTTTGTAGCCTGGAGCAGAGCCAAGCCTCCTGCTCACTCCGTGGCGGCAGCCATTTCTGTTGGAATTTATATATCTTCTATTATTGAAACTTTGTAGCCTTAAGCAGAGGCCTTGGCCGGCCAGGGCTGCAGAAGTTTGGCTTCCTCCATCGCCCAGGGTAACCCTAGCTTCCTGCTCTTCCAGCTCTGTGGCTGCCGCCATTTCTGTTGGAATTTATTTACCTTCTATAATTGAAACTTTGTACCCTTGAGTGGAGGCCTGGGCCTGCCAGGGTGTGTAGAAAGCATGGCTTCTTCCATTGCCAGGGAAACCCAAGCCTCCCTCCTGCTCTCTGTGGCCACAGCCATCTTGGTTGGGGTTAATTTGCATTCTCACTCTGATTTGCTGGTGGGCGTGGCTGGTGGGCGTAGCTGGTGGATGTAGCGGAGTGATGGTTAATTTTCATATTACTCTTTTATTAGATAGGACTAGTGGCCCAGTGCATGAAATTCGTGCACGGGGGGGCGGGGGGAGTGTCCCTCAGCTCGGCCTGTACCCTCTCCAATCTGGGACCTCCCTCTTGCAATCTGGCATTACTGACTCCTAACCACTTGCCTGCCAGCTTGCTTGCCCCCAACAGTCCCCCACTGCTGGCCTGCTCTTCCCCAATTGGCGCCCCCTGCCAGCCTGTTTACCCCCAACTAGGCCCCTGCCAGCCTGATCACCTCCAACTTCCCTCCCCCCTGGCCTCTAACCACCTCTGCCTTGGCCCCTCCACCATGGCTTTGTCCAGAAGGATGTCTGGAAGGTCTCCCAGAAGGTCTCCCAGTCTAATTAGCATATTACCCTTGTATTAGTATAGATACTTCTGCAGATGAAAATATGTTTATTTCCTCTCTAGCCAGTTTTGCTCAGTTGATAGAGAGTTGGCCTGCACACTGAATGGTCCCAGGTTTGAATCCTGTCAGGGGTATATGTCTGGGTTGCAGGCTTGATCCCCAGTAGGGGGCGTGCAGGAGGCAGCCGATCAATGATCCTTTCTCATCATTGATGTTTCTATCTCTCACTCTCCCTTCCTCTCTGAAATCAATAAAAATATTTTTAAAAAATGTGTTAATTCCCAATTTTGTGTATGATGCTAGTTGCACAAATACAACTGCAACAATATATTTTGATTCATTGGAGTTCTTAATTTCAATAGGGTTGAAGTTATCATATACTTTGTTATGGTTTGTAAATATTGTCTTGTTTAGGAAACACTACACTGAAGACATTAAAATATTCTACAATTTCTTCTCTTAAGATTTCAATTTTTTAAATTTTTTATCAATTATATAATTGATTTTTATACAAGAGTGACAGTTAAGGATCAATTTTCCTTCCATAAATATAATCAGTTGTTCCCAACAACTTTATTCAACAGTTTATTATTCTCCAGTAATCTTTAAAGCCACATCTATTATATATAAAATTTCCCATCTGCATGAGTTTTTAAAAAATCCCTACTGTTTCATTGCTTAATACTTTAATCTCTATGACACTCTCCTGCTGCCTTTAAATAACTTTAAAATAAGTCATAATATTATAATTCATATTAATCCATTGTATTCTTCTTATTTGGAATTTCCCAATAACATGACTATATGCATACACTCATGCACTTACACAAACAGAGAACTTGGTCTGGCTGGGCATTGAGTACATAAATAATGTTATGAAGAATTGACATATTTATGGTGCTAATATTTTTTCCATGTGTGCAGTATATCTCTGTTTTAATGTGTCATTAGTAATGTCTTTCTATGGAGTTTATAACTTTCTCCATAATTTAAAATAAATTTTATTGGATCTATTCATGGTTTTTTATATTGATTTTATTGCTTTAATAACTATCATCTTTTCCTGAATTAAAATTGTTTTTCTATTAATGCATATAAATGCAATTGTCTTTAAGTTTTGGCATCTCAATAATACTGACATATTCTCAAATAACTCTAGTAATTTATAAAAATTATTCTTGATTTTTAATGTGGACAAGTTTTTCTTTTAATCTTGATAGTTTTTGTTTTTATTATTTGTCTTATTGTGCTGACTTAAGAGCTCCAGTACAAAGTTAGAAAGAAGAGGTAATAATTCTATTTCCTTCATATACATGTTGAAGTAAATTTTCAGTTTTTTGAGATTCATTTATATTCACAGTATCACATTTGAATATTTGATCTTACTGAATGCTTTTGGTTTTATCTATTACTATAACCATATTTTTTCACTTTTAGTTTGTTAATGTAACGCATAATCTATGGAGATTATCTAATCTCAAATTACACTAGCATTCCTGGTGTAAACCTAACTTCTTCATTCTATATAGCTATTTTTATACAATGACAGATGTTATATGCTAATAATGTTCATAAGTGAGATTGACCTGTAAATTTTTCATTCTCATGAACATTTGAATTTTTAAAGTGAACTGGGACTGGTGAATTTTGTTTTTGTTTATTTGGTTTTTGTTTTTATTTAGGAAGATATTTATAATAGTAAATTTAATTCCTTCAATGGTTTCAAACTATTGAAATTTAAAATTGATTTCTAATAAGTTTGGTGATTTACATTTTCCAAGAATTCTTTCAATTCATCTACATTTTAAAATTTGTTGGCTAGCATGACCCATAATTTTTTTTCTTATTATTATCTGACTAGAGGCCCAGTGCACGAAATCCGTGCATGGGGGGGTGTCCCTCGGCCCAGCCTGCACCCTCTCCAATCCGGGACCCCTCAGGGGATGTCTGACTGCCAGTTTAGGCCCCATCCCACAGGTCTCGCAATCCGGGACCACTGGCTGCTAGCCGCTTGCCTGACTACCGGCTTAATAGCCTAACTACTACCCTGCCGACCTGATGGCCCCCAACTGCCCTCCCCTGCTGACCTGATGGCCTCCAACTGCACTCCCCTGCCAGCCTGGTCGTCCCTAACCACCTCTGCCTCAGCCCCCACCACCATAGCTTTGTCTGGAAGGAAGTCTGAAGATTTCCAGTCTCCTAGTCTAATTAGCATATTACCCTTTTATTAGTATAGATATATTTTGCATCTATGTAGTTATGTATATATTTTCCAAAATATTCTGTCTTTTTCATGTTTATGTCATTAATCTCACATGTTATTTCTCTTTTAGTTTTTTCAAAGTATTATACAGGACTGTTTTGCTCGGTGAACTGTAAAACAAAGTACTCATTTCAGATTCAAATACAGCTAACATTTGTTTTGTGCTCTAAGAAAAGCACACATAAAAATGTTTATTTTTTTTTTGGAGGATAAAGTTATATACACTATTCACTTTATAATTATCTTGATTATTTACAGTTATCATGATGTAAGGATCATGACAGCAGAGTTATTATTAGTAATTCTGACCACTGTATCTCTAATTTTTAGATTAGTGTCCACAACCATGCCTACCCAGTGCTCAGTAAATGTTTTAAAGAAGACAGTGATTTCCTAAAGACTCTATACTCTGAACTCAGGTGACCCTTCTTTAAAGAGGAAGGGGTATATTTCAAGTAAAAATAACTTGATTCTGGAAAATAGCAATTCAGCAATGTATCAGCAGAAAATCTTCTTGTGTGTTTTAATGGAAATATTATCAAATAAGATTGCACATATTTAATAAACACATCATTTATTGATTCAGAAGCTCTACTCTAGTGTAAAGAAATCAGTCACTAGCAAACATGGATTTCCCAAGCATGTTCACCTAAACCAGTGTGTCTAACCCTGTCTGCATATTAGAATTACCAGGGGAGCTTTAAATACCCAAGGCCAATTGACTAGAAATCTCCCTCTGTTGGGCCTGAGCCCAGAAAATTCAAATATGCAGTAGGGTTGAAAACCATGGGCATAAGTTATATATTTCTGAAACTCTATGGCTTAAATTCATTGATAACACTGACCTGCATGGGTCTTTTATTAAAAGAACAGAATATTGAGGTAAAAACAACAACAACAAAACCATTGCAGTTAAGAGCAGAGTGTTCTTCCTGAACTAATTCAACCATTATAAGACACTCCAAAAGCCATTTCCTAATCTGTATTTTTACACTGCTGAAAATGCTTAAATAGTATCCTGTGCCTTGTCAAACATTTCCCCATGCTGTGCCATTAACTGGTTTATGCTTAGAAGTATATTTATCTTTCTTTAAACATTTTCCAGACATTAATGAATGCTAATCTATTTTTAATAAAACTAGTCAGTTAAGGCATGTAGTCAGTAAAACACACACACACACACACACACACACACACACACACACACACAGAGCAAATTGTCTAATATAGTAAAGCCAACATTAAAAGTCTTTCTAACAAGATATCCTCAGATTTTAGTGAATGATGTAGCAGAAGTAATGGTTGGGTCTATTTGAAACAAAACAAAACTGACTTTAATCCATGAAAAAATTGAGTTTTTGTGCAAGAACATTTGAAATGTTAATTTGGTTGCTTCTGTCTTAGTTTAACCTGCCTTTATATAGCCATTTATTTTGCTTTTATCAATTGAATCAGGTAATTTCATATCATTTTTTTAGTAATTATAAGACATAATGTAGTCATTACCCTGATTAATTTTATAAACTAAAGGAAACTTGGTTGTATTTTTCTTGACAATTTGTGCTATAATGTAATTTTCTCTTTATATTAGACAAAAAATTATTGTAGTTTCTGGTGGGCTATTGTCTTTCCTTCCTATTTACTTTTGGAGGACACCTTCTGATTTCATTCCAAGGATTTGAATAAGATATATCTCATTACCATATCCAAGTCTGTCCATACAGTATATCCCATTTAATTTTACATACTGAAGAGACACACTGAAGGGTCCATGACCCAAGCCATAGCAATGAGATTAATCTCTTTAAAGTTAGGTTATAAAGACAAAAGATGGACATTTTTGCTGCAAATGAAGAACACTTGATTGACGATGAAACCAACCCAGAAGAAAACAGAGCTGCAAACTAAAGCTTGAAAGATTCCCAGTGATATTATTTGAGTCTAGAAACAAATGTTTTCCACATGCTTTTTAGTATGTTGGCAATATATACCCTTATCAAGTTAATATTTAGTTGGTTCCTATCATTTGCTAGAGAGTGTTGATTGCTAAAGTACTGTCAATTTTTAAGTGCCATCACTTGTAATGCCAACTAGGAAAGAAACAAACAAAATTTGTCAATTAAACATTGAGTGCACAATGAATCTCACTTTTCAAATTTGTTAAAGTTGAAAAAAATAGTCAAATAGCAAAAATGATATATGGTACACAGACATTGAAGAATTGGGGTTTTGCTAATGAAATATTCTAAAATATGAAATTATATACCTCAGGTTATAAGGGTCAAACTTTATCATGTGGCAAATTGTTGGGTAATGAGACTCAGGCCATGCGTTTATTTAAGCAGGAATATAGGAGACTCAATATAAAAATAAAGTTATATAAATCAGTTGGCAAATTATTATGTATGAACTTCAGTAAATGCCTACAAATAAGAGATATGGACACAGACAACAGGGGGGTGAGGGCATGAGTGGGGAGAATGGGGGGTAATAGGGGAATAAGGACATTTATGTAATAACTTAATCAAGAAATAAATTTAAAAAAATAGATAATCTGATCTGAGCAGAACATTGAAGAGAGAGAAAAAAACACCAGCCTGGTTTAGTGATTATTTTTATTCCCAGTGTTCAACATTACAAAATACCTGATTATAAGGGAGTCATCTACATTTTAGTGTTGAAAAATCTACATTGCACATCCTATGCTCCACTCTAAAGGAAGAAAGCTAGAAACAAAACAGGAGGTAATATCCTATAGGGAACTAAGGCATGGATATAGATACATTCCAAGCATCTTCTGCATTATACTTCTTCTGATTTATACAAACTGCCTACAAATAGTAAAAATTAAGTCCACACTTTTAAAAACGAAAAAAGAGCAGCACTTTACAAAATTTTCCAGTCTTTTATTTTTATTGTTTAAAGTGTTACCTATGTCTCCTTTTTCCCCCATCGATCCCTCCCCAGCCATTCCCATCCCTCTCCCCCAGGACAAGGCCCCATAGCCCCAGTGTCCGTGTCCATTGGTTATGCTAATATGCATGCATATAAATCCTTTGGTTGATCTTTAATGCCCCCCCCCCCCACACACACACACACCACCACCTTTCCCTGCCCTTCCCTCTGAGGTTTGACAGTCTGTTCTGTGTTTTTCTGTCTCTGGATGTATTTTGTCCATCAGTTTATGTTGTTCATTATATTCCACAAATTAGTGAGGTCATGTGATATTTATCTTTCTCTGACTGGCTTATTTAGTTTAGCATAATGCTCTCCAGCTCCATCCATGCTGTTTCGAATGGTAGGAGTTCCTTCTTTTTTTGCAGCAGTGTAGTATTCCATTGTGTAGATGTACCACAGGTTTTTTTTTTTGTTTGTTTGTTTTTAAATTATTTTTATTGATTTTAGAGAGGAAGGGAGATGGATAGAGAGAGATATATAGAGAGATAGAAACATCAATGATGAGAAAGAATCATTGATCGGCTGCCTCCTGCACGCCCCCTACTGGGGATTGAGCCCGCAACCCAGGCATGTGCCCTTGACTGGAATCGAACCTGGGACCCTCCAGTCCACAGGCCGACGCTCTATCCCCTGAGCCAAAACCAGCTAGAGCGATGTACCACAGTTTTTTAATCCACTCATCTGCTGATGGGCATTTAGGCCTTAATAGACACTTTTCAAAAGAGGGCATACAGAAGGCCAAGAGACATATGAAAACATGCTCAAAGTAACTAATCATCCAAGAGATGCAAATAAAAACAGTGAAGTACCATCCCACACCTGTCTGAATGGCTGTCATCAACAAATCAACAAACAAGTGCTGGAGAGGATGTGAATAAAAAGAATCCCTCTTGCACTGCTGGTGGAAATGCAGACTGGTGCAGCCACTGTGGAAAACAGTATGGTGTTTCCTCAAAAAATTAAAAATGGAACTCCCATTTGACCCAGTAATCCCACTTCTAGGAATATATCCCAAGAAACCAGAAACACCAATCAGAGAGGATACAAGCACCCCTATGTTCATAGCAGCACAATTTACAATAGCTAAGATTTGGAAAAATTTCAGTCTCTTATTCTCTGTGAACTTACACTTCCATTCTACATCCCCCGAATAATTTTATTATTCAATAAATTTTATTTCATTTTATCTTTATTGATGAAAGTATTACATATGTCCCTTTTTCCCCCATTGACCTCTTCCAGCCCACCCCCATCCATTCTCCAGGCCTTCACCACCCTATAGTTTGTGTCCATGGGTTATGCATATATGCATACAAGGTCTTTGGTTGATCTCTTTCCACCCACCCACACCGCCTTACCTCTGAGATTCCACAGTCTAAAACAGGGATACCTTAATCTTGTTGTTTTAGAGGTGAAGATCCAGAGAGAAGCCATTATGCTAAAAAGCAAGAGATGCAAGGAAAACATTTTCAAGGGCTATTGTCAAAAGACAAACACCTGGGCTGGGATACAGATTACAAGTTCTAGATCAGAGATATTCAACCAGTGTCCTGCAATAATTTTTAAAACATGCAATACCTATTTAGTCAGAGGCACTGACCTCTTTTCCCATTGTCTAATAAAATAATGACAACAGACAACACAACAATAGCCATCCAGTGTGAATGCTTCAAAATTATATCTTTTTTTTTTTTGTCAGATTGGCAAAAGATATATTGGTGTGCCACTAAATTTGTAATTAGTTTATGTGTATCATGAGATGAAAGAGGTTGAAAATTGCAACTCTAGATCCGTGTCTTTGGAGTGGATTGAATGCAAATTGATAAGAAGCCAACAAAGGTTGAAATGGAATTAGTATCATTGCCTGATAAATGTCTAAGTTTGGTAAACAAAATCCTATGATTACTTATCTTCTAACTAGAGACCCAGTGCATGAAAATTCATGCACTAGAGAGGGGGTCCCTCAGCCCAGCCTGCCCCTTCTCACAGTCCAGGAGCTCTCAGGGGCAGGAGGTGACCTGGTGATCAGGGGAAGGTGACACCCCCATCACACCTCTGCTGCTGCCACTGCTGGGAGAACAAGCCACAAGACAGTGGCACCAAGTCACCAAGTTTCAGCCGGCCCTGGTTACCTGAGCCTCAGGTGGCCCTGGGTGGCTGGGCAGCTGCCATCTGAGGCTTGCCCTGCACCTCGGGCCTGCGCTGAGTGGCTGGGGGGCTGAGGGGACTGGGGGACTCCGGAGGCAGGCACACAGCAAGGCCGGGCCTGCCTGGAGGCGGGCCCAGCCTTGCTGTGTGCCTGCTGCCCCTACGGGGCTGAGGGACTTGGTGCCACTGTCTTGTGGTTGTGGGCACCACCATCTTTGAGGGCATGGCAGCCAATTAGCATATTCCTTCTTTATTGGTTGTGGGCGCTGCCATCTTTGAGAGTGGGGCAGTCAATTAGCATATTCCCTCCTTATTGGCTGTGGTGCCACCATCTTTGCAACAGTGTGAGGGTCAATTAGCATATTTACTCTTTATTAGATAGGATGCCATCCCCTGGCACTGTGATCTAAATCTGTACCAATGGGAAGAAAATGCTAAGCCGTGGCATTCACCAGAAGTTGGTTTTCCAAATATCTTTCTCAAATGTGACATTGTAGAAAAGTGGAAACCTGAAAGCTTTCAAAAGAACAGAAACAGGGACAGGAAGACTGGTTGACCTGGGAACTCTACACAGTAAAGCATGGAGTCTTGGCCATGTGTACAAAGGACGTTGTACTTGGTATGGAAACATACTGTACATTCTCCATCTGCCCCGTCCAAATGAAATTTTTTATTAAACATATTGTACTTGCTTACTTCAACAATACATTACATATGATGATAGTGGGTTCCAGATCATAAGAAGTCAATTCTTATCATAGGTAAATGAAAGCCTTTTTAATTAACCAGGTGCCTTAGACTAAACACTGTACAAAATACATGCATCAGATATTAGGTAACCCCATACCAGGGAGAATTTGAAATGTGCCATGGTATGGTTTGTACCTTGTTAAGAAAAGATACTTTAAAACTGTCTACTTTGAGGAGAAAAATGGGAATGTTAAGGCAATAAGAGATAAATGACTATCTTCTATTTGCTTTGTCTGATCTGAATCTCTTCATGCACAGCCTCCAATCAGTTCATGTTTTTCCAGTGATGTATGAAATCTAGGGCTTGGCATGTGAACCAAAGCCTAATTGGAAAACTCCAAACACTGGCCATAATGTTTATTCAGAAAGCAAACTATGACTTCATCTAAGCCAATGCAAGTTATCCCTGAGATTTGTTGAAGATATTTGTGAGAGATGCTCTCTGGCCTCTGAAATTTCTAGCTGTGCAAATAATTTAGTTTAAATATTGTTTAAACTGGGAATGAAGCCAAAGAGGAAAGCAGAGTCTAATGAAGAGAAAAGGATGTCAGAGCCATAACAAAACTATTAGAGTCTCTGCATTCTGGTGTTCCTTCAAATAACTTCCTTCTTGGACTTTTCAGTTATACGAGCCAATAAACTATATTTGTTTTGCTTATACTGGTTTGATTTGAGATTTTTCATTTGTCACCAAATTAAGAAGGAACATAAAGTAGTAGTCACAAATGCAAAAGCTATGGGGACCAGGAACTTCACATAAATAAAAGAGGTGAGGAACTGAGAAGGTGATAAAACCATAGGAAGTAGCAGGGGCATTGAACATCAATACTTTGTTATCCTGGTTGTGGGAATGCAGATAATTTGACTTTTTTTCTGATCTTTAATAAAACATCTGAATTAAAAAGTATAAAATCAAATTGTTGACAATGCAATTATTTATTATTTTTAAAAATGCATCATGCTGGCTAATTCTTATAAGCCTATGATTTTAGATACAAGTATTTAAAATGTGCAAATAATAATTTATATTCGTCCATATAAGAAAAAATGATAAACATCTAAAGATTATTTTTTGCCTCAAGTTACTTGTCTCCAATCATCCACTTTGATGTTTTTGTATTTCTAGTAAAAAAAAAAAACTGATGCTCTATAAATATTTCTATACCACAGACCGCTTGTCTTTTAAATCAGAGAATGCAAACCCTGCATGTCTCTAAAGGCTAAGAATTTTATGATAGAGCTAGTAGAAATTAGTGATTATCATGGTAAAATGTATCCTTGTCCAAAATTCAAGGATTATTCTTGCCCCAGAGCATCTTACATGTCAATTAGAAACAACACAAAACAAAATACAAGGCTGAAAAATGTGTGTGAATGTTTCTTTCTGAACTATTAATTTGATACATTTGTGATATATTTTTTTAAAAAAGCATGTAAGAATATTTCCCTTATCTATGTAAAATGCATCCTAAAATTTCAGGACATTTTTAGTAACCAATCATATCTACACAAAACAAGGTAAGATCTTTTATGTATGTAAATACTTACATGGATCCCCTGGGGTCAACAGGCTTTCTGAGGATACTGCTAAGGGAAGGCGGGAAAGGTTACCACACCCTACCTAATAATAGACAAATATGCAAATTGACCGCACCTTCGTTATGCCCAAGCCACGCCCACCAGCCAAGCCACGCCCACCAACCAATCAGGACAAGTATGCAAATTACCCCAACAAAGATGGCGGCTAATTTGCATATCAAGACAGCATTGAAAGAAGCCAAGAGCTGCAGAAGGGAGCAAAGCTGCGGAAAAGCAAGCAAGCCGGGGGGAGGAGAAGGGAGGAGCGGAGACTGTATTGGAGATTGACCCTGACATTTGTAAGTAAGTTAAATGAAGTAATAGGGTGGGGCCATCCTACATAATAAAATGGTAATATGTAAATTACCATTACTCCACTACGCCCACGATTGGGCCAGCAGGAGGCGCAGGGGGCGGGACTCAGGGTGGCCGGGGTAGCTGATTGGGGCAGCAGGACGCTGAGCTCGCGGCGCCACTGGCCGCGAGCTCAGCGTCTGTGCCATGGCTGCGCCAGAGGCTTTCGGAAGGCCTGGTGCACCAGCGGACAGCCGGCCAGCTCCCCCGCGATCAAAAGCCAAAGCGGGGGAGCTGGCCGGCTGTCTGCTCCGGCACAAGGCCTTTCGAAAGCCTCCGCCGCGCCGGAGGCTTTCGGAAGGCCTGGTGCACCGGCGGACAGCCAGCCCGCTGGTGCACCAGGTGCATGATTAAATCATGCACTGGGCCTCTAGTAATACAATAGGAATGGTGTCCTCATAGGAAGAGGAAGAGACACCAGGACTTCACACTTTCAGGGAAAAGACCATGGTGAGGACACAGGGAGGAAGCAGCCAATGCAAGGCCAGAGGGCAGACCTTGGGAAAAGTCAAATCTGCAGACACCTTGATCTTGGATTACCAGCTTCCAGGAGCTGTGAGAAATAAGTATGTGTTGCTTCAGCCACCCAGTCTGTGGTATTTTGTTATAGCAGCCTTAGCAGA
This sequence comes from Cnephaeus nilssonii, assembly GCF_951640355.1. Lineage (NCBI taxonomy): Eukaryota > Metazoa > Chordata > Mammalia > Chiroptera > Vespertilionidae > Cnephaeus > Cnephaeus nilssonii. Next base: position 45,947,580 of record NC_137078.1, on the reverse strand, counting down.
CTAATACAGGAGAGACTGACATGATAAATAGTCTCCAGATCAGGATGGACTACAAAGCAGAGGGCTTTGGGTTTGCTAATTCTTGCTGGAAGTATAGAGATGCACAGAGATGTGCTCATCAGTCAGTGCAGCACTCTGGTTCGCAGGCAGACAGGCACACATTCGATGGGCTCCTCCGAAAAGTCTGAGCAGGAGCTGCCGTGAAGCTCTTCCTATTAGAGTCCTGCATTTGATATTTTGGTCACTTCAGTGAGGTGCAGTTTTGCAAATCAAAAGATTGCCAGGAGTCTACTGACCAGAGCCATCTGTGGCGGGGCACGGGGAGGTCCCTCTTCCTCATCTTTCTGGGCAGCTCCCCAACCCTCTTCTCCACACTCCGGAGGTCATGCCTCTCAGGTGATCATTTGTGTGTATTTCACATTCGTTGCCCCTACAATAATTCTGCCCCCACAGCATACCTTGCATTTTAGATAACTCTATTTTCTGCTCCTGGAATTACAATAGCCCTGAATTAATGTACAATGATCTATATTTATAAGCATTATTTACCCAGATCTCAGAGCTCATGAACTGTAGATGAAGTCATTACAAAGTAATTGTAGATAGAAAAATACAAGCTCCAATTTACTGAGGAATTTCTCCCAAACTTGAATCTATCTATCACACGTGGTAAGGAGTTTTAGTTTGGTTTTTATTTGTATTTATTTATTTATTTATTTATTTATTTATTTATTTATTTATATTTTTTTGCCAATAGCTGCGTTTGAATTGAATACCTTCAGTACAGGTATTCACTATGTAAGAGCAATGTCTGATGTTGCATTACCTTTTCCTCTGTTGATCAGTGTCTTGAGACATGTATCATTCTGGATCCTCCAGATTTCAAAACACTATGATCAGACCTCTCATATCATAAACCTGCTCACCTCTGCAAGAATGTATTACTCACAATAGGTGAGCCATGAGAAAGCATTTAATTCATGCTTAAATAATCTTTATAAAGCATTAAACAGGGTTGCAACTTTACATGCTGAGATGACACATTTTGATTGAACACAGAAGGGGATCTCCAGCTCTGGATTTAGAAACAAGCTGCTGGGGCAGGAGGGGTGGAGAGAGAGAAAGAACCCAAAGATGAAGCACTGAATGTTGAAAGGTTGATCAGGTACCCCTAATTGAATTATCCTCGGAAACATTCTCTAACTTAGAGAAATTAATCTAATGGTAGAACTTTAAGCATTGCCAAAAAGCAACAGGAATTATAATTTGTGACTTTGGTTCACTTCCAGTCACATCACATTTGTAAGTGACCATACCACTCAATTGAGTTTTGACTCATGTATTCATGTCTTTAGCATCACTCATTGAGACCATTAGAAAGGATCTAACATTAAATAGAGTGCACACTAGATAGTTTATATGAGTACCCATCATTCACTGGACAGTTATTAAGCTCCAAGTGTTGGCCAAGCATTATTTTGATGATGGGAATACAGTGAAAAAATAGATACATGTAAAGTATTATATTCTGTAAAGAATTACATCCTACTGGGTATACAAAGAAGAAGGAGTGAAATAATAAGGTGCAATGAACTTATGTAACGGAGCAAGCCTAGGATGTGCTCATAGGAGCATCTTGGAAGGGATGTTTCCTGTTCAGGCCTCAGAGGTCAGAGAAAGCATGCTACACTTGGGAAGTGCAGAGAACCTGGGATTGAATTCTGGCTCTGCCATTTATTAGGAATGTAAATTTGGACAAATTACTTAACAGCACTGTGTGTCAATTTACTCTTCTATAAAGTAGAAGCAATAATGATACCCATCTCAGAGTATGGTTTGAGAATCAAATGAGTTACTATGTCTGATACTTAAAGTCGTTTTTGGCATAGAGTCAGTACTCGATAAAAGTCAGTTGTTTCTATTATGTTATTACGTGTGTACATTGAGTTTTTAGCAGGGTAGTAACATGATCCTTTTTGCCTAGCACCCAGTCAGATCTCCTGTTCCAGTATTTATTGCCTTTTGAACTATCTTGTCTTACTTTTATATAAAAGCAAGCAAAAGAAAAAATGGAATGACCTTTGAGGGGAACATGTACACTTAACACAACTTTAAGAAATGACCCTGATTCTCAATGCAGATTTTCAAAATGTGAGAAGTAAGACTTGATTCCCCCATAGACAACACTGTGGAAAATGATCCATGCCTGTATCTGATTGTGTCAGTGAAGGGAGAGTTTGTAGAAGAACACAGTTCTGAGGCCCTGGCAAACATAATCGTGCCACATGGTTCTTTTGTACCCTACAATACATTTCAGACTCCCTTTTCCTTATAATTTGTGTGTAGCGAATTTTAAAGAAGAATGTGGATGGAAGCCTGAAAATCTGTTTCTCACCTCTCACATTCATCCTGAGGGAACTTTGCATGTTCTCCTAATTTTGAAAACCTACAAACAGCTAACTGAACATAACCTAAGTACCAAATACAGCATCTGAAACTACTTGCTAGTGCCAAAGGCACACTGCTCCTTCCATTTATGCTCATTTTGTGCTGCTCTCTCGTGCCAGCTCATGGCTTTCCTGACTTGGGTCCAGCACCACTCATCCTTCTTGTACTTTTCTTCCAAAATGAGCCTTCTTGCTGTATTCTTCCATTGCCTTTTGGAGTGTGCTATTTCTTTTGTGTTCATTTATAGAAAGTCAGTGAAAAGAACATGAATGCATCTTATAAGAGCCAGGGTCTAAATGTCTTTAGCATTCTTTATTCCTTCTTGTTATCAGCATCACTGAGTTATGTACCTCTACACTAAGATACACTTTTCCATCTTTGAAATCCAGGCTTATTTTATTTTTTTAAGATAACTGGTGGCTTTTTAAAAATGAAAAAAGATGGATTAAATGGAGGCAATCATGCAGCTGGGTTTACAAGCATGAATTACTTACAGAGACTGCAAATCACTAGAAAACTTCTTTCTATCTGATATTTTCCTTGACTTGATTCCAAATACATATTAAGTAATGGATTAACTGTTTTCCAGGATAAATACTGATAATAATTATATTACATACAGCTTGTGGGTGATACCAAATGCCACTTCAACTGAGCCCTGGTTGATTTTCAGTTTGCTTTCCAAGGCAAACTGACACCTCTATACGCTTTTTTATATCTGTGCATCTTCATTCATTTTCAGTTTGATGAACTCATAATATGATATTAATTAGAATTGCACTATGGATATTTCACATTTACATCTCTAAAGAATACCATCAAAAAACATTTACTATTTATTCACTTTGTGCCAGGCATAGTTTAAATTTTAAACATTAAAGTTCAGTAGTAAATTTTTCTGGATAAAAAAACAACCCAGAATGCTATGTGAGGTTCACAAAAAGCAGCTTTCAATAAATAAATGTCTTGTTTCTCATTATGAATAATGTATTTGACTGATATGTGATGTTTTTATATTTATATTATGAATAAAATAAATTTACTTTCTTCATTAACTTCTACATCTAAAGAAACAAATACCTTAAACCACATTCATATTAACACATGCTAAAATTTGCAGTTAAATAGGTTTTCACATTCAAATATTCTAATAATTATAAATTACACCTTAACATATTTTGCCATCAAAATATAATTACCTATATATTTTTCCATTTCTAATTTCATTTCTGCAGGTCTGCTAATGAGAAATTAGCTCAGATTTGCCTAGTCTAAAAATTACATTTCTTTGCTTTCATCTTTGGAGGATATTTTCAATGCATATAGAAGTCAAGCTTCCACTACTCTTACCATGATGTTCCATTTTCTTCCAGCTTCTGCATGTTTGGTATTTAGCTCTCAATCTTATTGTTCAACTTTTGAATGAGCTGTTTTCAAGATTTTCTCATTTAAGCAATTTGACTAATATTATGCCAAATAAATTTTGCTTTCTCTGTATTTTATGTACTGTAAATTGTGTATTTACAAATTTTCTGAGCTTCTTCAACCTATGAGTACATGCCGTTTATTAGTTTGAAATATCCTAATTTTCTCTCAAAGTCATCTAGGAAGTTCTTAATTTCAGACATTGTATTATATAGTTGTAGATTTTCTATTTGACAGTTTATACTAGTGAACTGGCTCAAGGATTCGTGCACATTGAGAGGAAATTAACTAGAAGGTGGCGGGCAGGGCAGGACTGGGCAAGATGGGGTGGACATGCCCTGGAGCCAACCTCCCATGGTCCCTCCCCTGCCAGCTGCACCTGGGGTGGCGCCCTGACTTGAAAGATGTCTGTGGAGTGAGTGGGGTCCCTCGGCCTAGCCTGCGGGGATTGGGCCAAAACCGGCTCTCTGAAATCCCCTGAGGGGTCCCAGAGTGAGAGAGGGCACTCTGCAAAGTTGCTGTCGTACAGGGTGTGGAACGCAAACACAAGTGTGCAATAAATCAGATTCAGGGCCGACAGTGCCCCAGCAACAACATAACCCACGGCCGAAGATGGAATCACTCAGCCCCACAAGGAATCAAGTTCCCCCATCTCTGGTTTCAGGGTGTGTCACCTGAGAACCACCACTGCCAAGTCACTGCATCTTGGCAGCTCTTGCATTGAGTGTCTTCCCACTGGTGGTCAGTGTGCATCATAGCGACTGGTTGGATGGAGGGAGGGACACTTAGCATGTTAGCCTTTTATATATATAGATTATATATATAGATTAGAATATCTTCATTTTCATCTATCATTTTCCATGTTTCCTTATATTTTATGGGATATATTTGCAGTTATTTATAATGTTAATCTGAAAACTTCACTATCTGTTTAACTTACAGCAATGTCTTTCTACTTTCAGGCTCTCCCTTGCCCTCTCTCTCTCTCTCTCTGCTCATTTTCATACCCAGTGACTAAATTCTGGACATCATATTAAAATGGTTAATTCAAATGTTGTTTTCTTCCTTCAAGATGCCTTAAGTTTGATACAATGGTGCACTGAGTTGAAAAAAGTTTGCTATTCAGATAATAGTCAGTCTACATGTGATAATAGTCAGTTTACACCTGTTCCTGGGGTGAACCCTTTCAGTATTTTAAAATAAGAAACTTTCCATTCACAATGTCTTCTGGTGGATGTTGAATGCTAATCACTACCTTCCCATTACTGCAAGATTGCCATAACTTAGCTATAATTTTTTAAAAGATAAAAACTAACCTTTTTGTTTGTTTGTTTTAGAGTCCCATTCCATGCAGTTTTTAATTCCAAAAATGCTTAAGTGAAAAATTAGTCAAAAATTTGTGTAAACTATAGATAAAGTGAAGTGTTAAGACATTTTGGCCAGTTTTATGATGTAGGTCAGGCCTAAAATCCATAAAATTTACTCAAGCTTATTTATTTTTACCAATTCATTACCTTCCACAACTAACATTACCTCCTATCTTGGTCTTCCTATAGCTCTAATTTTCTTCTTGACGTTGACATCTTGCCATTGACAATTTTTCCCTTAATGGAATAAAATACAAATTATAATGTGAGGCAATTTGTCATGAATATGCTTATGTTTTCTTTTTTAGCTGAGGTGAGGTAGCTTATTGGATCCCTCATTTTTCACAAGAGAATGGTAATTCTACTTAAAACTGTACTGATTAATAAAGTACATTATTCTATGGCAAATGGCCTATGGGAACTCTAGTTACTTCAATGAGGTGTGATTTTGAATTCAGTGCAATTTTGGCTGATGGAAACAAAATCTCTGATGAATTTCATGAAGGATAGCATGTCCATCCATTTCTCTAGGGAGAATGTCCTAAATGTATTTTAAGGACCTCTGGCCTCTTTGATGTCCTGAATAAAATGGGATTTAAACAGGCACATGTAGAAAATCTGTGGTATATATACTGTATTTTGTCCGGAAGATCTATAGGAACTGAAGGGGCGGGGGGGACACAATATACCACCCCATAATAGGCCTCTCTGGCATAAGGGTTATTTTAGGCTGGTTATTTTTAAGAAATAGCATAGGAAAATCTCTGTAAACAGAGTAGAAGTTACCCTTTTATGAGAGAAATCTCCATGTGTAAGGGTGTCTCCCTGTCTAGACTAGGAAAAGAAAGATAATTCTAAATCTCTAGAAACATATGAATGGAGAAGTCAATGACTAAAATCCTCATTAACAACCTTCCCCTTGTTCACTGTGTTTGTCCCTATCATCTCCCATATTGGCCTTCTCATACTATTTAATGTGGTGGCTTAAGACATTTAGAAGAGTTAGTTTTTCTGGACATCTCCCATGTTTTTGTTTTTTCCCCCTGTTAATCTTTTTATTACAGTGCAGTCTCAGCCAAGAACCTAGAAGGATAGAGCAAAACTTATTTATTCTCCTCAACAGCACATTAGCACACTAAAAGCACTGCGAATTTGACAATCAGCAAAATAAAGAAATCATTTCTAGATACTGTACATACTGTTCCAGGTATTTTAAAAACTTATTTTGGTATTAAGTCAAGTCTTCAGAAATCTGGGTACTTGTTCGCTGTCATATTAGGTACTAGCTAACAAGTATTAATCTGTAACTATTAACCAGGCTATACTCTAAGTACTTTATTGTGTTATCTCATTTACTTATCTCAGAAAAATTAGAAGGTACTTTCTTTTTCTGTTTTATAGGCAAAAAGGGGGGAGGATTTAAAAAATCCCATGCATAAAAAATGAATTTGTAAAATCAAATGTATTACTATATTTTATTTTTTACTTGCATGTTTAGTTGAATGCCATCAGTCTACTTTGTATTGCTACATTTTAAAATTGTCTATGAATGCAAATAGGAAATATTAATTAATTACCCATGTCATTCTACCCACCTTGCACAAAGAGGCATTGAATAAAATTAACTGATGCAGGTAACAGTAAGAATTATGGTTTTCCTGATTAACTATTTTTACTTTTACCTTATGGAGACTATGAGGCAGGGCATTGATTGTGTTTCCCTTTCCCCTGTTGACTCTGGAAAAATTAGAGCTAACAAGTAAATAGTACTGCATATGCTGTTCTAAGAATACTCCTGGAATCCCCAGTCTTTTTGCATTGTCAGTACAATGGTGAATAGAGGAAAATAAAATATTTTGGCTTGGATAAAACTGTAGTCACCAAATTACAGCTGAAGAAATAGAAGCTGCCTTAAAGGCTTTTAGAGTCATATATTTTTAAGCTTCTAAGAGCCTCAGAAAATTTTAGCCTGAATACTTTATTTCATAAAGGGAGAAAAAGTATTCTTTATTTTATTTTATAGGAACACAACAGCAACATCACAGCAAAACCAAGTCTGTTCAGATACATTTTCACTAAGCAAATATTGTTTATTTGTTTGTTCTTAGGCAATGCATAATCCCACAGGTATTATTTATTTATCAAAAAATGTGATATATTCTGGATTTAAAGTAAAACTCAGGAATGGCAGGATCTCTGCTCTAAATGTTATTGGTGGGAACTCTCCTTGTGGTCAGACTATATAGTTTGGATTCAGGCTCTATCTCTTTCTGGCTTTTGAACTTGGGAAAGTTACCTAATCTACCTCAGTTTTAGTTTCTCATATTTAATATTAAAAATACAGTAGTACCATCAAAGGACTCTGGTAAGGAACAAATGAGTTAACACATAAACTTACCCATATTCATCATTGTACTGACAAGTTACTCCATCAAAAAATATTCTTAGATTGAATTTAAGAACAATGATAAAAACCCTTGCTCTTTACTAAAGAGAAACAAGAAATGAAGTAAACCTGAAAGTAAAAAAGGCAAAACAATATAAGAGATCTTATCAAGGAAACCTCAGAGCCCTTATAAACAGCCCTGCAGTTTGTTATTGTTTCCTTTGATGAAGGCCTTGGAGTGAAGAGGAAACAAGGTACTGAAATCTGGCTTCTACTAGTAGAAATCTGCTTCCACTATTATTTATAGAAAGACACGACAAGTTCTGCAAAAATCTTGACACTCTAATTGCTTGTTGATATTGTTAACTTCAAACCTAAAATCATTCTTTAATGTTAAAACCAAATAATAAAATGACTGTAAAATATTCCACATTTGAAGATCAGATACCCTCCAGCCTTTGGGGCATGTTAAAGGTTAAAGTTAGGACTCATTTTAGCAAAATCATTTACCTGGCTACATAAAGAAAAAACTAGGAAAGAGAAGATGGTGACTTTTTAAACAATATGTTTTTATTGATTTTATAAAGAGAGGAAGGGAGAAGATAGATAGAAATATCAATGGGATGCCTGCCTCCTGCAGGATCGAGCCCACAACCAGGGTATGTGCCCTGACCAGGAATTGAACCTGTGACCTCATGGTTCATGGGTTGATCCTCAATCACTGAGCCACACCAGCTGAGTAAGATGGTGACTTTTAAGGAAAATGCCTGAAGAGAGACCTTTGTGCTTCTTTATCTTCTGTGATAAAGGGGACAGATAAATGGTTCTTCTCTCCAAAGTCAAGTCTGCAGGTGTGGGGCATGGGAGTAGGAGAAATGGGTGGGGGGTAGAAAGACTACTAAGAGGCTACATTCATAAAAGTTGGGGTACCTAAATTTCACCCCTGAAAAAATAGAGAAGCAGAACTAGTAGGATCTGTCTAATATATATATATGTATGCATATATATATATATATATATATATGCACACATATACATAATTTGGGCTCACACAAGGGTGAGTTGGCAAGTAGGAAATCTGTAGAGTAGGCTGACAAGCTGGAAGCTCTCAAATAGGAGTCTTGGGGATAACTTTCTTTTTCTCTCGGAAACCTCAGGATTTTATCTTGAGTCCTTTCCATTGACTGGATGGGGCCCACTGATATTATCTAGAGATATCTTTTTATTTAAAGTCAACTAAATATAATGTGAACCCCATCTACAAAATACCCATAATGCCATAGATTAGTCCTATAGCACAGCCAACCTGACACCCCAAAACTAGCCATCACAGGAAATGATGTCGGTTCCCACAGAAGCACAGACTGTGTAACTACAGACGGACTAAAATAACTTGATAGGAGCTCTGGAACCTTTCAAAACTCTGCAACAAGCAAGCAACCACCCGATCAAGAAAAGAGTGCATTAAAACAATAGAAATTATGGTGCATGTCACTTGCCCTTTCCCACCCTCTCCCTTGCACAGTTCAGTGTAGTCAGGAGAAGTAGCCCAATCTCTGGCTACCTCCCTTGGGCAATCATCATGCATTTAGAAAACCTTCCCTAGTCTCCTTACATACATTAGTTTTCCTAATTTTTAATCTTATAACAGAGTGCATGTCTCCATCTCATCTCTTTCCCATAGTGTAAATTTAATTGTATGTGATTTGTTGCTAAGTATATGTCATCACACTAGGATGTGAATTCAGGTCACCTCATCAAGTCCAAGTTTGAGGAAGACATGTGATTCCCTAGTACTCCGAAGTAAGTGGAAAATTGCCATTTATTGAATTAATTTGAAGGATTATGTTTCTGCTTTATTTACCTCTTTCTGTAACAGAAATACTTTGCATTTGACCCTTCTGAGAAAGATACAGGGTTTATGAAATTCTTAAGATTAATGCTATTGTTCTTTCATCCTAGTTATCATTCTCATTCTCTTCATACCCACAAATAAAACAGAGCTCAATTAACGGAAATATGTTAAATAGATTCTGACTGCTTTTAGAGCTTCAGGTAAAAATACATTAATAGATCCCTGGCCAGGTAGCTCAATTGGTTGGAGCATCATCCAGTACACCATAAGGTTGCAGATTGGATTCCTACTCAGGGCACATACCTGGATTGCGGGTTTGATTCCTGATCAGTGCACCTATGGGAGGCAACCAATCAATGTTTCTCTCTCTCCCTCTTCACCTTCCTCTCTCTCTAGAATATATTTTAAAAACAACAACACAAGAACAAAACATATCCTCAGGTGAGGATTAAAATGATAATAATAATAAAAATTAATAGATACAAAATGTATTTATGTATTTTAAAACACACATTTTTATCTCAACTCAACATTTTGCATGTTTACAGGCAGTTTAGTATAAGAACTAGAGTATTTTTTAGTTCTGATTCTCATATGGATAAAAATTTGATTTAATATTTATTCATCTTAGCACTAAAATATAATCAGATAAACATTATTCATTTTTACCATAAACTTTGAATAATACAAAGGATATTCATCAGGTATTTTTCATAGTCATACAGAAAGTGTCTGATAGCTTTGCAAGTAAAATGTAATGTTGCATATAAATCATATTACTGTTTATGTTTTATTTGAAATATTCATAATACTCATTTTGTAAATACAATATACAGTACAAGAAAATGACAATATTGTCATTGAACCTCTATGAAAAATCTTGCCTCAAAATATTTTAGATGAAATCAATCTTGCCTGAATTTACTGGGTTAGGAAGACTAATTTACTCATCTTCTTTTTTATTCTAGGAAATATATCATGTAAGAGATTACTGTCATTTCTTGCTTTAACTTTAATCAATAACCTGGTAAAAGTATAGTGTAATTATAAACAAATATTTTTACCTATTACAAACCTCATCATGCTTTAGTAAACCCACACAAATGTATATACTCTAACATTCTCTATTAGTCATATAATTATATATTAAATAAATGAGGATGTTGTAACATAAACAGTGTATAAAATATTACAATGTGTTTCCCAAACTGAGGTAAACTTTAATTTTGAAAAACATGTTAATAAAATATAATCATAAGCCTGCTTTTCTGTAAACAATAGACTAATATAAAATTTTAGCAAGAAATTATTTAGGAGAAATGTGATTAGAGTGTGGTAGATCATTGAGAAATAAACAAATTAAATAAGATTTCAAATATTTTCTGCTTCTTACATTAACAACTCTTTTTGGTCAAAAAGCACATATATGAATATATCTGAATCTGTTTAGAAGATGTTAATTTTTTTCTTGATTCATTAAGAAAGTATTAGTAATATAACTGCCTTTGAATTTATTTGCATTTTCTCAGAAGAAAATCTCTTGAAGTACACTAAACACCTAAGAAAGATTTTTAGAAATTAAAGCCAGCTTATCTTTGCAAGTTTTCAAAATTGTCAGGATTGTAGATATTTTAGCACTTTTAAAAAAAAATTTACAACTAAAATATCAAGGTGACTAAATTTGTTTCTCTTTTAAATATTTAAATTATCTTTCCAAAATAAATGAAAAATTTGAGAACATCTATTTAATAGGGAAGAATATAGAAGATGGAATCTGAAATACACAAGATTGATAACATATTGTGTAGACTTTTAAAAATATTTTAAAATTGATTTTAGAGAGAGAGGAAGAGGGAGAGAGCGAAACATTGATGAGAAACAACATCAATCCGCTGCCTCCTGCATGCTCCCTCCTCCTCCCCACAACTGGGGATTGAGCCCACAACCTTGAGCATGTGCCCTGACTGGGAATTGAACTGGTGACATCTGGTGCATAGGTCGGTGCTCAACCTCTGAGCAACACTGGCCAGGCTGTCTAGACTTTTGAAGGAGATCATCCATGATTTCATAACATATGTGGGGAAGAATTAGTACAGTGCCAAACCACAAAGAATTTGAAGCCAGAAGTTATGAAATAATGAGACAATCATTTACAATATGACTCGATATTATCTACCCTCTTTGAGATGAATGAGCTATTACCCTCATTGAGCGAAACTTATTACATGGCCCTATTAACGTGTCTTTATACATGAAAGTAAAATAGAAAACATTTGGAATATATGGTGGCCAATAAAATCACAGATCTAGAATTTTAAACATCTGCAGCTCAAGACGGAAGGGAGGGGTTGTTCACAAACTGGATGTTGGATGGTGTCCCCAGCCAAGATACTTAATATAAAAAGACATTAATAAGTTTTTATTATATTTTGCTATAAAACAGGTCTTCCTCCAAGAATTCCCAGTGACCATTAGGGGAAGATGGGCCTCCCAATACTCAGGTAAGTGACAATGAATCTTGCACTCATACATTAGCAATTTTCTTAAGAGCTATGCAAAGGAAGTGCAGAGAATCCATATTTGAATGTGGTCAAATTTTCCAGTAAAATGCTAATGTTTTATTATGTAATTGAGCATTAGAGTTTTCTCTCTCTACTTTCTAACACATAGCATGAACATAAGAGTTGATTGCTTCATTATTTATCTTTACTCTCTTTAACAGAACTTTAAGTAGCCAAAGAATACAATTATCTAGATTGATTTTTTCTGATACTTCTTGGCATATAAATGAAACATATAATAAGCTTATTTAAGTTTGTGATGTCATAGAAGGGTCTCCATTGTACCCTATTAGGGACAGGCATCTCGCACCTTAAAAGGCAAAATTTCCATATTTGGACAACTGTGACGTTGACCTAAACTCTGTGTTCTTGTATATAATGACCAGAGACACAGACTCTGTGCTTCTTCATAATGCAGCCCTTCAAGGATTTGAAGACCACTCATGTTCTGCCACTGTATTAACCTGGACATATTTGTACAGTTTTCTCATACTCAGCTCAAGGAGGCACTGAAAAAAAGAAAAAAGAAAAAAAGGAGGGGCTGAGAGCTTGGGTCACCAGGGGATAATCAGGCCAGGATGGGACGGCAGTTGTGGGTGATTAGGCTGGTGTGGGGCAGGGCGGTTGGGGGTAAGCAGACTAGCAGGGGGGCCAGTTAGGGGTGAGCAGGCCATCAGTGGGGGTCAGTTGGAGGTGATCAGGATAGCGGGGAGGGGGGGCAGTTTGGAGTGAGCAGGCCAGCAGGGTGGCAGTTGGGGCGAGCAGGCTGGCACAGGGGGCAGTTGGGGGTGAGCAGGCTGGTGGGGCGGGGCATTTGGGGGCGAGCAGGCCAGCAGGCAGAGTGGTTAAGGGCAATCAGGCAGGCAGGCAGGCAGGTGAGAGGTTGGAGCCAGCAGTCCCAGATTGTGAGAGGGATGTCCGACTGCCAGTTCAGGCCCGATCACAGTAAACCAGCAGTAGGACATCCTTCAAGGGGTCGCAGATTGGAGAGGGTGCAGGCCGGGCTGAGGGACCGCCCCCCACACCAGTGCACAAATTTTGTGCACTGGGCCTCTAGTTACAAAATAAAACATGTATTTTTGTTTAAACAATATACAGACTGTGCCTGACTCATGATGGTTTGACTTAATGTTTTTTTGACTCTATGATGGTGCAAAAGTGATACACATTCAATAGAAACTGTATTTTGAATTTTGAGTTTTATTTTTTTCTCAGGCTAGCGATATATAGTAAGATACTTTTTTTTTTTTTTTTTTGATGATGGGCAGCAACAGCGAAATGATTTTACCCAACTGTAAGCTGATGTAACTCTTCTGAGAGTGTTTAAGTTAGGATAGGTTGAGCTTTGATGTTCAGTAGGTTAGGTGTATTAAGAGCATTTTTTTTATTACAATATTTTCAATTTATGCTAGATTTATCTAGATATAAGCCCTTAGTAATTTGAGGAGCATCTGTACTCGTGGTGGCTTGGGATAGATTATGTAAAGAGAATAATTATATTAATACCTGCAGAACAATATGCACTATAATAAATCAGATTTCCGTTTTATAAACAATTTAAAAAAATTGGAAAATGTTATTTAAAAACTGGATTTTTAACCTCATTTAAAAATTAGTCCAATAGGCATATTGTCACCTATCTTTTTTGAAGATGTCTCACCCTAACTGAAAGATATTTTTATATTGATAATTTTGATAGATACACAGTCAGACTAACCAGTTACCTTTCCCCTTGTATGCTGAGAATAAAGCATAAGTTATGAGGTTAAGTCTATAGGTGACTTACACAGCAGTTCAAGGGGAAAAAAAGTTTAATAAAGTTTTGAGCCTGTGTTTGTTTTCCCAAGGCACAATATAGCTGTTATTTATAGTTTCACTGAAAAAGCTAGTGATGAATTTTCAGCACTTTATGAAACTAACTTTCTGCTTGGGAAGCCAACATTACATTCCAAAAGCAGCTAAGAATTTGTCTCTGACAGCAAGATGTTGAAGGAGAGAATTTTTTTTTTTTGGAAATCCATAATTTAACAATAACAGTGCCCGTATGAAGTCAATTGCAGTTTTGTAAAATATATGTCTTTACTATGAGTACTAAGAGAACTTATTTTTTTTTAATGGTGCAATATCCAGGCACCCCGAGTTAGGTCAAATCTTTGATAAATTACTTTCTTAATGGGCATAGGAGTTTTCTTCAAATACTAGAGGAAATTTGCTTCAAAAATAAAACAATTCTCACTCACCAGAGCCAGGGATATTCAGAAGCATGCCCCCAAAATTGATTTTAGTTAGAAAGCTACTTCAGAAATTCCTGTCCCTGTATTTCAAATATTATCCATTTACCTTCTGAACTAACATTTACCTACTTCCATTTCACCTTACTTATAATGTGTGACTTGTGCTTCTGTTAAACAGAAGGTCTGGCTACCTGATAGAATCCAAGAAATTATCACGCTTCCCATTTGAATCTGCTTTAGTCTTGTACATACGTTCTTTCCAACTTGTCTTCAGGAGGTAAATATATTAAGACATTTCAGATTAAATCCCACTGGCTGTGTTCTCAGATCTTCTCCCATGCCATGTTCCCAATGGTGCCTTGTGCTCCATCACTCTTCCTTCCAATATTCCAATTCCTCTCCCCTTCCCTTAATCTGGAGGTCCTCCTGAGAAATCTTTCTATATTTTGCTTTTCTTTCATAGGCAAATGCCTTCATTGATTGAGAATGTGATATTTCATTTTCCCAGCTATACTCTAACATCTCCACAATTTTATTTTCATTGTTTAACTAAAAATGCACTTTCAATGATCTCAAAAGGTATTTCATAAATTATAGTGGATTTTTTGGGGGAAACCAGCAAGACATACCATAATATATGTTCTCTTTTCTCAGAGTAAGAAAATTCCTGGATTTTAGTTAGGCACATGGCAACCTAGAACAAAGACATGTGTCAATTACATTTTAATTAGGAGAGGATGTATCACTTTTTATCTCATTGGACACAGCCAGTGGGATTTAATCTGAAATGTCTTAATATATTTCTCAGACTTCGTTTTTAAAGCAAAGCTCATGCCCTGCTTCATCCTTTTCTCCTTGATGTTGGCTGTCATGTGCACATGATGGTCAGAGTTCTGGTAGCCACACTGGGTCATGATTTGGAATCTAAAGAATATGGAGCAGCCTAAAAGAAGAAGATTCAATCCTTCACTATTTCATGTAACCACCTTTGTCTCTAGACTTTTTTATCTGAGATAAAAAATAAGTCATTATTTGACAAAGTTTTATATACACTGAGTGGCCAGATTATTATGATCTCTGAACGCATAACAATCTGGCCACTCAGTGTAATATATATATATATATATATATATATATATATATATATATATATATATATATATTAGAGGCCTGGAGCATGAATTCATGCATGGGTGGGGTCCAGCCAGCCTGGCCAGGGGGAGGGGACATGGGCGGTTGGGTAGCCTTCCTGCTGGTGGAACTCCTGGTCGAGGGGACAATTTGCATATTAGACTTTTATTATATAAGATATACACTGAGTGGCCAGATTATTATGCATTCAGAGATCATAATAATCTGGCCACTCAGTATATATATATATATATATATATATATATATATATATATATATATATACAGTATATATATATATACACTTTATATACATAACATATATATCTTTGTGTCCATCAGTTAACTCCTCTTAAAAGAGCATATCACATAATTGACTCTCCTTCAAAACAACTTTTCTGGTCTAGCAATTGTTCCCTCTTATACAAATCTTTTGATTTAGAAGACAATTTCAACATAATGATATAACAAATATGACACACACCCAGCAAATATTTAGTAATGGCCCATTTCTTCCTCTCCATTCAAATAGAAGCAATGTTCTTATTGTCACTCTAACATGTCTTCTGCTTTTCCTCTTCACAGTTTTATATAACTGGGTTTTAACTGACTGAAATATGCTTTTTTCAACTTTCCGACAATTATATTTCTCACATGGATGAAGTACCATGTGAGATGTGTTACTTTTTGTATGACAATTTTATCTTGAGAGAATATTGTTTTTCTTTTAGTAATCATGTTTCTTTCTGAGTGGACCTTTAATTTGATACATGACATTTTATACTTCATCTTATTAATTGATTAACTCAAGTACAAAAATAAAAATTTGTATTACCCATGCTCTAGAAAAAAGAATGCAATCTAGTATACCTGGTAAAATAATTTTACAAAAATAAAAATGTAGCCGAAACCGGTTTGGCTCAGTGGATAGAGCGTCGGTCTGTGGACTTAAAGGTCCCAGGTTCGATTCCGGTCAAGGGCATGTACATTGGTTGCGGGCAGGCCCCCGGTGGGGGATGTGCGGGAGGCAGCTGTTCCATGTTTCTCTCTCATCGATGTTTCTAGCTTTCTATCCCTCTCCCTTCTTCTCTGTAAAATATCAATGGAATATATTTAAAAAAATAAAAATAAAAATGTAGTTATAAGAAAAGCAGGGTGGTATTAAAGATAAAATTAAAGAGCTAGTACATTTATTTTGAGAAAGTAGAGACTTCAAAAAAAACATGTTTATTGAAAAGCTTTGACTGATTGGCTAGGGCTTTTCCAATAAGTGATAGAGATAGAAGGCATATAGGACAAAAGAGAAACATAAGAACCAAACAGAGTAGGGAAATTTTAATGAGAATTTTGAAAAATAAAGAAATACTAGTTTGTCTATATCATAGCCATGTATGGGGAAAAGAGTGAAATTCAATAGAAAATATGATAGATCATATTATTAAAGTTGTTAATTCCCACTACAAATACTTAATATTTAATTGGATTTACATTCAATATAAACCTCAAAGATCTTTGAGCAGGGAATTGTGATTGGAGCTTTGTTTTAAGAAATCTCATTTGTTAGTGGTATATAAGAAAGCTCAAAGAAATTGAGGTGATAAGTAAAGAAACCTCTGCTGAAGTTGTATTTTTATGTAGATAGTCTTTTTTTATGTAGCTAGATTGAAATATATCTTTGTGATGTCTTTGTGTATACTATAAGATGTGTAGTGGTATTTAAATAAATTATTATTACTGAATTAAAATAATTTCAGAGCTATAGAAGAAAGTTATTATGAAAAATAAAGTTGATTAACTTCTCATGTTTGACAACAGACTTGAGCCACTGAGAGGTGATTTTTCTATACTTTCTAAAAACCAGATGCTGGTATTTATAATCAAGAAATATTTATTACAAGTGTGCTCATTTAAGCATAGTTCATGCTTCTGAGAAATGCAACATAAAAATAGAAAAATCCATATACTTAGGAATTTAATATGACTAAAGGGTAAGCAATACAAAGGACATATTCACTGAACTGCAAATGGGAATAATTTATGGTGCAATTGCATAGTTTAGTTAAGTAAATGAAGAAATGAGAGAACTACACTATAATATAAAAAATAACAGTGCAAAGAGAAAGAAAATATCTAAGAGATTTTTAATTATTAACAGTTAAGTGAGTCTATACTTTTATGTATCAGACTAATCACCATTTATCCAACAGCATTTACCTGGTGTCTTCATTTACCAGCCATTTGATTCATACAAAATCTCTGCCCTCAGGAATTTTACTTGGTTTGATTTTAATAGTTCTCCTGGGTCAAAAATGTTTCCCACCCATCCTGACCTAAAAGCTAAGTTTTGCTGATAAACCATTATATTAGATATAAAAAAGACCATATTCTATAGTTTCCTAGGATATGCCTCCTAAAAAGTGATCAGAGCGATTATTGTACTCAGAAAAGGAATTACTATTGAAGTAGAAGTCATAGTTTGTTTTTTGTTGTTTTTTAAAATATATTTTATTGATTTTTTTATAGAGAGGAAGGGAGAGGGATAGAGAGTTAGAAACATTGATGAGAGAGAAACATCGATCAATTGCCTCCTGCACACCTCCTACTGGGGATGTGCGCGCAACCAAGATACATGCCCTTGACCGGAATTGAACCTGGGACCTTTCAGTCCACAAGCCTACGCTCTATCCACTGAGCAAAACCAGCCAGGGCAGAAGTCATAGTTTTAAATTTCCAACACAGCTTAGAATTTGTTTTAAAGAGAATGCATTAGTCATTAAATGCATTTTTAATCCATTGAAAGATATAAAACGGGTTTCATTTGAGATAAAACAATTTAAACATAACCTTCATAGTATTATCTGAAAACAAGACAAAATACTATTTAACAACATTTTTATCAACAATTACTTTATTTCTTTATTGATTAAGGTATTACATATGTGTCCTTATCACCCCATTGCCCCCTCACCCCCAAAAAACCCTAAAGACTCCATCATAAAATTATTAGACTTAATAAATAAATTTGGCAATGTAGCAGAATACAAAATTAATGCCAAGAAATCTATGGCATTTTTATGCACCAATAGTGAATTTACAGTAAGAGAGATTAAAAAAACAATCCCATTTACCATAGCACCAAAAAAATTAAGATACCTAGGAATAAACTTGACTAAGGAGGTAAAAGACCTGTACTCAGAAATAACAACATTTTAGAAGAGAAAACACCTGAGTTAGCTTATTGCCTCTAAAAATATACAGTTAAATGCAACTCTATCACCAACGGTAATGTGTCTCAGTACACATGGATCTTTACAAAAGAAGACTCATACTAAATGTGTAGTTTACTTGAATTTGACTGGAAGACTATACATAACCACCACCATCACTACCATAACTTGAAATTGGCCACTTTACTCTTTTCTCCTAATTCAAGCCCCTTTCCTGTATGCCTTAGTCCTGTTTACTTACCTTCTCTATTTTCTTAACTATTTTGTAACTACAAAGTACTTGCTGAAGACAATAGATTAGCAGGGCACAAAAATACATCTTTAAGTGAAAATATCTCTTTGGTGTACCCAATAGTTAATATATAAAATTGCATGAAGATGTGAACCTGTTTAATCCTTTAACAACTTTGATCCTAAATTTATAATATCCCAATGAGCTGGTGTATAAGTTTTCTCTTCAGAAAGTTAGGTGTTCACATTTTACCCAATGGCTAATTTTCATCTAGGGTTCCATTTCTAAAGATGACAAAGAAACCTCATGGGGAGAAAGCAAACTTTTAAAATAAGTACACAAATTCTCTTTTTTCTCTCAGTCTAAACAATGGGTATATAATTTTTTGAATAATAAATAATACCCACGGATTACCAATTGACTATGCATGCCCAATATTTTGGGAATTTATATACTCTGTCACGTTATATCATTGTTATCAATCAGGATCATTTCTTTAACATGCATTTTTAGCTTACTAAATATCCTTTGTGCTAATAGTATAAAAACATGAAGATGACAGTTCTCTTCAAAATCACTAATTAGAAAGGTAGCAAATATTACACACATATACAACCAATTACAAAGAATGTTGACATTCTTTTGGATTTCAATTTTTCTTTTTGGAGCTCATGTAAAAACCACGGATTCATGTCTTAGAGATTTCAGAGTAATGGGGAAGACAAATTCTGCATTGTTTTAAGAACTGGCCTTAATATAAGTCAGTAAATTGATGGTAGTTTGCAATGATTCTCTAGGCAGATGTTAAATATCTCATGGTACATAAAGAAATAATGTGAGTAATACCCATGTCATGCCACATACTTAATAAAGTAGCTCCTGATAGCATTATTAATGATTTAAACATTCTTAGAGTGCTTCATCTCTCCAAACACATTTTTTATAATGTCTAATGCTGTTTCTGTCTTGTGACTAAGCAGATAATCATGGCCATTTTTATTCAGTAAGTCACTTCTTGAATTGTTCAGTGTTGCCATGGGTATAAAAAACATCTTGTAAAACACAGTTCTATTCAATAAACATTTGCCCTTGTTTTCCCCTAAGAAACACCGATTTGTCGAAAAAGACAGTTCAATGAAAGAGTTTTTATTGGAATGATGGTTCCAAAATCACTATGTAGGTGTTTTACATACACAGCTCATATTCTGGTCAAAAGTAGCAATTTCATTAGAGAATTTAGTATTGTTCTTGGTGAAATTTCCCATAAAAGTACCTAATCATGAGCATTTCAAGATCCTTAGCTGGCAGTCCCACAGATTAAAATATTATTCTCTAAATATTTATATAATTCTCTAATTTTGAAATGAACACCTTTCGGATTATGGTATTTTTGTGTGTTTGGAAGAAAACATGGGGTTTGCTGTACAAACAATACTCTGTACAGTAAATACACAACCAAGTACCCTTACGTTAGCATTTGAAGCTACAAATTTGGCTTAGAAATGCAGTTTAGTCAAGACCTGGCATTTTCAGCTACTAGCTATGTAAAATACCAAATTTAAGAGATGAGGTTTTATTAGTGGAAACATATTCTCACATTGACTTCAAAGTCAATATTTAGATTTAATTGATTCTATATTAACAAATAATTATGTGTCTATGACATGTCTGGGACTTTGCCAGTCTAAATAAAACACACATAATCATGCAAATGTATCATTATATATTGTGCAGATTCCTACAATTAAAAAGTATACAATATTATCTGGACCTATCATATCTTGCTGGTAGGAATGTAAAATATTGAAACAGCTTTGGAAAACAGTTAGGTAGTTTTTTACAATGTGAAAGATATAATATATGACCCATTAATTTTATTTTTTTCAAGAGAAATGAAGACCTATGTCCACACAAAGATTTATGCATGCATATTTTGGCAAAATTTTACACAGCATACAAAAATTAGAAACACCAGAAATGTTCCTCAGTTAGTAAAAGAATAAATTAATTTTGGCATATCAATAAGATGAGACATTTCTCAGCATGAGTAATGAACAGATATCTGATACAAACAGTAACATGAATGAATTGCAGAAAATATTAAAGGTGCCAGACACAAAATAGGGACTATTTGTACAAAATTTTAGAAAATAAAATTCTAATCTACAGTACCATAATGCAAACTCATAGTGTTCTGGGGTAAGGGAGGTGGCATTCACTGAAAATGGACATGGGGACATTTTCTAGTGTGATGGATCTGCTCTATCTGTTGATCCATGGATTGTTATACAGGTATATACAAATCTGTCAAAAGTCAGAATTATACCTTCATATGGGCAAATTTTATTGAATGTCTATTATATCTTAATAAAGTCTATATTTAAATATAGATAGTTGTCCAAAAGTGATTAATAGAGGATATATCTTAGTTTGAAATGTATTTTTGATCAAGTATTAATGGAAATTAAATCTGGTGTATTAGCCCTAGCTGGTTTGGCTCCATGGATAGAGAATTGGCCTGTGGACTGAAGGGCCCTGGGCTCAATTGCAGTCAAGGGCAAATGCCTGGGTTTTGGGCTTGATCCTCAGTGGGGGGCGTGTAAGAGGCAGCTGATCAATGATTCTCTGTTATCATTGATGTTTCTATCTCTCTCCCCCTTTCCCTTCCTCTCTGAAATCAATAAAAAAGTACAATAAATCTGGTTAGTAAAGAGTATTGCAAGAAAGGGAGGCAGAGAGAAGAGCCTCTGTAAGTGAGGAAACATGCTGAAGGTGGTGTGTAGTAAACATTTAAGGAACTGAGAGAAAACTACACCTGGAATTCAATGGCTGATGGGAGAGTGAGGTGAGAAAATACTGAAAAAGTAAATTAGCGCCCCATTAGGTATGGCATGCCATATGAAGGATTTTATTGCATCTGCAAGAATGCTTAATTAGGAAGGGTACAATAAGTCAGAACCACCTCTACCCACTGGTTGACTATCTTGTGATAAAGCTTCAATTAAAGTAAGAACTAGACATACTAGTAGATGTTTGCTATACCTACCTATGTTTTACAAGTTTTTGGCAGCACGACTCTATGCAAGTAATTGAAATAAATATTAGAAATCAGTTAGTGAACAGACCATATTTTTCTTATATGTTATGTGTCCAGAAAACCTAAGAAAAGAAACTGAAAAACTCGGTAAGACATAAAGAGAAACTTTAGGAGAATGCCTGGTATATTAGGTTGAGTAGGGTCCCCTCCAAAGTTCATGTCTATCTGGAACCTCAGAATGTGATCTTATTTGAAATGGTGTCTTTTCAGGTGTAATTAGTAAAGACAAGTAATTGTGAATGCCATAAATCTCATAGCTCCAGTTTATATATCAGATGATAATGTGAGCATGCCGAGTGAAGGTGATGTGATAGCATATTCAGAGATTGCAGCGATGCAGCTACAAGCCAAGGATTGCCAGCAACCACCAGGAACTAGAAGAGAGGTAAGGCACAGATTCTCCCTTCCAGTTTTCAGAAGGAAGTAACCCTACTGACACTATGGTTTTTTACTTCTATACCCCTGCATTGAGATAAAATAAATTTCTGTTGTTTTAAACCACCAGTTTTTTTTGTAATTTGTTACAGTAGCCCAGGAAAATAGTACCTTTTATTATGCAAAATACAAAAATCAGGTTTTCCCACATAAACACAGAATAAGCAGGAAGAAAATATAGAGGGTAAAAAATACTATTTGTAATAAAATAAAAAGTTAAGTTAATTTAACATGATTAATTTAATTAAGAATTATGTTAAGTACATATTTGAATAAAACTTTAAAATATTAAACAGAAAAATATACCACCTTTGAATAATCAAAAATTTATAATCGGTTTCTGTAAGAAATAAAAGATAATTCTCTCAAAATAAATTTACCCATCCACTGGGTAGCAATAAAAATAATAAATTAACTTTTATATGTTTGGAGAGAATAAAAAATAATAATACTGAGTAGTTTTATTTAGACAACAAATGCAAACATAGACAAAAAAATCTTTAAAAATAAGGTTCCTAAAAATCTTTAAAAATAAGATTCAAATACACCTCCATATATTAAAACATTTGAATCTACTAGACTTCACATCATTGACAATGAAATTGTGAGACATAACAGGGAGCTGTAAATAGATCCAAATATATTAATTAATGGTTAAAAAGCTATTTCTAATTAATGGGAAAAGTTTAGTAAATTTTTTTGAAAGACAACTATCCAATTGGGGGAAAATTAAGCTGGATTTCCCATGTTATGCCTGATATCAATATACATAGTTGTTAATATAATAGATATTTTTGTACAAGTGTGGGCATCTTTCTTTTGTTCAGTGAAGTGTCCTAAGCATAGAGAAGACTACCTGTCACATTAAGGTAGTTGATAAGTATATGTTTCATACACGTGAAATCTGTAAGAGAAAAAAATAGAATTTATATACTATACTCTGCGTGGAAGGTTAAAATATAAATATTGGAATGATGTGCACAGAAAAAAAAACTCAGGGTGGAAAAGGTTGATTGAAAGTTAATTTCTTTAATTTACAGTAGATTCAGGAAAAGTAATCTGCCAGGGAAACAGACAAGTTGAATAAAAAATAATTATAAATGCTCAGGAAGCATTAGAAAATATTTTCTTCTCACTTATAATTTAAGAAATGCAAATGAAAATTAGATATTATTTTTATTAGTTTTTGCCAAATAGATACAGAAACATGCAAATGTTTGATGATATTCAGTGCTAGTGAGAAAGTGAAGAAATATACAGTCTTAACTACTATTAGAGCCAACTATTTAGAGGAAATTTTGGCAATATATGTAAAAATTAAAGATGCAGATTCCAACTGATAAATTGCACTGATGGAAATTTACTAGTATTCATATAGTGTTCATGAAAATTTTATAAATGTGCTTACTACCAACATGCAATATTTATTAAATTTCACCTATGATACAGGAATATTTTTAAGACTGGTGAGAAAAAGGTAAACAAGAAAGATAAGGTTCTTTGACACAAAATGTGTAATTAACTGAGGAGTTCTCATCTCAGTTATCCTAGTTAGGATGTAGTGTGATATCTATAAGATTGAAAAGAATCTGTAGGCATATATATATTAGTTCCCCCTTATCTATAGTTTTGCTTTTTGCAGTATCAGTTTCTGTGTTCTAGAAATATTAAATTAAAAACTCCAAAACTAAAGAATTCATAAGTTTAAATTGGGCATTGTTCTGAGTATGGTGATGAAATCTCACACTGTTCTTCCCCATATCACCCAGGATAGGAAATATCCCCTTTTCCAGTATACTCATGCTGCATATGCTACCTGCCCACGAGTCACTTAGTAGCCATATCAGTTATCAGATCAACTGTCATGGGCTAGTGTTCAACTCACCTTTATTTTACTTAAGAATGGAGCAAAATTATAAGAGTAGTAATGCTGGCAATTTGGACATGGCAAAAAGAAGCCATAAAGTGTGTCCTTTAAGTGGAAAGGTGAAAGTTCTTAATAAGGAAAGGGGGAAAAAGAATATGCTAAGGTTGCTAAAATCCACTAAATTGTGAAGAATGAACAAGAAATCTATGCTAGTTTTTCTGTTGAGACTCAAACTATGAATGTTATGGCCACAGTGCATGAGAAGTGCTTAGTTAGGATGGGAAAGGCATTAGCTCTATGGTGAAAGACATGGTCAGAAAACATGGTCTGATGGATGGCATCGGACTGCAAGAAAACCTTGAGCCCATATGAAGACTTCTGCAAGGGGATCCCCTATAAACGATTGATCGACTGATATAGAGGCTCTTACTGCAAGTAAGAGGTGGTTACACAGATTCAGGAATAGTTTTTGACTGAAAAATTTAAAAATTACTGAGAGAAAGAGAGACCACATCTGCACAATTTTTATTACAATGTATCATTATAATTGTTTTATTTTATTATTGTCGTTATTCTCTTACTATGAATAATTTATAAATTAAACTTTATCATAGGTATGTATATATAGGAAAAAACAATATGTTAGGATTTGGCACAATCTGCAGTTTTAGGAATCCATTAAGGTCTTAAAATATCCCTCAAGGATAAAGGAGGACTATTATATGCTGGTATAGCAAGATAGAAATAACATGAGCTTCAATTAAAAATGTAATATGTGGAATAGTACATCTACTATGATTCATTTTATGCATATACAAAAATTCTCTGCATAGATGAACAGTATTGTCATTTTGAAAATATATGGGGTGAGGAAGACAATTTTTAATATCTGGATTTTAAAATCATGTCCAAACAATACCAACAGATATTTTTGGACACGTATTAATATCTGTAATATCTGGATTTTTAAATCATGTCCAAACAATACCAACAGATATTTTTGGACACGTGACTTAATGAGCCATTTAACATTTCTTCTTTATGCAAATACAATTTTTTTAACACTTACAAATTTTTCACAATAAATTATTTTAAAAAAACAAGAACTCTAAAGAAAAAAATAAATGCTGTCTTTTTGAGGCCAGGTTTGGAACGAGGGAAAGAACGCTCTCTTTTTGGTCGGAGGAATCACACTTTTTAAAATTTAGTGTAAGAAGGATTCATATTTATAATTTCAAAAAAAGCTGACCATGAAAAGTACACTTTATTTGTTTCAGTCTGAGTTGGGATCTGAAATGAATCTTTATAATTCCATTCGTGTAATCAACAGAAGCAAGAGTAAGTGCTGACAACGGGCAAACTCCAGTCTGTGCTAAGACGACACCATAATGAGTTAGGCTCACTGTCTTTCCCAGGCATGCACTTTTTATTTATTTATTTTTAAAGTCTTATCAGGCTGATGGTCTGCATCATATACACTACGCAAAATTTCATGATAAAATATTTTTTCAGTTCATCTGAAAAGAGGGGGGGAAAAAGGGATCGTTTTCTTTAATTACTCTTTAGTTTGCCAAAGACTTTAGAAAATGAGCAAACTTGTTTTTACAAATTAATAAAAAAAATCTTTCAGGATTTCACATCAAGGTGCTGGATGTTCCTCACATTTAATTTTTTTTCCTAATGAGATGTTTTAGATAGCTGCTTTTTCTGCTTTGTAGTTAATAGATGGTAGGTGTTATCTGCATTATTCATTATCAAAACGGTGGTATATCTTGGTTAGATTCTAAACTCAAACAGTTCTTATGACTAACCCTATGTCTCCCATAAAAATCATGAATTATGTAATGTACAGATCTTTTCACTATAACATCACTGTTTTGGCCAAGCTAGTCAGCTATTTTTATTAAATGTTGCTCATCTGCCATATGGACTCCCATTTTCAACTTAATTATGAAACAGAGATGAAAAGATATTAAATTTGTAAAGTATCTTTCCAATTAAAAATATTTTAGGAGACTGCACATATTAAATGGTTTCTATACGACTCCACACATCAAGAATAAGTGTTCCTTTCCCTAATTATACATAAAATGACACAAAATGCTAAAAGCTTTTATTCAGGTGGAGTTACAAAATATTGGCAATATACCATTACTTCAAACTAAAAAAAAAAATCCACAAAACTCGCTTCATTCTGTATTATACAGAGTCTGCAGAAATTTTAATTGGCTTTAGTCCTTATAGTGATCACTTAAATTGTTAAAAGCTTGAAAATTTGTCATATTGTTGATTAAAATACTATTGATGTGAGTCTACAGTCATTTTAATGTGTCAATAACTCATGATTTTTTCTCCTTAAAAGCCCAAACACTGTATTTCTTTCTTAATCTCAAAACTATCTCCTATAACTGCATACACCTCTGAGCTATATGTCTTTATTTTACATAACTTTTTTTCCAATTTGTATCTAGAATTTCCCATATTAGAACTTCCACCTTTTTTTCCTTATGAATTTTGTTTGACAGAGGAGTGTTAATCTCTTCAGCTACTCAACATTTATGACAATTACCTTACCTAAATCATCTGACTTTTTTTGTTGATATTTAGTAAATTATGTTAGACTGGTGAAGAAGAATATCATACTAATTTTACTAAGATAATGGTAAAATATTGGATTTTTTCTTCTTTTCCTCCCTAGTTTGCAGAAGTGTTAGTCACCAATTTAAAAAATTATATAATTTTTTAAATCATATATATATATATACACACACACATATATATGTATATATGTATATATATATATATATATATATATATATATATATATATATATATATATGATTTCAGAGAGGAAGGGAGAGGGAAAGAGATAGAAACATCAATGATGGGAGAGAATCATTGATCAGCTGCCTCCTGCACGCCCCCTATGGGGATTGAGCCTGCAACTTGGGCATGTGCCCTGACTGGGAATCAAACAGTGACCTCCTGGTTCATAGGTCAACACACAACCACTGGGTCACACTGCCGTGCCACAGTCCACAAACTATATTAATTCATTCCCTAATTCATACCAATAAAAAAGAAAGAAGCCAAAAAAAGAAAAACAAAGGATAACCTGAAGTCAGGTGAGAATTTCTCAAATTAGTTATGAATTCTCAAATTGATAGTTACCAAGGATTTCTACTATTAGGATCATAGGTGCTAATAATATTTTGGGAACTGGCATACTTATTTTTAAGAAGTAAATAGATGTATGCTGAGTAACTAATAGATTCTAATTATGGTCAATTTTGTATCATAATCACATTATAATTTCACAAAAAGTAGGTAATTACTGATAGATCAAATAAATACATATGATTTCAAATCTGTGTGGTTGTGCCCCTTTTAAATTATTTTGTTTCAAAGCTAGAACCATAATTATCAATATGACTGCTATTTTATTCTACTTTTCTGTTTACAAAGCATCTTAAGAACCAGTATGGAATCTGTTTCTTACAGGAACTCAGGAAGGTATGAGTGTGAGGCCTATTATCTCCACTTTACAAAGGAAGTGAAAGAGTTAAAAGTTTGAGAGACATGCCAGAATATCACCTTATCTAAGTTAATATAATCTATCTGCTATAACATAAACGCTCAAATAATAGTTGTTTAATCCAAGAAATATGTATTACTTATTGGAGCATGTCCAAGCCTCCTTTGTGATGATAGCAAGGGCTCTCTATTCTACATAGCCCTTCAGAGGCTGACTTAGACTCTGACTTCTTCACCATGTGATTTTCAGAGTGATCCTGGGCATTGACTTCCATAAAAGGACAAAGAAAGGGTACTGGATTACTTGAAACTTTGTTATGGGCCAAGTATAAAAATAACATTAAACATTTTTAGTACCAGAGCACTGTCACATGGCCAGAGTCATAATTGTACAACAAAGGAGGTTGAGAATGTTGCTGTTTGTTTCAGTTAGCTACTACTGCATAACAAACCAACCCACATATTAATGCCTTCAAAGAAGGAATTAGTCTATCTCTCATGGCTCTGAACGTTGACCAGACGCAGCTGGATGGTTGTTATGAAGAGTCTTCAGTGGTTGCATTTTGATGATAGCTAGGTCATTAACCATAAGAAGTCTAGCCAACAATTTTCAATTTCAAGATAACTCACTCACATAGTGAACAATTGATATTGGCTATTCAATTGATATTGGATAGCTCAGCTGGGGCTGTTGACTGTAACACCCACATCCTAAGAGGAAACATTCTAAGGTCAAGCATTCTAAGGAAGAGGAAGAGAAAACTGCCTGTTTAAAATAGAATTATACTGGAATTTCCACAATTCTGCTTCTGCCCTACTCTTTTGGTCACAGAGCCCACTCTGTTTTAAAAGAGTAGAGAAATAGACACCACTTCTTAGATGGGAGAGTCACAAGATCACACTGAATGAAGGATGGGGGATGGGAGATATTATTGTGATCATCTTAAATATAACGCATCACATAATCTATCTACCTATATGCCTAGCAAGAAAGAGATCTGGTTAGGAATAGCTAGCCTATTTCTGGCACACTCATTTAATAAAATATACACCAAAAATATTAACTTGATTATCTTCATTACCCAAGATATATGCCAGATAATCTAGGTGGGATAAAGTTTTATGATTAGTTTATTAACTACTAATCTCTCCTAAGGGCCAGGGAGTAATAACATTGGGCTAATCATCCACATGCACTACATTATCTGTTACCTTCTTACTGAACACTGAAACTAGACAAGGAGGTTAATTTAATTTGAACACTTCTATTATGGAGAGGATTTCTATTCCTCGGCAGAAAAGAAACTTATTCTGGATGAGTATTTTCCATTTTTTTCCTGCAAAGCTTCTTATAGTACTAACATCTATAGACTTACTTCATCATTATAGTGTTATACACTCAAAAAGTTCATTCTGTTCTATGAGAGGAACCAATTGTAGAGCCAAATCAATGAAGCAGTGATCTCACCTCATACAATGATTGGACCTTTACGTTTACCCCATTACCCAGTTGTAACTGGTTCTAGAGAATATAGATATAATCTTACTGAAGAGTCAGTTACTATCCTAATTGGGAGAAACAAATTGGAAGTTCAGGTGTCATTTTGAATATGTTTGAATGAGTAATCACCATGATCTTTCTTTTTTAGCTAGACTACATTGATCTGAGAGACAAGGAATGGAAGTCAGTAAAGCCAAATTATATAAACCACTTTGTAGTTTTCTAGGTTAGAGTTTGTAGTAATTAGGCTAATTAATTTTAGTTGTATTAGTTATACATGGCTTTCAAAGTTGGCAGAGAGGGGAGACAAGCAATAAAGAAACATGTCATCACTAAAGTGCACACAGACCAGATGTGATATATCATCACTCACATTTCTATTGGCCATGATGCAACCACTTGGCCTTATGCTTAAGTCAACTTCAAGGGATGAAAGGAGTGTGCTAATATGTGTTGTCCCTAATTTTCTCTGCCTCAAAGATCGTAATCACCAAGAGATGAATGATTTCACCAGTATACACAGCAACACTCTCACTCAAGTAGAAATTCAGACTGTCACCTTTTTGACTCCACATGCCACTGAACCAATAGGCAAAGAAAAAAAAAAGACCAATTTGCTGGTTGGGGTGACTAATACTGATTATTAAGGCCAAATAAGATTGCTACTATACAATGGCAGCAGGAAGAACTCAGCCAGACACTCAAGTGCTTCTCTAAAAATTTATCTTAATATTACCATATGCAGAGGAAGTAGAAGGTAAATATAATTGAAGACTACATGAGCGAGTTTAACCAAAAACAACTGTATTAGCTTTTACTATGTAACAATAAAATAACAATAACAACAAGCCTAGGGATTTCAGTGACTAAAAAAAAATAAATAAATAAACATTGTCATACTCACATGCTCACTGGTATGTAAATCAGCTGAGATTAGGCTGATTTGGGCTAACTGCAACTGAACAAGGTTCAGGGCTTTTCAGTGAGTTTTCTGAAGGTGAAGGGGTAGCATGATATTCTTCTGGAACATGGTCTTCTAATGTCAGACCACAGAGAGAAAATAATATTTAAGGTTTTTGCTCACATCACATCTGCTAGCATTTTTCAAGTCAAAAAAGTTACATGGCCAAGTCAAAACCTATCTAATAAAAGAGTAATATGCAAATTAACCATCACTCTACTACGTCCACAAGCCACACCCACCAGCCAATAAGAAGCAAGTATGCAAATTAACCCAACCAAGATGGCTGTGGCCACTGAGCGAGCAGGAGGCTTGGGTTTCCCCAGCAATGTAGGAAGCCAAGCTTTCCGCACACCCTGGCTGGTTCAGGCCTCCACTCAAGGCTACAAAGTTTCAATTATAGAAGATAAATAAATCCCAGATACCAGGGCCTCCGCTTAGGTTGCTGGGGTGGCGTGGCCGGCCTGCAAACCACCACAGGCCCCTCACTGAGGCTGCCCCATGCCCCAAGGGAACCCCCACCCTGATCTGGGACACCCTTCAGGACAAACCAGCCGGCCCCCACCCCCACCTGCGCAGCAGGCCTCTATCCTATCTAATAAAAGAGTAATATGCAGATTGACCATCACTCCAACACACAAGATGGCTGCCCCCATGTGGTCGAAGATGGCTGCCCCCATGTGGACACAAGATGGCGGCCACAAGATGGCCAGCAGGGGAGGGCAGTTGGGAGGGACCCGGCCTGCAAGGGAGGGCAGTTGGGGGTGATCAAGCCTGCAGAGGAGGGCAGTTGGGGGGGACCAGGCTGGCAGAGGATGGAAGTTGGGGGCGACTGGGCCTCCAGGGAAGGGCAGTTGGGGGAGACCCAGGCCTGCAAGGAAGAGTAGTTTCTGGGTGACCAGGCCTGCAGGGGATGATAGTTAGGGGTGACCAGGCCTGCAGGGGATGGAAATTAGGGGTGACCAGGCCTTCAGGGGAGGGCAGTTAGGTGCAAACAGGCTGGCAGGGGAGCAGTTAGGCATCAATCAGGCTGGCAGGGGAGTGGTTAGGGGGTGATCAGGCTGGCAGGCAGAAGCGGTTAGGGGCAATCAGGAAGGCAGGCAGGCAAGCAGTTGGGAGCCAGCAGTCCTGGATTGTGAGAGGGATGTCCGACTGCCCGTTTAGGCCCGATCCCAGTAGGATCGGGCCTAAACGGGCAGTCGGACATCCGTTGAGTGGTCCCAGATTGGAGAGGGTGCAGGCTGGGCGGAAAGACACACCCATGTGCACTAATTTCATGCACCGGGCCTCTAGTCTATAATAATAAAAGTGTAATATGATAATTAGACCGTATATCCTTCCAGACGTTCTTCCAGATGACCTTCCAGATGAAGCTGGGGCTGTGAGGGAAGCCCAGGTCCCAGATGCGTGCTGGTGGCCGGAGGGAAGCCCGGGTCCGGGGTGCCAGAGAGAAGCTGATGCCAGCAGCCGGGGACAGAAAGGCCTACTCTTGCATGAATTTCCTGCATCGGGCCTCTAGTATCCCAAGAAGACCAAGAAAATGTACATTGACTACTCTAGTGAGAGACACAATATTACATGGCAGAGGGTGTGAATGCACAGTTCTATAAAAGATAGGGATTGAAGAATGTAATATTAAGTAATAAAAATTTCAATCTGTTACTGAACCAAGTAATGAGATTTTGGCTGAAAATAAAGGGGATATAGATTGGAAGTGAAAAAACAAAAAACAGTAAAGGTTAACTCATCTGAGAAAGGAAAAGTGTTGATTTCATGTAAACTATCTATTCTCCAATAATTAAAGCACTCTCCTTTGGTCAACTGCAATACTGAACTCCAGCTCCCTTAGCTACACTAAACCATCTTACCTTATAATAGAGAAACATGCAAATTGACCGCACCTCCGCTATGCCCACGATTGGGCCAGGCAGGAGGCTGGGGGCGGGACTCCGGGTGGCATATCCGCTGTTGAGAAGATCAAGATGGCGGTGCCCAGTGGCCGGGCCCATGCCGCCGCTCCCGGGGGTGCCTGGGGCGATCGGCACCCCGGGGGTGCCTGGGGCAATCAGCACTCCGGGGGAGCGTGGCCGGGAGATAGGCACCCCGGGGGGGCGTGGCCGGACCCATGCCGCCACTCCCCGGGGTGCCTGGGGCGATCAGCACCCCGGGGGGGGCGGGGCCGGGCGATCGGCACCCCGGGGGGGCGTGGCCGGACCCATGCCGCTGCTCCCCGGGGTGCCTGGGGCGATCAGCACCCCGGGGGGGCGTGGCCGGGCGATAGGCACCCCGGGGGGCGTGGCCGGGCGATCGGCACCCCGGGGGGGCGTGGCCGGACCCATGCCGCCGCTCCCCGGGGTGCCTGGGGCGATCAGCACCCCGGGGGGGCGTGGCCGGGCGATTGGCACCCCGGGGGGGCGTGGCCGGACCCATGCCGCCACTCCCCGGGGTGCCTGGGGCGATCAGCACCCCGGGGTGGCGTGCCCGGACCCATGCCGCCGCTCCCGGGGGTGCCTGGGGCCATCGGCACCCCGGGGGGGCGTGGCCGGGCCCATGCCGCCACTTCCGGGGGTCCCGGGGGTCGATCGGCCACCCGGGGGGGCGTGGCCCGGCCCCTCCCGCCGCTCCCGGGGGTCCCAGGGGCCGAGGCTTTCTGGGCCTTGGGCACCAGCGGGGAGCCTGCACCGATCGCAGGAAACCACTGGGGGTCGGCTCCTGTGATTGGTAGCAGGGACGCTGGGTGCGGCGAGCCCAAGGCCAGGAAAGCCTGGGGCGGAGGCTTTCCCGGCCTTGGGCACCAGTGGGCAGCCTGCAAGGATGGCAGGAAACCACTGGGGGTCGGCTCCTGAGATCCTTAGCAGGGATGTTGGGTGCCGCGGAGCCCAAGGCCACCGCCCGGGGCCAAGCCCCGATCCTGAAAAAGGCAGAAGGCGGTGGCCACAGCCAAGGCCTGGGTCCCTGGTGCAGGCAGAAAACTGGTGCAGGCAGCCAGGTGAATGAAGGTCTATTGCACGAATCTTCGTGCAAACGGGCTACTAGTGTTAAGATAATGAGTAATGTCATTAGTTCAACAGGTTTTGTAACTACAATCACAAGGCATACATACAGCCCCTGATCATGCAGGGAAGAAATTGGTACTTCCAATATTTTGTATGCTGAGTATAAAGAATAAGACTATATCCACATCATATCATTATTGTATATCTGTCTCTGATCTTGCCACTCTTTTTCTAACAAAAAAACTTCTAATAAAACCCCACAGCTCAAGTTTTAGTGCCTCTACCTTATAATCTAATGTTTGTCCTTGCTTCATTTCTATGTGCTACCCCTAAAATTCCATGCCAAAAGGGGCTCCCCATATTTGCTACTACTCTGTGAGTTTTCACCAACAGACCTCCTGTCTATACTGTCTAACTTGTGTAAAGACCTGAACCCTTCCAGAAATTTGGAATCTAGCCTTGTTCAGTTGAGGTTGGCCCAGATCAGACTAGGCTCAGCTGATTTACACACCAGTGAACATGGTAGGCTTGACTGCCTTTCAGACTCAATTTTCTGCAGGATTCCTGGGAAGGTTTTGGTCCTGTTACATGAAATGTCCTTATGAGATACTTAGAAGTCAGAGTTGGGGGTAGAAACAATTCTTTTGAAAGTAGTGGCAGATATTTGGAGAGATGTGATTTTTATTTAGTTTCTGAATGAATTTATTTCCTCTGAAGGTCATGCATGATTGAGCTACTGTGATGTCAGCCTCCATGTTCTATAGATTCCTAACCTTTAGGTGACAATTGCAACTTCCTTCTCTCGGGACTACAGTTGGACCTCCACTCAGAAACCCTCCAGATTTCAGGTCTGCAGTCTTTCTCAATGTATTTAAGCACATTATTTCCTATAGTAATCCCTTTCTCCTTGAAATAGGGGGATTTCTTTTTTTCCTAATTAATCCTTGAATAATGGCACATCACTCTTTTAATGCTTTTAGATTTAACTTCAACTTTTCCCCTAAACAGTTGTTTTTGTCTTCACGGGTCAGAGATAAAGACCAATCTTCTGTTTTGTTTTGTTTTGTTTTATATTAATCCTTACTAAATATTTCCCTTTTATATTATTTGGGATGCCTGACATAATTCTCTCAAAACCGACCGTTAGTCATTTAGTATAGGAGGTTAATTGAGTTCACCCTGGTGTGCACACCATGTCTGTCAGAGCTTAAGGGTCTGACTTGGCTTGACTCCCAAAGTGAATCAACCCTATCAATCAACTTAACCAAAATACTAACAGATTCTACCTGGAAATATAGGTCAGTAAAACAGACAGACAAAGCAAATTCAGAACATATTTGATTACTTAAAATATTCTGCCATCTCCCAGTTTGTGTCAAAATAGTTTGTATTTGAAAGATTAACTTGTTTTGGAAATCAGAAGCTGATTGTATGTGGGCAGTTTTAGATCTATCTATTCCATTCTTTAGCTCAACATAACCAATGAATACTTGAAACCAAGGAAAGAGATATCAATTATCCATCACATGCTAATAGAAAAGGCAGGTGAAAAACCTCCACATTAAATTAAGGTGCCATGAACATAAGAGAGTAGCAGTGAGAGGAGGATCAAGTGTATTTGTTGTTGATGATGATGATGGTGTTTATTCATAAGTGAGATGGATAAAACAGAAAACATGGGAAGCAGCAAAGAATGACTACTCCCCAAACTGCATAGGTAACAACTGGCATAGATTTTACAATTCTAGGTTCCCAGGATGATTTTTTCCCCCTCTTCACTGTTGTCACAATTACTTGATGCGTACTTTTGTCAATATCAGAAAACGTAAGGCTTAAGAAACACTATTTGTACTAAAGATCTGAAAAAGGGGGTGACGTTTCCCCTTTCCAAAAATGCCTGTTATCTTTGAAACTTGTCCAGGGAAGATTTTACTTAGCATTTAACCTATAGGTTCTAAAATATAACCTAGCAGTTTTCGAAAGAGTCATAATCGTTGTGTATTAGGTAACCTTTGTAGTATTTGATTGTGGTAACAGAAACCTATTGATCCTAAGTTCCCCCAGAAAACATACATTTTCACCAGGTCATCCTTCTTCAGAGTGTTTCCTTATGAATTTTCCAAAAAGTAGAGAAAAAGGCAGAGAAAGTCTTAGAGAGTAATGAATTAAAGCTGAATCCTCCATCTCCTAATTCAAAGGCAGGGCCTTATCACAGGGGCATATCTTAGGCCAGAGACTTTTATAATTTGGGGCTCAGCCTCCTTTTATAAGCAATGGTATTATATATTCACAATGACAGTGTATATTTACACTTACACTTAGTATTTTTATAAGTAAACCTAATTAGCATTTTAATTTTTGGAGATTTTAAATGATGGATGACAAAAAACAAACAAAAAAACAACAACTATCCATTAAAAAAAAGAAAAAATATAAAAATGTATAATATGTAAGATACACCTTATTTTGTGAGAAGGTAATATTCAGATATTTTTATTGAACAAAAAGAAAAACCACACATTACTGGGTGTAGAAATTATATAAATTGTATCTATTACTTAGAGCTCTAACAATGACAAGGTTTATATTTCAGGTCATTTTATTATCATTGTTATTATTTTTCTTTGATAATCAATTACTTGAAAACTATTTTTAACTTCAATGACTCCATGTTAGGACCATAAATATATCTGGAAGTAGTTTAGAATTTGTCATAAATTCCATTATGCTAACATTCCAGTTAGTACAATGAAAAAAATATATAGTGATTGTAGAAATATTAATAAGAAAACTACAGCCATGACCGGTTTGGCTCAGAGGATGGAGCGTCGGCCTGCGGACTGAGGGGTCCCAGGTTCGATTCTGGTCAAGGGCATGTGCCTTGGTTGCGGGCACATCCCCAGTGGGAGATGTGCAGGAGGCAGCTGATCGATGTTTCTCTCTCATTGATGTTTCTAACTTATGTCTCTCTTTTCCTCTCTGTAAAAAAATCAATAAAATATATTTAAAAAAAAGAAAACTACAAATCTAAAATACAAATTAAATTATACATATAAACTCCTAATTCTTGTTTTATTTTATTGTTTAAAGATGTTATGTATGGTAGAGAGAATTTATGGGTCTAGAGACTTAGCTTTTAAGATTTTTCTCATGTAACTTTCCTATGTGGGCCTTACTTCACTCATTCATATAATTTTTTAAAAAATTGAACTTAGTAGTTTATACTTTTTAATTAAATATGATTATTTTAAGGATAAATAAATTGCATTTGTTTCTGAATCATTCAACTGCATTCTTCCTTTTGTATTGGAAGCAGAATCCAATAGATGGTATGAAACTTTAGGTATTCTTAAATGTTAATGTAGACACTATAATGAGGTGCATGTATTATGTTTATAAATCTTTAGTCTCACTCTTTAAGAGCAAATGTCTGAAAAATTTCCAGGTCTTAAAAAAAAAAAATTCCAGGTCTTTTAACAATCATATAGATTCACTTTTGGATAGTATATAGTTTGTTTTGTTTTGTTTTGAATTGTAGTACAATACATATAACAAAATTTACCATCTTACCCATTTACTATACAGTTTACTGACTCTGTGTGTATAAGTATATATGTATATATTTATGCATATATGTTTAATTAACATATATTATTACTGTCAGAGGTTTACTTTCTTCTTGCTTTGTAGATGCAGACTCCTTGCTCACATGGTCTTTTCTTGGTGTGTGTTCATCCCTGGTGTTCCTTTGTGTGTCTGAGTTTCATCTTCTCATAATAGCCAGAGTGTATTAGTGTCCAACCTAGCAAGCTCATTTTAACCTAATCATCTCCTTAAAGGCCCTATATCCAAATATAGTCATATTTTGAGGTCCTGGAGGTTAGGGCTTCAACAGAAATTTGGGGGGCACATAGTTCAGATATAAATAGATAGATATAGGTGTAAATATAGACCACAATGCCCTATTAGCCTATTATGAATAATTCCTTGTTCTCAAACCATTTATTTAAAGCCAACATGAAAAATCTATAAAACATATGACCTACTTGTCATAGTAACAATAGGTTAAAAAACAATTCTTGGACACAAAACAGAAAAGTAAAATACAGTTAGACTCTATAAGACAATTCTAAAATATTAAAAGGGATGTGGTGGTTCTAAAATGTAACCTCAAATATTGTTGGTTAAAATTGTATTAGTTCCATCAGTTTATGCTTTGTGGTTTTACATACGGCTGGTTATGATTACTTACGTGTGGGTCATAAAAACTCAGTGTGTTTTCCAAGCAGTCAAATTGCCTGTCAGCTGCTAAAGGGGCAGAATTAATGAGAAACTTACTTTACAGTCTAAAGAATAGCAGCTGGGGTTTGGTTTAACAAGTCCCGGGAAGTGTACATGGACGGGAATTCTTTGTGGCTAGACTTATATCCTGCCTTGTCTCTAAAACATTCTACTCATTGACTTGAGCAGTTAGACAGACAAGATGCGAGGATGCAGTAATCGCTTTACATATCATTCAATTTGAGTAAAAGAACACTGTGCCACTTAGTTTTCACTGTGGCAGAGAGTGCCACGTGTTTATCAAAGCCCGTTTCCTTTTTCTCCTGGCGTAGAGCTGGACCACCTTTCTCAGCCTCTGTTGCATGCAGATGCAGCCATGTAAATTAATTCTTGCCAAGGGAATTTGGGAACAAGGGGTACGCACTTCCTTCCGGCCTCGACCATCTCCTGTGTGAGTATCATTTTTGTCCCTTGATTTATCCACTGGAAAAGTGGATAGCCTTCAGAGTAAGTCAGAAGACATGGAAGAGGACACAACAATAAGATAGAAGGAGCCTGCACCCTGGAATTATTATATAGACCACCTGCCAAACACTCGTTCTGTTATGTGAATTAGAAAAAAAATATTGTGTTAATTCTCGAATACTTTCAGATCCACTGTTAACCATAGTTAGCTTATCCTAATAAAACACTCACTTAAAACTTAGCTTATTAGGAGAGCCATCTAATAATCTGACATGGTATTCTCCTTAGGAATAAGCAGAAAAATCTATTGAGAGGATATGAAAAATTTTCAAATTTATTTTTAAATCTTTTTTTTTATTTCAAAGAAAGAGAACTTTACTGATATTTAACATGTGCCTCACTGGTAGTATATAATTCTTAAATATGTTTACATATTTTATTGGGGATCAAAATTTAAAAAAAAAATTAATAGTGGCCCTTGATTAAAAAGATTTAGACACCTCTGATCAAAGATAAGCTCTAGGTATAAAGTTCAGAAAATATTTAACTGTGAAATTTTGAAGAATAGAGCATTTCAACATTATGCCAAATCAAAACCCTGAAAAAGTATATAAGGCAATGATATTTGATAGATTTCATTTATCAAAAGATGCTACATTATTATTAGTACATTAATACGAGGAAATATCATTGTCCATTCTCCGTTTCTTATATCTGGAAAGGCCTTGTATTGTGCTTTGACCAACAGAATGCAGTGGATGTGTCCTTGTGTTTGGCTGACAGACACCTTCCTTAGTCACCCCCACTCCACTGTGCATGGTCTATTTCCCTTTGGTTGGACCACTTCCCCCAGTGATTGCAAGGCATGGGCTGGTGGTTCCCTGGGGAGTGTGAGGTTGCAGCTTCCTGGTGAAACTGCCAAAATGATGTGCCTATAATGTCTGGCCTCTCTCGCTTCTTCCCTATAGTTAATAACTAGCTAATTACAATGGTATCAGTGTCGATAATAAACTTCGAAAGGAACCATCTTTAAAAATCAACAGAAAACATATGCTAAAATTCCAGGTCAAGGAAAAAATCCTTTAGCAAAGGGAAAGTTCCCACCAAGTACCTTGATGCTGGTAAGTCCAACAATTGAGCATCCACGAATTCAAAAAGTTGACTGATTAATTAAATGTATTTTATCTCAATACTTAGCACTTTATTTAGTTGACAGAGCCCAGGTCTTTAATAAATAGTAAAGCTGGTTCTACAGGATGAGCTGTATTTCCAGAAAATATAATTTTCTTGGAAAAAAAAAAAGTTGGGAATCAGAGTAGACTCTGCAGGGACATGCTATTACAGTATAAGAATATCAACAGAAAATAGAAAGAAAATCCTCTGAAATATGTTTATCAGTAAATAACCTGATCAGCTATGATCCATCACAGGCATATCATGGTTCTGTAAATCAGAACATCCCAGGGAGCAAGTTTAAATGGATTTGAGATTACTGACACTTTTTATTAACGTTCCCTTAAAACTCGGGCAAGGAAAATATAATGCCCAAAATGTTACACCTTTTAAAACTTCATAGGTTATCTTATTTAAAACAGAAAACTTTCCTATTTTAGACTCCTTTATAGAAAGCTTAAGTCACTAAGGTTTAAAAGCAGAGCTGACAATTTTTAAAGACTCTTTTTGAGGTTGTACTGCCTGCTTCCTATCATGGGTTTGATCAGGATAGCCTCCTCAGCTACCAAGCAAAATGATATATCAGACCGGCTCAACTCAAGGAGTCAATTAGGATAGCAGCCCAAGCACACTCAAAATATTTAGAGGGCTCCTACTTTAACACTGGGGAAATAGCCATTTGTTTTTACAGAATCATCAGCTTGGAAGACTTTATCTTTAGGCAAAGCACTTTGAAAATGATCCCTGCTTTGGGAGAAATACCCTAGTGGAGTCAGATTTCCTAATTTGCAAACCTTGGTTGACTATGGTTCTTTGAATGACCTTAAATGTGAATCCTGAATACATTGTTTTCAGTTGTACTAATGAATTTCACATACTTAGTAGCACATGCAAATTTATGTAAATGGGCGTTCTATTTTTTTAATGAAAAGTCATATAAATATGAAAGTCATATAAATATGCGTGCCCTAGATTCCTTAAAAGAAATACAATTTCAAAAACACAGTTTCTTTATTTCACTTTGGTTTTCCAATATTAGTAGAAAAGACTCACCTTTGATACATAAGTGGCCCTATAACAATAAATTCTAAGCCCTCTAATTAACTTTCATAGGCTGCACGTTTCAGTCTTTGTTTTTCTCAATTTTAGGGTAGAAACTGATGCTCTGATTTTATTAACTGGCTGTGTTAGCCTCCCTTGCAAGATTTCCAATAGACAGGATAAATATATCAGAAAGGTCAACTAAGATCACAAAATGTAAAGACACTAATATTGCCTTATTATCAGGGGCCTCCGGTATTCCTTTTATCTCTTTCCATAGTCAATCAACTTATGCTTGTGTGACAGTCTATTAAACCAAACCTCTTCAAGCAATTAGGAAAAAAAATGAGTTCAATAAAAATGTACACGGAAGTATCTCATGAGACTAACCCTGATTTAAACCTAATATTTGAAAATAGTGGTTTGTGTAAATTATGGGATAACTTTTTTAACAAATGTTTTACCTTTATATGACAAACGATGCACCAAGAATAGTATACATTTTTTAGGTCACCATGCTGCTTACTTGGAACTCACAGTAGTCACCTGAATCTTGATTGTAATTGAGAATTACCCAGCCTTATCTTTAACTGGAGAGAATTATAATGACTGATTAGACTGGAAAAATGTGTAACACAGGTACATACACAGATATACACACAAAGTATGAAATGCCCTCTGGGAATGGTCTATGTAATTAGTTTCAATATGAAAACATTTAAACTAAAAATGATATACTGAATATATTCAGTCATGGCAGTGATCCTTATTAACTGGGAATAATCAGCTGCATGCAGCTAATGACAGTCTTTGCCTTGGTCTTACCTGAAAACTTTATCTTTTTTAGTTACATCTCCATTAACATTTGAATGGCTATTTTTTAGTATCAGGGCTGATATACAAACTGCAAGAAATTTTGATTCTCTCTTTCTACAATGATAATATTCTTCATATTTTTATGTTTCCGCCACTTGTACTAATTTGGATAATTCCGTTACAGTTTTCCAGGAATTACTCACATTTACCCAATATGTGTTTTGTGTGTTTAAAATAGTATCTGTTTCAACCATTGTTCTTAACAGTGGGGTGTCTTCTCTTAGTGTGTTGTTGTTGTTGTTGTTTTTTACTTCATTAAGAAAGATATATGTCATATTGGTTCATTATATTACAAGGACATTCAAGGACTGTTTTATTCTCCAGGAGAATATACCTGTGTTTGGTTTGTCTATTTAACTAGAGTCAGATGTTAATTTGTTGATATCTGCCCAGTAGAAGTCATAATGCCAACAGTTATGGTTTTAATGCCTTGTGGAATATTAAAAAGTTTTATATGTAATTTAACAGCCTTATTTCAATATGCATAAAAGGGGAGGGAAAGGGGACTCCTGCAATAATGTGAACATTAAAAAATTAATACAGCCCTGGCCAGTTTGGCTCAGTGGATAGAGCGTCGGCCTGAGGACTGAAGGGTCCTAGGTTCGATTCTGGCCAAGGGCACATGCCCGGATTGCGGGCTCGATCCCCAGTAGGGGGTGTTGCAGGAGGCAGCCAATCAATGAATTCTCTCTCATCATTGATGTTTCTATCTCTCTCTACCTCTTCCTTCCTTTCTGAAATCAATAAAGAAATATATTTTTAAAAATTAATACAAAACTGAAAAAGAAAGTATGACTTTTCTGAGGGCTATATAAACTTTAATACTCAATTTTTTTTAAAACCAGCTTTATCATATTACTATTTTTTAAATTAATTAATGAGTTAAGTAAAATAATCTGACATGTATCTATTCAATATTTTGCATGAGAGTCATGTTTTTAACCTTTGAAACTACACTTTGACAACTTAGTGTTTTATTTCTTTCTAAGCTGTGAATGCCTCATTCATATAGGAGTGACTACTTAAAAAAATTTTTTTTTGAAATAAGCCTAAATCTAAAGCCTAAATCCTCTCCTCTTTTCTAAACCTACCTTATGCTATTAAACCAGATCATTTTCTAGTAAATGCTGGTACTAGTTTGGTGTTTATCCACTGTGACATTTTCTATGTATTTACAAATATCCATATGTGCATATGTTAACTTAAATAGTAATACACTATGTGGAATAATCTGCTCTATACATCTTAAAATTTTTTACATTTTACTCCTCATTCTTAACTGTTCCATACTGACCTATCATAAGAAATGCCATAATCTGAGTATTTATCTATTAAAAGGGAATCTAATGAACAAAATAAACTGACAAACAAAATGGAACCAGAAGAATGGATACTTGGAACAGATTGGCTGGTGCCCAATGGGAGGGGGTTGGGGGGACTGGATAAAGAAGGTGAAGGGATTAGATAAAGAACATATATGCATATCCCATGGACTTGGACAATAGTTAGGTGAAGGCTGAGGGAAGGGAAGACAGGGGTGGGTGGAGGTGGACAAATGGCAGGAGAGGGCCACTTGCAATAATGTCAAAATTAAAAAAAATTAATTTAAAAAGATATAAAAGAGGCATTTAGGTTGCTTCCAATTTTTTATTATAAATAATGCTAAAATGATCATTCTTGTAAATGTTTCCCTGCCTTTATATTTATGAATACATCTCTAGTGTAAATATCAAGAATTGGATTTGCTCTATAATTTGAATTTTAAATAAGAAAATATATTTTTTAAATTGCCCTCCAAAGGAGTGCCTCTTTTACATAAGCAGTTAGCCTCATTGGTAAATATCAAACAAATATAATATTTTGCCACACTATTTAATGAGATATTTCAATGGAGTAATATATTTTTAAGGGTTAAATTCTAAAGTCATCAAGGAAGATAACAATAGTGTACATAAATTAAAAATTACCTCTAAAATATATTTGATTTGTATATATAACACTATAGAAATTTTATCAGTTTCTCTAAATTATCCTTAATCTATTTATATTGAATATTGTTTGACTCTTATTTAATTGGTAATGGTAAATCAAGGGCAGCACAGTTTTTTTTCCCATATCTTATTTTTCTTTTTTACACTAAATTTTGTAAGAAGCACTGTATCTCTTAACTGAGACACAGCTCACTGAGCTAAGTGATAGAAGCTAAATTTTTTAGTCTCCTATTTTATACAAACAATGCTGAGATAATTTTGTGGAGTTTTTCTAAGTTAAAATGATGTTTTTATAAGATTCTCTACTGTAGCAAATCGATCTTTTGAAATGTAAATCAGATCCCATTTCCCCCAATCTTTTCTCCATAGCACTTGCCTTCTGTCACTGCACTTTAGGACCCCCAGGGAGAGAAGAGTGTGGGCACAGAGAACATATTCAGTTAATAGCTGTCCAGTGAATGGATTGCTGTTAATTGAAAAGAATCAACAAATGGTTAGTCTAACGATGTTCTATGGATGCTTTTAAAAAGTGTAAAATCTCTACTTGTTTTGTAATAATGCATATCTGTTCACTAGTGTACACAACTGAATTGTTTTATTGAAATATTTGATCTGTGGTTTCTGAGAAAGGTGTAATAAACTATCTTGCTGAAGTTTCAGATTTGTCATTTAGCAGTTGTCACTTTTTGAATTATAGAGTAATTCAAAGATTTTATTTATATGCATGAAGATTTGTGACTATTATATTGTTCTGGTATATTGTTGCTTCTATCAATATAAATTATGTCTCTTCATAGTATTTGGGGCATTTTGTATTGAATTTGGTTTTATCTTTTTTGTTTTGTTCTGTTTTGACTTAATCTGAGCAATTTTTGTTTTATAACATTAAAGATTTCAATATATACTATTTTGTTTCTTTATCCCAACTGATACCTACTTTAAGTTTCCTATTTTCCATACCTTATTGAATGTTTCAGTTTCCTTGTTATTTTTTGAGTGTTGAGTGAATTTTCTAATGATTTTCCATTCTAGTAGTTTGAATGGTATACCTTCTTCTTCTAATCATTTATTATATGTCCCTAAATAAATTTGTATTTTTCAAACATTAAATATTAATGAGTATGTATAGCTGTTTTCTACCAAGACAAGATGTGTGGAATGCTTATACTTACTTTGGCTCTCTCCTCTACCCTTCCTACAAGTCACTATGGATATTATCTGGGAATTTCATTTTATATTGTTAGAATTTTTTGTTTACTTTCAACACTGATTTACTTTACATCTGTGGGCCTCAATTTTCTTATGACATT
Organism: Cnephaeus nilssonii; assembly: GCF_951640355.1. Taxonomy (NCBI): domain Eukaryota; kingdom Metazoa; phylum Chordata; class Mammalia; order Chiroptera; family Vespertilionidae; genus Cnephaeus; species Cnephaeus nilssonii. The sequence continues at coordinate 45,903,186 of NC_137078.1, read as the reverse complement.
TGTCAGCCCTATTGTATCCACAGCTTAGCATATAAATTCACTGAGCTAAATCATAGGCATTAATTTGTTATTGTCTCTGATTTTTTTCTAAAAAAATTAATTGTGGATTTGATGAGTTCCCAACTTTCCAAACCTAAATAAAATGAAACTTAGGTGACTATGTAAAGTACTTATTCTAAAAAGAAATGACCAGAGATGTAGGACAGAGACCCTGAATTGCAAATTGAACAGTCAAGCAGTACAATACTTAAGACAGTTCTGAAGTGCATTTCTAGTCCAATTATTAGGACAATTATAATGGTTTCTTCTCCCAAAACATGTCCCAACTTCTCTATGTGTATTTTTGTTGTTTGTTTTTGCTTCTCTCTAGTTCTGTCATTAAGGATTCTATCAGCAAAACAGAAATCTACTTAGGTATTTTAAGCAGAAAGAGAACTGGGGCACAAAATTGTTGGCAGGAGCAAAAAGGTGGAGTGGCATTAGTCAGATCAGAAGCTATAGGAAGCTATGAGTGCCTATGCATTCCTCTGTGCCTGCCATGCATTATAAGGAATCAGCATTCACATCTTAGCTACTTGCAGAGCTGGTCTTTGTCCTGTATTATGATATTGATGCTATTTATAGTAGAGAATAATCTGAATAATCAAGAGCCTAGGTGACTTGGTATGGAAAACCTTAAACTTGATCTAATATATGATTTAAAGTGAAGATTAAAAGTATGGGTCCTCACTCTCTTTGTTTGCTAACCATCTATAAATTTACATGAGCTCATTGATGAATGCTCAGCTGGAGGAAAATGACTTTTTTATTTTCTCTGTGCCAAAACACAAATGAGTTGTTCTATTGACTACACACATCAAGTGAAATAGATCTACTAGGCTTCAGTGTCTCAAATCATGACATTTCGCCTTGGTGTCTATTATTGATAAAATCTGTAAACAAGAAGCCAGAAGACTTCATTAAAATAAAAATAATTTGTTATCCCACATGCTGTTTTGAGTAGTTCATGAAAAAAAGTATTACATAGGAAGGATAGAATGATAAGTTTTGAATCACCAACCATTGAACTTAGCAATTTACTATAGCTCTTTTTTTTCTTATTTAAATAAGAAAAATAATTAAATGAAGTAATTTACATGATGGCATCTTGCAAATTGTCTCACAAATATTTGGTACTGTAATTTACTATTCTTAAGTGCCCATCACAGAAATATTTTATCATCGTTGACTCATTTAGTCCTTATAAAAAACCTATAATCTAAGTTTTATTAAGATTCTTATATTTAGATAAAGAAACAAGAGTTTGGAAACAAGACTTTCCCAAAGGGCATTGGCGAAAAGTCCTGTGCAATCATAACTCTCTTTGGAGAAAATACACTTCATCATTATCCCACACACCAAAGTACAACTATTTTTTCAGAGAGTAGTAGGGAGAGTAAAGAATAAATTAGTTGAAGAAATAGGTAAACATCGGGAATCAAAAATATACTTAACATTTTTAATGAAAGATATGTATATGTACAGTTTGCCAGACTTTTGATTAACACTATGGATCATTTTCTTGCTGAAAACACAGAGATATTATTCATCTCTAATTTTCAAGTTTGATGTCTTTAATAGAAAGGACTTAGACAATTGCAAATGTATCTGAGTGTAGAATCTCTCTTTGGCACTGTCCAATAAAATGTTTTGTGATGATGGAAATATTCTGTATTAGTGCTGTTCAATTTGGTGGCCACAAGATGCCTGTGGCTATTAAACAGAGAGCAACTGAGAAATTGAATTTTTAATTTAACTCAATTTTAATTACTTTGAATATGAAGACCTGTGTGTGGCTAGAGGCTACTATATTGATTTATATGTTCCCAAATCAAACCCTCTTCCCACCAAGTAGTTTACCATTTCATTGTTCACATCTAAATTCAATAGTATTTCAGAAAGTTGCAAGAATCATTATATTCTTCCGAAGCACTTGAGTTTTTAATGGGCAAAAATGCCAAAAACTTTTACAGTCTTTTTATTTTTTTCAGTTCATGCAATAGTTGAACATATTACCTAATTACAACAGCAAGTTTGAATGGGATAAAAGGTTGTGAAATCTGACAAGCATATAATTCAACTGGTGGGGAGCACATGTCCACAGACATATTAGAGGGAGTACATTGGATACAGATATTCATTTGCTGTGAACATGGTTTACAAGAGGAAAAAAATGAGCCCTATATTGGGTGAACAGATTAATGGAGGTCAGATGAAACCAGCCCTACTGTGCTATGAGTGCCCCTGTTGATTGCACACCCTCAGCAAAAATAAAATAAATCCAGTTATACACCATATAATGAAAGTTAAGTCATTTATAGACTGCATATATGACATTAGTCTCATAAGATTATGAATGAGCTGGAAATATCCTATTGGCTAGTGATACGGTAGCCATCATGAGGTCATGGTGTAAGTAACACATTACTCTCATGTTTGTTGGTGTAAGCAAACCTACTGTGCTGCCCGTCATATAAAAAATTAGCTCATACAGCCCTGGCCAGTTTGGCTCAGTGGATAGAGCATCAGCTTGCAGACTCAAGGGTCCCAGGTTTGATTCTGGTCAAGGGCATGTACCTTGGTTGCAGGCACATACCCAGTGGGGAGTGTGCAGGAGGCAGCTGATCGATGTTTCTCTCTCATCGATGTTTCTAGCTCTCTATCCCTCTCCCTTCCTCTCTGTAAAAAATCAATAAAATATATATTTAAAAAAATAGCTCATACAATTATGTACAGTACATAATACTTGAAAATAATTATAAACAGCTATGGTACTGGTATGTATTTTTTATGGTATGCTTTTTATTGTTATCTTAGAGTACATATATTTGAAAAGATTTTACAGATTGCTGTAAAACAATGGGCCATGTTACACTATCAGCCATCTCATATATCTCGTGTTCACTGTTCCTTGATTGCATTAATTTCTCTTGTATTTGATTTAATCTCTTGTTGTTCTGTACAGTAACATGCCACACAGGCTTGTAGCCTAGGAGCAGTGGCTGTACCATATTGCCTAGATGTATTACAGGCTATAGCCTCTAGCCTTGTGAACTTTGTGATGTTTGCACAATGACTATATCGCATAATGATGCATTTCTCAGAATATATATCCATCATTAAGTGTTACATGACTGCCAGAAACCGGTTTGGCTCAGTGGATAGAGCGTCGGCCTGCGGACTCAAGAGTCCCAGGTTCGATTCCGGTCAAGGGCATGTACCTTGGTTGCGGGCACATCCCCAGTAGGGGGTGTGCAAGAGGCAGCTGATCGATGTTTCTCTCTCATCGATGTTTCTAACTCTCTCTTCCTCTCTGTAAAAAATCAATAAAATATATTTAAAAAAAAAAGTGTTACATGACTGTAGATACATGAAATATGTATATAAAATAAAATGTTAATGTAAAGTTATTAACACATAATTACTAAGCATCTAAATTCACATAAGACAAAATTAACAGAAAGAAGTAAAATCATCAAAATATTATAAAAATAATTTCAAATTTTCTTTTTTTAATAGTATCTCACTTGAAAAACATATGACAAGACTTTCTTACTCTAAGTGAAGCCACACTGATATGAGAGAGAAAAATCTTTCTTGTGTGTTTCATGAGAAATCCCCCACGCCTGCCTGATGGGTTGCTGTGAGAAAAGGACTGGCTCAGAATGAACCCTAGATAGCCCTTTCACTCCATCCTGAAAATGTCCTCTCTCAGTTATTGCACCTGCAGGAACAGGTGTAGCCAGGTTATAAAAGGCAGCTTGATTGGTTATGTGCCAGATCAAAGTACAGTATATATTTGAAGATAGAAAAAGTCTGGAAAACAGGAAGCTTAAATGAATGTGGCCCTGGGGGCACTAACAACAGATGTGCTGACAATTTATGAATATTTTACTGGAAATGCATTCTTCTTCTTCTGTTAAATAAGGAATTAGGTAATGCCAGACGCCATGCCAAAATGCCTGATGCTTACTTAAAATAACTGGCACAAACTGGTATTTTCTGGAAAATAAGACTCAGGAATGATTGTATTTTATTTTATTTTAATAAGTAACACTAATGTGTCCATGCATAGGGATGCACACATCTATTGCACAGATAGATTTAAACAGGAAATCATAAATATCAAATCCACATGACATGGACACCCATACCCAATTACAGAGTGGAAAAATTGTTTTTAGTGGCCCACTGCCTCTAGTTTTCACCATTTGATACACTAGATGAAGTATGAGCTTCACAACTCTGGAAAGAGGTTGCTAACATTTGCTTGGGGCCACAACACAGGCAGGTCATCTTTATGCTTCCCCAATAGCTGTAGTAATTAGGTTGAGCTTTATATCTAGACCTGCATACAAATAGGCAATAACAGAAAGAGCCATGAAATGCTTCTGTTTTTAATAGTGGGATCAATTTATTCTCGCCTTCTTCATTGATGTAAACCACACCCAAAGACAACATCTGTGTAATCCAGGAGTGTTAATTTATCAATTTAAAGGTGTTTGTAAAGCAAAGTCTTTAGAGTTGTCTAATATAGATATTTACTGGGCTCATTCTGAAGAATGGAAGTCCAAAAAATAGTCTTTACCAAACACTCATGCAATAGGTGATAATGGATTTAAAGAAAATATTGTGGACCATTACATTCTCAAATTTAGCAGGCTCATCAAAACACTCTAAATGACTAGGAAGGGACATTTTATATTACATGTGTTCAATAATTAGAATTTGATTCAAGTGGGAGACTAATATATTTAGAGAAAAGTCTCCAAATCCACAAATTATTTGCATAAAATGTTTAGTCTAGTAGTGCTTTGCTTGACAGAGAAAAAAAATCAAATTGTTGAAAAGTAAGGAGCCCATGCCTCAAGGCTGATAACATTCAATAGATACTTTATGAAGAATAATAGCTTTCCATTTTGATTATTATTTGGAGAAATGAGGATATTCTTGATAAAGAGGTAACATGATATTAAAGCAAGAGCTAGAATTTAAAAAAAAAATAGATCAACAAACAGCAGAGTATAAACCCCACCCTTCCACTACACCCTCCCACTGCAGTGACATAATGTAACTTTATTTATTTATTTTTAAAATATATTTTATTGATTTTTTTACAGATGAAGGGAGAGGATTAGAGAGTTAGAAACATCAATGAGAGAGAAACATCAATCAGCCACCTCCTGCACACCCCCTACTGGGGTTGTGCCTGCAACCAACGTACATGACCTTGACCGGAATCAAACCTGGGACCTTTCAGTCTGCAGGCCGAAGCTCTATCCACTGAGCCAAACCAGTAAGGGCATAATGCAACTTTGAATAGGCTACCACTGCAGGTTTAATCATTTAATGGGGATTTAAAACACACAAACAAAGAAATCTGCATTTATCTATCTAAAAGGTAGACTATGCAGCAGAGAAGATTAAACACCACAGAAATACACAGTGTGCTAAACAATACATGCTTTAGCTAGATAATTCTTGTTAAGGATTAATTTTAGAGGTTTATTAAAAATCTGGGAAGGGGGGGTTGTCCCTCAGCCCATCCTGAACCCTATCCAATCTGGGATCCCTCAGGGATTGGGCCTAAACCGGCAGTTGGACATCCCTCTCACAATCTGGGATGGCTGGCTCCCAACTGCTCGCCTGCCTGCCAGCCTGATCAACCCCTAACTACTATCCTGACAGCCTGATCGATGCCTAACTGCTCCCCTGCTGACCCAATTGACCCCAACTGCCCTCCCCTGCCGGCCTGATCACCCCCAACTGCCCTCCCCTGCTAGCCCGGTAACACCCAACTGCCCTCCCTGCCAGCCCAGTTGCCCCCAACTGTCCTCCCCTGCCTCCCCAGGCGCCCCTAACTGCCCTCCCCTGCCAGCCTGGTCACCCCCAACTTCCCTCCCCTGTAGGCCTGGTCCCCCTCAACTGCCCTCAGGCCTGGTCCCCCCAATTGCCTTCCCCTGCTGGCCTGGTCCCCCTCAATTGCCCTCCCCTGCCGGCCTGGTCACCCTCAACTGCCCTCCCCTGCTGGCCTGGTTACCCCTAACTGCCCTCCCCTGCTGGCCATCTTTGACCACATGGGAGCGGCCATCTTGTGTGAGGGCGTGAGGGTCAATTTGCATATCTACTCTTTATTATATAGGATTAGTATTTTTTAAAGATTTACCAAAATAAATACATGGTCAAAAATTGAATTTTTTTTCACCCTAGTTGTTTTGGATCAGTGGATAGAGTGTCAGCCTGCAGACTGAAGGGTGCTGGGTTCGATTCAGGCCAAGGGCACATGCCTTGATTACAGCCTCAATCCCCAGTGGAGGGAGTACAGGAGGCAGCTGATCAATAATACTCTCTCATCATTCATGCTGCTATTTCTCTCTCTCCCTCTCCCTTCCTCTCTGAAATCAATAAAAATATATATTTTTTTAAAAAGCTGATTTTTTCTACACTTAGTGAAAATTTTGTAACTATTCCCAATTACTGTTTTTCAATTATTTATCCCTCCATAACCCCCAAAGAAGTCTAATATGTATAGTTTGTAATAACAATGACATAAACACCCAAACTCACATTTTTGAACTTCCATCAAGATTTTAGTCATATTATCTATTTATTTTTGTTTTTGCTTTATTTTTGTCTCCTGTTTTGTTTATAATAGAAATCTCAGAGCTTGATAAATTACATGTCAAAATAAGTTTCTGCTTATTGTTTAGGGGCTTGAGGGTTTATTTAAAAAATGTTTTATTTTAGATATTGTTATAGTCACTTGTTATGGTGGCAGAAAAACAAATGCATATGAGCATTTTGATCAATTTATGATATCTATATTATGACATGATTTAAAAATCTAACAGCGCTTCCTAGATTACTATATATATTATTATACAGTGGTTATCTGTTAATCTTGCCTTTCGTGAATAAAACAGATTTTCCATTAGAAATTATTTTCTATGTACTGCAAATCACAAAAATGCACACAGCCCTGAGTAAATATTACTTAGGTAAACAAACAAGCTTAAAGTCAAACAAATAGTGTAGCACTAAGCACGACACTACACTTTACTGTTTTTTATCTTTTAAGTCAGTTAAGCATTCTGTGTTGCTTTCATTTTACCATTTCCCCTCAGTGTTGTATTTTAAAATATAATCAATAAATATATCAAGCTATAGTATAACTGTATGTGAGTGGGCTGGGGGACCCAATGTAGGAACTGTCCTAACAATTCTCCTGTAATAACAAAATCATGAATAATGGATTGACAAATCTTGGAGATAAACTAAAAACAATGCAAAGCATATACAAAGGAAGCTTGTTTGAAAAGAAAGAACTTGTCTCATGAAAAAAATATTAATTAGTTTCAGGAATGGTTTGAACTTGTCTAATATATAATTGTCGCAGAGAACGACCATCATCATTATGATAATAACTACCACTAAAATAGTGGGAAATATGGATATAAGTGATTTAGTAGGAAACAAACTCATTCAGAGCCAAAGTAAAATGAAACTAATAAAGTTTTGATGGTTATTATTGAATTACAGGCCATTTATGAAATTGCAGAAATATGCTTCAAAACTTACATGGCGTAATTCTTGTTCTAGCCACATATATAATGATTCCACTTTTTACTCTATAGCTTTCATTCTGAAGCCCTTGGGGAAAGTGACAGAGTAGGAGCCAGATGCCTCATTGACATTATGGAGCAGGCAAATTACAGCTTGCAGCAATAGTTACGGTTGGGCTTATGCAGTTGTCATTTTAATTCAACAAAGAGTAGACTGTTTTTTGTTGTGTGTGTGTGTGTGTGTGTGTGTGTGTGTGTTTAGATGCCCAGCACTGGGCAGGACAGATTCAATTAGAATGGAAAGAAAATTATACATGCAAATTCTGGCTGCTATTTAGGCACAAAGTCTAATAGGTTATTAGGATTTTTCTCTTCATAAAATAGATAATTTTGGTTTCTATTATTATTAGTTCACAGTGGTTGGATTTGGAATAGCTAGAGATAGTGACGTAACTTGATTTCAAGATGCTGTATAGACAGTGTGCTTTTCAAGGTTTTGACTGATAATAGATTGACATTGCTTATTTATAACTATACCTGCTATTATTAATTGGAACACCCATTCCACAAATATTTATTCTGACAATGTGAAAGGGACTGTTCTAGGCACTGAGGTTGAGTTTCGAATGAGATGGACAGCTATTGGTTAGTATCCACATTTATAAACAAAAAGCATTCCTAATAGATTAAATTTGTATCATTTTAAAATTTCATCTCCATTTAAACATATAAACTACAGGTAAGAAATTTGGAGGCAGAAGACTTTTCAGTTCTAAGATAATTAATGTCAAACTTTGATATTCTTCAGCCTAAGACATTTGAGCAGATTAATATATACAAGGCATGCATTAGATGTTATAGAGAACATAATAATAAAATAATTCTTCTCAGTTTACACAGCTTCATTTAATCCTAGTAACAATTTCAAGTCTGTATATGTAAATATGGAGACTCGTAACAGTTTGAATTAAGGCTGTAATGATCATGTACAGAAGAACTCAGTGAAGTTTGTTTCCTTTGTTTTCTTTTCTATGTCTTTATTTTTACTACTAGTTCCCATTAAGGTCTCTTTTAAAACCCCCTTTCAGCAGCTTCTTTCTTTCAGTCAGTCCCCAATATTGAGACACAGGATGCGGGGCCTTGCAGCAATGGGGAATGTGCTTGCTTATATCTTTGAGGCTTTGCCCGTCCATCAGTGGTAGTAGTCAAGCACCTCTTGACTTACTGCCCTGTGCTCCTCTCCGATTAAACTTAAATGTTGTAATCCTATTGTAGAGTCCTGGGATGAGAACTTATTCCTGTCCTTGGGAAGGGAAAGTAAACCTAGGAAATGAACAGATTGACCCATCCACCTTTTAGTTCCTCCGACTTCTCTCACTTCAGCGACTCTCGGGTCTGTGCTAGTGACACATTATGGGATGAGAGCTGGTTGCCAGTCTCTCCAGTAGACATAGTCCATATGCTTTACAGAGACAGAAAAGACTCCTTGTGTGTTCTTTTTACACTTGATTTTTTAATATTAAAAATATACTGTAACCCTTGCTGGTTTGGCTCAATGGATAGTGCTTTCGTCCTGTGGACTGAAGGGTCCCAGGTTCAAGTCTGTTCAGGGGCCCGTACTTAGGTTGCAGGCTCCATCCCTGGCCCTGATCAGGGCACGTGCAGGAGGCAACCAATGGATGTGACTCTTTCACTTGGATGTTTCTCTTTCTTTCTCTCCCCCCCTCCCTTCCAATCTCTCCAAAATTCAATGGAAAAATATCCACCGGTGAGAATTAACACCAAAATATATACTTTATACTCTCTTCAAATGGATTATGATAGCGATTGTTCAATTACTTGGACAAATAGCCATCCACGCTTCATGTTCCACTCTACTTTTTGCTATGCTAACAACAAAAAAAGTCCAAAATAGGATTTTCCCCCATATAAAACCTTACTTCTAGTGGCATATTTATAAAAGAAATGACTACTCTAGTCTTCTAACTCAAGTGCATGAAATTTAGATTGTTTACCAAGATTTAGAGACATAAGAAGAGTTGCAAAACAGATATGTTACACATGGGAAAACATCTGCTTAGGAGAGATAAACATTGGATGGTAATATTGTGACAATGTTAAGTAGGTCTTGCTGAAATGTTTGAGAAAAATTTCAGTAAGTAGCAGAATATTCATTTATCCTCTCAAAAAGTATTTGTGTCTTCTATTTATCAAGAACTAAGCATGCTTCCTGTTGGGGATACTGGGATGAGTCAATTTGTGTTCCTGCCTTCTGAGAGCTCACTGTCTAGTCACAGTGTGAGGACAAGTTATAATGCAGCATTTTACCCAGGAAGCTCTGGGTGCATTGACTCGGACCCACCTCTTCAGCCTGGGGCCTTTGTTAGTGAATAAACATCTGTTGTTTGTGCCTACATAGCATCCCTTCTGTCTTCCTGAAGAACATGGTACCAATTTTCCATTGGGCCTGCAGTCTATGAGGAATATCAGTTTTGTATTGTTGTATTTTTGTTTTGTTTTTGTTTTTGCCTTGTTTGGTCAAGGGGTAAAATGTAAATACCAGGCAAACATCTGATTAAAAATATAAAAATGAAACATTATCTTTTATAAATGAACAAAGTATTGTAGAATGTATCTTAAGTATCTTCTATCAGTGACTACTTCAAGAGGAGAAGACTAGGCGACTAGAGAACAGTGATGAGTAAGGGACTTAAATTTTTATTAGATTGTGTTTTCAAATTTTTACATTTTTCTAAAACATGTATATGTAACCTACTCAGAAAAAAATTAAATATATATTAAAGCTAAAACAAAAACCAAAATCAAAACATCAAGGCTTGAGACAGCATGACAGGTTCAAGCTTCTAAGAATTAGATAGAATCATATGCAATTGCAGATACTGGATCATTTCCCACTTGAAACTTTGCAGTATCACATTTTCAATAAAAAACTATTGATAGAAATTATTTGAACAACAGCCCATGTGGAAAGATGTAAAGAAAGGGAAAACAGTCAAGCCATAACTGCTAGTTATTCTACCAATTACTTATAACCTTCCATTGTGTGTGTGTGTGTGTGTGTGTGTGTGTGTCTTTAACTAGCTGGGTCTTCTACTTTCAGTCTGAGAGTAAATTGAGATGTTGGTCACCCTACATAATATAATCAGTAAGGGGCAAAATCAGATTTGAGACTCAGGTATTTCTGACTTTAAAGCACATACTTGTTCAATTAGCCCACCATGCCTTGGGACCAAGAGTGGAATGGCTGATGATTCTGTTTCCTGACCCTATAAACCATGTTACCTTTACTGGTCTTTGACAAGTTACTAAATCTCATCTATGCCTCGGTTTCCTTAGCCTTAAAATGTAAACAATATTCCTTACTCTGCCCGCCTCGTGGTGGTTATAACACCCAAATAAAAACACATACACGGAAGGACTTTGTAAACTGTAAGACTTATCTAAATGCATATAATTATCACTGGTTATCCACATCATGATTTTAACTGTGAAGACAGCAGTAACCTTTGAGAAGGAACAAGAGTGTGTGGATAACAGAAGGATAACAAATTAAGTTAGAATGTGAAAGATGCATTTCATTTTATTTTATATTCTTATGAACAGCAATAAGTAAGAGAAAAAAATACATCAAACATCCATTTATTCCCAAATAGACAAGGCAATAATTATTTTTAGGTGTTTAAAGGGATTGAGAATAATATTTTGTCAGTTCAAAACAAATATGCTTTTATTTTATGCAAAACATTGATTAAAAATGAACATTCTGAGAGTAATCAAAGGCTTCACAAATTTTATAAGTTAATTTGGTAGAAACAAATTTTAATGAAAGAACATTAACAAAAGGCTTTTCCTTCTTTCCCTTTACTCCACATTTGGAATGATGAAAGTGTTAGAATACAAGTATTACCATTTTAAGATGAAATAAGACTTCTGTCAGCACAAGAGATGAATAGTTATTATACTTCCTCCCAGGCTCTTTCAACCGCAGTGCCAACAGGCCAGTGATCAGCAGGCTGGAAGGCGAGGAGTCAGGTGCTGGTCCTGGAACAGGAGCTGGCTCAGCTGCAGCCCTCAGGTGGGGAGGCCCCGGAGTTAGCTGTAATGTTTGCAGCTGCAGCACTTGGGGCTACAGTCTCAGCTACAAAACCCTGGGGAGAAGCTTGCTCTGTCTGGCCTTGGGCTCCAAAGTAGCTTTTCTCTATATTAATCACCCAGAAGACAAGGTAGCAGCAGCAACAGCTGAGGTGGCAGGAGCAGCGACAGTTGCCAGGACTGAATTATGACTCAAATACACACTTTTACCCATGACAAACTCTGTGACAACCTCTGTCTCCTGAACCCATCATTTCCTAAATAACATCAGCTGCTAATTAGGATGCCCGCTCTGGAGTAGAGTGAAATTTTCTCCTAAATTTGGGTGGTAGCTCCAGTTATCCAGGGCTTTATTTTAATTCACTCAAGTTTTTGGTAGCAGCGGTGATGCCCAGAAACTTTCTGATTTTACGGAATATGTTTGGCAGTTATCATAGCTACCATTCTTTCGGTGCTTTCTATATATGAGGCTCTGTTATAAGCCCTTTACATATATGACTCAGGTAACCATATGACAACCCTATAAATTGTAGGTATATTACAATTTCCATTTTTCAGATGAGAAAACTGAATGAGGCAAGGAAAAGTTAAATCAATTTATCTAAAGTGATGCAGCTATTAAATTTAGGAAAAATGTTTTAAAATTTTTCATCTGGCTTTAGAGCTTGTGACTGTAATCACTGTACCCTGGTTCCACTCTTTACAATGGAAAAGTGGGCAATGGTAATAAAATCCCTCCTGTTCGACTGACAGTGGAGAAGTGGCTCCTTAATGGGAAAATACCTCATGATGGGTCTCTTTATGTTACTCACTCTGTGTTAACTCCCTTCATTGAAGGCCCTCTAAACTGATTGGCAAAGTACTTGCTGAGGATATATGCCAAAAAATATGCAACAAAATATATTTTGAGCCCTCGTTGGTGTGAGCCTCTCTCATATACACTGAGTGGCCAGATTATTATGATCTTTGAACGCATAATAATCTGGCCACTCAATATATATATATATATTAGAGGCCTGGTGCATGACTTCGTGCATGGGTGGGGTCCGGCCAGCCTGGCCAGGGGGAGGGGACATGGGCGGTTGGCCAGCCTGCCTGCTGGTCAAACTCCTGGTAAAGGGGACAATTTGCATATTAGCCTTTTATTATATAGGATACTAGAGGCCCATTGCACGGTATTTGTGCAAGAATAGGCCTTCCTTCCCCTGGCTTCACTCCCAGCTGCCTGGGAGCCGGCAAGTCCTCGCTTCTGTCTGGAGCACCACTCCAGTAGCTCCCTCTGCCACCCTCCTTCCCCTCATAGCAAGCTTCTCACCTCTCCGTGCCTGCATATGCAAATTAACCTCCATCTTTGTTGGGTTAATTTGCATACTCACTCTGATTGGCTGTGGGTGTAGCGGAGTGAAGGTTAATTTGCATGTTTCTCTTTTATTAGATAAGATACACTCAGTGGGCCAGATTATTATGCGTTCAGAGATCATAATAATCTGGCCACTCAGTGTATATATATATATATATATATATATATATATATATATATATATGAGAGAGAGAGAGTCTCAAAAGTCTCAAAAGTTTCTTGGACATTTTTACATATTATAATTTAGCAATCTTTCTATTTTGAATTAAATGGATTAGGGCACTATCATTTTTATTGCATACAGAACCTAAATGCCTTAAATAAGATCTGACCACTATCAAATACCAATATGAGGTTTCTGGTGATTTTTGAGAAGCAATAGTCATAATTGTTTTTTTTTCTTCTAATACTATCATGGAATTATCAGGAAAGAAAGTTATGTTGTGTATCATTTATAAACTTCAAGGAAAATTACATGAAGTGAAAAATTAACTATACTGTATATTATTATATCCTTATTGTTTGTGATTCCCCCACAAAAAAATAGAAAGCCAATTAAGTAAAAATAATGAACATGCAGGGCAATTTCAGGGTTATAATGACTGCTTGGAAAAATCTGAGGGTTTTGTGAAAGCTGAGCCCAATAAAGCTGTGGCAGTCAGTAATCCCCAGGAAATGTCCTTCACTGAAGTCATTACTGCCACTCAGAAAAATGCATGCTTTTGGATTTATTTCAAAATTATGGATTTGTTTTTATGGCTGATGCCATTTTAATTGCTTCTGCAGAATATTTGTAAGGAAAGAATGTCAAATGTGTTGGTCAATTACATTGATCAAATTGCCTTCCAAATTCTTTTTGACTCATAATTATTTGCTGGAATTCTTCATTAAAATTCCAAAGAAGGTAAAAAGTAATTAGATTTGCTATTTGTTAACATTCAACCCTCCAAGATTCCATTATTTTCTGTTGGAAGAACCTAGCCCATTTAGTTGTAATCTACATTCTATTGACCTAAAATCTACTGGAAAGAGCTTGTTACTACCTTTTTCCCCCAAAATTGCCCTATTTTTTTAAAAAAATATCTAATATAGACAGTTAAAAATCTGTGGTGAAACCTTAGAAATCTATTTCAAATATCTGACATGCTAAAAATTGTTAAAGATACTTTAATGTTTGTGAAGCTTTTAATATTATTTTGTCAGTCAGTGATCAATTTATTAACACATTATTAAAAGTATATCTTTTATACTTTCAATTGTACATTTATTAGGCCTACAGAGCAATGCATAATCCATTTAATAACATAACATTATTCCTTATGGATCCTGTGGAATAAAAAAAACCTACACCCTGTTCACACTTTTTCTGGCTGCCCCAAGTTATGGCACACATTGCCTCCTTGTTTACATGGAAATTTTCATATATGATTTTTTTAAAGCTTTTGGGTTGGTATGGCTGTTTGTGAAATTAAAAATAAAGTTTGAATTTGTTGTTTGTCTAATGCTGACTTAGTACCCAATACCATTCTCCATACATAGTATATATCTTCAAAGTATATTTTAAGTAAAGGTAACCCTCCTTCTCTTACTTTATTTATTGCAAAGTAAATGTTAATTCTTTCACAGTGCTTTTTAGATTTGGGATAGGTTGGAAAAACAAGTTGACAAAGCCTTGCAAAATCCTGTTGTATTTATCAGGTCTTCCACAGTCATCCCAGGTTGAAATAATATTTCTGTGTGCTATACAGCCTCTCAGCTGCTACTCACCCATTCAGGAAAGACCAATAAGAGATATTTTTGTCTGAATCTGCAATGAGCATTAACATATGGATATTGGTGATCTTCTACACCTGGCACCTGTGGAACTGGAATTTTCTACTAAATAGGACCCTAAAAATTTTATGCCCTTGTTGAATTTACAGTTTATCCCTGGTGGAAATGGCATGCACATGAGGAAAAAATGAGGAATTAGCCCCAAAATGCACCAGGCCCCTTTAAAATTGTAAGAAACCCATTCAAGAACATCTTTAAAAAAATGAATAGGTCAAATTAGGTTTGAATGTCTTAGAGAGAAAATGGATTAGATGATATGACTTGCATGGTTTTAAGTATCTTGATGAGAAAAGGTTTGGTTTCATAATAAATATATGTATTTTTTTCCCATACTAATGATTTTTATGTGTAGAGAAAAGGAGATTTAGGGTCAGCAGGGGCAATAAGAGCAGCCTGGGAATGAGTGAGGAAGAAAGCTGGAGTGTGCATTATGCTGGAGCCACTCTTTGATGCAATCATTTGGTGAGGACTACAAACCTCCTGAGAGGGAGAAAACAGTTTAAATATATGTAAAAAGTGCATAGCTCATCTATCTTCAATCCAGTTATGCCGTTGGCCATGCATATCCCCTAAATATGGTGGGAAATTAGGTGTATCCAATAGATAAGAAGAGAATCAATTATAGTTTTGTCCTCAAATTAATTTCTTTAAAATATTTTTATGATATTTATACTAATAAAAGGGTAATATGATAATTAGACTGTATATCTTCCGGACATCCTTCTGTACAAAGCCATGGTGGCAGTGGACAAGGCAGAGGCAGTTAGGGATGATCAGGCCAGCAAAGGAGAGCAGTTAGGGGGCGATCAGGCCAGCATGGGGGAGAAGTTAGGGGGTGATCAGGCTGGCAGGCAAGGGAGCGTTTAGGAGCCAGTGGTCCCGGATTGCAAGAGGGATTTCCCAGATTGGAGAGAGTGCAGACTGGGCTGAGGGACCCCCCCACCCCATGCACGAATTTCGTGCACCAGGCCTCTGGTAAAGGGATACTATCTTTATGAATACTAGTATATATAAAAGCTTTATGTCTCTCTAGAATATTTTGACATATTTACATGGTATTTATTTGAAGTTCTATTATTTTAAGTTATTTATATAAATCATAAAAGCAATTATGAAACAACATATGTGAATAAAACAAAGTCTCATGTAAAACTTAGTGAAAGCAAAATCTTAACAATCTTACCAAAAGAAGGAGATAGAGGAAAAAAGGAAGAGGAAGGGAGGAAGGAAAAGAAGACAGCCTTTTATGACAGCACTCCATCCTATTTTTAATTTTAGTCCTAATTATAATATTCTTAATCATAAGCAATGTTTAAATGATCTATGTGACCATTCTTTATTTAATAATTACTTGGGTATTTGATTGTCAGTATTTGCTTTTGAGATTCTATAATTTGTAATGCTTTATATTGTACTAGAGACCCAGCGCACAAAATCTTGTGCAGATAGGGTCCCTAGGCCTAGCCTGCGATCAGGGCCATCTTCTGCCTGCTTGCCAGTCCCCACTCCCGCCCCGCCACCACCCACCCCGGTTCTCCGTGGTTCCCTGTTTGCCATGATCGGAGCCTGCGGGCCAGGAGGAGGGACCAAGAGGTCTGCCTTCCACCTGCTCGCCAGTGCCCAGGCCCTGCCGCCGCCACCCACCCTGGTTCCCCGTAGTTCCCTGTTCGCCATCTGGTGATCGGAGCCTGTGGACTGCGGGGATGGACAGAGAGGTGGTCAATGCACCTCACAGTGACTGGTTGATCGGTCATTCTGGTCGTTACGCCATTATGGTCACTGGCCTTTTATTATATTGTATAGTTTTCTCAATTACATGATTTTGTATAGGGTTATACAAAAGTCCAGACACACCATCTACAGGAGTCACAAAATAATAGTCAAATATTCACTAAGAAATGCATATACATTTAATTCTTTTGGAGACTATGAGTGCGGGAACATAATGGTAATACATATGTTTAATACATACTATACCTAATGCCTAATACAGTATGTGGCATACAGAATACAACAAAATATATTTTTTCCACAGAGTGAAAGAATGAGTTTTAATTTATTAAATTTATTAGTTGGCTCCACTACATGTCTACCACATTGCTACTTCAAGGCTCCAGGCTTTTTTCATGCTTTGAATAGGAAGTTAAAAAATTTACTTAGAAAAAAATTTGGAGTCACGAAATGAATTTGTAAATGTCAGCATAATAATAGGAAAAGATTTTACTAATGAGAGCTGCTGTCAAAATTGTTGAGTGATTATTGTTATGTGATCCATCAGCCCTCCTAGCTAATTTTCAAAGGGATGGGTATCAATCCTCTGTTGGTTTGACTTTAGCAGTAGTGAGAGCTGCTTTCATGAATGAAAAGAGAGCTTATTCTTAATATGACCTCCTTTGTCCAGAGTCTTTGTTTATCTAGCTCTGTTTTCAAGCTGCATTTTTTTTTTTTTAGTTGCCTGTGGTCATAGAAATCCTCTGCTTTAGTCAAGGGTGATCCCACAATAAACAGTGTTATTTCTTCAAGACTATATAGTTAGAACCTTCTGACAGCTGCCATTCATGAATCCATTTTCTGCAAATATAAGACGTAGAACTTGGGACAATGCAGCCTTTATTATTTGTATTTAATTACGCTCCAGTGGGAAATAATGACTGTATGTTCTCTCCCTTTAATGGCCAATTTTAAGCATTTTGTAGCATGCAACCACCTCAGTTCGGCTTCCCGACAAAGTCCAATTTTGCTGCCTCAGGGTAAATGCTCAATTTTCCTAATATTAATTTAGACAGTTGCAATTTTCCATCTAAATAATTAGTCTCTCTATGAAACTTGGGTAATAAACAAAGTTTAAAATAAATAATGAATGACTCTCTTAAGTCAATAACATTGATCTAGCACTCTCCTCAAATCAAATTGTGAAACAGCAATTTCTTTTGATTAGAATTATAGCATATAGCTAGAAAACATGATTGACATTTTACTTTTTTGGTCAGTTATTGAATATAAAACTAATTTTAAGGCTATGCGTATTTTCTCCATTTGCTTTAATTGTATTTAAAGGTAAAATGTCTATCCATTTATGCATTCCAGCAAATACACAAGATGAACATACAAATATCTATGTAAATGCATAGCCTTAAATGTATAACTGCATTTCATGAGGATATAAACTTTAAAAATGTTTTTTGAAAACAATGCATTTCAACTCTTTAGTCAGGGAACAATTTTTAGATTTTTTAGATTAGGAAGAGTGAGGGCATGTTTTCTGTGGCCAGCACCTATATTTAAAACATCTTAAGCTTCCATTTGAAATAACAGAACAATGGTTATTCTTTCATTTTTTTTTCTTGGAGGCAACATCATGACTCTTCTACCTTGTGGGATAGTTTCCTGTGCAAAAGGATATTAAAATGGGGTCTAAAGTTACCTACCCGGATCTAATATAGTTCATTTATTCAGTAACCTGAGTCCTTTCTTTTATACTTTTCTGAGGTTCCTGACAGCAGGATTGTGTTTACTATCATTAAAAAGGATCTTTATGCCTCTATTACAAGGCAGTTTTTGAGATACAGAACTGTCAAGCCATCTTATCTGACACCAGCTCTGATTAATATACATCCAAGAGTGACCTGCAGGATAGCTTCACCTCAAATATGATCAGTGGGAGGTGATTGGTAAAGAACAGTTTGTTAAAGGACATTGAAAACCTTGTGCTGTGGAAAAGCTTAAGGACCAACATAGGTCACTGTGAGTGTCTGGGAATCCATATTATCTCTTTTCCTTATTCCTATAAAAATGTAAATGGATGCAATCTACCCAGCCCTTGGGTATACTCTCTGGAGCTTCTCTGAACCCTGCCTCCTGAAACCATTGTCCAAGTTTTCCTATTACCATTTTTGTCTTTTCCCCCCATTTCTTCCTCTGACTCCATTACTAAATGTAAGGGATGACCCTTATATTTTCCCCTCTACTTTAAAAATCTTCTGTTTCTGATCTGTAAAATAGGGATAGATTGTTTAAAATACTTAGCAACTCCTGCAGGCTATTTTTATCCCAAATATAAAAGTGGGAAATTGCAACCCACCCCACCATTCTTTTGACATTGTTTCTGCAAATGCTGACTCTGACTTATATGTAGCTTGTAGATAAACATCAGGTTTGAATCTTAGGAACTAACGTCAGAAGATGCAGACGACAACCTTCAATTATACTATTTCCAGGAGATTTTCTGACCTTCAACTGTAGAGCCAGGATGATGAAGGCCAGGATTATGCACACCAGACCATCTCTTGACCAGTTTCAAGATCCTTATCTGAATGGACTGTGCTAGACTGCAAATAGAGAACTTTTTAATCCCCAGTCCTTGGGTGTGTTTTGTTCTGCTTTTCCTCTCCCTCCTAAAACCTCTGCCTGAACTGAGGTGGAGGGATGGGCTTTGTGACAAGAGTTCCACATCTTCCTCAGGTGACGGGTACTTGAATAAACCTCTTTTCTTTTTCACCAGCATCTGTCTTATGAGTTTGGCTTTTCTGGCATGAGACAGCTGAACACTAGTTACAGTTACAGCCTGCATCTAGCAAAAGTAAAAACTGAGCTTCCTTGGTGTTCACTACCTCTTCCTCATTTGCACTCTTCCTATGCTCAATGCTTTAATGCTGTTTCATGCCAATAAGATTTGTTCCCACAGGAGACTTTTTTGCAGTACTATGGGTTTCCACTAGTATGTTATTTTGACCAGTTGTCTTTTTCATTACTTTTGATTCATAGATGTATCATTTTATTATTCTTTTGAAAAGCATATTACATTTGCTAAAAAATGTAAACTATGAAATCAGACTTTCTAAGTTACAATTCAGCCTTGGGTACAAGTAGCTATTTGGCATTTTGCAAGTTATTTATTTCTGGTATATTTGTATAATTATCATTAAAATATAGCTACTGACAGTACTAGCTTCATAAGACTGCTAAAATGACAAAATGACCGACTCTGTAACAATGAACACTCTGAATGCTCATATTATGATCTTAAAATATCATTTCTCAC
The DNA here is from genome assembly GCF_951640355.1 of Cnephaeus nilssonii. Taxonomy (NCBI): domain Eukaryota; kingdom Metazoa; phylum Chordata; class Mammalia; order Chiroptera; family Vespertilionidae; genus Cnephaeus; species Cnephaeus nilssonii. Next base: position 45,883,238 of record NC_137078.1, on the reverse strand, counting down.
TAAAAATAACTATAACTTATTAAAAGATTCTAGATAATATATAGAAAAGAAATTGTAGAATTAAAATGTCACATTTTTGCAATCTCCAATAAAACAATGAATCTATATCTTAACTATTGTCAGCTGTAAACATCACAAAAAGAGAGACAAACAATCATTATATTCTTCTTGTTGAAAGAACACAATGCCATCTAGAATTTTGCCAAATTGTTAAACCTGAATCTAATCAAGCCTCTGGATTCAGCTGTCAATTTGCAGGAAATGATGAGGTCAGAGGAACATGGTGAGGATTCAAAGAATATATAATCAATTATAATTAATAAAATCTAGAATTCTAATGGCCTTGAAACATCAATGGACAAACAAGTAAATGGCTAGCTTGCTATTGTATGCAAAAAGAAAGGGAACTTGTAGATTGAAAGAGATCTAAAATATTAAATTATTTTTAAATGACCCAGACTAAGCTATTGTGTTTAAATAAGACACTTTGAGTAATAAAGCCATAAAGTAATGCAATGAAGTAATTACTATAAAGGTTATCATGCTGGTAACTTAGAGGGGGGATTAAAGCAGGCTGCAATTGGGATCACTCATTTCAAGTGGTTTCTGAATTGAGTGTCAAAATTCTATTTCTTAATTTGGTAGGAGATGAAAGACACAATAATAATTCATTAAGCCACATATTATATGTATTTCTGTGTCTGCAATTTTAAAAAGAAGTAGAGGTAGCAACAAGTAAAAGGGAGAACTTCCAATTGACACTTGCAAAAATATTCCCAATAAATGATAATGCATTTGCTGTCTTTAGGTCAGCTGCTATAATTAATTAATTAACTATGCTGTGCCCACTTTAAACAGTAAATCGGCCAGAACCAATAGTATTCTGAAATACTTTACTTTCATCCTTTTAGGAAATGACTTATATTTAAATATTCAATATTTTCTCATCCAACTAATGGGAATTAAGTAGCTTGATTTTTAGATTATTTAAAAGTTTTTCACAAAGATGGCCAATTAAATAATCTCATCAGTATCAAATGACTTTTAATTAGTACAGTTTACATGAACATCTTATCTATAAATATATAGAATAATGGTATGTTTATATCCTGCTGGAAATCACTTTAGGTTCACATGCTCATTAAATTAACTTACAAATGAGGAAACAAAAATCTATATACCAGTCTAGGATAATTTCTTTAATTTTTTTGTTAGCTTGCAAGAAAGCTGGCTCACCAGATTTTTAAGATAATTATCTGGTTACCTCTGTGTGTGTGTGTGTGTGTGTGTGTGTGTGTGTATTTAGATAATTTTAATTGTAAGTACATCCTCTTTATTTCAGGAATAGAAAAAAAATTAATAAACTAAGTACAAGTTATAATTCTAGGGGATGATTATGTCTAACCATATGTATTATCAAAGGCTGCTGAAAGGTTAAGGAAGATGTGTAAATGTCTACTGGGTTAATAACCTAGAGTTCCTGGAAACTTTAGATGGGCTTGTTTTGATGATGTTCATAATGGAATTCAGATAGTAGTATGACTTATGAATGGAAGGTGAGGCAATGAAAATAATGAGTAATGAAAATTCATTTAAGTTTTTGACAATAAAGAAGAGAGAAAAAAAAGAAAATGATAACTGGAATGGTACATTCCTCTAGATTTTGCCAAGTCATAATTATCTTCAAATAGTAGAGTGTTTATAGATGTCATAACTTAACATGTGTTATAACACTATAATGTTGTGAATCACATTAATATGCAATTTTATAATATTTAAATATATACAGCTAGAGGATGGTAAATATATTTTTCTTTTTTGTATCCCCATTATTTTTAGCACAGTTACCTACAGCAAAGTCAGCACAGAATAAATATTAATGTGAATGAATGAAGCTTAGCATCGGGATTATGATTAAAAGAGTAGACAGAGCATCTTAAAAATTCTTGCCTTTCAGTAGCTTCAAATTATTTCTAATTAGAAACTTTTATTATTAGCCTATGTGCTTCTTTAGAATGTTTCCAAATGATTTAATATATAAATTGTTATCTGAAAATTTGTGTTGTTATATAAAAAGAAAAAATATACAAAGTTGAGGTTTGCAAAGTGTCCATCATAAATAAAATGTACAATCATTGGTGGCAAAGAAATTTCCAAAAGTTTGAGGCTAAGTAACTGAGTGTTCATATAATCTATACCATGGTTTAAAACATTCATAAATATATATTTCCCAATAAACTCAAACTGTATAAGTAAACAAAATGATTTTTTAAAAGACTTATAAATATGTATAACCACATAAAATGTATGAATCTCGGTAATATATAAAAACTGCTTAAATCATCCACAGTATTTACTGGAGAGCTCAGAACAGCACCACAGTGGAATACTTTACTAACACTCCCATACAGCATGGTGACAATTTACAGAGCCAGAGCTGAACAAATCAAATATGGTATTCTGTAGCTTGTTTAAGAAAATGAAATGGTCCAAAAATCTTGTAAAATGTATAGTAAATGGAATTAATGAATCTATAGGTTAACATACAAACATAGAAATTAATACTTTTAGATTATTCTATTAAGATATAAAAACAAAATATCCAATGCAACTCTTCCTAGTGCAGCACCTTTATATTCTCCAATTTTAAAATGAATTTATGACTCCTAAGGTGAAAATGCATGACATTAACTTGTTCATGTTCAGAAAAAATAATAAAATAATAGTAGTAGTAATAGTAATAACCACAATAACTCATGAATTCTTTAAAATCAAACAGTTATGGGGAGTTCTATGTTTCTGTCACTGTGAGTAATATTTAAAATACATTAAGCAAAATTAACCGAAGCCAAATTTTAAAAGGTATCAGAAATGACATTTACAAGAATTACAACTCCAAAGGAAAGGAATTATATTTTTTCTTGCAAAGTTTAGCCCGATATAAAATTTTAATTTTGTATTACAGTTAAGAATTTACACATAATTTTACTGCATGCCTCTTGAGGTTATTTAAATAGTGACTAATTATTCAATTAGTTCATTTTGGGTCATCAGATCTCTTTCTGGTGTATTATGACTAAAGATCCTGAAACTCCAGGCATTTAAAATGTGTTCAATGAATCTTTTACTCAATTCAAGTATCATTTATTAAAAACTTAACCTGGGCATGACTATCTTTTTGACACTTTGAAAAATTCTTTTGAATGATACAAGTGGCACTTGCCCTCAAGGACCATCATCCAAAGTTTAGAATGGTGAAGAACGTATAGAATTACTAATGTAAGAAAACTATATTATCTGTATATATAAAAGGCTAAGCAACCATCCGACCATCTGACCGGCCAGTAGGTATGATGTGCACTAACCATCAGGGGGCAGACGCTCAATTCAGGAGCTGCTGAACTGCGGTGACTTGGGAGCGGAGGTTCTCGGGTGATGCACCCCGAAACCAGAGAGGAGGGAGCCCGATTCCAGGGTGTGTCACCTGAGAAGTGCTCTCTCGCAATCTGGAACCCCTCCAGGGTTGTTGGAGAGCCGGTTTTGGCTGGATCCCCGCAGGCCAGGCCGAGGGACTCCCACCTTCCGGAGGGACTCCTCTCACTCCATAGATACCCTTCAAGCCTAGGCACCATCCCAGGTATGGCCAGTTAGGGAGGGACCATAGGAGGTTGGCTCCAGGGTGTTTCCACCCAGTTCCACCCTGCCAGCCACCCTCTAATTAATTTCCTTTCAATGTGCAGGAATCCGTGCACTGGGGCACTAGTGCATTATAAGGTAACATAAGAAATATGAACTCTTACCAGTAAATGTCCTGCAAAGTAGATATGATTAAAGACTATCCCCTGAATGGGAGAACATATTCACCAATGATACATCTGATAAGGGGTAAATATCCAAAATTTATAAAGAACTTTTAAAAATTAACACCAAAAAGTAGAAACTTCTCCAAAAAGGAGATGCAGATGGCCAATTGGTATGAGAAGATGCTCAATGTCACTAGTCATCAGATAAATGCAAATTAAAACCACAATGAGATATCACTTCACACCATTAGAATGGCTATTATCAATACATCAACAAACAAATGTTGGCAAGGATGTGGAGAAAAGAGAACCCTTGTGATTTGCTGGTGGAAATGCAGATTGGTGTAGCCACTGTGGAAAACAGTATGGAACTTCCTTATGACCTAGTGATTCCACTTTTGGGAAATTATCCGAAGAAACCGGGAATACTAATTTGAAAGAATATAAGTACCCCTATGTTCATTGCAGCGTTATTTACTAGTACAATAGCCAAGATGTAGAAGCAGCCCAAGTGTCCATCAGTAGATGAGTGGCTAAAAATGCTGTGGTACATTTACACAATTGAATGCTACTCACCATAAAAAGGAAGAAAAACTTACCCTTTGAGACATCATGGATGAACCTGGAGAATATTATAGGAGAATATTATGTAAGTAAAATAAGCCAGTTAGAGAAAGACAAGGACCATAGGATTTTCTTATGTGTGGAATTTAATGAACAAACTGAACTATCAAGCAAAATAGAGACAGATTCATAGATAGGGAGCCAGCAGACAGTTCTGGTGTCAGCGTGTGTGTCGGGGGGGTGGGGGGGGGAAGGTTTAAGAGCGGGAGGGATTGAACAAAAAAGAAAACAAAAAGAGAAAGAACTCATGGACAACACTGTGAGGATTGTGGAGGGGAGGTAGTGGGTGGAAGTAGAAGAGGACATAGAGGGGATAAATGGTGATAGAAAAAAAATAAACATTAAACATTCTAACTGTGCTATGAGAAAAAAAAAGTTGTCTTGCAATCTTTCACAATTTTTAGCCTTTTATAAAACCCCCTGCTTCCTCGCTTCTTTAGAGTGAAAAGAGCCTTTCATATTTCTTAATATTCTTATGTTAAAAGATAAATAATAAAAATTACACATCACTGAAATAAAAAGTAGATATGATTATTGCACATGTACATTATACTAGAAACTAGGCAGTGGGTGTCCAATAGCAGCTCATTAGTTTGAGCTGCTCAAAATGGTGCATTAAACATACTGTATTTTTACAGTTATATATTTAACACTATGTGAAATTCTTGGAAAAAATGTCTCAATAAATATTTTTATTAATGCTTAAATTTATTATAGTGAATATTGTTAATAAGAATGTATTTAATCACCTTGCATGTTTCTAATCATGAGATATAGATGATAACATAAAAGCCTAACTTAACTAAACAGTAATAATTATTCTCTTTATTAGGTTTATATATTATATAATATTTACTTAGGCTAAGGATGAAAATGGAATATAAGAATCTATGCTAATAAAAGGGTAATATGGTAATTAGACCGGGACACCTTCCGGGAGACCTTCTGGACGTCCTTCCAGACAAAGCCATGGTGGTGAGGCCAAGGCAGAGGTGGTTAGGGACGATCAGGCCAGGAGGGGAGGGAAGTTGGGAGTGAGCAGGCTGTCAGGGGGGGTCCAGTTGTGGGTGATCAGGCTGACAAGGGGGGGGGCACTTGGGGGCAAGAAGGCTGGCAGGAAGAATGGTTAGGGGCGATTAGGCAGGCAGGCAGGTGAACGGATAGGAGCCAGCAATCCCGGACTGCGAGGGGTCCCAGTTTGGAGAGGATGCAGGCTGGGCTGAGGGACACCCACTCCCCTCCCCACCCCGTGCACAAATTTCATGCACCGGGCCACTAGTATATATTATAAAATGATTTATCAGTATTTTATTGATTGCTTTGATAAGAGCTTAGTTTCTTTTTTATTTTATTTTATATTTAAAAAGATGGGTTTGTAGAAAGGACTTGATATGATCAAGGGATAACTAGATGTCATCACAGCTAATCATTTCAGATGTTTAAGAAGTAGGATGACCATCAACGTGGGAGAAGCAATGTCTAGGTTGTGTCCACAGAGCTGACCATCAGTGACCTTCATTCCTCTATCCCTCCTAAGACAGGCTAGTCTCCAGGGCTCCTTTGCCCTCTACATTTCAAAGGAGTAGAAGGGGCACCTCAGAAAAGATCAAAGGAATGAGTGTGTATAACTTCTGAATGCACCATAATGGAAATAATGCACTTGTAGATTTTTTTTTATAGTTCTTTTCACTGTGTCATTTTGTTTTCAATAATCACTGGTTTTATGTTTCAGGGTCATTTGTGTTGTTATTTGGCCCATTATTTTTTAATTAGAGGACTGGGGCATGAATTCGTGCACAGGTGGGGTCCGGCCTCTTGTCCCGATGGGGGCTAATCGGGGCCAGGCTGTTGGAGGGGAGGGGATGTGGGAGGTTGGGAAGGGCTGATAAGGGCTCTGATCAGGCCAGTTGGCTGCTGCAGTGCATGTCATAGTGACTGGTCATTATAGTCACTCCATTGTTCCAGTCATTTGGCTTTTATATATATACTAGAGGTCCGGTGCATGGATTCATGCACATTGAAAGGAAATTAATTATAAGGTCGCTGGTGGGGCAGGACTGGATGAGATGGGCTGGACACACCCTGGAGCCTACCTCCCATGGTCCCTCACTGCCTGGCTGCACCTGGGGTGGCACCGGGGCTCAAAGGGTGTCTGCAGAGTGAGCAGGGTCTCTCTGGCAGGTGGGGTCCCTTGGCCTGGCAGGCAAGGATCAGGCCAAAACAGACTCTCTGACATCCCCCAAGGGGTCCTAGTTTGAGAGAGGGTGGTTCTTGGGTGATGCATCCTGGAATTGGGCTCTCTTCTCTCTGGTTCCAGGTGCGTCACCCAAGAACCGCAGCTGCCAAGTCACCACAGCTCAGCAGCTCCTGAGTTGATTGTCTGCCTCCTGGTGGTCATTGTGCATCATAGCTACCGGTTGGATGGTTGGATAGTCGCTTAGGCTTTTATATATGTAGACTAGTGGCCCAGTGCTTGAAATTCGTGCACAAGGGTGGGGGAAGGGTGTCCCTCAGCCTGGCCTGCACCCTCTCTAATCTGGGACCCCTCAGGGGATAACCAGCAGTCGGACATCCCTCTCACAATCCAGAACTGCTGGATCCTAACCGCTCACCTGCCTGCCTGATTGCCCCTGACTTCTTCTGCCTGCCAGCCTGATTATCCCTAACTGCTCCCCTGCTGGCTTGATTGCCCTTAACCACCTCTGCCTCAGCCCCGCATCTGGGACCCAGGATTCTCTCTTCCAGCCAATCACAAGCACCTGGGATCCAGGCTTCCCTCCCTCTGGTCAGCCATAGGTGCCCAGGCCAGCTTCAACTGCAGGGGATGGTGGGCATGTGGCTTTGCCTTGGCTGCAGCCACAAGTGCTGGCATCCGGGACCACAGGATGGGCGGCTTCTCCATCTCCTGGGCCATAGCCAGCTGTAGGTACTGGTGACCGGGTCTGCGGGGTGGGCGGCTTCTCCATCTACCAGGCTGTAACCAGCCACAGGTGCTGGTGCCTAGACCACAGGCGGGGGTGGCTTCTCCGTCTTCCCTAGGATGCAGTGTGGGCAACTTCTCCAGCTGTCTGCAGCCTGGGATCACGGGGTAGGCGGCTTCTTCATCTCCCTGGCTGCAGTCAGCCTCAGGTGCTGGCACCCGACCTCTCTGACCCCCACAGGCCCGGAGCGGTGGGGGGGTAGGTGCTGCCACCATGTTTTCAGGTTAATTTGCATACTCACTCTGATTGGCTGTTGGGCATAGTGGCGTGACGGTAACTTGCATGTTTCTCTTTTATTAGTGTAGACTAGCAGCCTGGTGCATGAAATTTGTGCACAGGGGAGGGGGTCCCCTCAGCCCAGCCTACACCCTCTTCAATCCGGGACCCCTTGTGGGATGTCCGACTGGGGCCTAAACCAGCAGTCCGACATCCCTCTCACAATCTGGGACCATTGGCTCCCAACTGCTCACCTACATGCCTGCCTGATCACCCCTAACTTCCCCCCCCTGCTGGCCTGGTCACCCCCAACTGCCCCTTCTGCTGGCCTAGTCACCCCCAACGCCCCCCCCCACTGGCCTGGTCACCCCTCACTGCCCCCCCCTGCCTGACTGGTTGCCCCTAACTGCCCCCCTGATGGCTTGGTCACCCTTCACTGCCCCCCCTGCTGGCCTGGTTACCTCAAACTACCCCCCTGCGCTCCTGGTCGCCCCATGCAGCCTGCTGCTCAGTCATGTTGTTGCCCCTCGCTAAGCCCCTTGTGGGCCTGGTCGCCCCACACAGCCTGCTGCTCAGTCGTTTGGTTGCCCCACACTAACCCCCCTGCAGGCCTGGTCACCCCATGCAGCCTGTTCGGTCATTTGTTCGGTTGCGATGGTCATCTATATATATATATATAGATAGAGATAGATAGATAGGTAGATAGATAGATATAGATATAGATATAGATATAGATATAGATATAGATATAGATATAGATATAGATATAGATATAGATATGTAGATAGATAAGTACATGTTATGAGGTGATATTTATCACTGAATTTGTTGGATAATTGACCCACTTCTGTATTAACTGTTGAACTTCATATTTCTGCACATGATGTTAAGAACTGCTTGCCATTTAGAGGTATCTTAACTCTTTCTGGTCACTGGAAAGAAGCAATTTATTAAAAGGATTCTGGGTACTTGACAAAAGTTAATGCGGTTTGAAAGAGGAGATTTCTTTCTATCTCACTCAAAGAATAAGGTCAAATAGCCTTTCTCCTTTCTATTTTCTACAATTGCTAAAGATATCATTTGGACTTCATTTTAAATGAAATCCTTGGATGGGGAGGGATGTGAGTATGCCCAAACTCAGCTAGCACTGCATGTAGTGCTTTTGTTTTATGAGATCCAGGGCTATAACATCCTGCTTCTGGGGTTAAGCTGTCAAGAAGGGAATAGCTTTCTCTATCAGAGACCTGAGACTTTAAACTCTTTCTCCACTCAGAGACACCTCATTCCCAATATGAAAGCATTTAGAAGGAGATGCAGAAGCTATTTTCACACTTAAGAACTCCTCAGTCAGGCTAGGTGCAGGTCACTCTTTTTGCTTCACTGGTCTTAGAATTTTACAGAGCTTAAATAATAAGAAATTCATCTCCATCTTTTCTTACTTTAATGCACTTCTATTTCTTTTTTAAAGTGACATTGTTAAGTACCAATATCTCCACCAAGGAAAAAAATTGAATTCCTATGTAATTATACTGCTGTGCAATTATAAAATCACAGTAAACATAGTGCATATTTTTACTTATCTTGAAAATGTCTAAATCATTTATATTGCTTACACTTACTTTCTTTTTCCAGACCCCTTTGTGTAATTAACAGCTTTTTTTTATCTATCCGTTAATTAAATAATTCATGTGCAATTGTTTTGTATGACATGCAGGTAGGGCTACAAGGTAATCTTACTTTTTCTGTGAGTCACATGTGATAAATCAGGGTCTTGGGTCCAATAGGGAAGTGAAACAGAGTTGGATTAACTGTAATTAGAACAAGCAAAGAACTGGTAGCAGTTTCAGGAGTGGGCTCTTATGGCAAAATCCTGTAGGGATCTCTAAAGAAACCTGATATCTTGTGTCTCAGTCATCAGACCTACAGCAATGAATTTTGTCAAGTGAGAGGTGTCCTCATCATATAGAAGTATTTTTCTCTGTTTTTATTGAATTTATTAGGGTGACATTGGTTAACAATAGTATACAAGTTTCAGATGCACAATTCTACAACACATCATGTGTATACTGTATTGTGTGTTCACCACCCAAGTCAAGTTTCTGTCCATCATCATTTATACCCCCAATACCCTCCCTCCCTCCCTTCCCCCCACCACCTGGCAACAACCACACTATTGAACAAAATGAACTAACAAGAAAAATAGTGACAGATTCATAAATAAGAGAGCAGGCTGACAGCTGGGGAGGTGGGGGCTAGGTAAGGATGGTGGTGGAGGGATTGAGCAAAAGAGAAAGAAAGAAAAAAAAAAGAAAAGCCTCATGTAGCATTCTCATGCTGTCAAAAGCAAAACATTTCAGAGGAGCATAATTGGAGTCCAGGGCAACATGAAGTGGGAAGAAAGATTGGGCATATTACAGGAATAGCTTTAGGAATAGTTCGACTATGCCCAACTTAATGTTACGGACATCACGCTGCCTGTTGGAATCAGCTGTTTTCTCTGCACACTTAGCACCCTCCACCTGAGCCAGGTGTTCTTAATGACTATTTCTGCCAGGCAAGGCATGCCGGGATTGCTTCTTATAGTCACAGATACTATGTAAAACTTCAATCTCTGATCAGAAAGAAAAAACCAAGCAAATCGACAACATCCTCTCTCAGTGATAAAGCTGCTTTCTCGTGATAGGACCTGGCTATCTGTCCTTTCTGTTCAACAGCATCCCCTCAGTTCCTGCAGGTCTTCACCCTTTGGGCCTGCATGACTGATCAATGACAGTGAGGAAGGAACTGCAGCAAGACTGTGGGGCTGGATCTCAGTACCCATTTGATCGGCAACCTGTAGTGATAATCATTATGATGGCAAACCTTCCATAATGCTTACCCTGTGCTAACACTTTGTTAATTTTATCCCAATAAGTCCTCACAATAGCCCAGGGTAGACTCATTTTTTCCCCCACTTTTACATGGAGGAGAAAAAAAAATAAAGCACAGAGAGTTCAAGTGTGCAAAATGTATTTCCAGAATACATGAATGAATACATTCAGTCAATAAGAATATTTATTGAGTACCCCAAAGTAGTTCCTGTTGTCATGGAAATCATGCCTTACTCCATAGGAAGGAAGGATGGTGGGTAGGTAAGAAGCAAACAACAAATTCTGGAGGTGGGGGTTGGATGCAAAGGAGGATGGGTACCATTGCCCTAGGCCCGTGGTCGGCAAACTGTGTCTCGTGAGCCACATGCGGCTCTTTGGCCCCTTGATTGTGGCTCTTCCACAAAATACCACGGCCTGGGCGAATCTATTTTGAAGTGGCGTTAGAAGAAGTTTAAGTTTAAAAAATTTGGCTCTCAAAAGAAATTTCAATCGTTGTACTGTTGATATTTGGCTCTGTTGACTAATGAGTTTGCCTACCACTGCCCTAGGCCAGTGGTCAGCAAACTGCGGCTCACGAGCCACATGCGGCTCTTTGGCCCCTTGAGCTTTTAGCAAAGGCCAGCTTAGGAGTACCCTAATTAAGTCAATAACAATGTACCTACCTATATAGCTTAACTTTAAAAAATTTGGCTCTCAAAAGAAATTTCAATCTTTATACTGTTGATACGTGGCTCAGTTGAATAATGAGTTTGCCGACCACTGCCCTAGGCAGACTGAATAGTGCAATCCGCTGTGGTATGAAAAGTGTGACCTAGAGTTGGGGAAGGCAGAGGGGAGAAAGGGCATTTTTAAGCATGATATAGGTGAGCTCTGATTCTCTTTCCCAGATGTTTGATCTCTGCCTGACTTTATAACACCTGCTGCCTGTGGGTGGCCCCAGGGTTAATTTTGGCCAGAAGGGACCCTGAAGCCTTTGGGTAAATCTTTCCTGGAAGAAAGGACAGGACCAGCGATCCTGAAAATAATTCACATTTTTGAGCAGGTTTTTTTTTTTCTTTTATTCGGAATCATCTGTTTTGTTCCATATACTCTGAAATTCACTTCTATTGAGTTCTTATCTGTATTTTACTTCTGGTCTATTTTTTTTTTTTTTTACTCTCTTTTCATGTACCATGAACTGGTTTGTAAATGAGAACTTACCTAGATGTTTTACTAACTGGTGAGTACTCCAATTACTTTTTTGCTAGCTAGTGATTACTCCTGAATTCTTATTTTTTTTAAAATCACACACACACACACACACACACACACACACACACACACACAATTCTGGGTCTGCCTTAATGACCAGCCTCTGGGCCCTAGGAATATTTACCTACCCTTTTAGAATTGTGGGACTAAACACTATCTGCTCCTTTCTCTAGCTTTAGTTATGACACTTATTTCCTACTAGAGGCCTGGTCATCAAATTTGGGCCCTGGGGTGGGGGGTCCCTCAGCACTGCCTGCACGCTCTTGCAGTCCGGGAGCCCTCAGGGGATGTTCAACTGCCATGGAGGTGGGAGGGGCTCCTCGAATCACCGTTGCACTAACCATCCATGAGCCTGGCTTCTTGCTGAGTGGTACTCCCCATGTGGGAGAGCACTGACCACCAGGGGGCAGTTCCTGTATTGAGCATCTGCCCCCTGGTGGTCAGTGCGCATCATAGCGACTGGTCATTCCGCCGTTCGGTTGATTTGCATATTATAGTTTTATTATATAGGATTACTTAGTGATTTCTAGGATAACTTCTATAATGTATACATGTCTGCCTAATGCATTCACATTGTTCAAGTAATTGGTGCTTTTTAATGCCTGGCATGTATGAAATGAAAAAAGACCCATTCCTTGGTTACCTGGGAAACATAAAAAATTAGAAATAGTTTCATTGACTCAGCCCTGGCCTGCTTTGTTCGTTGATATTAGGGTCAAGATACTCATGGTCTTAACATTAACTCCTCAAGGTCTCTGGGACCTCGAGTCATAGACCCCTCCGGCTGCTCAGATCTTTACCTCTTCTCTCAGAGAGAGACAGACTTGTAGACCTGTATCACAGAACAAGGATCTAATATGACAAATGGACGTGAGAAACAAAAACAGAGCATAGGTCTCTTCCATTTTCTCCTTCTCTCCTCCCACATATTCCTTCCACCAAAGAAAGCCTACTCATACTGCAGATTTCCTCCAGTTATCATGTCAGAGCTAAAGTGGAGACCCTCTCCTGTGCTCCATTGGCTTACTTTCTCCTAAAGATTTCAGGAGAGAAAGGGGATTTCACTATTGGCTCTAAATGCTGTTTTATCTTATTCAGTAAGACACATTCAATGTAGTTATTCTACTGGCAATGTACTTATTTTTGTTTCATGATATATTTTAGTCAAATCATACTCAAAAAATGAACCCTAATTATAGCAATGAAATTTTTTGCTTCTATTTTGAAGGTTAAAATAGAAGCAAAACTATTATTTGAGTGTTTACATTTTTAATTTTGTCAGTTTTCTCATATTAAAAATGGAGATGGTAATAGCACCCAGAACAAAAGGTGTTGGGAGAATTAAATAAATTTATGCACCTAAATTACTTAGAAAAGGCTGACACAGTAGATTTCTGTTGTTGTTATTTCTTATACCAATACCCAAAGCTACTAATAAACAAAGATATATTTAAAAATATCCTGAAGTTTTTTTTTTACTTTTTTTCTAAATATTTGTATAGGTTTTTTTTTTTTCTTTCTTTTTTTCCTAATGGAATAAATTTGGAGTCAGAAGAATGTGGGTTAGTGTTTCACATCTGTTACTTAGTAGATGAATTGGGCAGGTTATTTATTATCCTCTCTAAACATCAGGTCCTTGTCTTTGAAATGAACATATTTCCTCCTAATTCACTGGTTTGTAAAGAGTGCATGTAACATTGAGTACACGTGATAAGCTCTGAATATATGGTGGCTGTTATTATCCTGCAAAGATTCTTCAGAGAAAACTGACCTAGTCTCTGAGTAGTTTGACTATTTAAGTCTAGAAGGGTCTAGTTAAACTTGCAAATCCCTGGATACAATGGGGCAGCTTCAGGACATTTGTTCTGATTTAAAATTATTTCTTTTCTCAAAAGATAGTTGTGGCTTCCATTATGTACCCCTAGTGCTCATTACAACATCAGAAGTAGCTCGTCAGTCCTCACGGATTCTGGATGAAATTATTGAGTTACTACTAGAAAGAACAACTTGCCTCAATATGACACTTTAAAAATCCCCCTTTGCCCTGGCCCAAGTTGCTACGTTGTTAGCAAAAAAAGGTCTCCAGTTCAATTTTCAGTCAAGGGCATGTACTAGCTATATTGGTTAATAATGCAGATGTTGTAATCAAAGAAAACATGATAATTTCAAGTGAAACATCAAAAGTACTTTATTCAAAGTACTGTCCATCTCTAGCTACACATTTCCCCCATCTTTAGGTAATTTGTGGATACTGTCCCAATAGAACTTTTCTTGTTTTGAGGCAGACCATTCAGAGACCCAATTTTTCATTTCTTCGTATGTTTTGAAGTACTGCTCAGAAAGTGTGGGTGCCGAACAAGTGGTAATCTGAAGGAGCAACATCTGGTGAATAGAGCGGGTGGGTTAATACTTCCCAGGCAAGATCTTTCAACGTGTCTTTAACTGGTTTTGAAGTGTGTGATGGTGTGTTACCATGAAGCAAAATTACTTTGCCGTGTCTTCTGACCCATTCTGGTCTTTTTACAATCAAAGCGTGGTTCAAATTGATTATTTGTTGTTGGTAGCAATCAGTATTAATGATTTCACTTGGTTTTAGAAGCTCATAATACACCAAACCTTCCTGATCCCACCAAACACAGAGCATTGTCTTCTTTCCGAAGCGATTTGGCCTTGCATTCGATGTTGATGGTTGACCTGGATCAACCCATGATTTTGTGCCTTTGGGATTCTCAAAATAAGTCCACTTTTCATCACCAGTCACAATTCGATGCAAAAAAAGACTTTCTTTCGTGAAGTTGAAGCAACACTTTACCAATGACTTTTTGGTTTTCCATTAGTCTTTTGCGCAGTTGATGTGGCATCCATTTTCCTTCCTTTAAAATCTTTCCCATTGCTTGTAAATTATTGGAAATTGTTTGCTGAGCAATGTTTAATCTTTTTAAACCAGCTTTCACAAGTATCTTGAGATGGAGCATGTTACCATAAGATTCTTGAAGTATTCAGCAACACTTTTCTTCAAAATAAAGTAATGAATTAAAACTTCCCACAAATGCTCTTGTTTTTGGCATGAAATTCGACATTTTTAAGTGTAAAAATATCTATGATGTTAACATCTTCAGCAAATTTGACATATGAAGTTTTGAAGCTTGTTGTCAATACAACAAAATAGCATACATATCAAATCGCATATATATCAACATATATGTAACTCCATCTATTGAAAAAAATCTGCATTGTTAACAGGTACACTTAGTATATGGGTTGCCAATTCACTACCTGTCACGGTCAGGCACATGCAGGAGGCAAACAGTTTATGTGTCTCTCTCATATTGATGTTTCTCTCTCTCTCTCTCTACTTAACCCTAACCCTTCCACTCTCTCTGCAAAACAATGAAGGAAAAATATCCTCAGGTGAGGATTAACAAAAAAACAAAAAAACAAAAAATAAAGAAATTCCACCTAATAATAGAGTAATAGAGTAAATGATGTTTCTCTCTCTCTCTCTCTCTATCTCTTTCTCTCACACACACATAGCACCTTACTTATACTGTGGTTTTATAGAAACATGAGATTGTTTTGGAATTTTCTCTGCAAAATACATTGTTGATATATAAAGAAGGATTCATTCAAAGACAGTGAAATATTTGTGATCTGGTGAGAATGATGTATTTTAGAGTGGAGGTGAGGATTATCAGTGCTGGTAGTACATAGCTCTTCTATCCTATTATGATGTGCAGATGTGAATATATGAAAAATTATGTAAATCTTTGGACATTTTAATAAGAAATGGTAATATATTTACAAACATTAAGAATAATAATAACATTGCTTTCAGTCAGATCTAGAATAAAGCTAATTCCAATAAATGTAGGCTTCTGTGGTATAACTCTAAAAGGGCTTGTTGCTTTATTTGCTAAGTAATTGATCCAGAAGGCATAGTAAGTGGACTATATATGCATATATCATAGTATATGGTACATGTTCATTTAAAACCATTGCTCTGAATATTTAGAAAAATGCAAAAATTAATTTCTGTTAAAATTTTATACTTTCTGTTTGCTTTAAGAAGACTCCGAGTGTCTCCATCAGTATTTTCTTAACTTCTAAGTTCATTTTCTTTAATTTGGGGTTACAGATGAAAATCTATCATCCCCGGTAAAAAATGTCAAGAAGAATAAAGAAGAAAGTATTGAAGAGGCTACAAAAACTCAGGGCCTCAAAGCCATTTGCAAATCTTTAGTTAAACTTATCACTCCTCCAGAGAAATCAGAGCAAGATATGGATCCACTAATATGTGAACTAATAAATATGTTTAATATAGCAAAGAGAATGGAAGATGTGAGGGGTTTATGTATATATTATCCAAGGTAACCTGTAGTCTAGAGCAAATCACTATAGAAGCAATAGTAAAACTAATATTTTTTTTAAAAATTAAAGCAATTTAGGTGTAGAGGATATCACTCGATATGTCACATTGTCCCAAGTATAACTTTTTCTACATATAATGTGGAAAATAGTATTAAAACTCCATAGAAAGGTGGACTTATACAGTGATTCTGTTGATACTTTTAGAATTGTCTTGGTGCAGACCCCAATGAAACAAATGTTTTTGAATAGGAAGTTTATGTTAGGGGATCTTTTTAGTACCATTGGTTATTATAAAATATGTATATTACCTTGTTTGTTATATCCCACTCTATTAATTTCCTCAAAATATTCCTATTTCTCTAGAACCAGAGATGTACAGGCAAAAGTTGAAAAAGGAAAGCCACAGCATGTGTGGAGGAATTCCTAATTGTGTTAAAAATAAATTCACTTTTGTTTCCACTTTGTGTTTATGGTGAATGTTCATTATAGGGTAACAAAGTGTGATTCCTTGTTTTTTTGGTTTTTTGTGTGTGTGATTCACTCAAAGTTAATAAAAATAAAAGAATGAGTAAGTCCTCATTGTTGAACTAATACAGTGGTTTTCAACCTTGGCAATTTTGTCCTTCCCAACTCCCCGCCCCCCAAGACATTTTACAATTTTGGAGACATTTTTGTTTGTCGCAACTTGTGGAAGGGGCAGGGAAGTGCCACTGGCATCAGGTGGATAGAGGCCAGGATGTAGCCCCATACCTAAAGAATTAACTGGCCCAAAATGCCAATAGTGCCAAGGTTAAGAAACCCTGATCAAGTCAAACCAAATTTAATCTGAAGGAAGGAAGAAGAAGGAAATTTGCTTGGACTTGAGAAAATGGCTAAAGTGGGGCTTAACATCAGATCTGGAAGCATTGTTGGAAAGTAAAAATAATAATAATAATAATAAAATAAAATCAAGTCGACATAATAACTTCATTTTCTAACGCTGGTATCTGGATGCTTATTACCTGCAATGGAGATGTATATTACATTACTATATTTGAATTTCTTTGCATTACTTACTTGACATATCTGTCTCCATACTAATCTCTTATCTTTTCTTGAATCTCTGTTCATAGGGAAAAAAACATATATTTCATACTTTAAAATAATCTCAGGAATATGTTTCTGAATTTGTATTACTTTTTTTGTATAGAAAAATTATTCAGGAGGTATTCTCAGTCTTCAATGCACTAGAAGAGTGATAATGACAGACCTCAGACAAATGTTATCCTTGCCACTTATCAGCTTTCTGACTTTGGGAAGCACTTTAAGCTACTTGAATTTTAGTTTTATTATCTGTGAAATGTGACTATTAATGTCTTCTTCATAGGATCATATAAGTTAAGGAATATAAAATATATTATATGTTGTTTAGAACGTAAATATCCAAAACAGGCAGTTTTGTAAAATTTTAGTGTAGTTTCATATGAATTTATCTACCCATCCCCCATTCCATATATGTACTTACTCATCCTTGAATAAACATAGCCATAAGCAACCTTAGCAGTTGCTATTGGATACTATGGGTAAAGTATCCTTATATATCTTTACTAGCCACTTGGGTCTTAACTGCTTCCTCTTTCTCACTTCTAAATCTAAGCATGGAGAGTAGTTCCCTAACTGCTCAAGTGACATGGATTCCTACTTCAAAACATCAATGAATTGTATTTTTTTCTCAGATACTCCTCTGCTACAAATCAGTAAAATTCTCTGTTGTATTTTAGAAGCATGTTAGCTGATTGGGAAGGAATTATCAGCAAATGATAAATTAATGAATGGCACTTTTATTGGATATGAGACAACTTTTTTCAAAATTACTATTTTAAATTATTTAATTACTAGAGGCCCAGTGCATGAAATTCGTGCACTGGGGGGGGAGTGGTGTCCCTCAGCCCAACCTGTACCCTCTCCAATCTGGGATCCCTCAGGGGATGTCCGACTGCCTGTTTAGGCCCGATCCCACAGGAGGGCATTTGGGGGTGACCAGGCTGTCAGGGGAGGGCAGTTGGGATCGGGTCTAAACAGGCAGTCAGACATCCCTTTCACAATCTGGGACTACTGGCTCCCAACTGCTCGCCTGCCTGCCTGATTGCCCCAAACCGCTTCTGTCTGCCAGCCTGATCACCCCCTAACCACTCCCCTGCCAGCCTGATCGACGCCTAACTCTTCCTCTGCTGGCCCGATCATCCCCAACTGCCCCAACTGCCCTCCCCTGACAGCCTGGTCACCCCCAAATGCCCTCCCTTGCATATTCCCTCTTTATTAGATAGGGATTTTTCTTTAACATATTGGACAGTGTACCTGCCATGATCTTGACAAACCAGTGAAAATGTAAACCCAAACTAAAAGTGTCATAAAATAAACTCCTTAAACAGGAATTTCATGAGACCTTGGAAAGGTGATATCATGTGGTTGTTTCTTCCTTTTTTCCTTCTCTTTGTTTTTCTTGATGTTTCATCTTTTGTCCTTCCTTTCTTTTCTCTTTTTATTCCTTTTCTGTCCTTTCTTTCTCTTAACTTTTCCGTTGGTAGAATCGTCAGTACTTTAATCTGTCTTGCTTCCAGAAGACGAAGAAGAGGGAAACACACCATCATCTGAAGAAAAAGATGATCTATGTTGGGATCCGTGGTATTTCTGCTTTTGTTCTTTTCCTGGTTTGTTTGTCATTTCTGCCAGCCCTGGCACCTTCAGGACTTGTGCATGAGCACTTCTTATTCATGTCTACAAAACCTCCCTGGCTTGGTGAAAACTGTAGGGGAAAAGGCCTTCCTGGGTGGGCTCAAGCCCTGCCCAAGGTGCTGAGGAACCAGGGTGGGGAGCACCCGCCACCACCCTTGCAGAGCCAACCTCTGAACCTCAGGGTACTCTCCAGTAATGTAACTGCAATGTCTCCATTTGCCTTCAGAAATTAGTTGTAAGTTACTTCTGATGTTAAACCCTACCTCAGACATTTCCTTTGAGGTTTCTAAAGATTTTAAACAAAACCCATTTACCTCCCTAACCTGGTCAGAAGTTTCTACCCAATGGGAGAGGTTTGATGGGCAGCATCGCCCAGATACGCGCCCCCCCCCCCCCCCCCACCAATCTCCAATCACTCAGCTGGGGGCAAGGGAAGTTCCAAGGCTATAGGTGTGTGTGTGGAGGGATCACTCCATGGCGGTGTAGGCCCTTTGGAGGCTAACACCCCAGACTGCCACTGGGAGAGGATCGCTCTGGGGGGCGCGGCTGCCTCCCAGGCCGACAGCCCAGGCCACGGCTGGGAGCAGATCACCCCAGTGGGCACAGGCGCCTCCCAGGCCAACAGCCCAGGCCATGACTGGAAGCAGATTGTGCTGGGGGCTGTCGGGCATGGGTGCCTCCCAGGCGGACAGCCTGGGCCACAGCTGGGAGCAGATTGTGCTGGGGTCGGTTGGGCGCAGGCGCCTCCCAGGCCAACAGCACAGGCCATGGCTGGGAGCGGATCGTGCAGGGGGGGGCACAGCTGCCTCCCAGGCTGACAGCTCAGGCCGCACGCTGCTGGATCTCAGCGGCAGCCCTCCCTGGGACTGGGGGACTCTAGCAGGCCTAAGAGGACTGAGTGCCGCCATCTTGTGGCTATGGGCGCCGCCATTTTGTCACGGAGTAACGGTTAATTTGCATATTACTCTTTTATTAGATATGATTTTTTGCTCTTCCACATTAGTGAGCTTTACTGAAAGTTTGAAGATAATGACAATGGTTATGAGGCACAGTGCATGATATAGCATTGACTTAATGCTCTTGAACCTCAGCCATTCCTGGTAATATTTCATTGCCACCTCTTACCATCAAGCCCATGGGTTCTTGCCATGTTGTTTAGACTCCTTGATTTTCTCTTTTATTTATTTTTTTAGTTGTTAATAGTGTTAATAGTGTTACAGATCCCCCGTATCTCTCCCCCAACTTTGCCCAACTATTTGTTCAAGTACACTTTTCCAGAAAGAGAAACCTTGCCCTTAAAATGTGTTTCAGAGTTAATAGATCAAATTAGTGCCTTCTCCCTGTTCCCCAACCAGATTTCTTGAATGTGACTTAGTAGACATACAAAATAAAAATCAGAGAAAAAAATTATGAAAAATAAAAGATACTAGTTATAAAAATGTGACCCACAAAAAGTGTTTAAGGTTGCACCGCATCTGTATTCATACAAGCTAAATTCAATAATTCAATAATTAAATCAAATAACTTGATCATATGTGAATATTTTCAGTGAAAGTTTATTCAAATAAAAATATTTATATGATTAATTAAATTGTATCAGTGGGGTTGATACCAAACCAGTAATTAACTGATAATATCTAAAATTCTAATTTTAATAAAAGTTTATCATATTATTTCAGATAAATTAATGTTTCCATGTTAAAAAAGATTTTGATGATTATATTTTAAACCATTTCCAAACCCTTAATATAAGACATAAATAGTATTAAAATGAGATTTTTTTATGATACTTATGAACTAAGGCCATGGTCAGCAAACTGCGTCTCGCGAACCACATGTGGCTCTTTGGCCCTTTGAGTGTGGCTCTTCCACAAAATACCACGACCTGGGCGAGCCTATTTTGAAGAAGTGGAGTTAGAAGAAGTTTAAGTTTAAAAAATTTGGCTCTCAAAAGAAATTTCAATTGTTGTACTGTTGATATTTGGCTCTGTTGACTAATGAGTTTGCCGACCACTGAACTAAGGTAATATTTGAAATTTTACCAATTTGTACCACAGAGACATCAACTAATAAGATAATGGTGTGATGCATCAGAAAGGACACTGGTATGGAAAATATAGTAGTGCACATTAGTACATACTGGCTGCATATCAGCCTTGTGTATGTATTCTTAAAATCAGACTATAAATATTTATGTTTTGCCTAGACTATAAATCTCAAAAATGTGCAGATATATAATATGGTTCATTAGTTTCTATTGATACATGTTTCATAGAACCGGGAGAAAAGAAGTAGTTAAATGTCAACAGAGTGACATAGTATATAAGGAATGTAGTAAAATTTTAGAGATTAAACAACAGATTCTTTCTTATCTAATTATCATTATCCTGCTTTAATTGGAAGTTACACAAATGTCAGACATTAAATCTAAGAGAAATGTCAAATTGAATCCCACACCTGTACAGTAACATCCCAGGCATGAACATATATTTTAGCTGATCATTAGCAATTTCTCTGTCCATCTAATTGGTTCTACTGATCTTTCCTAGGTGATTTTTTTTTAGTTTCTATAATGCATTGGCTTGGAATTAAAATGCTATTGGCTTTTTATCTTGCAACCATTTCATTAGAGTTTTAGCCTGACTGAGCCCATTAAAATCATTGCTACACACTTGGGCTGTGTTTACCCATGTGAGGTAGAGTGGAGCACAGGGCAACCACTCATAATTCAGGCCCAGGAAACTCTTTTACCTGAAATATTTAAATAGTTGAGACTATTTTCTCTGGTTAAATTACAAGAATTACTTCAGTTCTCCACCTCAACTTAAGTGAATCAGCCCAGGCTCATTTGAACATGTCGATTATCTATCTTAGCCAGAACTGTTTTCTAGAACAGTTGTAAAAGAAAGGAACCAAGTATTTCTTTCTCAGTTCTTTGCACATCTCTGCTTGAATTTCCCTTGACCAGATAAGACAAATAACTCCTACATAGGTTTGGTACCTCACTTTACCTGGATGAGAGACAGGAGCATATACTCAGCTGGAATTCTAACCTAGGGCCTTCCGATTCCAGAGGCCATGTTCCTATGGGTATCCTAGACTGAGTTTAGGACCAATGCTGAAGGATCAAGAAAAGTGAGATAATTTTGGGTCATCACAGCTTAGTACCATTAGTCCAATATTGCAACAAAAGTGTGCTTTTCAGGTATAATGTTATCTAAGCTCGCAGTACAGGACAGATTTTTCTATGGCCAGAAAATGTCATAATCAGTTTCTAGTGATTAGTGTAAAGTGTCACAACAGTCTAATGAATTGCCAAGTAGAACAAAATGCAAACACTTCCCAGAAATAGTATTCATATGTAAATTATCAAATAAACTGATTATAAGAAAATGTCTTTAGATCATAATTGCATTATCTTCTACTTATAATCTACCTGGACTGCCCAGACCACAGCCATATTAACTCATGTCTATCTCAGCATGGTTTATACTTGCCAAAACCTCTCAAATACATGCTTTGGGGATGTGGCAGTTTGGGCACCAACAGAGTATATTAATAGCACTGTGTATACTTAAGTAGTAAAATATTAAATCCAGCTTTCTTGTTCAGAAAATATTTTATACAAAAACTAGGAATAGTTTATAGTTTGAGAAGTAAATATGCATGGTTTATTTATGCATACTGAATATTAGGTGATTTTCACCTCATTACCGTGTGTGTGTGTGTGTGTGTGTGTGTGTGTGTGTGTGTGTATGTGTGTGTGTATGTGTAATTATCCTAGTATAAATTTCAATAAAATGGCTAACTTGAACCAAATCCCTATTATGTTCCAGGCACTGAGTCTAAACACTTTAGATACAGTAACCATTTAACCCCTATACAACTCTATCAGGTATTAATAGCTAATTTTTACAGCTAAGGAAACTGAAACATGGAGAGAATAAGAATTGTGCCAGAGGCCCCTCAAGTAGGAAATAATGGAGCTGGGATTGGAACTCAGGTCATCTGGCTGTGAAATGTTGATTAAGAGTTTTATATGGTACTGTTAGAATGTAGCTAGAGAAACTTTAACGTATCCTTTTAACTTAACCTCCATTGTCTTCTTCTTATGGAATGTTAATTTCCAAATGATCTTTATAGAGAATGAAATGAAAAAAGTAATTTTGCCTAATTTCACTTACAAGTGATTTTTTGTAACTTTTGGAAATTATGATGTAATCAAGGTTATATCATGAATTAAAATAAGATTAAAAATATTTGGACATAATTATACATTTAAATATGTTTAAAGACATTTTCATGTAGCATATCAATTTCAGTTCATAAAATAATGCAAAAATTAGCAAATAGCAGTTGGAGATTATGTTAGCCATGCATGTAACACCATTGGTTCTATGGATCCAGATCTTTCATGAATATATTTGTTTGGCAGTAATGAGATAGTTTCCACCAAAAACAGAAAATCTGTGATAACTTTTAAAATAACTTCTAGGATGTGATGTTGATGCTTTTTTAAAATTTCAGATATTCATATAGTATCAGTTATTAAAACAATACATTGTGGGTTGTTGTTTTTCCCAAACTAAGAACTTCAGCAACCTTAACTGCCTCAGCCATCAATTTGAATGAGGTTACATTTACCTGTTCCATGTCTGAATGTGGTCTCAATTTCAGGAGACTCAGGAAAGTAGTGGTGTTGTGTCTTGCTATTAGACCCAGGATGGAGCTATGTGATGTATTCTGCTGCTCCTCTCTTTCAGGCATTACTGAGGGATCCAGCATGCCTTCCTTATGATCTTGGGCATATGTTATGCAGCTCTGCAGGCAACTCTTTTAACCGAATAGAATTGTCATGAGACTTGTCATCCATAATTAAAATAATAATAATAAAGCCCAAACAACAACAATCAAAAAATTTTAGGAAATAGATTATGGCCAATGAAAAGGCCAACGCTGTAACAGCACTAACCAATGAGTAAGCACTTAGAGCTGCAAGTCTCTTACTGTTTTAATTTGAAAAGTTATAAGTACAGGTTTTTAATGGGAACTCAACCATTCATTTGCCTCTAGACAAGATAACTATGCAATTATATTTTATATAGTAATACTTGCAAATGTCTGCCTTGTATTAGAATTTTTTTGTTTGATCATCATAGTTTGTTAATTGCAAGTATCTTGAAGGCAGATGACACATTCTTCATAATTGTCCTCTTTTACATGTTATTTGCAATGAATAGTTATCTAATAAAATAATTAAGTGATTCTTTAATCATTAACATATCCCTTGATTCATTTTAAAGTGTGTTTTTTTTTTTTCTATAAAGATCTTTGATAAGATTTAGATAAATATAGCTGTTCCTCTTGTTTATATATGAACTAGATGCTGGGTGCGGGAATTCATGCACAGGTGGGGTCCAGCCGACCTGCCCTGATCGGGACTGATTGGGCCAGGCCAGCCAGGAGGAGGGGATACAGGCAGTTGGCCAGACAGCTCCACCTCCAATTGGGGTGGGGAGTGCTGATTGAGGGTGGGGTCAGCCTTGAGCGGGGGGGGGGGGGGCTCGGACAGTTGGCCTGCTGGCCCCATCCCCTGGTTGAGGTCCCGGTCGAACACCCAGTTAAGGGGACAATTTGCATATTAGACTTTTATTATATAGGACTAGAGGCCCGGTGCACAAAATTCATGCACGTGGGGGGGGATACCTCAGCCTGGCCTGAACCCTCTTGCAATCCGGGACTCCTTGGGGGATGTCCAACTGCTGGTTTAGGTCTGATCCCGCAATCCAGGACCACTGGCTCCTAACCGCTCACCTGTCTGCCTGCCTGATCGCCCCTAACCGCTTGCCTGCCTATTTGATCACCCCTAACCACTCGCCTGACTGCCTGAATGCCCCTAACCACTCTGCCTGCCTGCCTGATTGCCCTTAACCACATCTGCCTTGGCCCCCACCACCATGGCTTTGTTTGGAAGGATGTCCAGAATGATGTCCGGAAGGTCTTTGGCTGCCCAGTCTGATTAGCATATTATGCTTTTATTATTATAGATTAGTATCAATAGGGTCTAAAGTTCCCTGAACCTGATCTCCCCCACCACTAATGACATCTAGAGAGGATGCCAAATTTTGCTAAATTTAATCTACTACCAGACAGTCCCATTTGCAATCTTTAGATAGTTCAATCTAGTTTAATTTTTAATTTTTCATCTACTTTTTTTAGTGAGTTATGATGATTTCTATTTTTAACAGTTGAGTTAGTCAAGAAACCTATTTACAAAGGAGGTTTGATAATCACTTAATGACTGACATGAAATAGGTTAGTGATGGATTCACTCAATAAAACTGTACTGAAACATGTTGAATATAACCTAAGATTTTGTATTGTAGTTTTCATTATTACTTTATTTTATCAAATTTAATTGGGTGACATGAGTTAATAATATTATATAGGTTTCAACTGTATATTTTTGTGATACATGACCTGTATATTGTGCCCACCACACAAGGTTAAATCATTTTCCATCACCATATATTCAACCATCCTTACCTTTTATTACCCCTCACTCCCCTTTCCTCAGGTAAACATCATACTATTTTCTGTGTACATGAGATTTTGTTTATTTGTTTTTGTTTGTTCATCTGTTGCTTTCAGTTTTATATCCCACATATGAGTAAAATCATATGGTTCTTGACTTTTTCTGTCTGATATTTCTTTTCGCATGATATTCTCAAGGCCCATCCATGTTTCCAAAATGGCTATATTTCATCTTTTCTTATAGCTGAGTAGTATTCTATTGTATACGTGTACCACATCCTCTTTATCCAATCATCTGTCAAGGGACACTTTGGTTATTTCTATGTCTTGGCCACCATGAATAGTGCTGCAATGAACATAGGGGTGTATATGTGTATATCTTTTTGTGAATAAATGTTTTCAAAATTTTCAGGTAGATACCCAGAAAAGGAGTTGTTGGGTCATATGGTAACTCTGTTCTTAATTTTTTGAAGGACCTCCGTACTATGTTTTGCATAGTGGCTGTACCAGTTTACATTCCCACCAGCAATGAGTGAAAGTCTTTTTCTCCACAACCTCTCCAACATTTGTAATGTGTTATTATAATGTGTTGTAATGTTCTTGAGCTCCTTTTGATTTCTTTCAAAAAATTTATTATATAGATGGGACATTTTTTACTAGCTCTAAACAATTCAGCATCTACCTTCCACATTTCCATAACCTCAAGAACATCAGACTCATACCTCAAAGTTATTACTTTTTCCTTATTTTCTCTCTAAAAACATTTGGAGAATCAAGTATGCAAAGCAGATGAATATGAAGATTTCATCAATGGTAAAGTTTTATAATCTCAAGATTTTATTTTTATTTTTATTCTAATTAAATTAAATTTGGGGCATATTCTTCCTGTTCATTGAAATAATTATGAGAATAAACGAGGAAACAATTTGATTAGGGTCTTTCTTCTATTGTCATGCATTACTGTTCTATAATTCCCTGTTCTTGACATGATTATTCCTTCACAAGTTTCAAAATAAAATCACCAATTCTTCCTGGAAAAAAATATTGTTTGTAAGAAAAAAAAAAAGGAAGAAAACTGATGTTTTTCTCTACTTTTTTTAGGTTAATGGGATGATTGCCCTCATAGTACAGGCTGTTGATTGATACTTTGAAATAAGCACACCCTTGCATTACAGAACTGTCATGAATCACCAGAATCACTTCAGGTTTAAATTCTCATTTTTTCATCAGTTCAACCCTTACCCAGACTCCCTATCCTTCCAGCTCAGGACTCATCCAGCTGATGAAAACAATGGTGAAGAAGGAGATTGCTTTCTTTCCTTTTCCCTCTCTACCCCCTTTTCCTATTGGACATTTCATAGATGCAAAAGGGGCAGTTTTGTAGTAGGCGCTGTTGTAATATGTATGGTAATGGGACTTTTGGAGTGGCAGATCGACAAATGTTAGTATTTTCCTCTTGGGAAATATTTATCAATTTTTTCAAGGATCAGCCCTACGTTTTCCCCTTAGAGGCCTTCTGAACTTCCACTCAGCTAAGTGACAGAACCTTTTGTTATAAATCACTTCCCCATCAGTCATTTCTGTGACTCTGTATAACACACAAACGACTTATGATGAGGAGAGTCTTGTTACTTGAGTCTTTTCAAGATTCCTCACCTGTTCCTGTATTCCCTACTTTCTATGGTATCCTAGAGAAAATATGTACCCTTTCTGTGTATGGACATCTGGCTTTCACTGCCATTCATCTGTCATCACAGCCAAATATTGCAACTTTCTCTATCTTTCCCTTAGATTTTTCCAGTTTCATGTTAGTCACCTGTCTTTGTGACCCACAAACCCTTGAAGTTGTCCTCCCATGACTTAGAGTGGGAAATGGGGTCCCTCACCTCTTTACCACAAGAACAGTATGGAGAATTGCACTGCTCTCTAATGAATTTCTTCACTCCAAGTCTTCCCTCTCCTGATAAATCTGGCCTTCTTTATATAAGGAGAAGGGGGATGAGAAGCTATGATGACAAATTAGTTTTGGATTATATATTAAAGTCATAGGGTGAAGGGATTCTAGTTGTTGTCTTTTGAATATGTGGGAATTTGAAATTGATTGTCTTCAGTTTTGAGCTAAAATGCCAAATCAAGAAAAAGATCTATTTGTCATCCTGTTATGCAAGCAATAAAAGGAAATCCAAAGAAATGTAAAAGTGTTGATATTAATAAAAGTAATCTAGATTAGTACTACTTTTTTGGTTCCAGAAGCGATTAGAAAATCATAGTCCAATCTTTATGGAAAATCAAAGACAACAAATATTTGATCCATATTAATTTTCTAGGCCAATCTTTTACCATATTGTTTACATTTACTATAACTAAATATAA
This sequence comes from Cnephaeus nilssonii, assembly GCF_951640355.1. Lineage (NCBI taxonomy): Eukaryota > Metazoa > Chordata > Mammalia > Chiroptera > Vespertilionidae > Cnephaeus > Cnephaeus nilssonii. The sequence continues at coordinate 45,855,503 of NC_137078.1, read as the reverse complement.
AAAGATAAAACCATTAAATCTAAGAAGGTTAAGTTGCCGAAATCTAAAGAAATGTATTTAGTAAATAATCTGAAATCTAAATCTTACTTTTTAGCTTTTCATTTACCCTAAGACAGAATGAACCTTGACTGATAATTATGTGCAACTTGTTCATAATCCTAATATGTTTCTTGTGGGAGCTGTAGTTAACTGTATAAAGTGTCATCATCTTTAATAGTAAGGCATTGATGATAGAGTAACACAGTATTCCTGCATGATTGCTTACAAAAGTTTACTGAGAGTGCAGATGAAAAATGGGCATTGTGATAAGGGGAATTGGGAAAGATTTGACTAAAATGAGAGAACATGGGCTTTAGGTTTAGGAGAAATAAGTGTTCAAAAAAAGTCCTTTAGCCTAGCTGATGTGGCTCAGTGGTTGAACTTTGACCTATGTATCAGGAGGTGATGGTTGGATTCCTGGTCAGGGGCACATGCCCTGGTTGTGGGCTCCATCCCTAGTGTGGGGCATGCAGGAGGCAGCCAATCAATGATTCTCTCTCATCATTGTTGTTTCTGTCTCTCTCTCCTTTTCCTTTCCTCTCTGAAATAAATAAAAATATATTTAAAAAAAATAGTCCTTTAAAGTTTTGGGAAATAAACACAGAGACTTAGACATTTAAGTATTAAATAGCACTTTTGTCATTACTGCATATAGATATAAAACACATACTATCTCTCTCTCTCTCTCTCACACACACACATATATATCTGTGTGTGTATATATATATATATATATATATATATATATATAGCATATAGTCAGTTCATGGGGAAGGTATATATATATATATATATATATATATATATATATATATATGTGTGTGTGTGTGTGTAAATAAGCCTTTTCTCATCATCCTGTGTGTATTTATTGAAGACTTTTTACACATACTGCAGTGTGGGACATACAAATTTAGTGTAGGACATTGCCCTGATCTCAGTGAGTTTTTAGTTTTAGCTTTATTTATTTATTTATTTATTTATTTATTTATTTATTTATTGAATTCATTAGGGTGATGTTGGTTAATAAAATTATATAGATTTCAGGTGTACAATTATGTAATACATATCTGGATATTGTATTGTGTGTTCACCAACCCATGTCAAGTTTCCATCCATCACCATTTATCCACCCTTTATCTTCTTCTACCTCCCCCACCCCCCTTTCCCTCTGGTAATCACCATACAATTATCTGTGTCTATGAGTTTTGCTTTTTTATTTTTTTGTTTGTTTAGTCATCCAACTTTTTTCATCCAACCCCCCAACCCCTCTTTCCTCTGACAGCTGTCAGTGTGTTGTTCTCTCTATCTATGAGTCTTTTTTTTAAATTTTGTTTGTTAGTTTATTTTTATTCATTAGTTTCCACATATAAGTGAGATCACATGGTACTCTTCTTTCTCTGACTAGCTTATTTCACTTAGCATAATAATCTCCAGGTCCATATTTTAACCATATTGTTGCAAAAGGTAAAATCCCCTTCCTTTTTTTACAGCCCAGTAGTATTCCATTATATAAATGTACCACAACATTTTTATCCACTTGTCTACTGATGGGCACTTGGGTTACTTCCAAATCTTGGCTATTATAAATGACACTACAATGGACATAGGAGTGCATATATCCTTTTGAATTAGTATTTGGGGTTTCTTCATATATACATAACTAGAACTGGAATCACTGGATCATAAGGCAGTTTCAGTTTTAATTTTTTGAGGTAACTCCATACTGCTTTCCACAGTTGCTACACCAAATCTACCTTCCCACCAACAGTGCAGGAGGGTATCCTTCTCTCTTCATCCTTGCCAATACTTGTTGCCTGTTGACTTATAGATAATAGCCATTCTGACAGGAGTGAGGTTATATATATATATATATATATATATATATATATATATATATATATGAACTTTTAATCATAGAGATGTCTAGCATACACCTTAAACAGACTAGTATAACAAATCTCTAGAAACCCATTACTCTGCTTTAATAAATTATAAATATTCTGCAAATTTTGTTTTATCTATACCTTTCCATGCTCTCCACTTTCTCAATTGATTATTTTTAGGTAAAATGTGCATACTTTGAAATATAAAGTATCTGAAGAATTGTACATCAATGTAACTCATACCTAAATTATGAATGTGTTAAGAAGTTAAAAACAACAATAACAACAACAAAATAAATTATTTTTTACATAAATCATAGTTAATAAGCTTTATACTGATTTGAAATTTCATTTCAACTTCAAGAAATGAAGAAACTTATTTGATGCCTGGACAATAAATTTAATAAAACTTATTGTTTGCAGGCAATTTTGAATGTTGACTGAGTCTGTCAGAAATAACAAATAATCTTCTTTATATAGCTCAGTGCTGAGTAAGCTTAAATAGCTTCTACCTCTAGAATGCAATGTGATTATAAGACATGATTACAACTGATTATAATCAATCAGCACAGTCTTATGTGAAATTTATATCGCTGCAGCTGTGGTTAGATTAAATCATCACATAAGATACAATTTCTATGAGGTATGTGAAATTATTTGAACAAACCCAAATACAGTAAACTCATAATACTACAAATGCATAGTAAATTTTGCCAATTGCATAATACTTCAGGACTCTGTTTATTTCAAAATAAGTTTCCCCCTACAGAGTCTAGTCTTGATTTGAAAGACATAACTGTTATTTCACCAAGTTTGGCAGATGTGACTCCTGGCTGTTGGTTCTGCCTGTGCTAATATTTTAAGCGTACTATGTAGTGTGATTGCTATTAAGTTTGAAAAGAATACTCTACACTTTTTTCACCCAGGAAGTTAGTTTATGTGTGGGATTTGTTGTTGTTGTTGTTCCTAATCGAAGTTCAAACAGAGGGAGATTTCTAACTTTTATCTACAATTTCTATAATAAGATCATTTCCATGTTGTTGTTGTTGTTGTTGTTCCTAATCGAAGTTCAAACAGAGGGAGATTTCTAACTTTTATCTACAATTTCTATAATAAGATCATTTCCATGTTGTTGTTGTTGTTGTTGTTGTTATTCCTAATCGAAGTTCAAACAGGGAGATTTCTAACTTTTATCTACAATTTCTATAATAAGATCATTTCCATGTTGTTGTTGCTGTTGTTGTTGTTCCTAATCAAAGTTCAAACAGAGGGAGATTTCTAACTTTTATCTACAATTTCTATAATAAGATCATTTCCATCTTGGCCTTAAAGTTGAAACTCAAGTCACCAAACATGTATTGGTAGAGATTAGACCTGATGAATTAGGTACAGCCCTTGCTCTCAATACACTATAGGTGGGACTTGAACAAAACAAAGACATAAGTGGAGACACTTTAGATTGACAACAATTATAAAAATGGAAGTAGCTTTTAGAGTATTAGGCAAAGAGCAGGGTAAAATTGGAGCCCATTTTACTCCTACCATTTATTATCTATTTACTAGGGGCCTGGTGCACGAAATTCATGCACTGGGGGTGGGGGGTCCCTCAGCCCAACCTGCCCCCTCTCACATACTGGGAGCGCTCAGGGGATGTCCTACTGATGGCTTAGGCCCGATCCCCATGGGAAGCGGGCCTAAGCCACAGTCTGGCCTCCCTTTGTGGGAGGCAACCTGGCTGGTCAGGGGCACCAGCCCCATCACCCCGCTGCTGCAGCCACTGCTAGTCACCACAGCCACCAAGGTGTTTTCATCAACATGACTCCAGTCCCTTCACCAAGAAAAAAAGGCAACTTTCTTTAGGCATTTTCAAGATGTCTCTTTCATAGGCTATGCATTTCTTTCTTTTTTTTTTTTTTTATCCTCACCTAAGGATATGTTTCCATTGACTTTTAGAGAATGTGGAAGAGAAAGGGAAAGATAGAGAGAAACATCAAAGTGAGAGGAACACTTTGATTGGTTGCCTCTTGCATGAGCCCTGAACTGGGCTCTGGCCAGGGAGGAGCCTGCATTCTAGGTACATGCCCATGATCAGAATCAACCCAGACCCTGCTGTGGGCAGGCCGAGGCTCTATCCACTGAGTCAAACCGGCCAGGGCAGGATATGACATTTCTTAGCCCTCCAGCAGCAGACCTTCGTTTTTTTTCTCCAGAAGTGTGGTGGAAAAACCCTAGATCACCTTTTTGGATTCTTATTACCCAAGTTACTAAGAATATTACCAGTGGCATACAGGAAGCTTAGCCAATGGGCAGTCAGAAATGGTGTTTCCTCTATAGCTCACACCAATCATCGGCTGTGCCCTGCCCAGGCCTAAAGCCTCTGGCCAAAGTTTTAGGCCTGGGAAGGGGACCTCCAGCTCCCTGTGATTGCAGACACCACCCATTGGGCAGGGGACCCCAGCTCCCTGCAATCCACCACAGGAGCAGAACCCCTCGCAGGAGTGGACCCCCAGTTGCCTGTGATCCATCACAGGCTCCCTTCTTGTGTCCAAGGCCAAAAAAGCTTCCAGGGGAGGCTTTCCCGGCCTAGGGCTCAGCCGGAACCCAGCCTGCCTGCCACGGCTCACAGGACCCTGACCCCCGGTTGCCTGCGATCCATCTTAGGCTCCCTGCTGATGCCCAAGGCCGGAAAAACCTCCGGCGGAGGCTTTCCCGGCCTTGGGCTTGGCCGCACCCCAGCGACCCTGCCAGGGATCGCAGGAGCCGACCCCCAGTTGCCTGCGATCCATGGTTTCCTGGTGGGCATGGCTGGTGGGCGTGGCTTGTGGGTGTAGCGAAGGTACGGCAATTTGCATATTACTCTATTATTAGGTAGGATTGGCATTTTTTATAAAGTTAATGTGTCTGAGGTTTAATCAGTTTATAGATTAAAGAGGAGAAATACTTCCCCTTTTTCTAGTGTAGGGCTTCTGTAAGGATCAAATAATATAATTAATTTAAAGCTTCTTTGAAATCAATTAAAAAGTAGTCTTATCATTCTTAAATCACCTATTATTTTGTTAGAATTAATTTTATTTGGTTCCTTGAGCAAAAATGTAAAATAGTATATTAACATGTCAATGATTTTTTTCTACTTAATTTCTCTCCTAAGTATAATATAATTTCAATTATATTCCATATAATAATATAATTACCATTACTCCATCTACTTTTTAATAACTCCTTGGACATAATTTTTATATACCCAGTGATTTAATCAAATATCCTAAAAGTGTGTGTACAGTAACTCTGGCAGACCATAGGTATAGCTGTATGAACAGGATACATGTTCACTACTAAATAAGAAAACACATTTTAATGATTTAAATATGAGAAAATAGTCAGCTTTCATACCTAAAAATTCAGCAATATTTTGTGCAGATTCACAAAATGAAACAAAAGAGGTAAGAGGCTATACTATACAACACAGATAGGAGCCAGATATCCCTTCAGTATCAATAGTTTCTAATGCATTTTTTAAGATATTTATGTTTTTTAATGTTTCAAAAGGAGCAGTTATTTTTCTAGACTAATAAAGCATCAACTTTCTCTGAACATAAAAACTTAACCTTTGAAAATAATAGTGATATTGATTTGGGAACTGATTACATTTTAAAAAGCAGAAAAATAAGTCTAACTGTGCCACAATGCAGGGACTCATTTAAAATCAAACTCATGAACTATTGATATACCCCCAGGTAAACACTAAGCTTGTATGGAATGAAGAAGATTGGTGAGAACAAGGCACAGATAGTAAACACAGAATCTACAGAGGCTATCTGTCAGTAGATATTAAAAAATTACCTGCATTTTCATAAATATTTTATCTTTGCCTACTTCATAGAACTATTATGTTGTTCAAATAAAGAACACAAAATAATTCCACTCAGTTTACACTATTTTATAAAACTAAGCCTACAGATAAATTATCTTTCAGAAGTTTCTTGCCAAATCTTTTCTTTTGAAATGTGGGGATATAAAAATCCTGGTTCCACATTTTCTTGCTGTGTATAGATATTTGAGAGAATCACAGTGTGGGTACCAGTGTGGCTGGGTAAGCAGCAGGTGATAGTCAAATCTCAGCTGCTGTGGGTACCACGCACTTTTCTAGGTAGGGCTCCTACCTTTGTCAGCATGTTTGGTGAGAATAAAGGCCAATGTGCAAATGCAGACATAAGTGGAAATAGTTGTTTCAAGTCAAGGCCAGTGTATAGGTGCTCCCTTCCCCCATCAATCTCTGACCCGCATATCTTCCTAAGCACCATCACAAGGAAGGTGAATAAGAAGAGGTAGATTGAAATATTCATCATTTTCTCAGCCAAAAAGGCAGGCTAAATTATGGGGGAGAAATGAGATCCCAGGAATTGTCAAGACTGTTCTCCATCACCTGGGAACACAAGATAATCATCTATAGGAAATAATCAAGAGATATTTTATACCTTCCTGATCACACATTTTACATTGCCTAAAGTATTATTAAGATTTGCTAACATGTTTATTTTCCCGCTTCTAAAATAAGGATACTATACCAGTACTATCTACCTCTCTTCTCAAACTTTGTTACTCCAACCTTTCTCTGACCCCCTCTCCAATTCCTCTTCTACCACCTAACTCCACTTGCCCTAATTCTATTCTTCCTTCTGCCATCTGAGTTGTTGATTTTATTATTTTAAGGTTGCCAGATTAAGCCAATAAAAATACCAGCTGCTATCTAAATTATAGTATTACTAGAGGCCCTGTGCATGAAAATTCATGCACTGGAGGGGGGGGGTGGTCCCTCAGCCCGGCCTGCCCCCTCTCACAGTCTGGGAGCTCTCAGGGGCAGGAGACAACCTGGCGATCAGGGGAAAGCAATGCCCCCATCACACCTTTGCTGCTGCCACTGCCGGCAGCACAAGCCTAAGCTGGCCCTGGTTACCTGAGCCTCAGCCGGCCCTAGGCAGCTGGTCAGCTGACATCTGAGGCTTGCCTGTGCCTCAGGCCAGCCCTGGGTGGCTGTGGGTCTGAAGGCACTGGGGGACTCCAGAGGCAGGCGTGCGGCATGGCAGCCATGCCGCATGCCTGCCACCCCGGCGGGGCTGAGGGGAGTGGGTGCTGCCATCTTGTGGCTGTGGGTGCCGCCATCTTTGAGGGCATGGAAGTCAATTAGCATATCCCCTCCTTATTGGCTGTGGTGCTGCCATCTTTGTGAAGGTGTGATGGTCAATTAGCATATTCCCTCTTTATTAGATAGGATATAAAATAAATAATGATTTTAGTATGTTCAAAATATTGCAGTAAACAAAATGATTTGTTATCTGAAAAACAAATTTAGTTGGGTGCCAGGTATTTTTCTTGTAAATCTATACTATTTCTTATTTATGCAATTTGAGATTATTTTTCTCCCTGAATTATCTGAGCAATTAAAAGGAAGTCTCCTTTGTTGAATGTACAATATTTTACTTTCATTTTAAATTATCTTAATAAGACCATATAAAAGTTATTTAAATATGCTAACCTCTGGATTAAAACACAAGCAAGGAAACTCTCAATGCCCGTGGAATTAAGATTCACCCTTTGATAGTCTACACAAAAGCTGGGTCAGTAGGCCTCCCTGTGGCTATTTTGCAAACATAATACTAACTCAACTCCAATTAAGATAAAGAGAATTCTTTTGATAGAAATTCAGGCTAGATTTTAAAACACTCAAAATCTATTATATGCTTCATCACTCTTACTTGAGGTGAACATAAAAGTCACTCTTTTGGCAACCCCAATGCTAATTCCATTTCAGTCCTGCCTAATTATCATACTTAATATCAAACCCAAGCTAAGTTAATGATACAGTGTTTTAGTTATCTATTCCCGCATACCAAACCACCCTAAAACTTAGTGGTTTAAAAACCAACTATTTTATGTGCTCACAACCCTGCAATCAGGTCTAGATTCAGCTGAGTGATGGTTTTGCTGGAATACTTGCTAGTGGTCTATTGAGTGGCCGTATTGAGATTGTGGGTTGGCTGGTGACTGCACTTGGTTAAGATTCTAGAACTGGACTTCCCTCTCTCTCCATGTGGTAACAGACTTCTCCCCTTTGAAATCTCCTCTCTGTACTTGTTCCTTATAGTCTCCCCTGCAGAACAACTGGCCTTGGTTTATCAGAGTTCTCACACATGTAGAATAGAAAGCTAGCAGGCCTTTGTAAAACATTGGCCAGAAACTTCTACTTAGGCCAATGTCAGTTCCACCACACTCTGTTGGTTAAAGCAAGTCACATTCTCAGTTCACATCAAAGGGAATTTGTAGAGGTATGGTTTATTTGGGGACAACAGTGTAACAACCACATAAAGTTAAGTCTTGCTCAAGAGATGACTCCTCAAATAACACAGGTTATTTTAATCAAAATTTGATTGTTACAGTTAATTAATTTATTTATATCACTTATCATTTCATTATTTCTTAAATAAATATCTAAGAATAGGGGAGAGATGGGGCAGCTTCAGTGTCTCATGCACAACTTCTTTTAATGTGGGTGGAATTCTAAATTCTTATTTAATTTTCTAAAAACTAGTTTGTTTATTTGGTATTGTGGTATGAGTTACATGCAGACAAATCTTAGTTGCACAAAGTCAAGAATGCATAACTTTGTGCACTAATATATAAACACTACTCATAAGAAAATGTAGACCCTTCATAGTCTCCTCTGTGCTCCTTCCCTCTCAACTTCCTCCCAAGGTAACCACTATTATGGTTTTTGTCACCATAGATTGATAGTTAATTTGAACTGTTTTTCCTAAGATATAGCTTATTTGGGTAACATTCCATAACTACTTAAAATGAATGTGTGTATTAACATTATTGGTTGTAGGCTTCTACCTAGGTCGCTCAGCTAAAGTTAGTGAATTGTGTTTTTCAAATCACCAATATCTGTACTAACTTATTAAATATTTTTGCTTGCTCTGAATAATATTTGCAGAGATATATTATAATGTCCAACTATGTTTGTGTATTTATCCATATGTTCTTTTAGTTGCTTCATCTTTTACTTTATAAGTGTTGAAACTATGTTACTAGGTTAATACACATATTTTTGAGGGGTGTTAGCTGTTTCTTCACTGAATTCTTCTCACTGCCTGCGTTTGATAACTACTGCTCAGGTAAAGTGACCTGGAAAAAACAATTTGTGTTGGCATAATAAACATAGCAATCACCTGGAGTATTTCATGCTATAAAATTGTAATAATGTGTCTTTCTCTATTCAGTTTGAGTATAAGATAATACACACTGAATATAGTTGCTGAAATCCCCAAATTAAAAATATATATATTGTCATTTTTTTCTCATTTTGGATGATTTTATTTATACACTTGTGGCTAAACGTATGCACTGATCACCATCTTTCTATACTATCCTTTCCCCAAATGAGTACATAGTAGCCATTTCCACCTTATTTAAAGGCCATTTAAACAACCCGTAGATTCCCTATGTGAATAGATGCCTCAATTCTTCCACAGAATACAGTTCAAGTGTGAGATATGCTCTTTTTAAGGAGAAAAATTACATCCAATAGTATGGTTTGTTGTATGCTTTTTCTTATACTTTTCTGATCACAGGATTGATAAATCCCACTTGATTATCTTCTTAGAATTAATAACACATACCCTATTGGAGGGATTCGAGGTATTTTTATGTTAGTTTGATTGCTTGGTTTTTGTTTTTTGTTTATTTTTCTGTTATTTATTTCCCCCAATGTCCACAGATGTTAATCCTTCTAGACACATAACAACTATTGTCTTCAATACAAATTTATAATTGACTATTTCTGATTCTTTATTTCTATCTTCACTTCTATTTTCCTATAAAGTTTCAGCAAAGAGTTTGAATAAAACTATCCAATTAATTTCCTGATAATTTAATATGAGCAAGGTCAAGGAAAGGATTGAATACATTTTGACAGAACCATTCAAATCACAATTTTGTCAATTCTTATTTATTTGTTTAATTTTAGAGGATATATACATTTGTTTACATACACATGTGCACACATACCCTGTGTAATGCCATTGAAGTAATATTATCAAACTTACTTATGTGGATTCATATACTAAATATATATTAACATGATTTTCATCAAGCCAACATGGGATATATTTTCTTAGAAGTGTTCATTAAAATCACATAAAGTGATTTAGAGTTAATTATGGAGAACCTATTTAACTCTAATGCATCTTGATGATTACAATTTGTTATTTTAGAGAAGATTAAAATATAAAAACTTCAAAATACAATATGGTTAACATAGCAAATTTTATGAGAGAAATCATGTATTCATATTTTGAATGAGTATAACACGCCTCATGATTTAATTAAAGCATTATAATGTAGTGATCATTTTGATAATTTTTTTAAAATATTATTTTATTGTTCACAGTATTACAGATGGATCTCATTTTCTCCCTTTTTGCCTCTCTCCCATGGGCCTCTGCCCCACCCCAGTCCTTTTTAATTTAAAATACTTTTTTATTGATTTGAGAGAGAGAGAAGAAAGGAGAGAGAGAGAGAGATAAACATTGGTGAGTGAGAAGCACTGATCAATTGCCTCCTCCAAATCCCCTACTGGGGACTGAGCCCACAACTGGCATTGCCCTGACCAGGAATTGAATGGACAACTTCTAGGTGAATGGTGCGTGGGATGACGCTCAACCAATGCAGGCCCACGGGCCAGGGCAATACATTTTAATCATTAATATTATCTAAGAAAAAAATGAGAGTTAGGCTATATGGAGTATGGTCATGCCTCTGCCATTATTCACCTAAATACTTAACTGGCCAAATAACTTGGTGAGTGTAGGATTATCACTTAAACGCCATTGACACAAGTATCCTCATCTGTACTAGTAAAATGGGGGGGGGGGGGCTAGGATTCTCTTATCTTTATTGTAATCATAATAATGAAATTATATCAGAACAACCATTGATAAAATAAATATTAATAAACAAGATGTAATGGAAAACAAAAACACATCTGACCAGGAGAAAATGTTGATTTATTTTTTTGTATATGCAAAATTTAAAGAAGAAAAATTAGAAGGAACAACACATCAAAGAAAAATTGAAGGCATTTTAAAATGTAAATTCAACTATATTTATACATAGTTTAATTTCTAAGTTGTAGAACATGAACAAAATATTGATTTTCTAGTGAATGAATCATGTATTACATTGTATTTCCATGGCCACTCAGCATGACCATTACAATCACATATTTGGGTTAACTGATCCTGTGGAATTTTGTAAAGGTTAAATGTAAGGAAAATGTAACTAGTGATTTAAAATGTATTCACTCATTTACTATTTTCTAGTTCTATGAAGTGATATATAGATGGAGAAAAACAGGCTAGTGAAAAAGACAGGAAAATCTTTTCTCTTATCTCCTCCCTGAAAGACTGAAAATCTATCTTCTGTGTGGCATTTGGAGAGAAACATTTCTTAAAAAGCTGTAAGTGTTATGTGGGAGTTAGTGATTGTGACAATGCAGGGGCAACACTGGCCTCATGGAATGAAGGGTAGCAGGGAGTCCAGGACCAGTTCTGCCCTTTGTTTCCCCCAGTGGCCCTCCTGTCGTTCAGGCTTTGCCTATGTCCAGAATCCAGACTTCTGTGAGAACTGAGCGATGTGCTCTGACTGCTGTAAGGAGAGAGAAACTAACTCAGTTTAGGTATATTTATGACTGTTTGAAGATCAGACTTAACCTGTTCTAATTTGTATCAAATAAATGCAGTATGTTTTATTTGTTTAAATATTAGATTTCGCACATAACAAAACTTCCATGCATGATAGTGAGATTTTAGTTTAGTTCAATGGTCATTTACTGAATACTTCTTGATATGCCAGATATGCTTCATGTTGTAGTACAAAGGGAATAAGATATGGCTTCAACATTTAATTTTTTATAATGTAGCATGACATCTAATTGCTTATATTGCTTTTGTGTATGACCATTCTCAAATCAACATATTCTCTTCTAAACAAGTGAATAGGTCCATCTAAATAGTTTAATTTCCTTTTGGGCAAGCAAATATATTATTAATTAAAATAAACATTGTTAAGCAGCTACTACATTCATGACGCTGTGCTGGTCTTGTTCACATAAAAGAAAATTTTATTCATTCATCAAAATGATCTCCAGGTTATATATGAGGAAAGTGTCTAATTCAAGATGACTCAATTAGAATGTGACTAAAATAGAAGTTTTCCAGCCCCTAGGATTGCAGTTCTGTGCTCTTTCACTGTATTGTAGCTGGCCTGTGAATTGTGGCTGACTATAGAATTCAGGGATACTTTACTAAAATAATGTTTCTGAGTACTGTACCATTGAAATTTGAAACTTGAGTTTAAATTTGACTGCCACCTTATTGCTAGGTGATCTTGTACAAACCACTTAAACTTACTTTGCTTCAGCATTCTCAATTATAAATAGGGATAATATTAACCTCATGGTGTTGCTCTGGTGTTAAATTAATACATGTACAGTTAAAATAGGAAGAGGGCTTACTGATAGGTGCATTAAAAATCAGCTATTAGTACTAAATAAGCACAACCTTTAACGGATGCATAAAATGATTGAAGTGATTTTATAGGATCAGATTAAAAAATACTATCTATATCTTCTTTATCCAGTTATCTATTAAAGGACACTTTGGTACATATATACAGTGGAATACTACTCAGCCATAAGAAAAGATGAAATACTGCCATTTGCAACAACATGGATGAACCTTGAGGATATAATGCTAAATGAAATGTCAGTGATTTCACTCATATGTGGGATATATAGCTGAAAGCAACAAATGAACAAACAAGAAAAACAAATAAAAACTCAGAGAAAACAATATGATGGTTATCAGAGGGAAGGGGTTGAGGGGATAGTAACGGGTAAAGGTGGTCAAATATATGGTGACAGATGATTTGACTTTGGGTGGTGGGCACACAATGCAATATACAGATCATGTAATATAGAAATGTACACTTGAAATCTATATAATCATATTAACCAATGTTAAGACATTTAATAAAAAATATACTATCTACATAAAATGTTCCACCTGTGCTTGACAATAAATATCAGCTATTACTGTAGAAATTTAATGTGATTAACATCATGGTATCATTGACGTAATATGTTTCAAGCATGCAAATAAAACATTGGTATTTGTTTTAGACTTATTTCAGAGCTTTGTATTATTCTGTCCACACTTCAATATGGAAAACTGTCAACTTAGTTGATTATTTTTGTCTTGTATTGTTTGGTTTGGTTTGGTAACAACAGGGATCAAACTAGTTTTATTAAAAAGAAGTAGTCAAACAAAATTCTAATTTGCAACCAAAGAGAGTATTGTATCCTCTACCTGAAATATACCAGGAGGTGGGTGAAACTCAAGTGGCAAGTTTCTCCATCAGCAAATAGGGCTTAATGGGATTGTGGGATTATTTCTAAGGCCACCCAAATTCAATACCCTCTTTTCTGCAAAGTCACATTTGACCAGCCAGTTTTCTTTAGTGAACAACAATTACATGTCCAGGTGTTCACACAGGAGATGCAGTTGGGAGCACTACTAAGAGACTTGCATTGAACTGTGTTTACACAGGAAACACAACCTAGGTTTCGTAGAGATTGAATAAGATTGATGTTGATGAAATGCTTAAACCCCTCAAAACCATCTCTTAGCACTCATAGCATAAAACTAAATAATGCTTGGTTTACACATTATTATGCATGTTTATGCTTCTGAATAAAAATAAAACTGCATACTTTTATTTTATAATAATGTGTAAATATTAATGTGTTACTAAAATAAAAAGAGAAATGTCAAGAAAGGATGGAGAGGAGCCCAATTCTAACAATGGTTTGTCTGGTGACACTAGTTTATTTAATCCCATTTTCCTCTTCACAATGTAAAATTATAGGAATGTATACACAAACCTCTAAGGCGCATTCTATTCCATACTTGGAGTTGAAATTCTATAGTTATGTTATAATTTGTTCTACTTAATGTTTTTTAGCAATATATGAATAATTTAACAAAAATTATTATAGGTGTTCTTATATTTTCTAAATGAAGAAGCAAAACATTACAAGATACATTATTATATTGATTTTTAAAGAACTGATCATTCTTCCAAAGTGGATCGTTGCTATACATTGTGTAATACAGTGGTCTTAAATAGGACATTTTCTATAGAGCATAATTCTATAGACATTTTTCTTAGACTTGTACTGAATCTTGATTTTCGCTTTATTTGAAATATGTTGCTATCTGACATCTGTACCATAGCAGACCTGTGAGTGTTTATTAGTAAGAATAGAGCTTTGATTCCAGGACCATCTGATACAATAAAATGTGGTTGTGGCTGGATAAATAATGCATATGCTCTTTGCACAAAGAGCTTAAACATGGAGTAAAGCATGCTATTTTCAATTGGACATTTACTTTACTGACCCTGAAAAGCATGTAGTACCTTGAAAGCAACAATGGTAAAATAATATCCTGTTTAATTAGAACAAAAGAAGAGCTTCCCCCTTCACTGCTGTATTCTCACATGAGTGTGACAGTAATATTTAACTTGTCAGTTAAGATGTTTGACAAAATAATCATATCAGTATGTCTTAGGCAGTAATAAAAAGCTGTGCCTAGCATACTTGTTTGTAAAATTTGCCAGACTCATTAAAAGTCAAAGATATACTATATATTATATATAGCAATGCTATAAACACAACAGCTTGGCCATTTATAGTTGTAACTAGAGGCCCGGTGCACGAAATTCGTGCACAGAGGTCCCTCAGCCCAACCTGCACCCTCTACAATCCAGGAGCTCTCAGGGTTGTCCTACTGATGGCTTAGGCCCACTCCCCATGGTTCTCTGCTCTCTGCAGGGCCTGGAGGTTTCCCTGCAGCCATGGAGATGAAGTCCCCATGCCCTGCTGTCTACTCTCTGCCTGCTGCTGCCATGCACCATGCAAAGGAAGCCCCAATGCCCTGCAGTGTGCTCTGTCTGCCAGGCCTGGGGGCTTCGCCAACACGGACACACTAAGGAAGCCCCAATGCCCTGTTGTCCGGGCTCTGTCTGTAGGGCCTGGGGGTGTTCCCACTGTCATCTTGCTAAGGAAGCCCCCAAGCCCTGCTTTCTGGGCTCTGTCTGCTGGACCTGGGGTGTTCCCTCCACCTCTGCTCTAAGAAAGCCACCATGCCCTGCTCTATGGGCTCTGTCTGCAGGCCTAGGGCTTCCCCTCTGCCGCAGTGCTAAGGAAGCCGCCATGCCCTCCTCTCGGGGCTCTGTCTGCAGGGCCTGAGGCAGCGATCAGGAAGCTGTCATGCCCTGTTCTCCCTGCTCTGTCTGCAGGGCCTGGGGCTTCCCGGCTGCCGCGATCAAGAAGCCGCCATGCCCTGTTCTCCCCGCTCTGTCTGCAGGGCCTGGGGCTTCCGGCTGCCGTGATCCGGAAGCCGCCATGCCTGCTTTCCCCGCTCTGTCTGCAGGGCCTGGGGCTTCCCCTCTGCCGCATTGCTAAGGAAGCCGCCATGCCCTTCTCTCTGGGCTCTGTCTGCAGGGAATGGGGCTTCCCGGCTGCTGTGATCCGGAAGCCGCCATGCCCTCCTCTCGGGGCTCTGTCTGCAGGGCCTGAGGCCGCGATCCGGAAGCCGCCATGCCCTGCTTTCCCTGCTCTGTCTGCAGGGCCTGGGGCTTCCCGGCTGCCGAGATCCGGAAGCCGCCATGCCCTGCTTTCCCCGCTCTGTCTGCAGGGCCTGGGGCTTCCCGGCTGCCGCGATCCGGAAGCCGCCATGCCCTGCTTTCCCCGCTCTGTCTGCAGGGCCTGGGGCTTCCCGGCTGCCGAGATCCGGAAGCCGCCATGCCCTGCTTTTCCCGCTCTGAGGTGACTGGGCGCAGCCATCTTGTGGCTATGGGAGCTGCCATTTTTGTCGCGGAGTGATGGTTAATTTGCATATTACTCTATTATTAGATAGGATTACCAGTGATGAACTTACCTAAATATAAAGCTAAATAAGCTGATATAATTTTTAAAATGTTTAGAAATACTTTTAGAAAACATTAAAGGAAATTTTATTTTGAAAAATCTCCTTAAAAGTGGATACCGGTATATATTTTCTACCTCTCATGATATGTGTATGTAATGTAACATATATAAATAACATTCCTTGGCCATAATAAAAAGACATACAAAAATGACATTTTTAATAATTGATGGACTATAATCTCTATTAACATAAAGTGATTTTAAGTCAGATAAAATATTTTCTATAGATTACCATCCTATTGTTCTACTGATCCTTTCTGCTAGACTGCCCAGTATGCTTTTAATTTCATCCAATGCAGTTTTCAATTTATATATTGAACATTTTCCAATTCTGGAATTTCCATTTACATCACCTTTATGGTTATCATTTCTCCACAAAGATTCTTCTTCCATTCACTCACTGTGTCAATCTTTTCTTTTAAGTTTTTGAACATATTTATACTTGTTTTAAAGTTCTTTACTATTATTTGAACATTTGAGTTATTGACGGTCCCGAATTGACTGCCTTTCTTTTCATTATAGGCCACATTTTTCTGCTTACTCATATATCTATGAATCTTGATTTTATGTAGAATGTTTTAAATTATATATTTTAACAGTTTGGGATTCTGTTTGTTTTCTTCAAGGGCATTGAATTGTGTTCTGGCAAATGATTAAGTTGCTGACAGATCATCTTAATTCTTTGAGGCTTGATCTTATTCTTTGCTAAAATAGGTCTGTTTTGTTTTTATTTTGTGTCCCAAGGCATGGTCCTTACACTGGGAGATGGTTCTTATTCTAGAGTTTTGCCTTATTGAGCATGTCAGCTGCATGCCTAAGGTGCTAAGGTTTCTTTACTCTGGCTGACTAGGAACTTCCATATCACTGATGTAATCTCCAAGTTGGGTCTCAGCCAGTCTCAGTAAGTATTTATGTCTCTTAGAACAATAGTATATATATATATATATATATATATATATATATATATATATATATATATATATATATATATATTATGTGTGTGTGTGTGTGTGTGTGTGTATCATACATGCATATATTCTGGAACTAGTATAGGCATGATTACTGTGCAATTCTAGTGTTATCTATAGATGCCTTATCATTTTGGCACTATGTTTATTACATAGAGCAAAATGGGATGGAGAATCTTACTGATCTTGTATGTTTCTCTTTTCTAATCTGATTCATTTTCAATTATCAAATTCTGTATTCCATTGCCATGCATGTTATATACTTATTCATTTCAGATTGAGCACTAATCAATAATTAATGAATTAGATGCTGTAAGTTCATGTCTCTGTTCCTAATTAATTAACTGCTGTGAATTTCTGTCTCTGTTTCTGTAACTACCCAAATTTCAGTCTTTAAAATGCAGCCATTATTAATTATATTTTGAGATCTCTGCAATATTGTTTTCTGTTTGCTATGTCATATGGTCTCACAAGAATTAAAGGGGTCAGCTGAATCGTGGAAATGTTTTTATACACCTCTCTGGATTGGGGGAAAAGGGAACAACTTAAATGGTATTGCTACCTAAGAAAAACATCCCTAACCTTGTAACTCTAGTGTTCAGAATACATTTCCTCTATTTCAACAGATGTTTTCACTTTACACCAGCAAAATGTTCACCCTCCCTGTGTCCCAGCTGCTGCTGCCACAGTTTCCTTATAAATTGACTGCTTGCTGGACTCCCCAAAGTCTATTTTAATCTTCATTATATAAGCAGTGAGGGTGACCTAAGGAGAACGTCCCCAGGCTTAGGCATAGTTAACAGTTTACAAATTATTTTCAACACATGTTTATGGCCTACTATGGCCCAGTCGTGGTTTTAGGTGCTTGAGATACAGTGGTGAATAAGGGTTCTGCTTGCAAGGGCTTGGCTTTCTTGGGGAGATGATGATGATGAAGGAATGAAGATAATGACTCCATGATCTTAGCCAATTGCAGATAAATTCTATAAAAACCTATTCAAAAGATAAAATGATAACTATTGGGAAGAAGGTAACTGAGAGTTATCAGCAAAGGTTCTCTACTGAGCTCTTTACCTTAGGGAGGCCGCTGTAGTAAGAAAGCTTTGGCCCTGAGAATGGGGCGGCTCACCTGTGACAAAGCTTGGTTCCACTTCATGGTGACTGTGTCACCTATAGCATGCATTTAACGTTTTAAATGTTGTTTCTTCTTCTGTATGGTTCTTTTCTCTGCAGCACACCCTCTTCCCCCCCAGGTCTCTCTTACTGTCTTGATTTTGTCATTTTTATATCTCACAGTATTTCTTTAATTTTTTTCTAGCAGCTTTTGGGAGAATTTTAACTGCTTTGTTTTTCCGTTGAATCTCTCTGTATTAGTTTCCTATTACTGCTGTTAACATATTACCATAAACTTAGTGTTTAAAATAAGACACATTTATTATTCTAGAGTACTGGAAACCAGAATTCTGAAAGGGGTTCACTGAGTTAAAATGAAGATGTTGGGAGGGCTGTGTTCTTTCTCGAGGCTCCAGAGTAGAATTTTTTCCCTTGCTTTTTCCAGCTTCTAGAGACTGCCTACATTCCTTAGCTCATGGCCCCTTCCTCCATCTTCAAAGTCAGCAACCCTTGGAACTCTTATATCTTGCACTAGAGGCCCAGTGTATGGATTCATGCACTGGTGGGGTCCCTCAGCCTGGCCTGTGGGGATCAGGCTGAAACTGGCTCTCTGACATCCCCTGAGGGGTCCCGGATTGTGAGAAGGGACTGGGGAGGGCTCCAGGGCATGTCTGGCCCATCTCACCCAGTCCTGATAAGCCGCACCCCAGCAGCAAGCTAACCTACTGGTCAGAGAATCTGGCCCCTGGTGGTCAGTGTGCATCATAGGTCAAGCGAACAGTCGGACACTTAGCATATTAGGCTTTTATTATAGAGGATGCTCCCCTTGCTGCTTTCCCCTTCCACATCTAAAGATCTTTGTAACTAAATTGGTCTACTTAGATAATCCAGAATAATCTTACTATTTTCAGGTTTGCTGATTAGCAACCTTAATTAAACATCTGCAACCTTAACTCCCCTTTGACATATAACCTAACATATTCAGAGATTCTGGAGACTATGAGATGGACATCTTTGAAGGGGGGAACTCATTATTGTGCCCATTGTCACAATTCTTCTATTCATCCTATCTACTTATTATTTGCTCTAAATACAAGTGTGGGGGTAAATTTCACTTGGTCTTTATTTATAATTTTTTATTGTGCCATTATTGAAAGAACCATATCAGGCCATTAAAACCAGAATATATTTTCTGTTGAGTTTACTGCATTATCTTGTTCAGATGAGATCCCACCATAAAGAATTTATTGTTTTATATATATTAAATTTAAAAAAGACAGTGGTGTTAGTGTATACATTACAAAAGAGGTCTTACCTTCAATTTAAATGTCCTGTCTGTTATAGTTAATAAATCAGAATTGTTAATAGACAATTTGAATTATTCTTCTAGGAAGGTATATATAGTACATATACTACCATAAAAAAGTCTATGATAGTTTTGCTTATAAAAGACTTTTAGGTCCAATGTAAATCTTTTTTTTTTTTTTTTTTTTTTTTTAGGGGAGAGCGCGAACGCAGTCCCCCACTACCACAGATTATGCAGTCGAGTTTCCCACATTTGGGGAAATCGCAGGGGTCAGCACATCCGGAGTGCAATGGATAAGCCTCGCCCTGGGAAAACCACCTTCGTGATCATGGTATCTCCCCTGCCAGGTAAGTATCCAATGTAAATCTTTTAATTTATAAGTTCTTATCAAGGGTCTGGTATATCATTACTAAGTCAATATTTATTAAATAACTGAATGAATTGATTAATCTAATATTAAGCCCTAAAGAATACAGTGGGATGAGAAAAATAAAGCACATTTTAGCATCTTCACAATTGACAATTTTCAGAATCCTATGATAAAGTGTGAAACATGTCAAGATTCATAATATATTATTTATTTATCATTATTGATTAACTTAAATAGTTGTGTTACAAACTATCAAAGCCATTTTAAGTATATTATATTATTTTGTGGTGCTGATTTTCTTTTGTGAATTGATTTTGTTTTTGACATAATTCTCTGTTTATTTTGGCATTATGTAAACATAAGCCTATTTTTTTTCTTTCTTTCTTTTTTCTTTTGCTTGTCATCCATGTTTCCTTTATTTCCAAGAAAGTCATGAGACACTTTAGGGGGCAGAAATGGCAACAGCTTTCCTAAATAGTGTTCATTCCAACTTGAGTCTTTTTAGGTGAATGATACTTGATACTCTGGGCAACCCATACACCAAACAGGAAGAATTTACTGATCTCTGTATTAACACTTTTTAAGAAAAATGCACTATACCCATAGAATTTTCATTTTATTTTTTCATTGAAAGCTCCATAGAAACCAACTGAAAATGTACAATGAGGGGGAGATTACTGTCAGAAAACTGTATTTTATTCTTTATGCTAGACTATGAGAGCTATTTCTCCACAGCAGTTTTCTCTTCTGAAGCTGAATAACGGCAAGGTGAGTAATTATTAGAAGCACAGCAAGTTCCTGGATACAGCCTGTTGGTGAAAAGCTTATTCTAAGGCATTAGATTGCAGGTAGAGGAAAAAGGATTTCCAAAGCAAGTGGATATCTTCAGAGAGTTTTTACCCCTAAAGTGATCTCTAAACAACAAAGGTAGCTTTATTTGGAAAGAAGAATATGGCCTGCTCTAGATAGTTGATACTGTAGTAGCCATTTAGTCAAAGGAATGGCTACCTATCAAGACTCAAGTTCCAAACAGAATTAAAACATGTTGCTACTTATGCACAGAACATTAGGTTAAGTTAGAGATAATCAGAATTTCATTTATGAATTACAGTTAAGGGCAAAATGCATAAAAAAAGCATGCATCATTTACACAGAACTTTTCTGTGCTTTTATTAAAAGGCATTTATCGATTCATTAAGTTCTCTCTTTTTCTTCCTTTCTTAGTCCCGAGTGACCAGCTCTCAGCTATGTACTGATGGATATGCAACCTTAAAAGGAGAGTGTTATGGAGAAGTTATTTGTTTCAGTGTACAGTATTCTACAAGAAGACTAGAAATGTAGGGTTGTATAAGGAAGAACCCATCCTTGCCCTCAAGCATGTAGGTTACAGAACTATTTCTAGCAACTACCAAGGGCACAGTGCTTACTGAAACAACCACTGATGGACAGTGTGACTTATTTACTTTCATTTTCTATTTACCTTTCAGAGGCTTTAATCAAAGGGTGCTTATCCTTTTTCCAGGTCATGAGTTTTAATTGCCATTTACACCTTAGCATTAGCACCTAAATTTATACTGTTATTTGTGCATCATATATGACCTTTAGAATATAGATGAATGTCTTTGAAGCTTTCAAATCCCTAAATATACTTTTTTTTTCTTGTATGTATAATTCAAGGAAATTGTTTGATTGAAGAATATTATTGCTGAGGCTAAAAAAAAGTTACAAAGATAAATTGACATTACATTTCCCTTATGTCATTTGTTTTTATTTAATAATTTTATTTTATAGTCTATTGCCTAACTGTCCTCTCCTGAAAGTGGGGCCAAAAAATTAAGAGTGATTTGTTTGTACTATAATGTTGAACTTTGGAAGCAAATTTTAGGGACTAGTCTGTCAGTGGACTGATGATGGGTTATATTCACAGGAATATAGAATATCATGTAGTGAGATAGAATAATACAAGTGACAACATTAACTTTTGCCTCAAACTATATTCTAAATTATTCAGACCAGGACAAGAAAAATGCAAAAAAATATTCTGGAAGCCCTGTTCAGTGAAATTGATGTGGAATGTATATGTGTGTATTCACGTCTCTTCTGGGCGTATATTTCTATTAGTACCAAAAATGTTGCTAAGATTCACTTAACTAACTACTGGATGTCAGTGTTGCTGACTATTTTAAAAAATTGAACAAAATATTTAGTATATATTTTTCTTTCAAGAAATTAATACATTAGTACTTTGCATTTACAGAAGGGATTAACGGCTCACTTAAAAACTTTCATCCAGACTGCTTATTTAATTTTGTTTTTAAATTAATAAAATTGGTTTAGTTTAACCCAAACTAGGCTCAAAGTATCAATAAGATTTTAAAATATTTTCTCTTAGAAATTTTAATTCACACTTTGGAATACACTGAAACCAGGTGAGAAAAGATTAATAATGCCTTTAAGTAATTATCTATCTATCTATCTATCTATCATCTATCTATCTATCTATCTATCTATCTATCTATCTATCTATCTATCATCTATCATCACCTATCTACCGCTATAAAAAATTTCACAATATCATTTTCTAATTTTTTTTTTTGTTTGTTTTTGGCTGGGAGCAGACTTGAAATTAGCTTACTTGAAGGAAATATTTGAGATATGTCATGGAAACTACCCTGAAGCAAATCTTGATATACATATGTGTTTCATATTTTACACACAAATATTTTGTTAAATATTACTTTTTCTATAGAGTTAAAAGTCTGTGACACACTCTACAGCAGTATTTTTCAATAATTTTTCATTATTGTCCATAAGAAGAAATTATCATGATACCAACAAAACATACTAAATATTAAGGAATAAAAATTTATCTAGCTCTGGAGGAACAAAACCCATTGTTATATCTAAGCTTGTTTTCACCCTTCCCAGGACAACTTTCTTCCCCTTGGGGTCAATATTACCTCCATTAAAAATCCCTATTATATTTCCGACGAATCATGATAATATTCCTTTCTCAAACTTTACATTTTCTTTTGGATTAAGAAATGACTATAGCTGGTTAACACACAATTACTTTTGTTTCAAAGGCTAATCTAGTATAATGATTTAAAAAATAAAAATGAGTTATTACTTATGGTTATTTAGCTGACTCTAACAGGCTATTTTCAAAATATGTTTTGGTTTAGCTACCTCAAATCACCCATAAAATAAAAATATACTTATATACAAACATAAAAACATTACAAATTTTAAAAATAAAGCTTTTGCTTTGCTGAATGCCTCCTCCCCTTCCTAACCTCTTTCTCCTTAAATTGTGTGAATATATGGTCTGAAAGTCACACATAATATATTCTTGTCAATGAATGTATTCAGAGTTGATTTCCCCAGTACTATAGACTCCATCTGTGTTTCTATTAGCATTTATTTCCTTTTCTAACTCAAACCATTTCAAGAAAGAAAAATCCATTATATTTTCAAATAAATTACACTTGTAAATGAAATAAAAATCCTCAGGGAGATTTGACTTCAAAGTGTCTAAATGCCAAAAGTGGTTATTGGATTACTACATATATATATATATATATATATATATATATATATATATATATATATGCTGCTATGTATACACGTGATTTAAAAGCATATATATTTTGTAAATATACAACTAGCTAAATCTGGCCTCACAGAGCAAATCATTATTTATAACTGTTTCAGGTAAAAATGTGGGAGAATTAATAGTTCTTAATATGTTTAAAATAACTAGCCAATAAAAAATCCATTGTTTTCTCTTATTATTACATTATTTTCAACTTTTAGAATAGTGTGGACATTTTTAGAGGAAGAAATTATTCAAAAACAAAACAAACATTTAATTTGGGAAATGCCACTTGTAATATACTCCCAATGACTGATTCGGTAATACTTTGTAGTTAATTTAAGAATGACTGCTGCCTCCTGAATTTATTCTTCTTAGTTGTTTTTCATGAGAAATACTAGCCTGATTATCCAGAAACATAAGCTGTGAAACTGCATAAGTAGCTTAGACTGTTTATAATTTTATCTGTTTGGGAACTAAAATTGAAATAATTAACTCTTAATTACATGTGATAATCGGGTGATGAAGCCATGGCTAATTTACATTATTTTGTTTAATTTTCCCTTTTATTTTGATTTTTCCCCCCTTTGGCTTAAACTGACTCACATACCTTCTTCTTCCTTGCTTAATCATTAAATCCTCACTAAAATGAAGTTCTGGTCAACAACTAGTCTTTAGGAACAAGGTCCTTGGTCTATTGACTACTGAGACAGAGTCAAAGATAATATCTTGACTTCAGTTGTGTTTTAGCTTAAGACCCAGGGAAGTAGAATGATCTCACAGAACAAATCCTTGAGAAATTGGACAGAACAACTCCATGGCTGACATCAGGACCAGATGCAATGATTGATTACCTCTACCCTAGCACCCACCAATCAGTAGAGACCATGATCCTAGCTCCATTGCTCACCATGACTAATGACTTTCCCCCTATATGATTTTTCTCAGGAAGTCATCAGGGAGTCAGGTCTTTGAGCATGAACTACCTGTGATTCTGGTATGGCTCCATGTCCTTAATACATTCTTACTTTCTTGGCTACAAATTCCTGTTTGTGTCTTATTGGACTTTGCTGCACACAGTAGAATAGATTGTTTTAGTGTGGTAACAAAGACCTTTTAAAAAAACATCAAAAATTATTTTACTAAGTCTTCATCTTTAGTTTTATAATAAACTAGAGGCCCGGTGCACAAAATTCGTGCACGGAGGGGGGTTGTCCCTCAGCCCAGCCTGTACCCTCTCCAATCTGGGACCCCTCGAGGGATGTCCGACTGCCCATTTAGGCCACCTGGGATTGGGCCTAAACGGCAGTCGGACATCCCTCTCACAATCCAGGACTGCTGACTCCCAACTGCTTGCCTGCCTGCCTTCCTGATTGCCCCTAACCGCTTCTGCCTGCCAGCCTGATCACCCCCTAACCACTCTGCTGCCAGCCTGTTTGCCCCCAACTTCCCTCGTCTGCCAGCCTGGTCACCCCTAACTGCCCTCTCCTGCAGGGTTGATCACCTCCAACTGCCCTCCCTTGCAGGCCTGGTCCTTCTCAACTGCCCTCCCTTGCAGGCCAGGTGCCTCCCAACTGCCCTCTCTTGCTGGCCATCTTGTGGTGGCCATCTTGTGTCCACATGGGGGCAGGATCTTTGACCACATGGGGGAGGCAATATTGTGTGTTGCAGTGATGATCAATCTGCATATTACTCTTTTATTAGATAGGATAGAGGCCTGGTACAGGGGTGGGGGCCAGCTGGTTTGCCCTGAAGGGTGTCCCTGATCAGGGTGGGGTTCCCTTGGGGCATGGAGAGGCCTGGGCGAGGGGCCTGTGGTGGTTTGCAGGCCAGCCACGCCCCCTGGCGACCCAAGCAGAGGCCCTGGTATCTGGAATTTATTTACTTTCTACAATTGAAACTTTGTAGCTTGGAGCAGAGCAAAGCCTCCAGCATGCTCCACCGCCCAGCCATTTCTGTTTGAGTTAATTCACCTTCTATAATTGAAACTTTTTAGCCTTAAGCGGAGGCCTGGGCCCGGCCAGGGTATGCGGAAAGCTTTGCTTTCTTTGTTGCCGCGGGCAACCCTGGCCTGGTCTCTCCAGGTCTGTGGCTGCCGCCTTTCTGTTTGAATTTGTTTACCTTCTATAATTGAAACTCTGTAGCTTGAGTGGAGGCTTAGGCCTGGCAAGGGCAGACGGAAAGCTTGGCTTCCTCTGTTACCTAGGAAACCTTGCTCTCTGTGGCTGTAGCCATCTTGGTTGGGTAATTTGCATACTCGCTCCTGATTGGATGGTGGGCGTGGTTTGTGTACGTGGCTTGTGGGTGTGTCGGAGGTATGGTCAATTTGCATACTTGTCTATTATTAGGTAGGGTGTGATTTTTATGAAGACTTTGTTAGGAGATAATTTTCCGTGGTCTCTCCCATTTCTGCATATCTTGTGAGAAAGGGCACTGACCACCTTCTTCTTCAGGACGATCTTATTGAAGATGTGTGTAGAGAAAAGGCCTAGAAAGAGAGAGATGCCCCTCCCCACCCCAATGCACACATCCTAAGCAAGAGGAGTTAGTTTCTGTCCAATATAACAAAGAAAAGGTCTGCCTCCGGAGCAAAAGTTGGGCTGGCTTACTGCCCCTTGTAAAAGATTGGATTCCTTAACTAAAGGCACACTACCATGCAAATAGGTGTCACCTGGCTTTGTTTGCATCACCGTATGGGAACTGGATTTTCACCAACTGGCACATGTGCTGAAGCACTGCTACTGTTATTTCTGTGAACAGAAATAAAGGAGTCTGTGTATTCTGTTAGCAGGCCAACCTGTTACATTGCTCATGGGGTGAAACTTCAGACCTTTCACAGTTCTTCAAAGTCACCTTCCCACCTAGATGTCCTTAATAATGGTATACTGCTTTTAAAATAAACATGAGAATATTCACATTATCCATAAAACCTAGCCTGAGCAAACCTGAGCTTGTCTCTGAAGCTTTATACACCTTTCCCCCCATAATTATAGTGATCTGTATTTTTATTCCTCACACTAGGCATTAATTTCCATCTCAGGTCTCTGTCCTGAAAATTCTTCTTTACATACTGGTATTTAGCACCTACCAAGGATTCAATTTTCAGTTCATACATTACTCTTTCATAGGAACTCTACCTGAATCCCAAGGCCCAAGAAAGTATTTCAGTTATATACCTATATATAACTTCCTCTATTTTTCTCTCATTTGTCACATTTTGAAATTAAATATTTTTGATTACATATTTTTTAACATTGTGTATTTTTGGTGACAGTTGTCACACATAAGGCATCAAAAAGGTGTAACATATAGGAGACTCTCAATATGTGCTTAATGAATAACACAATATTTATTGAGTGTTTAATGTGCAGGCAGGATCTATATATAACCACATGGGACATAGCAGTAAACAAATCATAGTTTATAGTCTCATGAGCCTTATACTTTTTGTGGGAGAAGAATTATCCCATAGTGATTACATTTTCTGTTTCTGAGGCCATATTGCTTAAATTACTTCTAGTTCTGCCTCTGATAATTTGAGACACCTTGACCAAGATTTTGATATTGTTGAGTCTGACATATAATGATGTGCTCAATAAGTTTTAGTTATATATATATATATATATATATATATATATATATATATATATATATAATATATTTATGACATATTCAAGGTGCCTGATATATAATAGGTAGATATCTATACTGAGTGGCCAGATTATTATGATCTCTGAAAGCATAATAATCTGGCCACTCAGTGTATATCCTATCTAATAATAGACAAATATGCAAATTGACCACACCTCCGACACACCCACAAGCCATGCACATAAGCCACGCCCACCATCCAATCAGAGCGAGTATGCAAATTAACCCAAACCAAGATGGCTACAGCCACAGAGAGCAAGGTTTCCTAGGTAACAGAGGAAGCCAAGCTTTCTGCCAGCCATTGCAGGCCTAAGCCTCCACTCAAGCTACAAAGTTTCAATTATAGAAAGTAAACAAATTCAAACAAATGGCAGCAGAATGGAGCTTGAGAGAGCAGGCCAGGGTTGCCGCTGGCAACAGGGGAAGCAAAGCTTTCCGCACAACCAGGCCGGGCTCACCCACTTAAGGCAACAAAGTTTCAATTATAACCCCAACACAAATGGCTGCGGGCCTCGGAGGGAACCCCAGGCTTGGCTCTGCTCCAGGCTACAAAGTTTCAATTGTAGAAGGAAAATAAATTCCAGATACCAGGGCCTCTGCTTGTGTTGCCAGGGGGCGTGGCCCGCCTGCAAACCACCGCAGGCCCCTCCCTCAGGCCGCCCCATGCCCCAAGGGAACCCCACCCTGATCAGGGACACCCTTCAGTGCAAACCAGCTGGCCCCCACCCCTGTACCAGGCCTCTATCCTATCTAATAAAAGAGTACTATGCAGATTGATCATCACTGCAACACACAATATAGCTGCCCCCATGTGGTCAAAGATCCTGCCCCCATGTGGACACAAGATGGCCACCACAAGATGGCCAGCAAGAGAGGGCAGTTGGGAGGCACCTGGCTTGCAAGGGAGGGCAGTTGAGAAGGACCAGGCCTGCAAGGGAGGGCAGTTGGAGGTGATCAACCCTGCAGGAGAGGGAAGTTATGGGTAACTAGTCCGGCAGAGGAGGGAAGTTGGGGGCAAACATGCTAGCAGCAGAGTGGTTAGGGGGTGATCAGGCTGGCAGGCAGAAGCGGTTAGGGGCAATCAGGAAGGCAGGCAGGCAAGCAGTTGGAAGCCAGCAGTCCTGGATTGTGAGAGGGATGTCTGACTGCCCATTTAGGCCTGATCCCGGGGATCGGGCCTAAATGGGCAGTCGGACATTCCTTGAGGGGTCCCAGATTGGAGAGGGTACAGGCTGGGCTGAGGGACAGCCCCCCTCCGTGCACGAATTTCGTGCACTGGGCCTCTAGTCCTATATAATAAAAGGCTAATATGTAAATTGTCCCCTAGACCAGGAGTTTGACCAGTAGGCAGGCCGGCCAACTACCCATGTCCCTTCCCCCTGGCCAGGCTGGCCGGACCTCACCCATGCACGAATTCATGCACCAGACCTCTAATATATCTATCTATCTATCTATCATATATATATATACTGAATGGCCAGATTATTATGCATTCAGAGATCATAATAATCTGGCCACTCAGTGTATAAGCCCTTAAAATTCTTGTTCTTCCTTTTCAACAAAACACTGAAGCAGTCACTGAAAAATTAATTTGAGAAATGAGGCAATTTGTCCATCCTTTTCAATGTATGCTCTTTTATTTTTTTAAAATCTACTCTTTGCTTGGGATAAAATAGTAAAATAATAAAAGTTGATTCATGCCATTTCTATCAAAAATCTTTCCAAAATTTGGACCAACTTTTTTTCTCATTTCCAGACATTGAATCCCTGTGAACTAGAATAAAACCTGAAATTGGAAATTTAAAAATAACGGATATATAGTAACTGCTCAATCAATAAATTTTAAGATAAGAAAAAATAGAACTCCATTTATTAGTCATGGTTATCTAGTATAATAGAACCAATAAGATATAGGAGATCTACGATTTGAGGAATTAGCTTACATGATGTGATTGTGGAGGGTCAGAAGTCCATCTTGAAGCTGGAGACATGGGAAAGCTAGTGGTATAATTCAGTTTGAGGTTGAAGGCCTGAGAACCAGAGGAGTCAATGGTGTACATCTCAGTCCATGGGCTGCAGAAGATGAGAAAAGATATCCCATCAAGCAGTGAAGCAGGCAAAAAGTGGTGAATTTCTTCATCCTCCACCTAAGGTCCTCAGAGGATTGGGCATTCCTAGCCACACTGGGGAGAACAGTCTATTTTACTGAGTCCACTGATCCAAATGTTAATATCATCTGGAAACACCCTCACAGACATATCCAGAAATAATATTTAATCTGGAAACTCTGTGGCCAGTGGAGTAGAGACATAAAATTAACCATCACAAGTTCATCCCTTGTCAGCTGGCACCCATACACATCTTCTTAATCATACTTAATCTCCAAATCAATGGAATAACAAAGTCGTAATTCTGCCTAACATGATACAACTACTCTGTATACAATTGAAAATGCACTAACCCCTCATACAGCAAAAGGTAAAGTCTTGAGAGATGTTTATTCTTTTCATGATATCCCATAAATTAAAAGCTATCACATAAAATAAAGACACCTTCTATTATATGATAAGGGGATAGGAAAGTAAACAAATGTCACACACACACACACACACACACACACACACACACACACACATTCACACACACACGCATACACACACCACGATTACAGTCCTTATATTTATACCTGGTCACATGGCCATAGCTGGCATTTATAAGTACCTTTTCTACTGCCCACTTTGAATTCTCTTTGCCTTTCATAAGTATCTCATCTGGCTATGGTTTTGTACCTGATGCAATGGCACAAACCTCTCTTTATTCCTGAAGGGTTTGGGTTATTAGTAATTATGCCTGCATTAAATTGCTGTAGTTTTCCATTGACCTTAATCATAAGGCATGCAAATTGTTATATTGTGATTTATAAGGGATATATAGTTGGTCATTCAGATGACCAAAACATATTTCTCATATCTACTTGGTCTTTGTTCATGGTTTCTGGCTCACAACACCCAAAACCCTTGGAATGTTTTGAGTGATAAAGGAATCTTTTGTTGTATTTTTCTCTTGTCCCCAGTTTCTGGAAATGCTTCAGAGCCATAACGGTAAAACACATGTCTTTTTATTCATAATAAGCTCCCGTTTTCCACAGTTGGATTTATGTTAAAGAGTTGACTTTTGGAAAGCACCAGGGATGGGGGTTGGTGGCCAGGGGGATAACCGATACAGGGATAAAACATTCAGTCCATCCCTTGAGTTATTGGGAAGGAAGAGAAGATAGAGGTTTAGTCAATCGCATGCCTATGTAATGAAGCTTTCATACAAACCCAAAAGGAAGGGTTACGGAGAGCTTCCAGGTTGGGGAATCATAACTTTTCTATGTGCCACTGTACTGGGCCCCAAACTCCATGAAGACCTCACCCTATGTATCTCTTCATCTGGCTGTTGACCTGGCTTTAATAACCTTTAATAAATTGGTAATCTAGTGAGTAAATGAGTCTCCAGATCTGTGTGCCATTCTAGCAAATTTATAAAACTTAAGGAGGGAGTTGTGAAAACCTCTGGTTTATAACCAGCTGATCAGAAGTACAGGCAACAACCTGGACTTTAAATTAGCATGTGAAGAGGAGGAGTCTTTTGGGACTGAGACCTTTACTTGTGTAATCTGATCCTATCTGTGTTCCAAGCATTGCTTGGTGATGTGTGGAAGAATTGCCCCTTCCAGAACTATTAAAGAACACTAAGAAATGCCCCAAGAGACGTCCTCTATTCCAGACAAACTTTTTCCTACCTCCATTGTTGAATAGTAATTCCTAGTAGTCAAGATCAATCACCCCATCCAACAGAGTAACTTTTTTATTTGCCTATGGATTCAGAGGCCAGGGAAGCTCAAAGTAACCAGGTGGCAGGCTTAACTTTCACTCAATGGAATCACTGTTATGACTCCTGGTGGAAGCATTGTTTCCTCTGGAACTAAAACCTCTAGGTCAGCAAAACATACAGTCATGGGAATGAGAAGTAAATATTTTGCTAATGTGTCATAAGGAATAATAATGAGTGGTGCCATTACTATGTCCCACCCTTGATTCCTGGACCTGTCAATCTTGTCTATCAGAGAAACAACACCATGTATCAAATGCTGATTTATGGCACATACAGCCTTCTCTCAAATTATCCTCTTTTCTAGAGTTTAATTTTTGTTTGGGATAAAACACTAAAATAATAAAAGTTGTCTCCTGCCTTTTTCTATTAAAGATCTTCCTAAAATTATGAATAAACATTTATCTAAGTAATTAAAATCATGTGATCTAGGACAATATCTAATGTTGACATATTTAAATAACTGATGTATGGTAGTTAATACATCAAAACCCAGGAAGAGGGAAAAAAGGAGGAGGAAGGGGAGAAGGAGGAGGAAAAGAAGCAAGTGCGAGGAGCGGATCTCCCCCTTGGGGGTTCTTGTCTCACAAAGTTTGAAGAATAAAATTTGTGGACTAAAAGGACTTGTTAGCAAAAGGGTGGACATTTATTGGAAGCAAATACAGACTCTCTTGTAGGGAGGGGTCCCTAAGGGGGATAACCCACTAAGCCCCTTTTTTCTAAGGTTTATAAATGCTGTTGTTCTTTGTTCCTTCATGATCCCTTCTAATTGGATTATTTCCCCATTTTATGACTCTGTGCTTTTCTAATTGGTCAGTCTTCCACAGAATATCATCTTCAAAGTCCAAATTCCACATGGTAACACCCTCATTCTCTCCCCCTTGTCTTACAACATTCCTCTATCTCCTGGGAACATATGTTTCCCCTTTTCTAGCATTTATCCACATTTCTCCAACCTCTGTGAAAGTATGTCTCATTTTTCCCCATACTTTGTGATTTTTCTCTATCCTCTGTGAATGAATGCCTTCCTCTCCCCTTATCCTGTGGCACCTTTCTATTCTCTGTGAATGTATGCCTTCTGGTAGCTCCAAGCCCTCACCTCTACATTCCACCCCCTCCCCGCCATGGACCTTCTTTATTCCTAGACTCCCTAAACCTGCCTATTTTATCCCTAAAATTCCTTTCAGTAGAGTTCCATAAATTATTTTAGGCACCTATTAAATACCAACGGTTTGCTAAACAAAGGTAAGCAAGCTTCCTTATCCCCAATTCCTTTATTCTTTAAAAATATATTTATTTTAAAAGTATTTCCACATTAAAATTTTAGAAAGCAAGTAAATTTTCTATAAACAATCCAAATTTAAATAACATAAAATAGGATGTGAATTACTCTGACAATTATATAAAAGACCATACATAAAGCACTTATAAGGTAGTTGTGCACATATTAGGTACTAGCTAAGGGTAAGTTCCCTGAATCATTAAATAATTTTTCAGTGTTTATGTTCCTGAAACCGTTTTAAGTGCTGAGCACACTGATGTGAATACAAGAAAGAAGAAAGGGTGGAGAAGGAAAAGAGGAGGAGCAGGAAGAGGAAAAAAAAGGAGGAGGAAGAGGAGAAGGAGGAGGAAAAGAAGCAAGTGCAAGAGACTATGAGAGATTATTTTATGAATTCACACAATTTATGCTGGCTACAAATAAATGTTTGCTAAACACATTTTTAATAAAAATAATGAGTGTACAATAGCAGGAATGCCAAATATAGGGTTGCTTATGGATTAAGTAGTCAAAAGGGTCAAATTTTGCTGATTAAAGTTTCAAATTACCAAATCATTGGGGATGTAGGAGGGGAGGTTAATTAAAAGTTATTCTCAGAAATCAATTTACCCAAGCAAAAATGGAAATAGTTCACTAAATGTAGGCAATGAAAAAAAGTATATAATCTATAATGGTAACTAAATGAGAGTAGAAGAAAGTTCATATTGGAAGTTAGGAAATTTAAATTATTTTCCTATCTCTCTAACTAAATGAAAAAGAAAAGCAGTAAAATTTGTGAGAACCTCCTACTGGAATTTTGTTCCCTGAAAATAGAAAAGCAGAAATCCATATCTGCTTGTATATCAGGCCTTTGTTATACATCTCCATATGAATGATTTAAGGCAAAGGCAATTAAAATAACAATGCATTGCCTAATGTGGACTGGTGGCTCTGGGGATTGGATTTGACCACCAAGTTAAGTTGCACAACCAAGCAGGCTTCTAATTCAATGGTTCTATCCCATAAGAGAAGGTACCAGGGCCACAATCCCTCAACAATTATAAAACCAAAAAGCTCTTACTACCAAAACATTTTCCAAAGTTTGTGGCATACTTATTTGCTGTCCAAACCTGACTAGAACTACTGAAAGGTTTTCTAAATATAAATATTTTCAAGGTTTGGTGAAGAAATGGTGATATATTAAATTAAAGATCACTGGCCCAAACCTCACATTACTTACATTGCATTACCTGGTGAGGATAGTGGCCCAGATGCCTTATTATATGCAGTGCATTACCCTTTTAAAATATTAAAAATTCTGAAATCTGAAAATTGTTTTCCACAAGGGTATCCTATAACCTGCAATGTTGACTTGAAGCACACTGACAGCCCAGGCAAGAATGAGGCAGAGGGAGCAAAACTGCATTTTCCTCCAAGACACTTGGTTATGAATTGTCAACCTAAATTCCAGAAGAACTTCTAGGAGGCAAAAGAGATTTTTATTCATATTAGGTTTGCAAATGAGGGAGACACAGCTTAGCATAAACCAAGAGTGTCTTCTCAAGTAGGAGAATGCTGACGAATTTTTAAAGGCAAAAACTGCAGATAGCTGACCTTTAAGGAAAGGAAAGCTGCAAATATCCACCATACTTTTTTTTTTTTTGGGGGGGGGGAGGCTAGGGATTTCCAGTTTTATCTAATTGAAATGTTTTTAATGATTTTTAAAGAGAAAGGAAGGGAGAGGGATAGAGAGATAGAAACATAGATGAGAGAGGAACATCATCAATAGGCTGCCCCATGCATACCCAGTGGGGATCCAGCTAGCAAACCAGGCATGTGCCTTGACCAGGTATCCAACCTGTGACCTCTTAGTTCTTGGGTCTATGCCCAACCACTGAACCATACTGGCTGGCCCCATTTTAGCTAATTTAGCATCAGCAGGTAGGACCAGGTCAGCAGGGGCGACATAAGACATGAGCCAATGCCTCAGTTTCCCTTGGAGACTGATAGATAAACTGGTAAAACAAGATTTGTAATTAAACAGACAAAGCAGGGAGTGCAGTTTGTATCCTAGACAAAGTCAGAGTTCAAACTGCAAAACTGGCAAGTCACTTAATCAGAACCAAATATCAAATTTAAAAAGGTCTCAATATTTGGTCACAAAATTATAATATTGGAATACCCACTCATGTCCCATACCCTCTTCCATCTCCACCTACCTCAATAAATAAATAAAATCTTTATAAAAATAAAATTTCTATTGCAAATAGTTAAAAGAAAGAATCCTCAGTGTCAACTTAATATCCATGCTATATGTATGTGAAGAGGAGGAGGGTCAGAGAGAGGGAAGATCATGTTTTGAAGGAATAGTTAATGGCTCTTTTGGATGTCAACAATAACCTAATAGGTAGTTAAGTCACTGAGGCCCAGAGAGTTAAATTTCCCAATCTGTGAAGTACATAGGATTCTCTTTGAAGGATTCTTGTGAAAATGTACTGCAATGATACAAGCGAAAATAGTTTGGGAAACATAAAGCATTATGCAAACAAACATGGTTTTTCTGGTTAAAGAAAAATGGTTAAGTAAGTAAAAGCTTTTTAAGCCAACTGACACTGCTGTATATTAAGAGAATTGGGTTCAAGAGACATATTTCTGTTTTTAAATTACAAGACCCTGAAGGTAATGGGTCAAGGCAAGTTTATTTATGACTTTGCTAGAGATCCCAAACTAGTGATTTTCTCATACAAATCACTCAATTGATGTTGATAGAACTATCTTTTTGAATAATAGGAGAGTAATGTGATTTTTAAAAATCTGGCATAGAAAAAATTTAAGATTTAAAAAGATCAATTTGTTAGATTTTATAGAGGAGAAATTTTAAAAATTTGAAGATATTTTAAATTAGAGGAGCTTCGATAAGAAGTTAGTATATTGATATATATAAGTACAACAAAATTAATGCTATTAAATACACTAAATTAAATGAAAGAATATACCTTTTAAAATTTATCGTTGTGACTAAATACAAACAACTATATCAATGACTCAGTCAATTGTAGAAAAATGGTCTAAAATGAAACAAAAATGTTGATTTAACAGTACAGTAGAGATAGTGGTCAAATTTGGACACTACATCTTTGCTAGGACACTATATAAAGAACTATGAAAAAAATTCATATATATCTTAGAAGAAAATTTTAACACATCTGTATTTGCTAACTCAATATAAAAACAGATATTTAATAATGAATCTACTGAAAACTACAGAGTTCGATTTACCTTGGAGACTACCAAAGATGAATAATAGTTTTAAATGCTGACAATGTGCCAAGCAGAGCACTAAATACTTGCATTTATATCATCCTCATAACAAAACTCTAGTTATAACTTCTTAAATATTAATTTTATTGATGAAAATAAAACTCAGAGAAGTTCAGTAACTTACCAAGACTCATAAGCTAATAACTGATGAAGTGAGAATTCAAAAATATGCCCTAATAATTTTTACGCCTATACAATTATCACATAACATCTGTTGTGAAGTTGACTCTACTTTAGTGTGATCAGTAGTTAATGAGACAGTATTGTGGTCCAGGCTTGTATTCTCAAATTAGCCTGTCTATTTTGAATCCTTAATCTGCTTCTACTTTTTTGAGCAATTTTGGGCTCGTTGCTTAATATTCCTAAAACTCATAATTTTCATTCATTAAATACAAATATTTATGAAATGGAAAATTTGGACTGGGAACGTGCAGTGTTCCCCTGGGCAGGATGGTTCCTGGGCTCTTGTCCAGCGGAGTCAAAGAATGAAACCATGGGAAAGGTGGTATAGCAAAGGTGAAAATTTTTTGAGAAACAAGCACAGACTGCCATGTGGGGAGGGGGAAAGAGTCCCATTGAGTCCCTTTTTCCTCTGGTTTATAAAGCCTGCAGATCTTTGTGCCTCTGATATGCCCACTGATTGGTCACTATCCCCTTCTGATTTGGTCACTATAGCAACTCCAGAGTACAAAGGTGCAACCTCACATGGGACATGTGAGGCTCTCCTCCCTGCCTCCCTCATTGTTTCCCTATTCCTACTGGGCTTTCTTCTTCTCTCTTTGAATGAAGGGCTGCCTTCCCTTTATTCTGTAAATGTACACACTTCTGCATCTCCCAGTCCCCTTATTCTATGGAAATATGCCTTCTGCTGTTTCCAGCTCCCTTATTCTATGGAAATGTGTCTTTTGTTGCTCTGTAGCCCTGTGCTTTTTCCATGGACCCCTTTGTTTTCCACAGTTTTATTTTCCTTGGTTTCTGTTAGCCACAGTCAACTGTGGCTCAAAATTTTTAAATGAAAAATTCCAAAATAAACAATTTGTAAGTTCTAAATTGTACATCATTCTTAGTAGAATTGTGAATCTCACCCTTTCCCACTCTGTCCAGCTCTGTCCTGCCTGGTCTAACCCAGGATATGAGCCATCCCTTTGACCAGTATATTCACACTGAATAAGCTTCCTACCTGTTAGTCACTTAGTAGATACCTTGGTTATCAGATCAACTGTCACAGTAAGGCTATGCTTGTGTTCAAGTAACCTTTATCTTACTCTAATAGTGACCCCAAAGCACAAGATGTTGGCAATCCATATATATAAAGAGGTAATATACAAATTAGCCGGGAAGCCATAACAGTCACAACCAGCTCAGAAGAAGGTTGCACGCGCAGATGGGTGGGAGGGGACTGCTTGTGCTGTGAGGCAAGCCATGGATGGCACAGCCCCGAAGTGGAGAGGCAAGGGGGTGTGCCCAAGCCACTGCCACCGCCCAGCCCCAGCAAGCCCACCTCTGTGTGTGAGCTGCAGAGGAAACACCTTTTCTGACAGCTCATTGGCTAAGCTCCAGGTATGCCACTCGCAGTGTTCTTGATAACTTGGGTAATAAGGATCTAAGAAGGTGATATAGGGTTTTCCCACCTCAC
Source organism: Cnephaeus nilssonii (assembly GCF_951640355.1). Lineage (NCBI taxonomy): Eukaryota > Metazoa > Chordata > Mammalia > Chiroptera > Vespertilionidae > Cnephaeus > Cnephaeus nilssonii. The sequence continues at coordinate 45,818,380 of NC_137078.1, read as the reverse complement.
TCCTGGAGGAAAAAATGAAGGTCCACTGCTGGAGGGGCTAAGAAATGTCATATCCTGCCCTAGCTGGTTTGGCTCAGTGGATAGAGCCTCAGCCTGTGGACTGAAGGGTCCAGGTTCAATTCTGATCAAGGGCATGTACCTAGGTTGCAGACTCCTCCCTGACCAGGAACTAGGTCAGGGCTCATGCAGAGGGCAACCAATCAAAGTGTCCCTCTCACATTGATGTTTCTCTCTGTCTTTCCCTCTCTCTTCCACACTCTCTAAAAATCAATGGAAAAATATCCTCAGTTGAGGATAAAAAAAAAAGAAATATCATATCTTATGAAAGAGACATCTTGAAAATGCCTAAAGAAAGTTGTCATTTTTTTCATGGTGAAGGGACTGGAGTCTGTGTTGATGAAAACACCCTGGCGGCCGGCAGTAGCAGCAGCAGTGGGGTGATGGGGATGGTTCCTTCCCCTGATCAACCCTCAAAGAGAGGCCAGACTGCCAGACTGTGGTTTAGGCCCGCTCCAGGGCCTAAGCTGTCAGTAGGACATCCCCTGAGGGCTTCCGGACTGTGAGAGGGGCAGGCTGGTCTGAGGGGACCCCCCCCCCCAGTGCACGAATTTTGTGCACCGGGCCTCCAGTTTACATATAAAGAAAAGCCATGCAGAGTATGTATGGGAAAAACATGGTGTATGTAGGGTTCAGTTCTATCTGTGGTTTCAGGCATCCATTGGGGATTTTGGAACACATCCTTTGTGGGTAAGGGGCTTTACTGCATTACTTTCTTGTTGAGTTACCTGTGTACTACACTGCATAGCAAGGAAGGAAAAGGCAGCAGAAAGACCAGGTTCTTTTAAGATTTAATTAAAATAATACATCTTGTTAAAAATTAAAAAATACACACAAATACACCAGTTACCATAATATATTTTAATAATTTGAATAAATGTTTCCTTTTGTTATAAACTAGAGGCCTGGTGCATGAAATTTGTGCACAGGGAGTGTGTCCCTCAGCCCAGCCTGCACCCTCTCCCATCTGAGACCGCTCGAGGGATGTTCGACTGCCGGTTTAAATGGGCAGCCAGACATACGTATCAAAATCCAGGACTGCTCAACTGCTCACCTGCCTGCCTTCCTGATTGCCCCTAACCGCTTCTGCCTGCCAGCCTGATCACCCCCTAACCACTCCCCTGCCAGCCTGATTGATGCCTAACTGCTCTCCTGCCAGCCTGATTGCTCCTAACTGCCCTCCCCTGCAGGCCTGGTCACCCCTAACTGCCCTTCCTTGCAGGCCCGGTCGTCCCCAACTTCCCGCCTCTGCTGGCCTGGTCAACCCTAACTGCCTTTCCCTGCAGGCTTGATCACCCTCAACTGCCCTCCCTTGCAGGCCTGGTCCCTCCCAACTGCCCTCCCCTGCTGGCCATCTTGTGGCAACCATCTTGTGTCCACATGGGAGCATCTATCTTTGACATCATGGGGGCAGCTATCTTGTGTGTTGGAGTGACAGTCAATTTGCATATTACTCTTTTATTAGATATGATGATAGAGGCCTGGTGCACGGAGGGGGCCAGCTGGTTTGCCCTGAAGGGTATCCTGGATCAGGGTGGGGGTTACCTTGGGACATTGGGCGGCCTGGGCAAGGGGCCTGTGGTGGTTTGCAGGCCAGTCACGCCCCCCGGGGACCCAAGCGGAGGCCCTGGGATCTGGGATTTATTTATCTTCTATAATTAAAACTTTTTAGCCTTCAGCAGAGGCCAGGGCAGGCCAGGAACTTGGCTTCTTCCATCGCCAGGGAAACCCAAGCCTCCTGCTCACTCCATGGCCACAGACATTTTCGTTGGGATTTATTTATCTTCTATAATTGAAACTTTGTAGCCTTGAGCAGAGGCCTGGGCCTGCCAGGGTGTGCAGGAAGCTTGGCTTCCTCCATTGCCGGGGAAACCCAAGCCTCCTTCTCTCTCCGTGGCCACAGCCATCTTGGTTGAGTTAATTTGCATACTTGCTGCTGATTGGCTTGTGGGTGTGGCTTGTGGGTGTAGCAGAGGTGCAGTCAATTTGCATATTACCCTTTTATTAGATAGGATGCTATCAACTGCTACAGTGCTCTAAATTTTTATGACATTATTAAGAAAGGAAGAGAAAAATCAAGAGAGCCAAGGTAGAAATCCAGAGACACCTATATTTAGCAAATGGAGGAGAAAGACATATCGGAAAATTGACATTTAGAATGGGATCTAAAGCGTTTGGATAAAAGTGTCAAGGAGTTGAAGGAAGCCAAGTCGCAGCACCAGTGATATATACTTCAGTGGAACTTCAGGAGACACAAGGCGAAAAGTGACATTGGGATAGGGAGGCCTAAATTCATTCATGTCCAGTATTTATAAAGCAAATCTGAAGAGGTCTTACCCATTTTTTGTGTTAAGTCTATTATTGTATGATTTAATCTAAATATTTTTGTAAAAGTGGCACAATGCTAATAGCAAGTATATAAGAATATTTGACGGCACAGGCTCATAATTATGCTGACATCATGATTAACACAAAATTATGGCTTATTTGATTTAAATGAGTGGTAAAAAACAAAATTTTTGTTGATGTTCCTAAATGGCTATGACATTACAACCACCTTTCTCTTGCAGCTCTCAGTCTTCCATCCTCATTAGATTATTTTAGAACCTTATGTTTCTCATCAGGATCTTTGTATGGACCATCCCTTGTTTAGAATGTTATTTTTTTTCCTACAACCTGTTCATTACTTCAATCTTTAAAACTCAACTCAAATGTCACTTTCTCAAAAACAATCAAACTAATAAAAACAACTTTATGATACAACCTTTAAGAATAGGTCTTATTCCCCTGATAAACAGTCATTGTCTACTATATATTTGTTTGCAGCATGGTCCAATTTTAATTAAAATAAAAAACCTATAATGTTTTTTCTGTCTTCATTCCAACTAGAAAACAAACTTTACCAGCATAGGAATAATATTTGTCTCATTCTCCAATGAACCTCCAATTGCTTGCATATGTTGCTATCTGGGGGGAAACAAACAAACAAACAAAAAGGAACTTTCTATGAACTTAAGGTCTTCTTATTATTTTTGTATCTCAAGAATTTAATACAGTTTTTAGCATATAGTGGCTAATACACAATTGTTAAATTTATCCATAAATAAATGAGTCTTATTTTTTCACATATTTAACATTGCACAGTTCCATATAGTAGTATCTGGTAGCTGGTGTCTGCTATGTACTGTAGGTTAAGGCCATACACTCCAGGAGCTCATACTCTAGCTGAGCAAAACATAAAACTACATGTGAATCACAACAAATAATAAAAATAAAAGCAAAGAAAATAAATTGTATTTCAGCACTTGTGAGGTTAAAACCGCCCAGTTATTTTGTCTGTAAGCATGCTACACTTTCCCAAAGAAACTATCAAAATATCTCCATAGGAGTGTATGCTAAGGGAGAGAAACATGCTGCTCTTCAAGCTCTTAGCCTGGAGTCAGGTCAGGGATACCAGCTGTGAATAAATTGTAAAGTAAGTATGAACAATTTGACAAGCCAGGCAAAGATTTGCTTGTTGGAGTGTTCCAAATCTTTTGTTCTTAGTTTTGTCCCTCCAAATGTTCAAAGGTAACTAAACAGCATGCAAAATCAGGCATAGGGAGTATAGCAATTGCAGAGTACATATTGTTTTCACTTTGTGGGTGCATTACTCACAGCATTGTTGTTCTGATCATCTATTTGCATTGCATTGTTCACTCTCATATTTATGAATGCCATTTTCTCCCCTAGTAGCTAATTATGCCTACCTACTCTATCACTTCCCCCATCAGTCAGTTGTTACAGTACATCAGTCAGTTGTTACAGTGCAGCAAACACACGAACTGTGTCTTCACAAAGATAGTCAAACAGTTGAGTCAGCTGGAGGACTATAACAAGCAGTGGATCTTAGATACAGGGTAGGGCAGGGGGAGGAGGGGACACAGAAGCAAAGATATGGCTAGAGGGCAGGGGAAGAAAGAGATTGGGTACGGGGTTTATCAATTGATATGTTTGCAAATAAATCCTAACAAACTGAATTCTTCTTATCATTTCTAGAAACTTTGGGTTAATAGGTAAATATAAGAATGAGAATTCACCATGGTCTACACTAAAATTCTTCTGGATGTTATAAGATAAATAGGTTATGATATTTCTATTATTCTAATTTCAGCATATCCTATCTAATAAAAGAGTAATATACAAGTTGACCATCACTCCAACACACAAGATGGCTGTCCCCATGATGTCAAAGATAGCTGCCCACATGTGGACACAAGATGGCCACTACAAGATGGCCAGCAGGGGAGGGAAGTTGGGAGGGATCAGGCCTTCAGGGGAGGGCAGTTGTGGGTGATCAGGCCAGCAGGGGAGAGTAGTTGTGAGGGACCAGGCCTGCAAGGGAGGGCAGTTGGGGGGGACCCAGGCCTGCAGGGTAGGGCAGTTGGGGGGAACCAGGCCTGCAGGGGAGGGCAGTTATGGGTGACCAGGCCTGCAGGGGAGGGCAGTTAGGAGCAATCAGGCTGGCAGGAGAGCAGTTAGGCATCAATCAGGCTGGCAGGGGAGTGGTTAGGGGGTGATCAGGCTGGCAGGCAGAAGCGGTTAGGGGCAATCAGGAAGGCAGGCAGGCGAGCAGTTGAGCAGTCCTGGATTGTTATAGGGATGTCCGGCTGCCCATTTAAACCAGCAGTCAGACATCCCTCGAGGGGTCCCAGATTGGAGAGGGTGCAGGCTGGGCTGAGGGACATCCCCCGCCCCCCATGCATGAATTTCATGCACTGGGCCTCTAGTTTGTTAAATAAAGAAGAAAAAGCAATAGAACTGTTTTCTGAGTTCTCTGCATCTTCCCTTATCCAGCACTCAGAATGTTTCCAGGCATTTGATGAACATGCAGCTTCTACAGGTAAAAATAGAATTAATAATACTTAGCTTTATTGAACGCTGTTTATTGCCTTGATAAATTGCCACCAGTCACTGCCCTCTGGACACTGTAGAGCCAGCTTTTATTTTTCACGCATGTGCATTTGATTGTTTCCATTAAAAAAGGTCTTCAGTATGATTCAATATTTCTGTGTCTTAGTCACATTAGTCTTTACCCCGATTTTAATGCTTATAAGGGAGAAGGACCTACAACACCCTAAGTGTCAGACCCTACGTCCCAAACTTGTCTACATTTATATTATAAAGAAAAAGGATATGGGTGTCCTTCAAAGGGGGAATAACATGTGTTGTTATATAATGGGCCTTAAATAAATAAGGATCTAGGACAATAATTTATAAAAGAAAGAAAAAATACTGTATAAAAGAAAGTTATGTAATAGTCAAAGCTTTCGAAAAATAATTTAGCTGCCCAAGCTTGCTTGCCTGTTGTTTTTTTTTAACCTACCAAGTTTTCTACTACTTTATGTCATCTGAGTCAGCTTTCCAAAGGAGTTTTCTAAGTTTAGAACTTAATTTAATATACCTGCCTTTTATCAATATTATCAACATAGCTAAATAAGCAAATGCAAATAGTTACAAACACACTGTGATCAGCACTTTGGATTTAGAAAATAAAAATTTTAAATGTTACTTTGTAGGAGCTTAAAATCTATCCAGGCAGAAAAAAGGGGGGAGGAGAAAAAAATACACACACAATTATATAATGACAAACAAGAAAAGAAAATGTAAGTGCAAAATCCAATTCATTAACTTAAATGTTGGTGTTATCTGATGGTTTCTAATTACAAAGTAGTCTTAGATGACAACATACATACACACAGTTTTATATACTACATATAGCCTTATAGCTTGGTGATAACTATGTATGTATGTAGTTGAATCTCACTCCTAATTCTCACCTGTGTACCTTACATCCTATGCAAGCCCTTAATTTAGATAGATTCTAGTTGCATGAAAATCAACATATTAAAAACAAATTGAGCAATCCTTAACATTCTTCTCCCACTGTTTTTTTTTGTTTGTTTGTTTTTTTAGTGAATAACCAGTCACACAAACTGAAAATTAACTCAAACTGTTCCACTTCATCCCAAGTCATTATTTTCCTTTACAGTTTATTTTAGTTCAATTTAAGCAATATTTGTCATGTGGGCCACACTACATCAGAAAAAGCTGGAAACAATATTGTAAAACTGACAATCTAGACATATTTTTTCAAAAATAAAAATATGATGAGGCTGAGGATAGGATGTAAAGGGCTGTAAAAAAGTATGTAGCAAGGATAGTTAGTGTAGACTAAGGATGTCTATAATTTTTTTCTACGTTCTCACTTCATAACATGCTTTTTATTTTAACGAATAACAGAAACAAATCAAGGCCTCCATATTCACATTCACCCCTGCCATGAACTGTGTGCATGCACCCTGCCTTAGTCTTGCTACTTTGTATAAACCACTCATGCTTATGGCCAGATAATATACTTGCATATCAGGTTTCATTCCCTAAATATTTATGCAAATAATTTCTCTGGCAATTCTTCCATCTCTCTGGCATCATCATTCACTCCCTCTGTACTGGGTCATTTTAATCAAGCAATTTCCACCAGCAAACACACCAGCATGACTGAGAGATTATTTGCAAACTAGTGGTCATCGCTCTGCTTAGAGATATATGATGGGCATTTACCTGCTGGTGTGATAACATGTCTTCTGATAGATTCTGGGAAGGCTCCTGGGATGCTAAGAAGTAGAGAGGAAGATTAATCAACAGAAGCCTTGGTGGGGTGGCCAGTAGAATGACTTCTCAATGGTGCTTAAGAGCAGTTTATCAGAGGCCACAGAGGCAGGTGTGTAGGAAGGGTGAGATATTCAGGATCCCTGGGGGATCAATTGGTAGTGCTTGGGAATTTGGGATCATTGGAAGATTGATTGGCTTTACCACAAATTAAGCAAAATTAATGCAGGAGGCAGGGCAGGAGAAACCTTGTTATGCCAATCATTAACATTTTGATTATTAGATGATCTGGAAATCCTGGGGTAAAAACTGGATTAAACAGTGCACAAGAGAATACTAGAAGCTCAGAGCAATATTCATTTGCCTGTCACCATAACCATTATTGCTTGTCTCATTTTCGGTTCTTATAAGTGTATTTCTAATAGCACGTGATCTCACTCATCTAGGGGAAATAATGAACAACATAGATGGATGAACAAGAACAGACCCAGAAACAAGGAGGCATGGATCAGACTGTCAGGCCTCAGAGGGAGGGTAGGGGAGGGTGGGGGTAAAGGGGAGAGATCAACCAAAGGACTTGTGTGCAAGCATATGAGCCTAACCAACTGTTAAGGACAACAGGGGGGTGGGGGCATGTGTGGGGAGGGGTGTGGGATGGGAATGGGGGGATGAGGACAAATATGTGATACCTTAATCAATAAAGAAATTAAAAAAAATATGGCAATATTTTGACCAATAGAACTATCTTGCCAGTGCATAATGAGTGTGTATCAGTACTGCCTATCTCTATTATTCTCTGGATTTACTTATTTATGTTCACTTATATCTACCTCTCTGAATGTGGATTCCATAATATTTTGTAAGATACTGTATTCCTAATACCTCAACATGTGCCTGATAAATAGTTCTTAACATATGTTTATTGAAGTAATTAATTGGTGGATACTTCTTTGAAAAATGTCATTTAAGACATGAAAATAAAGAAATTTTAGCCAGAAAAAAATAAACAATGGATGAGTGACTATTATTGAAAGTGAGAATACTATATCTGAAGGTTCAGGTGTAGAAAATGCATGATGCATTCTAGGACTTGAAAGAAATCCGTATGTTTGGAGTTTAAATAACAATGGTGAGAAGTTGGTAGGTAACATATCATGGAGAGCATTGTAAACCATGTAAAATATATTGGACTTTATTACATAGTAAAGTGGAAGCTATAAAAGGATTGTAACAAGGAAGTGGCATGATTAAATCTACTTAATGCAATAGTTTTATATGAAGCAATGTGAAGACTAGAGAATTGGGGTATAAAAATGAGTGAAGAAAGAGGAAGAATCCAGGTCATGATTTCTTGATCAGGGTAATAGAAGTAAGGGTGGAGAGAATTGAATAGTTTTGACAGTTATTTCAAAACTTTAGAAAAGGAGAGACGATAATGATTGAATCTGGATATAAGCAGTGAGGACGTAAATATCTGAGCAACTACATGGAAGTTGTTGTCATTAACTGACAAAGAGGACACTGAATATTGGCTATGCATGAGGAAGACATTTGACTAAGTTATGGACATTCTGAGGCTCGTATTCCATTCTGATAATAAAAAAGTGAAGTATAAAACTAGATATTTAGATACAATGCCCAAAAGAGAAATGGACTGGATTTTTATATTTTAGAGTTACCAGCATCCTTATATAATAAAACCCTAATATGCAAATTGACTAAATGGCGGAACAACCAGCAGAACGACCGGTTGCTATGATGCACACTGACCACCAGGGGGCAGATGTTCAACGCAGGAGCTGCCCCAGGTTGGGGCTGGTGAGCGGGTGACACCAGGCTTCCAGCAAAGGCAGGTGCAATCGGGGGCCCCCGATCGCCTCGCTGGTCACCCCACAGATCTTCCCTGATTGCTGGCCAGGCCTAGGGACCCTACCCTATATATTGGGAACAGTCTATTAGATTTAAAAATTAAAACCTGGCAAGACTACTCTAACACTGAAAAAAACAGGATGATGCAGCGATGACATGCATGGACTCTGGCTTGCACATTTTGTGGTCAGCCCTGATTCTGACACTTATAACTGTGTGACAAAACCAATTACGTAACTTCCCTCTGCTTCAGTTTTTCCACCCATAAGATAGGGAAAATGGTACTACTGCCTCAGAAGGATCATGTTATGTACTACTTTTTATAATCAGGGCAAAAAAAATGTAGCTGCTGATATAACAGCACAATGTCTTTCACCTGTATGAAAAGTATGGTCACTGGTGCATGCAGCATCCCGGATTGCGAGAGCGATGTCGACTGCCTGTGGTGATCGGGCCTAAACCAGCAGTTAGACATCTCCCGAGGAGTCCCGGATTGTGAGAGGGTGCAGGCTGGGCAGAGGGGACCCTCCCCCCCCACATCCCCCCACCCCCATGCAAGAATTTTGTGCACCGGGTCTCTAGTATAGAAAATAAAGTTCTAAATATGACTAAAATTTCTGAAGGATTGTAAAGAGAATAAGAAGATAAAAAACCTACACTGAGCCCCCCAACAGAATACTTTTATTTAAATGTCAAGACTTATTTTAATGATACAATAATCATGGCATTTTGTGTCAGCATAAAGATGAACAGATAGATCAATGGATCAGAACTAAAAGTTCCAATGTAGTAAATGTGAAATATACAATACTTGATTTTTATGCAGTTTAAATATATGTCTAGTGATGTGTGTGTGTGTGTACTTATGCATATATTTTTGTATTTATCCAACTTAGTGAGAATTTTTGGATCATTAATTTAATACAAACCTTAGTTGTCATTTTTTCCAGCATTACTGAGGTATACTTGATGAATAAAAATTATATATATTTAGGTTGTACAATGTGGTATCTTTCTTTAAGATGTACAAGATCATGATTTACTATATATATACTCTGTAAAACTATAGCTATACTCAATTAACAAAAGCATTACTTCATACCATTATTTTGTGTGTGTGTGTGTGTGTGTGTGTGTGTGTGTGTGTGTTTGTGTGTGTGTGTGTGTGCAGGAACACTTAAGGTTTACTCTTTTAGCAAATTTCAAGCATATGATACAAGATTATTAATTACTAGGGGCCCAGTGCATGAATTCGTGTAAATTAAGAGGAACTCTGGGCCACGAGACCGTGGTGGGTACAGGGGCAGGTCTCGGCCCATCCTCCTTGCCCCTGCCTGGCCCCTCCTGCTGTGGTCCCCGGTCCCCTCTCTGCCGGCAGCTCCGTTCCTGCTGCCGCTGCTCCCATACGTAGATGGCACCGGCCCTGCTCGCACCTGCTGACAGCATGGAGCAATTGGAGCCAGCGCCAGCTGTGGGTGTGAGTGGGGCCAGCGCCATCAGTGGGTGCGAGCGGCAGCTGCTGCCCCAATCACCCCTCAGGAGCAGGGAGAGGTGGAGTAGCCCTCAGGGGCAGTTGGGGCTGGCAGCCGCTACTGGCACCCGATGATGGCGCTGAGTGATTGGGACCGGTGCCGGGCACCAGCAGAGTGTGCAAGCGGCAGATCCAGTGCTGGCAGCGGGTGCAAGCAGTGGCTCTGGTGCTGGCAGCGGGTGTGGGTGGTAGCTGCCTGCCCCGATCAACCCTCAGGAGCAGGAGGAGGTAGAGAAGCCCCGAGGGGCAATTGGGGCCAGCAGCCACCGCTCACACCCGCTGATGGCACTGAGCAATTGGGGCTGGTGCCAGGTGCCGGCAGCATGTGTGAGCAGGGCAGGTTCCTGCAGCAGGTGCAAGTGCTGGGTGGGACCGTGGCATGTGGGAACAAAGACTTTTCAGTAACCACAAGAGGCTCACTCCGATGATAGCGACTGGCGCCCTGCCTTGGTCTGGTGCCCCCACTCACCTGCTCCACCATCCCGCTGTGGCTGATGCCTGCCATGTTCCATGCTCTGCCACCTGCTGCCAAAGCCCACCATGTTCTGCGTGTGCCCCCTGGTGGTCAGTGCACGTCAGAGCGACCAGTTATTAGGTTGTTCCAGTTGTTCTGCCATTCAGTCTATTTACATATTAGGGTTTTATATATATAGATAATCATCATGCTATACATTAGTTCCCCAGAATTAATTCATCTTGCGACTGAAAATTTGTACCCTTGACCAACATCTCCTCATTTCCTCCATCCCATTATGGCATTCACCATTCTCTCTGCTTCTGTGAGTTTGACTTTTTAAGATTCCACACATAAGTTATACCATACAATGTTTATTCTTCTCTGTCTGGCTTATTTCACTTAGTATATTGCCTCCATGTTATCATGTTGTTGCAAATGGTAGAATTTACCTTTTTTCAGTTGAATAATATTCCATTGTGTTTGTGTGTGTGTCAAATATATATTTTTTCCATTCCTTCATTGATGGGTGCTGAAGTTGTTTCCAAGTCTTAGCTATTCAAAAAAAATTCTGCAAGGTATGGATATTCTTCAAAAAAAATTAAAAATAGAACTTTTATGTGGTCCAGCAATCCACATCTCAGTATTTGTACAAACAAAATAAAAACATTAACTTAAAAATATATATGCACCCCTATGTTCATTGCAGCATTATTTGCAATAACCAAGTTATGGAAACAACCTAACTGTCCACAGATGGATAAATGGGTAAAGAAACTGTGGTACCTACATACAATGGAATATTACTCAGCCATAAAAAGAATACAGTCTGCCCATTGCAACACATGAGTGGACCTCAAAGACATTATGCTAAGTGAAATAAGCCAGATTAATACTGTATAATCTCTCTTATATGTGGAATCAAGAAGAAAAACAAGTTTCTAGATACAGAGAACATATTGCTGATTGCCAGAATCAGAGGGATGAACTGTTTTTGTTTTTGTTTATTTCAAGTAAGCCTTTTTTTTAAAGAGGGCAAAGAACTTGCATAGACATTTTTTCAAAGAAGACATACATATCCAAACAGGTATTTGAAGAGGAGCTCAATATCACTAATCATCAGAGGATGCAAATCAAAACCACAATGAGCCCTAGCCAGTTTGGCTCCGTGGATAGAGCATCAGCCTGCATATCAGAGTCCCGGGTTTCATTCTGGACAAGGACATGTATCTTGGTTGCAGGCTCCTCCTGGGCCCGGGCCCTGGTCCGGGACATGCAGAAGGCAACCAATCAATATCAATGTGCTTTTCTCACATCAATGTTTCTGTCTTTCCCTCTCTCTTCCACTCTCTCTAAAATAAAATCAATGGAAAAATATTCTCAGGTGAGGATTAACAAACAAACAAACAGCAACAACAAAAAACACAATGAGATGTCACCTCACACTTGTTACGATGGCTATTATCAGAAAGACAAAAAACAAGAGTTGGTAAGAATATGGAGAAAAAGGAACCCTTCCACATTGTTGGTGGCAATGTAAAAATTGGGACAGGTATAATGCAGAATCGTATAGAAGTTCAATTCCACTTCTGGGTATATACCAAAGAAATGTAATTAATACCTTAAAAACATGTCTGCATTTCCAAGGAAGATAATATTTAAGAATTGGACTAACACAAGTACATAGGTGAATGTAGTTTATAAAATACCATCTCAAAGAAGTTTGTTAAAGATGGAGTCTATTAATAAATGGAGTTGGGACAACTAGCAGCCTCATGGAAAAATAAAAAAAGATAAAGTTGAAACCACATATCATACCAAATACCAGGGTAAATCTCTAATGCATTCAAAGATCCAAATGTAAAAAAATAAAGAAAACATACAAATATAAATAAACTTGTTACTGAATCTAATCCATCTTGAAAACACGGATGGCAATTGTCAGATAGAGGGAGCCTCCATTGCACTATATAAAAGGGCAATAGTAACACAATCAGCCCATCCAAAACCTCCAGCTCATTTCCCCAAGTGCCAGTAAACACTCTAAAACAGCAATAAAACAATCCTCCAAGGACTTTTGCATAACATAAAACATTTAAAACATCAATTACCTAATAATTTAACACTTAATGAACTCATTAGTCGGTATGCGTGTACTCAGTATGCAGTGCTTTTTCTATGGTGTTCAATACAAATTATGCTGGATTCCAATACTGCAATGAGCATAAGCTGTCATGTAAATAAACCCCATTAAGGATTTTGTTTCAAACACTTAAAAAATCCAAACAACACTTAGCAAAATAAATAAAAATGACAACTTTAAAAATATGGTGTTTACCACTGCAATAAATGCTCAAGTGAGATTTTGTGGCCAGAAAAAATCGACAGGCACTGTTGCAGCGGTGGTGGGTAAGGCTTAGTGAGAATTAGCACATGCAAACATTCGAGGCAGGAGGCATGAGCCTACAGGGTCAACAGCTAAGGCATGGCTGCAGTGCTCTCTGCGCTCTCTAACCAGTTCTCATGAGTTGCTTTAATGTCCTTGCTATGGCACATATGACACAAATTCATCATCATGGATTTCAATTCAGACAGTTTGGGGGGAAAGTAGAAACTCTCAAATTTGAGTACCTTAGAAAACTATTGCATGACAAAAAATAAATAATGTAAAATTAAAAATAACCAACTGAGAAAAGATATTGGCTGCCTATGTTACAATGAGTTCTTTCCTTAATAGAGAAAGAGTCTTCTAGTAATTGTTAGGGACAAGACAAAAATAAAATGGCAAAAGACACAAATAGTTCATAGGAAAAACATCTCTACATGTATCTTTTCAACACATGAAAAGGTGTTCCACCTCCCTCATATAAAAGAAATACAAATTAAAACTATATTGAGAAAACATTCTTCACATATCAAATAGGCTAAAATCCAAATATTTGCTGGCAAAGCTTGAGCATACACTTTTACTCATTTTTGTTGCTGTAAAACAATGTGGAAGAATATTGGCTACATCTATCAAAATTACAAGCCACATAGCCTTTGACACAGCAATCCCAATTTGAAGAATCTAATTGGGTAATACACTGAGTGGCCAGATTATTATGACCACCTGACGTTTGTAGGCAAATTAGACGTACACTGCATCATATGGGATATGGAAGCCGAAGGCCTGTTCAAACACCTTTGCTGTTTGCAGTTACCAAGATAAAACGTCTCCAATTCGCACAAGAACACAAGGATTGGACAGTGGAGCATTGGAAAAAAGTCATGTGGTCTGATGAATCACGTTTCCAGTTGTATCATGCAGATGGCAGAGTGAGAATTTTGCGGAAACAGCATGAAAGCTTGCACCCCAGATGCATGAGTACAACCCTTCAAGCTGGTGGGGGCAGTGTTATGCTTTGGGGCATGTTTTCCTGGCATGATTTGGGCCTTTTAATTGGTGTGGAACAACGTCTGAATAGCACAACATACCTAAGTATCATTGCTGATCAAGTTCATCCTATCATGTTGATGGCGTATCCCAATGGAGATGGCTTCTTTCAACAAGACAATGCACCATGCCATGGTGCTCGTATTGTGCAGGAGTGGTTTCAAGAACATGAGGGAGATTTTACCTTGCTTAGGTGGCCCCCACAATCACCAGATCTCAATCCAATTGAGCATTTGTGGGATGAAGTTAAAAGAGCCATCAGGCAGCTGGTTCCACAACCATCAAATCTCACAGAACTGGACAGTGCTATTCATCAGGCATGGTATCATATTCCTTGCATCACCTTTCAACATCTCATGGAGTCAATGCCAAGAAGAATCGCCTCAGTATTGAAGGCAAAAGGTGGCCCAATGAAGTACTGATGGGGTGGTCATAATAATCTGGCCACTCAGATTATTATGACCACTCAGTGAGTGGCCAGATTATTATGACCACCCCATCAGTACTTCATTGGGCAAATTAGCCGTACACTGCATATATATATATCCCCCTAATAAAAGAGAAACATGCTAATTGGCAGGACCTTTGTGACACCCACCAGCCAATCAGGAGTGAGTATGCAAATTAACCCAACAAAGATGGCGGGCTAATTTGCATACGCAGGCACTGAGCGGCCGGGGGCAGGGCGGGACACAGGTGTTCCGCTTCACCCCAGCCACTCTGGGCCTCTGGGCAGTGTGGGAAGGTGGAAAGGCGGCTCTGGTCAGAGCGAAGGCAGTGCCAGCAGCCAAGGGAAGGAAAGCCCATTCTGCATGAATCTTTGTGCATTGGGCTTCTAATATATATATATATATATATATAACAAGAAATGATATATATATATATAAAACAAAAAATATGAAGTGATGTACATACCAGCTCATTACTGAGGCATTGTTTATATTAACAAACATTGGGAGGAGCCCACACAACCAGCAGAAGAGACTGGTTGATTTCTGATGATAGACCTACATAATGGACTACTATGCAACCTTAAAAAATAATGTACTAATCTGAAGAGAATGTCAGGATATAATGAAAACTGAAGAGAACAAAATTACAGAATAGTGTGTATCATACACTAACTTTTGGATAAGGGAAAAAATAATACATACTCCCCTTCCTTCCCTCTGAGGGGGTGAGGGGGAGAGATCAATCAAAGGACTTGTATGTATGCATATAAGCCCAACTAATGGACACAGACACCAGAGGGTTGAGGGCATGAGTTGGGGGTGTAAGGGGCAATGGAGGGATAAGGACACATATGTAATACCTTAATCAATAAAGAAAAAAAAGAAAAAAATAATAACACATACTCTATTTTCTTTAACAAATTATAAACATGCATATATACACATCCCTGAGAATCATTAATAGTCTAGTAAAAATATGAGAAGGAAAAGAAATTTGGTAGGGAAATAAGTAAATCAAGACTTCTCTATGTATGACTTTGTATCCAGTTTTAATTTTAATTATATATATTCATTGATTATTTTTAAGTCTCATAGAGAAACAAAGAAAAAAAACCACAGATAAATCTGACCATATATTTATTTATTTCAAGAGATGCTAAAGCACAATATATTGAATTATCTTATTATTGGAATGAATTCCAAGTAAATTAACTAACTAAATAAATAAATTCCAAACTTCAGTTTATCAGATAAAGCAGATAAGAGATAAATTATGCTAAATACACTAAATAAAACTTCTTAAATGTTAAAATTGAAGTAAAGATATAAACTTATGATTTAATAAACATAAATACTCCTGCTAATTTAGTAAATTTTCCTGGAAGTTTTATCACCTCCCATAGCAATAAACATCCCTGGCAGAATACCTTTTTTAATTCTGCGACCTATTGAAAGAAACAAGAACATCTTGTAGAAATGGCTAACTCTATTTTTCATGCAAGGAAGGTAAATGACAGCCTAGGACATTTTTTATACCAGAAAACTAGGAATCCTTTTTACATTTTAAAGCAGTCATGTCAAAAATATGTGGGAGTCTGGTAAAAAAGGTGAAGGGATTAAAAAGTACAAATCTGTAGTTACAAAATCGTCACTGGGTTATAAAGGATACTATAGGGAATCCTATATAATAAAAGCCAAATATGCAAATTGACTATACAATGGAATGTCCTGTGGAACGACCAGTTGCTATGATGCACACTGACCACAGAGGGCAGACACTCAATGCAGGAGGTGCCTCCATCCCACAGGCCCCAGGCCAGCCAAGGTGGGTGCCAGCGGGGGCCCTCCAATTGCCCCACTGGTCATCCCACAGATCGGCCCTGATTGCCGGCCAGGCCTAGGGACCCTACCCATGCTCAAATTTCGTGCACCGGGCCTCTAGTATACTCAATAATATTGTAAGAACTATGTATGGTGATAGGTAGGCACTGGAAATGTCAGGAACACTATGTAAAGTATATGATTGTCTAACCACTCTGCTATACACCTGAAACTAATACAAAGTAATATAAAATGTAAACTGATATTGAAAAATAAAATTTCAATTAAAAAAAGTGTAGTGATCTGGTCCCACACTCAGGGTGTGATAATTGTGGGTGAAAGAGGGTTAGAAGAGGTCAAGGAGGAAAAAAAGAAACATATGTAATATTTTCAACAATAAAGATTTAAGAAGTAATAATAAATGTAGAGTATTAAAAGGCATTAAATCCACAAAATAGTATGAGTTCAAAGTTAAACTTTGTTTCCTTTGTTCCCATCACTGAAGATGCAAGGAAACACTACAGAGGAACTTTCCCAGACTGCTTACAGTTAAGGGTTTGCCTAATAAAAATGAAAAAACCCTATTGACTAAGTACATGCATTACCTATGAATTACAAAAGTGGGTGATATCTTGGAGTGGCTGGAAGGTTTTTTTCCCCTACTAATTCCACTCTATTTATTTTCTTGAAAGAAGAGATGCCCAGAGCTTCAATAGCTCTTGCTATCATACAGGACAGACTAAAAAAAAAATATTCTTTTTAGTCCTGATGTTATTGACTCACCAAACCCACACTAACATTTGCCTTCAGCTAGAGTTCTTGTTATATAAGAAAAATAGATTGTTATTACCATCGTGAGCTTGATTTTCTGTTGCTTACAGCTAAGACATTCATTGTTCTCTTACATGCAATGCAGTGTCTTAATCATGTATATTTTTTGTTCCTAGATTGTAACTTCTTGAGAGTGACTAGAATTGAATGGACTCTTAATAATGCTTATTGAATGAATAAATGAGTGAATTTTAAACTTTTATAATTAGTCAATAGGGTTTTTCATGTTAATTAGGCAAAATTAAATTTTGTTATTTTATCCTTAAAAATCCAGAAGAGATTTTTTTCTTTGTTAACCACAATTAGGTAATATTGCTTAAAATGTAACTTGATTGTACTTCCAAAATTAGATGGATGGATTGACTTATAATTTTTATATTTTGCCAATCAAATGAACAAATGTTTTCCTGACTGGGTACATTTATATTCCTAATGATTATTTTAAATTATTTATTTTTTAAAAAATGGAATCTTCACAATAATTTATCTTATAATACCTAGAGGTGAAGTTAATATCAGTATAATACTGAGTCAAATCTGAAAAATTTAGCATAGAATATGGAAAATATTTTTTAATAAATTGAATGTGCTGTAGGTCATCCAAAGCATAATAATGATGCTGAAAATAAGTATTAAAACAGCAATGGATCTAGCACTTATTAAATTCAGAAATGAGGATAATTGATTAACATACTATAAAATTATCAATGAGCATGTGTATTTGTGTGTTTAAGTGGTACAGATATTATCTGTTTCAATTATCCCATATATGTCATTTATTTTTTTATTTATTTAAATTTATCTTTATTGTTGAAAGTATTACAGATGGCCCCTTTTCCCCCCATTGGCCCTCCTCCACCCAGAACCCGCCCCCCCCATAGCAATAAAGAAGAGAATCTCTTCCCACACCCACTTCCACCTTCCTTCTGAGATTCCTCAATCTATTCCATGCTTCCATGTCTTTTGATCTACTTTTCCCTCAGTTTATTTTGTTTATTATATTACACATAAAAGTGTTATCATGTCATACTTGTCTTTCTCTGACTGACTTAATTTTGATTCTATATTTCTCAGTATTAACAGAAGGTTTTCTTTTTTCATTACTAATATCTAAAATATTAAATCTGAAATATTCTTGAAAATGTCAATTTTCTATCAAAGGACAACTTCAATTATGCAATCTGTTAAAAGCAGTGCAAATATTTTACTAATTAAAAAAAAGGCCTTAAAAGCTATACCAGAGTCCAATGTACTATTCTTTTATTCATTTGCTAAACAAATATTTATGAAATAGCTACTTTTCAAAGAAGGCTATTCCATGAAAACAAAACACACAAAGTCCCTGTACTTGTGGATATTATCATCTTTGAGAGGAGACAAGTAATAAACAGATAGGCAAATAGATATATAACATATCTGGTGCTGGTGAGAAGTAGAAGAATAATGAATAGGGAAACAGGACCTAGAATGACTGTGTGGGGAGGCACTGCTGTATTTGGTGGGCTTCTCTGTCTTTAGATGACATTAAAGCAGTAACTTAAATGAAGTGAAGGAGTCCAGCTATGCAATACATGAGGAAGGACCGTTTCAGACGTAGGGGAGAACATGGTTAAAGGCAAGAGTATTCCAGGGATATTTGCAGAGCCTCAAAAGAACAGTGTTGCCAGGCTGGTGTGGCTCACTGGTTGAGCATTGACCTATGAACCAGGAGATCATGGTTTGATTCCCTGTCAGGGCACATGCCCAGGTTTTTGGCTCGATCTGATCCCCAGTGTGGGGAGTGCAGGAGGCAGCTGATCAATGGTTCTCTCTTATCATTGAATCATTGATGTTTATAACTCTCTTATGAACTGGGGAGAGTGCTGGGAGTTGAGATCAGAGCTAGAGCTTGGGACCACCACAAACAGTACCTTCAAGGGCATGGTAAAACCCCGGATTTTTTATTTCCAGTTTGATATGTCAAAGATTTACCTATTTGGAGGAAAATAGAGCATTATAAAACCATAAAGCAAATACTTTGTAAAGTTTCTATCAGAATTAAACAAAAATACAAAGTAGAAAAAGCAGAGAATTCCAGAGTCTATTACTTTTTCTTCCTTTTTTAGAAAATTCACTACTTTTCTGAAGACTCACTCTATGGCAAATTCCGACCTAGGCAATTTTTGTACAATAATGTTAGTTAATGAAGAAAATTGCATCCCAGTACACAATTTATTGTTTATGCATCCATTAGTTCATGAAAACTTGCAAGGGAAAACCTATCTGTGTAGACTATTCCTACCCAGGGAAACTCCTTAACTATGCTAGAAAATTGCTTCTAGGATTAGGCTCATTTTGCTAATCTAGGCAATAGATATTGAACTCACCAAGGAATCCACAAGCAAAATCTCACAGCAGGTGCAGCTGCAGGTGGTAGCGGAGGTTTCCAAATTGCCACTGAATCTGCCAGTATGTAGGAGATCTTATGTCATCTGGCAAGTACCCCTAATGGACAGGAATCGCTTTGGGGCAAAAAAATCTCTTTTATGTAGAGAGGCAGAAGAATGCTATTAAGTTTCCCCCCTGCCTTAGTTCCCCCAAATGGCAGATAGATCTTTTGTATCCTTGGGAAAGTAGTCTAAAGATGCTCCTTTAAAATAAATTCACTGTTATCTGGTGACTTACGCTGAAATGGATCTGCATTACATTTGTAATCACGGAATGATTTATATGTAAAATGATTTCAATCATGGTCATTAATTTAATAGCAGGTCTTTTCAATGGATATGTTCTAACTTGAGACATTGTATACCTTGCAATTTCTCCCAAGATATAAAACATCATCTTCTGACAGCTACAAAGTTCAGGCCAAGGCAAACACATGGAGGAAAGCCCTTCAAAAGATTTTCTAGGTAAAAGATAGGAATATTGGCAGGTGTTGTTGCCTGAGAAGAACAAGTTTTTTTCTGACCCCTCATTCATTGACTTTCACCGGAGTGTCATGGTGTTTGGAACACAAGGTTCTAGGATCGAGGTCATGCATGGCTCTAGAATCTCTGCAGATTAAAAACAAAAACAAACAAACAAACAAACAAACAAAACTAAAAACACACTCCGGAGGAGGTGCTATGAATTTTCTGTTCTGCCTTTTTTAGAATCACACATTAAATGATCATGGCCTTTTACAGTTTGATTACTGCTAGCTTTGTGCCAACGTTTTGTGCTTGTGCCATAAAGAAGTCATTATTAATGCAAAGATTTGAGAAGAAACAGAGAAATTAGTTCCCTAGACCCTGCTCTTCTTCTGTGGGGTCCTTGTAATTATCAGACCCCCTGCAGCACCAGAAAATAATGTTGTGCTATTAATTTATACAAGTTATCAAAGAAATTATGTCTACCAAGTGTGTCATCACACAACTATTTTTAATGATTATAGAAACAAATCTTTCATGTGGTTGTTACATCTAAGACGTTATAACACATTTTTTAGGGAGTTGGCAGTAATGATGGTGTTCCACAAGGCAAAATAGTTAAACATTAAACAAATATGAATTTAAGTTATGAGGAAAAACTGCCTATACATAAAACTGCTCTTTTTATCTTTTAAATAAGAGAAAGAAAAAAAAGGTCTATGTTTAGAAACCTAATGACAAAAATTTAAAATAGAAGTAATCAATACTGGAACTTCATGAGCAGAAATGTGTTTATGTTCTTGGAATCTTAGATTGCATTCTCAAGGTCTTCTTGCCCTAAGAATCCAGCAACTTTTCTGGGAGTAAATTCTAGTGGGGAACATAAGCGTGACCTCAAGTTTGTTCAAACAGTCTAAGCACACGTTCATGATAGATATGCATATATTAAGTCACTATCTCATCTACTGGTGTAATTGAAATCTCAGGAGCAGTTTAGGGCACCTGGGGGCCTCACTCCTAACGCCCCCCCCCACTTGGAAATTTGGCAGAGCCCACAGACCTCTGCTCAGCACAGGCCCTGCCTGGACTGTGGTTGGGGACATCAGAGCCCAAACAAAGTCTCCCTGCTGTGTCCCTAAATGTGGCTGCAGCTGCCACACTGGTAATCAGGGTGCTTGTAGTGTTCCCCCAACAACAGCCCCTGGAAACAAGGGTTGTGTCTGCCTCATCCTTGTGGTACCTGCTGTGCTGCACATAGCAAATGGTCAGGGGCTCACTGTCCTGTACGGTAGCCACCAGCCACATGTGGTTACTAAGCACTTGAAATACACTGAGTGGCCAGATTATTATGATCTCTGAATGCATAATAATCTGGCCACTCAGTGTGTGTGTGTGTGTATATGTGTGTGTGTGTGTGTATTAGAGGAGGCCTGGTGCATGAATTTGTGCATGGGTGGGGTCTGGCCAGCCTGGCCAGGGGGAGGGGACATGGGCAGTTGGCCAGCCTGCCTGCTGGTCAAACTCCTGGTAAAGGGGACAATTTGCATATTAGCCTTTTATTATATAGGATATACACTGAGTGGCCAGATTATTATGCGTTCAGAGATCATAATAATCTGACCACTCAGTGTATATCCAGTGCACTTGGAAAATAAATACCAGTGGGGAAAGTGAAACAAGTTATTGTATTGATTATTTGTTAATAGAATTTATGAAGAGAACCCGGCATATTTTAGTTTTCCAAAAGTGTTTTAAAATTTCAAAACTTGGTAGGTTCTAGAAGACATTTATTATTCAGATTATAAAGTTTTAAAAAGGAGTTCAAATTTGGTCCATTACTTTTTATATCTCAAAGTGTAGTATCATTCAGCATCGCATAAAGCGAATGTTAGGTGAGCCTTCAGTTCTGTAGCATGAAGCTTAGTAAGTAAATTAAAATAGGACATGGAAAAAATAAGTCACTGGGGCTTAGTGTGGAACTTAGAGTGAAATCAATTTTATTATGATTAAAAAAGCATTAGCTAAAGATGAGGAAGGTGATAAAAGAGATAGGATGGTCTGGATAAAAAAAAAAAACTTTAACTTATAAACCTATATTCTCTAGGAGCAGAAATATTGCCAGCTGGAAGCACACATACACACACAAAAAAGAATTTTGACTATTACTGCAATCCAGGTGTTAGTGATTTTCTCTCTAAAAATTCAGCCCATATGTGCAATGGTTTATGGTACTCACTACCCAAGGTCACTTCTTAAAAAAGGAAGAAATATCACTTATTACCTAAGGTGAATACACTCATTTCAAATAAACCATTCTTATTTAACATAAAGTATGTTTTCAATGTTCTAATTTTGCTTTCTGGAGAACATGACTTTTATGATTATTTACTTATATTTTTGAAACATTCTAATCACATGAAGTACATTCACAACAAACATATAATTAAATTCCTTGCAGAACTCTGAACAAGAGACAACACCTGCCCACTGTATGTGCGATGAGGGTTTAGGTAAATAACAGTTTATGAAGGTCTTCTAACTCTAGGGTCTGTAAAAATTAAGATTAAACTTAGTTTTTTAAATATTTATTATGGTAAAATAATATTATATATGTAAAGATTATATATATGTTTTAAAATATAATATAATGAAGCCACCACTTAGGTCAAGAACTAGAACATTACCAATTTTTTTCAACTACTTATGTTTCCACGTCCCAGGATTTACCTTTATCTTAAATTTCGTGTTTTCAATTCCCCATTGCTTTTGAGAACAATGAAAGCCAAACAAGAAACTGAGTTCTATCAAATGATTCACCCTCCTTTTATTTCTTATTGATTTCAAAGCCTGGCATAATCAGCACTATTCCCATGCCTCTGGTGAAAGAGGGATGTTTGTGTGTGTGTGTGTGTGTGTGTGTGTGTGTGTGTGTGTACACACATGGTGTTACTAGGAAGCTTTAAGCCCCAAAGAGCATTTTCCTGAGTCTTCCTTCAGAGAAAATAAATGAATGCAAACTCCTTGCTTGTTTTGTCTTTGATACTCAATCCCTCCCCCTCACCCAAAAAAAAAAGACTTTGAGGAATATCATAAAAGAAGAGACAAAAGAATGAACATTTAGACTGAAGCTTTATATTTTGAAGTAAACAACAACAAAAAAAAATGTTTGCTTTGTTCATTGCTTGAACATACGAAGAGTTTACATTATTTTTCCTGGAGAGTGATTCCTGAGGATTATTTTGATAACTTTCTGGTAGATGTAAATTATATTTTCTTGTAATAAAATTATTATACCACAGTAATTTTATGACCAACAAATGTCTTAAGGATACTTGGAATTTTTTTTACTAATTTTCAAAAATATACCATATGGGGTAGTAGCAGTCCTGTGTACAGGGCATTTTCTTGTGAATGTTCACATATATCATTAGTGACTACAATTTCCAAATCAGGATGGTGTTATCATATCTATCTTTCAAACCAAGTTAAGAGAGGAATTCAATAATTCACCCAAGATCCCAGCAAAGATAGTGTAACTTGTTTTCAGGCAATGGTGTGCTGGTATATGTTTAACAATAAACTCCCTGGCTGTGGAAAGTGGGAGGGGTGGGGAAGAAAACTGTCACCTTATGGCATTTCCACCAAGGCAGATGTCAAACTAGCTACCTGATGTCAGTGACTGAGGAAATGTGAAAGAGTGCTTCAGGAGCAACACCATTATCTGGGGTGAGGCAAAAGTAGGCTTCCAGTTGTGAGTGATTGAAACAGTTCATTCTTATATTATTATTTATTAATTATATTATTTCCATACAAACAACTATAAACCTTCTTTTGCCCCATGCTGTATAGTATTTATATCATAAGATGCATAGACACAGCTAGCATCAGGAATATAGAAAATAGTAAAAATAAAAGCGATGGCTTTTGAGCATTACCTTTTCCCCTAATATAACTGTTCAATTTTAAGGTTTTTTTTATAGTTCAATTTTTAATAATGCATGTGTCTAACATTGGTGTACCAAAATACTTGAAAATTTAATAAATCAGCTTTCTCTAGACCATCGCTATGCCCAGGTTTCTTTGCAGATCCCAACTCCTTTCATGATGTGATAGTTGGCTTAGATATAAATGCATTGTGTTAGAGCATAAAGTAGAGAAAGGACTTTGGGGTTAAGAGGTCTGACTTAGACCTGGCTCCACCACCAGAAAACTTGTGATAAGGGCAAATTATGTCATTTCTCTGGCTCCAGTTTTTATCTTTTAAATAAGGTGACATTTCTGGTTTCAAAAGTTTGTAGCCAGGTAAAAGTTCTGAATTTACTATCCTCAAAACATTTCCTTTGTCCCGTTAAAGAACTGGTCCGTTAGAGTGGAAAGTGGGAATGGGACAGTTTTCCGTAACCTTGGTACCCCCAGTGCTCCTTAAGATGCTCCAAAGAACCCTTAATTTCTAAAGTTTTTTTTCCCCTGCTATAATATTATAAGATGAAATATGTTAGGTCAAAAAATTGCATTGTGATGGTTATTATACCACTAACTTATTTCAAACCATTTTCATGAAAAAGTACTTACGATTTGTTCTTCTGCTTTAGTTGCCCTTAATAAACTGAACTGAAACAATGCAAGTTATCATTTCCAATAAGAACACCTGATTTTCTCATCCAAATGCCTCCTCTCCCCTGATCCCCATCTTGGTGAATGGAGACATCATTCACTCCGTTTCTAAGGACAAAAACTTGGAGCCATCTTTGATTCTGTTATTCGCACAGTTTACCTCTAATTAGTCAGCAACTTAAATTGCTGCTCGCCTCTGTTTCTCATTCATTTATTTTATTTTATTTATTTTCATTATTGGTGACATGGCCAGGTTGCTCAGTTGGTTGGATCATCCTCCCTAATGCAAGGGATTGCAGTTTGAATTCCTGGTCAGGGCACATGCCTAGGCTGATTGGATCCCTGATGGGTCACATATGGGAGGGTGGGGTGGTCTATCGATTTTCTCTCTCACGTCAATGTTTTTCTCTTTCTCCCTTCCTCTTTTTTTTAAAAATATAGTTTTATTGGTTTCAGAGAGGAAGGGGGAGGGAAAGAGAAAGATAGAAACATCAGTGATGAGAGAGAATCATTGATCGGCTGCCTCCTGCACACCCCCTACTGGGGATCAAGCCTGCAACCCGGGTATGTGCCCTTAACTGGAATTGAACCCGAGACCCTTCAGTCCCCGGGCCAGCGCTCTCTATCCACTGAGCCAAACCAGCTAGGGCTCCTTTCCTCTTTTTCAAAATATATTTTTATTGATATCAGAGAGGAAGGGAGAGGGAGAGAAAAATAAAAACATCAATGAAGACAGAGTATCATTGATTGGCTGCCTTTAGCACACTCCCTACTGGGGATCAAGCCTGCAATCCAGGCATGTACTATGACCAGGAATCAAACCATGACCTCCTGGTTCATAGGTCGACACTCAGCCACTGAGCCATGCCAGCTGGGGTCCCTTCCTTCTCTCTTTAAAAACCAATAAATTCTTGGGTAAGAATTAGAAAAAAGTTATTGGCCAACTTTGATGTGCCAAGTATAGTTCTAGGTTTTATCAATAAACAATGAACAAAACAAAAGCCTTGCTCTCAAGAAAAGTCTATTCTCATATAGGGATATAATAACCAGTAACCAAATCAAAGATTTTATTAATAGCGTGTGATGAGCTAATAAATTCTGTGGGGGGGAAAACGTAAAGGAGTAGGGTGGCTAGAAACTGACAGCAAGGGACGGTCATTTGGTAGAAGTTCTCTCTCATGAGGTGAAATGAGAACAGATGCCTGAATGGAAAGGGAATATTTGAGGGTAAGTTTTTCCAAGTTTAAGTGCCAAGGTCTTAAGGTGGGAGAATGCTTAGTAGTTTTGAGAAGCAGTGAGGAAGCCACTGAGTTTAGATTGGAATGAATATGCTCAACAGGAGACAAGGAAAAAGGGTGATAATCACAGTCATGCAGACTGACAAGAATATCTAGAAAAAGAACTTTTTAAAAAAACTTCTGAATGGAAGTCTTAAATAGTGTTACTGTCTTGATTTGAGTTCTTTTTTTTTTTTTAAGAATCACTCTGGTTGGTGAGTAAACACAGACTGAGGGGAGAGGGATATGGGGCTTCAAAGCAGCAAGTTAGATGGTAGTTGAAATAATTCAGTAAAGCAAGTGTGTGTCTTGAACCAGCATGGGAGTAGTGGTGATGCTGAGAAATTCTCAGTTTCTAATTATATATTTTGAAATATGCCCTACATTAATAGGTCCTTGGTTATGACCCTAACTTCATTTTGTCATACACTTTTCCTTGCTTCATGTGATTCACCCACACTGGGATCCTTCATAGTCTGCAAACTCTCCAAAGCACTTGGCTGCTTCAAGCCCTTTGAACTTGATCTTTTCTCTTTCGGAAAAGCCAGTCTAATGGCTTTCTCTCCTCTGCTCCATTTAGGCCCTTTTTCAAATGTCCTTCTAATAAAAACCTCCCCTCTGTATCCTATCCAAAATACTAACCACCATGCTTTATCCTTCATTCCACTCTAACTTTCCAACATAGCACTTAATATTACTAGTTCAATACAGTATGTATTTATTTTCTTGTGGGTCGCCCCTATTCCATGACAATTTGTTTTGTTCACCACTGTCAAAACCAAATCCAACTTTCTAAAACATTGTATCATTTCCACATTTACAAACCTGAATCATTCCACATTTCCTAAAGTTCTGATTGTCATATGGCACTGATAAGTATAATGACCACATCCTGGTAAGTATCGCCATCCAATCACTCAATTTCTCCTATCACTCAGTTTTCAACTTTCAAGAAGGGACAAAAAAGTTCTGCATAAACCTACTTTTTGGCACAGTCAGACCCTGAGATAATAGCCTTCAAGTGTTTGTATTTCAGTTTTACATTTCCACAGAGCCAGCTCCCTGTTCCCAGCCCAATTTGCCTAGATTTCACCTTGCTATTCTAGGCATAATGATGCAAATAGTAAAGCGGATTGACAAGAGCTAAATTATTTCAATTGTGCTTGGCTTCTGCATGAAGGGAAGTATTGTATACACTCAAGGAGTCAGTATTAAAAAATGTTTGCTCTTTGAGCTTTCATGCTAAGGGGATTTGAGGTGCACTTAGCTCAGTAAATTTTGTCCACATAAAGCACTTTTGTTGGAAATCTGCTTTTCTCCTGCTTGTTATTATTAACCAAACAGCCTGCTTTTGTCAAAATTATAAAGTCATTGCTATTTCTCTTTTCTCTCTCAATTCCTATTATATTTCCTGGCTTATTTTACCTTTCTTTTCTTTTCACGCAGTGAACCAACTTGCCTTTGACCAAAACCATTGTAAACTTCCATGTATGTAAATATGATACACATTTTAGTTTCTGGTGAATTAGGTGGAAAATAATATAAATAAATGAATTATGCTAAGTAGGGATAAACTGACAGTTCACTCTTGCTCCCCCTCCCTTATAGCAGGCACATTGATTTCTGCCTCTCCCAGTCATTTTTTGATCCAGCTTTGACTTCAGGCAGTGTGAAAAATTTAGGTTTTTGTTCTGTGTCACTTTAACCTATGGCACTCTCTTTAAGGGAGAGGAGAAGAGACTGACTGGAGGAGAATCGGGCCACATTCATGGAGCCTTCTTTTACTTATTAGAAGTGAAAGATGAGGGAATCTGATCTCAGGCCCCTTTAAGGACTATTGGCACTTGTCCAATAAAACATTTAGCATTTGAACACTTCAAATGTGGCTATTGCAAATTAGAAAATTAATTTTAACTGTATTAAATTTTAATTTATTTACATTTAAATTACCACATGTAGCTAGTGATTACTGTGTTGAGCAATACCACAGTAAAGGGACTGACCTAGTGGAGTCAGGAGAAGGGATGCATAATTTCCAGTTCTTTGTTTCTAGCAGGTAGAATTGGAAAGAATGGATGCTGTCTTGCTGCTTTTCCACTAGGATCTTACTTTAAGCTCACACTAAATATTGCTAAATATTTAGGAAATTTTCCCAAATAGTAAAATTTAGCCAGGTATGCGCCATGAATGCCTGAGAATCTCCAGGAAACATAATGTTATTTGACCAATGCTAATGGTGTGTCCTTTGGATATGGCTTAAAGTCAACTTCCTGTTTTATGCTATTTCCATTTTCCTTTTCTTGGCTATCCTAAGAAATGCTTGATTTAAAACAAAGAGAAAAACATCTCATTGATTAATGAGTTGTTCTGTAAATCAGTAGTAATTTTCACTATGGTTGTTATCTACTTTTGCTGAAATTATTTTTCTTAATTACAACACTAATCCTTCATGTATATTCTTTCTAGAGACTTGACTTGTTTAACATGATAATAAAAGGAGACATAAAACACTGACATTTCTTACTATGTAGGGGACCTATTATAAATGTTCTATATCTAAATTCCTTTATCTCATTAAATAGCTATAATTATTATGCACATCATGCAGATTGGCAAATAATATGCTCTTTTACTTATAACCTTACAATTTCTGGACAAATACTATACACAAAATGTTATTGCAAGCTTTTTATTCCTGAATGTGTATACTTAGTTGTTACAAACTTACTCATTATTTGAGAAAAGTTAATATACACTAAACCCAACATTTAAATATAAATTAATCTGATTTTTTAAATTATTCAATATATTTAGTTACTTAAATATAAATTTTTGTCAGGGAAGTGATATGACAAAAAGATCATCAATTCTTTAGAATATTTGGGGAAAATTCTGTTTAACAGTTTTCAAGGCAAGTAGGAGATACTTCAGTAATTTCAGTCAAGCTAGTCACACAACTTTTGTCAACTACAGGTTTTACTCTAGTTGCTAAAAACTGACCTTTCATTGCTTCGTTATGATTTTATTCATTGATTTGTGTTTCCCTCTATGTACTACTGTTTTTGACATGTGTGTCTATTCTATATTGTGTAAGGCCCTGGTAACCTATAGATAAGACCCTGATTTTGAGGTGTTCAGAATCTATTAGAAGCAATGGATACAACAGAAAGATTTACTTAGGAAATATTTTAAGACTAAACAAAAAATGAATAAAACACATTTTTCAGAAATTCATAATAATCACATGATTTATGATACTGCCACAGTCAAATATTCTAATTAATAATGTCATAGATTTAATATTCTGACCCAAGTAATGTATGCACACTACACTAAACTCAAATAGGATGGATAGCACAGGGAAGAATTTAGTCCTTTGTGGTACTGTTTCTCAAAACTGCTGACTGAAAGTATATGTTCTCTGAGTTTACATTAGGCAATTATCCTCAAATAAAGTGGGTAAAATTGCCTTTGATTAATCATTTTCTAAAAAGGCATAGCAATAGTAGTTTAATTTTAAAATTATACTTAGAGCCCGGTCAATGTGACTCAGTGGTTGAGTGTCCACACATGAACCAAGAGGTCACTGGTTCAATTTTCAGTCAGGGTACATGCTCCAGTGGCGGCCTCCAACCCCAGTAGGGGGTGTGAAGAAGGCAGTCTATTGATATCTCTCTCTCATTGTTGTTTCTATCTCTCTATCCCTCTCCCTTCCTCTCTCTCTCTAAAAAAAAATCAATAAAAACATATTTTTAAAAATAAAAATATAATAAAATTAAATTATAATTACATTTTGCACTTATTTCATTTAATGACTATTAAATGTCTCTTTTCTGACACTAGCTTAAAGTGTTTATATTTTGAGCATTGCTCTTGGAGTAAAAATATATGGATTTATTAGTAATTATTATTATTATTTTCAATCTTCACCTGAGGATATATTTTTATTAATTCTTGAGAGAGAAAGAGGAGAGAGAGACACATTGATGTGAGATAGAAATATCAATAAGAATCAGTTGCCTCCTGCACATGTCCATACTGGAGATTGAACCTGAAATCTAGGTATGTGCTTTACTGGAAATTTAACTTGCAACCTTTTGGTGTATAGAATGATGCTCCAACCAACTGAACCACTCAGCCAGGACAAGATATGGATTTAAATATCAAATTTTCCATATCAATAGTTATGAAATCATTGACAGAACAGAGGTGATATTTTGTATTTGTACACCTACTATGTGCCAAACACCCTAATCAATAATTGTTAAGTCATTTTATTTAAATTAGCCAAGTTTATACAGATAGGTAATTGATATTTCAAACTAATAGATTTTTCTATTAGTACAAGCTCTTAATTATCAAAAATGTTCATTCATTCATTTCTGCTCTTCATGCTTTTCTCTGTTGCTCATTTCCATTAAGTAAATCTTTTGGCCATCTCTTCAGCACCCCTACTGGCCGTCAAGACATAAAACATATTTCCTTAAAAATAAATAAGCTCACTGGGCAGGTAAAAGATTGAGTATGAATTGCACTTTCAATGTTGCATAGAGAACAAAATTTGCTTTTAGGTTCACCAGTATTGGACTCTATCCCAGATGATTTATATATCTGATAGCAATAGAACCTCATGAAGAGATCTCCCTCACTCATAAAACTGTCCCTAAAACTTGCAGCTCGATTTAGCAAAGAAAATACAGGACGCTTAGTTAAATTTGAATGCTTACACTAAAAAAATAAAAATTAGCCACTGTTTATCTGAAATTCAAATTAAACAGAGCATGGTGAATTTTACCAGGCAACTCAAGGAAAAACAATCATCCTCTCAGAAGATTCAAGCAGTCATGGTTACATACTTTAGAGGAGAAAAAACATAGTCAGTATGCCCTTGTATTATCAACCAGTAGCAAAATGCTATGCTGCTCTTCACGCATCAGAGCTGTATACGAACTGATGGAGTCCAAGACACGATGACATCTTACATGCCAGGGCGGCATGCGGACACCGTTAGGCTCTGTGAGCAGACTAGCCCTGAAGTCTCCACAGTGTGTGTTACATGTCAGATTTCATAGTAATAACCCCAATAAAGCTGGTCCCCCAAGAGATTTTAGACAGGAGGGACCCACGCCTGCAAATTTAGGTCAGTGCTTTATGAACTCATGATTAGTTTGGTGCCAGGTTTCTACGTTGTAAAATATGTTTTACATAATTCAAAACATTTTTAATATTTTAGATAAACGCTTTCTTGAGTTAAGTGTACATTTTCCCATTTCTTACTCGCATATGATCTTTATTATTTGGTTCCCTCATCCAGAGCAATGACTGAGCAGCCAGGCCAGCTCCCTTTTCTCTGGGTCCTTTGAAGAACTTTCCAATTTTTTTTTTTTTCTTGCAATCGGGTCATTTTTTGCTGATTGCAAATTTCTAGTGTCTCTTGCCCGTCTGAAAACTTTCTGCCTCTGTGTAATCTGCCTCCTAATTCTTTCCCTATTCCCCAGAAGTTTTATCCGAAGGCAGACACAATTTATTCTTCAATGCTTATTCAAGAAGACTTTCCATATCCTTGCCAAAAAGCAAGCCTTTGCCAAATGGAATTCCTGTGTGGAGTTCTTTCAAAATCCTGTCTTCCCACCAGCGGTCCAGCCAAAGAACTATCTGGGCAGCCACATTAGCTGTCACGCTTTTCAAAGTCGCTGGCAGGCAGCCGAAAGCACAGCCTGCCAAAACCCCCACTTCCATTTTCACCAGAGCTCAGGTCTTCAAGGACGTCCTCGCAACTCTCACAGCCACTTAGAAATGGCTCCAGCGGCTCTGCCAGTTTCCTGACTGAATGCGAGTTTCTGCTGCTTTGAAAAAGTTTGCTAAAGGGAAACATCTGCTTCTCCATGGGTTTGATTCAGTTTCTATTAAAGCAGTGAGCGTTTTGGGTCTTTTATGAAATGTTAGCAATTTCAGCATCCATGTTTTTAGCAGCTTCCTGTATTTCAGCCTTTAAATAGAAATCTGCTTGTATTTTACGGAGTTTCTTGGGAGCCTTGGAGATTGGTCTTGGGGGAATCGGGTCGTCAGTGTGATTTTAATTAACATCTAATCTACAGTGTATCCTCTCTATTGTGTAATTTCTCCCCCCGCCCTAATCTGCATTAGATTTACACCACACACATTGTTCTATGTGCAGATACTTGATTAGCACATACACATAGTTGTCATTATTTATCTTAACTAAATATTTACTCTATAATATATTTTGTAATGATTTACCTATTGTCATATTTATCTGGTCCTTTGCTTTCTCATCTAGAACGTGAGATCTCTGAGACCACTAAACTACCTCAAATGTGCATTCTAATTCTAAAACCAAAGGTCTGTCGCACTGCTTGCATACCTGTAATTTACTTTCTCAATAATATTGCAAGAATATTCCCTTTCCCACTTGTTTAAAAGCTTTTCCTCCATAAAGGATTAGATCAGCAAACCACAATAAGGGTGTACCATAAAAGATAATTAGAACTGAAAGATGGACTTTAGAAACTAGCTATTCTTTACTGTTGGGAGTAAATATCTTAACAAAAACAAAATTCGTAAAGTTGTTATTAGCTGGGTAGAGAGAAAAATCTATAAGCATTAGGTCAATGATAACTATATTTAATGATCTGCTAAGTAATCTCATTTTCTCATCCACTCCCCTTCTTTAGTAAGTATTAATATGACAATAATTTCCCCAATTACATCTATATTGCTGTTCTCTCCTGGGCTTCTAATCTCCATGGCCACCTCTCTATCGGACGTGTTGACTAAAATGTTCCACAGGCAACTTGAACTTAAAGTCTTAAAATATGTGAAAAACTTCACTCATCATTTTCTCCCCCAATTCTTTCTGGTCCCTTTTACTGGAAATGGTCCTCCAAATGATGCAAGCCAGAAATCTCCAGAGCATCCTTGACTTCTCTTTTCTTTTACCCCCAGCATCTAAATAATCACCAAACACTATTAATTCCACTTTTTAAATCGCTCATCGATCTGTCTTTTAGTTTCTATCCTATCCCTCCTCTGATTTGTGCTCTGGCAATCTCACTGCCAACTCTCTGGCGGGCCCTTCTGCCTCAAGTCCTGCTCTCTAACCCAGACTCTAGTCAGCAGCCAGACTGTTGCTTCTATAACATAAACATTGGCATGGCACCATCTGTTTTAAAATTTCAAATGCAAAGTCCTTAATTTAGTTTAAAAGACTTTTATAATCTGGCCCCTGCTTATGTCTTTCACCTCTTCAGTTATCATTCTGACTTTTCCCCCCAGATATTGAGCTGCTTCCTGGTATGAGGGCATTCTTCTTGTGGCTTTTCTATATGCTGTTCTTTGGAATACGCTCATTCGCATATATAGAACTAGTTTACACTCACACTAACCCTTCTCCATCCTGCTTTGTTCCACAGGGAGGCCAAGTTTGACAGATAAAGTTATACCTGTCTTATTTCCTAGCTTCTTATGGAATTCAGCTAAGAGGGAGCATCAGCAAAAGGTTGGAGGGAAAAGTCTAAGTATA
This sequence comes from Cnephaeus nilssonii, assembly GCF_951640355.1. NCBI lineage: Eukaryota > Metazoa > Chordata > Mammalia > Chiroptera > Vespertilionidae > Cnephaeus > Cnephaeus nilssonii. The sequence goes on along the minus strand of NC_137078.1, from coordinate 45,784,953 downwards.
TACTCTCTGGGCTCCCTCTCTGAGGGGTTGCCATGGGTTGGCTGCCTCCCTTGACCTCCCTGGAACTGAGGTCATTGTTTCTATAAAGCAGCCCTCTCCACACAGGCTCTCTGTCTTCAGGTTCCAGTAGCCTTACTCCCCCCCCCCCCCACCCTCTTCAATCCTAGCACAGTGCCCTACATCTCCTTTTGGTGTTCTTATACTGTACTCAAGCCTTTGAAATTATCCCTTGAGTAAAGTTTTCTCAAATTATCTCACTGTAATGATCCATCTCGCTCCTTCTGACTGATACGGGGATCCTGATATCCATATTTGGACACACTAGTCTGGAGTTCAAAGGAAAGGTTAGAGCTAAAGATATACGTTTAAAAATCATTCACAATATAAAAAGTCCAAGTAGATTTAATGTCACAGGATTGGAAGAGTTTCCTAGGGAGAAAAGTGTAGATTTAAAAAGGTAGGAGCCCTGAGTCCTGCCGATGCTGGGATATTTAACAGTTGGGAGGGCAGGAGGAGAGGTGTAATAGAGACTGAGAAGAAGCGAGTTCAGTGAAAAGCCAGACAAGACATCAGGAGAAGCTTCTTTGACAACACTCCCTCTCCAAAGGATTCAGTGCCCTTTTGATATGTATGTCCCAGCATGCGTTACATTGGTCTACATCTTCCCTCAGACTGCAAATTCCTTAAGTGATCATGGCTATCCAACAGTGCTGTAGTTAATTGTGTAAGCCAAGGCATGTGAACACACATTGGCAACTCTTTGGGTAACTACTTGAAGAAAAATACATGTGTTAAAACTACGCATACACACACACACACACACACACACACACACCTTGATTGAAGGAAACAACTAATGATGTCATTAAATTTTTTGAAAACATTTAATAAATAATACATAAACTGAAGATATACCTTACCCACTGTTTTTTTTTTTTTTTTTATAACATTTTACAGAGCAGCTTAGCTCATTTGGTCCACATTGTCTATACTCTGTTTTTTACCATAAGGTACTTACTATTTTTTTTTATTAACTAAAATATTTCACTCATTGAACTTCTGAGATTCCTGCAATCATGTTTCTATAAGGTTATTACTCACACAAGAAAATGTTTTTAAAAACATACAACATAACTCAACAAATCTTTGAAATTATTGTTTTCCCAATTTTTGTCAAATGCAAGACCACTTTGTCAAGCCAGATTATTCATTATATTATTGGGCTTCTGTTTTGCTAAAAGTCTGTGCTAGATAGACACTTCAAACCATTTAGAATTTAAACTATCACTGAAACAATCACAGAAGTAAATGAAAGATTCAATGATTATTTCATTAATGATTTGGTGGGAAGCATACACTAATAAAAAAACTAGTAGGTCAGTTACAAAATAAGCTAGACAATTAATTGAAAGGTATTCAGAAAATTGTAATTAGGGCAGTAAAAGATGAAAAAGCAGTTGATAACTAATTATCAGAATAAAAAGAAAATGTTTACAAACCTAACCGCATTTTTAGGAAGTAGATCCTGTTAATGATAGGCCATTAGTTTATTTATTTTTCCTACTGAGCTATTTGGGGGATTAGGAGCTTGGATTTTGAGGAAACGAATCAAATGCAGAGATAAAAAGAGGAAGTGGAGAAAGTGAGGCCCATAATATATCAGTAGGTTTGGGAAACCTTTCTTTAACTCAAGAATATTTAAAAAATTAGTAAAATGCATGGTACAAGTTGATTTTTGCCTTGGTATATGTATATAGATATATGAAAAAGAGAAGTTTTACATTCAAAGTAACATAAAGGCTTTTAATGACAGTTCAATTTTTGGAAACAATGGAAACCATAAAGGCCTAAGCCCTCAAGAATTCTGAAAAGGTCATGGGATATAATTTTAAATATCACAAGCAACAGTACTGGCAAGTTAGGATGAGTGCTTAAGCCAAGACTGTCTAGATTTCCTAGTGACAAGTAAACCCCAGTGGATAGCAAGGTTATATATTTAAAAAAATAAGGAAAATTCTTGGGCTGTTGAAAATGTTGGGAAGGGATAACAGCTGTCTATAAATATTAAAATGTACAGTCAGTGCAATTTGGTTAACTCAACAGAACTGCAATAAGCATTCTGACAGGTAGTGCATAGTGGTTGAGAACATGAGGGCTTGGATCAAACCCTCACTTTCAGCAGTTATACAATTTGAGGCAAACCTTGAAATCTGCTCCATTTAAATTTTCTCATATTTAAAATGTAGGTAATAATATCGATGATCTAGGACTGATATTAAAATTAGTGTATGTGAAGCACCTAAGTTTATGTTGGCTTCATAGTAAACCTGTATTGAATGTTAGCTATTGTTAATTGTGATAAAATCAATTCAAATAACCCATCATCTGTATGTAATTTATACCTTATTAGGAAATGAAAAAAGTAAAATCAGGAAAGTAATTTTTTTAAAAATATAAAGTGATAATGTAATTTCAATGAATGGAAGTTATGAGTATAGATCACAGTCCAGGTGTGATAATCAAAATTATCCCCAAATTAGAAAATCATGTGTTTCGTGTTGGTTAATATTTTGTGGGAGAGCACATTGTATTGACTGCACATTAAAATGATCTTGGGATATAGACCTACAAAATGATATGATCTAGAGGTAATGACTGTGCATGTCTATTATAATGTACAACTACTTATGACTGAGGAGCAATGTTGCTGAGCTAATTCCTGCACTGAGCCTGGGTTTGTACCAGTTTATCATTAGTGTTCTCAGGATAGGATAACACGATTCCCACATTGTTGAACATGATGGTATGATTTTTTTTCAACCTTTTTACCTTGCTCTTCACCCTCTTCTTTATATGGATGTTAGAATAATTTTAGAACTTTCTTTTGTTTTAAGAGATGAAGAATTATGGCAAATAATTGTTGGTTTAACCTTGGATTTTTAGCCACTTTCCCTTAAAACCAAGAGCTTAAAAGGTTGATTTGTTTTATCAGTCTCTTGACTATGAATGAGTTTTGTAGAACATGCAGTTTTTCTGATGTTATTACTTTTAGAATAAGTTCCTCTAATTTATTTTTAAATTAAGAAACATAGAATCATGCCATTCAGAATATGCACTTTGATTGATTACTGACATGTGCTATATGCATTGCCTAAGATTTAATCAGCATATTGTTGAGAAAGATTTCATACATATTTTAAAAATTCCTATCTTACTGCATTGCATACCACAAATTGTATTTTTCATTCAATGACTGTCCTAGCAAACCTAATACATATTTGTAAGTCTTGATTCAAATTCAATGGGTATGGATCCATACAAGCTTAAATTGCAATTTTGCACAACTGTATTTTAAATTACAAATCACGAATGCATTTAATGTGCTCTGCTGTCTGGAAAGTGGCTTAGGGAGCCACGTGTATAAAAGGTGACACACAGGGCAAGGAGAAAACATGTGCCACCCTTTTGCTACTCACTAATCATCACTCTTGATTCAATTTCCCTATATGCCACTTCATGACATCGTTTTCTCCTGAAAGACACATTTTTTTTTTCATTTTCTGATATGTATACTTCAAATACATAAAATTATAAATATTATAAAGGTGTGCTGCTCTTAGAAAGACTAAATTCTAACAAATGCAGTTATAATCCTATATCATTAAAATGTGGTATATTCTTTGTAATGATATTGCTTAGAACTTACTAGCACATTGGTATAGATCACCCACGTGTTTTGTGGAGAGCAGACATTTATTCTAAAAGGTCCACTCAGTATGTAATTATTATTTCCATATTTTACTTTGTTTTATCCCTAGAACCAATTTTCTAAACTGATCAAGCTCTCTTTTCATCATGGTTCATAACAGAGTTACCTTTATAGAACATAGATTATATCATATGATCCCAACCTTAAAAACCTGCAAATTATCCCTAAAATAGATCAAATGACTCCCTAAAATGCTCTTCAAATTCTTGCATTTTCTCCCTTTGAAAAACATTTTTTTCTCACCCACAACATTTCTCTTCACACTCTATCCTCACTATTCTACCAGGCATGACCTCAGCTCTGTGACTTTGCTAATGACTTTCAATAATTTTCAAATGTGCTTTTTCTTCTATTATTTTTTTATTAAAGTCTCTGTCAAATACTCTCATTCAAAAATTAAAATTTCCTGGATCCCATGTATCTGAGATTTGCTTCTTTTTCTTCATTTCCACACATGTCAATTAGGCAGCTCATTATTATTCCATTTTATTTATCTTAGCTAATTTCATTTCCTTGTCCTCAATGCATTTTAAAGTTATTGAGAATAGGAATCATGTTGTGTTTATCATTGTATTTGTAGGATCTAACACAATGTCTTATTTAAAATTGATCCTCAAAATACGTGAACTGAAAATAAAAGTGAAATAAGTAAGAGATTATTCCCTATTATGTTCTTGGGAATGCTACAGTTTGTTTGAAACTGGTATGTTAAATGAAAACCTATGAATACATCATAGATAAATGTTTGTGTGCAAGTGAAGATTTGATTCTGAGTGCACTGTATATAACTTTGCATAGATTGCATGGTCCTTGGTCCTTCAAATAGTCAGTTATCTCAGATTTATAAGATCTTTTGAGAAAATATTAGAAAAAATCTAATTTTACTTAACGTAGTACTTTTTTGAAAATGATGCTTAAATATTTTCAAGCTTAAATGTCTTTTAAGATAATCAATTTGATCAACTAAATATGGCATTTAATGATTGTGGGCATAGACAATTTTGTCAAATGAAATAGAAAGCATCACTAAACAACAGAAAAAAAATGTTGTTTTAATCTTATTCTCCAAGTTATCATGTTTAAAGACATTAGAAACTTGGTTCTACTTTAGTCATAAAGAAAACGTTAAAACTTTAATCAACAAATATCATAGGACATTTTAGTAAAGAAAAAGAATCAAGAGAAACACAAACTTTGCTACAGCAAATAAGAGAGCTGTTTTCTCTTTCTTTAAATATATTTTTATTGATTTCAGAGAGGAAGGGAGAGGGAGAGAAAAGAAACATAAATGAGAGCAAATCATTGATCAACTGCCTCCTGCACAGCCCCTTCTGATGATCAAGCTTACAACCCAGGCATGTGCCCTGACCAGGAATCAAACCATGACCTCCTGCTTCATAGGTCCGATGCTCAAACATTGAGCTACACCGATGGGCAAGACCTGCTTTCTATAGTAGACATGTAGGTATTTGACTATTCACCCAGATTTTAAAATTTAGTTCCATTAATTGGGAACAGTTTCAAATCAAAACACATTTTTGTTTCATTTATTTACTGACCGCCCCTCCCTCCTTAATATGAATTGGTGAAATGGATTAATCTTTCATGAGTAACTATGTACTGTGTACCAGGTTCTCTTCCAGGAAAACCATAAACACTATCCTTTCAAATTTGATGCTGTGTTAGATTTTCGAGAGGAAAATAATGAATATAATTTATTTTTCCATCTCTGAGGTATTTGGGGGACACATTGTACTCTCTGATCCCTAAACCAGCCCAAAATAATCCATAGAAATAGAAAACTTCCATGGCTTATGTGTGAAAGCAGAAGCTAAGGAATTTACAGAAAAACATAAAACAAAGTGAAAAATTATAAAAGTGATAAGCCCATGGAAAAATATGAATAAGGGACAGGATATATCTTTTTCTCCTTACTCTATCTTTAGTGGGATTGCATTACAAAAGAAGAGAAAAGAATTTATAAATGTCAAATGTATATGGACTGACTATTTTGAGTTTGGATATAGTCTAGAGTTGCACTGAACTCCATGGAATTACACAGTTTGGGGCAAAAGTAGCCTTATAGTTGTTCTTATATAAAACAATACAGGAAGCCTCGGGCTGTGGGAGTGGCAGAGGAGCCAATACCATTGCTGCACCTCTGTGTTCCTCTGGGTTCCTGAGCCCATGCCTTCCAACTCCTGGACACAGGGCCACGCATCCATCCTTATCTCTCACCCTCCAGCACTGGAAGCCACTGAATTCACCAGATTTGGAAGGGATGAGCAATGGGTGTCTGAGCAGAAAGAAAGCTCTAGAAAGGATTCCAGACTACCTTGTCCATTGTTAAGTCTCCAGCATCTAAGACAGTGTCCAACTCAAAATAGGAACTCTGTACATATGAGTAGAATAAGTAAAGTAAATAATTTCAAGTGGAATTTAACATCTGTAAAATGGGGAGATTAAAAGTGGCGGCAGAGTAGGAAGATGCTGCATGGGCATGCTCCCAGGAACAAACTGGAATTACAGCTGAAATATGAAAAGGCTTCCTGAATAATCAATGGAAAACTCACAGGAGAAAATCCTGATAACCAAGGACCAAAGGTGGGGACTGCATAGAGACTGGTAGGAGGGGAGGAGGTGCAAAAGGGCTTCCTGGGCACCCAAAGACAGCAACTGAAGTCCTAGAGAGATATCTCAGCTGGCAGGGTGGGGTGGGGAGGAGAAGGGTGCCACTGAGAACTCTGGGATCGAATCCCAAAGCTGGACTCCCCAGTAAAGAGCACCAAACTGAGTAGGGTACCCACATAACATCTAGCTGTGAAAAGCAATAAGGTGCTGTCTGCCAAGGAGTGGCAGCTGAAAGTTCAGGCACCCTCTTAAAGGGCCAATGCACAAAAATCCCCTGTGGAACCACCTACCCTGTGCTCTGGCAGAAGGAGGGTGAAGTGGACTGGAGCAGTGAGAGCAGAACCCAAGAATGGGGACTCAGGGGATAGAGCTCAGAAGGCAGAAACCCCAAGTTTCCTGGGCTGAGTCATTCCTTCACACAGTGGAGGACATCTTTCCCACAAAGACATCTGCCTTGCCTTGAGGGGAGACAGTCAACACACCCTATTGGAAAACACCTTGCCCTGAGGCCACTTAAGAGATTAAAAATAACAATTAGCTTCCAGGCAGAAGCAATTGCCCCACACTGTTGAAAAAACTCTCACCACACCTGAGGATGATTACCTGGGGGCAATTCAAGTCAGAATCCTATTAGTCTGTAGACAGAGGCAGTCTCTGGAGGCTTTGAGTCTTTGCCTGACCCAATTAGTCAGAAACACACTTTAACACTGTCCTGCACGACAGACTGAGAGGTATAGAGGATCTATCTAAAACATAGTCACAAACCCAAACAGACAACTAAAATGAGGAAACAAAGAAACAACCCCCAAATGAAAGAACTATGGAATTCTCCAGAAGAAGAGATAAATGAAGCAGAGATAAGAAATGCATGTAAAACAGAGTTCAGAGTAATGATGGTAAAAATGCTCAACAGTATGGAAAAAGATATAGTAACTATGAGAAAAGAACAGTCTGAGATAAAGAATGACATAACACACATAAAGAACACATTGGAAGGAATATACAGCAGATTAGGGGAAGCTGAGGATCAAATTAATGAGTTAGAAGACAGAGTTGAAAATTCACTCAATTAGAGAACCAAAAAGAAAAAAAAAACAATTAAAAAATAGGAGGACAGCTTAAGGGAGCTGTGGGACAATGTGAAACATAACAATATTAGAATAGTAGATGTGCCAGAAGAGGCAGAAAGGAAGAAAGGAATATAGAAGGTGTTTAAAAAAATAAAGGTAGAAAACTTCCCTAACCTGGTAAAGGAAAAAGTCACATAAGTTCAGGAGTCATAGAGAACCCCAAAGAAGAAGAACTGCAAAAGACCCACCCCCAGCCATATCATAATTAAAATGCCAAAAATTAAAGACAAAGAGAATGTTAAAGGCAGCAAGAAAAAAGAAAACTGTTACCCACAAAAGAGTTCCCATAAGGCTGACACCTGATTTCTCATCAGAAACTCTACAGGCCAGATGGGAATGGCATGAAGTACTCAAGTTAATGGAAAGCAAGGACCTGAGACCAAGCTTACTATATCCAGCAAGGCTATCATTCAAAATAGATGGTCAAATAAAGAACTTCCCAGACAAGAAAAAAAAGGCTAAAGGAGTTCATCACCACCAAGCCAGCATTACAAGAAATGCTAAAGGGATTGCTGTAGGCGATTGCTGAGAAGAAGAAACAGAGAGAGAAACCTAGCCATACAGAATTAAAATGGCTATAAATAAGTACCTCTCAATAATAACCCTAAATGTAAATGGATCAAATGCTCCAATCAAAATGTGTAGGGTAGCTGAGTGGATACAAAAACATGACCCAACTAGATGCTGTCTAGAAGAGACCCACCTCAAAACAAAAGACATACACAGGATGAAAGTGGAGGGATGGAAAAAAATTTTCATGCAAATGGAAAAGAAAAAAAAAGCTGGAGTAGCAATACTCATATCCAACAAAATATACTTTAAAAGCATCATGTTAAGTGAAATAACCCAGTCGGAGAAAGATAAATATCATATGATCTCACTCATTTGTGGAATATAGTGAACAACATAAACTGATGAACAAAAATAGAGCCACAGGGAAAAAATATCCTAGAATATAATAGAAGTAATCTTATTATTTGCAGATTTTTAATATTTCCTACAATTTTTATGATATCATAATATGTTAGTGCAGTTTTGGTAATATTATTATACTTAAAATTATTTTATCCTTGAAATATTAATGTTTATTGCATGTAATATTATTATATATAAGATCATGTTTCTTGAATAATTGGTGTTTATTGCATGTAACATTATCATATTTAAAAATCATTTTCTTGAGATACTAATGTTTATTTAACGTAACATTATTATATTTAAGATAGTTTTTCTTGAAATAAAAAATAAAACAATACGATAATTAAGAAATAGTAATACAAGAATAAAGCCTTTTGCATGCTCACAACTGTAAACCTACTTTTGCTCCACCCTCAATTTTACAAAAATTTATGCATAGAGCCTCAACAGTAAGAAAATCATTTCAATGACCTGCCTAAAGGAAATAAGCCATATTCCTGAATGGACTCCTCACTATTTAATAACTTATGGAATTTCTAAAGATTGTAGATAATTATTTTATTGGATCCTGAACCAGCCTTGTCAAATGCAATATATTTTTATTAAAAATTGCCCAAACATAACATGATTTAAATAGATGGATTGGGATGGTCACCCTAAAACACAACTTAAATGAGAAACATAAATACTTAATGCAGCAAATAGACCAAGCAGTTAGCTGGCAATGAAAAAAATATAGCATTAAACTGGAAATGATAAACTTTATTTGAATATATATTATTTGGCATGGGCAAATGCTGAGTTTGCATCTATCTTTAGACTCACTTTACCAATATATATTTATACTTTTATCTATTCACAGCATGTTTGACATACTACATAATTATTTTAAAACTTGACTGTAGTTCAGTAAAATAATTTCCACATTGTTTCCAGTATAAGAAACTGCCTTGAGATTATGTATTTTACCAAGAAATTCCCACGATGGGGGAAATATCAAGATTTAGTTGTAATTCTCACTAACTAGAAATCAATTTAGTCAGCGTTCTTTGATTCAGTAAATAATCTAACTTTGTCTGCTCTAAGCTAAGAGCGATTTTTGAAGCTGATATCACATTGAAATAAGCAGGAACAAAGGACAATCCATCAGAAGATTTTACCCAGTAGATACTCTGGTTAGAGTGCTGCCGTGTAGCATAAAGTGTATTTTCTTATTCCTTTTATTTTTTTAATGACTAACTGTTAGTATGCTGACAATTTCTAATGCCATCAAAACCTTTGAAGAATTGACATAGAAAATTATTTATAATAGTATAAACAATATAACAGTGTGCTGTTTCTTGACATTTTAATATTGAAAGAGCCTTTAACTGCACTTGGCCTTCATTTCTCAAATCTTCTAAAATGATTTGTTAATTTATCTATTATAAAGAACTACATTATTTTAAGGCTATTGAATACCTCCTCCATAATGTGTAAATTCCTTGAGAATGAAAAAGTAAAATTATGCAATTTTATATAATACCATCTAGCACATTTTCTCTCTGTCTCTCTGTCTCTGTCTCACTGTCTCTCTCTATCCCTCTTTCTCTCTCTCATCATCTATTATCTGTCTATATAAATTGGATTAAGAGTGTAAAAATAAGAACAAGGAAGAGTTATTATAACCTCCCCCATGTCATCTCAAATTTGGATAATTCATCACAACTGCCATAATTTGTAATATGTATTCAGAAACGTTCCTGTATTGAAATAAGAAAGGTGACATAGGTCTTTGCCATGGGAAAGTGTCCTCAGGGAAGTTATATCCAGCAAAATCTGTCTTTTGTTTCTATGTCAGAGCGAAAAGAAGATTGACAGTAAATCAATTGTATTATTTCACACAAGAAGGATAGCAAAGTCTTCACAATGGAAGGACAGTCTATGATTAAAACACACTTATGCAAAATAGCAAGTTGAGCTCCAGAATGCAATTGGATACTGGCAATTTTTGTAAAACAAGACCAATTGTATAACTTTGAAAGACTTTAGCAATTAATGTCTGGTTGTGAATGTAAAATAGGTATAAATCTTCTTATTTCAATCCTTCATATGTTAAGTATATTTTATATTAAGAAAGAAGTTATTTTTATAATTAATCTATTGTTATATCCATAAAAACTGTATGCTTTTCAAAATATTTACCAAAATATGCATAATTTAGTATGTATATACAATATCCATGTGTTTGTTATGGAGTATGACCAAGACATTACGAAGGAGTAGAAAAAGCAGAAGTAAAATAAGACATGGGCCTATGTATGAACTTTGAACATTCGTTTTTAATTAAACTGGCTCTTCTCTGTTACTGAATAAAGATCTTTCTAATAAAATGGGTAATAAGATGAGAAAAGGATGGGACACAGATTAAGATAAGCAGGATAGGCACCAAGAAAATACCAAAAAATATATCTGGCTAGGATTTAAGATATTACATATGGATAAAGTTTTATATTAATTCTCCTAAAAGGGCAATTTGGAACCTAACACAAAATTCAGTGTATATTATCTATGTAATATCTATAATAATGCATGAAGTAATTTTAGGAGTTATTGTGCAGTTTCAATTTTATTATATATATTAAACAACCTAAATTATTTATGTTTTCTTTATAAAATCCAAGTCAAAATATTCTAGATATGTTATTACTTAGTTATCTACATCAGGTAGACATCACGTTAATATTTTGGTGATTATATTTTTGCTCAAATTTGGAAGTCTATTACAAAAACTTGCTTTCAAAAATGTATTCCTTCCTAAAAAAGACATTGTAATTCTCTGGACAGTGCCAAATAAATGTAAATAATTTTTATAGAAAATGCAGAGACAAATTCTCTTTACCCAAAGCTATTATTTGTGTTGCTTTTAATTTGCTTACATCTTACCCACTGAAGGGTGTTTTAAGAGCTACCAAATAGACCAGAGCTGGTAAAGTAAGGTAAGCATAACCAATCTCAATAAATAAATTGTTCTTGGCATTCAGCTACATGAATTTCTAGACATTTCAGAGACAAAAAAGTCTCTTATCTTGGCTCCTTCTCTAATACTTAACAATTCGTAACCTATATATATAAAAAGTCAGTGTCCATGATGACTGTGACGACCAAATGACTGGTCACCATGAGGTTGTCCCTCCCAACCACAGCCCCCCTGCCCGTGAGTGGGGCAGTGCAGGACTAGGGATTGGCGAGTGGGCTGAATGTTTGACCTCTTGGTCGCTGCCCCCGGCCCTCAGGCTCCACTGGATCAGCGATCGTGAACGGGGAAATCGGGGTGGGTGGCGGGAGGACTGGGCTGGCTGTCAGGCTGTTGGGATCACCAGCTCAGCCCTGGCTGCTTGGGGGGCTCAGGTCTGTGTGAAAGCAGGCACCGGTGACTTCACCTCCACGTGCATGTGCCCAGCGGCTGCTGATGGAATGTGCTGCCCGCTCAGGGCAACTCACACCAGGGCGGGTAGGTCGTGGGTGCACCCCACAGCTTCTGTCAGGGCCTCAAGCCCCAGCAGCAGGGGCAGCGGCAGTGGTGGTGGCAGCGACAGCGACAATGGCACCCACATGAGCGGCCCCGAGAGGGCAGCGTGTTCCATCAGCAACTGGCCCAGTGCATGCGCATGGAGGTGAAGTCACCGGTGCCTGCTTTCCCACAGGCCTGAGCCCCTGAGCAGCCGGGAATGAGCTAGTGATCCCAAAGGCCTGATAGCCCAGCGGCGGAGGTGGTGTTAGGCCTGAGAACTGGCGAACAGGCAGAAGATGGCCCTGATCGCAGGAGGCTAGACCCTAGGGACCCTACCCACACGATTTCGTGCACTGGGACTCTAGTTTATTATAAAATTAATGCCAATGTTGTAATAATAAATGCTTAAAAGTAATACATGTTGAAATATCCATATGCCATATTAAAGTTTCATTGTATTATTTATAAAATTTGATAAAAAAATCTATTGAGACACCATCCATAGTTAAAAGTAAAGATGGATACAAGAAAAAACAACAAAAAGTTATAGACACAGACAACAGTATGGTGGTTACCAGAGGGAAGGGGACGTAGGGGGTAATAATGGATAAAGGGAGTCAAATACATGGTGATGGAAGAAGATTAGTGGGCACACAATGTAATATACAGATGATGTATCATAGAAACATACTCTTGAAATCTCTGTAATCTTATTAACCAATGTCACCCCAATATATTTAATTTAAAAAAATAAAAGATGGATAAACTTTATTTTGCTTATTTAAAAGATGGATAAACTTTATTTTGTTTATTTAAACTTTATTTTGTTTATAAACTTTATTAATAAACTTTATTGACATATTGTCCAATATAAAACAGGTAATTTTAACAATAGTTTTATCATATACAAGAGGCCTGGTGCACGAAATTTATGCACAGGGGGTGGGGAGTTGTCCCTCAGCCAAGTCTGTACCCTCTCCAATATGGGACCCCTTGGGGGATGTCTGACTGCCAGTTTAGGCCCGATCCCACAAGGCTCCTAACTGCTGGCCTGCCTGCCTGCCTGATTGCCCCCTAACTGCTCCCCTGCCTGCCTGATTGACGACTAACTGCTCCCCTGCCAGCCCGATTGCCCCTAACTGCCTTCCCCTGCCAGCCATCTTGTGGCGGCCATCTTGGGATGATGTTGCTCAAGGGTATGACGCCATCTAGGCTTTTATTATATAGGATTCCCCAAGAGATATAGGCTTATTTTTAAAATGCATCTTTTAACATCTAAGGTCAGAGTAAATGTGTCTTTAATCATCCTGTACTTTATATAGATCCTCTAATGAAACAGGGGGAAGAAATGGAAAAGAAATGTTAGTCCCCGGGTTTAGGAAGTCCACATAGTGGGCCGAGCTTTCATTTTTCTCCCCTGTTCTGTCTGCTGGCTTACTGTCCACACATGTGTGATGCTAGGGCTCACCTAAGTGTCTGCAATTCCAGCACCTGTGTATCACCATCAGACCAATAACAAAAATGCTTTCCCCACAGTTTTACTTGAAGATGTTGCAATTTATTCAGACTTAATGAGGTAAAAGAGAAAAGCCTCTGGGATAGTCTGCTCCTAAAAATCAAACTTTTCCTTCTCACTTGAACAATTAACTTATTCTGTTATTGGTATGAAAGAAAAGGTGAAATTGTAGGACTCACGGGTGCACTTATTTAGCCATAATAATGTCTGGATTCCATGGAGAGGTTAAATAACAGTTAAGTTGATTGAAGATGTGTTGTTTTTCAATCACAGTGCTGAATCTATCTGTGATACCCAGATGCAGGAACCAAAATATTCTCAGCTGGTGCTACGCAGAATGTTCCAGTTATAAAGTGGTTGAGTACATCTCATCATTATTCAAGAGAATGGAATTAGGGTAAAAGAACTTTGAGATTGTGGTTTGGGAACTAGAATAGTGTAAAAGGTCAGGAGAGACTGATCGACAATTTAAGTCTAAGGCTAAATACACCCTGTTAATACCAAATTTACTTATCTAAATAATCATTATAAGTAACATACTGTGATACTCTATTTTCTCTGTGAAGGGTTAAAAGTTTAGATCCATATTATCTTACAAAAAGATTGAGAAGCATTACAGAGGGCACTCAGATCATATTTACTGGATCATGGAATGCTTTATTCTGTAGAACTTTTCTCAGTTGTAGAATTTACTATAAAAATTTTTGCCTGTAATAAGTAAAAGTCACCATTATACCATGATTAGATTAGGAGCAAGATTGAAATGATACATAGGATCATTCTCAGCCTAGTACTGAAAGCCTATATTGAAACTGTTATTAATCTGTGACACCATTATGTGTGTGTGGCAGGAGGTGATTAATAATAACTGTGCTAGGTCAGTAGTGTTAAATTACACATTAAACGTGTACATATTAAAATACACATACTTCCACTTACTATATATGTTACAGACATATATATTTAATGCATTAACATACAAGTACTTTTACATTTATATATGGGTCTTACATGCATATGAAGGGTAGGCAAAAGTAGGTTTATCATTGTGAGTTCACAAAACACAGTTTATTCTTGCATTATTTATTTATTTATTAATTATTGTATGTATTATTATTATTTTGTATCCTTACTTATGATTTACTTTTTAGGTAAAGATGGCTGGTAATTTAACTCACTTTTGCCCACCCCTGTATATATTCAGAAAAACACAGGTATTGCTAGTACATATGGGAAATCTCTCTTCATGTTTTAATTAAATGACAGTTTTTCTGTGATGCCTTTCTTGTCAACCTTTCATTTATCCTACCCTACTCAAATTTGTCTTCTTAGCAATCTTTCCAAAGTCAGCTCATGTTTCTATTCAATTTCTTGCATGTGTGCCTCTCTATGTTAGACTGTAAACATTCCCAGAACACAAATATTATTTATTCATTTTTGTGACAGAGTGTTTAATACTTACCAAGTGCTCAATAATAATTTGTGTATAATTATACTAATTATTAACTATTCAATAACTGCATGCCAGGCCCTGAAAATACAATGGTGAGCAAAATAAACATGGCTTAAGTGCCACTAGCAATTTTAAGAATCTACAAAAGCAAAATATCTGACTCCAGTGGTCATTCAGTGAGGTCTTCTCTGAGAAAGTGAGTTTTGAGTTACAAAATCAATTTTTTCAGACCTTCTTTTCTTTATTTTTCTTGTTGACATTATTACCCCCCGTGCTAGGCTCTATTCAACTCTCCCCCGCCCTTTCACTTTGGCCACTACCACACTGTTGTCTGTGTCTAGGGGTTATACATATACTAGTGGCCCAGTGCACGGGGGTGGGGAGGTGTTCATCACCCCGGCCTGCACCCTCTCCAATCTGGGACCCCTTGAAGGATGTCCTACTGCCAGTTTACAGGGATTGGGCCTAAACCGGCAGTCAGACATCCCTCTCACAATCCAGGACTGATGGCTCCAGCCGCTCACCTGCCTGCCTGACTGCCTGATTGCCCCTAACCACTTTGCCTGCCAGCCTGCTCGCCCCCAACTGCCCTCCTGCTGGCCTGCTCACTCCAAACTGCCTGCCCCCCTGCTGTCCTGATCACCTCCAACTGACCCTCACTGATGGCCTGTTCATCCCAACTGGCCCCCCTGCTGGTCTGCTTACCCGCAACGGCCCCTGCCATCCCATTCTGGCCTGATCACCCCCTGGTGACCCAAGGTCCCAGACCCTTCTTTTTTTCTTTTTCTTTTTCTTTTTTTCTTTCTGCGCCTCCTTGAGCAGAGGCCAGGCCCGGCTGGAAGCAAGTATCTAGGATTTATTTATTTTCTATAATTGAAAATTTGTAGCCTTGAGCGGAGGCCAGGGCAGGCCAGGGTGGGCGGGAAGCTTGGCTTCCTCCATTGCAGAGGCAACCCAAGCCTCCTACTTGCTCCAGCTCTGTGGCCGGTCGCCATCTTGGTTGGGTTAATTTGCATACGTGTTCCTGATTGGCTGGTGGGCGTGGTTTGATGTAATGGAGTGATTGTTAATTTGCATGTTTCTCTTTTATTAGTGTAGATGTTCTTTGGCTAATCTCTTCATCTTCTTTCATCCAGTCCCCCCTCCCACTTCCTTCTAACATTGTCAGTCTATTCCATTTATCTCCACCTCTTTTTATTTTGTTCATTAGATCCCACATATGAGTGTGATCATGTGATACTTATCTTTTTCTGATAGGCTTATTTTTCTTAGCATAGTCTCTCCATGCTGTCTCAAAGAATAAGAGATCCTTTTTTTTTTTTTTACAGCTGCATAGGTATTGCATGGTGTGAATGTACCACAGCTTTTTAATCCACTCATCTACTTACTGGCACGTGGGCTGTTTCCAGATCTTTATTATTGTAAACAACATTACTATGAGCATAGTAGTACATATATTCTTTCAAATTAGTGTTTCAGGATTCTTAGGATATATTCCTAAAGATGGGAACATTGAGTCAAAAGGCAGTTCCATTTTTAATTTTTTGAGTATACTCCATGCTGTTTTCCACAGTGGGCTGCACCAGTCTGCATTCCCATCAATATTGCACTAGGGTTCTCATTACTCCACATGCTTGCCAGCCCTTGTTTATCGATTCATGGATGGTAGCCATTCTGGCAAGTGTGAACTTAATTTGTAAAAGGTGTGCAAACATGTTCAAAGACCTTCAGTTCCTTCAGCTTCCTTGAGGAACTATGAGTTTAACAGAGTTAAAATCCTATTTTTTTTAAAATTCATACTACATAGTAAGTATTACACTAGATCAATGCTGCATACATCCTCTGTCCTACTAGTTTGCAATACTGAAAATATGTATTAGTTTGTGCAATGCCTGTACAAGAAACTTTTCTTTGGCTTCTTAGTATAGAGCTATTTTGGTTTCCAAGAGGAAATAATACCTCTACAAGAGGTACATGTAGATAGACTGTGGTATGGTCACTTCCATCTGTGATGCCACCTGCCTGTTGTTGTCTCCTTCCAGTAATCAGGGTCTAAGCTGAATTTATTCTCATTTGTTTTTCAACAGCATTTCTTCTATTCAATGTGCATAGGGCCCTTCCTTCTCAGGTCACCACATTGGATCTGCTTTGGGGTCCTACTGTTATCTTTTCTCCCCTGATGTGCAGCTCAGCACCCTAAGAGGCAGTAGACTAGCTGTATTCAAAGAACATGTCTTGCCATTTGGTCAAAAGAATGGTAAAAGATGATTATTAGATGATACAATTAATGTGCTAAGATAACCTGACTGCAAAGTAATACAATACCTGGAATAGAATAGACATTCAAATGAAACCTTTCATTTAATTACTGAATAAAACAGTAGAATTCTTATAAAATACAACTTCTCAATAATCTTTCTTATAACTCCAAAATATAGTGATAATGCACTTAGTGTACAGATCCTTGAATAACAAACATACATATATGTTGTGACTCCCAGTAACTGACAATCCATGTACATCATACATGTATGCACATTAATAAAATGAATTCACTCAAAAACAAGAGTCTGGCTATTCCATCACTGTCTACTTTTCTTTTGTAACATTAAAATTTTTTTAAAATTATATGAATTTTTCATCTCTTTAGATAACACTTTCTGTATTTAGCTCAGTGCTAGATGATACTAATAATGATGACAATAGCTGCCATTGATTGAATCCTAACTACTTCTCAGGCACTAGTCTAAGAAAATTTCACATATTAACACATTTTCCCTCATGTACTATAAGTTTGATTCCAGGCCCAAGTAAGATGGAGTAAGCACAGTGTTCCCTGTCTCTCCACTAAATGCAGCTGTGAAACCTGGACAGAATTCACAAAACATTTTTTGAGAAATTCTGAAAAGTAAACAATAGCAGCCAGGGTAGGAAAGAAGACCAAAATCTGAGTTACAACTGAAATTGTGGGGTTGTTGATAGTGGGAGAGGTTGTGTGTGAAAGGACATGTAGTATATGGGAACTCTGTACTTTCCACTCCTTTTTTATGTGAATCTAAAAAATAAAGTTTTTATATTAAAAAAAAAAAAAACCCACTCAGCAATACAAAAAGAGGAGCAACCCAACTAAAAATGATCATTAGATTAAAATAGACATTTCACCAAAAGAGAATATATGGGTAAAAATAAGGGCATGAAAAGATGTTCATCATCATTAGTCCCTAGGTCAATGCAAATTAAACCATGATGAGATGTCATTATACCTATTACAATGGCAAATATATATAAACTAGAGGCCAGGTACATGAAATTTGTGCATGGGGGTGTGTGTCCCTCAGCCCAGCTTGCAGCCTGTCCAATCTGGGACCCCTCGAGGGATGTCTGACTGCCCGTTTAGTCCCGATCCCAATATCCCTCTCATAATCCAAGACTGCTGGCTCCCAACTGCTTGCCTGCCTGCCTTCCTGTTTGCCCCTAACTGCTTCTGCCTGCTGGCCTGATCACCCCCTAACCACTCCCCTGCCAGCCTGATTGATGCCTAACTGCTCCACTGCCAGCCTGTTTGCCCCTAACTGCCCACCCCTGCAGGCTTGGTCACCCCTAACTGCTCTCCCCTGCAGGCCTGGTCCCCCCAACTGCTCTTCCCTGCAGGTCTGGGTTCCCCCCAACTGCCCTTCCCTGCAGGCCTGGTTGCCTCCAACTTCCCTCCTCTGCTGGCCTGGTCACTCCTACTGCCCTCCCCTGCAGGCTTGAATACCCCCAACTGCCCTCTCTTGCAGGCCTGGTCCCTCCCAAATGCCCTCCCCTGCTGGCCTGATTGCCCACAACTGCCCTCCCTTGCAGGCCTGGTCCCTCCCAACTGCCCTCCCCTGCTGGCCATCTTGTAGCAGACATCTTGTTTCCACATGGGGGCAGCCATCTTTGACCACATGGGGCAGCCATCTTGTGTGTTGGAGTGATGGTCAATTTGCATATTACTCTTTTATTAGGTAGGATACACACAATATCAAGTGCCAACAAGAGGGAAAAGCAACTTTCTTATACATTGTAAAATGACACAGCCTTTTTCTAATAAACATATACATATTTTTGATTCATCTGTCTCACTCTTAGATGTATTTACCCTGGAGAACTAAAACATATATGTATATACTAGAGGCCCGATGCACGAAAGTCATGCAAGAGTAGCCCTTCCTTCTCATAGCTGCTGGCACAGGCTTTTCTCTGGCACCTGGGACCCAGGCTTCCCTCCTGCCGCTGGCAGGCACCTGGGACCTAATTAGCATATTATACTATATATATATATATATATATATATATATATATATATATATATATATATATATATATCACTTACAAACCTGTACATTTATAGGAGTTCTATTGAAACTCACCTAAAGATTAAACAACTAAAATGTCCTTCAATGATCTAATATGTTAAAAAAAAGTGGTACATTTAAACTATGGAAAATTACTCATCTTTAAAAATAAATGATTTACTGAGGCAAAAAACTTGTATGAAACTCAGAGGCTATATGCTAAATGAAAATGCTAATCTCAAAAGCTTATATTCTGTATTATTCCATTTGAATAATGTCCTAAAATTATAGAGTTATAAAACAGATTAGTGGTTGTCAAGTGTTAACTGTGGGAGGAAGGTATGAACACAGAGGTATAACATGGAGAATGTTTTGAGGTTATGGGACTGATCTATATACTGGTTTTCATGGTTGTAATACATGTACTAAATGTTTTAGAACTATACACTAAAAAAGTATAATTTACCACATGTGAGTTTGAAAGTAAAATAAAACTATGAATCTGATGAAATTAGTATCCTCATTTTGTAATGTAGAAACTGTGACTCAGTGAAGTTTAAGTAATTTTCCCAAGGGCACAGAACTCATCAGCTTTCAGGTCAGGAATCAATCTGAGACAGTCGGAACCCATGGCTTATATTCATGCAATAGAAAGACGTTCCATAAATTATAGTTGAATTAGTGCATCAGTCAATGAAGGAAGCGATGAATCAGAAGTTTAATTACTTTGGAGTCTGTTGCCAGGGTGTTCATTTAGCTGGCAGTAACCCTCTCAAGGACCACAGTTAAGTCAATAGATCGAGGTCAAGCAAGACATATGGCTCTTTCTGAAAACTCAAATCTTGACACAGTAGCAATAATAGTACTAGTAAAAGTAGAGAGAATTTGGAGATACCCAAACTTATCCTGTGACCCCTACAGGCACTTGAAGTTCCCTTAAGCTCTGCCTGGGGGGATGAAGGAAGGTGCCACCAGAGCTCATGCCTGTCAATCATTCAAAGTCAGTAGTCAATGAGATATATGAATTAAAATATGGAAGCTGCACACAGTTTTATGAGATAAGGTTTTCAAATTTAAAATATATATATAATCCCATGCTATATGATTTGTTCTAGATCATAAAATAGGAAATAGGTTCAAAGACTTCGTAAATCAAGAATCATTTATAATATTCTTATAAAGTGATACAGCATTAACATAATAAAGCTTAATCTCTTTTGTATACAGATCTTTAATATATAAATAAAAATGTGAGTCAATTTAAATAATGTACTAAGCTAATTTTAAATCAAGAGCTTTTAACAAAGGTTACCATATTTATTTGGCAAAAAGTGAAAACAAATAGAAAATGGCTATCAATACAAAACAAAAAGCTTTCAATAGAAGTTTAATGATAATCCAAACACTCAGATAAATCTTATTTAAAATACTCTTTCAATGTTAAGATATTGAAAGATTTCCTATAAAATGATTCAGACATCTCAAAAAATAACATATAACATATGCTGCTCTGTTCTCCATTTTTGTTTTTATTTTAAATATATATATATATATATATATACACACATATATATGTATATATATATATATATATATATATATATATATATATATAACATATTTTATTGTTTACAGAGAGGAAGGGAGAGGGATAGAGAGCTAGAAACATTGATGAGAGAGAAACATCGACCAGCTGCCTCCTGCACACCCCCCAACGGGGATGTGCCCGCAACCGATGTACATGCCCTTGACTGGAATCGAACCTGGGACCCTTCAGTCCGCAGACCAACACTCTATCCACTGAGCCAAACTGGTTTCGGCTATTTTAAATATATTTTTATTGGTTTCAGAGAGGAAGGGAGAAGGAGATAGAAACAATGATGAGAGAGAATCATTGATCTACTGCCTCCTACACACTCCCTAATGGAGATCGAGCCCACAACCTGGGCATGTGCCCTTGAACAGGAATCGAAACTGTGACCTCCTGGTTCATAGGTCAACCCTCAACCACTGAGCCACTCCAATTGGGCAAATGTGAAACTATTAATATATTTTCTCCTTGGTTATGGTGGCCAGCATATGGGCACTGAATTTAGATTGCAACAATCAGATGCTTTCAACTAATAAATTGAATCTGAAGGAGTTAGACAAAGATGCAGGAATAATTAGAGATTATTTGCTGCAAGGCCAGTGGCATAGAGATGGAATCAAGCATCTAGCAATCATGCTACTGGCAGTGCTTACTAGCCACAGACACAGTCCTGTGGTTGTGACTTGAGCAATGTCTCCTGCTTTGTAGTTCTTTTCATTTTATCTTCTCTAAGATTGGTTCTTTAGCATTTTCATTAATTCTCTTAATTATTCGAATACTTATTTTTTTCTGATGAATTTTTTCAAACTCATTGCTGTTGTTAGGATCCTAGGATCCTCAAAGATGCACTTCTCATATAAGAGGCAGCTCTGATTCATTATCCTATTGAAAGAAGAATTCAACTTGCAATAACATCTCCCAGAGGCTATGGCTTCTTCCCCCTCTTCCTCCTCTTCTCATCTTCCTCCTTCTCTTCCATCTTGTAGATTTGTCTCTATGTAGAATCATCTTACTTATATAATTATTTGTGGTCAGTCTCTCCCTATCCAATTATCTTTAATATAGTCTTTCCAATTAAGCATCAACTTCACTTGCTTTTAAATTGGGGATAGTTTGTATCTTATATAATATAGATATATTTTAAAATAACAACTACAAAAAAATAGAAAAATATTTGTTCTGTTAATCCCAAAATTTTGGTTGAGGTCCTTAATAAGCAAAATCTTAATAAGAAAATAATACAATTTTATGTTTATGGTATGACCACTTTCAAAATAAATTTCTTAATAAAAATGTGTTATTTTAGTAAATGAAAAAGTTTAAATTTGGGTAGAAAGTGGAGCACTTTAAATTAAGTTCTCTATTTTGAAAAAATATATATGTATTGATAAGAACAAATTCATAGCAGTGTTGAAAGTTTGTAGTGATTTAAAATAAAAATTGCACCATTCTTTATTCAATTACAAATCTCATTTATTATTATCAGTGGATACTTTTCCTTCAAGGAAGTAGGTTGAGATTTAATGAGATAAACATGTTGAAAAATGGTTCATTACTTTAAATTAAATTATATTTTTCCTTTACCTAGAGTAGTAATAAAGTGTTTTTATACTTTTTGATTTCAAAGCTTGAAGCTAAAAAAATCAATTTTTTGGGTGATTTTGAGATATAAAAAGCACAACTTTCTAATTTAAGCACTAAGAGGAGTCTCATTTTCCTGGAGGTAGCCAAAGTTATTTAAAGCTTTTATACTCATTGCTGAAGCCAAAGGACTTCCTCCATATGAAGAAAAATAGATAAGAAAGGTATCTGTTCCATGAAAGAAAAGGCCAAAATAGATTTAGTCCATAGAGAAGCCTTGTAGGCAAAGACCCAATGCTAAATAGAATAAATGAATTTCCATCAGAGGTTTTGGAAGAAAAAAAAAAAAACAAGCTTACTATAAATTTTTAATGCCATTAGCTACTAGAGTTAAGACCTACATGTTATTTTAATTATTGTAGTAATATTACTTTACATACATTTTTTCTCACTAATCAAAACAGAAAAATATGATGTTTTAAAGTATAGCTGTTATCAGAGCCAGTTTCATGGGTGTGCAATTTCTGCACTTGCACAGGGCACTACACATAGATGGGCCAAATGCTTGATTTAATACTGTAATATCACTGTTTATAATTTCTTAATATCTTATGGAAAAGGGGCCCTTCATTTTCATTTTAAACTCTTATACATAAGTTATTTAGGCAACCCTAATTTTTATCCTTTTGTTTCTTATATTATTAACTGTGCTTTACCTTTTTGTCTTACTCCTCTGAACAAATATTTAAACTTATGATCAAATAGATAATTTGTCTACATTAAACTCTTAGGAGACTGTTTTTCACCTTTAATTTGATAAACATGTTACTTAACATTTTTAATTATTTTTCTCCTGAGATTTGTGTGTTGGCTTGCTTGTTTCTTTTAACTTGGTGTCTCTCCAGGTAGGAAAGTTGCTTCCTGGAAGAACAGATAAAAGAGAAGATGCAAAGACATCAAATGTGATTCTGAGAGTGGAGCCATTTACTTTAAAAAAAAGGAAGCAGGGTGGAACACCAAAGATCAAGAAATATCCACCCTTGGATATTGGATATTTTATAATCCAATAAAACATGACTGAACCACCTCTTTACAGAAGTTCAAACATTCAGAATAAACTAGGGTTTGGGGATGCAGGATGATATCAGAACTACAATGGATTCCCTAACCCTAGAAGTAAATACTTTTAATTCTTCTAAGATGTTACACATGCTCACATGGTGATGCTTATAAGGATTGAATTCAGTCATTGAGTTCCTTTGAGCCACTGGTGACATTATCACTCTTAGTCTAGTTCCCCAAAGTAGGCACATATCTAAAAGTGCCCACCATGTCTTTATCATCACTGTCCATTTCACTGTAGACTTCCCACATAATTAGAGACTACTACTGTCAAAGAGAATAATACATTTCTATGTAACTTAAATTTTATTACATGCAAGGCAAAATTATCAAGAAAATGTAGCTCTCTGGATAGTAATTCAATTAAAGCAAGCATATTAGGTTCTGCTCTTAGCACAAAGTAACATGGGAACTGGAATAAATAGATATGTAATAAGTTTTCAAGATGTACATTGGTGAGTGTGATTGTATTTATTTAGTTTGTGCATACATAATGGTGTGTGTCTATGTACTTGTTTTTTTTTACATGTTATAGCATAAGATAGAAGAACTCTAACAAGGCAGATAACAACACAGTGTACAAAAATAAAATAAAATAAAATAAAAATAAATAAAAACAACACAGTGTACAAAATACCCGTTTCTTTGTAATATATTGACCATGGAATTTAAACTTTACAAATAAAATAAGAAATTTGTTCAAAAGGTTCATATAACTGTGGGGATTTAAGGATTCATGTTTTGTAAATTTAGTATAACTTTGTTATGTAAAAGAATTTTAACAGAGGGTTGCATTTGTACCTATTGCACAATCACAAGTACTTTGTCTTTGAGTTGGAACCTTATAAAGAGAGTAGCACTTAGTCCTCTCTAATTCATTAAAAGTAATACTAAGACAATTTTTTTTGTTTGTTTGCTTGCTTTAAAATATGTTTTTTATTGATTTTTAGCGAGAAAGGTAGGGAGAGGGATAGAGCAATAGAAATACCAATGAGAAAGGACCATCTACTGGCTACCTCCTACACACCCACTACAGGAGATGTGCACTGACCACTGACCAGGAATCAAACCTGAGATCTCCTGATGTTCCTGGGTCAAAGCTCAACTGCTGAGCTACACCAGCCGAGCAGGAGATTGTTTTAAAATAAACAAACATGAAGGACAGGGTTATCTGTGTATTTTCTTCCTTAAATTATCCTGATACTTAACCACCAAGACCATTTGAATTCTTAAAAATATTGCATTTTGCAACCCTGAGTTTGGATTACTGATAATTTTTTATTTGCTATTTGAGTGTTATGCTACACCTTCCCCAACCAACATAGAATTGGACATATTAGGTATAAGCAGGAAGCAAGGTTAAATATATTAAAGAAAAACATTTAATGTATACATGTATCTAGCATATTACTCATATAATTATTTTTAATAAATTAATATATAATTTTTAGAGGTTTCAAGAGGAACATGTGCTCATTTTTAATTTAGAAGTCACTAGCATGATAAAAGGAACGATTAAAAAATTATGATCCATTCCTCCAGGTTAGAAACCTGATTTGTCACATGCACATAAACCCTAAAAGGCCCACTTCCTTCTAGCCCCAATGGAAATATCAGTTTTCCAGAATAACTGTGCAATCTTTCAAGAAAAATAATAAATATTAGCTCCAAATATCACAAATACATTTAGTCACATATACGTTATTCATTTTGTAGTTTACATGATTAGACAGCTTGTAAAAAAGAGTTAACATACTTGTCATTTATAATGATGTAGGGGGGCGTGCATGAACTCAAGAAAACTTAAAACTGTCTTTATGATAGCAACATGGCCAAAACAATGATGAAGAGGAAGTCTCTTACAGCCAGACGTTGCCCCATCAATCAGCTTGCAGTCAGGAGAAAAATTGACTATGTCATGATATGATTCTTTAAAAAAAAAAGTAATAAATTCTATACAAATGGCAAGCTGGCAGTGTGGCTAATTTATTCATTATCCACCCTAGAAAATAATTAAGTCATGCTTTCTTTCCTGGTGCTTCATTACAGTTTAGCAAGAGCCCTCCACCTCTTTCTTTGGAGCCGTCAGTAAGAATGCTTATTAAAATAAATTAGCTGTAAAACTTTTTTAACTCTGTCTTAAAGAAAAACTAATCCACTTTTCTAGTGGAAGCAACATTGATTAAATAAATTCCGTTTCATGCAGAGCAGATTAATTCCTTTAGCCACAGTTCCAACCTTAAATGATGTTGTAGCTGTATTAGTTTGAGCAGTGTGTAATAAGCTGTAAATTCATAATTGGTATTAACCTCTTTTAGTGTGTCTTTCTTTGTCTCTTATGGTTGACATTCTTTATTTAAAAAAGGGGGCAGATGTGAATGTTACAAATGTCTATGTTTGATATTTTCTCTATGCACGTGATATACACAAGTTGAGGCAAAAACTAGGTTTACAGTTGTGAGTATGCCAAACGAAGATTTTTCTTGTATTGTTATTCATTTACTAGAGGCCCAGTGCACGAAATTCATGCAAGGAGGGTGTCCCTCAGCCCGACCTGCACCCTCTCCAATCTGGGAGTCCTCGGGAGATGTCCGACTGTTAGTTTAGGCCCTATCCGGTACTTCTGGCTCCTAACCGCTCACCTGCCTGCCTGCCCTAACCACTCTGCCTGCCTACCTGATCCCCGTAACTGCCCTGCCCTGCCAGCCTGGTCACCCCTAACTGCCCTCCCCTGCTGGTCACCCCTATTGACTTTTTAAAAAAAGTCTTATCCCCTTCACACACAATTGTATTTGACTTCCTTATTGGCTTCTCCCCCTCACACATTTTTTCTCTCTCCTTTATGTAACACTTTTTCCTACTGACTCATCATTTATAAACTTTTCTTTCCTCCTCATTTCATACTTCTGTTCCATCATCCTTCTTCCCATCTTTCTCCTACCCTCCCTCCCTACATTCCTTCTTTCCTTTATCTTTACCCCTGCCCTCCCTCCCCTTTTCCTTCCTTCCCACCTTAATTTTTTTCTTCACTTCCTCCCTCCAACCTGCTTTACTTGCTCCCCCATTTCTTCCATATTCCCATTCTCCTTTTAAGCTCTACTGGCTCCCCTTTAAAACTTTTCTTTCCTCCCTCTTTCTCTCTCATCCACATTCTTCTCTACTTACTTCCACTGTTTTAATATCTATCTACCTGCCTAATTATTCACTATCATTTATCTTTTTTTCTTGTCTGACTCCTACTTTTAAATTCTGTCCCCAGTACACAACTATACTTAATTTTCATTATAGCTCCTACAATTCACTCATACATCCTCTTTCCTTCTTTAACTCTGCTCTGTACTGACTCCTTTATAAAGTTCTTTACTCCCTCCCTCCCTTCTTAAAGCTTCTTTTGTGGGGTGGGAGGAGGTGTTAACCCCAAGCCCTGGGCTCAGCTCTGGTCAGGTGATCACTGCCCTCCCTTCCCTGGCCTCCCTGCCACTGTCCTGCTCCCATTCCTTACCTGGGATGCCTGGCCCAGCGAGGGTGGCTGAGGCCCATATGGCCCAGGCACTGCTGCTGCAAAGCAGGAGCGGCTCCACCCAGAAGGCCTTAGACTGTCCTCCACTTCATCCTGGACCTGTGGGTGTCTCCCTGCCAACGGCCTCCAACACCCTCCTCCTGCATCTGG
The DNA here is from genome assembly GCF_951640355.1 of Cnephaeus nilssonii. Classification (NCBI taxonomy): domain Eukaryota; kingdom Metazoa; phylum Chordata; class Mammalia; order Chiroptera; family Vespertilionidae; genus Cnephaeus; species Cnephaeus nilssonii. Next base: position 45,757,760 of record NC_137078.1, on the reverse strand, counting down.
GCGGGGCTCCCCACTCTGTGCCTCCTGCACCCAGCCCCTCACCGGATACACCTGCTCTGCCCTCCCGTGGTCACCACCCCCTTCCATGTGCAGTTTTCTTCCCTTTTCCATTCCCGTGTCTTTTGCTTGTTCCCTTTCTGTATTTCTGTTTCTCCTTCTGGCCTGTATGCATGCTGGCCTGCCTTCTTCCCCCTCTCCTTTCTTATACACTCCTATCATATCCTATCTTACCCTGGGCCTTGCAGCTGCCTGAGCAGTGGGTGGGAACCCAGCCTGCTGATCTGGACAAATTTGCATATTCCTCTATTATTAGGTTAGATTACTAGAGGCCCAGTGCACAGATTCATGCACATTGAAAGTAAACTAATTAGAAGGTGACCCGCAAGGCGGGACTGGGTGGGATGGGCCGAACATGCTCTGCAGCCAACCCCCCGGGGTCCCTCCCTGGCCAGCCGTACCTGGGGTGGTGCCTGGGCTTGAAGGGCATCTGCGGAATGAGCAGGGTCCCTCTGGCATGTTGGGTCCCTCTGCCTGGCTTGTGGGAATTGGGCCGAAACCGGCAGTCTGACATCCCCTGAGGGGTTCCAGAGTGTGAGAGGGCACTCTGCAAAGTTGCTGTCATTTGGCAGTTCCTGGGTTGAGTGTCTGCCCCCTGGTGGTCAGTGCGTATCATAGCTACTGGCCGGTTGGCTGGATTCGTGCATTAGTGGGGTCCCTCGGCGTGGCCTGCAGGGATTGGGCCAAAATTGGCAGTCCAACGCTGCCTGCCACTCCTGTCTGCTGCTCCCATGCATTCCAGCCCCGCTGTGCCTGTTGGGGGCTGGTGCCCAGTCAGTCCCAATGGAGAGAGGCTTGCGCCGCCACAGCAGCCCTCGCCACCCATAAGCCCTGCCTCTGGCGCCCGTGGGTCAGCTGAGTGGCGCTCCCACTGTGGGAGCTCACTGATCACCAGGGGGCAGCTTCTGCATTGAGCATCTGCCCCCTGGTGGTCAGTGCACATCATAGTGAGTGGTCAATGGTCGTTCGATCATTCGGTCATTTGGTCGCTTAGGCTTTTATATAATAGACTAGTGGCCCACTGCATGAAATTCATGCACAGGGGGTGGGGGGTACCCTCAGCCCAGCCTGCACCCTCTCCAATAAGGGACCCCTTGTGGGATGTCCCACAGGGATCGGGCCTAAACCAGCGGTTGGACATCCCTCTCGCAACTTGGGACCTCTGGCTCCTAACTGCTTATCTGCCTGCTTGCCTGATTGCCCCTAACTGCCTCTGCCTGTCTGCCTGATCGCCCCTAACTGCCCTCCCCTGCCGGCCTGATCTCACCCCCAACTACCCTCCCCTGTTGACCTGATCACCCCTAATGGCTTCTGCCTTGGCCCCCACTACCATGGCTTTGTCTGGAAGGAAGTTGGACGTCTGGAAGATGGCCGGTCAACCTGGTCTAATTAGCATATTACCCTTTTAGTAGTATAGCTAGATTATATAGGATAGGATTGCTTAAATTGGGGGGTGGGGGGAGCCTTTTTCATCAGGATGAGATGCTCTTGGCAGACAAAAATACATAATTCCTATATCTGGACTGATAGCCAGCCATATGCACTATACTGCCAAACTAGTCATTAAAAAAATTGAACTGCTTTCTTACCCCTTACACCAAACAGCTATTGCCCTTAAAACCCCTCCTCAGCCCCCACATTAGGTTCTGCCTTCGCAGTTCACCCAGATTACATTCTGATTGGTCAGTTTCTATGCCAGTCAGCATCAAAATCTCTGCCTCCTAAGCAGCCATTGGCTCCTTGCACTTCACCCAGATTAGGTTCTGATTGGTCGGTTTCTATGCCAGTTAGCGTCAAAAGCTCCTCCTCCTAGGCAGCCATTGGCTCCTCACACTTCACCCAGATTTGGTTTTGATTGGTCAGTTTCTATGCCAGTCAGCATCTATGGGCCTATCAATGGGCCTGATTAGAGAATTAAATACAGTAATAACCAGCAGCCCCAGCTGAGGCCCGAGAGAAAGAGAGGTGTGGCTGCTGGCCAGGCCTGGAGTGAAAGAGTGGCAAGTGCTGATCAACAGCTGCCACAGAGGCTACAGATCAGCCCTTACTTTTCTCTCCAGGCCTCTCTCCGGGCCTGATCCACAGCCCCCTCAGCAGTCAGTGCTAGGTCAGGGCGCCCGCAGTGGTGGTAACCCAGCACTGAATTCCAGTCAGTTGAGCCTTTGGTAGTTTTGGATGTTACGGGCACTGGCTCTTTATATATAGAGAGAGATTGTATTATTTCCTATACAAACAACTGTAAACCTACTTTTGCCTCATTCTGTATTTATTGAACTTACTCATTTTTTTTAGCACACCATATATTGATTAACTGTACACAAAAGTACTTCAGATATTTTTGAGACTTCTATTGTGGATTATATTTAAATCAAACTTGCTCAGCAAATCCATTGAGTAACATGACAACATTTGGACAAAATGATAAAGGTATTTTCCTCTGAAGCTTTTTTTTTTAGTTGTGCATGTTGTGTGTATGAATATCTATCCAGTTGATTGCATTAATACCTATCAAAGTACATTTCCATTTTCTCATAATTTTAAAAAGGAAATAGAGTGTTATTTTCATATATGACTGTCTTCAGTTCCTTCTCCACATGTATGCACTCTTTCCTCCAAGAGATTAAAACTATTTCTCCACATTTTGAACTTGGATTTTCCCTGTAATTTTCTTATACCAATAGAATGCTGTGGAGGTGACATTGCATAATTTCTAGGCCCAGAAAACTTCTGATTTTGTCGTTAGGGTCTAGTCTCCATATAAAGAAACTCAGGCTACAGTACTAAATGAATTAGTACAGCCCCACAAACATAGTCATAAGCTTCCACATGGAAGCATGTAGTCATCCCATTCACTGGAGCTCAGGATGAAGTTATCATGTATATAACAGTCCCACCTGAGTCCCTAAATGAAGGAGATTGTATGTGTGATTCTGACCAATGAAAGAACCTAGATAAGCTTGGCCAACCTACAGAATAACAAATAATACATCTCTATTTAGCCACTAACCTGGGAAATAATTTGTTATGAAGTACATATAACTGATAATGACAATTTCTTATTTAAAATGTTAAAAAAGAATAGAGAAATGCATTCTTTGGTTATTACTGTATTTTAGATTTTTAGTGTCCCAATTTATTAATTTTCTCTCTCCACCAACCTCCCAATTGGATATTGACTTTTTGGCTTGAATAATTTCATTAATCATCTTTGTTATTAATTTCATAGCAAGATTTCAGACAATAATTTCTGCTTTCAGAATATGCAAGCGTTATTGGTTGTCATTCTAATTTTCATTGAATTAGGCCCAAAGGCATATTTCAGGAGAAAATATATTTCACAGTAAGGAGTATTTGGCAAAGGAAAATTACATGTGTTCAAATTTGAAGAGATAAAAGTGGTTTAAAGTTGTATATTTAAAAATGCAAAAAGGTATTCTTTACTCTGCCTCCAGAGTGATGTATATAATTTTTAATTTAAACCATAGAAACTTGGCCTTAGCTGGTTTTGCTCAGTGAATAGAACCTGTGTACTGAAGGGTCCCAAGTTCAATTCTAGCCAAAGGCACATGCCCAGGTTGCATGCTCGATCCCCAGTAAGGGGTGTGCAGGAGGCAACCAGTCAATGGTTCTCTCTCATCATTGATGTTTCTATCTTCCTCTCCCTCTCCCTCTCCCTTCCTCTCTGAAATCAATAAAAATATATTAAAAATAAATAAATAAATAAATGAAAGAATAAACCGTTGCAACTTGGTGCTTAAAACTTTTTAATAACTCACTATGTATTTGGCGTAAGGCTGCCTTCATGTATGCGTGTAAGGCCTTCATGTGTCCTTTTCACACTTCTCTCTCATTGCCTCTTTCCACTTCCGATTTTATAATTCACCATTTCTGATGCAGATAACCCAGACATGAGTGTTGCTCCTTTGCTTTTGCCTAATTTCTTTTATCTGGAATGTTCCTTTCTTCATTCTTTATCTGTACTTTCTTCTCTAACTTTTCCTTATACCTTAAGACTTATTTCAGGCCTAACTTCTTTCCTGCAGATGCCCTGCCACCCATGCTCCTAATCTGGGCCTCCTCCTGTATACACATAGCATTTGTGCATGCCTTTACCATAGCACTCTATGGTAGTTATCCCAGAATGCTAAAATTATATGCACATTTGCTATCTTCCCTATTTGTAGAAGAAAATAATAAATGCCGCACATATGGAAATTCAAGATAAGGTGGCTTTATAACCAAGTGACAGGATTCAGGTAATAAATTCTCCTCAAGAATAAGTTATCTAATGGATGTAATAACTTTCCATAACTTTTTTATTAGATGTTATGTAACCTAAATATAATGTTAATGCTGTAAACTTGGCAACTTTCAATTTCTTGTCAGTTCACTAATGGCTCATATTAAATACCAGTTAATGCTGGTGTAATTAATTAGAAAAATAAAAGTGCTTTTCTATTTTTCAAAATGTTGGGTTAGGGGTCAACATGATCTTTGACTTCTCAGTTTGTAATAATAATGAATTGTTGAGTTTTATTTTTTGGGAATGAGAGGCAATTGGAAAACTGATTTATAAAGATCCACATGTCAATCTTTACTGTCCTAAATAGTCATTAATCTATAAGTGGGATTTGGCTCTATATTTAACATTTTCTAGAGGAGAGTAGAAGATAGCAAAATGAGCCAATGGGCATCATTTATTTAAGCAATTTTTAATACTACTGTTTGGTCAATGTAGCAAACACTTTGTTGCCACTGAAATTAAGAGTATGTCAGATGTTATTTCATCACTTCACAAAACACTTAATTTTGAAGTTCTGGTTTAAGATGACAGATTGAACAAATATATTTAATTTAATTGTTATCTGATAACCCACAAAACCTAATGTGAAAGAGTTACCTTAAAGTGTGTGTGTGTGTGTGTGTATGTGTGACACAAAGATAGGGAGAACAGAAAAGGAAATAACAGCAAATTTTTTAAATTCTTTAAACAAATGGCTTAATAGTAACTGACATAGTACAACCAAAACAAGTTAATTTATGGTCCAGCACAAGATATTATTGAAAAAAACCTACACAAAAAGAGTAAAAAATCATCAGAACACTTAGGAACTCATATACCACTTGCCTTCAGAGTGGAATGGAGGGGGTGAAAATAAAGACTGGCCGGAAACTGCTTGAAAAGTGTTTAGTTCTCCACATCACTTCCCACCAGCACGACACCAATGACTTCTCCCCCAGCCCAATGCCCCACACTCCTAGTCTAGATATTTTCCCATAGAGGTTTAAAATAGTCTCCAGATCTCAGCTATTATAATCATGCTGCTATGAACAAGGGGTAATATATCCTTTCTGATTAGTGTTCTGGGTTTCTTAGGATATATTCTTAGCTGTGGAATCACTGGGTCAAATGGAAGTTCCATATTTATTTGAGGAAACTCCATACTGTTTTCCATGGTGGCTGTACTAGTCTGCATTCCTACCAGCAGTGTGTGAGGGTTCCCTTTTGTCTACATCCTGGCCAGCACTTGTCACTTGTTGATTTGTTGGTGATAGCCATTCTGACAAGTGTGAGGTGATAACCTCATTGTTATTTTAATTGCATCTATCTTATGATTAATGACTTAGAGCATTTTCCTATGTCTCTTGGCCATCTGTTTGTCCACCTTGGAAAAGTGTCTATTTAGGTCCTTTGTACATTTTTTATTGAATTCTTTGTCTTCCTTTTGTTGAGTTGCATGGGTTCCTTATATATTTTGGATATTAACCTCTTATTAGATGCATCATTGGCAAATATGTTTTTCCATACAGTGGGTTTTCTTTTAATTTTGTTGATTTCTTTTTTTTTGTGTCGATAGCATCCATCAATAGATGAGTGGATTAAAAAAAGATGTGGTACATTTCCACCATGGAATACTATGCAGCAGTGAAAAAGAAGGATCACTTATCCTTTGAGACAGCCTGGAGAGACCTGGAGAGTATTATGCTAATTAAAATAGTTAGTCAGAGAAAGACAAGTGTCACATTATCTCACTCATATATGGAATCTAATGAACAAAATAAACTGGTGAACAAAATAGGTCCAGAGATATAGAAGCATAGAATAGACTATTGAATCTCAGAGGGAAGGTGGGAATGGGTGGGAAGAGATGAACCAAAGAACTTGTATGAGTATATGCATAACCCATGCCCACAGACAATAGTGTGGCGAAGGCCTGGGGTGAGAGGCAGGTGCAGGCTAGAAGGAGTCAATGAGGAATAAAAGGGGACATCTGCAATACTTTTAATAAAGATAAATTAAAAATAATAAATAAAGAGTATCTTCTTGAGGCGCATTGAATACATTCTTTTCTCTACTAGGTTTGTCTTTCCCACGGTTTCATTAAGTTTCTGCTGTTTCCTCCATGGTCTTCTGTATTGGGTAAAGTGAGGATAGCCCCAGATAAGTTTCTTATTTTGACTTCTCATAAGAGCTGCAGATGGCTCATGTTAGAGGCAGAAAATTGAGGTTAGTTGTCTCCCACTGACCATATTCATATTGAAAACCCAGCCCATGGCCCACACTGCAGCCCGGCTGCATGTTCCAATGTGGCCCCATGGATCTAATAACTCATGCTTTCCCACTGAATTATGCAGAAATGACTCATATAAACTTTCAGGGAACCTGGAACTAGATAGTGTTCCAGAGTTTTTATTAAAGTTATGTTTCTAAGGAGCCTCCAATCAATATTGACAATATTCAAATTTCTTTGACTAGGGTAGTATATGCTTGGTGTTTCAGGGGTTTCAGGTGTACAGGCATGATATAATTTAAAAGAAAGTCAAGAGAAACAAATATATAAAGTTAGGATAGTAAAAATGTAATTAAAGTAATAGGTAATTGCTAAGGAGCTAATATTTCTATTATTTTAAAAATATTGATGGTGAGGTAAAGCATATTTTATTTCATGTTTTTCCTGTTGTGAAAGCGATTGTAAGTTTTCTTTGAAGAGTTCACAGTTTGATAGGAATTCCAGAATAAACTATTCTGAATTCTAAACAACTGCCAATTTGGAAAATACAGTAGCTGTAAATAGGAGATTTGCAAATCAAAACTAACTTATTCTTAGAAATAGTCCTCTAAAAGGACTATTTTTATTTTAATGCAGATTTAATTTTTTTTATCTTAGAATAGTTTTAGATGTACAGAAAATCTGTAGATAATACAGAAAATTCCCATACACCCCACACAATTTCTCCTGTTACTAACATCTTACTTTAGAATGGTACATTTGTCATAATTAATGAACCAATATTGCTATTTATTATAAACTTAAAGTAAGTACTATATTCAGGTTTCCATAGTTTTTACCTACTGCTGTTTTTCTGTTCCAGGATACCACATTACTTTTAGTTATGCTTTTAGTTATGTATCCTTATGTTCCTCAAAGATGTAACAGTTTCTCAGACCTTCCTAGTTTTTAATGACCTTGACAGTTTTGAGGAATATTGGTGAGGTATTTTGTATAATGGCCCTGTATTCTGATATTCATGGTTAGAAAGGATTCATGTTTTTATTTGGAAGAAGACCATAAAGGTAGAGTCATTCGTCAAAAAAGAAAAGGTGCATACTATCAATATAATTTATCACTCACTGTTCATGTCAACCTTGATCTCCTAGTTGAGGGCTTGAAGGTCAGATTTCAGATTTTCTGTTTTGTTTGTTTGCTCGTTTCTTTTTCTCTCATCATATAGCATTCTTTGTGTATAAATCGCTATGTGAAGCACACACTGAAAGAGCTGGGAGTCATTCTCTATTTCCTTGAGGACAGATCATGTACATATATAATTTGGATTTCTTCTGCAAAGGAGATTTGCTTATTCTCCATTTTAAAATTCAATAATGTATTTACCAGTGTTACGTCACAATTACTTGTGCTATACTTTGAATTCTAATCTATTAGTATTTTATTTTGTTGCTCAATTTTTTCCAGCTTTATGTATTGACAGTCTTTTCAGACGGCTCTTCTGTGCCTATCCATAACACCATTTTATTTTTGTTGAGTACTTCCTTGTTTTCTTTCTTTGGCACAAGATATTCCAGTCACATCTTATATATATTTCCTGCCCTGGTCCTAGAAACAACTATTTTTCCAAGAAATGCTGGTTCCTTTTATTAAAGAATGGTATTAGAAACCAAGATCTGAGTGTAAAGTGTGCTCATTGCTACTGGAGAGTCCGTACTTCTTGGGATTCCCAGCTGACAGAGCAAGAAAATATATGTGGACAGGATAACATATGCATATACACATATCTATAAATATTTAAATATGTTTCCATTTGTATCTATATTAAACTAAACATGAGTTCATATTAATTTCTCTAACTCTAATCCATTAACACATGAAACAGTCTAGTCTTCCCTTCTTGATCATCTCTAATCTCCCACTCCAACAGTGATAAACCTGGTTCCCTTTACTCATTATTCATTTATTTAATTTCATATGTGTATATGTCTGTGTGGTTTCCATATGCATATATGTATATTTGTTTCAAAATTATTAATTTATACTATCTTGGAAAATAAATTTATTAACTAGAATATAGTTCATATGGGCCCTATGCACAATTTCTTTTTATCATTGGTGATAAAGAATTTACTAATTTCCAAACATGGTTGGTCGATTTTTGACCCAATAACTGATGCCTAATTTTAATGAAAATAATCCCTAGTCTAATATCTAATCAAGCATTTAGTCAGCTCTAAATGATCAGCATATAGAAAAAAATGTTTTATAAATGTATAACCTGTATATAGAAAAGATAAGTATGTGGATTTGTTGAGAATTAGAAGTTCCTGAGAGAGATAATTCTCTAGACCAGGAAGAACAGCTGTTTGTATAAGGAACAATGCTGCTTTAGTGTCTTAATATGGTGTTGAATTTCAAAGCAGATAACATTTTTTATGGAAATAAATAGAAAATCCAATAATGTAACCGGTGTTTAATTAGTAAAGTTTTCTAGAGGTTACTTACATAAGATTGCTTTGTGTTGGTAACTAAGTTATTGTATGTTTATGTTGGTAAAACATGCCTTAGTCATCTGAAATACCCTTCACCAACACAAACAAATGAAAAAAAAACACACAATCATATTTCAGTACATATGTTCATAGTCATATGTCTGCCTGATTAAAATTTTTTAATTGAATTAGGGGAAGAAGTCAATTTGTCAGTCAAGTAAGTTTAAGTTTAGAGCCCCAGCAGGAGAAGAGAGTATTGTGAACTTTCTTTTCCTTTCCACCTACATCACTCATACTCCCTAATCCTAGTCACTATCACATAATACCATTTAAAGGTAAATAATGCTAAAAAGCAACCTATTGAGAAAGGAGCTGGTAAACTGAATTAAAAAAAAAAAAAAAACTTAAAAGGAGCAGGAGTGTGTGGCAAGTTACCTTTTATTACCACCAAAACACACTGGAATTACATAAAGTAGGAAAACTGGTACTATAATTTGGTCCCAAAGTTTGCTTTGGCATTTGAAGAGAATTCAAAAAGAAAAGGAAAACTCTAAGCATCAATTTAAAACAGAGTGTATATGGCTCATTAAGATAATGTAATCATGCAATTAATTGAAAATAAGCTTATGGATATAAACACTGATATTTCATGGTGAGAAAACCTTGACTACTTCTGTTCACTTTTAAATATTCCTTCCTTTGAATTCTGAATTTTTATCTCCCTCTTTTAACCCATTCTCACTCTGTGTGTCTTTGTCTCTCTTGCCCTCTTATATTTATTTTTGTAACTATTTTTAAATAAGAAAATTTAAAATTATAAATATTAAAGGATATTTAATTACAAATTTAGAAAAAGCATCTCAATTAATATCTGTACTTTTGTAAAAAATGTGGCAATTCATGTGGTTGCCAGGTACCTTCTATTGGAGTTCCACAGATTTGGAGCTAGTTCTGCATATTTTCATTTCAGCTAACATTGTACATAATAAAATCTGTATTTATTATTTCATCGAATTATTAGTTTGAACAGACTTGAAAATTTCAAATATGTCTTCCTACATCTGTCATTTTTTACTCACCTAAAATTCAGTGTAGATCTTGATTTAAAACTCTACTTAACATTATAATTTTATCAATATAACATTTTAAAATTTATATAAATAATTTTGTGAAAAATTAAAAAGAATTAACAATTCAGAAATATTCATGAACATTTCCTATCAATTTTATTATTAGGCTAAATATTAACACTAACAACTATTACAACTCAGTAATATTCTTAGATTTTATGTCTTGCCAATTTTAACACAAGAACAAACTAAAAATAAGAGGAAGAATAGCTCTGGCATAGAATAATTAAATCTGGACATCTTGGTGAAAGTAGATTACTTTTTTTCTTCTATAGAGTAAGATATTTATTTCTGTTCTTGAACTATAAATACAGAAGTAAACTAGACTAAAAGAGAAGTTTTACTGTGCAAAGAAAGATATAAGCTGCTGATGGCAGATACCTAATATATTGAAGGTGTATATCTCCTGAAAAAGGCAAGTTTAAAGACTAAAATGGGAGGTTAACACATAGGTGGCTAGAACAGAGAAAAAGCATGAGTATATGTTTCATCAGATTTCTTTGATTTTTGAAAAACAGTCACTCAAAGTGAGTCATATAGGGACAGAAGGAGACAGCATGTCAAGCCCACCCTTGCAGCCTCCCCTTCAGTATCAGCTCTAAGCAGTAATTCATTTCATAAGCTGAGATGGGTTCCAAGGAGAACCAAGTTCTAAGGGCAAAAGTTGATGACAGTCAATGCTCTCTTGCTCTGATTGTTTATCTGTAAAATGGGAGACATAAACATGATTCCCCTTCCTTTCTGGCATTCTTCAGATAAATAATAATTAAAAGTTAAACCTTATAGCAGAGAAGTACAGTTACTGTCAAGATTGATGTTCAGGTGTTGAATCTGATCACTTTTGCTTTTAACTAAAATAATTATGTCTATCTGTCCACCTATTTTTTGTTGTTGTAAAATAGTCATAAGTGCATATTAACAAAAACTTATGTAAATATGCTCTATTCTATTGCTTTCCCAAATACATCTCCATAATAAGAAGTAATCCAGGTTTGAATGTAAACTTGCTGGATTTCTCAGAATTCCAGCCACGGACATTGTGGTGTAGGTTTTGAGTCAGCCCTTGGCCCTAGCCCCAAGTTCTCAACCTTCTCCCACACAAATGCCCACAGTCTATATCCTCCTTAAAATGTCCCTCCATCCCACACTATGATGTTTCTTCACTGAACTTATGTGGAAAAGAGACTGAGAAATAGCCACTAGTGATATAGTAGCAGTGGGCCCAGAAAGCAAATGAAGTATATATTATTAAGAAAAAGGAAGTTATTTTGTCAAATGTTTCAGATCAGTCAAGTCAGATAATGACAGAAATGACCAGTTGATTAATTTAACGGGGTATTACTGGTAACTTTAACAAGAACTATTTGGGTGGAATGATGGGAATGAAAGCCTGAAGCTTTAGGAGACAATCACAGAAGAGGAATTGGGAAAAAAAAAAAAAAAGTGTATAGTTCACTAACTTAAAGCAATTTATTTAAAGTGAGATGGAGAAAGAACACTTGACTTCCATGGAAGAAGATTCAAAAGTAGCAGAAATAAACAAGTAGAAGTTGATAAAAACAAATCCATGTATCTCTCTCAAGCTCACTTTTCTTTTTAAAATGAGACACATGTTACAATGTTAAAGTGGAGGGAACTATACTGAGAGTAAAATGTCCATTGCTGACGCTGGCAATATCTCTCTGCATCCTTATATCTTGGTGCCTTTCTCTCTCTCCACGCTGCCTTTAATTTTCTCGTTCTCTTTTCACTTACATTTTTTTTACATCCTTTTTTGCTCATGACAAAGATCAATACCATTATAATTTCATCTAAACAACAAAGTGTATTGTACACATTTTTACTGGAATTTTTAATTTAATTCAATGGAGGTCTTTAAAACAAAATTTTAGTTAATAGATAAGGAGTGCAATGTAATGACAAGATTTTTTGACTAGAGAGAGCCTAAAATCTAGAAAACATGCCAAAATTTAAGTCAATCAAATTTACTAAAAGAAACAAAATACAGGTTTTTCCCATGATCCCAAAGTAGAACATTCCTCTGACAGCTTTGGCAAGCCAAAATGACCTAGAGCAGAGTATGCTCCATTTTTCTGAATGTTCACATTATGCCACTTCACTTAGACCTACGTGATCACCAATGTAGGTTTTCCTCAAAAGTGAAGGGCCCTAATGAGAACTTTCAGAGAGTGGGGTGATACCTGTATCCCAAAATCTCATGGTCTATTGTAACAAAACCATAATTTAAATATACATACATACACAAGTCATTTATTTAAATTATTCAAGTCTGATGCTATTTTAATGTAAATATTAAAGAAAAATAATACCATGAGTAATTTGAGGTACCAATGACCATTTTCACATGTACCATTTGCTATTTATTGATCCTGGGCTATATATAGCCCTTCCATTTATCCAAAAAGTACTTCATGGTACAAACACAACTTTATGTTCTATATGCCAACCAAGCTGCTCCTGCCAATATGAGGCTTTTAATCTCAGAGGTAAGAAAGAAGCAGGTCAATTTGGGTGTCCCTTTTTTGCAATTAGCTAAGCTTCTGAACTGAACTTACCTCCCAAGAATTCATCTATTTAGACCCATACAGACTGGGCATGAAAGGGCTCTTGGGAATTTATTTAGTGCCTGAATGAAAATAAAACTAAACTGAAAAGGAATTATTTTTCAAACCTAAAGACTGTGCCCTCTACTTCAACCTCCCTAACCACCAATCCCAGGACTTTAATTTAAAGGATAAAAATATTGTCTAGTGTGTGTACTCTTCTCACATAACTACCCACTGCTTGAAGGTTCTGCAGCTGGGCTATTTCTCACACAATTGATGGCGTTTGATTCCCTCTGCTCTTCTCTGGCTAAGGATTACAAACAGTTAGCTAAACGGATTTTCTGCTGACAAAAGTTTATTTTTAACCTAGCTAGTTTCTTAAAGAAAATGACTTCTTAGAATATTTTATATTCTAAAGCTTATTTGAACCTATACACCCAAACAAAGCAATGTTTAAATATCCAAAATGTGCAATTTCTCTATAGTAACATTTAACTAGATTGTTTTGCAGTCTATTCTTCTATCACTGATGATTTTTTTATCTGTAAAGCCCCCCACTGTGAAAAATTTGCTAGAAAACACCCAATAATCATGTAAATGATTGCCATCTAAGCAGAACAGCAGGTTTTCTTTTAGCTTTGAAAATGATTGTGAGAAGTTCACTGAATGAGGTGCTTTACTTATAAGAAAAGACCCACATTTGAGTTCTGTCCAGAAATCCTAATGTGTATATTTCTGAGTGCTAATACAAGAAGAAGGGACCAGGGGTTCAGATGAGACTCTCTAGAGAGAAATACCCCTGACTGTTCATGAACAGTAAGGTATTTCTTATAATTGACACTATATCATTTAGTGGTCTGGCAGATTGGCCATCTTGCACAGCAATAATAGTGAAATGTTTATTTATAATTTTCATCTCATGTGTAGCAAAATGTTCACATGGAGTGATTGTTATTTTTATCTATTGAGAAGTGTCACATCTATTTTCTAAATTATTTGATCTTTCCATGGAGGTTGTGCTATCTCCTTTAAATTATTTATAATTAAAAGAATTACAGTGTTGTTGTTTTTTTTTAAATATAGTTTTATTGATTTCAGAGAGGAAGGGAGAGATAGAAACTTCAATGATGAGAGAGAATCACCAATTGGCTGCCTTCTGCATGGTCCCTACTGGGGATCGAGCCCACAACCCAGAATGTGCCCCTGACTGGGAATCCAACCTTGACCTCCTGGTTCATAGGTTGATGCTCAACCACTGAACCACACAGGCCAGGCTCAAATTACAGTTTTCCAAACCAGCCATTTGCAATATTCTCCAGTTGTGGATGAGGGAGTGGTAGCTTTCTACTCTTTAAATTTCAAAGCATCCCTTCTTGGCTGCCGCAGAGACAGAATGCTCCCTTCACACAGGGCACTCTATGTTTCTTTGTCTCTGCCTCTCCGGAACCAAACCAGGCCCAGGAGAAGTGTTTCCTACAACGTCGCCTCCAGTGATTTCTCAACAGTTAGGTTATACGACTAGGGGCACTCTCCCTGCACTCTCAAGTCAGTGTTTTAGCTAGGCTGGCTAAATTTGGCCACTTGCTTTAAGGGTGGATTCTGTTGATGATTTTTATTTTCATTTATTTTAAAACATATGTTTTCTTTATATATATATATATATATATATATATATATATATATATATATATTATTGATTTTTTACAGAGAGAAAGGGAGAGGGGTAGAGAGTTAGAAACATCGATCAGCTGCCTCCTGCACACCTCCTACCGGGGATGTGCCCACAACCAAGGTACATGCCCTTGACCGGAATCGAACCTGGGACCCTTCAGTCCACAGGCCGACGCTCTATCCACTGAGCCAAACTGGTCAGGGCTCTGTTGATGATTTTTAGAAATATGCGTTTTTGCTTATTCCACCATTTCCCCCCACAGGGTTATACCTTAGTTTTCCAAAATAGAATGAACACATAAGTCAGAATTGGGGAATTGGAATTCTCATTTTAAATTCTCCATTTTTTGTTTGAGTCAGATTGCACAAATTCATTCTTTTTTAAAAAAATTTTTTTTTTGCAGCTTGAATGAGAAATAATAATATAGAACACTTAGTGCTGTATGACAGATAAATAAGATTCCATATAATAAAAGGGTCATATGCAAATTGACCAAATGGCAGAATGACCAGAATGCCTGAGGCCCCTCGCCCTGGCTGGCCTTTCCCACGGCCTCTCACCCCAGCCAACCTGCCCCCTATGGCCCCCATCAGGGCAGGCTGGCTGGACCCCACCAGTGCACGAATTCATGCACCAGGCCTCTAGTAAAGTATATAAAAAAACTAATACAGGTTATGATACAAAATATGTAATTATGGATGGACTGAAGAGAGAGAGAGAGAGAGAGAGAGAGAGAGAGAGAGAGAGAGGAAGAGACCTCAATGTGAGAGACAGGAAGAGACCTCAATGTGAGAGGGGCACATCAATTGGTTGCCTCATGTTGGTGCCCTGAAAGGGGCCAGGCACAATTACCTAAATAGACACTTCTCTAAAGAGGATATATGGATGGCCAAGAGACATGAAAAAATACTCAAAGTCACTAATTATAAGAGAGATGTAAATTAAAATGACAATGAGGTATCACCTCAAACCTGCCAGAATGGCTACCATCAACAAATGATAAGTGCTGGGGAGGATGTGGAGTAAAGGGAACTCTAGTACACTCCTAGGTTATCATTTATTCATTTATTTATTTATACATTTAATGAGTGTTAGCATTTATAGAAAGCCAGTTTGCTAGATTTTGAAATATAGAAAGAAGAGTAAAAGTACATTATATACCAGAGGGTATAATTTACTAATAGATTTTATATATCAGGCATAGTGATAAATGCTTTAAGCAAGTGATCTCATGTAATTCTCTCAACAGTCCTTCAAGGACAGCTGCCAGTGTATCTATTACAGTGAGCATAGATTTGGAAGAGATTTCTAGATTCCCAGATCTGTTATTTGTGTAAATTAATAGCGATCTGAATTTGAGCCTGTTAATTAACATTAGTGAGCCTCCTCAGTAAGTGGAGGAAAATAATAAATCCCATTTTAGACAATTGAGACAATAGATAAATAAAGGGATTTACAAACTTAATTTTTTTTTACTCAATGCTAAATATTTTTATGAGAGTAAAAGCTCAATAAATGATAGCTATTACTATAAAGTAGATTTATTAGTCTCGTTTCACAGATAAATTGTGTCCCAGAGAAAGTACATGTGGTCAAGATCCCCCATCTCCTAGCTCCAATGGCTGTGCTTCTAACCAGTACTCCAAATTGGCTTGATTCCTGACTATAAGAAGTTTTTAATCTACTTGGTGACAAAAACATAATTTTAATCAGATACTAAAATGAGATTCTTTCTCTCTTGAATTTTGAACAAAGGCCAAGAACAATACAATGATTAAGAGAAGGTGCCAGAGTACTGTACAGAACATACTCAGAGTTATGAAAATAGTTCTACAATATTAGCTCTTCATCTGCCTGGAAGTTTGAAAATAGTTAAAATTGAAATGACTGGAAAATAGTGCCTTTTTCAGGGAAGCGATGTCAGTAGGCTCTATGTTCCTTCATGAAGGAAAGTGGGTGTATTTTTTCTCCAACATAAGTTAAGGTTAGGGGCTTCAACAGAAATATTTAGAGAACTTGACATGAGTCTGGGGTTTTCAGGGAGCAAGAAACAGGGTCTAACTTTATTGAGAATAATGTAGGTATAGATGACAGGCTCCATGGGTTTTAGATAAAGTAGGTATGATAGGGAGGATTCCATTTCAAGGCCTAAACCTTCAGAACCAAGAAGATCTTCCGTGTTTAAGGAGACCACTTAGAAGGGCAAAGATACCGTCCTCAGGTTTTGGGGATAGTGTAGAATCAACAGTGGGTACAGAGAGAAGAGTGACACTATTTATTTCATATAAAAGTATTTTCTGTTGGAGTCTTCCAGTAGAAGGTTCTATGAACACCTAAAAATAATGCCGCATGAGCCTAAAATTTTACTTCTGTCATTGGAAGCCACATGAATCAGATTACACTGTACCCGTCAAGTAGGATCTTTTTACCGCTGTCTTTCCTCCACCTTAGCTCCAATTCGGAGAGGCCTGATATTGTAGCTAGTTTAGTCAATTGAGGAGGACATAAACTAGGACTAGTGAGGATATTGACTCAATGCCTCCTTACCCCTAAAATCACACTGAGGTTCCCAACCAGGGCTGGAGAAACTTTCAAATGGTAAAAGCTTAGAATTGTGATAGTATATTGACTAGAACTTAATTAGTTAAAAGGCTCTGCTCTTGTGACTAGAGGTAATGAGAATATATGGGACTTATCACAAATAAAGGAAAGTTAAGGAGAAGAAGGAATACAGGATGATTCTCAAAGTTTGAGTCAGTATGACTAGGATAGTGATATCAATAAAATTATATTATTCACATTAATAAGAAGGAAACAGTAACAGGAATCATCCTAAGTCATGTCTACATTAAACATGAGATAGTTCATTATTTAGTTCAGACACTGCATATGGAATTGCATTTCCTGGTCAAGACAATACATGGCAAACAAAACTTATGCTTTCCATTATTTGGAAAGACAGCCCTGACCCTTTAAGTTAGAATAATCCTCTTCTCTTTACTGACTTTTCTCACAGCGAGCATTTTTATTTATATTTTTAAATGGATATTAAAATTCTTCCCCTGATAATGCTCTTGGTTTCTAATATCTCCATCTTACTCTCTCCAAAGCAGGTAGCTACTTTAACCTGTATGTGTAGTGTTAATCCCATGTCACACTCAAGAACCACATCTAAATTTAAGCTATTTAATGAACTTTATTTTGACATTTTAAGATTCAGACACCAAATGGTTAATCTAACAAGACATAATATATTATATTCTTATTAACTTGCTCCTACCTCATTACGAACATAGTGCTTTGTCCTTAACTTTGGTCAACGTAGTGCCTCTTTCCTCACCTGGAACTGAATCTCACTACTAACACACATCTTCCATGCCACTGGAGATGTCAATTTGATTATTATTACTTGTGCTATTACAATAACCTCCTAACATATACATAGCTGTTGCCCCAACCCAATACTGTGCTGTCAGAATTACTTACATAACCAGGAGTGATAGGTAAAATATTTAACATGGATGAGGGCATGGTCATTGATTACTCAGAAATGTTGCTGCCCGGGGCTCTGGGACAGAAAACGGAATCCTGGGGTTTTCTTGCTCAGCATGACATTAACTTTGTGGTTGCTGATCTATGGCCAGAAAAGAGGAGAAAATAGGATGACAGAGGAGTTAAGGGTGAAGAGAGGTACTCAAGGATTTAATGTGGTGATCATTCACATTTTCTGTCACATTAACAACTGGTTCAGCCATTCTTGTTTGTTAAGGCTGCATTCGTGACTAAACAGAAAGCCACCCTATTTGAAAGATCATGCAGGTTTGCAAAGGGAATAAGGGAGTTCTTCAACTAGCTCATTTTAACAGCATCTCCTCTGTGAAATCAGTGTCTGACAGTTGTTCTTTGCCCACTCTCACATCTAAGTGCTAGAATAATGAATCCATGAATCTGATATATTATAGATGTGTTAAAAGCCCTGATGGCTCTCTGTTTCTTATGACCATAATCCAAATACATGATACTGACATCTACTACTGTAAACAAAGATGCAAAATGTGTGTACCCTCCCACTACCATTCGGCACATCTGACACATTTCAATCACAAGTACTCAAATGCATTTTGAGCCTAGCTGGTGTTGCTCAGTGGTTGAGTGTCAACCATGAACCAGGAGGTCACACAGTTCCATTCAGGGTCAGGGCACATGCCAGGATTTTGGTTTCAATCCCCAGTAGGAGGCAAGCAGGAGGCAGCCAATCAATGTTTTTCTCCCTTTATCCCTCTCCCTTCCTCGCTCTCTAAAATCAATAAAAACACTACATTAATTCCAAGCATTCTCTTGACTCACTATGATTGATGATGCTTTAACAGCCTTAACTACGCCCTCCCACATTTACTCTTCCCTACTTCAGTCTCTCTATTCTCAGCTCAACCGTTGCTCATCTCAGCTTCTTTAGGCATACTAAACGTTCATTTTTAAAATTGAAATATAATTCACATGATATCAAATTCACCCAATTAAAGTACGAATTCAGTAGTTTTAGTATATTTACAAAGTTGTTTCAGGTCCCTGAATCTTTGGTAGGTTTCACTCCTATTTTCTGAAGTGCGTATTTCTCACTTAGGCCTTCACTGTACTTGCCATTCCAGGTACATCCTGAATTGAAGAATAGAAGGTGAACATTGGTATCCAAACATGACCAGTCACTGGGTGTGCCATAACTACGGGTGGCATGCCCCTTTGGCATGTTCTTCATTGTGCGTAGACCAGTATCAGATCTGCGAAGCAACACCTGATTTCCCTAATGCAGATAGGCTACATCCTGCTGAGCTGTGTCCGGTACACCAATGATCTTTACTTTTAGTTGGATAAATATCCCATGAGGCATTGCACATCTTTCCATGACAATCCTCCTTCCTTTGAGCAAATCACAATTTCTGAACTCTAAGGCTCTCCTGTATCTTCTCTCTTTCCCCAACTCCCAACTCCACGGTCCTACCCTGAACTTTCTTTCAGTCTCTATTCGCAGCTCAACCATTATTCATCTTAGCTTCTTTAGGCATACTAACATTCATTTCAGAATCATTTTGCCCTGTCATGGCAAGCTCAATAGCAGGTTTGCTAACAATTTATCACCCCCAATGCAGGACCTGAAATTACTAGATTATCTATTTTTCTGCCCATGCCTCTGCAATCTCCTAACTAGACCTGGACACAACATTGAAATGCCATTTTCACAGTAGAATCCTGTCCCAGAAACCCACATAGAAGATCAACAAAAAGATTCTGAGTATTTTATTTAACAATCCCTGCTAAGGTGAAAGTCTGGAGGGGGGGGGATTTCTTATTGCTCTTCTATCCCTCTTTTCTTCTCCTCTTTCTATCCCTATAATGCACTCCGCAGCTACCATAGGAATTATTTATTAATTTCTTGAAGAAACTCCATACTGTTTTCCACATTGGCTGCGCAGTGGTCAAACAATATGTCATAGAATTTTGTCCACATCCAGTTTGTTTCACTGTACTTTAAAAGGATAAAAGATATTAGTTTTCTTTGGGTAAGTTAAAATAACAACAGATGTCACAATTATTAGCTGGTTTTGTAATAAAGCAATGAGTGATTTGTAACGAATGAAATAAATGTGAGTATAAATTTTTAACATTCCAAAGCTAATTAATATCCAACTATTTTACATAGACAAAAGAAAATTATCTTAATCATTATTAAAATTCTGTTGAATTATCAACTAAATTTGGCAATGATGATTTATATTTCTTATTATACACTATGTACTTTGAAGGACCTCAGTGTGCTGGATTAAAAAAAGTAATTTCAGACAGGTAATTTTGGGGAATCATGGATTGAATGCAAAATCCACTGATAAGCTAGGATAAAATATCATTATTCTTTTGGTAGGTTTTATGAAATCCATATTTAATAAACAAAGCTATTTTGTGATTGGTGTGTACTTAAAAAGTAAATGAAAATTGATTACTTATGGGTAAGATATTAAGAAGTGCCATCAGCTGTTTCTAATTTGGAAAATGTTTTCAACTAATCTCTTGAGTCTACTTAAAATTCTTTGCACTTGGAGAACCACAAGTTTTTCTGAAATCAGGCAGATTGGCCACAATGAAAAGAGTTTATGAGGTATTTGTGGTATTTGTCTGGTAATTCGATAAAGTGTAAAATGCCCCTGCAATAATCTTCAAAATGCATTTATTTAGTAACAGAGATACGTTTGAAATAGAGTATAGTGAGGGATTTTAAAAGTTGGTCAAACAATATGTCATAGAATTTTTAGTCTCCAAATCTGCATCTTCAGGAATTACAAATATATCTTTATCAAAAATAAAATATTTATTATTGTAATTTTACAGCAATAAACATTTTCCCAATTGTTAAAAAGTGAGTTATGTTTGAAAGCTTATTATCAGGTTAACAGTTCTACTAAGTAATCAGCAGAGAAAAGATAACTTACCTAACAAGAGACATTCCTTTCAACCATAGGTCAAACTAGATTTTTAAAATAAATTTCATAAACAAAGTCATTAAAACAAAAATCTTGTTGAAGTATCTCTAAAGAGTCTAACTAAAAAAAGAATGACTATGTATGAGGATGGCAGTTATTCTACACATCATATTTTATAAACCATAGTTGTTTATACATGGTGAGATTCAGAAATATTTTTAATTAATTTTCTATATATTTTTACTTTTCTTTTGTTATTAAGGATTATTTTTACACAAACAAATTTTCTCTTAGCTCATTTCATTGACAAAGATATTCAGTCCAAGGTTGAATAGGCATGGTGAAAGTGACTATTATATGTACCAGGTGGATGGATCAGTTAGCAGCCCTAAACACAAATTATACCTGATTCTAAACTGGACTCCAGTCTTTGCAAGCTCTTATCTATTTGTAATTCTCTCTCATTCCTAGAACGTAGCCCTCAGGATCCTAAGAGGAAGCCTATGATGTTCACAGGCTCCTTTCAACCTTGTAGGCCCTGAACTCCTCTCTATGTCCCCTTGGCTTTAGGAGGCTTCTAAGACTTCTGCCAGCGTCTCTACTTTTCACCCTTTGTTTCAGCTCGGATTCTTAGTTTCTTAGACTTCACCTTTGAATTGGCAAATACCTTAAGAAAAAAATAGCTTCAAAAGTCAGGTTCAGGACTTCGGTCTTCTGTTTTATTCAGAATGTTGACCTCACAAGTCCTTCAATCCTAGGTAACTTTCTGATAATTTTAAGTGTCTATATTAAACATTTTGTCTATCCTTTCCAGTTGTTATTAGTGAGAAAGTTGGTATAAAATAAGCTGGCCCATCACTGCCATTTGTATCACTGGCTCCATTTAAAAACAAAATATTCATCATTGGAATAAGAATACTCTTTCCTTGTTTATCTTTTCATTTAACTTTAAGATTATGATATTTATTTCCAATGTTTTCTGAATAAATGCCAATATTTGGGGAAAGATTTTTGCATAGAAAATTAAAAATATTTTTAAGAAATCCTTAACTATTAAAAAGAGGATCAATTTTTTTTTTATTCTCAATATTTTGTTGGTTTGGTTTTTACCCTCAAATTGCATCAGAAAAATGCAAAATGTCAAGTACATATTACATTGGTAAGTTTTTCCCCCCAAAGTTTCTAATCTTGAGGATGTTGCTTTTGTTTTGTTTTTTTAAACAATTGACAGATATTGTTCTGGCCTAGATAGCTTCAAGCTATTAATACCATGACCTGGAGAAACAAGACTTCAAAACATTTTTAAACCATATCTCCTTTGAAATATTTATTTATTACAAACAACTTCATAACAAAAACAAAACAAAACAGACAGCCTATAAATAACATGCAAGAAAAAAATTCATAAACAAGATAATACAAATAAGATAGAAGGCTATATAATTGAATAGGACCTTATGCAACTTATTTTATTAAAGGTAAATATTACTATCTACTAGAGGCCCGGTGCACGAAATTAGTGCACTTTGGGAGGGGGGGCGGTAATGTCCCTCAGCCCAACCTGCACACTTTCCAATCTGGGAGATGCCTGACTGCCTGTTTAGGACCGATCCCTGTGGGCAATCAGGCAGTCGGACATCCCTTTCACAATCCCAGACTGCTGGCTCCCAACTGCTTGCCTGCCTGCCTGATTGCCCCTAACCGCTTCTGCCTGCCAGCCTGATCACCCCCTAACCACTCCCCTACCAGCCTGATCGATACCTAACTGTTCTGCTGCTAGCCTAATCGTCCCCAACTGTCCTCCCTTGACAGCCCGGTCACCCCCAAATGCCCTCCCCTGCATATTCCCTCTTTATTAGATAGGGTTTTTCTTTAACATATTGGACAGTGTACTTGCCGTGGTCTTGACAAACCAGTAAAATGTAAACCCAAACTAAAAGTGTTATAAAATAAACTCCTTAAACAGGAATTTCATGAGACCTTGGAAAGGTGATATCATGTGGTTGTTTCTTCCTTTCTTCCTTCTCTTTCTTTTTCTTGATGTTTCATCTTTTGTCCTTCCTTTCTTTCCTCCTTTTATTCCTTTTCTGTCCTCTTTCTCTTAACTTTTCCATTGGTAGAACCCTCAGTACTTGAATCTGTCTTGCTTCCAGAAGAGGGAAACACACAGTCATCTGAAGAAAAAGATGATCTATGTTGGGATCTGTGGTGTTTCTGGTTTTGCTCTTTTCCCAGTTTGTTTGTCATTTCTGCCAGCCCCGGCAACTTCAGGACTTGTGTGTGGGCACTTCTTATTCATGTCTACAAAACCTCCCTGCCTTGGTGAAAACTGTAGGGGAAAAGGCCTTCCTGGGTGGGCTCAAGCCCTGCCCAAGGTGCTGAGGAACCAGAGTGAGGAGCACCCGCCACCACCCTTGCAGAGCCAACCTCCGGACCTCAGGGTACTCTCCAGTAATGTAACTGCAATGTCCCCATTTGCCTTCAGAAATTAGTTGTAAGTTACTTCCGATGTGAAACCCTACCTCAGACATTTTCATGTGGTTCCTAAAGATTTTAAACAAAACCCATTTTCCTCCCTAACCTGGTCAGAAGTTTCTACCCAATGGGAGCGGTTTGCTGGGCAGTGTCACCCAGATACCCGCCCTCATCTCCAATCACTGGCTGGGAGCAAGGGAAGTTCTGAGGCTATAGGTGTGTGTGTGGGTGATCACTCCATGGAGGCGTAGACCCTTTGGAGGCTGACACCCCAGGCTACTGCTGGGAGGGGATCGCTCTGGGGAGCGCGGCTGCCTCCCAGGCCTACACCCCCCGGCTGCAGCTGAGAGCTGATCGCTGAGGGGGGGTGGGGAGCAGCTCAGACACCTCCCAGGTCCACAGCCCTGGCTGTAGCTGGGAGCAGAACACGCCGAGTGAGGCGCAGGCGCCTCCCAGATGACAGGTCTATGGCCTGGGCCACGGCTGGGAGCAGATCGCACCAGAGAGGCGCAGCTGCCTCCCAGCTGACAGGCCTATGACCAGGGCCACAGCTGGGAGTGAATTGCACCTGGGAGGCACAGCTGCCTCCTAGGCCCACAGCCCTGGCCGTGGCTAAAAGTGGAAAGTGACGAAAGGGGTGCAGGTGCCTCCCAGCCAACAGACCTACGGCCTGGGCCAGGGCTGGAAGTGGATCGCGCGGAGCGGGGGGGTCTGGCTGCCTCCCAGGCCCATGGCATGGGCTGGGGCTGGAAGCAGATTGCAGGGGGGTAGGGCGTGGGAGCCTCCCAGGCCTACGGCCCGGGATGCGGCTTGGAGCAGATCACGCCGGCGGTACGAGGGCCGAGGCTAGTAGTGGATCGTGCCAGGGGTGCGGCCGCCTCCCAGGCCTACAGCCCAGGCTGCACACTGACATCTCTCATCGGCAGCCCTCCCTGGGACTGGTGGTCTCCGGCAGGCCTGAGAGGTCTGGGCGCCACCATCTTGTGTCTATGGGTGCCGCCATTTTGTCACGGAGTGATGGTTAATTTGCATATTACTCTTTTACTAGATAGGATAATAATCTATACTAATAAAAGCATAATTTGCTAATTAGACCTGATGGCCGAACAGTGGAATGACTATCCGGACAATCTTCCAGACAACCTTCCAGGTGAAGGCAGGGCTGTGAGGGCCAAGCTCCTTGCAAGCATTTTGTGCATTGGTCCTCTAGTTACTTATAATAGCAAAAGGGAAAAAAAAACAAAAACATGTGTCATAAGCAGAGTGATTCCACCTGAAGGATAAGTTCAATTTTAAGATAATGGGTGCAACTAAAATCCAATACTAAATTTTTATGGTCTTATGAACTGAAAATTGCCCATTTATCAGTTCAGGTGGAAGAAATAATTGGGTGCTTATGAAATCACTAATAGTTATAATATAAAACTAGAACAATTATACCAGAAAACATTTATCCTGCTTACAACAACTATGTTTTTATAAATAATTATAAAGTTTTTATAAAATACATGGAAACTGAATATATTGTATAGAAAACTTCATTATCAGCTAAGTGTCTATTATTCATATGGTGAGAACATTACTCATAAAACCAAGTTTAAAATTTATCTATACATATTTATACTGGATAGGAATAAATTTTGAAATGTTCTATTGAATACAAAGCTAGATTCTCTGTTTAAAAGATACATATAATAGGCATGAACAAATGGTGATGTATAATGAGACAATAATGTAAATTCATAATATTTACCTATTCTTCTTTATGTGTTCATGTGAATATCCAGAATGTTGACAGAGGTCTAGCTGTACCTGAAGATTGATATGAAAAGCGAAAACACCTCAACCAATCACTTGTTCTGAAATGTTACAAAACCACTTATATAGTAACTTTTAAAAAATTGACTATTTAACTCAATTCACCATTATCTTTTAGTTTCAATTTAATTTTTTAAATTTTCAAATAAATTATTTTAGACTATATAAGGCACAACCTTAGAGAATGGCAATACACAGGTAAGTATATATTGGAATTTTTGAATATAGATAAGTGACTGCCTTCACATATTCTTTTAAAATGTATGTGAAGACTAAATGGGTAACAGTTTATTTTCTTGAATTAAAAGTTTTAATCTATGGGTGCATATATGTAAACCCATACACAGATACACCAACACACACACCTCTCAGCATCCTTTATTTATAAGTTAGAGTTTATAAGTCACCCACACAAGAATATGTTCATGACAGTTAAAAACTCATGTTTCTGAGTTGCTATAGGCAAAATTAATGCTCACTATATTTGCTTGAATGTATAGGTATCATTTCATCTATGTTGTTATACTTTAGGATATATATTTTTAACTTTTACTCATTCTGGAATGTACTTATTTCACTTACAGAAGATGGCTTCAATTCCCCTCCCACTGTGTCTTAACACAACCCAAGTTTTTACTTCCACTAGGTAGATGGCCAAAACACCTGGAAACTACAGTGAAAACAAAACATTCAACAGAAAGAGAAATGCAAAGTGCAAACTGAATAAGATATCAACTCTAGGAAAATGAATATGTACTATGCATTTTGTAAAGCATATTAAAAATATAAAAATAATAATTTAAATTATATTTAAACATGTGTGATTAAAGTGTAGACATTTTCTCAATCTAGTAATAAGGAGCAGGTTAAATGAAGCTTTTGAAAAAGTGTTCAAAGTTTAGATTATTTACTTCTCTAAATTTTAAATTAAGAAAAAATGTTATTTTTAACTTTTGTAGTTAAAAAAAGTGAGTCGTTTTGGTTTTTCAAGTGCAAATTCACATCATCCCATCTAATAAAAGAGAAACATGCAAATTGACTGTACCCCCACTACGCCCACCAGCCAGGCAGGAGCAAATATGCAAATTAACCAAACCAAGATGGCGGCTAATTTACATATCAAGGCGCAGAGTGAAGACTGATGACAGCGTAGAAGGAAGCCAAGTGCTGCAGAAGGGCACGAAGCTGCAGAGAAGCAAGCAGGGCGGCGGAGACTGGAGGGAAGCAGGTGGGGCTGCAGAGAAGGGAGGGAAGCAGCCAGGGTGGCGGAGATGGCCGCAGGAAGCCCTATTCTTGCAGGAATCTTCCTGCAATGGGCCTCTAGTTGATAAATAATGATGTTTATTTCCTCCTCTAATTTTTATACTTTATTATGTTTCCTCTTATTTAAATTAGATATCGCTATTTGAATTGGACATCCTATATAACAAAGAGCTAATATGTTAATTAGACCAGACAGCGGAAAGACCTCCAGAATGACCTTCCAGAATAACCAGTCAGTGGGGCCGCGATGGGTTGAGGCAGTCAGGGCTGCGAGGGCTGAGCCCCTTGCACAAATTTTGTGCATCGGGCCTCTAGTTGTTAAATAATAGAATCAGTCCTGATAATAATATGATCTTTTTCTTTTTTATATATTTATAAAATACATTTTAAGATATTTATAGTAGTGAACCTCTTATCTGGAATAAATATTAGTTACGGTGACGATTACTTTTTATAAGATAATGTACTCTATTTGCCAATGCTTCATTTCAGATTTTTATATTTATAAGTGATATTGGTCTCTGGTTTTATTGTTGTTGTCATTGTTATATATTTGTAAAATGTTGGCAAAATTTACTTATATTCCATTGGCCAAATTCAGGCCAATGGCCAATACTGACATTTCTGGAAAAGTGCCATAATTACATGGCAACAAGAGACTTTTACTTGAGAAAAGGAATAAATAGTTAAAAACTAATATAATAATCTATACCTATCTTCATAGTATTTTCTTCCCTTTTTCTTCCTTCCTTCCTTCTTACCGCATCTCCCTTCTTTTCTACTTGCCTTTTATCTTGGTGTTATACATTCTGTGTGTTTGGACAAATGTTCAAGTGACATGTACCCAAAAATATAGTGTCATTCAAAGTAGTTTCATTGTTCTAAAAATTCTCTGCACTCTGCCTATTTACCCCCAACCCCTAGCAACCACTGATCTTTTAACTACCTGCATTTTTTTTCTTCTTTTCTAGAATGTAATATAGTTGAAATCACTCAGTATGTATCATTTTCAGATTGGTTTCGTTTACTTTGTAATATGCCTTTAGGGTTCCAATTTGTTTTTTCAGGCTTGATCATTTCCTTTTAGCACTTAATAATATTGTATTGTCTGAATGAATCACAGTCTATTCAGATCTATTGAATGACATCTTGGTTGCTTCCAAGTTTTGGCAAACATAAATAGAACTGTTAAAACCACCCATATTCAGGTTTTTGTATAGATCTAAGTTTTGAACTCCTTTTGAAAAATTACAAGGAGCATGGTTATTGTATTGTATGGTAAGAGTATGTTTAGATTTGTAGGAAACTGCCAAACTGTGTTTCAAAGTGGTTGAATCCATTTGTATTCCCACTGGCAATGAATGAGAACTCTTGTTGCTCCACATTCTTGTCAACATTTGGTGTTGTCATTGTTCTGGCTTTTGGCCATTTTTATAGGCTTGCAGTAGTACCTTATTTTTTTAATTAGCATTCCACTGATGATATATGACATGGAACACTGTTTCATATGCTTATTTGGCATGTGTTTTTTATTATTTGGAAAGTATATGTTCTTTGGCTTTTTTTTGAATTAGGTTATCCTATATAATAAAGAGGTAATATGCAAATTAACC
Source organism: Cnephaeus nilssonii (assembly GCF_951640355.1). NCBI lineage: Eukaryota > Metazoa > Chordata > Mammalia > Chiroptera > Vespertilionidae > Cnephaeus > Cnephaeus nilssonii. The sequence continues at coordinate 45,729,691 of NC_137078.1, read as the reverse complement.
CTCATGCCCTCACAAGATGGCTGCCTACGACCAGGCTGGGAGGGGGGGTTAATGAGGGATGGCCAAAGGACTGAACAGCAGGCTGCATGGGGCAACTAGGCTGTCAGGGAGGCTGTGAGAGGTGACCAGGCCAGCAGGGGGTGCAGTTAGGGGTGACCAGGCCTGCAGAGGGGGCCAGTTGGGGGTTACCAGGCTGGCAGAGGGAGGCAGCTGGGGGTGATCAGGCTGACAGGGGGGGCAGTAAGAGGTAACCAGGCTGGTGGTGGGGGGACAGTTGGGTGCAACCAGGCTGGCAGAGGACAGTTAGGGGCGATTAGGCTGGCAGGGGGAGCAGTAAGGGGTGACTAGGCTGGTGGGGGGGGCAGTTCAGGGTGACCAGGCTGGCAGGGGGGGCAGTTAGGGTTGACCAGGCTGGCAGAGGGGAGTAGTTGGGGGTGACCGTCTGGCAGGAGGGGCAGTTGGGGATGACCAGGCCAGCAGCAGCAGGCAGTTAGGGGTGACCAGGCTGGCAGGGGCGGCAGTTAGGAGTGATTAGGCCAGCACGCAGAGGCAGTGAGGGGCGATCAGGCAGGCAGGCCAGTGAGTGATTAGGAGCCAGCGGTGCAGGATTGTTAGAGGGATGTTAAACTGCCAGTTTAGGATCGGGCCTATACTGGCAGTCAGACATCCCCCAAGGGGTCCCAGATTGGAAAGGGTGCAGGCTAGGCTGAAGGGACCCCCCGCCCCCCCCCCCGCCGCTGCCCCGTGCATAAATTTCATGCACCTGGCCTCTAGTTTTTTTTATAATTGGTGAATTTTAAGAGTTCTTTATAAATATTTATTTTAAATATTATATAAATACATTAGAACACATTTATGAAATGTGTCCACTTTCTAGGGGGTTTAAGATACAATGATAGTTAAAAATGATTTCTGCTAACAAGAAATACAAGTGTAACGTGGAGAAAGACAACTAAACCAATTGTTACAATATAGGGTAATAATCATAATGTTATGTAATAGGACATACTGGATGTATACCTCCCTATAACTATACTTATAGAGAAGATAATATCATCAAATACTGTCTAATGATTTTATGACCTAAATTAGAAGACATTAGAATTGCATGGATTAAATAAATGAAGGTCAGTACATTCAAGAGAGTCATGATACTATATTGTTAGTCATAAGAATTAGCTAAGAATCCCTTTTAAATAAAATTCAAAGTAGGTAAATATAGCTAAATAAATAATGTAACATGAATGTAGAGAGAGATGAACCCAGATTATAAAGGATCTCATTTGTTTTGGAAAATATTTGGAATTTTATTTTGAGATGGTGAAATTCTTTGCTTGGTTTTTAAGTATAAGCATGTCATAGTGCAATAAGAACTTTTGAGAAGTTTGTTTAACAGCAGCACAATAATCAAGTGGATGTGAATATTCAATAAAAAAGAGGAAATGGAACTCTAAGGGATCCCACTGGCAATGGGCACACACATTTTTGTCTGGGAGCCTGTTATATTTTCAGAACTTAATCTCCCACAGCCATCATGTCATGGTTATAGGAACAGATGCAGAATGGGTGAGCAGCAGTCAGTATGTTACTCAAGAATAAAATTCTACTTCTGCTAAAAGACTTCTGCCTAGTATTGACTACTCTTTTGAATAGTCAAAAGCTTGCGAGTTTTAGTGATTACCATTTATCATGCTCTCACCATGTGAACTGAAAAACTAATACATCTAGCTATTTACATTATAATTTAATTAGGGAGAACTAAAAGAGACATTGAGTGATTTAGAAACATGGTAGACTAAATTAGCATGGGCGACTGCAGGAAGCCACCACTTGCCAATATTGTCCGTGCACCAAGGAACTCAGAAGGCGGATGGACCTTGGGTGTTAGCAAGGCTGACACTAAGCACCTTGTCTGTTGAGATAGTGGTGGCTCAAGGCAATTCCCTAACCTGATAATCCTTTTACTGTTTACCAAACTTTACCTTTGATATGCCTGTATGCATTGCTAAAGGGAAAACGTGTATTCAATAAATAAAATAAAAAGTGGACCAGCCAGAGGTCAGTGTGTTCTTCAAGAAAGAGACACCACCTGGCTCCCACCCCTTAATAATTCATATTGCTTGTCTAGTGTTTTCATGTGTGTATCGGCCCTTCCTTCAGATCCTGAACCCAGCCATGCAGGTCGAGGCGGGCGACCCCCACCCCCACCATACAAATTCAGAGAATTTTGGATAAATTATATCATTTTATAAATAGGTAACTTTAAGATTTAACATAACATAATTGCATAACTTTTGATTCTCTTTTTTTCTAAGGGAAACTTAAAAACATTCTGTAGGATAATAATTATACCAAACATTTTCTTTAATTACAACAAAATAGAGAGAACTTCTATACAGAAATGTTCAGTGTAGGGCAACAAGGTGATCAATCAAGGATAATCACAAATAAAAAGTTATAATGATCAACAAAAGGTGAAAGTAGTCAGAAAAATTTAAATCTTTTAATTAGCAGGCAGGCCCTATTCCCTAAAAATTCAAACAAACAAATAAAAACAACTAACTAAAGAATAAAACATATACTATTCTAGTAGTAAGGTCTCCAAAGTGGAAGATAAGTAACCATGGCATAAAGCCATAACCAGCTGCTAGTTAACCACTCAAAATGAGAAAAGATACAACATACACTTATGGAAGTAAACAACGAAATAACTAAGAGGACAGAATAAACAATAGGTTAGTATCTTCAGATTCAAAAAGAGAAACAGCACGTTAATATAAGGACAAAAGTAGACAGACTAGATTTCCACTTAAAGTTGGATAATGTTTACCTTTTAACTAATATGCCAAAATTGACAAATGACTTTTTCTTTCTTTTGTTGACTTATAATCAATTTTTAAGGTATATCTAATCAGCTATATTTTCATTATTAGTACTATTTTTAATCTAAATTTAGGCATGTCCTACAGAGAGCATTTTTATACCACCATCACTAAAGAAGGGATCAAATATAACGACATATTAGAAAGAATTTTAAACATAAATTTAGCATCAAAAATATGAATTCAAATTCTAGAACCATTATTTAACAGATTAAGTGAAACTGTAAAATGTGCCATCTGTTCAGTCTGCATTACAAGTTTAAATGCCTTATATAAGATATCTTGGAATATATGGTGTATGCTATAAACCTATGTATGTTGAGAGAACAAGGGAGAGCAATTACAGGAACAATGATGCAATCAGAGAACTTATATAAGAATTATTGTGAAGTGTGGCTATAAATCAGATTATTATTTTTTAAGGACACTGAAAAAAATAGCATGCGAACATAGTTATGACTTCCAACATCCCAAGAGGTTCAGTTAAATTTGCTCTTGGCATTTAAAAATATTCATACTGTCCTCAGGATAGAAAGTTGTCAATGTTCAAGTTAAAGCTAGACAGTTCACATTTTCATCATCCAATCAACATATAGTACATTTACTTGTGCTTGAAAATCTACTTAAAAATTTAAAATTTTTTCAATATTTTAATTTAATAACATATCTAAGAAAAACAGTATACTCTATACATTATAATGAAATTTTTCTTAATTTTTTACTTCTAACAGAAATACAATAAAATAATAATACCTTTAACTGAAAATAATAAAGCACTCTCATTAATTTCATAAATATTCATTGAACATTTAACATGTGCCAACCACTATGAGACATTACATATATAACACAGTTATACTGGCAAAGTCTTTGCGGCCACCCTCCCCCCCCCCCCCCCCGGAATTTACAGTATACATTATACTATGGTTGGGGGAAAGAAAAACAAATATTTCATATGCCAGGTACTTGGTATGTGATGTGATGTAAAATAAACAAGGTAAGAGGATAGAGAGTGATGGGGTAGGAATCACTACATTAGAGAGTGTTGTTTTGAAAGCCTCTACCGATAAGGTGATAATTGGCAGAAACCTAAATAAAGTGAGAAATTAGGCAGAATAGATATGTAGGGGAAAGGAGATATGGATTAGAGAACATTCTGCAAATATTTATGAGTTCCAATTAATTGCAATGTCCCATTGATTGCATTGTTATGAAAAAAATTGTGATCTAGTTTTAAAGAGAAAGTAAACCATGTAAAGATACTTGTTATCAAAAATGGCTAGATAAAGTCAACAAGAAAAAATTTACAGATTTTGAGGGCTATAGAATTTCTACAGAATAGAGAACTCTTTCCACATTATATGTTTCAGGATAAGTTTTGAGCCTTTGAGGAATCTTTCCCCAAAGGAAAGATGTGTCTTTTTCACTATTGAAGGTTGGATAAACACCTGTTACTTAATATATATATTCTAAGAAGCTTTGTTAAATGAATGGATAGATAGATAGAAGAATGAGTAAAATGTAACTAAATCTTTAAAGATGCATCATAATTGGTGGCAAGAAAGTAATTAAGAATTCCAAGTAGGAGGGCAGCATCAAAGTGATGGAAGATACATAGCAGGTAGAATTGATGCTATCTGTGTGAGAAGCAGAGAGATAAATTATGAAAAATCTTACTCTTTGATGTAATGATATCTATGATCTAATTTTTAGGTATTATTAATAAATGTAGGAATATAATGGTCAAAATAAATATGTATTTATTTTGGCATTTTATCTAATATTTATATGAACATAAGAATGCAGCAACACTAGAGTGAGAATGTTGTTAATTACATAGTCCAATATATTTTTTGAAAAACATACACTAGCTATATGCTTGTTGCTTGGTTCTATTATTCTAATACACTCCCTGTATATCCATTTTATTTTTAATTAATAAAGAAGAATCACAGAAGTCACATTCCTTGCATTATCTTGGACTATTTTCTAACTAATCCTGACAAAACTCATGTGATTTTTTAAATGAGTTTATTTTAATGTATAAAAAGCCAGAAGTAGTACACATCACTTATAATTTCATATGTGAAATTTACCTTTCATTGAATTTGTGTTATTATGTTTTAGATTGTGCTGTATATGTGATCCATTATAAAATCCATTACCTTGATTAAGCAAATATTATAAACACTTTCAATAAAAATTAGTAAATGCAAACAATAGTATTTTAGTAATTATTTTATTATCTCAATTTTATGTCAAATAAAATATTTTAAAATATTTCATCATTTTTGTGATAGCTAATATAATTTCTTGAAATCAGATGTTCTTAGTATATTGGCAAAAATACTTTAAAATCTGCATATGTGTTCAGAGTCTGAAAATATTACAAGCTGTTATTCAAAATGCATTCAATAAACCCCTTGTGGTTCCAATATTTTAAATGGTTTCTTAAACACTAGACAATATTAATATTAAAATGAAACACTAACTATTGAAAATTTTTCTGTATTTAGAGGTGGAGAACTTCAATGTCCAAACATTCGATAATAGTTTAGGGGATGTGATTGGAAGAACACAGTGGATGAGTTCACATTTGTGAGATTCTCTGGTCACTGCTGTATAACCAAGTAGTTTTGTATTCTAGCTGATTCCGGATCTGCCTCGCAAAAATGTGCACAACTGGGAATTGCAGTATATCTGGTACTTTGGGGAAATTTCATGGAAACTTCTTCTCCATATTTTAACTTACAATGGAAGTTAAAGACTGTCATCAGAATGTCATGCAAAATTGGAAGAATCTATTATTCCAAACACAGATAAGACAAGCTAGTTCTGGTGTTAAAGCTACTTAATCTCTGCAGGAGGCTGTGTTCTTTCTCTTCATGTCATCAATTATTTTACACTTCATAGATAGATCCTAGCACCCATCACCTCTAAAAGGAACATCATAAAGATTACACTATTTTTTCCTGGGATAATCAGAGCATAAGAACTTTGAATAAATGAATACAGTTCCATGAAATTATTGAAGAGTATGGAGTATGTGCCTTTAAGTGTAAAATATTTATAAGTGATTTTAAAAAATTGTCTAGTATATTTCATTTCACTGTATACATATAGGAAAAACTTTCATTGGAATTTCTAAAAGGAAATGATAGAGGCTACAGAAAAAATCAATAGAGTGTCTACAGTCTGCAAAAATCTAAATTTATTGTATTTTCTACATCATTATTTATAAGTGAATTTGACAAAAATATTTTAAAGACAGAAATGTTAATTACAACTTTTAGTAAAATTTCTGAGAATATGGTAGCTAAATGATGTGCATTAATCTTTTTGTAATCAGTTTAATGATATAACAGAAGAGTGAACTAAGTAAGAAGCCTATCCCAAAATTAAAACAAGCATAACAACAAAAACCTAAATTATATAGTTCATCCACTGCTTTGGAATGAGATGTTTTATTTATTTGTATTGTATCCAATATGACATACAAAAACATGGATTATTTTTCACAGGAAAAATACTACTTCAAAGCTTACAATTATGAAATGACAGTACATAAGCCAAAGATCAACTCACTATCTGGCTGAAACTATTAGTTAGGAAGCTTTTCTTCAAAAATGCTATCCAGTATATAAAAATTGTTTACATGTTACACCTAAAATCCAGACATTGACAAAAATTATTTCCGAAGCCTAGAAAAATAACATCAATTAATTTAATTTACCCTATACTTTTGTTATCACTTGAATTTTTAAAAATGTGATTAAACTTTAATAATTTGAAATAAAATATACAATATTTTATGTATTGGTTTAATCAGAATTTTAAAATATACAAAAGATTTCATATTATATTCTAATTGATTATATAATGAAACAACACCAAAAATAATAGCAACATTCTGAATATAATAGAAACTGTATTATTTTTTGGGTGTGTTGAAATAGGTCATTATATTTATTTTATTGAGTATAAAAATGATTGGGAAATAAAATATAAATGCTTATGATCATAGGAAAGATGTCAAAATGTCATAGGTGCTGAGAAGGTAATAATAGAGGGTATAAAAATACATCAGATCTCAGTTTTGCTGCTTTACTTAAAGAGTGAAATTCTGCAAGTTTTTGTTGAACATGAATCTGTTTCTCACAATTTTGAAAGTATTTGACAGTTACTATGATTTGAAGTGCATCAACATTTTAAAAACATTGTTCCCCAAAGAAATTACATATGATACTTCAATGTAAAGTAACAATTACTTTGAGGATGACCTAAACATATTGCTACATAAACTTGTCACTTTCAATATATAGAAATACATTCTGTGATGAAGAAAGTAGAGAGAATTACTGTTCAAAATCCATACTTAGAATATGTAAATATTTTTCCTTTTAATATAGAAAGGAGTTCTCTAAATTTTGTAATTGAAAATGAAGTGACCTAAACTTCAAGTACATTATGCCCAACACTCAAGTTTCACTGAGGCAGGCTATCTTGAATAATATAGTTTATTTATCTTAGGGATTTTAGCTCAGTAATAGCACATTAAGTTTTGGTAGTTCTTTCTAACATCAACTATAAACAAAATCAATGAACCTTTATAGAGATAAACAAATATGCATCTTTTACATTTTTTGACATTCAAAAATTAAAATGAAGTAAGAAATTTCTTTACTTTGAAGCTTAATTGTACATAATAATTATTTTCAGAACAAGTAATCTAATGTATGCATCAGAGAAAAAAGTGTGATCTGTATATATAGATGCCAAATAGTTGCATATCGATGCATTCATTCACTCATTTATCAAAGTCAAAATATACTTTATGAGCATCTGTGTATAGGACATTGTTCTGTCTTCTAGGTATACAGAGATAAGTAAGGCAAGGTCTTGATTCTATAAAAATAGTGATCTGGGGGGGAAATATAGCTATAAAAACGTTATAATAATACTGTATAAATATAAATAAGCTATATTAGTATAAATACACTTAATATCTAGAGTAAGGTAATGATTCTCAATTGCCAAGAAAACAATTTACCTTTAAGCTGTGGAATAATCCCACCTAAATGGAAATATTCAGCATGAAAAAAAATTATTGTTATATATATATACAAGATTGGCTATGCTTTATTGAATGCTCACTATGTTCTAGGCCTCATCTATGCATTTTTAAATGTACTCTCATCACTCATTAAGCATTCTTATTTTGACTATGGAAAAAGAAGTACAGATAAACTTTGTCTTCTAACTTTGGTTACTCAGCTATTAAGAGATAGAGCTGAGATTTGAACCTAAGCAATATGGCTATAGAGCCCATCTGTTTAACTAATTCCAATTCAGAATAGTTTTGCCCAGTTTCTGTAGATACAAAGGAAAGAAATAGAAACTCTCTTTTGACATCTTATAGTTAGGATAACCAGATAACTCTTTTTACAAAGAGATCAATGTTTAAGCTACTAGTTTTAGACTGAGGAAAAGTACGTACCATATAATGTCCTAGAGCAGTGGTTCTTAACCTTTCTAATGCCACGACCCTTTAATACAGTTCCTCATGTTGTGGTGACCCCCACCATAAAATTATTTTTGTTGCTACTTCATAACTGTAATTTTGCTACTGTTAATAAATCGTAATGTAAATATCTGTGTTTTCCGATGGTCTTAGGCGACCCTGCTAGTGGTTCTCAACCTGTGAGTCTCGACCCACAGGTTGAGAGCCACTGCTGTAGAGCCTAAGACCATCGGAAAACACAGATATTTACATTACGATTTATTAACAGTAGCAAAATTACAGTTATGAAGTAGCAACAAAAATAATTTTATGGTGGGGGTCACCACAACATGAGGAACTGTATTAAAGGGTCGCGGCATTAGAAAGGTTGAGAACCACTAGAGACAAATTTCATCCACTCAACATATATTTATTGAACACTTGATATATACCAGGGATTTTTCTCTGCTCTCAGAATATATCAAAAAGCAAAAGCAAAGATAGATTTTGCCCCTGTGAAACGCATACTGTAAGAAGCTTACATTCTTGTTACCTTGTCCTATTGCAGACAAAAAGAACATGGCCACCCAACATGGGCTAGTATAGAGTCCTTCTTAGTAACTATAAATTATATTTCCTAACTGTTTCCCACAACCTCTAAATAACTGTTAAACTGCATGAATTCAATTGCCACTTCACTAATTTCATACAGATAAAAAGCACTTTAAAGCTCTGAAGCCACAAATCTCTGAGCTTTATTCCACAAATATCTGCCCCACAACGCTTGAAAACCATCTTTTATTTATCCCCATCAATTAGTCAATCAGGTGTGTTAGTTGCTGTGTCTCCACATTTGTAACTTATCTCCTTGTTTCTACTTAGTGGTTGAGTCATCACACTAAGACATCAAGAGCCTCTATTCTGAGCAAATAGAGCTGATGTGATTAACTGGATGACAAGTTATATAAAAAGATTTATGTGCTTATACAGCTAAGTAGGTTACCAGATTCTGATACTTGAACAGTGATGGGGTTTGCATACTCGAGGTTAAAATTAAACCAGAGTTCTTAGAAATTTTTTTTTAATTGCACTTAAAAGCCTAAAGAATTTGTGTTTGTTTGACTCTGGGCTTTCTTTCAGGCAACAAGGTATGCAACCTGCAGGTTGCCCGCCTATAGTAGTGTTTATAACTCTCCAACCCTAATACAAGCTACCCCTGGAGAGCCCTTAGGTGACAATTTCTGAATTCATTAGTAAATGAAAGTCTGGTATGATGACAAAACCAGAAGAGCTGTGTGTGTGTGTGTTTTCCTGGCTGCCTGAAAAATCCCTCTTGGCTGATAATAATATGTCACCTCTAATCTCATTTCCCATTTCTAACATTACTTTCATTTACTCTATTTTATACTGTATGCTTTCTTATGACATAAGATTTACTTTGTTTCTACAGTAATTTTGAGTGACTTCATGGGAGGTTAAATTGATGAAAGAGATTATGCTACCAGTGTGCACAAAGAAGTTGAAGGAGAAGAAGAAGAAAAACAAAACTAATTCCAGATTGTTTAATTGAAGAGAAAGAAAAAAAAATTCTCCAAATTTCCAAATATACCAGTAAATCCTAGGGGGTAAATGATCATGATGCCATGTGATACAACAATAATTTCCTCTAACAGATAAGAAAATAGGTGAAGGACTTATCCAGCCATTACTTTCTCCATAGACTGTAAATGTTATTGATTGGGTTCTAGGAAAAAAGAAACTGCACAAGCTGAAAAATATATACTCAGCTAAGCGAATCATAAAGTGCAGCAGCAATTACTTAATAGCATGCATATGCAAAGAAGTGTTGACAGAAGCAGCACAAGTACAGAAAGAAGGCTAAGTCAGGAAGGTATGTGCCAAACAAAGCGATTTAAATCCGGCCAGTCAGCAAACAGGAATACCTGTCAGTGTGCAAGGCACATTTTTCTTTCCTTGGACAACAGTGCTCTTCTTCTGCTACAGATGACATTACTTAGCTTGACATAACAAGATGCTTTAAACAAGGCAGTTAGGGGAAGAAGCTTTTCTCTGATTAACTCAAGGACATTGAAACAGGGATGATGGGTAACAAGAGAAAACACACACCCACCAGTATCTCATTGATATGAGCAGCAGATTGGCATATACAAGAAATGCTGTGATGGAGAAAGTGGAGATATGCAGTATGTGGATGTCTTATTAACCCAGTTTGACCCACTGCAGAGACAAAATTTACCATTTGTGGGAAAATCTCATTCTTTTTTAATTTCTCACCCAAAGAAATGTTTATTAATGTTTTAGAGAAAGAGAGAGAGAGAGAGAGAGAGAGAGAGAGAGAGACATTGATTGGTTGCCTCCTATGAATGCACTGACTAGGATTGAACTCAACTTAGGTATGTGCCCTGAAGAAGAATTGAACCTCCAACCTCTTCATATAAGGGATGACACTCCAACCAGGTCAGGGTGGGAAATCTCATTCTGGATGGTAAAATAAATAAATAAATAAATAAATAAATAAATAAATAAATGGAATGAGCCCAACTTTGCTTATTTAACAGAAAAAAAAAGCTTTGAAATTATCATAGATGTTTTAAACAACAAAAATTCCATAGATGTCATATACTTTAAGTTTATCCTTTATCAATATTAATATTAACATTTAACATTTTTTAAAATATATTTTTATTGATTTCAGAGTGGAAGGGAGAGGGAGAGAGAGAAACATCAATGATGAGAGAGAATCATTGATCAGCTGCCTCCTGCACACACCCTACTGGGGACTGAGCCTGCAACCAGGGCATGTGCCCTTGATCAGAACTGAACCTGGGTCCCTTCAGTCCACAGGCCGACACTCTATCCACTGAGCCAAACCGGCTAGCGCTAATAGTTAACATTTATTAAGCATTTACTAAGTCACAGACATGTGCTTAACACTTTTATATATATACTAGAGGCCCGGTGCATGAAATTCATAAAATCAGGGCAGGGCGGGGGGAGTCCCTCAGCCCAGCCTGCACCCTCTCATAGTAGGGAAGCCCCGTGATTGATCACCCTGTAGAGGGAGGACCCGCCCACCCACTGCAGCAGCACTGGCTGGGGGGCCTGGGCCTCCTTCTGTGGGGTGATCATAGGGCAATGGTGGGGCCTCCCAACCAATAGTATCACACCCGTCTTGGTTGGCCTGGTGCCAGTGCACATCATAGTGTGGTAGTCCTGATGGTCATTCTGCTGTTCGGCCATTCGGTCAATTTGCATTTATGCTTTTATTATTATAGATATAATTATCTCAAAACTCCTATAATGTCAGCACTGAACTTATCCCCATTTAGAGGTGAAGAATGTAATGCTTACAGAAGTTGTCAATTGCCAAAATAATATAGCTAGCAACTTACAGAGCCTGAAAATCTGTGTCTTGACTTTTTACTCTTAATCATCTTACTGGCAAATGTGACTTTGAACTGTTGAGGCAATTCTCTTTTATCAGTATCACCACATAGTTAAAATGCAGCATTTTAATCATCTTTTTCTTGAAAATTTAATATTTTTGCTTGATATAAGCCTTTCTCAGAGTTTTCTTATATTTTAACAAACACTTCTTATTACTAAGGATCCAGAGGCAGCAATTTACATTAGGGAGACAACTATGAAGGCCTTCACATTCTATGAGGGAGGCTGAAGGTGCCTCATAATCAATGGACATTATTTACTATTAAATTATTATGGAATTCCTATGGCATCACATATTATACTTCACATTAAAGTCAAATGAGCTCATTGTGATTAATGCAATTACAGTGAATGCCAAAGAAATTAATAGCGATTACCTACTCATTATAAAATGCGGCTGATAATTAGTGCTATTACACAAAAAGGTACATTTTAAGCAGTCATCAGCATGCATTTCTTTAGCGCCACTACAATGCTGGTCAGAATGAGCTCATTAGGCACTCACGCAGCCACAACACTTAGGTCTTCCAGGAGTCTGGGACCTCAAATTTGAATAGAGAAAAATTCCAACAATTAAATCTTTGGAATTCTATTTAAATATACATAAAGTATGGCTTTATTTTCTGAATATATTACTTGAAAAATTTAAATTAGATGAAAAATGGTCTACCTTGGTCCATTTCTTAAATTTATTTATTTTATTTGTTTTTTAGTGCAAGGTTTGATGCAGCTACAAGGCAACATTCAAACATGAAGACAAAAGCTAAGCTACACTTTAAATTATTCAAATATTTTACTATTAATTATGATGCACATTCATGCCTAGTTGTGCCATTTTTTACAGCAGTATCTCCTTTAAGAATGTGATATAATATGAACAAAATGAGCATGTGTGTAACGTGTATAATGGTAGGCATGTTAAAAAATCCATTTTTATTGGTTTCAGAGAGGAAGGGAGAAGGAGAAGAGAGATAGAAACATCAATGATGAGAAAGAATCATTGATTAGCTGCCTTCTGCACACACTACACTGGGGATCGAGCCTGCAACCTGGGCTGGCCCTGATAGGAATCAAACCGTGAACTCCTGGTTCATAGTTCAATGCTCAACCATTGAGCCACGCCGGCCAAGCCATTTTCTAAACACTGTAAGGGTGTGGGTTTGTAAGGTTAGTAAGTTATCTCTCTTTTTGTTTTGTTTTTTTTACCTTCACCAAGAATAAGTTAAATATTTGATTTATCTCTCTGTGACTGTGACCCTTCTGATAGACTAAAATAATTATTTTAATTCAGGAACAAAAACAGCACTTAAATAAGTGAACTGTTATGATTTCCTCAGAAGTGACAATTTATCAGATCATAAGTGTAGCTATCACCCTTTTTCAATTACCTGTACATAATTTTTTTCAATTGTGGAAAAGAACACTTAACATAAAATCTACTCTATTAATGAACTTTTAAGTATAAAGCACTATATACATATTGTTGTACAGCAGATATCTAGAACTGGATTAGATAAATTTCTATTTGACAAAAAATGTATAGGTTCTTGATTACATAATTTACAGACTTTTTCAGGAGTAACTCTTATGTCAGTGAAACTAGATAGACTGAAGTTCATAATTGATTCAGCCACCTATGAATCATGAAAGCTAAAAAGTGAAGAAGTATGGACATTTTTTAACAGGTAAAGTCCTAAGGTTTACAGGATTTAACACTGACCACAAAGTTCATTTCCATGAGTCCACATCACAAGTGAAATACAGCTGTTCCACTTTGCCTTTCTCAAATCATTATTGACAAAGGAGACTATTCAGCGGCACTAAGCAGAACTGTATTTGCTGAGTTCTGACACTTCCGGCACGATACTATTTCTGAACTTGACATGATTGTCATTGCTTCAGTTTGAAAACTTCTGATGTTTTAAGCAAGGAATATTTCTAAGAAAATCCTGTAATTGACTAAAATGCTCTATTTGATCTCATTTTAAATACTGAATCTGTTGTCTTTCAAGCAGAAGGAAAAAGGCTAATCGTCATATTACTCATTTCCTGGAAAGTTATTTTGATTAGAAAAAAAGTGAAATAAAATATTCCAAAGAAAAATCAAATTTTATTTATTTATGTATTGCAACATCTGCTACAAAACACAGAGTTAACTTACTGATTTTTTTTAGCAGAACTGGAAGTGGGAAAGTGGGGGAGATATAGAGTCAAAAAATTTAAAGAAATTTATGTGACCACCAATGTAGAAATCAACTGTATATTACTATTTCTGTTTAAGGGAATTGAAGACTATTTAGTGCTGTATCTTACCAGTTTTAAATTACAGTCATGCACCCTATAATGACATTTCAATCAAGGAGGGAATGCATACACCTTATTATCTAGCTGTGTGGTAGGCTATACCATCTAGGTTTGTGTAAGTGGACTCTATGACTTATGCACTATAAGAAAATTACCTAATGATGCATTTCTCAGAATGTATCTGTGTTGTTAAACTGGACATGACTGTATTACATTCTAAGAACTACTTAATTACATATATAACATAAAGTCCTGTAGAATCCTAATTTAAAAATGCATATAGGGAATAATAGTTTTTCCTACCTAAGAAGTTTTTCTATACATGATGAAATATAAAGTTCCTAAACCAGTCCTGATACATACCACTCAGAAAACCTTAATGTTAATCTTATTACTGAATGGTTATCTAAACCAGGGGTCAACAAACTAGCCCTTTGGCTAAATACAGCTCACATCCTGTTGTTGGGTTGTGTTTATATCTTTTTAAAATAAAATTTTACTGAAACACAGCAACACCCATTTTATATATTGACATCATCTATGATGCTTCCACTCCAAGGTTGATTTGAGTAGTTCCTGTGGAGATATCATGGCCTACAAAACCTAAAATACTTACTATCTGATCTTCTACAGAGAAACTTTGCTAGCCCCTGAACTCCATAGGGGCAATGTTGGGTGTACCTTAATAAAGGTCACTTCAGAGATATTTCATTAGTGCAAAGAATCAGGAGATCCTAGGACAGAAGAAATCTAAGATCAATAAATTGTTTATGATTTGAGTATTCTGAAGACTGTACTAATGTAGAGAATTAGTTTGTAATCCTCCTAGTCTCTAATATCCACTTACAGTTCCAACTTCATCTAAGCATTACCTTGCATCCAATCAACAGTGTGGCACGTCTGGGAAATTTGGCATTTCTTGAATAATGCATACCCCCTCCCCCCCCCCGCCCATCTATCTGAATCTCTTCATGAAGTTCTTTCTACTCTGAATGTCTTTCTCTCTTCCCCATCTGTCACATAGACAGCGGGCAGAAGAACCAGGATTAAAACTCCAATAGGAGTCTTTTTTAGCCCTAGGGTTTTTCCACTCTAGCATGTTGCCCATCCTACAGCCTGGTCAATTACTGGGTAATGGGTTTCATTCAGTCAATACACACACACACACACACACACACACACACACACACACACACACAGAAAAATAGAGAGAAAGAGGGGAGGGTAGAGAAATGTGTGTGTGGTATGTACATTTTACAAATATGTTTATACATACATTCTGAAGATATGTGGATATGTTTACAATGCAGGTATATAATATATATTGTAAGTATATAATTTATATACTATATATCACTTATGTGAATTTAAAACCAGAACCACAAATGTATATATCCCATCTATTACATGCCAGCTTTATTCTAGGCACTGGAGGAACCGCCATGACAATTTTAGTTTGTGATCAGTGGCAAAAATACAAGCTTATGTGGAAGGATGGGGAGCAGTTGCCATTTTGAACAACTTGGCCATGGAAGGTCCCACTGAAAAGGTGACATTGGAACAAAATCCAGCAGCGGATTTAACCTGTGTGCCCAGGCTTTCTCTGAGGCCGATGATCCAGCCAGAGTCAGGGGCAGGCAGGAAGCCCTGAGGTGTGAGTGTGGCTGGAGTAATATAGTAGAACAGGGAGGCAGCATGGTTGGAGCCCAGAGAGGGAGAGGGGAAACCGGGACACAATTATGAGGGGCCATGATAGCCTTTTTAAGGACTTGGGCGTTTCTCTGAATGAGAAGGAAAACCTCTGGTGGGCGTTGAAACTTGATTGTGGTTGTTGTTGCACTTATACTGTCATAAATTTGCCTCGTGCCCCTTACTGTGTTACATTTTCAGATATGCTTCATGATTCTTTTTAATTGATTTCCAGTGAGTGTGACACAACATACTTGCCTTGGTGTTTTGCTACCCCTTTACTCTGCCAAGTCTATTTGGTAGCAATAATCTGATACCAAAAGCTCATACTTTGCCTATTTGTCTTCACAAAGTGACTGCTGCTTTTAAGTTATCACTGTTCATAGTGTATGTTGCATTTTTTATATTTGATGTTGTATTCATGGCAAATTTTAAATACTGTAGTTTGACAATACGATTTGTTCACATACTGTTGATTGGCAAACTTGTTTTTGTGAAAGTCTATAGGAAACAATATTGAAAATTAATTCTGATGGCCATTCAGTATTTGGAAATTTGTATGAATATTGTAGATATCTTTTCATGGAAAAGATACTCCTTTCATTAAGAAAGTTACATTTTAACTTCTGATGGATCAAAACAACTCAGAGTATGCCATCTTTCCTGTGGGACCATACATTTAAATATATTTATTTTCACATAGAACTTTCATGTAATGATAAGGAAGATTGTTAAAATGTTTTTGTTTCCCTTCATATTATGTTTTCAATTGTTTTCCTAATGATTTTTCAATCATATTTGATTCAAAATTTCAAATATTGTTTCCTATGATATACCCTGTCTTATAGAATGTTCAGTTCTATTGTGAATGCATTATGACTATAAATTTCTGCTTTAAATCTCATGAAAATGTGTTCTATCATGATTCTAGTCTTTATTTTTAGTCTGATTTTTGATTAAAAAAAAGCAAATAATTATTTTAAACCTATAGTGAAATGTGTCATATGTAGACACGTGACACATTGAGTTTTATCAAAGCTACCTTTTCTTTCTTTTATATAATTTAACTAGTGGCCTGGTGCATGAAATTCATGCACAGCGGGTGGGTCCCTCAGCCCAGCCTGCACCCTCTACAATCTGGGACCCCCTCAGGGGATGTCTGACCCCTGGCTCCTAACCATCACCTGCCTGCCTGCCTGATTGCCCCTAACCACTCTGCATGCTGGCCTGCTCACCCCCAACTGCCCTCCCCTGCCAGCTTCATGGCCCCCAACTGCCTTCCCTGGTCAGCCTCATGGCCCCCAATCGCCCTCCCCAGTTGGCCTCATGTACCCCAACTGTCCTCCCCTGCCGGCCTCATGGCCCCCAACTGCCCTCCCGAGCCAGTCTCCCAGAAGGTCTCCCAGTCTAATTAGCATATTACCCTTTTATTAGTGTAGATAATTTAACACAGTTCTCTTAAATATTCAAATAAAGGTTTTAAAACATCTTAAAATATTAATGATAATTTTCTCAACTCAGTGATTACAATGAAATTAGAGTTTAATCAAGACTTAAATTTTCAATTGAATATGATCATTAAATTGGAGGCAATAATAACACTGACCTCATTGGACTACTGTAAAGATTAAAGTTAATTCATTATATAAAATTCATAGCATTTTGAAAGTCAAATAGTAGATACTGAATGGTATCAGATATAATAATAATAATAAGCATAAAAAAGGAAGGTGAAAATTTTCAAAGTAAAAACAATTTGCTATTATAGCTATTGCTTATACTTAGCTTTTTAACAACATTTATATAAATGTATAATTCCTTAATCTGTGTCCTCGGGGTGATTCTAATAATTTTTTGGAAGCTGCGAAAATTAGGCATTGTTCTGTTAATCATTGCTAATAAGAACAGAGAATTTTTCTAGTTGTCCCATGAAAATTATACTAATTAGAAATGCCAGAATTTGTGCATCTCCATGGAGATTAATTTATTCATCATAATCAGTTAATCACTGTTCTTTACATAATTAGATAGCTTGTGGTAGAGAGGAAGACACTTTAGTTTTCTTAGAGTGAAGAAAACTATTTTAGCTGACACAAGAGGAACTTGGAAGTCAAGACCTTCTTCGACTGTGGCATACTGATTAGTGCTGGAACCATTGTTGTCCCTTGTAAGAGGAGGCTTCAAGAAATATTTAGAAAATTGACTCTGAAAATGTACAATGCCCCTATTGATGAGCAGTATTTTTTATTTTATGAATTATTCAATAACTGACATTAGTGGAAATTCACTTTATAAATAGGATCAGTCTCCACTACTTTCCCCATGCAGCCTAACAAGCTAGATCCCTTCAAATTATCTCTGAATTAGACACCATTACTATTGTATTATTCTGCTTCTTCAATAGAGAAGTGAGGGGAGAAGAGAGCAACATATTTTAAAGGTGAATACATTCAACCAGTTGGACAATATAGAGCCAAATAATAAGTATAGGCAGTGAGAATACAATAGATAGTAACAAACAATCATTATTTTAATAGGCTAGCCATTATATGCATGTGGAAGGGGTTGTTCATTTAATCCCAAATATAAATATTTTTAAAGAAGTGAACTGAAATAATAATAAAAAAAAAATCTTCTCCCAGAATCTCATTTTAAAGCATAAAAATATGTGTTTTAAGAAAAAGCAAATTCAATAGAGAAATATATACTGAAAGGAGAAGTATGTAAAGATATTGGTAAACTTTTGGGTATATCTAAATATACATCTATTAAATAAAACAGTTGATAATTTTGGCTAATGTAAGGTATTAAAGTAATGCACCACTAAAATATTGGGAGATGAAACATGTTAAGTTTGGCAAAAAGTAGATGCCAATAGTTTTTAAGCATTTTTAGCTCATTTTAGAGTGGAAGAGGAGGGCAGAATCACTGAAAATAATTGAACTGATTGTAAACATTTTTAATTATCCCACCATATATTTAATTCTGATATTTTCCTATGGGTTTCAAACAAATTCAATATTAATAAAATTTCATTAGTCAAAATGACATTTTAGGTATTTGTAGGTAAAATTTGTACATACACTTAAAAATACACTTTTAAAATCCAATGATCAGTAAATTATTTTAAAATATTTATTCTTATACACATCTTAACAAATTTGTAGAGACAGTGTCTGAATAGATCTTCCTCTATATGAATCTAATTTTATGAATATTCTTGTTTCTTGAGGAATATTTAAATATATTGCTTTATATTCTGGAAGACTACAATTATTGAAAATATATTTAGCAATTATAATTTTATAAGAATTTTAAAATTTGCATTAGTATTTTCTCACAAGGAAAGAGTGCAGGGCATATAAACTGGAATATAATGACTATTTTCAAATTCAGGAGCCAATCAGACTTATAAGTTATAATTTATCATGTAGGCACTTTATGGTAAACAAGCAACCCATGTTAAAATGAGAACATAAAATTTATTCTAACAATGGTTCAAAAGGCCAACATATTTTCATATCAATTGTGATGTATAAAATTTCATATGAAATTGAATAAAGGATTTCTGATGTGTAAGTCTGAATATTGACAGAAACTAGACAACATTACAAGTCTGATTTAAAACAATACATTGTTAATATTTGATATTTCAAATAAATTTGCATTTGGTGAATGGGCAAGGGTATATAATATTACAGTAGTGAATAATGTTAACACTAAATTGGGGAAGGGGGTGTCTTTTTTATTTCTATCAACATGAATCACTGCCTTTCTGGTCATTGTCACTACAGAATTCTAAGCAAACTAGAACTAGAAAATTGTGCACAGAATGGATCACGGAGGGTGCACATTGGCAACTCTATGTCCAAACATTCTGATATACCTGTCCCCATGTTATTTTATTCATTAAACATTTACTGTGCCGGGGTTCTTTTTTCCAGCCTTACAAAGGGTTCAGCATTCTGGAGAAAGGGCTGTGCGTAGATGATTAAGAAGGAGTCCGTGGACGAAAGATATTTTTGAGAGGCATTGGGGGTCAGAGGAGCTTCCAGCTGAAGGAGCTAGAAGACTCTCCTCCTTGACCAAGGACCCGTGCTTTTATTAAATGCAATTTGTCCCAAGACAAGGTGGAAATATACACTTCAAAGGGTATGGTATCAAAGGTTTACAAAAATTGTCAGTTTCGGGAATAGCCTACAGCTGTTCAGGTGTTTGGCCAACAGGAGGCAATAAAATGCTCTGAGCTGTCTGGCAGCTAAAACAATACCATTCAGGTTTGGGGGAGATGCCTTTTAGCTGTTTCCAACAGGTAAACTACAAGTGACTCAACCCTGTTGAGCTCCCCAAGCTTCACCGACCTTTTGGTAAAACTCTTATAATTATTAAATGCTGGAATTGGTTCTCGGCATTACTGAGCATCTACTCTATGGTGACAGGTATGGTACAAGACTAAGTTAACCTTAACCATATGGGAATTCATAATCTAATAGCAAGAAAACATGCAAACACATTTTGATGGTACAACATTATAAGTTTTTAAATAAAGTATGGCTACAATGGGAGCCAAAGAATTGGATGTAATTAAATTGACATGGAAATGTCAGGGAAACTTGGATTGAAGATGTACCATTTTAACGAGACCATAAAGAACATAGAGGAGTTTGCTAGTTGGACAATGTGTTCAGAAGAGTTAATTATTGGACTAATGTTTTCTTCTTCTTCTTCTTCTTCTTCTTCTTCTTCTTCTTCTTCTTCTTCTTCTTCTTCTTCTTCTTCTCTCTCTCTCTCTCTCTCTCTCTCTCTCTCTCTCTCTCTCTCTTTCTCCTTTCACACACACACACGTGCAAACACACACAGTTTCAGAGACTATGATTATGAAAAATTATGAGAAAAATAAAAGGTCTGTTGCAAACAAGTTATGCAGATTCTTGATGTAGTGTTTGGGCTTTGTTCTGTGAGTAATGATTATCCATTGAATTTTTCATGCAGGGACTTTTATGATCAAAATTGTTTTATAAAGATCATTTTAATAGTATTGAAGATGATTGATTGGAGACAAAAGAATGGATTAGAGAGACTTGGCCTTCTCTACTATTTCTATTCAGTGAATTATACGATTTTCCATGTACTTGCTCAAACAAGAAATCTGGTGGACTTCTGGCTCATCTCTCTCTTTCAATCCATCATCAAATCCTGTATTTTTTTTTTCCTAAAGTCCAAATCTCTGTAACTTCACTAAAAAAAACCAAAACAATGACTTCCCACCTGTGATAGATTAGTAATCACCTAACTGTGTCTCATATCTTTATCCATGCCTTTGTCTTTCCTGAGGATGGGTTCTCTCATTCAGCCATAGAGATGTTGTTAAAACAAAAATCTTGTCTGAAGAAAATCCTTTGATAGTTCCCTTTTCTATATAGAACAAAGTCCAAAATCCTTTCCATTTCATACCAGGGCCTTACTAATCTGGTGCCTACATAAATGGCCTGCCTTCGACTTTTACCTCCTTCCCCTCTTTTAAATGATCTCCAGTGAGTCCTGTTAAACACCACAGAAATGATCACATTGTATGTAATATTTTGTATGTATGTACTTGTCTATTTAAAGAATCAAACAAAGTAACTTTCTGAATAAAGAGACATTTCTGTAGAGTTGTACCCCAGCATGTAGCTAAAATATATGAAAAGAAATAGTAACAAATATTAGTAAATATTTCTTGAGTTCGTGAAGAGTATAGGAAAAAGAAATATGATTACTTTTATTAAGTTAAAATCCTGGAAATGAGAATTAGAAAGCTATTCACAAATACCTGGTTCAAATATGGTTAAGATAATTCAATGTTTCCAGATTACTCAAATTGGGTGAGTCATAATTCTACTAGATATTATATTTGTGTGTGTGTGTGTGTGTGTGTGTGTGTGTGTGTTTTAGAGTGAGCTTCAGGAAAACCAAGTCAGGGTGGCAATGAGGCCATGAAGATAACATGTAAAGACATGATCAGAGGAGTATAAGTCTTTGTGATGCATCTGTGATAACTATATAGGATTCTACCCCCCCCCTCCTCCTTAACAGCTGATAACTCAATTTTCACTCCTTTTCAGGATTAACTGATTTGAAATAATGGGTGAAGCCAGACTAAGATTGAACAAAGAACATTTATCCTAAAGTGCTACTAGACATTTTTTTTAATGGGGATACATAAAAGATAAAGTTTATGGTATAAAATGTCAAGTTGATGAATTGAGGACACACAAATACTGAACGAAATGACCCTTGATGTTTGCTATTCTTTTGCTTCTTATTATCAGCAGTGTCTGGACCAAAATAGTCATTGAAAATAAGCATTAACCCACCAAAAATATTCATTTTTGTAGATTCTTTTAAATTTTGAAAATGCACTGTGTGATTATAAACATTGACTTTATAATCATTCAAAGTGTGTATATACTTTTGAGGGACCGCCCTGTAATTTTGACGGGGCTTAGAATTCATCTTGTGATGTGGCTTTGTAAAATAAGGAGGCCCAGCCCAGCTGGTGTGGCTCAGTGGTTGAGCATCAACCTATGAACCAGGAGGTCACTGTTCCATTCCCAGTCAGGGCACATGCCTGGGTTGCAGGCTCAGTCCCCAATGTGGAGTGTGCAGGAGTAAGCCAATCAATGATTCTCTCTCATCATTGATGTTTCTATCTCTCTCTCCCTCTCCTTTCCTCTCTGAATTCAGTAAAAAATATATATTAAAAAATAGAAAAGGAGGGCCAAAACTTAGAAGATAAATGTAAATAATCAGATTTGGTAAGATAAGTAGAACCAGGAAACATCCTAATATATAAAAACCCTGGGTCCATCACATCCACGACTAGAGGCTTGACCTCATGTCCAGGCTGCACTTGTAGCAGGCTCTGGTGGGTGGAGACTTGTGGCATCGGAAATGGGGATGGGGGAGGCGGGGCCGGCACTCACACTCACTCACAACCGCAGACATGCACAGACACACACAGTGCCCACCAGCTCACAGCCTTTTCTCCCTTTCTTTCCCTTCCTCTCAGCTCACTCTCAGAGCCTCTCTCAGAATGAGGAAGCAAAACAGACTGGGACTGAAGAGGCCTGGATGGAAGGGAGGGTGGGCAGAGGGTGGAGCAGCCCCCACTGGCCCTGCCCCCTCCCAGCTGGCAAAGAGGAAGAGGGAGATAGGGAGGCAGGGAGACCTGGAGGACTGCTGAGAAAAACAGAGAGACAGAGACTGGGCGAGATCAGGCCAGCAGAGGAGGGCAGTTGGGGGCAATCAGGCAGGCAGGCAGAGGCAGTTAGGGATGATCAGGCAGGCAGGCAGGTGAGTGGTTAGGAGCCAGCAGTCCCAGATTGCAAGAGGGATGTCCGACTGCTGGTTTAGGCCCGATCCCACAG
Source organism: Cnephaeus nilssonii (assembly GCF_951640355.1). NCBI lineage: Eukaryota > Metazoa > Chordata > Mammalia > Chiroptera > Vespertilionidae > Cnephaeus > Cnephaeus nilssonii. Next base: position 45,706,439 of record NC_137078.1, on the reverse strand, counting down.
GGGTCCCGAATTGGAGAGGGTGCAGGCTAGGCTTAGGGAACCACCCCATGCACGAATTTCGTGCACTGGGCCACTATTTAATAATAATGAATAAAATGTTAAGAGTAAAAATATGAGCATTACTTAATGAGTTTTCTAATATTTTTAGTGCTCTGTCATCTTCCTTATGGCCCACCGTTTGCAATTAGATGTTTTAAAGTGAATTGAACATGAGTGGTTTTAAAATATAAATCAGTTCTCAGATACTGATGTTTATTATAGGCTATTTAACTAATAGATAATGACAATGAAGATGCCTATAAAAATTGACATTTATTCTATTCTGAATACTATGCTTTGTATGTCCTTTATAGACTTTATTTGCTCCTCACACAAATCTTTCACATTATTTATACTTTGTAGATCAGGGAATTAAATGATATCCTGTTACATTATGGGCTGCATATGTGAAAGGAAATCCCTCTCCAAGGCCTGTATTCACCTAGCAGCTTTTGTCACCTTCCACAATAATGGGAGAGAGAAGAGTTTTTTAAAATAAATAAATTGAAACCTGAGAATAACTTTTAGAAATAAGTCAAAGAAAGGCCTAATTGTACAGAATACACAGAAATATACATTTAATACTAAATTTAAGGTCTAAATTGTATAAGAACCAAGAAAATTATGAATAACTCCTCATTTCAGAGGATGTTTAGCTCTTAATTGCATCCTGGTCAGGGTGGGCCACATTTTCTTATCCCAGGAGTCCTTATCGATCTGAGTTATGCCTGCGAAAATACGTGTTTTGTGTGTTTTTCTGAGTGAAACCAACAGTAACATTAACCAGATGCTACAAATACACACCACCATCAACAGACGCTTCCTATGAAAGAAACACATAGAGTACCTGTGAAAGATGCACATGGGAGGAAATGCTAATTGAAAATCTTTTCCGCTGTGTACAGAGATTTATGCAAATGACACCCTCTTTGGATGAATTTTCTTACTTAGAGGGAAAAAAAAAAGCTCCCAAAAATAATATACTAAGAATATGGAACTTTCACTGGGTAGGAATGAATGGAGTCAGTTGGAGTATGACTCATTAAAATTTAGTTTTATTTCATTTGCTGAGATGGCATTTGTTATTTGTCTCCTCAACATACATTCCCTCTTCTTCTGGCAACTGACCCTCTAGGTTTGAGATAGAGGCTGAAGAAGATGCCACCCTTTTGCCAGGCAAGTCCCAGGGTAATAGAATGTGACCTGAGCTAAGGGAGTCAGGTATCACATTGCAGAGATCTAAATGAATCTTGAGTTTTGTTAAGAATACTGGGGAGAGATCCATCACTCTCCCACTAGACAGGAGCCTATCCTATCTGATAAAGAGGGAATTTGCTAATTTACCCTCACACCCTCACAAAGATGGTGGCGCCCACAGCCAATAAGGAGGGAATATGCTAATTGACTGCCACACCCTAAAAGATGGTGGCACCCACAGCCACAAGGTGGCCACGCCTAGTCCCCTCAGCCCTGCCAGGGCAGCAGGTGCATAGCACAGCTGGGCCTGCCCCCAGGTGGGTCCAGCCACTTTGTGCGCCTTCCTCCAGAGTCCCCCAGTCCCCTCAGCCCCCCAGCCGCCCAGGGCCAGCCCAAGGCGCAGGCAAGCCTCGGATAGCAGCTGCCCAGCCACCCAGGACTGCCCGAGGCTCAGGTAACCAGGGCAGGTTGAGGCTTGCACTGCCAACGGTGGCAGCAGCAGAGGTGTGATGGGGGCATCGCCTTCCCTTGATCGCTGGGTCAGCTCCCGCCCCTGAGGGCTCCTGGACTGTGAGAGGGGGCAGGCCAGGCGAAGGGACCCCCCCCCCCCCCAGTGCATGAATTTTCACTCACCGGGCCTCTAGTCATTATATAGTCCCTCCAGCTGCTGGCAGCTGCCATGGAGCCCGAGGAGGCAGAGGAAGCAGAGCCAAAAGAAAGAGCCCAGCCAATGGATGTCACTGAAATCCTGTCTTCAACTTGCTGAAGCCTCATCTCTCACAGACTCTTCAAGTTAGTTAAGTCAGTAAATCCTCCTCTGCCTTCAAATCTGCTTTAATGAGGCTTCATGCAATTTGCAACGTAAGGTGTTCTCAAGAAAAATTAACATTTTCAATTAGTATTTCAGATACTTTTACCAGTGAACTATTTACTAAGGGTTTACTGTTTGTTCATGTGTGTTCATTTGTTCATTCAGTCATTCACTCATTCAGCCAGTCATCCATTCCTTCATTCTTTCATTTATTTGCTAATTCATCCTATTTGTTTTCCACTAGGGGAGTGAGGTATACATATCTATTTTCTTAATGTATTTTTATTGATTTCAGAGATGAAGGGAGAGGGAGAGAGAGATTGAAACATCAATGATGAGAGAGGATATTTGATCAACGTTGCCTCCTGCATGCCCCACACTGGGGATCGAGCCCTCAACCCAAGCATGCGGTCAGACCAGGAAGCGAACCACGACCTCCTGGTTCATAGGTCGGTGCTCTACCACTGAGCCATGCTGGCTGGGCAACATGTCTATTTTCTTATCTACAAATCCCAGTAGGGTCAGAGAAAAAAAAAAGTCACTCAAGGTAGATGGAATAAAGAAAATCAGGGAAAACATGACATTAATATGCACATTCAGGATCAGGTATGCTTTCCATGTATAAAGTTGTGAGGAGAGGTATTTCAGGAAGAGAAAACGAAGAAAACAGTCATGTAGCAAGAATAATGGAGTCTGTTTGAGGAAAAGCAAATGTTTCACTTTGGCTGCCCACTCTGGCTGGAATTTTATGTCACGTTGAGAAGTCTGTATTGTAGTATATCCAGAAAAAGGCAAAAGGTTTATTTTTTCCTCTATTCTGGCAGTTGGCCATGAACGCAGCTTTAAGTGAAAAAATACCATCTACTGCTTGAAAGTGTTGTGCTTTGGAAACAATTCCGCAATGTGGGCAGATTATAATTCCTTCATCCCACAAACAGCACATTTTGAAAATGAAAACCTGACTTTGAGCTTTCACAATGCTGGTTGCCTGACTTCGCTGCCAGCTGAGTCTGTTTTAACCATGCAGAGAGCTCTCCCTTCACCGAGTTCATAAGGAATGACGTGAAGTAAGCACCCCAAGATCAGGTTTGCGTCTAGGAAGGTACTTTAAGTTATCCCCACAGGAAGCAACCTACTATGTGACTTTACAAAAGCCCTCTATTTGGATAGTATATTAAACGCTTCTTACTGTCCAATCACATAGCACTACTTTTCTGATCCAGGATCCTAATTCACTAAAGACAGTGGTGAGTTCTGTGTATGAGAGGCATGAATAAGTGTGTTTCAGGGGCTCAGCAAGCCTTGTTGGCATTCTTTACTGTCTAAAAGTTACAGAAGTGTTCACTATATGTGAGAAGGGATCTTACATGTTGCTTGTGAGCTCTGCTTCAAGATATTTGGTAACCCTTATCCAAAATAATTGTCACTGGCCATGTATGGGTATTTAAAATTATATTTGTATTAATTAAAACATTAGGAAGTCAGCTCTTAGACACACTGTTCACGTTTAAAATGCTTCTTAATTATGTGTTGCTAGCAAGTCAGTATTGGAAGCATAGATACAAACTGTTTCCATCAAATGAAACCACAGAAAGTTTTATTTGATAGTGCCGTTCTATAACACCCCAACAAATGCTACAAATACTTATTTCAATCCCAGGGAAACCACCATCTAGTGGGAGAGTTGCCTCCATTTTGAAGGTGATTCTGTTTCCTTATTCAGAAAGAAAATCTGTTTCCTTCAGGCTTCTTCCCCTCCAAGCCTAATTTGGTTTCGTAGGGACACATAAACAAAAACTGTCTTTCATTTGTCAGTACCTCATGACACCAAATTTACAATATTCTTTGATGGTGAACATCTTATGAAGCTTCTTTAGACACAAAGTGCAAGACAGGGAACATAGAAAATTCCTGGAAATTTCACAATGAAGTCTAATAGAAACCTAGTAATAATTATCATTTGAGCATGTGCCTTTTAAAAATGATAGGTTGTAACAATAAAGAAACTAGGCTGTGTTAAATATGATTATGATTGTTTGTCTAGCATTGATCAGCCAGCACATATCCTACATAATAAAAAGGTAATATGCAAATTGCATCCCTCCGCTACGCCCACGATTGAGCCGGCTGGAGGCGCAGGGGGCGGGACTCAGGGTGGCTGATTGGCTGGCAGTAGGAGCGGGGGGCGGGGACTCGCGAGTCCCCGCCCCCCGCTCCTCCCACTGGCCTAAATGGCTGGCACTGTGGGAGGACCCATGGGGCCTGCAGAAGGCACTGGTGGCGGAACTCGGGGTGGCCGATTGCATGGCTGCCGGAACCAGTTTTCAAACAGCACCAGTTTTCCTCTGGCCACCAAAGGCTGGGGCGAGACTCAGGAGGCGCTCAGATCTGCGGGTGGCCAGAGGAAAACTGGTGCTGGCGGAAAACGTGCTGGCAGCCAGGTGAAGGAAAATCTATTGCACGAAACTTCGTGCAACTGGCTTCTAGTTTTGTTATAAGTGCCTAGCATAATGACCAATATATAAGGGAACCTCAACAAATGTTGAATGAATCCAATTAACATGGTAATGAAGTAATATAAATGATTGACAGATTACCTACTTTGTCTCTACTTAGCATGTCTGGCAATCAAAGCCTTTGAGTTCAAATTCAAATACATATTCCAATCGCAGTTAGAGATGTGCAGTAAGCTAAAACCTTGAAGAAGTTTTATAAGTATGTTAAAGGATGAAATTTAAAACCGTGACTTCAACAACCAGATTTAAAAAGAGTAATATTGAGAGTTAAGTATGTCACCCATGTTAACTGCTATAACCCCTTGTTTCCCAGACCTACCATGGGCAAAACTCACTTGACTCAAAAATGATTTTTTGAAAATTTCTGTTTATTTCATAATGAGCAACTTTACCATTGGATACATTTTTAGATTTTTAAAATTAAAATAAAAGGCTACAGTGCTTTTCAAGACAAATAAGGATTATTTGGAAACTATTTTGCATCCTGTGAAAAATAAAACAATAATAAAGTTTATACTGCTGTATTAGTAAACTTTTATTTAATTGTTTGGATTCTGACTTATTTATCTAGCATTTTTTTTAGAAAGCAAATTGGTGAAGGGAAAAATTGTTAGTTAAAATTAACATATTTTGTTATATAACTAAGCTAATTCATAGACTATTTTCAATTATCATGTTCTGTAGTCTGTAGTTTTTGTGCAGCCTTGCAGAACAAAGAGTTTCATTTTTTCTGCTTAACATTTGCACCACCCCTGATGGCATCCAGCATAGCTTTTGGTGTCTTAACTATGGACATTTGGGCTGGCTAGAGTGCATTGAGATTTGTAAGTAAATCTACCAAATTCACTCCAGCTGACATGACACACTAGCTGGAGGAAACTCTCTGTAAATGAAAGGTCTTGTATCATGGAATGTAAGAGTCTTTGAGATAGTGTTTGTGAGTTTAAATGAACATAAAGGAGTATTATCTTTGTCTGAATAAAAGCATGTGTTGGCTTGTGGACAAAGCAGTTATGATATATATTTTTATTTCTCAAAGAACAGTTCTCAGAAATAAAGGAATATTGCAAATTTCATGAATAAATTCCATGAATAAATTTGTATTACAAAATACACACAATTCTTTATTTTAACGGATTGTTGGACATTTTGACTAAAAATATTAATAGATACAACTCCTTCTTTTTAGAAACCTGTATCTATGGTTTTCTTCATTATAAGTTTAGAATTTTAATTTAACCCTTTCAAAGAGATTTTTCATTGTTGTTAGGATGGTCAATTTTATCTAAAACTGACTTACTCCATAGGACAATACATTTCTTGATGACAAGAATATGCTATAAATTTCTAATGAGCAGAATATGAGATATCCAACCCTTTTTGAATTAGCATGAGTTAAAATTTATAAAATATAATATTCTATAGGCATATTTTTATTCAAAAAATAATATCAATATCTACATTTAAATATATATATGTATTTATATACAAATATATGTTGTAATTAAATATATGTATATTAAAATAATCTTATATTGATTATAAAAACATTTTAGGACATATATTTCTGAGTATCAATCCATCATGACTTAAAAAGATTGGTAATTAATTCTATGAACATTCATTCTCAACTGACATTAATTGTTAATCATTCTGACAACTAAAGGAAAGTGAATTTCCAAGGTTATTTCTATAAAACAATACATTTAAGTGATAATTGTTTCAATATGTTAAGGGCCTTGACCTTCTTTAGAACATGACGTTCTTATGAAGATAAAATAGTGGAAAACATATGCATGATTTCTTATTTGACTAATTATCTTCTTAAAACTACTTTTTCATAATTACCCATGATTTACTTAGAATGACTTTAGTTGAACCAAAGTTCTTGGTGAAGCCAGAATTTTTCAGTAAAATGTTGTGACAAGTTAAAATTAAAAGCAGTACTTGTACAAACATTCTCTATATTAAAATAAGTATTGCCACTTCTTGTATTTATAGGGCTAAAGCTATAAGTGTAGACTACATTGTCCCTGCATATCATATATTCTAAAAAATGATCATTTTCCCCCGTGAATTATAGGAAGTTATTGAAATTAAGGGAGTGATATATTTACACTTGTAATTTGGACTATTAACTTGTGATGTTGGTGAGCATGGGTGGAAGCAGGAGGAAATATAGGATACTACTGAAAAGTAAAAGGTTATGGAGACATAAAAGAAAGGTGTTTAAAAACGGGAACAGGCATGGAGTAGGCAACACAAGATCTATCATTTATATTATGCTAGACCACATATGCCATTTATGATGTTGTGTACTATAAAAGATGTAAGAGGTAGAGAAAAATATATTTCAACCTTTGCCAGGCAGTTAATGAGTCTTACAAAAGCTTTTAAAATAGACTTACATTCTACCTGATAACAATTTTACTTTCTTTCCTTAAGTTTCCCAAACCCGGGTCCCTATATAAAGCAATAAGCTACATCTGAGGTGAGGTGTGCCCAAGATGGAAAAATGATGGTGTCATTTGAAAAGAAGAATTTCATAATTTTCTACACCACCATTAAAAGAACCTTTTCATACCATCTGTCTTAGGTCAGTCTCCTAGGTTTACTAAGATATTGATCCTTTCCGGATTGTGTAATAAAGGAAATGTATAATCTTGTGGAATAAAGGAAGCAATGAAAGTGTAGAGTTGTGTAATGAAAGAGAGAAATAAAATTGGGCAAAAGGAGGAGCTGAACTGTGGTTACAAGCAACAAAATCCTCAGCTCTTGGGCTGGCCCAGCCCTTCAGCGTCATCCATCACTGAGGCAAATGGGCCACACTTTCCACTTGCATGTGACTGGTTGTCAGATGTATGCCTCCTTTGCAAGGGAGGGGGGCAATATCTTTGACAAGGTCTTTTGGGCCAATTCCTCAGGAGAGACTCAACTGAGAGGAGTCAGCTACTGTCACCCTCCCTTTCATGCACAGCCAGGATATGAGTGCTTCAGTCTTGGAAGGAATATCTTGGAAGAATATCATTGCATTCACTACACAATTAATGATAGAAAGTAATTAAAAATTTTGTTTTGAACTACTGTCAAACATGCACACACACACACAGAGAACAAAATCAACAATGACAAGAAACCAAACCAGAAAGGCAGTTAGCTTTATGGGAACTGCTTCCTGTTTTATTTATGTTGATATTGCATTTTTTAAAAGAGACAAATAAAGATAAAGCCATGATAGCTGCATTCGTATGGATTGCTCTGTCTCAGTGAACTGAATCCCTTAAATAAAAATTTCTAGAGTAGTTAAAATAAAAAGAAATTTTAACAGTGACTTTGATTAATGACTATAACCTATACAAGATTTTGCCTTAGTGATATAGTGAAGATGAAATGTTACAGCTTGTTTAAAATGAGGAATGGTCTTTTTAAAGGACATTTTCTTCTATTCATTGGACAATATAGAGACCTGTGAGTCAGGGCATCTTCTAGTTCGTTGTGCCTAGAATTCATTTCTGCCCCTTACTGTAAGAGCTAAAGTTTCCAGTTCAGGCAAACTTCTATGAAACCTCATTTTCTTCCTGAGGTTATCAAGTTCAAAATCAAATAAAACTGTTCACCTGTTTTATTTTATTAGAAAGGAAATTTAATTAATTTTCAAGCAGTTTTTTTCACACCAACTTTTTTCTATTGAGAAATGTTAGGTGTCTATGGATCACTATATTAGTACTTTAATAAAACCCTAATATGCAAATAGACCAAACAGTGGAACAACCGATCGCTATGATGCACACTGACTACCAGGGGGCAGACGCTCAACACAGGAGCTGCCCCCTGGTGGTCAGTGCGCTCCCAAAGAGGGAGTGCCACTCAGCCAGAAGCCAGGCTCATGGCTGGAGAGTGCAGCGGTGGTGGTGGGAGCTCTCCCATCTCTGCTGCAGGCAGGAGGGATGTCTGACTGCCGGCTTAGGCCTGATCCCCCCAGCTATCGGCAGGGGCATCAGGCCTAGGACAGCAGGCAGACATCCCCAGAGGGGTCCCAGACTGCAAGAGGGCGCAGACCGGGCTGAGGGACCCCCACCCCTAGTGCGCGATTTTCGTGCACTGGGCCTCTAGTATTTTCATAAGACCTTTCAATCACCCATAGTTGAGAGAGAAAATAAATATTGGAAAAATATAAAAATAGAAAAAAGAAATTAATTTAAGACTTTGTAATTTCTCTAAGAATCTAGAAACTTGAGACAATTTAACCATAAAGGACCAACAAGGGAATCGTTGAATTAAAAAAAATGTGTGGATGAGGAAATGGACAATAAGAGCATCTTGATGCTGAGCACATTCTCACAAATTGTAACTATGAACAAACCATAGGATTCTCTTATCCTATGAAAAATAAACCTAGTAAAGAGAAGGCTGCAAAGCAACAATGGTTCTGAGTCTAGAATTGACTTTTATATAGGAAAAGATCCTTGTCTAACAAAATGGCATAGTTGAGTTTTAGAGAATAGTTTCTAGATCACATAAAACTATGTTATACTGGACTCTCATATTCAAACTTCCTCATGTAACAAATAAGGATGTTGAGACAAAAATAGTGAAGTTTCTCAATTAAGGTAACATGTATAGAGGGATTCATGCCCTCGCCTCCACCCTCCCCATATGTCAGAGTATAAGAATAAAAATCTCAGCATCTAATCTAGTACAAACCATTTGTTGACTCCTGCCCTGATTCCTGTCATACATTTTAAATTTCTAAAATGTTGAATAGTCACTGTTGACTTACAGATCTGCTTCTCCAATGATATCTCAGCTACTTTATGAATCATGATATCTGTTATTGATTTTACTGATATATTTATTGTCTATTTTGGACTCTAATCTGGTTTAGAATTTATCATTGTCTCCATTTGAAAAATTAAAAAAAGAAGAAAAAAATGATAACTGAGATTTAGAGGTTATTTTTTCAAGGCCAGTTAATTTTTCTGAAATAGATTCTATTTTCAAACCTAAATTTTTCTGAATCAAAGTTCTTTTTTATTTCATTTTAAATTACTAGAAGAGTTTCTAATACCAAATAGAAAACTCAGTAAAAGTATGCTGAATTAATGAATAAATGGATAGTGAGCTAGTGGTACAGTTTGTGTCAGAAACAATTCTTCATAACTTTGTTATGTGTTCTTTTTACTAATCATCACTATTTTCCCCATTCTACTATCCTATCTATTTAAAATCTTTCTTCTTTTTAGGACCTTTGTCTATTTTTAATTGGATTATTTGTCTTTTGTTAAATTGCATGAGTTTTTTATAAATTTACCAATTTTCAGATGTATCTTTGGCAAATATGTTCTCCCACACAGTGGGATCCCTCCAAAGTGGACATATAGATGGCCAAGAGACATAAAAAAAATCTCAAAGTCACTAATAATCAGAAAGATGCAAAGTAAAATGACAATGAGTTATCACCTCATACCTATCAGAATGTCTACCATCAACAAATCAACAAATGACAAGTACTGGTGAGGATGTAGAGAAAAGGGAACTCTAGTACATTGCTGGTAGAAATGCAGACTGGTGCAGCCATTATGGAAAACAGTATGAAGTTTCCACAAAAATTTAAAAATAGAGCTGACATTTGACCCAGTGATCCCACTTCTAAGAATATCCCATATAATAAAAGCCTAATATGTTAAGAGTCTGGTCCTCTGTTCAACCAATCAAAGCATAATATGCTAATGATATGCTAAGGATGCCCAACCACTCACTATGACGTGCACTAACCACCAGGGGGCAGACGCTCCAACCAGTAGGTTAGCTTGCTGCTGGGGTTTGGCTGATTGGGACTGAGCTAGATGGGCCAGACATGCCCTGGAGTCCTCCCATGGTCCCTCCTTGGCTGGCCAACCTCCTGCATCCCTCCCTGGCCCCCATCATGCACTGGTGGGGTCCTTGGCCTGGCCTGTGCCCTCTCACAATCCAGGGCCCCTTGGGGGATGTCGGAGAGCCGGTTTCAGTCCAATCCTGCAGGCCAGGCTGAGGGACCCCACTGGTGTATGAATTTGTGCACTGGGCCTCTAGTATCCTATGAATCCTGAAACACCAATCATAAAGAATATATGCATCCTTATGGCACATTTACACAATGTAATACTATACAGCTGTAAAATAGTAGGATTTCTTATCCTTTGAGACAGCATGTAGGGACCTGGAAAATATTATGCGAAGCAAAATAAGCAAGTCAGATAAAGACAAGTATCACAAATCTCACTCATATATGGAATCTCAAGAACAAAATATACTGATGAACAAAATAGACCCAGAGACATAGAAGCATGGAACAGCTCAGTTGGGTGTGGCTTAGTGGTTGAGTGTTGATCCAAGAACCAAGAGGTCACTGGTTCAATTTCAGGCCAGGGCAGTCAATTGATGACTCTCCATCATCATTGATGTTTCTACCTCTCTATCTCTCTCCCTCCTCTCTGAAATCAAGAAAAATATATTAAAAAACAGAAAACAAAAAACATGGAACAGACTGTGGAATCTCAGAGGGAAAGTGGGGGTGAGGGTGGGGGGAGAGATTAACCAAAGAATGTATATGCATAATTCAAGGACACAGACTGTAGTGTTGTGAAGACCTGAGAGTGGGGTGCAGGAGTGGGGGGATCAATGGGGATATCTGTAATGCTTTCAACAATAAAGATAAATTAAAAAATAAAATAAAAATCTGTCATCTTCTTAATTTAAAGGAGACAAATGCCTTAACTACTTCTTTTAATTGAGAAACATAGCAGAGTCATGGATTGGGCTCCCCACCTCCTCTACCCTCCTCTGAACGTGTAGAAAAAAATGAAATGTCAGTAATTCTCTTTTAGTTTAATAAGAAAACAAGATTGTACTGTTTTTGAAATCAGAAATGTCAGTTTGGATATTATAAGGGCAACAAATTACTAGGTTACAACCAATCAGAATCACAGATGCTACAGATTTTAAAGTTTAAATTCATAGGACAAACCAAAGTCTCTATAGTCCATGAAGCTTAGACTTCTTAAAATAACTGCAAAAACAGTGTATTATGCAGAAATATATTTGTTACAGCTGTAAAAGAGAAGCGAATATTTTCCCCTTATCTTGCTGAGATGTCTTTCACTGCATTTAAGAGGGTTTAAAGTATTTAAGGCTAAGAGCTACAATTCCATTAATGAACTCCAAGAGAAAAAAAAGGCAGGGCTAAGAAGCTCAAAACTTAACTTGGAGAGAAAACGGCACCCTATTTAAAAAACAAAAGAACTGAATTTAGACAAAGCAAGATTTTGTATCTAAAAGCTTTTCTCAAAATTCTAGCTACACAAGTTTTGCTCCATTTTCTGATTTTCTTGACCATACCTCCTTAAATCACTACTCAATATTTGATTTTATTCAATCTGCTAGTTCATTTCCCATGCTCCTTAATACAGGAATCACATGATTTTTCTAGGTCAGGAACCATGAGAGCTATTACACAATGGCCACTTGCAACATTCCAATTATTCCTCAGAAGCATGATCCATTATATTACTTATTTACACCAAAAAATATTAGTCTTAAGATTACAAATAAAGATGATTTGACCAATAATAGAGGTTCAGAAAAAAATTCTATAAAATAAATTGTACCCTTGTGTTCTATTTTAAAGAAAGCTTCATACTATAAAATAGATAAGATTTATCATTGTTGTATACAATAAAAATTATTGTTTATGTTATGATCTATTTTACAGCCTTTGCAGAATGCTTTAAAATGCAAAATTTATCCAAATGGATGTTATGCTCCAAGAAATATTGTTTACACATGAATATACTATATTTAAAAATAACTATATAATAAAATAACAGGTACTGAATAATATAAACAAATCAGTAATAAGCTATTTCTGATTTTTTTTTTTTTTGAGCTGTAATGTATACTAGTAGTCTTTCCAAAGTAGCAACACAGTAGTGCAGAAAAAGTCCATCTCTGGATTGATATAAATAAAGAAAATACTATTTTTAAAATCTATCTTCCTTGTGGCTTTGGGCAAACCATCAGTCTTCTCTACTTTTTGGAGGAAAATAAGTCTTGTTTTTATTAATGGAAGTCATAGACATTTTCCAATGAGAGCATCTAATAAGCCTAATAATTTTACCACATTCCAAACTTGGTCCAAAAAAAACTTCAAAATTTTTATTAATCTATGAAGTCTTATGAGAAAATACACAATTATTTAGTTAGTGAATTTTATAATATTTTTAAATATATTTTATTGATTTTTTACAGAGAGGGAGAGAGGGATAGAGAGTTAGAAACATCGATGAGAGAGAAACATCGATCAGCTGCCTCTTGCACACCCCCTACTGGGGATGTGCCCGCAACCAAGGTACATGCCCTTGACCAGAATTGAACCTGGGACCCTTGAGTCCGCAGGCCGACGCTCTATCCACTGAGCCAAACTGGTTTCGGCAAATATAATATTGAAGAGTACAACAAAGAGTTCTCTAGCTTTGTGGAATACACTTTGGCACAAAGAAAACATTAGGTCAATTAAAAGCATGTTCATTAAAGATAGACAACAATTTTTCTTCTATAGAAATAGAAGAAATTAACCCAAATTGAGATATATTAAAAAGGATGAATAGATAAAAAAATGAAAATTAGTTTCTTTCTTTTCCTTTTTAATTTTATACTGACAGAAGCCAGATCAGAGGACATGATCTTAGCTATGAAAGTCAAATTGTCTCCTAATCCCAGAAGAATTAACAGCTTTGAAGGACTTAGCATTGATAATAAAATAAAATAAAATAAAATAAAATAAAATAAAATAAAATAAAATAAAATAAAATAGAGGCCATGCTTGAAAATCTTTAGTAGCAGCACAGTAGGGTAGAAATGTTCATTTTAACAACCAATCATAGCAAAGACTAAACAATTCCCTGATTTTCACTTTATAAGCCATCCTGTAACATCATGTGTCTGAGCTTCAAAACCATTTTGCTACATTAGCAAAATTAAGTGTAGCTTATTTCATGAACATAAGCACAGCTTAACTTAGGTTATTTCTGTAATCATAAGAGAAACTTAAGCCATCTTCTTAAAATGATAAGAGATAATAATTTTTAACCAATCTCCTGTCATCTGAAAATGTTCATTTTATTATTTTAAAAATTTATTTATTTTTTGTTAATCCTCACCTGAGAATATATTTCCATTGATTTTTAGGGAGAGTGGAAGAGAGATGGAAAGACAGAGAAAAAAATCAATTGATTGCCTCTTGCACATGCCCTGACCAATGTCCGAGCTGGGGAGAAACCTTCAACCAAGGTATGTGCCCTTGACAAGAATTAAACCTGGGATCCTTTAGTCCACAGTCCAAAGCTCTATCCTCTGAGCCAAACCAGCTAGGGTTGGAAATGTTCATTTTAATAACCAATCACAATTAAGGCTTAAACAAATCCCTGATTTTCACTTTATAAGCCATCCTGTAACATCATGTGTCTGAGCTTCAAAGCAATTTTGAGTTTGGAAGTATCCCTGTGTGTGAAAAGTTTGTTTCTCATTCAATAAAATATTCATATCAAATGAAGCTCTCAGAATTTTCTTTTATCACCTTGTACAAGATATGTTATGCCAGTAGAAAGGTGTGGCTGAGCTAATCATGTTTAATTTATTCTTTCCAAATTTACCAATTAGAAAAGGCCTCCCCACATATTTGCAAAAGAGGTGAAAAGAGAAAAGCACTTACAATCCACTGGGACCATATATCAGGAGTAAGAAAGAATTGTCCATGTCATTATTATTCGAATATTCCCTTTTATGGAAGGAAAATGATGAAATAAACCACAGGCGGAAAGATTTTGTATGACATGATTGTTGTATTGCTAATGCAAAGTTATATCTAACTACATCTATAGAAATGTGATTTTCTATACTTGGAATTCAAACAATTTAATTCAATTTTGTTTTAATATTCTATTTCAAAATATGTTAACATATTAAGGAATATGTTCAGTATTGATTTGTGTTTTTTTATAGTCACTTCTTATCAAGTAACTTTCTAAAAGTATAGCATCAAGCTTAATTCAGGTATTGAATATCTGCCTGGATTTTAATTGGAGAGTAGGCATTTATAGTATTTCATCAAAAGTAATTTCTTTCCAGTGTCTTGCTCAAAGTAATGCAACACAAGAAGCAATGTCCGTACATTTTGTGAACAACAACAACAAAAACAGACTGGCAGATCTCACGATGGGAGAGGGTTGAGGGGTCCAGACAAGATTAACCAAAGAACATATACGCATATGCATAATCCATGGACACAGAAAATAGTGTGGAGAAGGTCTGGGAGGGTAGAGGCTGGGTGATGGGGGGTAAAGTGGTGGGTAATGGGGCTTTCTGTAATACTGTCAATAATAAATAAATGAAAAATTGATTTCCCATGATAATTGGGAAATTGAGTGGTCTTTTTTCTCTGTATGGCTTTTTGGTTTACTAAATTTTATCAATTAAAATACAAATCAATAAATATATCCTATATTAAAGTAAAGCAAAAGTCACTTGAACCTAAAATGTTGCTGGAATATAGATTAAAATCTTTAGATGATTCTAAATGAACTTGAGATCTGACTTTTGACATTTTTGTAACTTAATTTAATGTCATTTTCATTTGACCTTTAAAAGAAGGAAATTTAAAGTGTGTTAGTTCAGTGCTACATAATATAATTGATCGAATTTGTTTAAACTTAACTGGCAAAACAATGGAAACAAAAAGGTTAAATAATTACATAAATTCTAATTAAACTGGACTCAAAGTTGGGAGTGGATTTGAATTTACCTCATAGACTTTCTATATGTTATTATGGTAGCATTTTAAAGGATATAATTGAAATTAACATCACAAGGATATATCATCTCACACTTGTCAGAATGGGTATCATCCTATATAATAAAATAGTAATATGCAAATTAACCATCACTCTGCTACACCCACAAGCCACGCCCACCAGCCAATCAGGACCAAATATGCAAATAAACCCAACCAAGATGGCTGCGGCCACAGAGTGAGCAGGAGGCTTGGGTTTTCCTGGTAAAGGAGGAAACCAAGCTTTCCACACACCCTGGCCGGCCTAGGCTTCCACTCAAGGCTACAAAGTTTCAATTATAGAAGATAAATAAATCCCAACAAAAATGGCGGCAGCCACGGAGCTAGAGAGAGAGGAGGCTTGAGTTGCCCCCGGCAATGAAGGAAGCCAAGCTCCCACAGCCCTGGCCTGCCTTGGCCTCCACTTAAGGCTACAAAGTTTCAATTATAGAAGATAAATAAATCCCAACAAAAATGGCTGTGGCCACGGAACAAGCAGGAGGCTTGGCTCCGCTCAAGGCTACAAAGTTTCAGTTATAGAAGATAAATAAATCAGATATCAGGGCCTCTGCTTGGGTCTCTGGGGGCCATGGATGGCCTGCAAACCACCACAGGCCCCTCGCCCAGGCCGCCCCATTCCCCAAGGGAACCCCCACCCTGATTCAGGACACCCTTCAGGGAAAACCAGCCAGCCCCCACCCATGCACCAGGCCTCTATCCTATCTAATAATCTAATAAAAGAGTAATATGCAAATTGACCATCACTCCAACACACAAGATGACTGTCCCCATGTGGTCAAAGATGGCTGCCCCCATGTGGACATAAGATGGCTGGCACAAGATGGCCAGCAGGGGAGGGCAGTTGGGAGGGACCAGGCCTACAAGCGAAGGCATTTGGGGGCGATCAAGCCTGCAGGGGAGGGCAGTTAGGGGTGACCAGGCCAGCAGAGGAGGGAAGTTGGGGGCGACCGGGCCTGTAGGGAAGGGAAATTGGGGGGGACCCAGGCCTGCAGGGGAGAGCAGTTGGGGGGGACCAGGACTGCAGGGGAGGGCAGTTAAGGGTGACCAGGCCTGCAGGGGAGGGCAGTTAGGGGGCAGTTAGGAGCAAACAGGCTGGCAGCGGAGCAGTTAGGCATCAATCAGGCTGGCAGGGAAGTGGTTAGGGGGTGATCAGGAGATCAGGCAGAAGTGGTTAGGGGCAATCAAGAAGGCAGGCAGGTGAGAAGTTGGGAGCCAGCAGTCCTGGATTGTGAGAGGGATCCCAGATTGGAGAGTGTGCAGGCTGGGCTGAGGGACACCACCCCCACCCCGTGCATGAATTTCATGCACCAGGCCTCTAGTAAATAAATAATTCAACAAACAACAAGTGCTGGTGAGAATGTGGAGGAAAGGGAACCCCAGTACACTTATGGTGGGAATGTAGACTGGTGTAGCCCCCATGGACAACAATATGGAGTTTCTTCAAAAAATTAGTAATGGAACTGCCTTTTGACCCAGTGATCCCACTTCTGGAAATATATCCTAACTATCCCAAAACTCCAATTCTGATATGATCGATAAATTGTGAGATACAATGTACAACAATTGCATTGATCTGAAGTCAAAAGCACATGCCACCAGGAGAATAGTTTCCTGATAATTTCTGGACAAACGTTATATCCAGGCAGTAAATCCAGTGGGAAGAAGAGGTGAGTCACTCTGTATATAATACTGCATAAATGATGTGCAGAAGAGAATATATGAGTGGAAAAAACAGAGCTGCAATATTCAAAAGCTTTGGGAGACAACAGTCAGAATACATTTTTATGCATAACTGAAATTCTTGTTCTCTTATTACTTCATTTTTTTACTGGACTAAAAATATTCTCCAAACATCCACTCTCTTATTGCCAAATCAAAACTAGATAATCTATATGGCTTTATCTACAATTACTATTCAGTTTTTCTGCAAGTGATTTTTGTCAATGTCAGCTGATTAGGAAGGACACATGACAGTGATTTAGGTTTCAATAAAACATAATATTTCAGCAAACTTTTAATGTTCTTGATTCATTTCACCTTTGTGACCTTGAGAGTATGCAAAGAATTCCATATTATCCCTGGCTTCTGTTTTTCTTTTTACATAAGGCCCACATAGCTTCTACCTTTCTTTTTTTTTTCTTGATTTAGTAATTGAATTCACTGTTACCAACCTCAACCTGTCTTGTAATGTGAACCAGAGGGCTTTATAGCTGTGTGACTTTAATAAGTCATGGCACCTCTCTGAACTTCAGTTTTTTAATTTACAAAATAAAAAACAGAACTACATGTTTTCTATGATCTCATGTAGATCTTAAAGCTATGAAACAAAAGAATGTAGGGATGGAGGAGGGAGATGAAGAGTCTGCTAGAAAAATCTAGAAGACAGATAATAGGCATTAGCAGTGAGCAAAATAATAACAATGTTCCCTGGAGCTGCTAAATGTCTGATAAAAAGACAGGGATGTTTTCCTTAGAGTTTGAATTGTCCAAGTTGAGGCTGTGAAAGCACTAGTCCGAAATGGGAACAATGGGAGCAAAGGGACAATTGGAAGTGTTCTCCTTTGATCTAGTAAACTGGACAACACACTATAATGCTATGATTATGAGTAACCACCATCTTCCTTTCCCCTTACTAAACCAAAAAAAGAAAAAGAAATTTTAGTGACATGTAACTGAAATAGAGCATGACACCTTTAAAAATAATTTTTTTTTTCACCAAATGTCAGGATTTTGTGGTTTAGATGAAATTAAATATCAATAGCTTTGTAGTTCTCATGATATGAGGACATTTTTGGAAGAGGCTGACTCACACGAAAATGAAAAAAAAAATCAGACCATAAAGTTGTTACTCAAAAGTGTTTTGAACCTCCAAACATGAGCTGTTAATTTCTAGTATATTTAAGTTACACATCTTTATGTTCCAGTAATTACCTATGCTATTTAATCCTTAAGGAAATAAAGAAAAAAAACTTGTAAAAATTAAGGTAAGTCAGGGGAAAAGGGTATGTATTGAGTCCTCCCCTAAAACACTGATTGGTCCATACTAGGTCTAAAGATCATCTAGAATATTTAGTGAATTAATGTTTACTCCCGTTAAAGTTTCATAAATTATTGTATTTACTAAATCTAAAATTTTACTTTTACTTAATCAGATTTTCTCTGTGACTTTAAGAGAATCATTGAACTGCTACCTGCCTGTTTCACCATTTATAACAATAATCTTCATTCATTCATCAATTTATCAACCTTCTAAGTTCAGAGCAAATGGCCTGTTGCTATGTCAGATAAGGTAACAAATTTAGACATGAGCTTCAATGAACTTATTATCTTGTGAGAAAGGAAAATAACATGTATATAATTAATGTATTATATATAGTTGAAAGTAAAAATGTGTAATGAAGTTCAGATAAAGTACAAGGGAAGTTGCAAGCAAGGCAAGATTATTTAATAAGCAGATAAACAAAAGGATTTTTGAAGAGTTGAAATTTTTTGTAGGCATAAAAACACTAACTGAATTTTAACATATACTAGTAAAAAAAAGAAAGAAGCATATTCCAGGTAAAGGGAAATGTACACCAAGGAGCTTAGTTTTTCTAGTTTTCCCAGAGTACACTGAAGGAATTTGAGGCAGGAAGACAAAGAAATTAGTCACTCTTTAAGAAAAATTATCTATCTATCTATCTATCTATCTATCTATCTATCTATCTATCTATCTATCTATATCCTCTCTATCTATATATCATCTATCATCTATCTATCTATTTATCTATACAGATATCTATATACCCTTGCTTATCTAGTTAAATAATTCTTAGAGAGAAGCATCTTACCTTTTATTTATTTATTTTCTAATCAATCAATTAACTAGTTTATTTATTTATATATGTATTTGTTCATCTTCACCTGAGGATATTTTTTTCATTGCACTTTCAGAGAGAGTGAAAGGGAGGGAGAGGGAGAGAGAGAAAAAAAAAACACAAAACATTGATGTGAGAGAGCCACATCAACTGGTTGCCTCCTGTATGAGTCCTGGCCAGCAGTGGGGTGCAAACCCCAACCCAGGTAAATACCCTTGAGCCTGAGTAGAACCTATGGCCCTTTGGTGCACAACCAAGGCTTTTACCACTGTGACACACTGGCCAGGGCTTACCTATTTTTAAAAATCAGCAACGTTATGTGCTCCTGTTTGCATTAGCAGTAATCAAAGATTATAAACATAATGTGCTCTATCATACCTTATTTACTTTAATATTGAAACAATGTCCTATATAATAAAAGGCTAATATGCAAATCGACCAAACAGCGGAACAAACAGTCGCTATGACGCGCACTGACCACCAGGGGGCAGACGGTCAATGCAGGAGCTGCCCCCCCCTGGTGGTCAGTGCACTCCCACAGGGAGAGTGCTGCTCAGTCATAAGCCAGGCTCTCAGCTGACGAGCACAGTGGTGGTGGCAGTGGCGGTGGCGGGAACCTCTCCCACCTCTGTGGCAGTGCTAAGAATGTCCCACTGACGGTTTAGACCCGTGGGGACATCCCCCCAGGGCTCCCGGACTGTGAAAGGGTGCAGGCCGGGCTGAGGGACCCCCCCCCCCCAGTGCACGAATCCCGTGCACCTGGTCTCTAGTTTCTTATAAGAAATTAGTTCATGAGGACAAGAATACAGGATAAGTGACAACAGACTTTTCCCAAGTAAAGTAGTTACTAAAGATGTTAGTTTCAGAAAAAAATAAGTTTTAAGAATTGAAGAGTTATATCACATAAGAATAAATAATACTAGATTAGTGAGACATCAAGTGGCATAGAATCCTTAATGGAGTGAGCACTGGCAAGCAATTATCAAAAAGAAAAAGAAAAAAAATATATATATATATGTATGGTAATGATAAACAAGATCAATTTATTCAGTGAAATTATCTGGAGTCACCCTTTGCACATTCAATTGTGATCACATTCAGTGCAACGGATATACATCTTTTTTTAAAAAAAATTATCTTTATTGTTGTATTACAGATGTCCTCTTTTTTTTTTTACCATTGACCCCCTCCACCTTGCCCCCACCCCTTCTCCCAGGCTTAACACACTATTGTCTGTGTCCAGGGTTATACATATAAGTATATAAGTTATTTGGTTAAGCTATTTCCACCCACCCCTTACCTCTGAGATTTGTCAATCTGTTCCATGCTTCTATGTCTCTGGATCTATTTTGTTCCTCAGTTTATGTTGTTTATTAGATTCCACATATAAGAGATCATGTGACACATCTTTCTCTGACTGGCTAATTTTGCTTAGCATAATCCTCTCCAGATCTTTATTGCCCCTTTCCCTTATATTTAAAGTCCTTCAGGCAAACATCAAAAATCTAAAAGATGGTTTGTCAAAATGTGTGTGATTTTACTATAAGGTTGTCTTTCCTCCAGGAAAACTCATAGAGGCATTTCAGTGTGGGCATTGAGGCTATTTAATTCCATATTCAGCCTGTTACAAATGGTCCATCTTCACTGCTTCTAATAACACTTCACCACAAAGTGCATTTCCTATAATCTTTTCTTCTACTCTTTGCCTTACTTTATTTTGAGGTCTGGGACCATATCTTAAAAAAACATTTATGTTTTTGTCCGGCTTGAGTGGCTCAGTGGTTGAGAGTCAACCTATGAACCAGGAGGTCACGGTTCGATTTCTAGTCAGGGCACATGCCCAGTTTGCTGGCTTGATCCCCAGTGTGGGGAGTGCAGGAGGCAGCTGATCACTGATTCTCTCTCATCATTGATGTTTCTATCTCTCTCTCTCCCTCTCCCTTCCTCTCTGAAATCAATAAAACTATATTTAAAAAAAAAACTACATTTGTGTTCATCTTAACTATTTTACATATGGTAGACATTGAAAAAATTAGAAAATAAATAAGTAATTAAATAAATGGTCCATTTGGAAATAACAAATGCTATTCCCCAGACATGAGTATTTTGTAATCACACCATCTTCTCATTTTACTTTGGAACAAAAAACACTTCCAATCCTTCATGTGGTTAGAAATCTAAACACTGCCAAAGATATAATTTTCATTTCACACTTCAGAAATGATGCAAAAGATCATTTTATACCCCCAGGGCTTGAAATAATGGGTAGGCTTTGCATGTGCTCGGTTTGGAAAAGACTACAGATTACCTACTGCTCCTTATAACCATAGCCATCCGGACACCACATCATCACCACTAAATCTACATTTTTTAACAAGAAAAAAAAGTGAGAGCAAAACCCTTGGAAATGTGTTCATTTCTAAGCTAATGTTAATTATCCATCCAAGTTGGCAGTCAGGCTCTTTCCTGTCCACCAAGTGCTTGGAATATGTTGTGTGAGGTTAGCCACCTCCAAATCCAGGCTGATTTTGTCATTTTTCTTTTAAGACATGCCACGTGCAAGATTTTACATCAGCTCTTCAGAAGGAAGCCAAGATATAAACCCAGCGTATAAATCAATAAGTAATGCTTACAGACAGGGCTCCAGGTCATTTCCTTTTATCTCCTTCTGTTTTTGTTTTTCAGGTTTAGACATTGTGGTGGTTTTCCCCTTTCACACACATTATTAGTGTGGATGAATTCGGATGATATCTTTTTTTACAAATACAAAAGATACATTTTCTGAGTAGTACAATTACCAATTTGCTTAGGGAGCTTGTAATAAATGAGTACCCTATGATATACATATTGGATAAACTATTGTTAACTATTTTTTTCTGTAACGTGGAAACTCCAGGGATTGTGTAAGAACTATTGTGTACATAAGCTTGGAAACCATTCACTTGCTTAGGGCACCCTGGCTAATTTATTCCACTTATTCGAAGCCTCATGTTCTTGTCAATGAAATTGTGATGGCAGACCCTAATGCATAGGGATGTCATAAGAATGCAACTAAGTTTCCTGTTACATAGTAGGACTTTTCAAGTGTATGTACCTTAACTTAATCTAAGTCAAAATGTTTAATGAAAATTAATCAGATTCACTGTTACAGGGATCCAAACCTGCTTTTAATTTTAGTTCATGTTTGTCATGCAAGTCCCATTGTAAAGGCAAGAGTGAATTCTTTGTGGATACAATATAATTAGTATCTTTCAACATTAATTTTCACTGAGCATTATAAATCAGAACACTTAATAGTAAGAGAAGACTATTGATAGTCTGTGTTCACTCATTAAATGAAGGTGCATATTTCGGTCTCCTCTCCAGATTAACTGACAAGCATTCTCTTTGATAATGACTCACTTTTACTGCTTTATATCCAGAACATATAAACTAATATAGCAACTACAACTGTGTATTTAATTTCTATCAAGTATAAAGGCATTATGCACAGGGCACATCCCACTCGAGATCTATTGAGGATGATACTTCCTGGGCAATCTGATTAAGGGTTTCAGTCAAGAAGGTCACTCAGTTTTCATTGTGTGTCCCTTTACACATTTTGATATTTAAAGCATATTCAAATAACATCAACATAACTAAAAGAAGGCAAAAGAACTTGCCCCACAGGTGTGGCTCAGTAGTTGAGCATTGACCTATGAAGCAGGAGGTCACGATTTGATTCCTGGTCAGGGCACATGCCTGGATTGTGGGCTTGATCCCTAGTAGGGGGCATGCAGAAGGAAGCTGATCAATGATTCTCTCTCATCATTGATGTTTCTATCTCTCTCTTGCTCTCCCGGACTCTCTGAAATATATGACGAATACAAAAGAATCTGTCTTCAAAGATTTTAACCTGGTGTGGGAAAGATATGATTCACATAGACAGTGTCCTATGTATGGCTTTATGATCTGCTGTCTTTTTCTTTTTAATCCTCACCTGAGAATATTTTTCCATTAATTGTTTTTGTTTGTTGGTTTGTTTTTTAAGAGAGAGTGGAAGGTAGTGGGAGAGACAGAGAGAGAAACATTGATGTGAGAGAGACCCATTGATTGGTTGCCTTCCATACGCGCCTGACCAGGGCCAGGGATTGGGCCTGCAACTGAGGCATATGTCCTTGACCAGAATCAAGCCCAGGACCCTTCAGTCCATGGGCCAGAGCTCTATCCACCGAGTGAAACTGGCTAGGGCTGATCTGCTGTCTTAATCTTAATAATCTTTGGACGAGATGCTCCTCATTTTTTTTTTTTTTTTGTACCGGGCCTACATATCACATAGATGAACCTCCATACACATAAAAAAGTAAGTATTACTCACAACCCTGATGGAGTAAAAAAAAAAAAAAAAGCCAAACGGCTGTGTCAAATAAACAGGTTAAAATAGGATGAAATGCATCATCTACGAAAGGTTATACAAATCATCTTGTTATTGCTACAAATGGTCAGTCTCTACTATGTCTTTAATCATTTTCAAATAGACAGAGTCTTTTATGAGAATTCTACGGTTATGGTGTTTTTCAAATTTTGTGCACCGACAACTTGATGTGTCTGTCCACTAAGACAAAATAGGTTCCTAAGTGCAAACGAATACCTATTAGTTCTCCAAAGAGTGTGGACATTTATTAACTTAATGAAAGTTCATCCCCCTCTTCTTTAAATTTCAATCTTTTTGCCCTTTGAATATGTTGTTGCCATTGCCCTTTGGAAGGGCCCGTTTGGGGATTGATCGTGTCTATAATTCATGCAATAGGAGCAACTTGTTGTCAACTGACTGACGAGATACTGCCAGATAGGTCATTTTGTGACACATTTTAACTTAATTGGTACGAATTGTCAAAATCTTGGACATGCTTCTGAATGCAAGAGTTTATCGATCCAGGCCATCAAATTAAGTTGTATCAAGAGAAGATGCGCTACAAAATGGGTTTGAAAATCATTGTATGCCAATGGACCTCAAAGATTGTCCAGGACCAACGCCCCCTTTGCTCATGCCCCTTTTCCAAATCATATACTTACTGATCTGAGCATGTGGACACAACTTGCTGTGCTTAGCTTTTCTTAAGAGAGAGACTGAAATGTGGGCCAAGCGACTTAGGAAGCCAAGCTCTGGCAGCTAACTGTTTCAGCAAACAGATATGTAGAGACGTCACAGTGGCAAATGGTGCTGAAAAGTGTGAGAAAAGTGGGAGAGCAAAAGCTCCGGGCAAGACACAAGATGATTGATGGCATGCCTCTTTTGCTGGATGCCATCTGTTGAAGAGTACAAGGAGATAAGTGATTAGACTATAATTTTTAGATAGCTATTTTTTTATGAAATCAATCAATGAAATAGAACTTAGAAAGTACATGTCTACTTGCCCTCCCCTGATTCCAGCCCTTTTCCTTTGTTTGTCAAAAATACTTTTGGTAAGTAAAAAAGAGGGCTTATGCCCTATGTGTTTTAATACGATAATTTTTAAAGCTTGTATTTTCTTGGCTATACCCAGTTGAGGAAAAGAAAAAAAAAATTCTATTACATAGATTGTATTCCAAAAATCACTTGAGAAAAGGTTTTCAAACCAAGTGATTTCCCACTTTGTGGTTGATTATTTCATTCACTAATGTTCCCTAGAGTTCATAGCCATAACTTTAATTTAGACTGGAAAATGAACAGTCAAAACATACTAATATCATTGTGCATTTTAGACCTAAGGCTTGTTTAAAAAAAAAACACCCAACCTTGTTATGGCTGCCATTGATGAATGATTAATTTAAACAGGTTTTTTAATAAGTTGCATGTTTATTAAAATTTGTTTTAATTAACAACTTTTGCAACCCATCTCTTCTCCCTCCCTACCCTCACAAAGAAGATAAAAGGATTTTATGTCTACACACAAATCCACTGTTTAAATGCCCTGAAGTCATTTGAACATTAAATTAATTTTTGATATTTTTCAATGAAATGTCACCAATGCTTATTATTCCTTGAGTGAACTAAAGTCATATATTGATGTGAGCTCCAACCTATATTTCCCAGAAAAAATATGCATCATTATTAATGAAAAGAATGTTGTATCTATATTTCTATTGGAATTTGCATAAATCTCCACAGCAATAGTACTTAAAATATTTTATGAATTTTTGCCAGCTCCTACAATGAATTTAAAATTAAGTAATTTAGGTCCATGTTATAAAATAAAAATTCACATATTTTCAATTGCATGGATTTAGAAAAGTGATGGAAAGATTACATGTTCTATTCTTTCATCCATTTATGAGGTGTGTATATAGATTTCAAATATTATTATGGGTCCACATGAGCATTAAGCCAGAATTTTAGTAGAATATGAGTAAAGATCTGATAAGTTCTATCAAAAGAATATTAAATTTGTTAAGTTCAATACAATGATGTATAGTGATTATATTATAGTTCTTGTTAAAAAGCAAAATTCCATTAACTAGGTAATTATTACTAGAGAAAAAAATGTCTTAATACTTTTAATGAATTTTTAAAAGTATTGCTTTGGGGCTTGAAATAACCAGACAGTGTCTTGTATGAATCTTGTTTAAGGACAAAATCTAGGTTCTTTTTTGTTTCCTACTCCTAGTGTTTCACTAATGAAATGGAGGTCCTTTAAGATAAATCCTTATAATACAGAAGAAAAAGTAAAACCATCAAAATTTAAAATCTGATAAAAATATTAAAATCTAACTATATACCACCAATACAAAGAGCCAGATGATATATTTTTCAAAAGTTCAGTAATTAAATACAGAAACACTTGTAAAGAAATTTTATATGTGAACAGAAATCAAGTTTAAAACTAGTTCTTTCCTCTTCTGGAATCAATGAGATATTTTCAGAATATGCTGTTGCTTTGATTTAGCATGTCGAGCTTGGTGAAATTAAATTTTATCAGTGCACTTAATAATACATTAATACATTAATCCAGACTTACCCATTAATTTATCAAATATTTAATACTAGGGACACAGTGCACAAATTCATGCACCTTGAAAGGAACTGTGGGCCACAAGACTGCGGTAGGCACAAGGGCAGGTCTCAGCCCATCCTCCATGCTCCTGCCTGGCCCCTCCCACCATGACCCCCAGTCCCCTCTCTACCTGCAGCCCCACTCCCATGCCACTGCTTCCACGCGCTGAAGGTGCCGACCCCACTCGCACCTGCTGATGGTGCAGAGCAATTGGGGCTGGCACCAGCAGTGGGTGCAAACTGTACCATTGCTGAGAGAGGGTGTTAGAGGCAGCTGCTGTCCCTGATGGCCCCTCAGGAGCAGGGGGAGGTAGAGAAGCCCTGAGGGGCGATCGGGGCCAACAGCTGTGGTTCACACCCACTGATGGTGCCAAGTGATCGGGCCCAGTGCCACGCACTGGCAGTGGGTGCAAGTGGGGCCAGCACCAGCAGCAAGTGTGAGCACCAAGCAGGACCACAGCGCACTGGAGCAAATAATTTTCAGTAACCACCAGAGGCTCACCCCATGACAGCGACCTGCACTCTGCCTTGGTCTGGCGCCCCCGCTCACCTCTCCACCATCCCACTGTGGCCGATGCTGCTGTCATGTTTCATGTGCGCCCTCTGGTTGTCAGCGCACATCATAGTGACTGGTTGTTCAGTTGTTCCACTGTTAGGTTTATTTGTATATTAGGGTTTTATATATATACTAGAGGCCCAGTGCACAAAATTTGTGCATGGGGGGGGGTGTCCCTCAGTCCAGCATGCACCTTCTCCAGTCTGGGACCCCTCGAGGGATGTCTGACTGCCTATTTGGCCTGATCCCACCAGGGATGAGGCCTAAATTGGCAGTCTGACATCCCTCTCACAATCCAGGACTGCTAGCTCCCAACCGCTTGCCTGCTTGACTGCCCCTAACTGATTCTGCCTGCCAGCCTGATCACCCCCAAACCACTTCCCTGCCAGCCTGATTGTCACCTAACTGCTCCCCTGCCGGTCCAATTGCCCTTAACTGCCCTCCCCTGCTGGCCTGGTCACCCCTAACTTTCCTCACATGCCAGCCTGGTCTCCCTTAACTGTCCTCCCCTGCAGGCTTGGTTGCCCCAACTTCCCTCCCCTGCTGGCCCGGTAGCCCCTAACTGCCCACCCTTGCCAGCCTGGACACCCCTAACTGCCCTCCCCTGCTGGCCTGGTAGCCCCCAACTGCCCTCCTCTGCAGGCCTGGTCACCCCCAACTGCCCTCCCCTGCAGGCCTGGTCCCTCCCACCTGCCCTCCCCTGCTGGCCTGGTCTCCCCCAATGCCCTCTTATGCAGGCCTGGTCACCCCTAACTGCCCTCCCCTGCTGGCCTGATCGCCCACAGCTGCCCTCCCCTGCAGGCCATCTTGTGGCAGTCATCTTGTGTCCACATGGGGGCAGCTATCTTTGACCACATTGGGGCGGCCATCTTGTGTGTTGGAGTGATGGTCAATTTGCATATTACTCTTTTATTAGATAGGATAGATTTATTGAGACATTACTAGGTTATTTGCTAGAGAATGTGTCAGTATCTGGGTTTAGAAATATAAAAGATATAGCCCATGTGTACTATTGGAAAAAAATAAAATTCCATTCCAAACACATGAAACATTTTCCTGATCTGATCCCTATACAACTGTCTTTATTACCACTATTGAATAAATATCTAAATAAATAATTGTTATTCATAGAGAAGTGGGATGATAGCATCATATAGAAAACAAACCAATGTGAGATCATTCCTAGCGATGTGCATGTGTTTGGAATTTCACAGTAGGAGTGTTGCTTTAATATCCCATTCATGTTCCAAATTGATGAACTAGGGCTGCTTTTTGCTCTAACAAAGGGAATATGAATATGCGCTTTAGAGTTGTGAGCTATAGACAATAGTGGTCGAACTGGAGAAAGCAGTTTGAAAGAGAAGGAAGTAAGAATAGAGCCTGGGAGACAGCATTGTTACTCAAGTTCAGGGGTATGCTTTTTCTGAATGTGGTGGAGAAAGAGTATAAAGTACATACAAAATTATCCAGAATGTTTTAAGAAAATAATAATAAACTCATCTATTAGGAGCTGACAACAGTCTGGCATGGCAAAGTTGGAAGAATAGGAAAGCTTTTTGTCTTGCCACTATTTTGGTTCCATCTTTCATGGTTGTAGTATGTATATATAGATATATGTGCATATATTATTAATTAAAATTTCCTCCACAACATGATTTTAAGAATGCATATAGATAGGAAGTATCAGCATGTCCAATCAGGTCATTTGCAGGTGCTCTAGGCAGTACCAGACCATGATTGTGATATGGTGCCCTCGACTCAGGCTGATATATAACAAGGAGGTCACAAGAAGTGTAATAACCGACATACTAGTAAATGCCAGACAAGGGTCATAAGAGAACCGTTGATGAGAAGAAAGATAAGAGAAACATTATCTAAGAAGATGAAATTAAACTATAGTAATAAAAAAGAAAAAGCACATGAATACAGTTAGATTCAAGCCACTGCTAAGCACCTAGCAGCCCATCTTATGCATGGTAGGTACTCAGTAAGTTTGTGTTGACTGCATGTGATGTAGTACAGATCAACGTCCCACCCTACCCCATTCTGCTGACAACATTGAACATGGTGCCCTTGAACCTGCACACCAACCAGAGAAAGGAAGGGTGAGGCATTAGTGGATTGATTTTTATTATTTTTAATTAACTGATTCCATCTTTTGATTAAAGAATTCAAATAGTGATAAGTCCTCTTCATTGTATAAGAGATAATGAGAATCACGTTTCTATCAATTGGAGAAGAGAGTAACAATTATGGCAAGAATAAAGGTAGGATTCAAAATCTAAAATGTTGAATCAAAATTAGAAATATTGGTGTGAACTCATTTTTTAATATAAAAGTCAGTAAATATATAGATATAAAGTAGATATAAATACAGGGGTAGGTAAAAGTAGGTCTACAGTTGTGAATATGCAAAACAGTTTATTCTTGACTTATTATATACTAGCGGCCCGGTGCACAAAATTCATGCACTTGGGGTGGGGGGTGGGGTCCCTCAGCCCAGCCTGCACCCTCTCGCAGTCCGGGAGCCCTCGGGGGATGTCCGACTGAGGGCTTAGGCCCACTCCCTGTGGGGAGCTAAGCCCTCAGTTGGACATCCTCAGCACTGCTGCAGAGTGCGGGAGAGGCTCCCGCCACCACAGCTGCACTCACCAGCTGTGAGCCCGGCTCACGGCTTCTGGCTGAGCAGCACTCCCCCTGTGGGAGCACACTGACTACCAGAGGGCAGCTCCTAAATTGAGCGTCTGCTTGCTGGTGGTCAGTGCGTGTCATAGCGACTGGTTGTTCTTCCATTCGGTCAATTTGCATATTAGCCTTTTATTATATAGGATTTATTATTGTGTTGTTTGATTGCATTATTTGTCTTATTATCATTGTTATTATTTCATATTCATACTTATGATTCATCTTTTAGGTAATGATGGCTGGTAATTAACCTAGTTTTACCCACCATTTTATGTGGATGTATGGATAAAACTATACATTTATCTTCCAGTTATGCTTGCAGCACTCCCCAAGCAATTACACCCCAGTAGAATGAGCAAACCTATCGTGTCGTGTGCATCTTGGTTTCTAAATATAGCTCTCCAATAAAAGAAACCAGAGCTTCTTGGATAAATGACTGATTCCAGACCTGAGTCAATAAAATTATAAGGTAATGTGGAACATCTTTTTGGGCCAGAAGAAAGGCCATGATCAAAGAATGAGGTGCATCATCATGCCTTCATGTCAAAAAGACATAGGGATCAATTTCAGGTTGTTTCTTGCTGCCAAATCTGTGACATTTGAAACATTGGAATGAATAGTAAAGATAACACATCCTATCTTATTGAATCCAGAATTTCTAAAGAATTTTGATGACAAAATTGAGCAAATTTAAATGGGGTCTATAGGTTAGATGGTAGTAAGATATCAATGTTAATTTTCTGAATTTGATGGTTCTATTGCGGTTATAAAGGAGAATGCCCTTGTTTAAGAAAATGCATGCTGCTTTCAAATGGTCAAGGATAATAGATACATACAAATAAATATAGAAATAGAATGATAAGGCAATTGTCGTATAATGTTATGATGAGGTGCTGGTGAAAGATATAAAGAAGTTTTTATATTATTGCTGTTACTTTTTTCTGTATGTTTGAAGTAATTTCAAAACAAAAGTTTAACAAATAAAATAAATAAATAATACAATATAGGTCTGGTGATCTTATGAAAAATGTATTTTACTCTGAGTTTACCCATATTGGTTGGTGAGCAGGCTGCAATCTAAATTGGCAGTGTATTTCAATATTAATTTACAAGCTGGGCATGCTGGTTTTAGTTAGGACAACATCCATGCAATAGTTTAAAATTAAACCTAAACATCCCAGAAATATAACAGTACTGTTTGTTATCAATAAGTTTAAAATAATGTGGTAGACAACAAAGAAGGAATGGCTATTAATATTACATATTTACAATGTAGCCTGAAACATGATCCATTTGACTTAAAAATGTGTTATAAAGCAATATAAATACCCATTGTTGCAAAGGACAACATATGTGCTAAACAGTAATAGCAGGTACATTTATAAAGTGGAATTACAAGGGACTTTGTATTTTTCTTATTTTCAACAATGTTATTTTTTAAAATTTTGTGATTGGATAATAGCTATATATATGGATATATAACTTATCCAGATGATGGATCCTAAGTAGGTCAACCTAATTTCTATGATACTCCATTTTATTTCCCGATGTTTAACTAAACTATTGCTGGCAAGGGAACTGTGAAGCTCCAGTATTATATATTTATTTCTTTATCTAGTCATTTATGTGTCTATTCATTTATTTTACTTTTAGTTGAATAATGAATTTTAATAATCATTTTTGGCCAGCTATGTAAAAACACCATGGCACACATATTTGCAAATATCTATCACTAGATGCAGTTGTAGGACTAATCTTGGAACCGAACAAGAAGCTGTGCATTTCATCGTGCCAGCTAAGCTAAGACGACAGGCTTTATTTCAATTTAAATAAAACTTGAAGGTATTGCTGAGGAAAGCTGGCTCAAGGTGTCTGGCATTCTGCCTAGAAGAGAATCTTTGATAGCCTTCTTCTTTAGACTATATTAGCTTCACAAGTTTTTGATAGTTAACATTAAAATTTTAATTCTCCAAACAGTATAATTCATCAGGATTTTAAAATTGTTTCATCTGCCTCTCTAGTTCCTACATTATATAAAACAGTTCATTCAAGCCAAGATCCTTGGATTCACAAAGTGAATAATCTACATTTTGCTGATAGTTTTCCTTTCTGAATTTAATAGGACAATGTCTTGCATAACTAGGAAGTACCATTTAATTATATACTACTACAGACAACTGAATTCAGAGTAGTAAATTTTCCTTAAACTTAAAGGGGACATTTTAAAACTGTATTTTTAGTGAGTTTTCAGGGGCTGAGGATTATCAGTCAAAGTGAAAGGTGGATTTAGAAGCATCTGTAGGTTCTGATCTGTTTATGATAAAATCAGTCTGCTTTGCATCTGCTTTGTATGAAGAAAGTATTCCCTCCACAAAAGTGCTTAGAACATGTACAGTAATCCACACTTATCTGTGGGGGATGTGTTCCAAGTTCCAGCACCTCCAGTGAGGATCTAAAATGGCAGATGATTCCAAACCCTATAAATACTATGGTTTTTCTTATATATGCATACCTATAATAAAGTGTAATTTATAAATTTGGCACAGTAAGATATTAACAACAACAGCTAATAATAAAGTAGAACAATTATAACAATGTACTTTAGTAAAGTTATGGGAATGTAGTCTCTCTCTCTGTGTGTCTCTCAATATACTATCCTATCTAATAAAAGAGTAATATGGAAATTGACTATCACTCCAACACACAAGATGGCTGCCCCCATGTGGACACAAGATGGCCACCACAAGATGGCCAGCAGGGAAGAGCAGTTGGGAGGGACCATGCCTGAAAGGGAGGGCAGTTGTGGGTGATCAAGCCTGCAGGGGAGGGCAGTTAGGGGTGACCAAGCTGGCAAAGGAACAAAGTTGGGGGTGACTGGGCCTACAGGGAAGGGCAGTTGGGGGGGACCCAGGCCTGCAGGGGAGAGCAGTTGGGGGGGACCAGGCCTGCAGGGGAGGGCCGTTAGGGACAAACAGGCTAGCAGGGGGGCAGTTAGGCATTAATCAGGCTGGCAGGGGAGTGGTTAGGGGGTAATCAGGCTGGCAGGCAGAAGTGGTAGGGGCAATCAGGAAGGCAGGCAGGTGAGCAGTTGGGAACCAGCAGTCCTGGATTGTGAGAGGGATGTCCGATTGCCATACCGGGATCGGGCCTAAACGGGCAGTTGGACATCCCTCGAGGGGTCCCAGATTGGAGAGGGTGCAGGCTGGGCTGAGGGACACCCCCCCCCCCGTGCATGAATTTCGTGCACCGGGCCTCTAGTTGTTCTATAAACATGGGGGATACATTAGACAGCGGGATTATTTAGAGTCTGGGCAGAACAGAATGGAATGGCAGGAGATTTCATCACACTACTCAGAGCAGGGCACAATTTAAAACTTATGTATTGTTTAGTTTTGTAATTTTCAGGTTAATATTTTTGTGCCACTGTAGATGACGGGTAATTCAAACATGGAAAGCAAAACTGCAGATAAGGAGGGACTATGGTAATGAGAAAAAAATCAGAATCTCAAATGGACTAGCTTTTCACTTATTTATTTGGAGTTCTTGATGTTTGAGCAAAGTGATTTTCCTGAGGCCCCAAACCTGAGCCTCTTTGCAGTTGCTGTGCTTCTTTTCTTTATTTATTTCTTTTTTTTAAATGTATTTTTATTGATTTCAGAGAGGAAAGGAGAGTAAGAGAGAGAGAAATATCAATGATAAAAGAGAATCATTGATCAGCTGCCTCCTGCAAGTCCTGCACTGGGGATCAAGCCAGCAACCCGGGCATATGCCCTGACTGGGAATTTAATCCTGATTCATAGGTGGACATTCAACCACTAAGCCACACTGACTGGGCTGCTATGCTTCATTACATAGGTATCCTAGACCCTGTGCCTTCTGAAATGTCCTTACAGAGGGTCATTAACAGATAAGGGCATGTTCCAACAGCAAATTTATGGAAATTATTTATCTTTGAATATCTTTTCATAATCTTATGAGGCTTTGTGAGTTTATTAAATAGATCTCTCTGTCATTCAAAACCATTTCAGGGTCTCCTGTCTTCTCAGTTCCCTTTGACCCTTTGAACTTCTTTTCAAACAATTATGTTCCCTTTATCAGTGTGTTGGGCATAAGAACGACCAATTTGTCAAATATTTTATGTTTACCACTAAAGGCCCAGTGCACAAAATTCATGCACAGTTGGGGTCCCTAGGCCTGGCTGGTGATCAGGGCCTATTTGGGCTGTCTCCCCAAGTCCCAATCGGGGCTGGGCTGGCCGGGGCCTGCCGGCTGCCGGCCGGGGCCTGCTGGCTGGGACCTGGGTGCCTGCCAGCTGCTGACCAGGGCCTGGGGGCCTGCCGGCTGCCAGCCAGGGCCTGCTGGCTGGGACCTGGGTGCCTGCCAGCTGCCAGCTGCTGACCAGGGCCTGGGGGCCTGCCAGCCACCGGACAGTGCCTGCTGGATGGGGGTAGGGAAGGGGGTGAGACCAGGGGAGGTTGGATGGCCATGGGAGGTTGGCTGTGGGAGCACACTGACCACCAGGGGGAAGCTCCTGCATTGAGCGTCTGCCCCTGGGGGTCAGAGCACATCATAGCAACTGGTCAACCGGTGGGGTGGTTCTAGTCATTCCAGTCGTTTGGTTGTAAAGGTCGCTTAGGCATTTATATATATAGATGCCTCCAGGAATCGCATCTAGTTTTGAAAGGAAAGTTCAGTTAAAATACTGAAATTTAATTTTTAAAATTTTCTTGATTTTTCTCCAATACCTTTTTTTATGCTCTGACACTTAGCTGAAGTCACTTCTTCCTTAATAGTTAAGTTTTTAATATAAAAATTGCTCACTTATTACTTATGCTTCAGTTATTTTTCTCCTAGTTATTGTGTTAATTTAATTCCATTTTCTCACTCAACTACCTGGCCTTTGCAATTTTTTCAAACTTTATGCAGCAAATGTTTAGTGAACACTTCCTATGGGCAGGCTGTTATGCTATGGTGTTACGATAGATGTACTTTTAGTTACTATGTTTTTTATTTTGTTTTGTATTTTACCTCGTGAAATAGAAATGAGAGAAGACAGGATTTCCATGTGTTGTTTCACAGCTTTGTTTTGTTTTGTTTTTTGGCAGAGACACTCCTCAGCTCTCCCTCATACTGAATGTCCAAGGCTATAAATACTCTTTCCAACTGAAAGTATTTCTTACAGAAAGAAAAGTATTACAGATTGAAGGTTAAATATAAAATTCTCTTGCTAGGTTATAAATATGGGTAACAAATATGATAGGTTTTTAATATTCATTCAGCATCAATAAGTAGGGATTTCTTTGAAATCAGATTTAATAATTGAATGATATCAAATGTTGGCCACTGAATTAAAATAAAGTAAGATACTGAAATTATATCTGATGAAATGCTCTTTATATCATTTTTTTAATATGAGTAACAAGATTACCTATCAGCATTTTAAATGGTAAATGTTATAGATCAGTCCCTTCAAAAGCATTACCAGAGAAAATTATTTCAATGCAAGTAATTTATTTGAGAATAGGGTAAGGGAATAAGAAGGTGAGAAAAACTTTTTTTTTTTCTGCAAGTGATACTATCAAGAAAATGAAAAGAACCCAAACCAGTGCATGGGAGAACATATTAACAAATCATATATCTGCTAATGGAACTTTATCCAGAATATACAAGAAAACTTACAACTAGGTAATAAGAGGCAAGTATCCTAATAAAAACTGGGAAAAATTAGAATAACCATTGCCCCAAAGATATACACATTGTCAATAGGAACATTAAAAGATTTTCAACCTTTTGTTAGGGAAATGGAAATCCAAACCACATTGAGAAACCACGTCACATCCACTAGCATGGCTATAATCAGAAAGACAGACAATAACAAATGTTGGCAACAATGTGGAGAAGCTGAGCCTCTCATACATTGCTGGAGGGGATGCAAACTATTGAAGCCACTTTAGAACACAGGCCATTCTTCAAAAATGTTAAATGTGAAATTACCATATGAAAGAACATTTTCACTCCTAGGTATATCCCAATGGCAATGAGAACATAAATCCACACAAAATATTGTACATAATGTCCATGAAAGCATTATTCACAATAGCCACAAAGTGGAAACAACTCAAATGTCCTTTGACTGATAAATGAATAAATAAAACATGGTAGTTATATCTATATCATGAAATACCATTGAGAAATAAAAAGGGATTAAGTCCTGATAAATGCCACAAAATGGTTGAAATTTAAAAACATTATGCTAAGCCAAAGAAGCCAATCACAAACAGATCACATACTGTTATCTTTTTATTGATGTGAACGGTTGGAAATCTATAGAAACAGAAAGTGTAGATCAGTGTTTGCCTGGGGCTGGGGCAGTAGGGGGAATAGGCAGTGACTGCATTTGTGATTACAAAAAAAAATGTTCCAGAATTAGATTTTGTTGATGATTGCTCAACTCTATGAATATATAATTAAAATAGAAAAGAAGAACAAAAACAAATATTCATTAAATCATATACTTGAATTGTATGAATTGTATATAAATTGTATCTCGAGTAGTTTGATTTATGTTAAATTTGGTTAAATCCCACATAAAACATTAGATATTAAAATTTAAAAGGAAACCTTTTTCCTAGAAATTTGTGACAAAAAATATTATAGTAGTTTTTCTATGTATGAAACTGAGGTTTAAAATAATTAATATAAGTACATTTCTAAATACTCAAATGATGTGACTTAAGAGCCCCCACCATTTGTAACTAGAGCCTTCAGTAAATTGTCCTATACACTTGCAATAATGGAAATCTATGCATGGTCCAAGAGAGCCTTTTCTGGGTTCTCTATCATTCTCTAATGTGCAGGTGGAAATTACCATTAGACCCAAGTACATAATCTGCCCTCAACATATAGAAGGGCAAGGAAACATTGAAAGCTGCACTGTTTCTTGCTTTGGCAATGTATTCCCAGGGTGTCGTTATCCAGATTTTTCATATACTAGAGCTTGAGAAAATAACCAGATGAAATATCTATGGATTACTGCATGGTTGTGCTTCTTCACTGAAGATTTTAAGCAAGTCTAAAATACACCATAAGAAATAAAATCTAAAACTCTGGCAAATATAATACTCTGTTATTGTCTTAAAACCACACTTCTTTAGGCAAAGATCACTAATTTGGTCCCCCTCAAAATGTAGGCTTAAATTGGACAGCTAAGACTTTAGGACATAAAGAGATGGGTACTAGGCTGCCCTACATACCTCTCCTGTGAAGCCAAGTGCTTAAGACTACACCATGAAAAATAATAGAAGCAAAAACCCAAGTCTAACCTCCCTAGAAATTTTTCTCTGCATTTTTTCAGGCACTCTCACAACCTTACCCAATGCAAATGAGTGGAGAAATAGACATTATATAC
Source organism: Cnephaeus nilssonii (assembly GCF_951640355.1). Classification (NCBI taxonomy): domain Eukaryota; kingdom Metazoa; phylum Chordata; class Mammalia; order Chiroptera; family Vespertilionidae; genus Cnephaeus; species Cnephaeus nilssonii. Next base: position 45,669,473 of record NC_137078.1, on the reverse strand, counting down.
AAGCTCCGAATTTCCCTTTTAGAACCTAAACATTTCAAAAAGATAATAGCTTGAATAATTTTTTGAATCTTTTGCAATTAGTAAACAGTTACCTATATAATTAAGTACTTGGATTTACATAAAAAAGATAAACTCATAGGATGCATGGGCTAATTTTTAAAATTATTTTCATGACAGAATGGAATTTAATTGGTCTTCTATAGTAATTAACACATGGCTTCTTTCAGTAGTCACTCCGCTTCAGTTCACTAAAATTGTCAATAAACCAATTAGTTCCAATCTGGAAATAACCTGAATTATCCTGCAATATTATGTCTGACAACTTATATAAGGCAATGCTTCTTAACCGATACAATAGGTGACAGAAAAGAAATTACATGGTGAACAGACTTATTCATGTGTTTATCTATTTATATCTGCTTCATTCCCTAAAAAAATGTGCCTACTTGTAAGAAGCTTGTGTGTGGGCAGGGAGTATTGATGAAGAGACATGACAACTTTAAATTTGGGGAAAAAAACAAAGATATAGTAAAGATATAATAGTTAGAGCAGGTTGCCTGTTGAACACAGATTTCATTTTTTTTACTAGAATCTTATTCAAATATTATCTATGCTAGGAGATAAGTAATCATCAAGGATCCATTAGACAAATCAGGTGTCAGTGAAAGCTTTCAGTAACACGTCTGCAATCCTAGAAATCATTTTGTTTTCCCCCTCAGGTTTGATAGGAATTGACCCTGTCAACACTTACCTTTTAGCTCTATAACTAAAATAGTATAAGAAACTTAAATTGGCCATGCTACTGTACATATTAATAGTGACAAGACTTTTCTTTCTAAAAGTGCTATCTTGTGACCTTGAATTTGGGAAACTAGCATTAACTTGCGGTTATACTACAAAGTCTCTGAATAACTTTGAACAACTTTCTGATGTCTTAATTCCTTCATTTTCTCTTTAAAAGTGGTGATGATATCTGTTCTATTCATAACACAGTATAATATGTGAATACAAAAAAGAAATGTTACGATACAAGTTATTGGTGTAGGTTATGAGACTAATTTGCATTTATATAACCATTTACTTTCTTTACATTGATTTCATGTGCATGCTCAAAGCAATACAGGTTCTCTAAAGAAAGGACCAATAGTCCAATAGTTTAGAAAACTTCCTGTAGCCCGTATGATACATGACAACAGTGGAGATAGAGGGCCTGTATCTGCCAGTCCATGATAAATTAGCATTTTAGCACTTTAAGTCATAAAAGGTTTGTATACACATTATTTCATGTAATTAACTCAGCAGCTCTGAGAGAATAATATCTCAATTTGTAAATAATAATAATCGCTGACATGTCTTCATTACTTATGACCAGGCATTGTTGTAAGCACTGTACATATGCAGGTATTAGCAATTTTTGTTATCACAATCCTATGGGATAGGCACTAAAATTTCTCCTATTTAAAGATGGGGAAACTAAGTAAAGCGATACCAATTAACTTAATAATATCAGAAATTTAATATTAATAGCAAATAACAGCCTTTTTTGCTATTACATACTATACTACTTCTGAACAGATGAAGCAAAGATAAGCTGCAATATCTCAGATAGACGCCTGAGCTAGTCAATACTGAAGCCTATAATCTTGACTTAAATAATTTTTCCTTTGAACGCAAAGTGTGTGGATGTGTGCGTGTGTGATGTGATTAAAATAAAAATTAATGAAGAGGAGAAATGGCTAACTAGATGTAATTATAATGAACAATGAAATACTTTTTTAAATTGATCTTTATTGTTGAAAGTATGACAGATGTCCCTCCCCGCCCCATTCACCCCCTACACTCTGCCTCCACCCCAGATCTTCACTGAAATAGTTTTTCCATTTACAGAAAGCATACATTTTGATGTTTTAATGTAAAATGTCTAAAATTCTTTCTCTTCCAGAAAATGTAATATTTCATGTTTAATTTATGTCCCTTGATTATTTTTTACATCAACATTTTTTATTGAAAAATCATGCCATTTTTCTTGCTTCTAGTTACTGGTTCAGCAGCAGTAGATTATTTTAGTTATATAGTTATATTTAATCTTTATTTTCAAAGAGGTATAATCTTTAATAAAAATGTATTCTTAATAAATTCTCAATGTTCTCATATTAAAACGTTTGCTTTAAATATACAACAAGCACCTGATCCAAATGCAAACAAATAAGAGAATACGATGATATTCATTTAAAAATAAATAAATATTGGAACTCTCGTTGGAAGCAATTTTAGTATATCATTTGAAGAATGTTCTACTTAAAATTCTGTTTTACCAAGTTGGTTGATTTAATCCTGTTTTATATTCAGATAAACTAGCTGTTATTTACTGTCGGCATGCTAACTCTGCCAAGAGCAAATACGATTTTTTTTTTTACTTTCCCCACAGTTATTGGTAAGTCTGGAATGAGAATACGTTAATATAAATACAGATAATATATTGAAGTAAAATTTATTAAGTATTTGATAAGAACAAATAAAGTATTTGATAAAAAATTGCTGAGATTTGTTTGCTGCTCATAGGTGCTACATCTTGTACAGAAACTCTGACTCTGTTCATATTATTTTTCTCCAGTGGAATAGGTAGCTAATAGGTTAGAGGCCACTTTACCTACAAGGATGTCATTAACTAGAAGAATGAAGGCAATGAGAAAGGCAGTATTGTTTTCCCAGAAAAGTGTAGGTGGGTGCTTGTTATGCTCAACAATTTAGGTTAAGTGGCAGACAAACACAGTAATCCCAAGCAAATCTTTGGAGAAAACACTCATGATCATAGGGGGTTTCTTTAAATGTAGCCTACAAATTGAATATATAAACTTTGGTCTCTAATGCTATTGAATCTGAAAAATAAATAAACCTATTTTATGAATTATTTTCTAGAAATAGGAGAGAAAAAATATTGGCTGTTTCTGCTGAAAAGATGGAGTAGGCAGGAAAAACAACAGAAGCCCGCTAGCTTCTTTCTATCATTTTTTAATGGACACTACAGGTTTTTTTATTTGTTTGTTTGTTTTTTACCTTCATGAAGTCCTCCCTCTGCGCTCTTTAAGATAGATGCTGCTGTAAGAGCTGGAAAGAGGAGACAGGCATCAGTCTTGTTAGTCCTGGTTTGGGAGAGGCACAGACACACAGGTTGAATGACATCATGAAAAGATCTCTGTCTGTTAAACCAAAGCCAGGTATCTTCTCTCCTGAAGAGGAATTAGAACCGAGATCTTAGTGTCTATAAAAAGAAATTCTGAGTCTGGAAAGCAAACTAATTTTCCCAAACCAGTAAGGCATGTGGTTGGAGGGTTATTGTTATCTACACTAGACTTGATCTCCTATTTCCAGAGTGGATTGGCAAGACAGGAGCATCCAGGAGCTGCAGAAGATCACCAGTGAACTCAAGTAGGAAAAGTGGTTCTCTGCCTAGAATTTTTATATAGATAGTGGTGCCTATAGGGTGACAGAGTCTTTAGGTGACCAGGCCACTAACAACGACCTGTGCATTACAGATCAGTTATTTTCCACCTTCTTGATCAGATCAACCTTCACTTCTAGTTCAAAATTGTTGTTTATATATTGTAGTGAGTTGAATTGTGTTCCCCAAATCTATGTACACCAGAAGCTCAGAATGTGGCCTTACTTGGAAATAGGTCTTTGCAGATATAATTAGTTAAGATGTAATTAGCCATAACAGGTTTGGGGCTTTTGGGAGGAGCTAAATCCAATAGCCGATGTTCTCATAAGGAGAAGAAAGAACATAAAGAGCTGCACATATGAAAGAAGGCCATGCAAAGATGGAAACAGAGACTGGAGTGAAGCAGCCACAAGATAAGACAAAATGCCATGGATTGCTGGGAGACAATCAAAGAGAGAAAGACACAAGAAAGGATTCTTCCCTAGAGCCTTCCCAGAGAGCATGGCCCTGCCAATACCTTGATTTTGAACATTTTGCTTCCAGAACAGAGATAATGAATTCCTGCAATTTTAAGTCACCAGTTTGTGAACATTTGTTATAGCAAACCCAGGAAGCATATATAGATGTCATGCAATGTCCTTAGAAAAGTCTTCTCTGTTCTATACTTCATCTCACTCTCCTGCCTGATCTGGACTTTTTTTTCTTTTTTTATGTTATTGTGTGCTCTTTTTTCTATCACATTTTAATGCAATTATACTTTTTTTTTTTATTTTGGCTTTTCACTTCATAAAACAGCAAGACTTTGAGGTAAAGGATTTTGTCTTATCCTTACATCCACAGGATATAAGGGACAGAAAGCATAAATAAATGCTTAAAAATTAATGGCTGATATTCTATTATAATGGAATCATTTTCTTAGATTAGCATTATCTTAATTAATAATATACACCATCACCTTTTGTATAACCACTAATTTATCAAGTTAGGTGCTGAGAAACTATAAACCAAACAGATAGGAACCTGCCTTTGAAACAATCTAATGGAATGGAATTTTTTTTTTTTAATCAAAGCTTTTTAAGAGAAGGGGCACCCTGCCCTTTAGATTCAAACTGAGGTCAAATGGATTCCAAAACTTTTGCTTTTAACTGTGTGGTTCTAAGGTTCTTGCCCAAGAATGAGATGATCCTTTCTATAAATATTTTCATTGTTTGGAAAGGGAGTGCCAGTACTGAAGGATGTATACTGAAAGTGGTTTTAAGTCTGGCTAAGCTTTACCCACATGCAAATTGGGCTCTCAAATTGTGGTGTGCGAGATAAGCACCAGAGATTATTTGGGTCTACAGGGAAGAGGTCTGGGTTGAAATCCAAAGACGCATCTTTTTAACAGTCAGTCCAATGGTTTTGATTTCAGCTATGTTTTTGAAAACAAAACAAAACACACAAAAAAACTGCTTCTGGAATTCTAAAGACAGTCCTAAAGGAACATGTGGTACTTCTTTCCACCATTACCACACTGTGAGGTGTGCTAACAATTTTTCTCTACCGATACTAAAAATGTTCTTCAAATTCATGTTTAAGACAAATTTTCTTAACCATTTCAACATCACACTAATAATGTCTTCTCTGATTATATAGCAGTTATTCAATTACTATTTTATTCTATTTACTACTTTTACTACATTTTTGCCTCCATGCAAATGACCAAGCAAGTTTTAATACACATAGTTGATATTAAATACCTTATTTTAAATAAAATTGTATGCAAACTCCACAAGGACATAAGTTCAACAAGCTCAATATTTCTTGATAATCAACTAGCAGGGAATATTTTTTTTTTTATCTACTGAGAGATACTGGTTTATAGAAATTGTTCTAACAAAAAATATAGGATTGTAAAACATTATAATTAGTATTATGTGTTTTTCAAAATTTTTCTTGGAAAATTTAATATTCATGCATAATATTCTTTTGCCTGAGGAGGCTTATTAAGCCAAAGTAATATAACTTCATGGGCTGAGAGTGTTTTCAATGGCATATATATATATATATATATATCCAAAGACCATAGTAACAGAAGGTTTTATTAGTTTATATTGATGTTATAGGTAAAAAAGAGTGCTCTTAAAAGCTTGGTGAGACTTATTTCTTCAGGTATAGTCTTCAGAGCAAGCCACTTTTAAATAAATTACTAATAGTGTAAAATGTATCGAACACAATATCCAGGCTAAATTCAGAAATGTGGAGTTCATTGACAACAATGAGTGGGAAAGAAAGCTTCTCTAATCCAAAATTTTATACTGTTCTCTATATATCTACCCTTCCATCAGTCAGTCTTCCAGAACCTTTATTTAAAATAATTGATTTTGCCTTTGTACTTGTAAATACAAATAATGTTCTCTTTTTACTTTCCACCCACAGCTGCAGAATCCCACCTGGATTAATCTAGTGATTTATTGAAAATGAGCACATTGATCTTCCTTTACTCTTCCCTTCTTGGCTCTGTAGAGGTACTCCTGGACCCAACTTCAGCAGCCAGATCTGATATTTAAAACCCTATAGAGACGGAGGCTCCCTGGTTGAAAATAAATTGCTGCTCATTTTGGTCAAGCTCAATTGGTTTTCTAGAACAGGGCTAAGCTCCTTGTCATGACCACTCAGTTCCTGGTGGAGGGAATTGATTGATTAATCTTGCTCGGAATGCCAGAGGAGCAATGCACAGAGCATGAGACATGAGCCCACGGTGGGATTCCTGGGTTGACTTTGTGGTGGGATTTAAAATCCCTGGCTCAGAGGAAAACATGACGGCTGTGATGATACATGCCTTTGAAGAGTGGCTTCTTCATTTCGAGCAGTCATGTCACAGAAACACTCTAAACAGCCTGTATCGGGTAAAATAATTATTGCTAGGTTACTTATAGAAAATTCAGGAAAAAAAATATTCAAAACCATATTATCTTTCTTAAATAAAATATACGCCTGATCTTTAAAGGCATCTGTTCAACTTCATGACTACTGCACATTACCACTTATCAAATGTGCATAAATGAGAACATTTTAAAGTAAAATGGCTCACAACCAACAGACAGTTTTTCCCCCAATTAATTTGACTGTTGAATTTTTTAGATGTAAAAGTTGAGTCTGGAAAAGACATTTCAGGTTGCTCCTTTCTCTGTGGAGAGCAAGGATATCAAAATTAAACACTGAGATGGGCCTAACATATCATTCTCTCATTTACCAATTTATTGAACAACTGTCAAATGAAAGACATGGTCTAGAGCAGTGGTCGGCAAACTCATTAGTCAACAGAGCCAAATATCAATAGTACAACGATTGAAATTTCTTTTGAGAGCCAAAGTTTTTAAACTTCAACTTCTTCTAACGCCACTTCTTAAAAATAGACTCGCCCAGGCCGTGGTATTATGTGGAAGAGCCACAGTCAAGGGGCCAAAGAGCCGCATGTGGCTCGCGAGCCACAGTTTGCCAACCATAGGTCTAGAGTTTCGGGTGACAATGGTGAATAAAGTAATTCCCGCCATCAAGAGTTAGTTAGCTCTATACCAAGGTAGATTGAATGCAGTTTGATAAATGCTATGATATGGTTGGGGACAAGTTGCTGTGAGGGCCATAAGAAGAAAGTTTCAGTCTTCCCTACCACAGAGCATAAACCTGTTTAAGGAGCACCTCATGAAGACTAGGGGCAAAGGATGTGGTCAGTTTCTTTCATAAATAAAATAAAACTTTTTTTTTCTTCTGTTAAAATGTAAAACATTATTTGAACAGATCATAGTAAAAAATTTGAAGGACAAATTCTTCAAATATTTAACACTTCTCACAAGATACTAAGGCAGTTCTATCAGATCTTATTTATGTCATGCATTCATGTAAAGCACATCCAACGCTTGTCGTCATCACAAAGTTTCCCAAGCTATTAAGATAGATATTAGGATCCTTCATTGTCTGTCTGCTGCTACGCTCTTCAGCCACTTCTAAACCCTTGACTTTGAGCTGCAGATCTGATATCACTAAGCTACTGAACCCACATAGCATCATATTATCATGACCTTAATATGCTCTTTTCTTTGACTTGGTGGTCTTTTGTCTCATTGACAGAAGCCAATAAACCACTTCCCACTCATCATTTGTTCCATGGAATGTTCTCCAACACCTACAAGCACAGTTAACTCCTCCCCCTCCTCTATTTTCATTCTCCTTTGGGCATTGTACTATTAATTATGTAATAATTTTCCCATTTGTTAACATACAGTTAATCCTCATTATTTATGGATTCTGTATTTTCAAATTTACCTACTTGCTAACATTTATCTACAATCCAAATATTCATGGCACTTTCACAGTCATTTGTGGAAATGCTCAGAGTGGCAAAAAGTCACTCCATGCAAATGTTCCCACCTGAGGTAAAGCAAGGCAACACTGCCTTCTTGTTCCGCCTCTCTTACTCTAAACAAGGATCCTTCTTGTAACATAGTTGGTGTCACATTTTTTTGTAGATTTTTGTGCGTTCATTTTGTGACTCAGCTGTTTAAAATGGTTCAAAATGTAGTGTGGAAGTGCTGTCTATTGTTCCTAAGAGCAAGTAGGCTTTGTTTTGCTTTACTGAGACAGTATATGTGTTAGATATGCTTCTTTAAGGCATGAATTATGGTGCTATTGGCTATAAGTCCAAACTTAATGAATCAACAATACATATACTATGGTATCTTTAGGTAGAAATACGCGATAAGTCCAGCATATACATTGTGCAGTTGGCAAAAAATGTGATGAAAGCCTCTGAGGAATCTAATTCTGTATGAGCTAAATGGGTGTTAATGGTGACTTTATAGAACATAATCACTGTAAATAAAGAGAACTGAATATTTATGTGCTGACTATTCCTCTGTCAACTCTTGAAGTTTATTAAAGTTTTGTTCATCTTAGTATCTCTGGGATTGACTAGCTTAACACTACAGGGGCTAATAGATATTTATCAAATGTTTGTTTAATAGGAAGATGCATAAATGTGTTAATCAAACGATTGTAGACTGTTTTTTGTCTGACTAAAGGGAACCATTGCAAGTTTTTGAACTAACAATTTTCATGAAAAAAAAAAAGAAATAAATCCCACTTCAAGAAAATTAATTGAAAATCATATTGGAGGAAAAAAATAAAAGCAGATACATATTCTAGTTAGAAGGGCTGTCTAAGAACCTAGGAAGAAACTATGTACATTTAGTATAAGAAAGAAAATTCTAGTAAGATAAGTTTTAAGGAATCCATAGTAGCTACATATTGTCTAGATTCCTGCTATCAAACCACATACCACGAGGCAGAGCCAGGAGAAAAAAACACACACGTTTCCTGCCTGGTAGTCCAGTTTTTGCATTTAAAGTTCTTTGAGCTGTCAAAGACCACAAAACTAAAAATACCATAAGCCCAACTCTGTGTAGTATCTTTTACTGTCTGCATATGGAATAGGGTCCCCTGGTGACAAGTGGAATAAAGGTAAAATTATGACTGCAGGGAGCCCAAGTTTCTTCTTCACATCCATATCCTCTGGTTTTCATCAGGCTCACACAGCAGAGGCAGCAGTCGGGAAAGGAGTTCCATGTGAGTTCTGATTTCCAGATTCCCACGACTAGACAGACAGAGCAGTGATGGTAACACGACACTCCTTCATTTATGCTCTAAGGCAGGAGGATTCATCTCCCAGAGGAGAGCGAATGTTATTGCTGTCTCAGTGGTAACAGACCTTCTTTGTGAGCGCCTGATCTGCCCTAACTAGACTTGAAATCTTCTTTTTATTACTCCTAAATAGAATATTGATGGCCCAGAATACAGTGGCACTGCAGGTAATTTTTCTCTTATAGTTCCTTCGGAGTAGATTGTACTAGGAATATAGTTCAGTTGAATTTTGAATGACAGAAGTTGTTGGAAGATATAATTTGGCAACCAGCATTGGCCATTTGTCATAAAAATGGATCAATTAATCCATCATTCAAACAAATGGAATGCTATTCTGGGTCTTGCACTATGTACCTAGGAAAGTATATAGAGAAGTATCAGGAAAATTAACTTCCATATATTTTTCATTTTCTGTTGCGTTCAAACTGGATTTGTTTAACAGTGGCAGACATTTCTGGAAGCTGCATAAAAGAGAAAGGGCTTTGTGTCTTGTAAAGGTGTTATTCTTATAAATATTTAAATGAAATTTATTTGTATATTCATTCAATAAAAATATATAAAGTTGCTCTGTAAAGAGCTGGACACATAGATATTAGTAAGATATTGTCCCTCATTTCCAGGAGGTCACTCTATAATATAGGAGCAAATAATTTCAACATGTATAATAGATTTTATATAGATAAAAGTGCCTCATAACAATTGTTACTATGCAGGAAGCATGTGGTTCTCTAAGAATACATAGAAGAGGCATTTGACTCAAAATAGGAGAATAGCTATATCCAGGTAATAGCCTTCAAAGGCGTTAATTGAATTGAATCCTCAAAATATTTCAAAGAACAGTTCAATGAAATTCTAGAAATGGTTGGGGGAAAATGAGTGGATGGATTATTCATGTATTCAGACCTTGACCAGAGGCATTCTTAATTGGGGGAATGTAATTGCTCCCCATTGTCCTATAAGATCTGTTTGTAAGTCTATCTCTGTATCATGACTTGTCAGCTACGTGAAGTCTGATTGTCATCCATGTACATGTTTATATTACTTTTCTAGGGATGCCATAACAGACCACCACAGTGTTCTGGGTCTTTTGTGTAGCTTCCAGCAGTGGACTGGCAGTCTTCATCTCCACATGGCACTTTCTGCATGTACTTCTGATCCTATTCCAAATTTCCCCTTTTTATAAAGATACAGTCACAGTGGACTAGTACTACCCTGATGACCTCATATTAACTTTATAATCTGCAAAGATCTTACTTTCAAATAAGGTCACATTTACAGGCACTGAGAATTAGGATTTCAACATCTTTGGGGAGTGAGGGACATAATTCAACCTATCACCATGTCCTAGGTATTCAATGAGCATATGCTGAGGAAATAGACAAATGATAAGAATGCTTTCTGAAAATGACTTAAAGCCATGATTGTAGTAAACTTAGGTCCTAAAAGGAAAAGAATCATTTAAAATCCCGAATTATTATATAGGCATACCATGGAAATAGTGTGGATTTTGTTCCAGACCACCTCAATAAAGCAAATGCCACAATAAGAAGGCTCTAAGAAATTTTGTGTTCCCCAGTGCATATAAAAATTATATTTACACTATGATGTAATCTATTAAGTATGCATTATTCCTAAAAGAAATGTGCATAACTTAATTAACACTACTTTATTGCTAAAAATATTAACCATCTCTTGAGCCTTCAGCAAGTCATAACCTTTATGCTGGTGAAGGATCTTGTCTCAATGTTGATGAAAATGCACTATCTGTGAAGTACAATAAAGCAAAGCTCAATAAAATGAAGTATATCTATAAATGGAAAGGAACTGAAGACTATCTACTGCCTGAGTTTGCTCTTAAATGTGTGACTCTTTTATTCATAGCTTCTGTTATAAGTTGAGTGTAGGTATCTTATAGTGGATGCCTATTTAACTGGTTAACCTGCCAATATCCTACTCTTATAAAAGTGGCCTCTCCTCCCACTAAAATTTATGGACAAAAGTAATGTGTCCTGAAAGTTATGATTACTAAGGCCTCTGCTTGAAATAGTTGTTTGGACCAAGGTTGGCCAGTTGGTTCTTACTGAGCTAATGAATTTCTTTGGAGAATTTCAGATTAAGAATATGTAATTTCAACTTTATTAGGTGACATATACTGTACCTAAAGGTGGATATGTATATCTTCTATCTTTCATTCATATAGAATAATCCTACCTAATAAAATGGTAATATGAAAATTACCATCACTCTGCTACGCCCACGATTGGGCCATTGGCAGGCTGGGGGTGGGACTCAGGGTGGCCGATTGGGCTGGCAGGGGGCGGGGACTTACGAGTCCCTGCCCCCCTTTCCTCTTGCTGTCCCCAACAGCCGGCGCTGTGGGAGGACCCATGAGGCCAGCAGAAGGCGCCAGTGGCGGAACTCTGGGTGGCTGATTGCGTGGCTGCCGGCACCAGTTTTCCGCCAGCAGCAGTTTTCCTCTGGCCACCCGCCGATCTGAGCGCCTCCCGCCAGCGCGATTGGCCACTCTGAGTTCCTCCACCAGGGAACTCAGGGTGGCCGATTGCACTGGCGGGAGGCGCTCCGATTGGTGGGTGGCCAGAGGAAATGGCGCTGGAGGAACTCAGGGTGGCCAATCGCGCTGGTGGCCAGAGGAAAGGGCGCTGGAGGAACTCGGAGTGGCCGATCACGCTGGAGGCCAGAGGAAAGGGCGCTCCAATCAGCAGGTGGCCAGAGGAAAACTGGTGCTGGCGGAAAACTGGTGCCAGCAGCCAGGTGAAGGAAGGTCTTTTGCACGAAACTTCGTGCAATGGGCTTCTAGTGTGTATATATAAGCATATAAAGAGAACTAGTGTATACTTAGAAAAGGAAATAAAGCAATTACCAAAATGATACAAGAAACAAAAGTTAGATATATCTAGTTCTGGTTCACCTAAAAGTGCCTTGATATATATATATATATATATATATATATATATATATATATATATAAAATCTTGTTTTTCCTTTTGCTTAAGCTAGCTTTAGAGAGTTTCTTGAACAGGAGCATTAATAGAATAAGCTTCTTTTTTGTTTTATTTTGCTTGCTTTTAGTTTAACAGGCATTTATTCCTTTAGTGGGACAATTTCTACACACAAAATAGATGGTAATAGCAAAATCTTCTGAACCCTAAATCTTGGAATCTGAATTATGCTCTACTACTACTGTATAAAAATTCTTAAACTCCTTTATTCTTCAGTATCTGGACTACAAAAGGAAAGTTATACAGTAAAATAATTTATAGATAAATGGTAAATTTAAATAAGAATACCTTTATAGAGAGGTATGTATATTTATCTCTCTGTGCATACAAACGTATCCAGTCCAGTGCTATAATAACCATGTTTCACTCAATAACAGATGATACATTTAAAGTTGGTCCCATAAGATTATAATGGAGCTAAAAAATTCCTGTTGCCTAGTGACATCATAGCCATTGTAACATTACAGTGCAATGCGTTATTCATGTATTTGTGGTGATGTTGGTGTAAACACCCTAAGTTATGTAAAATCATAACACATATAATTATATACAATACATAATACATGATAATGATAATAAAAAACTATGTTACTGGTTTATCTATATCATTCTTTTTATTGTCGTCTTAGAGTGTATTGTACTTATTAGAAAATGTGTAAAACAATATGCCATGTATGCCAGTAGCAGCTTCATATATCTCATGTTTACATCTGTTAATTGCATCATTTTATCTTGTGCTTGATTTAATCTTGTGTTGTTTTGCTCATCATGAACCATAAGCATACAAAACCCACTGCTAATGTGGCCAGTAAGAAGCCACGATGAGTGATTTACCTCAATAGGATATTAAAAGTTATGAAGGACTACAATGGTGGAAAATCAGTAATGGTTATTGCTCACCAGTCAGGCATGTCTCATTTCACCATAATTATGATCCTGAAGAACAAAAACCAATACATGAAAGCTGTTAAAAAATTTGCTTCATCAAAGCAACAAGACTAAGAAAAACTTAAGATCCCTGGCTTGTGTAGCCCAGTGGTTAGAGCATCAACCTGCACCTGCACACATCAGAGGGTGGTGGGTTCAATTTCAAGTCCAATCCCTGCCCCCCATTAGGGTGGGAATGGGAAGTAACCAATTAATCAATATGCCTCTGTCACTTCAATGTTTCTCTCTCTCCCTTTCCCCTTCTATCTTCCCTTCCCCTCTCCCTACCACTCTCTCTATAATCAATGGGAAAAGTATCCTCACTCTTTGAAAGTTATGATTACTAAGGCCTCTGCTGGAAATAGTTGTTTGGACCAAGAAAGGCCAATTGGCTCATACTGAGCTAGTGAACTTTTTTGGAGAATTTCAGATTAAGAATACGTAATTCAACTTTATTAGGTGACATATACTGTACCCAAAAGGTAGATATGTATATCTTATATCTTTCAGTCATATAAAGTAGTGTATAGAATAACATAGAAAGCATTAAAAAAGAAAATTGAGAAGGACCTAGACCAGATGCAGAAGAGTATCTCTCTCATCTTCTTGAAAATCACAGTCAAAGCAAAACTTTGGTTTGTGATGTTAAAAGAAAGAGCTGGAATTTACCACTAGCCCTGGGTGGTTTAACCAATTCTAGAATTGTTATTTATTACCTATTGTGAAAATATGTGGTGGGTCTGCAAATGCTGATGTGAAGACTGCTGAATAATTTTTGGAAACTCTAGATAAGTTGATTCTGAAGGAAAATTACTTGACAGAGTAAATTTTGAATTAAAACTCCCTATTCCGGAAACAGATGCTTGAAATTACTTTCACCCATAAAGAGACCAAGTCAATGCCAGGTTTTAAGGCTTTTAAGGACAGCTTGGGGGCAATGTTGCAGGCTACAGCTTGAAGCCCATAGTCATAGTCGTCTGGCACAGTGAGAACCCTAGGGCCTTCAAGCATATCAGTAAGCACACAATGCCACTCTACTAAAGAATAATAAGAATTCATAGATAACCTAGGTCCTCTTCCAAGATGCCCTTTCGAATTGCTATCCAGCAAAATGTAGAAGTACTGTTTGGAGAATAACATGCCTTTTAAGGTTCTGCTTATGGTTGATAAGGCTCAATGACCTCCTCCATAGTTTTGTGATTTTCATCCCAATATCAAAGTGATGGTTCTATCTCCAAAGACCAACTATTTTATCTAACCAACTAGAGGCACGGTGCATGGATTCGTGCACTGGTAGGGTCCCTCAGCCTGGTGTCCAGGGATCAGGCCAAAACTGGCTCTCCACCATACCCTGAGGGGTCCCGGATTGCTTGAGGGCTGTTCTTGGGTGATGCACCCCAGACTTCCTCTCTGGTTCTGAGTCCGTCATCCTAGAACTATAGCTGCCAAGTCACCACAGCTTGCTGCTCCTGCGTTGAGTGTCTGCCCCCTGGTGGTTAGTGCGCATCATAGCTACCAGTCAGAACATCTGCCCCCTGGTGGTCATTGCGTGTCATAAGTACTGGCTGGATGGTCAGAAAGTTGCTTAGGCTTTTATATATATAGGTGAATCAAGGAGTTATAGCAGCTTTTAAGGCCTACTACCTGAGAAAGACCATTGCTCAGGCTACTGATGCAACTGAGTCAAACAATGAGAAGGAACTGATGCAATTTTTTTAAAACTACAACCTCTATGACTGCATTAAGAAACTTTCATGGACTTGGAATGATATCACTAAGGAATATATGAATGACATTGGAAAGAAAACACACAAGAGGTCTTGACATTAAAGGATTTGCCAAGGATTAGGAGGTTTCAACAATCAAAAAGGCTGTGGTTGAGATGGCAAACCACTTTAATCTGACTGAGAATGAGGGTGACATTGAGGAACCCATAGGGTTAGTTCCTGAAGAATTGACTAATGAGGAGATATTGGAACTGGAATAGGAATGCATAGCTGAAGAAGAGGCAAAAAAGGAAGATAGGAAGAAAGGAAGAAAGAAAAAAGTAACTGCAAGAAAAGAAAAAAAAGGAACACTCAAGAATTTAATGAACAAACTGAACTACCAAGCAAAATAGAGACAGGCTCATAGATAGAGAGCAGGCAGACAGCTTGGGGTGAGGGGTGGGGAGCTGAGGGATTGAGCAAAAAAAAAAAAAAAAAAAAAAAAAAAAAAAAAAAAAAAAAGAGAGAGAGAGAGAGAACTCATAAACAGCAGTGTGGTGTTTGCAGGGGTGAAGGGGAATAGGTGAAGGTGGAGGAGGGCATAGAAGGGATAAATGGTTATGGAAAAAATAAAACAATAAACTTTTACTCATCCTATGGGGGGGAAATCACAGTAAAGAGTTTAGCAGAGTTTTTGCAGACCTCAAGAAGATCCTTTAAAACTTTGAAAACATGGATATCAAAAGTGGGAGATTTTCATTAGAGGAAAGAAATGTTTGTGGTGCATTATCTGCTTACAAGCAACTCTATGATTAAAAATGTAAACAAACAAGCAAACCACCTGGACATATTTCTGAAAAGAGTGATACATTCTCAAGAAGAACCTTAGGCAGGTCCTTCAGTCGGTATTTCAAAGAAGGCATTGTTGTCATAGGAGATGACAGCTTCAAGTATGTTACTGTCCCTGAAGACATAACAGGGACAGGATGTGGAGGTAGAAGACAGTGATACTGATGATCCTGATCCTACATAGGCCTAGGCTAATGTGTGTGTTTGTGTCATAGTTTTTAACAACAACAAAAAATTTAAAAAGGAAAACAAAAAGGTTAAAAATAGGAAATAGCTTATAGAATCTTCCCATCTAATAAAAGACTAATATGCAAATTGACCGTACCTCCGCTACACCGGCCAGCCACACCCACCAGCCACGCCCACCAGCCAATCGGGAGCAAATATGTAAATAAACCCAACCTAGATGGCTGTGGCCACAGAGAGCAGGAGAGAGGCTTTCCACCTGCCCTTGCCAGCCTAAGCCTCCACTCAATGCTACAAAATTTCAATTATAGAAGGTAAATAAATCCCATCAGAAATGGCAGCAGCCACAGAGCTGGAAGAGCAGGAGGCTAGGGTTGTCCCTGGTGATGGAGGAAGCCAAGCTTCTGCAGCCCTGGCAAGCCTAGGCCTCCACTCCAGGCTACAAAGTTTCAATTATAGAAGATAAATAAATCCCAACAAAAATGGCTGCTGCCACGGAGCAAGCAGAAGGCTTGGCTCCACTCCAGGCTACAAAGTTTCAATTGTAGAAGATAAATAAATCCCAGATACCAAGGCCTTGGCTTGGGTTGCCGGGGGGGGGGGGGGGGGCGGCGTGGCTGGCCTGCAAACCACCACAGGCCCCTTGCCCTGGCCGCCCCACACCCCAAGGGAACCCCCACCCAAATCCAGGATACCCTTCGGGGCAAACCATCTGGCCCCGACCCATGCACCAGGCCTCTATCCTATCTAATAAAAGAGTAATATGCAGATTGACCATCACTCCAACACACAAGATGGCTGCCCCCATGTGGTCAAAGATCCTGCCCCCATGTGGACACAAGATGGCCACCATAAGATGGCCAGCAGGAGAGGGCAGTTGGGAGGGACCAGGCCTGCAAGGGAGGGCAGTTGTGGGCTATCAGGCCAGCAGGGGAGGGCAGTTGGGAGGGACCAGGCCTGCAAGGGAGGGCAGTTGGGGGTGATCAAGCCTGCAGGGGAGGGAAGTTAGGGGTGACCAGCCTGGCAGAGGAGGGAAGTTGGGGGTGACTGGGCCTGCAGGGAAGGGCAGTTGGGGGGGGGACCCATGCCTGCAGGGGAGAGAAGTTGGGGGGGACCAGGACTGCAGTGGAGGGCAGTTAGGGATGACCGGACCTGAAGGGGAGGGCAGTTAGGGGCAAACAGGCTAGCAGGGGAGCAGTTAGGCATCAATCAGTCTAGCAGGGGAGTGGTTAGGGGGTGATCAGGCTGGCAGGCAGAAGCAGTTAGGGGCAATCAGGAAGGCAGGCAGGCGAGCAGTTGGGAGCCAGCAGTCCTGGATTGGAGAGGGTGCAGGCTGGGCTGAGGGACATCCCACCCTCGTGCACGAATTTTGTGCACCGGGCCTCTAGTATATAATAAAAGGGTAATATGCAAATTGACCCTAACAGTGGAATGACCGGTCACTATGACACACACTGACCACCAGGGGGCAGACAATCAACGCAGGAGCTGCCCCCTCGTGGGTCAGTGAACTTCCACAGGGGGAGTGCTGCTCAGCCAGAAGCTGGCTCAAGCTGGCCAGCACAGCTGCAGTGGGAGGAGCCCCTCCCACCTCCACGGCAGAGCTAAGGATGTCTGACTGAAGGCTTAGGCCTGCTCCCCGTCAGTCAGTCAGACATCTCCCGAGGGCTCCCGAACTGCTAATGGGTTATGGCTGGGCTGAGGGGGAGCCCCCCTACCCCAGTGCACAAATGCCGTGCACCAGGTCTCTAGTAATGATATAAAGAAATAAAATATTTATGTACAGCTGTATAATCTGTTTATTTTAAGCTATACTATTACAAAAGAATAAAATAAAGTGTTTATAATCTGTTAATTTATTATTGAAGAAAGAATATGTTAAAATAAGTTTGGTGCAGCCTAACTGTATAGTGCTTATTAAGTGTACAGGAGTGTACAGTAATGTCCTAGCCTTCACGTTCACTGACCACTCACTCACTGACCCATTCAGAGCAACTTCCCAACCTGCAAGCTTCATTCAAGGTCAATATCCCACACACATGTATCATTTTTCTTTTATGCTTTGTTTCTGCTGTACCTTTTCCATGTTTAGATATATTTAGATACATAAATACTTACCATTGGGTTTTAATTTCCTATAATACTCAGTAAAATAACACGTTGTACAAATTTGTAGCCTAGAAGCAATATTCTATACTATTTAATGTAAGTATACTCTATGATGTTGACACAAACATGAAACCCACCTAATGACCCCCTGCTCAGAACCTATACCTATCGTTAAGTAATACATGACTATGTATAATTTACCCATATATTACACAAATTCCTCCATGCACATAAATTATGTCTGTATAGATTATACTTGTTACATATACTATACACAAATATATGCACATATATATATAAACATATAAGTGTGGGGCATATAAACTCCTGTGGAAATATATATGAGAGATATAAATATATCTCATTTAACTTTATCACCAGTCTGTAAGGTAAGTACACACACACACACACACACACACACACACACACACACACATACACTCACGCACACACACCACATCATGATAGTGCCTGACATAGTATACACTCAGTAAATACTACCTTGCTGAGAATAAATACAGTAGAGAGAGAAACAGTACAGAGGCGGTTCTGTACTGTCTTCTAGTGACTTCAGGTATTTTCCATGAGTTTCATGGCAATGAACAAGCCAAAGCAAATGCCCTCCCTCCCTAACCGAATTTCAATATTTCTTTAAGTTGTTAGGGGCTATTAAATGGCCTTCCGCAGTAATTCCTTTAGCGAGCTGGCACTAAGTTCAGAGTGAGATCACCAGCCTGATTCACCAGGCTCTTCCCACAAGCTCTAGCAAGATAGAGCAGCAGGGATGGGGTTCTCTCCTGGAGTATCCCATGTGTGCATCTGTGCTCTCTCATCTTTGAAATCCTCTCCAAGGGAAGGTAAGAGAACAGGAAAATAGGGTGTCTCATTTTGCTGAGCCTCAGCTTGAGAGTGCTTCCAATAAAGCCCATGTTAGGTTCCCAGGGCTACTGTAACAAAGTCACACAAGCCCAAGTGGCTTAACCACTGACATTTTCTCATCCATCTGGAGGCTAAAAGTGTGAGATCAAGGTGTTTCCCAGGCTATGCTCTCTTTGAAGATGTTTATTAAGGATCTTTTTCAGTACTCTTTTCTAGCTTCTCTTACTCCAATCTTCTCATGGCCTTCTGTCTGTGTACTTGCCTATCTTTGCATTAAATTTTTCACTTTTATAAAGAAACTAATCATATTGGATTAGCACACACTTCAATGACTTTATCTTAACTTGATCATATGCAAAGACTCTATTTCCAAATGAGGTTACATTCATAGATATTGGGGGTTAGTGCTACCACATCTTTTGGGGGATACAATTTAACCCATAACAGTGCCTAAACTGGACATCATAATAGTTTTTCACTTCAGCCACCATTGACAAGTATTAATCAGTGAGGGCAAGCAGACTAAGAAGAGTAATAGAACCACATTTTCGCTATTCTATTCCAAATTATATTTTGATCTGGAAGAGTAAATGATTGAAGGATATAGGCATGAAAACCTTGGAACCAAGACAATTTTCCTAGAATTACAGTCCCTTGTGTTTTCTATAATGGGTTCTCCTTAATGCTTAAAGAAAACTGGATCTCATTGTCAGTTTCTGTAAATATTTACATATTGAATATATATATATATATATATATATATATATATATATATATATATATATATATATATATATATACATACACACTAGAGGCCCGGTGCACAAAATTCGTGCACAGGGGGTGGGTCCCTAAGCCCAACCTGCACCTTCTACAATCTGGGACCCCTCAGGGGATGTCGGACTGCCAGCATCCCCCTCATAATCCAGGACTGCTGGCTCCTAACCGCTCACCTGCCTGCCTGCCTGATTGCCCCTAACCACTCTGCCTGCCTGCCAGATCACCCCTAACCACTCTGCCTGCCTGATTGCCCTTAACCACCTCTGCCTGCCTGCCTGATGCTCCTAACTGCTCCCCTGCTGCCATGATCACCCCTAACTTCTCTCCCCTGCCAGCCTGATGCCCCTAACTGCTCTCCCCTGCCAACCTGATTGCACCTAACTGCTCTGCCTGCCTGCCTGATCACCCCTAACCGCCTCTGCCTCAGCCCCACCACCATGGCTTTGTCCAGAAAAACATCCAGAAGGACGTCCAGAAGACGTCCGGGCTATCTGGTATAATTAGCATATTATCCTCTTATTAGTATAGATATTCAGTCACTCTAAATGCTAAAAGTACAAATATGAGTACGATGCATGACACTTCATATTAAGTCATTCTCATTCTGACAATGGAAATAGAGATACAGCATTTTATTATCACTTTGATCTATAACCAAATCACAAACCGAGTTTTTCATAATTTCCCAAATTTAGATATTATTCCACTCTTTTGTTCACCTGTCCCTATTTTTCTCTCTTCATTTCTGTAAGTTGTATGCTTACCTTTGTGGTGTCAAGAAAAGAAATATTTATATTCTCTTTAATAATTATCATCAAATCTTCAGTGCTCTATCTATAGGTTGATGCTAAATGCTAAAAATGCACAGATGTTATTTACATTAATACAACTATGTAATTATGGTTCACTGCAGAGGCAAGTATTTTGATATGAATTATTAGCCTTTCTCAATTTCTAATGCCATAATCCCTGTGCTACTCAAATGGGAATTTCCAAATGGATTCTCTACACTTCACTAACTGTTCAAAACCATGCCAATTTAATTTGCTTCATATTGGATCATGTTTTGCTCCACTTCTTTTAATATTTTTGTTTTAAAATAGTTCAGACTTAGAAATGTTGAAAAGTGTATATTGAGAGTTCATTTATACTGTTCAGTCAGCTTTCTTCATGGAAACAACTTATATAACCATAGCACTGTTATCAAAACAAGGACACTTAACACTATTATATTGCCATTAACATAAGTATGGACTTTATTTAAATTTAAAAAATTTCCCAGTGTCTTTTTTCCCCAAGGATTCAATATTTTATTTATCTGCCACACCTTCTAAGTCTCTCCTAATATCTGTCAGTTCCTCAGTCTTTCCTCATTTTTCATGATCCTGAAACTTTTGAAACTTACTGTTCAATGTTTTACAGAATGTCTCTCAATTTAGGTTTTCTCCTGGTTAGATTGTGGTTTTGCATTTTAGGCAAGAATCACAGGGTTCATATGTGTTCTTCTCACTGACCTTCATCCAGGGGAAGTAATATCAATGTGTTTATTATTAACTAGAGGCCCAGTGCATGAAATCCTGCAGGCCTGGTTCCCCCCAACTACCCTCTGCTGCATTCCTGGTTGCCCCCAACTGCTATCCCCTGCAGCCTGGTCCTCCCCAACTGCCCTCCCCTGAAGGCCTGGGCCCCCCCCTCAACTGTCCTCCCCTGCAGGCCTGGTCGCCCCCAACTGCCCTCCTCTGCCGGCCCAGTCATCCCTAACTGCCCTCCCCTGCAGGCCTGATCGTCCACAATTGCCCTCCCCTTCTGGCCATCTTGTGGCAGCCATCTTGTGTCCACATGGGAGCAGCCATCTTTGACCACATGGGGGCAGCCATCTTGTGTGTTGGAGTGATGGTCAATTTGCATATTACTCTTTTATTAGATAGGATATTTGTAAGGACTCAGGATGTTTATTTTATTCTCTGGCTTCTATGCAACACTACCACTATTTAATTAGCTGCTTAACTTTGTCCAACTTTGTCCATTACTAGCTTCTTATACATGGAATTGTGAACAAAGTAGGGTGACATAGTAGACCCAACAAGCTTAGAGGTTACTTTGCAGGCCTGGCAAGGTCAGTGACCAAAAGTAACCATATAGGATGGTTAATCATAAATTCCTAACTGCTAAGTCATGGTGGGTAGTAACATCTCAGGCCTATAGCTTTCTTTACAAAGATCAATCTTTACCTTATGTGAATACTGTTTATTGTTCTTAGGCACCTAGGCTAACATACTTTTGAAATGTCAAAGCAACTTTCTTTTTTGAACATCTCAGAAGTAGATGCAATGGCAATAGAGAATGTCCAGATCAAAAGCCCCCTCATTGTTATCTCATTGCCCACAAACCATCACTATTCACTATGCCAAATATCCTGTACTTACCTATCCTGTACCCACCAACATAAAAGAAATATGTACTTCTCCATTTTATTTTTTAATCAATCCTAGACATTTCCCCGCTTTCCTATCTCCTGCCCCCTTATTCTACTACCTATGGATTTCATGAAACCCTCCTTAAGCCTTTTCCTTTGGTTCTAAATATCCTATATAATAAAAGGCTAATATGCAAATTGACCCTCATGCCCTTGCACAAGATGGTCACCACCATGTGGTCAAAGATGGCTGCCACAAGATGGCCAGCAGAGAAGGGTAGTTGTGGGCAATCAGGCCATCAGGGGAGGGCAGTTAGGGGCAACCAGGCCAGCAGGGGAGGGTAGTTAGGAGTGACTGGGACGGCAGGGGAGGGCAGTTGAGGGGGACCAGGCCTTCAGTGGAGGGCAGTTGGGGGGGACCAGGCCTGCAGGAGAGGGCATTTGGGGGTGACCAGGCTTGCAGGGGACGGTAGTTGAGGGGGACCAGGCCTACAGGGGAGTGAAGTTTGGGGTGACCAGGCCTGCAGGGGATGGCAGTAGGGGGTGACCGGGCTGGCAGGGGAGGGCAGTTGGGCGCAATCGGGCTGGCAGGGGAGCAATTAGGCGTCAATAAGGCTGGCAGGGAAGTGGTTAGGGGGTGATCAGGCTGGCAGGCAGGCAAGTGGTTGGGAGCCAGAAGTCCTGGATTGTGAGAGGGACGTCCGACTGCTGGTTTAGGTCTGATTCCACAGTGATTGGGCCTAAACCAGCAGTCAGACATCCCCCGAGGCATCCCAGATTGGAAAGGGTACAGGCTGGGCTGAGGGACACCACCCCCAAGTGCATGAATTTTGTGCACCAGGCTGCTAGTATAAAATAAGCTGTAATTCTCCCAAGCATTTTCTCAGTCCATTGAGATTTTACTTCTGGACATGTCCTCACACTTGGCTCAAGTAAATTTTTATCAAGCTTTCTATATGTTTGGATGATCTGTACTCAACAGGATCTTATGTATTTTTTACTTGACTCTACCCTTTCTCCAGCACTTCATTGTATTTTTGCATAAAAAGAGTTTCAAGCACAGCTTATATTTTCTTTGCCCCAGTTCAGTTTTCTCTAAATAACCTAGATATAATTTATTATCTACTTGAGCCTATTTCTAGACTCTCTATTCTAATAGTCTATTTATTTTTTGTGCAGCAGACAATACCACACTCTTTTAGTTATGGAGGCAAGTTTAATGTCTGATATGGTTATTGCTTGTTTATAGTTTTTGTTTTTCAGTGTTTAACTAAGCTATTCCAGCACAGTTGATTTTCCATATGCACTTTAGTGTCAAATTGTTTAACTTCATAAAATTTTAAGTGGTATTTTTACTGTTAACACAATGAATTTATGTATTAACTTAGAGAGAACTGAATCTGTGTAATTGTAAATCATTCTTTCCAAAATAGAGAATATTTATTCCGTTACTTCAAGCTTACTTTTTCAGTTCAGAAGTATTGATAAAACTTTTCTTGTATGGATTTTGTTCATTTTGAGTTAATTTTATTCTTTAGTATTTAATCATCTTTGTTGCTGTTGTAAATGTGGTTTTTGCTACCATAATGTTACTTAACTGATTATTGTTTTTATATAAATAAAGACTATTGATTTTTGTAGGTTATTTTGTAGGTTATTTTTGTAGGTTATTTTGTAGGATATTTTTATATCTTATATTTTTTGGACCTCATAGTTTTAGTTCATTTTAATAGATAATTTTGGATTTTTTAATTTAATATCATATGTAAAGAGAGATAGACTTTTTCTTATCCATTGTTACTCTACTGTTTATTTCTCTTGTGTAATTACATTGACTAACACCTTTAGTACATGTTGAATAGTAGAGTGTTGTCAAATTTTATCCTTTTTTAGCTTGAATTCTACAGTGTTTGATATCAGGATCCCTCTCTTTTCTTTCTTTTGATTTGCTTTTGCCTGATATACCTTTGTTCATCCTCTCCTGAATCACTTTGTTTTAGGTGTGTCCCTTATTCACAGCATATAGTTGGATTTCTTTTGTATGTGTGAGCCAAAATGAAGTGTTTTTATTAACTAGGGGAGTTAGTTCACATTTGAATATATGAATATGAATATACAAATGTATAGGAGATATATTTAATATCAACATTTTCATTATATTTTATAATTATGTTTATTTCTTTTATACATTTTATTTCATTGGATTGTAAATTATCTTCAGGGACTCCAATTATAGCAATACAATTTATTTTTTGTATCTTACATTTTCACTACTTGCTCTTGGATCCTTTTTATGATTTTTTGCATTTTTATTTCCTTTACTAGTGACCTGATGCACAAAATTCATGCACATTAAAAAGGGATTAATTAGAGGAAATAATTTAATATTGCTATTTGCCTTTTATCTATAATAGAAGTGTCAGAGATGAAAGAAAATTAGTGAAATGTATATGAAAACCTTCCTCTTGTCAGAGTCTGGGCTCACCATGGGACCCAGAGTCAAGTCCCCGCTCACCCACATGTACCTCAAAATCGCATGAGACCCAGACATGGCTCCCCCTGCCATTGGGCTAGATCCAGACCTGGCCAGTCCCACCCTTGTCAAGCCCTGCCATGCAGGGGGTGTAGCCTTAGGTCCCCTGGCCTGGCGCCAGGACGGGGGGCATGGCCTGAGGTTCCCCGTCAAGCCCCACCAGCAGGGGGATGCAGCCTCAGGTCCTTAGACCCAGAACTGGGGGTGCACCTTGAGGTCCCCCATCAAGTCCCACTGGGTGGGGGGCATGGCCTGAGGTTCCCTGTCAATCCCTGCCAGGTGGAGGGTTCAGCCTGAGGTCCCTTGTCAAGCCCCATTGGGGTGGGGGAGGGCATAGCCTCAGGTCCCTGTTGATTGCTCATTAAGGCTCCTTATGGGAACTTGGCCTCAGCTGTGGATGCAGCCATCTTTGTGACAGAGTGATGGTCAATTAGCATATTCCCTCTTTATTAGATAGGATGTCACTTTGTTTTCTGAATTGTCTCACTGTCTTTTAATGTATGTTTTCCATTTCCATTTATTTATTCTCATTTTAGTTCTTAATATTTATTCTTAATTTGTAATTTTTTCCCCTGTTTCTTCCATTTCTTTCCAGAGTTCCATCCACTCTTTTTCATTTCTCTCTGTCTTTGTCTGTTTATTTTTAAATTTCTGATTCTAATGCGTATTTGGATACATATACTTTTATTTGCAATGTTAGTTTAGACACTTCTTCTACTTCATTATTTTTTTAGGATGGAAGTTGTTAATTTTCTATGTGTTATATACAACTTTTTTTCTAATTTTATTCAATAGTTTTGTAAGTATTTCACTTTTCTTTTCTTCATTTTTATGGTATTTGTGTATATTACACCAGGAATATTATAAAATAATAAATAATAGATACTTTAAAGGTTTTATCTTTTTGTTTATTTGCTTCAATGTCAGGGTTAAAATCCTCTGATTTCATGATTCTCTTTAGCCTTGCAGAACACTAAATTTTGAGCCCTTTTCTCTTTTTCTTCCTTCACTAACCAATTGCCAAGAGACGCATCTTTATTTTCTGCTTTGCTCTGTTTTAATTCCCAAGGTGCTATGTGTTTCAAAGAGTGACCCTTTGCATCTGTCCCTTTATCTATGACACCTTGAGTCACTTGTTCATCAGACCTCTTCCTAGTAGACTCTGATCTGCCTAAACATTTTTCCCAGTATTTTCAAATTTAGGATGATTTTTCAAATCATAATTAGGCCCCTGTGCTAGCCATTCTCATTTGTCTCCCCTACAGTTTTTGTTTAATATTTGTGTTAATATTTCAAATGGCCTTATCTTTTCCTTATCATTAAATGAAAAAAATTTATTTCTTTACAATATCCATGCTGTTTTTTCAGCTTATTTCTTAATATATTTATTTCTGGTATTTTATATTTGAATCTTATCCAATTTTATTCCTAAATTTTAAAGTTGACTTATATTTAAGTCCTGACTTTCTCCTATAGTTTTGTTGCTGTTGTAATTTGTTCATTTTTTCAGGAATTTCTAATTATCATTTTCTTTTAATTTGTTGAGAAAGAATTTCCTTTTTCTTAGCATCCTGTGATCAAGTAAAATGGCATAATTTGAGCAATTTGACCTATAACTGTTCTCTAAAGTACCTCTCTATGCAGGAGAGAGTGACTTATCTAACAAGCACATTTTGGAGAAGGATCTGAACATGTCCTGGCTCTGTTCCTCTTCTCTCTTTTTCTTCAGTTTTGATGACAAAGATAAAACACCTAAAGTAAAGCCTTTTCAAATAAGACATTAGAAAAAAAGAAAGGTATTTAAGTTGCTGCTAGATCAGAAGGTGACTGAACTCCAATGACATCCAACGGAAGAAGAGAGCAAAATTTAAGATAATAGACTTGAATAAGTCTACCAACGGAAGCTAGAACCAAGGACGCTATTGAGAAGACTTTCAAAGCTACTGATAGATAATTCCCTGTAATAGAAATACAAGAAACTTCTTTTGACTATCTAAACAGATAAAAGTGGAGGTACATGAAAGGTTAGCATAAAATAGTCAAAATATTTTAGGTGACATTTCAGGCAACATACCTCAAATCTATCCATGCTTGCATAGATTTGAGGCACTAAATGTATGGTAGGCAGAATTATAATAAAACTCCAGGCCTAGATCTGATGTCTGTAAGCAGGGAAAATAGTTTCTTGATGGGTTTATCCAATTTAGCTAAGTGAAAAAGGATAAGATTCTGGATGCTTTTGGAAAATCTGGTATGTGATTGGTTCAGTTTCACTGAGCATGGAAAGTCTAATCAGTTGATGTCATTGCAGAACTTTGGATGAGCCATAAGGGATAATGTGGCTAGACATAATGTGAGTTGGAAAAATATAACAAAAAGTGGAGTTTTGGCCATAACTACAGAAGGATCTTAAAATTTCTTTGATTTGCCTGATCCTTTCATCCACTCCAGATACTTCTGGAGTTAAATTGTGAATTCCCACTAGTGAGAGTTTAAAGAAGCTGGTATTGGATTAGTTGCTTCAAGGAATGTAGGAAAATTGCTCTGAAAAAACTGCCAACATCTTTGCCTGAGAAGGCAGTCACCGTCTTGGTTTATCAGAGGTCTGATGATTACATTAATGGTTTAAGAAAACATATCTGGAAATTCAGAATATGAGACTAGGGAACATCCTTTTCCTTGGCTTCTTGGTCCTTCAAATCTCAGCCTACCAGCCTCCACTATCTCTTGGGCTCTCAGAAAACCATTTATGTTTGTTGAGTTATATTTTCAGATGACTTTAGGTACAGGAAAAATAGGTTTCACCAATCTCAATGAAATTCTCAATTAATTATATGATTGATCAGTGGTATTATCCTGACTTT
Organism: Cnephaeus nilssonii; assembly: GCF_951640355.1. NCBI lineage: Eukaryota > Metazoa > Chordata > Mammalia > Chiroptera > Vespertilionidae > Cnephaeus > Cnephaeus nilssonii. Next base: position 45,642,083 of record NC_137078.1, on the reverse strand, counting down.
TCTATATTATTACATTCAAAGATATTTTACTATTATAATGGTTTCTGGATGTTCAGATATAGTAAGAACGATAAATCCATGGCCAACAATTCTTCCTATTTTGCAAATTAAAATAGTGTCATTTGATCTGTGATCTCACATCTTATTTGCAGAGATATCCATTGACTTCAACTCCATGAATTAATCTGCAAAAACCTTAGGCCCATGATTGTCTGCCCTTATTCCTGCATGTCAGGAGATTTTAAGTCATAATTCTGCATAGCAGTTCACAATTATGTAGTTATTTTTTTTTACTCATGTACAAGGATTAACTGAGTCAAGCCATCTGCTCGAAACTCAAGATACCAGAGTGAACAGAGACATAAGGACCTTCCTTGCCTTCATGAAGCTTGCAGAGACTGACAGTGATCTTGAATACCAAAAAAAAATACTTACAGGGTCTGAGAAGTACTGTGCACATGCTATTGACATTTTGTGAGGGAGCACCTGCTCTACCAGGGTGAGGGGTCTCTTGATGTAAAATGAAGACAAGAAAGTGCCAGACCTGGCAAGAGTTGGAGGATGAGGAGCACATTGCATGCAGTGAGAACTACCAGCCACCATGAAAGCCTGGAGGTCTAGGAATACTTAATAGGGCTGATACCCAAAATATTTAGTGACTGGTAGGACACAATTTGTCTATGAGCAACCAACATACCTGTATTAGTGACTGGAGATTGTAATACTTCTTTGGGTTCTTGTTATAGTCAATAAATAGTGTGGTTGTAGAGAGGACAGTGATTGGTAAAGTAATGGCTTAGAGCCAACTACACAGAATAGTATATCTTCCCTTATGTATGCTGTTAGTGTACTAAACAGTTAAATCCTGATGTGGCATTTAAACAGACATCTTTCTTTTCTTTTTTTAATCAGAGGAGTGTAAAAACTTGATTCATAAAATAAAATGTTGCTGTTTTGAAAATAGATAGCAGAGGAACAAGAACAGAGGGAAGAAGGTTGTATTCCACTTCCTTCAATTGATTCCAAACAGCAGCTTGTACATGGTACTATATTTGGTTCTTTCAGCTCAGAGACCTGCATGTTCTCTTAGGCGGTTTAAGCTCAGGGGCAACTAATTTTAGCAGAATCCACAAAATGTAAACATTTCCATATTTAATGGCACACAGCAGGAAAACCCCTTGAGCAAGGAAGTCTTGGAGTTCAGCCAGGCTTCCAGCAGGAGGGCTCACTGAAAAATCACCAGGACAGCATTTGTGGCCAAAAAAGAACAGGGCAGTAACAAGGATTTCTTCGGACTCAAGTACAAATTTGAGGATCCCAGTGGAGTCAAAACTTGGCAAAATTCACCACAGTAAGGAAATCAACTGTTAGAATAAACATGCATTTTTTTCCTTCCATGATTTTCTTCTGCAATACATATGAGTTAGTCTAGATGATGTCAGTACACAGAAATAGTTGTCTTCAACTTCATATAGAAATACCGCAGTGTATTAGCTAATTTTCTTTGTAAGCAAAGCATGGAAAAACGTACATTTCCTCATTCCTTTTAAAGATTTTATTTTAAAGTTATATTCCACGTGACAAACACTGCTTGTAGTTTCTAAACTATAAGAGCTTTCAGTCAAAGTTTTAACAGTGGCACCAGGCAAATGACTAGTTTGTCCTAAGGTAATCCTATGTGAATCCTACAGCCAAGGTCCTAGAAGTAGAAGCTAGTAGACATAGTCCAAATCTCAGTAGGGTTAAGATTTCAACAGTGTCAAGTACAAATGCATAAATGTGACCTTGGTTAAAGGAGTTTAAGAAAACATGTTTTAGAAGCATTTATTTTTAGAAAAAAGTCTTTGGAACACAGTGAAGAACTGTCATTGTAGCCTCCAGAGGAATATGTAGCCCAGGAGTCATAATATTAGCTGGGATTAGACCACTGTAAAAATTTATAAGAAAGTATACCCAATTTATTGGGCCTCATAGTCTTTTTCTAAAATGACACCAAAACTCTTCTACAATTAAGGCCATTACCAATGGAAATAAAATTAAAATAAAAAAAGAAAATAATTAATAATTACATGGAAGACTCTGCCATTGACAGTCATATATATATTAGAGGCCCGGTGCATGAAATTTGTGCATGGCGGGGGGGGGGGTCCCCTCAGCTCAACTTGCACCCTTTCCAATGCAGGACCCTCGTGGGATGTCTGACTGCTGGTTCAGGTCCAATCTCAGGTATCGGGCCTGAACCGGCAGTTGGACATCCCTCTCACAATCCGGGACTGCTGTCTCCTAACTGCTCACCTGCTGGCCTGCCTGATCACCTCTAACTGCCCCCCTGCCAGCCTAATCACCCTTAACTGCCTCTGCCTTCTGGCCTGGTTGCCCCCAACTGCTCCCCCCCCCTGCTGGCCTGGTCATCCCCAACTGCCCCCCCACCAGTCTGGTCGCCCCCAACTGCCCCCCCCCGCCCCGTCAGCCTGGTCACCCTATGCAGCCTGCTGTTCAGTCATTTAGTCATCCCTCACTAACTCCCCTGCTGGCCTTGTTGCCCCACGCAGCCTGTGTTTGGTTGTCAGTCCAGTTGTTTTGGTCGTGACGGCCCCTGGCTTTTTATATATTAGGATATTCATTTTTTTAATTTTAATGAAGTATAATATATGTGTTTAATCTGGTAAAATTTCACAAATTGACATCATCTGGGTAACCAGCTCCCCGATTAAAAAAAAAAAAAAAAAGAAAGAATATCACCAGCACCCCAGAGACCCCCATTTGCACTCTCTTTAACTATGAAAAAGTTAATTGTAACCTTACTTTATGGATAGATCTTGTCAACTATTAACTATTGATTTATTCTATTATTAATACACCACTGTAGAAAAAACGTCCACACTCTCTTTCCTTTTAGACCTGCAAAGATTCTTCCAATCTTTTGTGTAGGGGGTGATTTCTTTCCTCTCAAATGTCCAGGGAGTCCAGGACATTTATCTAATTCCTCTAAATATCATATCTTACTTTCAAACTAACATGTGCACAATAGCGCTAAATCCAGAATTACTTTACAATTTCCAAAGAATCAACTTCCAAAGATGTTTTTTTTTTTTTTTTTCCTGTGAGACAACACCTCCCCAACTGTAAAAAAAAGTAAGGGATATAAAATTCTCACTGCTTTTAAGTCAGGCTTTTAAACAATCTTCCTAATTCTAGCATTTCTCATTATATCTACAGCCAAAGGTACCTATTTGGTTTTCCTAAATCAACAGACCTCAGGAGATTCTTTGATGTGATTTTCACCTTTCACCTTCTAGTGTAGGATTCAATTTTCTTTGAGCTAATAAATTATTTATTACTTTAATTACTTTAACATTGTTTTCCAGATTATAATTATTTTTAAATTGCAGTCTTTCACTTTCTTCATTTTATATATAAACACTTTGTCATTAGAGTTGAGTATGAGGAGGAAGCAAAAATATATATGTATTTAATTCAATATGCCATTTTTTACCCAGAAATCTTCTGATTGTTTTTAATTTCCTTAATTTTTATGCACTAGAACTAAGGACCAACTTTTCAAAAGTATTAGATAATCCCTCAAACTCCATGGACAACTTAATTAAATTAAACTTTATTAAAAATACAATGAAGTTTCCTCCTGAACAATTTTCTTTCATGATCCTCATTTTCCACCTTATTCTTCAGGCATGTTTTTTATATGTGTGCATAGATATTTTTTCTTTGTCTTTCTCTTTTCTGAATTGAGAGAGGAACTTGCTTTCCTATGTTATTATTTATTTATTTATTTACTTACTTACTTACTTATTTATTTTAGTTTTGGATTTTTGTTGTCTTCTTTATTTAGGGGAATAATAGCTAAGAGCAGTTTCCTAAGAAAAATTGTATAAAAGACTAATTATTTACGTTTTAGTCTATCTGTAAATATATTAATTCTGCATTTTTATTGCTTATCTGGATGTATTGGGAATTCTAGATCAAACATTCCATTTATTCAAATTTTGAAGGAATTGTCTCACTATCTTCAAGCATCCATTTTGATTTTCTTGCATTTATCTGTAACTTGTTTTTTTCCCTCTATGAAAATTCTTATCATTATATCTGTGGTATGTTAACATTTTATTGTAGTATATGTGTGTGTGTGTGTTTGTCTGTGTGTGTTCAATGTACTGTGCTAGACCACTAATATTTTTAGTGGTTAAATTTCTGTTCCTTACCTTGAAAAAAATGTTATAGTCTTTATTAGATAATTCACTCAAATAATCTTTGCCTCTCTTTCTAAAGCTATTGAGAAGATGATCCTCTTGGATTGATCTAAATATTTTTATATTTTTCACTTTTAGTTTCTTTTTAAATTTCTTTTTATTTTTGTTGAATTTATTGGGGGTGACAAAATTATATGGGTTTATTGAATTTATTGGGGAACAAAAATTATACAGGTTTCAGATGTACAACTCCACAATATATCATCTATATACTGTATTGTGTGCTCACCACTCCAAGTCAAGTCTCCTTCCATCATCATTTATCCCCTCTATACCTGCCTCTCCCTCCCCCACCTCCTCTTGGCAATCCCCACAAAGTTGTCCATATTTATGGGTTTTGTTTCTTTTATTTTTTTCTATTTTTTTCAAATATATTTTATTGATTTTTTACAGAGAGGAAGGGAGAGGGATAGAGAGTTAGAAACATCGATGAGAGAGAAACATCGATCACCTGCCTCCTGCACATCTCCTACTGGGGATGTGCCAGCAATCAAGGTACATGCCCTTGACCTGAATCGAACCTGGGATCTTTCAGTCCGAAGGCTGGCGCTCTATCCACTGAGCCAAACCGGTTAGGGCATTTTTTTCTATTTTTAATGCCTATTTATAAATTGGATTGTTTGGGGTTTTTTTGGTGTTGAGTTTTATAAGATTTTATACATTTTAGATATTAACCCTTTATCAGATGTATCATTAGCAAATATATTCTACCACTCAGTGGGTTGTCTTTTCATTTTGCTGATGGTTTCCTTTGCTGTGCAAAAACTTTTTAGTTTAATGTAGTTCCATTTGTTTATTTTTCTTTTGTTTTCCTTGCTACATTTCTCGTAGCAATATTTTTCCACTTTTAGTTTCTTTTTATCTTTTATTTTTATTGAATTTATTGGGGTGACAAATGTGTAAGATTTTACTGCCTATGGTTTCCTCTAGGATTTTAATGGTTTTGAATATAAAATTTAATCCATTTTTAATTTATTTTTGTGTAAGAAGGTGGTCTAGTTTCATTTTTTTTTCTCTTTGCAAGCATCTGTCCAATTTTCCCAACACCATTTATTGAATAGACTATCTTTACTCCATTGTGAGTTTTTGCCTCCTTTGTCAAATATTAATTGACTATAAAGGACTGGATTTATTTCTGAGCTCTCTATTCTGTTTCATTTATGTTTTACTTTTTGAGCAATTTCCTACTCTGTTTACATTTAAATTGAACTGCTATTTTGTAAGTGAAATTGTTGATTTTCAAAAGCCCTTCATATTTTCTAATTGTTCTTTTCTTCATGCCCCATTCTTGCTTTGTGGGCACAATATTTTCTCTCATCTCTCTGATATATTAAATGTATGCTTATTGTTTTCCATTTCTTGTGTTGTTTCTTTCCTGTGAGTTTTCTTTGAGAGGAGATTGTTCATATTAATATATATTAGAGTTGTGTAATATATATATTAAGTCACAGGCTTACTACTCTAACTTTGTGTCTGACTATTCATGTTTAAAATTAAGACAGTAAAAGCTGATTGGTTGCTCTCTGTATGTGGGTATGAGGAATATTGACTTGTGAGTTCCACTGCAGAATGATCAGTTGAATTGGCCTATTTCTTCTAGATCTACTCTTAGTTCTAAGTGTCATTATAGGAAGTTTTTTTCTCTAGGGTTATTTAGTTATTCAAGAGAAAATTCATTGAATCTCATATCTGAAAGGATAACTTTTGCTAGCCAACATTCTCAAAGCAGGAAAGGGAAGGTGCCTTCCTGTGTAGATTTAGTACCATTCAGGTGCAGATTTTACTTGACTCGTTTTATTACCTATTTAACCCTGTACTCAACCTTGCCCTGACTATACATGAGATACCAAGCTATGAATTTGGGGCAGGACCTTGGTGTGGTCCATCCCATTTCTTACAAACTCTTAACAAAATTCCCTGCTATTAGTGTGATTTTCACTCCCACCTTCCCTGTGACCTAAGCTTTTAAGACTTACTGCTGTCAAAAGTTCACAAAAGTGAATTGCCTTTCTGTCCTGGCCACCCACTCTATTAACATTTAGGTTGTAACTTTCCCTGCTCTTCAATATTAACACTTTTTCTATTTTCCTTTTCTTTTTGAAAAATATTTTGAGTTTCTTTATTGTTGCCTCTTTCCCCCTTCACTTTGTCTTTATGTACTCTCTAACTATAACTTTGGTGGGGTTGCATGTTTATAAACATGTAAAAAGTTTGTGGGCATGCACCAAGTTTTTTTAGATTTTTTTTCTTTTTATCACCAGTACTTAGGTTAGTGCACTGCATAAAATAGAAATTTAGAGGATCAATTTCTTTATGAGGGACTGATTGTCAAAATCACTCTTGATTAAACTACTGCTGAATTTGGAACATAGATATTATAGAAAAAATTTATGACAATATATACAATACCTTTTAGTATTGACATAATTCAATTAAAATGGTCCAACTGGAGTGTTGTTTTTCTTCTTTTTAATCTCCAATATCAACAGATTTTCTAATTATTCTTCAAAATGTGGACCTAGTGGGATCTCACATTTAATAGGACATACCTGTTATGTATTAATATCCATCCTGTACTGTATTTGTGTATTGTAGATGTACTTCTTATTTAATACATTGAGAGAAGAAACCTGCTTTTATCTGCATTTTCATTCCTAGGAGTTAATACAACTGAGACAGAATCAAAACTCCACAAATATTTATTAAACTGAAACAAACTGAGTGCTTTCTTCCAGACATTATAGGAAAGAACAGAAAGGCAGATACTGTTATTGCTACCAGTTGATGTTAACCATTTTAACATAACCACAAAGCCCAGAAAATTGGTTTTGATTCCTCAAAAGGATTTTGTTGTTAGTTTTATTGTACAGAAGAAAAATTGTGCTTTCCTACAAAGGGAATGAGAAGAAATAGGAAATAAATTGTCCTCTCATAAAGGTTTGGAAACATATACCAACATAAGAATTGGTCCTTTGATTGAATTTATCCTATTAGTTTTAGACCAGCCGATAGACCATTTAGATGGTTGTCCATGTGGAAAGTCAGAGTAGATGATCTCTTCAGCCATTTTTAATACCAATATTTTTATTAGATACAATAGCTATAGACATGCATCAATTTTTCTAGTACATTTCTATCCTGAATGTATATATATGTCAGAATGATATTCAAGGTCAAATGCTGCATTGTATTTTAAACAAGGGAGGATTCATTCTTTCAGAGAGGCCAGGAAGAATTTTTCTCTCTCTGGTTAGCTGATTTTGAGGTTTTCACACTTGGAGTGAAAATTTAATTTTACAGAAAAAGTAAAAACAACCTATCCACTGTAAAAAGTATCTTTTGGTTTGGGGATAGGGGAAAAATGAGGTAGTGAATGTAAACGGTTTGCTCTTCTGTCAGCCTTCAGGAAGTGATTTTTCTTCGGTCGGCTTGGCAATGAGACTTATTTTGATTTAGTTCTATCAGCAATAGAACAAAGTGCAGTCTTCCCTTTCTTTTTCTTTTGGCTCTGTTTTTTATTTAATTGGAAATTAATCAAATCAAATCCTGCCATGCTGTACCTTGCAGGTGATATGAAGCAAAAATAGCTAACTTGCAGTGGTCTGGATTACTATGCTTTACTACTATTGATTGGGGCAGTTATAATCTCGCTGGTTGAATTTTAAATGCAGCTTGATGCACCCAAGCATGTGTGATCATCTAAATACAACTCCAGACATTTTAACAATTAGAAATAAAAGCAGTATCTCTGAAGCTAGTTGGAAATACAAATTGCTTGTCAAATGAACAGTCTATGTTCTCTTTATCGGGGAGAATAAGATGGAAAACGTTGGGGAGGTAGGAAGAAGATTAAGTAGTTAGCAATCCTGCTAGATAATTAGCCTTCCAACATTATAAAACCTAACCTTTGTTCTATGATAATTAAAATAATATAGGATTATTTCACTGATAACTGCTTAGTTTTAAAATGGAAAATGTATGTTGGCAAAGGTGCTGTGATTAAGAAAAGTTAAGTCTGCCATCTATGCATTTCATGGAATATAGTTAATATTCAGCATAATTAACAATGTATATATTATATTCTCGCTATGAAGATTTTTGACGCCCAACTGATTGAATGGAAATTAGGACATAGGTTTTAAACACACCCTATTCTAACCTTAACTGAAAACAGCAGGAATGTCTAGTCACTAGAGGGCAGCCATAATCTGTTACAGTCCATAAAGATCTTCCTGGATATCCAAGTCTAATTGCTGATGTGGAGGGCATGATTTAGAATCAGTGAGCTGTTTTTAACTGTGTGTATTTCAGAAACAGGACACTGACATCCATGTTTAGACAACATATTATAATTGATGTGATCAAAAGCAAAGCAAACAGATAATTGCAACATTGGTTGTGTAAATTTCATGTAAATATATACCCTAGTTATCAAAGAAAAAAACCGAATGCAATAAAAAAAAAAAAAAAAAAGGAAACTACATGAATTTTCACATGAATGGACTGGCCTCTCCACATTTTATCCGTTTGCTGTTGTTACCAGGATACCAAAGTTCCAAGCAAAAAAAGAAAAAGAAAAAAAAGAACCACTAAACAAATAACTCTGGAATGCCTCTAAGGCTGTTCATTTCTCCAAAATTTAGCTAGCTGCAGAATGCATGTCGATCTACAGGGAGGACTTGGAAATCAAAAGCAAATGAACACTTCATATCAACAGATGTTCCTAGGATTTTGTAACTGGGATAAAAGTACTCCATGCCAACTTAAAAAAGAACACTGCCAAGTAAGCCTTACACATGGCAGAGTTTAAATCTCTTGCCTTTAAAGAGCCCTCCTTTTCTGGCCAATTTGAATTAAAGATAAATGCCAATTAGCATTATGCAGACATTGCAGCTTCTGTCCTTCCCCTTAGAACCACCCACCTAACCTGCTTACAAATTATTTGCAGGATCTATTGAGCCCAGTAGAGGACAGTAATGAGCAGGCAATGCAGTGCATGGCTATTCACTCTCACTGGTAAGAGACTTACTGTAAGTGATCTACATCATCTTCTGTGAAGTACACAGGAAAAACACTATTTTTGGTGAGAGTATCTCATTAACAAAGCTATGATTTCACTCTTGGTTATGTCCCACAGCAAATCCCACAGCCACTTTCTATTCTGCTGGCCACAAGAAAGTCCAGTTGAAAGAATATGGAGAGATAAACTATGCTATTTGTATTAAAGGAAAATAATTATAAACACATCTTATTAATATTATGTCCCATATGGCAATGAGATTAATTTTCCTTGAATGAATGATGAATGAATAAATGAATTGTATTAATATCACCCTTATGTAACATAATATTTTGGATATATATATATATATTAGAGGCCCAGTACATGAATTCATGCATGGGTGGGGTCCCGAGGGGGATGGGGGGCCTGGGACGCGATCGGGCCTTCGGGCAGGCCATGGGATGCCCTTGACTGCCCAGGATCCGGATCTGTCCTGATGACGTTCTCGCTGGTTGTTGGGAGCCACCTGGCGGCCGCTTTTATATTGTTTCTTCCTTGTGGAGCATCTAGGGAAGGGAAGAGGCCCGCGGTGCCTGAGGTCGACTTCCAGGAGGCCAGCAGTGCTGTCAGGATTGTGCTGGCGGTACTGGTCCTTCAGTGCCTGGCCCGTTCTCCGGAGATTGGACCTGCAGGACTACTGAGGGAGTGAGTAGCTGCCACTGGGCTGGTGGGCCTCCAGGACGGATTGGTCAGTTGAGCAGCACTCCTGCTGTGGGAGCGCACTGACCACCAGCAGGCAGTGCTATGATGCACACTGACCACTCCTCCCTGGTGGTCAGTGTGCATCATAGCAACTGGTTGTTCCAGTCATTCCAGTCCTTCGGTCCCTTAGGCTTTTATATATATACTAGATGCACGGAAATTTGTGTAAGAGTAGGCCTTCCTTCCCCCAGCTGTTGGCACCAGCTTCCCTCTGCACTGGCTTCCCCCTGGCACCGGGACCCAGGCTTCCCTCCTCCAGACACCTGCAGGCACCCAGGACCCGGGCTGGCCTCCCTCCAGCCCCGAGAATGATGTTGGAAGACATCCGGTCTAATTAGCATATTACCCTTTTATTATTATACTAGAAGCCCGTTGCACGAAGTTTCGTGCAATAGACCTTCCTTCACCTGGCTGCCGGCACCAGTTTTCCGCCAGCAGCAGTTTTCCTCTGGCCACCTGCCGATCAGAGCGCCTCCAGCCAGAATGATCGGCCACCCCGAGAGGAACTCCGATCGGGAGGCGCTCCGATCTGCGGGTGGCCAGAGGAAAACTGCTGCTGGCGGAAAACTGGTGCCAGCAGCCACGCAATCGGCCACCCCGAGTTCCGCCACCAGTGTCTTCTGCCGGCCCCATGGGTCCTTCTACAGTGCCGGCCTAAGCAGCACCAGAGGAGCGGGGGTCAGGGACTCGCGAGTCCCCGCCCCCCACTCCTACCGCCAGCCAATCGGCCACCCTGACTCCCACCCCCCCCCCCGCCCCCCGCGCCTCCAGCCGGCCCAATCGTGGGCGTAGCAGAGTGATGCAATTTGCATATTACCTTTTTATTATGTAAGATATATGTGTGTTGTGTGTATATTAGAATACACGTACACACTACCTTTATTTTTTTTCCAGGTATTTATAGGTGCTTATTTGCCTCATAATTTAAAATTCTAACAGAATTCATATTAGCTCCTGCTATACTTATTTCAATCAACATTCACTGAGAGTAAAACTATAATTATGTGAAGGTTCACATGGTTTAAAATTATTGGCAAGCACTACTTTTATGATTCCAAGGTATATTTTAGATACCTATGAACAACAAAAGTAGTGCTTTTGTCATGAAATATTGATGGGGGTTTGCTGTTTTGTTCCACTGACAATTTTGAATTTTGCAACCACTTTGTAAAATGTAATAGATATGTGAATAATGGGTTTGTTTAAAAAGTTGAAAAATTATATTTACTTTGCTTTGCCAGAATTTTAATTCATTCCATGTATTTTGCAGTGTACAAAAAAAATTTTGATATGTCGTTATATTCTTGTATTAAAGTTAAGCATGCCAGAGGCCAAAAACAATTAAAGTTAGTAAGGTCCCCAAAAGTGGTTATGCAGTTTTCATTGAAAAGAGCCCTTGATTTGAAGTTAAAAGACTTGCCTCTCAGTCCTGGGGGTGTGTTCTAATATGCTATGTGACCTTATGCAAGGCACTTACTCTTGATCTCATTTTCTCATCTATAAAAAGAGGCAGATTAGACTGGTTGATTCTGTAAGTTCACTCCTACTCTCATAATTATTCTTCTCTTTGGTACCTATTTGATTTCACCTTGTGTATGGTCATTCATGTACTTGTCAAATTCTTCATTGTAGGACATAAGCCCTGTTCTTGAAAACAAGGGATACTTCAGTCATCCTTTCTCCTGCAAAACAGATAGAAAAGGAACCGGCATATAGCAGATGAGACAGCAGTACATATTTGTGGAAATAAAAATGGGGCATAGGAGTATTGTCTTATTGTAGAGACAGAAGGGCATTTATCTGTGTCTCCTCCATTACCCAAGCACACAACACTGGAACTGATGCATTGTGGTGACTGTCACTCCTATTTGGTCAGTGTTGAAATGTAAGATAGACAGTAGGAAAATATGCAGTTACTCAAGATATCAGAGCTTAAACAATGTACATGTAGAACTTGATTGAAAAGTTATACCTTCTATTTCGTGAGGCTTTTAAGTGATCAAGGGTTCAATGTTTCCTTCTTTATCTGTTTCTTTGTCTTTTTTTTAAAGGAATTAAATATTCTACTGCAATCCAGAGAAATTGTACTATATTTTCTAACTTTCCATTTATCAAACTTCTGACTTATATTAGATATTTTCTGGACATTTATATCTTTGTAATAGATTAATCTCTATCCAATAGTATCAGCTTATGTAAGTCAATCATTTACCTTTGAGTTTATACACTTCCCCTTTGTGTAAGTCTGAGAGAGAAAAAAAATGTCTGAGAAAAACAAAGATATCGATATATCCAGATTCTTCTTCACATTTCTTCTCAAGGCATAATTTAGAAAAGTTATTTCAGATGTAAAGAACGGGAAGCTCCATATCTGGATACACTGCATCTTTGTGGGTTTGCTTCTAATTACTTTGTCGGTTAGAAAGAATAGCTAAAATAAAATGAAGTCAAAAGTTTAAATTGCCCCAGAGTCTGAATAAAGCAGTTTATTATAAAAGTCACCCAAACTATTAAAACAAATTGAAACAAGCATGTAGAAAAAAGTATGATAGATCTTAAACCTTAATCTGTTTCTGTTTTGTTTTGTTTTGTTTTAAACACCGGAGGTGTTTATGTAAGTAAGGGAATGAGGTTTAGGTTTTCAGTTTTATTATGTGTCTAAATGGGTAACAATAACACCATATGCAATCCCTGAAATCATAAATGTCTGTCTGAGAAGATGACCTTCCCAAAGCCATTTTGTTTTTTCTGAAACTCTTCTCTGCTCTGGCCATAAGGTTGAAGAAACCACTCAAGATTCTGACAACCAACCACAGTGTCCCATCTGTCTGCTACACCAACCCCACTACCCTCTTGTATTATTTTCCCTGTGTTTATCATGACACTCTCGAGGCCCTTTCATAACTCCCAGAGCATTCATACTTGGGATAGAGGAGACTGTCCCTCATCTGCCCTTATTTGATGTGGTTGGTTAGCCTGTCCTGGCCTAAGTTTCTGTTCCCTGGGGATAACCACCTGATAAGACCCTCCTGGGTCCTGTCTCAAAGGGGAGAGCAAATCTGCGTAGTCTTAAATCGACTGGACTAGGGGTTAAATGCTGAAGTGACCTTGGCATCTGGAGATACTGCCTCCCTGACCTTCAAGCTGCTGGGCCTGTGAATGACTGCTGAGCTGCTGGAGGTGTCACAGAGAGGCTCAGTGGGGATGAGAAATTTTAATGATTTATGTAACTTCACTCAGTACCCAGAGCTACACGTTTTACTTATAAGACGTTTCAGAAATTATTGCAATATGGAACTTCTGTTAACTGCTTTTGTGGAAACATATGCACAATAATGTTTATTATCTAGATCTGCAATGTGCATGTGAGTTCACATGCATTCTGTTTCCTGTGAATCTGAAGTAGAGCACTGTACTGACAGATGTCATCATCTCCATCATCACAGTAATAGCTAACATTTATCTAGTGTTTACCATGTGTCAGTTTCTGCGCTAAGAAACTTCTCTGTGTTTCCTTATGAAATCCCCACAATAACCCTACATTATTTAAGCCACATTTTAATCCCAAATGTTGTTACTATTATTGTCCCCCTCATACATGTGAAGAAGATTATGCCTGGAAAGTCTAAGAGCTAGCCCAAAGCCATACAGCTGATGATTGGCAAAGAACAAGTTCAGATGTTTGCTGCCTTCCATAGCCTACACTCCAAAGAATAACTGAATATTTTACTTCTCCTTGAAAATGTGTTGAGCTACTACCATGTGCAAGTCACAGACCGAAAGATCTTAATTAACATGGGAAATGAACTGTCCAGAGATGGGCTATAAGGGTCAAAGGGACGGCCAGGGTTTCTAACATGACAGCACCTACAGCTGTTATTCTGAGATTGCCTGATGCAGTGCAGACGCTTAATAAACATAGTAGAACAAAAATAGCACTGGGACTTTTTAAAGGACAAGATGTAATCACTAGCACTCACTCATGTGTACCTGTTAAAAAGTGACTCATCACAAGATAAAATGTGTATCCCCTTGCTGGGAATGGGAGATCATGAAGCGGAAAATCAGTGACAGAGAGCCAGGTAGCCACTTACTGGTTGCAGAACTAGGGCCAAAGTACGTGATGTTTTTAAGATCTAGGGATAATAACCTTACCTACCACACAGGGTAGCGGTGAGGATTCAATAAAATATTTTACATGACAGATTTAAAGAATACTTGATAGACACATCATAAGCTCTCCATAAACATCAGCCATCATGATGGTTGTTTGCCACTTTACAAAAATCTCTGATGAAAAGGGCTATTAAAAGCCACCCATTTTTAATAAACTCTCAATGTAGGAGCTCCAACTACAAAATCCTGGGTGGAGCAATCCATTTCTTGGACTCTATCATGCAAAAATAAAATGAATAAAGGTAAAATATACACACCTATATGTGTAAGAGAGCTCATTTGAGCATTTTTTGATATAGTTAAGTTGCATATTTTATGGACTTTATGTTAGCGAAAATGATTCCTGAAAATATTTTAAATACTTTAGAATCACTCTCAGCAGAGAAACATGCTTATACCTTATGATAGTTTCAAGAGAACTGAGGTTCTCTTATAGCATTCTCACTCCTAAGTCTATGAGCCAGGCCCAATTGAAAAGGCTGTAGTATGTAAATAAAAATCTCTTCCCTTCTTTAACATATATTTATGGCACATTGTGCATTGATAGCTAAGGAACATTATGTAGCCTTTTAAAAGAGTGAAGTAGATCTACATGTGTTGATGTGTTGACTTAAAAACACACACACAATTGTTTACCTCCAGTTACAGAGATGGGGCATGGTGAAGAGATGGGAAGAACAAAATTATTCATGTATATCCCTTGAATCAATGTAGTGTTTCAATCTTTTAATGACAATATTTTGCTTTAAAAAAACACTAAGTATAATTTTAGACATCAAGAACATTATTGATGGCTTATCTCTCATGATTTTTCAAATATTTATGGAAATATTTGGTTGTGTATTAACGATTATATTTAACTGAACTTTGGCCTACAGGATTTCCATACAGATAAATATCATTCAGTCATGCTGCAAAATAAGCTATTTAGTCAAGAAGAAAGAAAAATACATAATTTTTTCTATTTAAAGATCTCAAGAAAAAGAGAAAGAAGAGTTATTATTAACCTGGACCTGGAGAAATCCAAGTGGATCAGTGGAGCAAAATAAGATATTTTAGGCAGAGGGGACAGCATGTTCCAAGATTAGGAAGTATATGTGAGCATGACCAATTGAACAAGAGTCCAGCTCAAGGAGGTATGAGGTATGTGGTATGGTGAGAGATGACATTGGAATGACAAGCTGATGCTCTAATGGGAAGGTCTACACAGCATACTAAGAAGTGTAGACTGGAGAAACTGAAAAACTAGAGAAACACAGGAGGACTTTTAAGGAAGAGAAGAATATGACCATGTATATTTTTTGGAAAGTTTATTTTAGAGGTAGTTTGGAGAATTGATCTCTCTTCATGGAGAGAAGGCTTGGGCTAGGTACACTGGATGGAAGAATGTTGAAATAATCCAATAGAAAAATGATGAGCGTGTGGGCTAGAGAGTGGCAGCAGGATGGAAAGGAGCAGACAAATTCAGAGACGAGTCAGTCCACAGACAAGTTATTTCAGTCCGTGGGGATGTAATCAATCTGGGCCTGGTAATGTGAACTCATTTAAGTAGCTAAGTGCTCTCTTACTATCTCCTACTTATCTCAGGATTGGATTCCTTTGTTTGTCCTACCCTTTGGAGGTTGAAGATCATTTTTTTTCCTGATTGAGAAAACAGAAGCAAAATAGGAGTTTAGTCCTTCCAATGTCATCTACTCATATTACACCATCTGGCCCAGCAAGCCTAGCCCTTGTTCAGTATTTCTTAGAAATTATATTTAAATGGTCTATAGTGCTTTCCAAAAGGCTCGGCTCACCCTGTAGCTCAGCCTTCTTGATACTATTTTTGCAGGTCCCTGCCATTCTTTCAATTTTGCCCTTGGTAGTATGTCTCTCCTGCTGGCTTCTATTTATCTTCCAGAAATCTTTCTGGAAGAGAAATATCTGTTTATGGTATGTGTTAAATTTCTTAGCCTCAGATTTTTAGCTTCTCTCGTTGTAAGAGAATATTAAATATACATCCCCTTCATTTCTGTTAATAAACATTATGGAATGGAAGTGTTAATACTAACACACATTTAAGAATATTTTCTATATTCCAGTTGTTTTTCCATTTCAATTCAGAATGTCCTTCACATACATATTTTGTCTTTTACTTTTATATCCCCTTTGTTTTCTTTTTTGTTTGTTTGCTTTGCTCCAGTTTGCTATGCTTTATATAGCAGTCCTCTCTTCAAGGATTTTCTTGCTAACAATTTGGACCTTCATTGGTCTACCTTCTTCTGAATATTCAAGTCTCCTTCATGGCTTTTGGTGTCTTTTCCGCATTACATTTCTTAAACATACCAATGCTAATGTTTCTGTTATCCCCAGGCCATGAATATAGGACTCACTATCTATACTTTTTTTTTTCAACAGCATTTTAGAAATCTGTTCATTTATTTTAGAGCACTTCAAAACTGCTTTACTTTATTTCCTCTGGATAACATAAATTTTATAGCTACTAAAATTGAAGTGTTTAACTGTTATAACTCACACTTATGCTATAGAAGGGAAGGCATTCTGGTTTAGTGGAAATAATCCCTGAATAGGAGTAAAAGATATGGGATTTTCCACTTTGCAGCTGTATAAATTCCTTGTTTAAATCACAATTTTCCTAAGGCTCAGTTTTCTTCTCATACATAAAATAGGGATGGCAATATTTTCTAGGGTAAATCACACACTTGTAAGTATTAAATGAAATGACATACGTAAGATCCATTTATAAACTACAGTCATAGCCCACTTAACAAAAAAGGTATGTTCCAAGAAATGCATTGTTCAGCGGTTTTGTCGTTGTGCAAATATCATAGAGTTCATTTACACAAACCTGGATAGTAGAGCCTATTACACACCTAAGCTCTATGCCATAGCCTATTGCTGCTCGCTACAAGCCTGTACAGCATACTATACAAAATAACACAAGATTAAATCAAGCACAAGAGAAACATGATGCAATCAAGAGATGAGTTAAACAGGAGATATACGAGGCTGCTCCTTGCATAACAAGGCATACTGTCCTACAGCAATTTTTTTTTAAAGTAGAAAGAGCACACCTTAAAAAATTAAATAAAAGGTATAGTATAGTAAATACATAAGCCAATAACATAGGTGCTTAGTATCATTATCAAGTATCAGGTACTATACATAATTGCATGTGCTATACTTTTACACAACTGGCAGTGCAGTAGGTTTGTTTACATCAGCATTACCACAAACAAGTGAGTAATGCAATGCATTATGAGGTTACTATGGCCACAATGTCACTAGGTGATAGAAAGTTTTCAGCCCATTATAATCTATGTGGTCCGATGTTGAGCAAAACGTCACTGTGGGGTGCATGGCTATATAAAGTATTATGAAAATATAAATAATTGATTTTAAAGTTAAGCTCAAGATTTGCTTATTTGTGTAGATGATTTCTTGCATAAAACTTAGGAAAACTAATAAAATAATATTGTTCACTTCTTTTTTACACTTCATGCTAGGGAAACTAAGCTTGCCAACCTCCTCTGATTTTGTTTTCTGAGCTACATTATTTTGAGGTTAGCACCTGATCTCACTCATCTAGGGGAAATAATGAACAACATAGACTGATGAACAAGAACAGACTTGGAGTCAAGGAAGCATAGATCAGACTGTCAGACCTCAGAGGGAAGGTAGGGGAAGGTGGGGATAAGGGGGAGAGACCAACCAAAGGACTTGTGTGCATGCATATGAGCCTAACCAGTGGTCATGGACAACAGGGGGATGGGGGCATGCGTGGGGAGGGGTTTGGGATGGGAATGGGGGATGAGGACAAATATGTGATACCTTAATCAATAAAGAAATTAAAAAAAAACAACCACAAAATATAGTTCAACTTTTAATTTTATTTTTTCACCTCCTGATGGAAAAGCATACTTAGCTCATGGAATGAACTGTCTTTGCATTATATTTTCATAGATAAGTATCTTCTTAAGGAAAAAAAAAAACACACCACACAAATATAAACTATTTTTGAAGTGTGTCTTTGAGAAAATAATTAGAGATATTATAAACTAGAGGCCCGGTACATGAAAATTCATGCACTGGAGGGGGGTCCCTCAGCCCAGCCTGCCCCCTCTCACAGTCTGGAAGCCTTCTGGGGTGGGAGGTGACCCAGTGATCAGGGGAAGGCGATGCCCCCATCACACCTCTGCTGCTGCCACAGCTGGCAGCGCAAGCCTCGGCCGGCCCTGTTACCTGAGCCTCGAGTGGCCCTGGGAGACTGGGCAGCCGCCATCCTAGGCTTGCCTGCGCCTTGGGCCGGCCCTGGGTGGCTGGGGGGCTGAGGGACCTGGGGGACTCTGGAAGCAGGCGCACGGAGCGGCCGGACCTTCCTGGGGTCGGGCCCAGCTGTACCACATGCCTGCCACTCCAGTGGGGCTGAGAGGACTGGGCACTGCCATCTTGTGGCTGTGGGCGCCACCATCTTTGAGGGCATGGCAGTCAATTAGCATATTCCCTCTTTATTAGAGAGGATGCTGTTTTTCAAGGCAGTAGATTTGACTTTCACACAAAGTATATATTCATAATGATTATACTACTAGCAATTATTTTCAATTTAAGTAACTAAAATTATATATTCATAATGATATTACTAGCAATTATTCACAATGTCAGTAACTAAAAATAGACAATTAAGCATGCTTTCATGGATTATTTATGGTTTCCAAATCTATCCACTTTCACACCCATCAAATTGACATTACCTTCACTGGAATTAAAGAAAAGATTTATGTATGGAATATATTTGGGGATTAAAGAATTCAAAGAGAATGATAGCAACTCCTTGAGTAAGTAATTTGGTCCTTTATGATAAAACTTCACAGAGTCCTGATGTAATGTTAGTTGTAATTGCCATGCATGTCCTGAGGTTAATAAGCTCAAGATTGCAAATTCAAGCTGCAACAGAAAGTGTGGGAGGGCATCAACCAGGACCTTATGCATGTTCTGCCTGTATGGAATGAGCGTATGTTTCTCTACTTGTTGAGTGCAAATCCCTTTGCATTTTAAGTGAAGAAAAGTTCAAAGGTGCTACCGACCCTATTAGAAAAAAAAATAGTGAAGTTCTCCCAGTAAATGAAGGTAAGCCTGGCAAGGTAAAATATGTTAGCCTGGTCAGTAGAGGGTCAGCTTCCTTGATGAACTATAGGTTATGGATATTCATGAAGGTAAATGTCACATTTGCACAAAAAATTGTCCACATTTGGCCTGGGGTGGTAGAGAGAAGCAAAAAGCAGTGAGAATCACCATTCTTCTCAGACTCTGCCAGTTCTATGATGTAAATGAATGCCCCTGCATTTCCGGTCAGATGCCCATTGTGTTCTTTCTTCTTCCATTTAACCAACATTGATTGGGCCTGTGACAAACCAAACTTAATTTACAGCTCAGCTCAATGCCTTTCACCCCCTTTCTTCTGTTCATTCCTACCATTCTCCCTTTCACTGACAGAAAACAAGGTGGACAACACCAACACCCACCCTGGACTTGGGTCATCACCCTCTTAAACCACCCAGGGCTAAGCTCCAGACAGATGCCCTGCATTTCTAATTCCAAAGGATTCTTGACTGACTTATGTTTGTAAATTAGAATGTGCACTGATATAATATAGGCAGTCATCGCAAAATTAACATTACAGAACATTATCTTGTAGATTTCTTTGATTTTTTTTAAATTAAAATGGTCAGCAATACAAGAGTAACACTGTCACCGATTTAAATAAGACTGTAACTGATGGACAAGATCAATAATTTGAAGATCAAATGGTAACAGCAGTTTTTCTTTTCTTTAAAGGGGGCCTCTTTGCTTCATGCGTATGCCTACAGCTAGATCTTGTTTTCTGTCTGTAGACAGTGATCCCTGCTGTGCGCTGTTGAGAAAATGAGAAGACAAAATGGAGAATCAATTTAAGGAAAAAAGCTCAGTTGACAAAGCTTTATAGTGGATCAATGGAATCTAACTAGTTAAGATATCTTTTAGTAGCTGAGATAAAAGTATATAATTGCTGCAAATACTTTTGCATTTTATGTCTTCCTCAATTTGAATTTCAGTATTTAAAGAGAATTCTTCCTAAGTATGCAAATATTTTTCTTATGACATTTGAATGATTATTTCTCCACCTTCATAAGGGCAATAAATAAAAAATAATCCAACTCCATAAGCATCCCACATTTATTTGAAATTCATCTACTTAAGAATGAAATTCTCCTCTAAGAATTAAAAAAATAAATGTTTAAGTGCAGTTTCAAGGTGGACATAATTGTTTCCCTTGATCACTTAGTACTTAAGGGAGTTACTTTATAGTTATTCCTTTATCACTTGTTTGTTTAAACAGGTTTCCCCATAAACACAGCATGTGCGTGAGACTGATATAAAGGGGAGCATTTATTTAATAGGTTGATCCATAGATCCGATATTTATTTAATTAGCTGCCACTAAATTTGCATACCAGGAATAATTAGTTGTTTAAAATCCCTAATAACATTCAGTGAACTATTGTTTGAACTATTTTAGCACACCTTTGTTTATAAAAAAAATAAACAAACATTAATGAAAATCCTTTTAGCTGGCTCTAGTTCACAAGAAGAAAATATCCCAGCAATGGTGCTTAACTATAAAATATAGAAGTAAACCCAAAATTAATTTAAAGCTTGCAGTTAGTTTACAAAATAAGTAATACGATTCATACTATGTGTCTAACTTTTTACTAATATACTCTTTTGGCTTCTATATTTTTATATTAGGATAAATGGAGAGGGCTACAATGGTATGGAGATAGTTATTCAGAACCTCTTATGAGATGACATGGGTAGCGCAGTATACAATTTGAAGGATTTAAATTGTTAAACACTGTACCTGCCTTCCTGGAGCAAAAAAAGTTTGAGGAAGTTGTAATTTTATCAGATTTACCAGTAAAACATAGGTTGAGGAACACTGGGGAAGCATGATTCTTTTTTTTAATATATTTTATTGATTTTTTACAGAGAGGAAGGGAGAGGGATAGAGAGTTAGAAACATCGATGAGAGAGAGACATTGATCAGCTGCCTCCTGCACACCTCCCACTGGGGATGTGCCCGCAACCAAGGTACATGCCCTTGACCGGAATCGAACCTGGGACCCTTCATTCCGCAGGCCGACGCTCTATCCACTTAGCCAAACCAGTTTCGGCGAAGCATGATTCTTTATGTACAAGTATTGACTTCTTTAAAGAAGGCAGGTGGTAACTCTTTAAAAAAAAAAAAAAAAACTTTATTGATTTTCAGACAGAAAGAGGAAGAGGAAGAAAGAGAAAGATGCCAGTGAAACATTGATCATTGATCATTGATCACTGCCTCCTGCAGGCCTCCTACAGGGGATGGAGCCCGAAAGCCTAGTATGTGCACAGACCAAAAATTGAACCAACAATTTAGTTAGGGGCACAATGCAAATAGCTTTTCTCTGCTCAAACATGTCTAGATTCATGACTTAGAATACTCAAACACTGGGGAAGGAAAGATGATTCAGGTGACTGAGGATGCCCTGCATGGCTGGAGGCTGAGGCGACTAGATCTGGATGATGCAGGCCCAGTTGGTTTCCTCACTCTCCTGAGCTGGGTCATTTGAAGCCTGGGCTCAGTTGGGTTGGTGGACTAGTAAAACTGCATGAGAGGCTTGTGTTCTAAGAGGAAGCATATGGAAAAGAAACATTTCAAGAATGAGACGAAAGCTACAAGGCTTCTTTTGACCCCTCTTTGAAAGCCATGCTGTGTTGATGACACTCGCTTCTACTTATTACAAGGGTAAACTAAAGCCAGCCCAAACTCAAGGAAGGGGAGGGGAATTAGACTCCACCTCTTGATCAGGGAGTTACAAGCTCACATTGCAAAAGAAAGGTAAAGAGGGAGATATCATTGAGGTCATTTTTATCTGATCTCCACTCAAGTACCACTGCCTTGGGGAGGCCACGTTATTAACCTCTTTCATTTATAGAACCATGTGACTGTCTAGAACTTATCAGGGTTTCAATTTTAATTTTCTGTCATGAATTCTTTAAGCCCTATCTTCCCCAATAAACTTAAAGCTCATAGCAGGAAGTGGGTATTCCACCGCATCCCTAACCCCAGATAACTGGACTGGGTTATGTTCTGTCAATTTGTCTACAGCTGGGAACCACCAAGGCACCTACATTCACGAAATAGTTTTCCAGGAAAGGCCTCCATGGGCTTTCCACAAGTTCCATCTTCATGGGCTCATTGAAGCAGCTCTGCTTTTGGGGCTAAAACTAGAGGGTGGAAGGTGAGAAATAACTGAGTATTTACAGTCTCAGTATGTGCCACACAAAATACTTATTCATTACAAAGTGAAAAAGATAACTTTATGATGAAGAAACCTGGCAGATACCACCATAACCAAGGGAAAAAGTTGCCATCCATTACCAGTAATATGACAAATAGACACCATGTTCGCTGTTATGCCACACTGAGAGAAACACAATATCCCTTCCAGCGGTGTTTCTGCCAAATGTGCACATATCTAAATCTAACTGTGAGGAAAAAATCAGGCAGACCCAAACCAGGGCACATGAGTCACAAGTGTTAAGGTCCTGAAAGTCAAGGAAAGACTGAAGGACATTTCCTTGTTGAAGAATGATAAGGAGATATACATGAAATGTATGATTGTGAACTGGATCCTTTTGTTGTAAAGGATATAACTGGAACAATTGGTGAACTCTAAGTAGGTAGTTAAAATTTAATGTTAATTTGAAGTGCTAATTTTTTTTAGTTTTTATAGAATTTTTGATATGTAGAAGAGTTATTTTCTTGGAAAAAATAACATTTCAGAATGATAGGGCATCAGTTTGTCAACTGAGTCAGAAATAGTTCGAAAAATAGAATAGAGAAAGAGAGGAGAAGCAGAAAAACGAGGGTAAAATCTTAACATTAAAAGAATATTAGTGAAGGGTAAATGGAAATTATATAATCATTGGAATTTTGACATTATTGAAAATAGAAAGATAAAAATAAAACAAGGGTGCCCTAAATGGTTTGGCTCAGTAGATAGAACGTGGGCCTGAGGACTGAAGGGTCCCAGATTCGATTCCGGTCAAGGGCATGTACCTTGGTTGCGGGCACATCCCCAGTAGGGGGTGTGCAGGAGGCAGCTGATCTACGTTTCTCTATCATCAATGTTTCAAACTCTCTATCCTTCTCCCTTCCTCTCTGTAAAAAAAAAATAAAATATATTTTAAAAAATAAAAATAAAACAAGGGTGTTAGAGAGTAACATTTATCTTTTTCTCCATAAATTTTATAATTATGTACTAGAATTCTAATACAGTATAAAATATTACTTTGACATCTCTGCAATTATAGAATAATCTCCAAATGTCTAAAGGATTAAATTTTCGATCAATATGCCCACTGAAAATGGAACCTTTGGTTTTGCTGTTTTGTTTCTTTGCGCCATCAGGATCGTTCTGACATAACCCATGCCTTTCCAGCTCCCAAGTCCATCATTCTCTGATATGCTTGATCTGTTATATTCATCCAGGAGGTGATTTTTCTGACATGCCTAGTGCGCTGAGTGAGATTGAATGTCTTTATCTCAGAATGAATCCTCTCTGTCTTCCTACCTTCAGCAATAAAGGAGGACTTTATAACCAAGGTATTCTACCTCAGAAAATTTATATCTTTATTTCACTGACCAAATAAAGTGAAAATGTGAAATTAAAACAGGAGTCATTATTTAATAACTGTCATTTGTGCACTTAATCAAATATTTTATCATGTATGTTTTTGTTGCTATGGAGCAGAGACTTTTAAAAGTGACAGCATACAATGATTACAGGTAGTTCAACATTTGAATTTTATAATTAAAAAATAAAAATACTATGAGCACACAGAGAGCTGCAATGCGTATGAGATGGTGATATTATACCAGAGTAATTGTCTGTGTTTTGTAGATCACCTGTTGAAACCCCCAGTAATCACTTTGCTCCTGGAATTAGAATTCTGTGCGGTCTGGGTTTCACGTTTTGTCTGAAAGACAAGAAGTTTTTACATCTCCACTACAATGGTGTAACCTATGGCTGGCTGCTGTACAATGCATGCTCTCTAGATCATATCCATTCACTCTCTTCTCAGCAAACATTTATTTAATCAGGTGGTACACATGGCTCTGAGGATAACAAAATGAGTAAAATCTTGACAAGGCCCTCTAGTAGCAAAGGATTCCTGCAGCAGGCACCTCTCAGTATGTATGTGCACCTGCAATTACTTCCTTTCACTGTGAAAAATAATGCCCCATCTCTGGCTTTAGGATTAGATTAGGGTTGAAGACTTACTCAAGCTCAACCACCAAGAATCTATTTTAATGAATTTGAAACTAGGACTGAAAGGATCTACTTCCATCTGGCATTTTGATTAAATTTAAGTTCTGGAGAGGTATGGGGAGGCTGCCTTCTCCCAAATATGTGTAAAAGGAAAAGGCATCTAACTGCCAAGCAGAGTAATGAAGCTGATCTTCAGAGAGAACAGAGTAAGACACATAGGAAAAATGAGTAAAGCTCAAAGAATCACTATTTGGTTTTCTAGTGGCTTTTCAGTTCTTGTTGCTAAATATCTGTGGGGCCCAGATATGCTTTCTTGGGGTTCTGTGAAAGTATATTCTTAAATCAAATCTCTCAATCTCTCTCTCTTTCTCTCGCTCTCTCTCTCTCTCTCAACCAAAATACTCTTGACAGAGGTCATCTATGGCAAGTTAATAATTACAGTAATGTGATGGAGTCTGTAAAGGGAGTGATACATTGATCCAGCTGCTCTATAGAGACCAAATGATAACAAACTCTATATGATAAAAGGTTTGTTTTGTCATCATATGCATGTCCTAGCTGATAGACAGTCAATTAAGTGTAGAGATGCCATGTCTTACAAAATGAACCAGCAACCCAGATTCCATCTATCTTAGTGCTCTGGCATTCCCTAGGATGCTCCTTCCATGTTCCAACCTACAGGAAAGGAAAAGAGAAAGTAGAGGTCAAGTAGCTCCCCTTTAAGGGTGTGATCCAGAAATTGCTCACAAAACTTCTGTTCACACCTATTGAACAGAAGCTACTCATATGACCATGTGAAGTATTTAAGAACTTTATTGCCCAATGGAAGAAGGGCATAATGGCTATTGGGGGTCCTTAGCAATTTCTGCTACAATAATGTCATTGGAACATAATGGTGGAGTTCCTTAGTTCATTCACTCAGGATTATAAGAAAAGCTCTTCTGGAAAAATGGATTTTGGCTGAATCTTGAATGATGAATTGGATAGTGTAAAACAAGAAGGAAAGGGGTCATTTCAGGAAGAGGAGACATAATGAGTAAAGACATGGGTTTATTATTAGACTTTCTTGTGGCTGGAATATAGAATGTATATATCATGTTAAAGGACAGAGGATGGCATTAAGTGAGTCTGAAAATGAAAGCCAAGCCACAAATAGTTTGTATTTCCTTGTAAAGAATTTGCATGTAATGCTATGGCAGCAAGAAACATCAAATTTTGTTAGCAGAGTGGCGATCTAATTTGTTATGTTTTTAGAAAGATGGCTGACAATCTGTGAAGAGTGGAAGTAAGTACAATACTGATGCTACCTGAGTTCAGGTCATAGAGATAAACAGCATAAGCAATATTTTTCAGGCATTCAGTAAACCAAAAATGTATCTTAAAGTCCTCAGCTTTCCTTTTATTGATGCATTTCTCCAAAGAGCGACCTTGTTTGTGATTTCCCCCCTGTACTCCCTATTCCTCAGAATGCTTTCTCTAGCCAGCCAGAATTCCTGGTTTTCCACCAAAAAAATTTTTAGAAAGCCCAATTTTACTCAGAGTATTAGTAAAACGGAATCTAGAGAAATGTACAAAGTGATCTGTAAAACATTAGCAAATCCTACTGGGCAAATGTAATAGATCCATTTATTTATAGACTAGTACAATGTGCTTCCTTTCTTATGTTTGGAATAAATGTTAAAAATCAGCCAAACAAACACTAAGTTCTAGCTACTTAACTAAAAACGGATGTGATTGGAAACTATAACTCAATTTTTAAAAATCTTATTTCATTGATCTTTGTACTCCTCTAGTCATCTACACCCACCTCCCCACCTGAGCACTCCTTTGTGTCAGTCAGTATTCCAGGCACTAAGTCTATAGTTGTGGTTGAGAAGGACAAAATCACTTCACCTACACAGCTTACTTTCTTTTTACTGTGTTTGGCCCATTCCAGGCACTCTAACCTCTCCTAGCTTGGAAGGCGAGGTGGGTAAATGAGGGGGTTTCAGTGATCATGGGTTCATTCTTCTATGCCTTATTTCATTCAACAATCAGCTGAAGAGGGCAACTGCATTGTAGGCTTTGGGAATACCTTATTTAAGACAATAGGTTAAAAAATGAACAAACCACAACAAACAAAATGTTGCTTGCGTAGAGCTTACATTCTAGTGGACATCTATCCTCAAAGGCATTTTCTGAGGACTTTATAATTTTGTCTGATTCTTTGTTACAGGTATGTGTAGGTTTCTTATGAGTTTTACCTTGTTTCCATAGGTAATACACTACCAGGCCAAAAGGTTTTTACTTCGATGTGCCTATCACACTCATTCTGTTGCTTCTTCAGCTGCTGGGGTGATCTCTTTGAACAGAAAGTCACATCATGTCACCCCTATGTCCAAAACCCATTTTACTCAGAAGAAAAGCCAGGAATCAGACAACGTCTCTAAAAGCACTATGTGGTCTAATTTCCTCTCACTCTTCTGATTTCATCTCTTAATTTCCTCCTTGTCCATTTTGTTCCAGACATGTGTTGGCCTTCTTGCTTTTCTTCAAGCATGTTCTAACGTAGAGCCTTTGAATTTACTCTTTTCCATTTCTAGACCTTACCTGCTTCAGATATTTACATGGCTACATTTTTCACCTCCTGGCAATTTTAACTTAAATGTCACCATTTCAATGTCTTACCTTTTAGTCATCTTCTCTAAATTTGCAACGTATCTCCATATTTAATTTCACTTATCATAATTTACATTTTTCTTCTTCAATGATACATATAACTTTAATATTTTATTTCCTATATCTCACCACTAGATTTCAGGTTTCATGTGGTAGGGGTTTTTGTCTCATGTGTATTTGTTTTCTATTGGTATGTAACAATTTGCCATAATCACTACACCTTAGGGTCTTCACACAACACCATTTATTAACCCACAGTTCTGAATGTTAGAAGTCTGGGTGGACTTGTCTGGTTACTCTCTTTAGGGTCTTACAAAACCCAAATGTGGATGTCAGTCAGCTTGCCTGGGCTCTTATCTGGAGTCTAGGTGTAGGGAAGTGGAAAATGTGTTTCCAAGCTCGTTTAGGTTGTTGGCAAAATTCAGTTCTTTGCAGGTGTGGGAGTGAAGTCCTTATTTCCCTGCTGACTGTCAGCAGAGGCCACACTCAGCTTCTAGAGGCTGGTCACATTCCCTGCGTGTGACCTCTTCATTCTTCAAGCCAGCACAGGTGTGTCAAATCTGTCTCATGCTTAGACTCCCAGTGGCTTCTGCTTCTGCTATCAGCTGGATACACGTGTTTTTAATCTCTTGTGTGATTAGGTTAGACCCATCCAGATAACCTACCATTGACCATATAATGTAACATAGCCATGTTAATGATTTCATATTCATAGATTTCCCCTGCACTCCAGGTGGGGGGAATTAAATAAGCTCATGGGTCCATGGGGGAT
Organism: Cnephaeus nilssonii; assembly: GCF_951640355.1. NCBI lineage: Eukaryota > Metazoa > Chordata > Mammalia > Chiroptera > Vespertilionidae > Cnephaeus > Cnephaeus nilssonii. Next base: position 45,614,094 of record NC_137078.1, on the reverse strand, counting down.
ATCTAAGAATTCTGCCTAGCACAGTGTATATAACCCAAGTCCTAAGTAGTTTATTGAAATATTTATTGAATGACTGAAAAAATGAATGAATGCATTATTTAATAAATAAGTGAATGAGTGATTTACTGTTGTTACCATATTGCATGCTTATGTAGGGAACTCCGTCAGGGTCGGCCTGACATCTCTGCCAAGCACAGCAGGCAATCACTGTTTAGCAGGGGCTAGCACACACGCCCAGGGTTCTACCTGGGCAAGACCACAGTGGCAGTTTCCCTTGACTCAAATCTCATGAACGGATCTGGAGAATCTCTTTATTCAGCTCTTACCAGCAGATAAATCCTAATAGAGACTAAAAAAAGAACCCATTCACAAAGACGCATCACATTGTAAACTTATTGTTTCTCTTCCCTGTAATACAAAGAGTCATTTACAACTAGGTTTATTGGTTTATTCTTTATTGGTTTATTCCCAGCCCTTCATAGAGCCCTTCCTTAGTTCTTTCCATTCTCTTCAGAAGCTATATCTTGAACTCAAAATTCTGAAAGAGAACAGTTTATAGAATGAAGGGAAGGGAAAGGAGAGTGGGGATGGTAAGTACCAAAAAGGAATTGAAAATAAAGGACAGAAATAACAATAGTTAATATTTCCAGCATATTATTCCCCACTACATTTTTAAAACTTTTTTCACCTTATTATTATGATACTAGAGGCCCGGTGCATGGAATCTATGCATGGGGGAGGGGGGAGCAGTCCTTCAGCCCTGCTTGCATCCTCTCACAATTCTGGATGCTTACCTGCCAGCTTTCCTGATTGCCCCTAACTACTCTGCCTGCCTGATTGCCCCAACTGCTCACCTGCCTGCCTGATCGCCCCTAAAAACCTCTGCCTCAGCTCCGCCACTACAGCTTTGTCCAGAAAGACTTCTGGAATGATGTCCAGAAGGTCGTTTGGCTATCTGGTCTAATTAGTATATTACACTTTTATTATTGTAAACTAGAAGCCCGGTGCACGAAATTCGTGCATGGCGGGGGGGTTGTCCCTCAGCCCAGCCTGCACCCTCTCCAATCTGGGACCCCTGGAGGGATGTCCGACTGCCCGTTTAGGCCCGATCCTGGTGGGATCGGGCCTAAACGGGCAGTCGGACATCCCTCTCACAATCCAGGACTGCTGGCTCCCAACTGCTTTCCTGCCTGCCTTCCTGATTGCCCCTAACTGCTTCTGCCTGCCAGCCTGATCACCCCCTAACCACTCCGCTGCCAGCCTGGTTGATGCTTAACTGCTCCCCTGCCAGCCTGTTTGTCCCCAACTTCCCTCCTCTGCCAGCCTGGTCACCCCTAACTGCCCTCTCCTGCTGGGTTGATCACCTCCAACTGCCCTCCCTTGCAAGTCTGGTCCCTCACAACTGCCCTCCCTTGCAGGCCAGGTGCCTCCCAACTGCCCTCTCTTGCTGGCCATCTTGTAGTGGCCATCTTGTGTCCACATGGGGGCAGGATCTTTGACCACATGGGGGCAGCTATATTGTGTGTTGCAGTGATGATCAATCTGTATATTACTCTTTTATTAGATAGGATAGAGGCCTGGTACAGGGTTGGGGGCCAGCTGGTTTGCTCTGAAGGGTGTCACAGATAAGGGTGAGGGTTCCCTTGGGGTGTGGGGCAGCCTGAGCGAGGGGCCTGTGGTGGTTTGCAGGCCGGCCACGCCCCCTGGCAACCCAAGGGGAGGCCCTGGTACCTGGAATTTATTTTCCTTCTACAATTGAAACTTTGTAGTCTGGGGCAGAGCCAAGCCTGGGGCTCTGGCAGCCATTTCTGTGGCAGTTAATTCACCTTCTACAATTGAAACTTTGTAGCCTTAAGCGGTTGAGCCCAGCCAGGGTGTGCAGAAAGCTTTGCTTCCCCTGTTGCCGCCGGCAACCCTGGCCTGCTCTCTCAAGCTCCATTCTGCCGCCATTTGTTTGAATTTGTTTACCTTCTATAATTGAAACTTTGTAGCTTGAGTGGAGGTTTAGGCCTGCAACGGCTATGGAAAGCTTGGCTTCCTCTGTTACCTGGGAAACCTTGCTCTCTGTGGCATTAGCCATCTTGGATTGGGGTTAATTTGCATACTCGTCCTGATTGGCTGGTGGGCGTGGCTTGGCTGGTGGGCGTGGCTTATGTAGGGGAGTGATGGTTAATTTGCATATTACCATTTTATTAGAGAGGATAGTTGCCTTGCTCCAAGCTGTAAGGACCTGCTTGTCATAGAGATAGAAAACTTTTAATTTTTACTCTTGATTATGGCAATTAACTAACAAAAAGGTGACTTACCAAAGAGTGTATAGCAAATGGTGCTGTTAAATCCTCTTCCACAAAAACGTGCATGTTGTGCATTGTATCTGCCTGGCTACATAAAAGACTGAAGTTTCTGTTTGTCTTTGCAATCGTATGAGGGAATTGTCTGAGACCCCAGCCCAGTCTGGTTTGGTGCTCACAAAATAATAGAGGTCTTTTTTTTTTTTTCTTTGCTCCATTGGTGGAAATTTCCTAGAAGTTGCAGGATATCTTCCTTTTAATTTTTCCTTGACACTCTGACTTTACTTATGTCTCACCTTTGCTTTCCCTCTATCCCCCACCCACAACAGTAATGTGCTCCAGGCTCACTTTGCTCCAGTGTCTAGGAGATCACACAACGCATCTGCCACCAGAACTAAGATTCTCAGGATTCCTGGTGCTCCCCGCACTCTTGGTTTCAGCTTCTGGTCCAGGGGCTGCAAAAATCAAAAGGACTTGGAACTCCAGCCACCCCCTGGGTGGGCTAACAGGACCAGACACTCCAGCGGCAGCTGAGTCGCCCCTGCTCCCCCCATCTGGGCTGACAGGACCAGACACTCCAGCAGCAGCTGAGCAGTGAGGCTGGATCTGCCTGAGGGGGCAGATCCAGCCTCACTGCTTGGCCCCTGCACTCCCCAACGGGGCTGACAGAACTGGACACTCCGTGGCAGGGCTGAGGGGACTGGGCACCGCTATCTTGTGGCTATGGGTGCTGCCATCTTTGTGACGGAGTGATGGTTAATTTGCATATTACCCTTTTATCAGATAGGATGCTTACTTGCCTGTCTCTTCCTCTTACACTCTAAGATCCTTAAGGGCAGAAATATAAATCATTGATTTATCTCTTTCTTTCCATTTCTGGTACAATCCAAAAGTACATCCCCAATAAGTGGTTGCTGAATAAATAAAAAATGAATTCATGCATTAAAAAGATAGGATACGTATACATTTATTATTCAATTTGATGTAAAAGTATGCAACCCAGCAAAAGACATCCAGAATTCAAATATCTAGACAAATAGAGATATTCAAAAAGAAATTTCAGATAATTTTTTGCCAAAACAGACTAGATAGCTTAAAGAAATATTGATGATAAATTTATCTTTTCCACTATTGTTTTGAATATAATCAAAATATTTAAGCCCCATTTTATTATACATTTCCATGTGTCATTTACCAATATGAATCAGATTATTAAGTGCAAAAATTCTTTCTTGGATGTCAAGTGTATGTATAATATACTTCAAAAGTTATAAATTTGACTCGGTTGTTTTTTGATATCTGCTAGAGGATGTTCACATTAAGATAAATGGATTGTCATGTTCTGAGAACTGTTTAGTTTCACTTTTAGGGGACCATCTGTTCTCTGATTAATGGATTTGTGTATAAGAGTGGGCATGTTGATTTAGCTCTTTTAAATAAATGCCATAGCTAATTATTTTTTTAAGAATGCAGTTCTTAACACCTCAAACTTCTATAGTCTCTTTTGAAGAAATCTATGTAATAAGGATCATGAGCACTTATAGCTTTCTTTTAGGATGCAATTACATTCATCCTAAAGTACAGAAAATAATTTAAAAAGTTGGATTCTATATATTCTTTTTTTTTTTTTGAAATCCCTATCAAAAGGATATTTTTTCCATTGATTTTTGGAGAGAATGAAAGGGAGGGGGAGAAACAGAGAGAGAGAAACAACAATGTGAAAGAGACACATGAATTGGTTGATTGGTTGCCTCCTGCACGTGCCCTGACCAAGGCCAGGGATTAGGGATGGAGCCTGCAACTTGAGGTACCTGCCCTTGACCAGAATCAAACCCAGACCTTTCAGTCCGCAGGCCTACACTCTTTCCACTGAGTCAAATTGGCAAGGGTGATTCCATGTATTCTTGAAGGACTAATGCCCTGCCTATTTAAGAAATTCATTTTCTGAATAAGCACATAGTTTGAAGCACACACACTGAACAACAAGTAAGAAAGGAGGGCCGGCCTATCCTTCCTTGAATCAACCTTATTCATCACTGAGATGAGAGCAACCCATGTCATCACCTGCACATTTGTTTGAACACTGCTTCTCTGCATCATCACAAAAAGAAAAGTAATCGGAATAATAGAATTACAAATACATGTAATTACCACGTTAACATTAGCCAGATCTGTAGGTAAGTAGGTAGGTAGATAGATAGAGAGCTAATTTATTTTATTACATAGATTTGTGTTTTTACAAACTGTGTTCTACAGCAGAGCCCTAGGTTTATGGGGACTGTGAGTGGTATTCAAAGAGAAGGCAGGACAAAGTTGGGCTTACAAACACTCATTCCTAATTCAAACAAAACTGGTTTAATTTTTTATTTTTTTATAATCCTCATCCTAGAATTTTTTTCCATTGATTTTTTAGACAGAGTGGAAGGGAGGGAGAGAGAGAGAAACATTGATTTGAGAGAGACACGTGAATTGGTTGCCTCCCGAATGCATGCACCCCTACCACCACCACCAGCGCTGGGGATCAAGCCTGAAACCCAAGGTGGTGTCCTTGACCTGAATCAAACCAGGGACCCTTCAGTCAGCAGGCCCACTGAGTCAAACTGGCTAGGGTAAAATTGGTTTATTTTTAATTTTACAAAATATATTTTGCATGTTTGCATTTAATAAATCAGCTCCATAGCTAAAGTAACAATGTGGAAAACAGTTCTCTGACATCTTTCCCCTTTGAAACATCAACCTGGATTGCATAAAATGTTTTTCGATGCAAAACAACATTCATCCTTGTCAGAAGATTCCAAGTAAAGGCTGGCAACTAGTTCTTACTTATTTAAATGGAGAGAGAGAAGAGACACATTGCTTCATATCTGCTCACCACACACTACTGCCTCGCCAGTATATACCAGTGATGAGCTCTCTGCAACCATATAGTTTTTAAGACCATGATGAATATCTTCTGTTGCTTGAATCTCTGGCACTGCATGAAGAATAGTGATAAGATATTTTAGGATAGAGAAATCTTTCCACTTGTTGTTTTCCAAATTTTCATAAAAATTGATATATATTTTTTTACATAGCACTGACTTATTTTATCAGTTGGGATTTTCTGTGCTGAGCCTAAGTTAATTACTCCTAGTTAACTAAAGCCATAGGGAATGTATTGGCAGGAAGTGGTGTAATTCACAGATTTCAAGTAACTGCTAAAAGCCAGGCTTCATCAAGGAAGAACCCAAAGAAACTTCCTGAATCTGGGTAGTAGCAACTATAGAACTATCCCTCCACCTCATCCCCAAGTCATTTGTTCACTAGTTCTTTCCTCTGTTACACTAGAGTAAGTGCCTTGTTCCCATCAAAAGTCAAACCACCCATTTGCACTCTGGATATCATTTCCTCTTATCTTTTCTATGACTAAACTTTGACAATTCAACACTTTCTAGGATAGCTCTCCCCTAATTTCTACCTCTGTCCACATACCCCTCGGCCTACAAGCATTCCTTAAAATACTCATCTTACAAAAACAAAGAAACTTCTGTTATCATTCTGCCACCAGCTTTCTTATTATCTTGCACATCAACTCTTTCTAAAGGGACTGGTTGATTTTGCTATTCCACTTCCTCCCATGGCATCTTTCATACTGCACTCCATTGCCTCAGGACAAAATACTGAAGAAACCCCTTTTGTCAAGAACACTGTTAGTCTCTATCTTTGTCAAATCTGATGGTCACCTCTCTGACTGTGCTTTACTTGGCCTCTGAGCAGCATTTAACCCTGGTGACCATGCCCATTTTATAGAAATACATTTTGTTCTTGTATCTGCTAGAAGGAATGTTCTTCCTACGCACAGGCTACTCCTTCCCAAGATCTTTTGCCAGCTTGTCATCTTCTGTTTGACTTGTAAGTGTTGAAGTGCCTCCTGGGCTTTGTCCTTGTCACCTCTTCACTATCTGCACACTCCATTCATGACCCCCTTCACTTCTCTCATCAGTTACTGCACATGTCAATGAATCCCAAATATCTCTCTGCAGCCCTGTCTTCTCCTCAGCTCAAGATGTGTATACCCATTTGTCTATTTGGCATCACACGCATGATCAATAAACATTTAAAATCTACCATGTGAAAAACAGAATACTTACTAGTACACTGCTCCCATTCCCAACCAGATCTTTCTTCAGTCTTTTACCCCACCCCCCAGTAAACCATACCACACCATAACCAGTTGGCCTAGTCAAAACACACACACATACACACCACCTATGACATACATCTAATTCATCAGCAAATCCTATTGATCATACTTCTAAAACATACTTAAAATTTATTCACTGTTTTCAGTCTCTGCTAAGACCACACAGAGAAAAACATTTCTCACTTGGACTATTGCTATAGTCTCCTAAATATTTTTCCATTTTATATCTTAATTGCTTTTTTCTTTACAAAATAAAAAATATATATTATTTGTAGTATCACTCTCTTGTTTAAAACCCTCCAGTGATTGCTTATGGTACTTAGAATAAAATCATATTTGTATTCTGCTTTGGCCTATGATGTAATCATGCTACTTCTCTGGCCTCATTTCTTACTAGCTTGCCCTTGTTACTTCCACTGGTCTTCTTTTCACTGAATGTACTAGAGGGTATTTCTTTACCCCTGGAGTATTCTTTTCCACAATTTGTACATAGATAGTTCCTTATTTTGATTATTCATTTAAATTCATATCTTTATTTAGCTATTTGACATAACAAGCAAATCCAAAGTGTCAGGCTTAACACACACATGGACACACAGACACACACACATTTATCTACCACTCATATACAGTTCAATTTCACCCAGTGTGTGTGTGTGTGTGTGTGTGTGTGTGTGTGTGTGTGTGTGCGTGTGTGTGTGTGTGTATGCTGGGCAGATTTGTTCTGCACCACAATGTGCTAAGGGGTTTCTTCTACTTAGTGGCTCCAACATCTCTGTAGGACCTGGAGATCCCCACCGGAGATCCTCTGCATCTGGTCTACATCACATTTAGGGAAGAGAGTTTATGGGCCAGACCTAATGTATATTTCATCAATGTTTCTCCATGTTCCATTGGCCAGATTTCAGTCATATGGTCACATTAAAGACAAGAGAGGCTGGAAAATATTGCTTAGTGGTTTCCCCAGGGGAAGAGGAAAACATGAATATTAGTGATTACCAGCAGTCCTTGACATACCACTTAACCAAGTAGTCACCCAGTAACATTTATTCCTGTCACCTACTTTAATTATATACAAAGCCCTTTGCACTACATTATATTTAATCGTTTACTAATTAGTACTAATCAGTCATGTATTATGTATTAATTAATATTTATATTGTTTCCCTTCAGAAGAATATAAGCTTCATAATGACAAAGCCCCTGTCTGTATTGTTTTTTTGCTGTACCCTTAATTCCTAGATCCAATTCATGATGTGTACATATTAATGTCTTAGTAAATATCTTTATACTTTTAGAAGGTCTTCCTTGTTTTATGCCCCAGATTAGAATAATGCAGCTTGTTTGACAAATCCATGAACACTGTATATTAAGAGAGACAAATGCAATAGGACTTATTTCCTTTATCCCTTTTAGTAACTTAGTGAGAAGAAGGTTCAAAGCCAACTAAGCACTTCTGATTGAGTTAATTGGAAGATTAGGCCAATATTAGAAGCTGAATTTGGAGGTCTTCCTATTTCTAACAAGGTCACATTTTTTTTTACATAGGGAGCCTCCATTGAGACAGAGCTGCATAGATCTTCTCTGTGCTCCTTTTCTTAAAATACATAGATCATTTCAGGATTAAGGTTTTTCTCTACCATAATTCATTTATGGTGTGTGTATTCCAGCTAGTTCCAATCTAGGAACAATTCTCTGTTCTAGGAAAAATATGAGGGACCATGTACTTTACTAATTCTCTTTTTAAGGTTTTGGCCAATACATTTTGGAGATTTTAATACCTGTACTGTAAAGTGTTAGCATCCATGAATCCCATGTTTAATAGTATCCAGTAAAAAAAAAATAATAAGTCCCCAGGCCAATTACTTATCAGATGTAAAGGGGATGGAATTTAAGCAAACAAACAAAACAAAATAACACAATGGAATACTACGCTGCTGTAAAAAAAGAAGGAATTCTTACCATTTGCAACAGTATGGATGAAACTGGAGAGCATTATACTAAGTGAAATAAGCCAGTCAAAGAAAGATAAATATCACACAATTTCACTCATTTGTGGAATATAATGAACAACATAACCTGATGAACAAAAACAGATCCAGAGACAGAGAAGCATTGATCAGACCATCAAACTTCAGAGGGAAAGTAGGGGAGGGTGGGGGTAAGGGGGAGAGATCAACCAAAGGACTTGTATGCATGCATATAAGCCTAACCAATAGACAGGGCCACCAGGGGTGTGAGGGCTTGAATGGGGGGATGTGAGGGGGAGAAATGGTGAAATATATAATACCTTAATCAATAAAGAAAAAAATAACAATGTGAGGGGGAGAAATGGAGAAATATATAATACCTTAATCAATAAAGAAAAAAAATAACACACCAAGTGATCTACACTTTTCTTCTCAAGAAGTTAAAATCTGTAAAATTATAATGTCATTATATATATGAGTCAAAAGAAAAATTTTTGTATCTTACTGAATACACAATAGCAAAATCCTGAAATTATAGCAAGTGAAAAAATTATTAGTTTTTAATAAGTAAAATGATATATGTTATTATATGCATATAAAAAGAGCTCAGGAATCTTTATATTGAAAATTGCAATATAGATACTTCACTATTTCCATTTTTAAGTTCCTATATTTCCCTCATAGTCCCATTTTATATAGTCAATATTTTTCAATCAAGCACAATTTGTGGAGGTTATTTCAATTGTAATGTCTCTAGGATTTGAAAAGGATTGTATTCTCATCCTAGTAATTGGTTTTCATAAAAGCTTTTTGGTGGTTTTAGTCTGTATTTTCCTTCATTATATGAGACAGCCTTTCATGCAAGGTGATTCAATGAAGTTATTTTTGCAACTTTTCTCAAGTATTTTTCACAATTTTATATTCTAGTAAGACATTTTTCTTCCTGGACCCAGAATCAAAAAGCATGTTTGTAAGTTAGAATTTATTTATTTCATTTTACAAATATATTTTTTCCCATTTTATTTCTATTCTCAAGAAGCATGCATTAAAGGCAGACTACTCATTTTCCTTAAGTATACAGTGATAAGTAAAACATAGTGTTTAATCTCAAAGACTTATAGTTTTGTTAGAAAGCCAAATAAAGAAGCCAAAGTTAAATTCTCAAAATATATAATAAAAGTGCATGCAAATTATTAGGAAGCTTGTTTAGTTTAGATTCAAATTACACTGTTTAGAAGGAGGAATGCTTGAATTAAATGCCGCCTGATGAGCAGAATTCACTGGAGAGAATCTAGAAATGAAGTACAATGCATGGGAAGGTGGTGATTTGTGAAATAGCACAGTAAATTCAGGTATGGTGAATATTTGAGTATTTCAGTGGGTAAAACTGAGTTACATGAGAAGAAAAAGCTAAGCAGGACTATATAAAAAAGGATTTTATATTTCACATTAAGGAATTTGATTTTGTCTTCTATGCAAATGCATTTGTAGTTCACCAAATTTCAAAATGTCTAAAGTAATTTAAACATGGGGATTCCATAATCATATTTTAGTATGAGAGCTATTACTATTAAAGATTGATGAATGGAATCTAATAAACAAATGAAGACCAATTAGAATGACTTATGGCTCTAATACTTCTATAACATCATGATTAAACCACTGCCTTTAATTTTAAAATATAGTAATTCTAAATAGATAATAAAATATTAACATGAAAAATAATAATAAAAATGAACTAAAATTTTAATGGATCAGAAATGGAAAATACCCAGCAATTCCACTTCTGAAGGAAACAAAATTACTATGTTGAAGAGATATATGCTCCCCCATATTTATTGCAGGATTATTTACAATAGCCAATACATGAAAAAAGCCTAAGTGCCCACAACAGCAGAATGAATAAAGAAAATATTGTTTATATTTACACACACACACACACACACACACACACACACACACACACACACAAATGGAATACTATTCAGCCGTAAAGAAATCCTGCATTTGCAAAAACATGGATGGACTTTGAAGGCATTATGCTAATGAAATTCATTAGACAGAGAAAGACAAATACTGCATGATTTCACTTATACCTTGAATTAAAAAAAGAGACATAGTGAGGCTCAGGGATTGAGTATTGACCTATGAACCAGGAAGTCATGGTTTGATTCCTGGTCAGGGCACATCAGATTGTGGGCTCAATCTCCAGTGTGGGGTGTGGGGTGTGTAGGAGGCCGCCAATCAATGAATCTCTCTCATCATTGATGTTTCTATTTTTCTCTACCTCTCTCTTCCTTTCTGAAATCAATAAAAAATATATTTTTTAAAAGGAGAAATAGATCATATTTGTGATTACCAGAGTAACTGAGGCAGTGGAGGATAGAGATAGAATTGTATAAAAGTTGTCAAATGGTTCTAACTTCTAGTTATATTATAAAATGCTACTTATTAAGCATGTAATATACAACATTATTACTAATGACTGTAGATAAGCTTTTGTATGGCATATTTGAAAGTTGTTAAGAGACTAGATCTTAAAAGTTCTCATCACTAGAAAAAATACTTTTTTTTTTCTGTTTTCTTTTCATCTATATGGTATAATGAATGCTAACTAAACTTATTATGGTAATATGTAAGTCAAGTTATTATGCTGTTAAAAAAAGAAAGAAAGGAAGGAGAAAGAAAGAGAAAGAATTGAAAAACAAACATGAAGGATAGTAATTAGGAATTTCCATATTGTCAGAGCCATTAAGTTCCCAGCAGAATTAGTGAAAAAAAATCTACAACAAAGCACAGTTGGCAGAATATCATGGGTAGATCAAAGATTCTAAAAGTTTGGAAAAGGGGAAAACAGAGCATATGGATTGAGATGGTATCATACTTCTAAATAGAAAAAAAATACAAATTAAAAAAATGAAGTGCTGCTTTAAACACAAAGGAAAAATAATTTTCAACTCAGAAAGCTTAATGAAAATTATCAGTCAAGTTTGGATGCAGAATTATGACATTTTCAATCATTTAATGCTCCTTTCATTAAATATGTTGCTGCTGGGGTACATGTTCACAAAATGAATAAAGAGAAAAAACCCAAGGGTCCAAGAAACAGAAGACTGAATATAGAAGAGACTAGACTACTTAGGGAGGAAGAGAAAAGCAAAGACAAAAAGACAGATCACAACATGCTTAGAGAGCAAAGGAGTCCAGTCTAGAAGGGATATACCCATTAAACAGATAGATCGAATGGATTACCTGATTAATGTCTTGCTCACCATCTTATTGGGAAATAAGGTTCTCTTAAATTTTAACATATATATTGGCCTTTACAGTTTCTTAACAAAGGCAAAATATTTGCAGTGTCTTTATCCTATATCAAGTCTTGCAGTTAGCAGTTCTCTGAGGATTCTTACACACCTGCCCCCTCCCCCCCCCCACCCCCCCCCCCCCCCCCCCCCCCCCCGCCGCACACACACACCTGTCCCTCATTCTTCCTGCCAAGGATGAAGAAATTACCTTAAAATGTGCCTGCATATGAACAAGGAAAGCAATCTCTAGAATAAAAGGCATAGTAGTTTCCTTGAGGCATAGGGATACCTGGAGTATAAAATAAGAAATTACTAAACCCAAATTGTAAAACTTTAGGCTATTGGCCCAAGGCAAAATGCACACCTCCCAACTGCCAAAAAATAATCTAGAAGGACTGGAATCCAGGTTCTTCTCCCTTCCCTCGGGGAACCATCACTAGCAAAAGCATAGTACTAAAGGAATAAAAGATGAATGCACAAGAAAAAGCACAGAACATCTGAGATCTACAAGCGCTAAGAAAGAAACCCAGAAAATGTTGTACTTTGCCTGTATCTATAAAAGCCTGGAGAAATTTTCAAAATAGAAAAAGATACCGCACTCAAAGTGTTAGGATACATCTTATGAAGAAAAAGAAGATGATAAAATCTGAAAATATCAAAGTCAAGGAACTATCTAATTACTTCCAGAAGAACAGCAGATAACCAAAATGAATAAGAGTTTTATTAATATCAAATTTCTCTATGTAAATAAGAGGTGGCAGAAGAACAGTAAGTAAGGACCTTTAATTGCACATCTAGGAAAATAATCATATGTAGTTAAAAAAATGGCAGGCAAACAGGATCTGAGATGATTTATCAGAAAATGACATTTTTTTTGGGGGGGGGGCAAATGTAAATAAGAAACTGTATTCTAGCAATAAAAATCAATCAATAAATATAGGTGGAAGGAAAATAAAGTACATGAGAACTAAGAATGAACAAAGATCATACTGAGGAATACTCTTTTCTAAAAAAGCAGTGAAAAATAAGACCAAGTAGCCATGATTACTCAAAACTAAAATTGCTGGTGATTGCACTAGAGGGAAAACTTTTCTGTTCTTCTTCTAGGTTCTTTGGCTGGTTAAATTGGCACATGACAGGTTAATCAGAGGAAAACTAACTTCATACTATGGAAGCCCCACAAAGACATGAGAGGTGAAAGGACTGTCAGGTATTTGAGGCATCCTGAGCTAAGAAGAGCCAGTAAAGATCTTGGAATTCAAAAGGAAAATAAGACAGTGCACAGGAAGGTGGGAAAAGCAAACATTTGATAAACAAGTTTACCATGCCCGACATAGACAATGGGACAGAGAAAACTTTGAACAAGCTTGCCCTGTGGGTTGCCCTCAGCTAACTACACCTACCTGGCCCATACTTTTTGTAGTTGTATCCTTTTCAAAAACTGATGAAATAAGTACAAAAAATAGCAAAGGAATGGGAAATTGAATAATATTAATAATTTTCTTAAACAACTAGTTATAAGGAAAACAATAAACCCATAAACTGAAAATACAATTTTTTCTTGAGCAAACACAAAACAGTCATGAAAATGAAAAATTCATCAAGCCAGCAAGTCTAACATATCCCCATAATCAATATCATAAAAAACATGTTTTCTCTCTAAAATATAATAAAATTAGAAAGCAATGACAAAGCATGGCTTAAAACTGCTCATATGTCTAAAAATGTAAATAATACTTGAAATAAGAAGTATATAAAATTTACTATCATATGCTTAGAGATTAATAACAATGAACTATTTATAGCTTAAAATAGTGAAATAAAGAATACAGCCTTGCTATAAATTTTATTTGATTTGTTAGACAATAAGAAAGCTTAAAAATAATTAAGAAAACAAAAAATATAGACAAGCAAAGAAGTAAAATGACCTAAAGAATAGTATGGATAAAAATAGAAAAGTAAGAATAGATGACAAATTAGAGAAGTAAAACAATAAAATTGCTATGTCTAATATTCAAATCCTGGTTCCTTGAACAGAGTATTTAAGGTAAATAAATCTCCCACAAATTTAAAGAAAATGGAAAAAAATATTCAATAAATATCCAAATATAAAATAAGGTAAATTATTACACATATTATAGATAAAAAATTGTAAAATAACATGAAAAGCTAAAAAGAATACTATCTTATTCTGTTTGAGCTGCTATAACAGAATATCATAGATAGCTCACAAACCACAGAAATGTATTTCTCATAGTTCTGGATGCTGGGAACTGCAAGTCAAGGTACTAGCAGATTGAGGAGCTGAGGAGAGCCTTTCCCGGTTCAACGATGGCTATCTTCTTGCTGTGTCCTCACGTGGCAGAAAAGGTGAGAGATCTCTTTGGGGTCTTTTAAAAGAGCAGCATTCTATTAATGAAAGCTCCACCCTCATGGCCCAACCACTTCCCAAAGATCCCCCATCCTAATAGAGAAAAGCTGAAAGGTGAAAGTAGAGCATAAAGACTGAGGAAAACTCCTAGAAACCTAGGCCCACACAGAGGCATCATGGCAATGTGGGAGGCATGTGGTACACTGAAGGTAAGCATAGTAACAATAAACCCAAACCTAGATCATCTCCTGACTAGATAAACTCAAATGCCAACAATCACAGCTTGACGAAAGCAACAAGCCCAATTCCAGACTTCCTGTACCTTCCTGGTTCACTTCTGCCTATTCCCATGATGTCTGCTATTTAATTAAAATTAGACACAGACCACAAAAAGGGGGGGGGGCGGGGTGAAGTGGGGAACAGGTCCCATTGTCAAGAGAAAACCATACTTTAGTGGTCAAATTAATATTAAAATTGTATTCTATTTTCTATCCTTTAGTATTTTTTTTCTCAAAAGTGTGATTTCTGTATGAGCAACATGAACATTATCTTGTAACTTGTTTAAAATGCAAATTGTCAGGCTCCCTCTGAGGCTTATTGAATCAGAAACTCTTGGGTGGGGACCCAGTAAAATGTTTTAACAAGCTCTCTAGGATATTAATTTACATAGAAGTTTGAGAAACATCATAGTAGAGGAATCACTAAGCCAGTCTACAATTATTTCCTTGAAACTTCAAAATTGTTCAAAAACAGAGAAAGGGTTGTATTAATATTGACATGTGCCAATATATACAAATTCTTGTGGGGTCTAAATGAGATTTTTCTCCATTTTATCCTCTTGGGCTTTTCTCATCCCAGCTAAAAATCCTATTAACTTCATAGAAAGAAAGCTTATGGTGGCTACTGACCCTCCACTGGCACATGTGACAGATTTGACTGGTCTATCACAGATGACATTAGAGAACTTTGATCTGATTTTTCAATAAAACTTATTTTTAAAAGATTAACTGTATGATTCCTTCACAAAACAATTTACTAATGGGAGATAACACATTTTAAAAATGAAATAAATGTTACACAAATCTGTCCTCGGTTTTGGATTTCCCTCTAAAATTTAATAATGGTCTCTTTCTAAGGCACTTACTAGTGTTATAAGTACTAGAGATTGCTCATAATATTTAACATCTGGAACATATGCTAGCAGACGAGCAGCATCTCACAGTAACTCATCAATCATGATATAAAAGTGCTTACTGCACCATTTCATGTGCTCAAGTGGAGTATATTTCATTTTCACTGAGTCAAAAATTGAGACAGAGATAAAATAAACAAAAATAGTAGCATGTGAATAGAAATGTATGCAATTAAATATACTAACTTGATCAAATAAAAGAATGATTAGCATTCTGCATCAACTTTTATATTGGAGACAGTGTATAATATAAAAGTGTGTTATTTAAGACTTAGAAAAATGTCTTCTCATTCATGAAAAATTAGTGCAATATTTGTCAATCGTCCCTACATATTAGTCATTCATCCTAACAAAACAGTCTATTACAGAAATGTTCAGGGTTCTCCATCTAGCTCAGAAGTGTTATATGCAATTTAAATACTAGTACATGGATCTTATTAACAAAATGATGGAAATAAAATATAATTAGAAAAGATAAGTGACAGTTTAACATATCTTTACTCATAACCTATTATGCTGATGATAAAAATAGATATATTTCCACTTAAAAAGCTAAAGTTTGACTTTTCCACTTCCTTTTCTTTCTTCACCTGCCACGCTGCTCTGGGACTTTAAAAGACATACAGCCTTTATGGACCAGGACTCATTTTCTCATCTGACTTTAAAGACCACTTCTCCTCAGAATCAGAGTGAGGCAAGGGACTGCCATTATTTCTTACTACTGAAAATCCATGTTAACAAACCATTTCAAAATTAGAAAAACATTTTATGTTCTCTCATGCTATAGATTTTCTCAGATCCTTCAGGGCTCTTACCTTACAAATGTTATGACAATGTAAATGACTGCTCTCTGTACAACCCATTCGGAGAAATCAACGATGTTTTTACAAAACAGCTGGTTTAACTACACGAATAACTACAAATTGGCTTCAGGTATGGAACTACTGAAACAGGCTGCAGCAAAACAAGGTGAGCCTCTGGGGGAAAACTGTGGCAGCTGACCTAATGGGAAGGTGCTTAGAATATAACAATAGGAAATGTGTTTTTTGTTGTTTTTAAAGAGAAAGAATCAAAACAAAAGAAAGAAAATCTTACCTTTTGTGACAGCATGGATGGAATAAGTCATGTGAAATAAGTTATGCTATGTGAAATAAGTTAGAGAAAAACAAATACCATATGATCTTACATATATGTGGAATCTAAACAACAAAATAATTTAATAAATAAAATAGAAACAGAAGCATTCATAGAACAGACTGACAGCTGTAAGAGGGGAGGCAGGTTGGGGGGCTGAGTGAAAAAAATTTTGCTTAAAGGGATAAAATAAAAAAAATATTAGCATGTGAGTGAAAATGTATGCAATTAAGTATACTAACTTGATCAAATACTAGAATAATTAGTATACTGCATCAACTATATATATATATATATATATATATATATATATATATATATATATACAGATATACGTATATACACATCCTATATAATACAAGTCTAATATGCTAAGTGTCCGGTTGTCCAGTCAGCCATTCAACCAGTTGCTATGATGTGCACTGACCACCAGGGGGCAAACACTCTGACCCGTAAGTTAGCTTGCTGCTGGGGTCTGGCCGATCTGGACTGAGGGAGATGGGCTGGACATTAGTTGCTGTATTAATTATTAAATCTATCTGTTTGTTATTACAAATTCAGTTCAGTGCATGTTCATTTCACATAACCATCTTTAAAATTTTAAAATAAATCAATATTTTGTAGCACTTTCTTTTGTTTTCATTTGTAGACATGCATAAGCAAAAGAAAAAAAAAGAAAGAAAGAAAAGAAAAAGGAAAAAGAAAAGAAATTGTGCAAAATAGATAGTCTCATAGATCATTTTTAGTCTTAACCAATTGGGAATAAATTCTAGCATTGTAACATTAAGGAGGAATTTGTAAAAAAAAAAAATGAGAATGGGGAAATAATTGCTCCAGTTATACATACATATTTATTGTGATTCTTCCTTAATGTCCACCTATTTCTAAAGTTAAGAAAAAATTCAAATGTCAGTCTTATTTTATCTTGCTCTTCTTTTCTACTCATGTATTATTCGTTACCTCCTCAGTTTTTTTTTTAATTTTCTTTTTCTTCCCAACTCAGTGGCAGAAGGACTATGAGTGCATGTTTGGAATTGAGTAACAAAATTAGAATGTGTTTAAGGGTGCCATTATTCTCATTTTTTATCGCCATTGATGAATAGTTCCACTCCTAACAAATTAATTGTATTTTTCACAGATAAATTTGACACTTATACAGGAATATTAATGCAGATCTCTAAGGTGAAATACGTAGGTATTGTGCAGTACTCACTTTTATAGTCTTCCTTCTTCTAATCTCATAAATAATGAAGAAAAAGTATGCTTATTATTAATGGTGCTTGTTTTGGCAACCATAAATTGATATGTCAGTTTTAGCTTTTTATAGAAATAGGACAAGTAATATCGTTATGAATATGAATATAAGTATTAAATTATATAAAATGGACTTAGGAAAATTTATTCTATCAAATTCCCAAGCTGCTGAAATAATAAAACTACCTCAAAAAGACAGATATAAATTAATTTAAACCTCTTTTGTTTTATATCTAATGGCATTTTCTGTCTAATGAATAAGATCTTATAAAAAGGAAATATATTGAAAATAAAAATGGGATTTTAAAAAATCACATACATCAAAATCTTAGAAAATCAAAGTACAATATCTTAAAATAAAAACAGTGTGTCCAATGTTTTTCACTGTGTATAATAATAAAAATGTCATACTTTAATAATTCTAATACTAGAGATAAGATGCCAACAAAATAAATCTGTTTTAAAACTGTGATCATGAAAATTTTTATATAAATTTGTGCTGGTTTTCTAGCCTTATAAAGTATTTAGTACAGACATCTGGACTTCACTTAGGCAGGGGCAACCTATCTCACATGTCCAATTAATGAATTTGTAGACAATAATCATGTTGATCAGATGGAATAGTACAGAATGGACAATAATACAGTTGTGTGGATTTGTGACATCCTAACAAAATTTTGTGTCATTATTGAATGACAATACACAAAGAATATATCAGATAATAAAATTATGTCAATTTGAGTGGAGTATTCTAGAGTCATACCACTGGGCTGTTCAGCCAACATCAAGATGAAGACCCTGGTGATCTATTGACCATGACAGAATATAGTCTGCAAGAAATGACAGAATCAGAGTTTGAAGGATTTTTTTTTAAATACATTTTATTGATTTTTAACAGAGAGGAAGGGAGAAGGGATAGAGAGCTAGAAACATCGATGAGAGAGAAACATCGACCAGCTGCCTCCCGCACACCCCCCCACCGGGGATGTGCCTGCAACCAAGGTACATGCCCTTGACCGGAATCGAACCCGGGACCCTTGAGTCCGCAGGCCGATGCTCTATCCACTGAGCCAAACCGGTTTCGGCAAGTTTGAAGGATTTTGACATGCATAAAAAATGAGCCAAATTTAGCAACATTAAATCTGATAATAATAAATACCAACTTCTGCATATGTTCTGGGTAGAATGTAATTATGTAACCTTTTTTGAAATAAATGCTTTTTATGTGTTTTTTTAAATATATTTTTATTGATTTCAGAGAGGAAGGGAGAGGGACAGAGTGATAGAAACATCAAAGATGAGAGAGAATCAGTGATCAGCTGCCTCCTGCAAGCCCCACACTGGGGATCTAGCCCAGAACCCAGGCACATGCCATGACTGGGAATCGAGCCTTGACTTTCTGGTTCATAGGTCAACACTCAACCACTGAGCCACGCTGGTTGGGCCAAAAATGAGGTTTAGAGGGGGAAAAATAAGTGTCTTTTAAGTAAAGTGTCCCCAACATCCTCTTTCAATCCCCTGTCCCTTTCTGCCATTGCCTTACAGCTAGTAGAGCAGTGTTCCTAGGGCTCTCACTGAAATAAGAATGAATGCCCTGTCTCTGAGTCTCCTGAAGATAAGTTTCTCTTGAGTATTTAAAAATAATCTTTATAACACTAAGATCCATTAATAAAAGTATAAAAAGAATACACAGAATTCATTTCAATCTCTCCCACAGCCAACTTCACAGGAAAACTGCTTTCCTCCTCACACTTTCAGCCTCTACCTCTGACCGGAGGAGTGAACCACTTTGCTTTCTGGCAAAAGAGAGAAGTATTCTGGAAATTCTTGTTGCCCACATCATCACACCTAGAGTGTTCTCTCTCTCTCTCTCTCTCTCTCTCTGAGTTAACCTAGTCATAGTACTAAGCAAATTTTAAGTATAGTTTAATTCAACAACTCATATACTGTTGCTACCAAACTTAAATAAAAACATTCTTGAAACATTTTACTATGACAGTTATTAAAGAAAATACACTTCAATTTGCTTGAATGACATTAATATAGTACATATTTTGCTTGACCTGAAAATCTTCACATTACTATCTGATGGTTTGAAACTCAACACATTTCAGTAAAATAAAAGTGGTGCTAAAAACTAATAAGCTTAAGACAAAATCATCTATGTTAAAAAATAATAAAGATCTTTAGGATAAAACTATTAACATTATTTAATCATGAACACAATTGAACTTTCTCATGGATATATTTAGAAGATTGTTAGTTTAGAATTAATTTTTAAGTTGAAAATCATTAGTAAAATATTCGCTTTCAGGTTAAAAAGAAGGCATTTTAATCTGCATTTAAAATTAGCAGTGAAATATATGCAGGAAAATATGGTAGTAACTAAAAATTTTAAAACACAATATGTGTTTTTAAGTGAATCTATTATTTCTTTAAGACAAGAAAATTCAATTTCTGTTCTATGGAGAAATCAGCCATTAGAAACTTTTGTGTTTAATCTCAACCATTAGAACTGAACTTCTTACTGGATAAATAAAAAAAAAAAAAACAACTTTTTTTTGCTCATTAAATTGAAGGAGTTCTCAACCCAAATTGTGGTCCTTTGTCTTTTAGTCTTGGCCAGATACAGTTAAAGTAACTATATATTACTATTTTGAAATAAAGGCTGCAGAAGAGCTTTGTAATTATTTATACCTCAGGGCAAGGTTGAAACAGCAATTTGGTCAAGTTTTAGCATCATGGACTATAGCACAAGTGACACCATTTTGGGCACATAATGTTCTCTTTAATAGTGGAAATTAAAGAAGGTTTGTAAATAAAGTTAAGAAATACATTTTATGTGCAATTAAGCTAAGAAATACTGATTAAAATTATAGACTTAAGTGTCTTCTGCAAAGAGTTCACAGCTGAAATCATAGGAATAGAGAAAATTCTTTAAAATCCTATGTAATAAAGAGGTAATATGCAAATTGACTATCACTACAACACACAAGATGGCCACCCCCATGTGATCAAAGATAGCAGCCCCCATGTGGACAAAAGATGGCTGCCACAAGATGGCTGGCAGGGGAGGGCATTTGGGAAGGACCAGGCCTGCAAGGGGGGGCAGTTGTGGGCAATCAGGCCAGCAGGGGAGGGCAGTTGGGAGGGATCAGGCCAGCAGGGAAGGACAGTTAGGGGCGACCAGGCTGGCAGGGAGGGCAGTTAGGGTGACTAGGCCAGCAGTGGAGGGCAGTTAGGGGCAATTGGGCTGGCAGTGGAGCAGTTAGGCATCGATCAGGCTGGCAGGGGAGTAGTTAGGGGGTGATCAGGCTGGCAGGCAGAAGCAGTTAGGGGCAATCAGGCAGGCAGGCAGGTGAGTGGTTGGGAGCCAGCAGTCCTGGATTGTGAGAGGGATCCCAGATTGGAGAGGATGCAGGCTTGGCTAAGCGACAATGCCCGCCCCCTCCCCCCCACAATGCATGGATTTCATGCACCAGGCCTCTAGTAAGTATATAAAAGTAGAAGAGTAAAAGGAGAAAAGAATATAGGATACCAGCACAGATGAGTGGATAAAGAGGCTCCTATGAAGATAAGAAATGAAGAATGGTTTATAATTTTAAAATTGACCAAAAAACCCCCACAAAAAAATAGAAAAGTGTAATGTGGCAGAAATTAATCGACTAACCAACCAACCATTCACCAATAAAACACACACACACACACACACATACAAACATACAAATAAAACACCAAATTGACAGAACAATAGTATTTAATGTTGTATAGTTTTGAAACAAAAATGAAAGATGTAGGCCTGATAATATTCTAATTATCCTAAGCTAATTTCTCAATCATTTGCATATTTCCAATACTTCTTTGCAATTAGATTAGTTCAATAAATTACAAAAGACAAAATAAAAAATGAATACAAAGAAAAGGCATTGTAGTGGTTCTTTAATGTTTTCATATTTAATGTTGACCTATGATGCTCCAATAACAGAGTTCCCTGCCCAGCGAGTTCACTATTGTTTAAGCACTGGGATTGATGTTAAAACACCTTCCCTACTATTAGAATGATTTATTTTAGGTATCATCAGAAACTTAGAAAGTTAATACTACACATGAATAAATTAATGACATCCCAGGCTTAACAGTGTGTCACATGTTTATAAATATAGAATCCTTAATATTAGTCAATCATTCATCTTTATTCCCTACATTCTCCTTACAGTTAAGTACAAAGAAATCGGATGCAATTTTAATGCTGTGAAACCTCTGTAAACATTTTCTTATAGCAATCAAGGTGAATATTCTAGTAAATCAGATTTCCCTGCATTAGGTAAGAGTTTAAACATTGGTTTTATGAAGAACCATTAAGGACATACATCAGGTATGCATGATTATGGTATAGAATTGATTTATTTATAAAACCTCTGCATTTTAAACAAAAAATGAAATATATCTTCATATAAATGTTCTTATAATACAAGTTTATCGTATTACAGAAATACAAATAATAACAGATTTTATGAGTTGTCATGAAATATTTATTGTACATATTTCTTATGCATCATAATAAAATGTTTGTTCCAAATACAGTATGTAAAATTCAGAGTATGATTCAGGGTACTTATATTCTTTCTACATTAACTTTTTAAACATTTCATTGCATTTTTTCATAAGTAATGTCATGATCTATAATACCACTGTTGCCACCTAAAAAAGTGATAAAATTACAACTTTATGTGATATGCATATGCCTGGATTAGTTTGTTAAAGGCTGATAATATGATGCTGTACAAGAAAAAGATTGAAAATATATATATTCAAAATATCATTGGAGAGTTTATCACTCTTGAACAATATTCTCTTTAAAAGTTGATGAAACAAATGATGTGTTCATTAAGAAACTGTATAATTTCTTATCAACTCCAGTGGCTCTCTAATATATTCCATAGATATGGATTGAAAATAAATCATTAAAAGTCATCCATGCTTCCTTTACTGTGTCCTTTTCTGTTCATTTAAGAATTACAACTTCAAGGAGCAGGCTTATTGTTATGCTAAGGAGTTTTGCTGTCTCTATAACTGTATTTAATTGTTATGTCAAGTGAGAGCCATGCAGTCATGATAATAAAAATAAATTTTCATAGCAGCTGCCTTTAGGAATTAATTGTAATATATTAACTATTTTGATTTGTGCTCACCAGAGAGTAAATTTTCCAGATTGTTTTCAACATGGTAGAATCAATAACCAGGTTTCAAGTCATCATATCAATTTTTAGTTAAAATCAATTAAATGCTCAAATAAAGTTTGTGGAAACAGTCCAAATTTTACATGGGCATAATAAAATAAAATTGATTTAAATAATCATTTCTGTCAGAATAATATTCTCTAAAGCTTTTTATTATATTTTATTTTGCCAAATCTAGCTTCAATATAAAGCATTAAAACAGATGTACAACTTCCTATCAAAACCTCTAAGTACACTGAAGTATGCCTAAACCTGTTTTATTCTTTCATAACTCAGCTTGTTTTACTGAAGCTTCTAAAATCCTTTCTAGAACCCAAAATAACAAATGAGCATGGAATTAAGTGATAATAACTGCTATTTATAGATGTTTACCATGTTTCAGACTCTTCTCTAAAATATCTACTGTAATGCTTCCAAAGCCTTAAAAAGACGCTATTGCCATAGAAATTTTTCTTATGAGAAAACGTATGATTGAAAAAAATTAAATAACTTGGTTATTTTTCTATGGCTCATAAGTTGTGGGGCTTGAATAGAGTCTCAAGTAATTCACTCATCCAACAAATGGTGTTTCTCTCTGTCTGACACTGTCCCAGATACAAGGTTACAAAGATTCATAAGACAGGTCCCTGCCACCAAAAAGCTGAGAGTATATTTGATTCTAAAGCTCCTGACCTTTACCTGATGTAATGTTGCCAATTCCAGGCACATTTAATCTGAATCTTTGATGCATAATTTTATAACCCCTTATTCTATCCAAAAAAAATGAATTCTTATTCAATATATTTAAAATGCAACTAAGGGGGTTAGATGCATGCACCACTGAGGATCAGAATAATCCTATCTAATAAAGAGGGAATATGCTAATTGACTGTCACTCCCTCAAAGATAGCAGTGCCTAGTCCCCTCAGGCCTGCTGGAATAGCATGTGTGCGGCATGGCCGGGCCGACCCCCAGGTGAGTCCAGCTGCTCTGTGCGCCTGCCTCTGGAGTCCCCCAGTCCCCTAACCCCCCCAGCTGGCCCTGGTTGGCTGCACAGGCAAGCCTCAGATGGCAGCTTCCCAGATGCCCAGGGCCACCCTGAGGCTCAGGCAAGCCTCGGATGCTGCCCAGCCGCCCAGGGTCTGCCCAAAGGATGACCAAATGACTGAACAAGCAGGCTGCGTGGGGCGACCAGGCTGGCAGGGGGGGTTAGTGAGGGATGACCAAATGACTGAACAGCAGGCTTCGTGGGGTGACCAGGCCAGGAGGGGGAGCAGTAAGAGGCAACCAGGCTGGTAGCAGGGGCAGTTGGAGGCAGCCAGGCTGGCAGAGGGGCAGTTGGGGCCAATTAGGTTGGCAAGGGGGGCAGTGATGGGTGACCAGGCCAGCAGGGAGGGAGCAGTTGGGGGCGACCTGGCCGGCAGTGGGGGGCAGTTATGGGCAACCAAGCTGGCAGGGGGCGCAGTTAGGGGCTATCAGGCCGGCACGCAGAGGCAGTGAGGGCCGATCAGGCCAGTAGAAGAGGGCAGTTAGGGGCAACCAGGCAGGCAGGCAGGTGAGCGATTAGAAGTCAGCAGTCCCAGATTGGAGAGGGTTCAGGGGGAACCCCCATGAACAAATTTCATGCACCGGACCTCTAGTTTTAAAATAAACACATTAATTATTCTTATTTACAAAGTAATTGCAACATGAAGCCAAAAAAACATATCTTTGTCTATGTAAGAAATCTCCTTTAGCATGACATCAATGTTAAATGTCAATATATGTAAAATTAATAGTGATATATTTCACTACTTAAATTTTCAATGTGACAAAACAAGACAAAAACAATCTAGAAACATTTCTATAATAAACTTGATAATCACAAGTTTAATGTCTTTAATATATGACAATAAATTTTCATCTTGAATGTCCAACAGAATCATTCATTATCATTTTTTAATATATAAAAGAAAAATTAATGAGAATGTCCATAGATAGTAGCAGAGGTGGATGAAAACCATCTCTAAGTTTAAAAGCTGGTATGCAAGTTGGGTAGAGGGATAGTTATATAAGATATATTTATAAATCTGCAGGGAAATAAAAGCTATCTATAAATATGTAAAAGGCTAATATGCAAATTGTTCCCTTGGGAGTTCAACCAGGAGACCAGGAGTTCAATCGCTTGCCATGACATGCACTGACCACTAGGGGGAAGCATGGAATGAAGGAAGGTCCCAGCAGGCAGCTGGCAGCCAGGAAAGGAAGGCCCCGGCTGGAAGCCAGAAAGCCCGGATTGGCCCTGATCGCCGGCCGTGCCTAGGGACCCTACCCATGCACCAATTTCGTGCACCGGGCCTCTAGTATAGAATAATGGGCAATGTACATAATCAGGCAATCAGACAAAAGATTAAATATATGTGTTCAAGTAAGCCTTAAAAATGCTTAACTTCATTAGTATGGACATCAGGAAGGTCCCCCTGGTGTGGTAAAAAATAATTCCTCCTGCTCATCATAGCCTTAAGGCCCTGTCCAGACAGCAAGCTAGTTCTCTGACACTAACATTATAAAAGTTTTACTATTTAGTTTACATTTTGTAGCTTTTCTTATTATCTAATTTATTTTAAAATATATTTTTTATTGATTTTACAGAGGAAGGGAGAGGGAGAGAGAGATGGAAACATCAATGATAAGAGAGACTCATTGATTGCCTCTTCCTACACGGCCACTACTGGGGATTGAGCCCACAACCCGGGCATGTGCCTTGACCAGGAATCGAACTCTGACTTCCTGGTTCATAGGTCGATACTCAGCCACTGAGCCTTGACAGCTGGTCCTATCTAATTACTTATATATATATTACTTACCTAATCAGAGAAAACCATAGAACAATTTATTTATTCATTTATTCAATATTTATTGAAATCCTAATACAGGTCAGGCATTGTGTGAAGCACTAGGCTGTAAAATGATACACTGCTTGCTTTCAAAAAGGTTTCAGTCTAGTGACGCACAGGAGTATTTGCTGAATGAAGTATTCATTTAATGCCAATTATGAACAAGGACTAGTGTAGGTTTTGGGATATGCAGAATAAAGCAAAGCCCCTGCTATCATGGAAGTTACATCCTACTTTAATCAAATAATCCAATAATAAATGCTATGAAGCTAGCATTTAAGCAATGCTATTAAGCTTTGCTCCTTAAAGCTAAGTTTAAGCACTAACTTAGGGGATAAGTAGCAATTAGCCAAGTTAATGGAGGGAAAATGAGAATACCATCCCCAGGAACAGCCATCAGGAAGTGTCCTGAGGTAGATAAAGTTTGCTATATTCAAGGAACCCCAGGGAAGCCAATGTGTCTGAAACTGATTGAAAATGGAAAAGACGGGGCTCAGAGACAGTCAGGGGCCAGGCCACATGGGGCACTATGAGGCATGGTATGAGTGTGGATTTCATTCTGAACAACATGGAGAGTCATTGATGGATTTTGAAGCAAGGATTGAATGGGTTGACATGTAATAATAATAATTCTGATGACATTAACAATCATAATAACTAATATTTTATAGAGGTCATGCTAGGCAGTGTGCTATGTGGTTTTGTACACTCTCCATTTAACACTCACAGGAAAACTATGAGGTAGATATCAGTGTCTTCATTTTACAGTTGAAATTGGATTCTGTGAAGTTATATAATTTGTCCAAGATTGCACAGCTAGTGTAGAAGGGTCTGAATTCAACTAAAGTCAGTCTGATTCTATACCCAGAGGGTTCCTAGATTGAAGAGGGTGCAGGCTGGGCTGAGAGACACACACCCCTCTCCCCACCCCCTATGCACGAATTTCGTGCACTGGGCCTCTAGTTGATTAATAAGATTATATGTTTTAAGTGTACAATTCTATAATGAATCATCTGTGTATTGTGTGCCTACCACCGAAAGCCTAGTCTCCTTCCATCACCATATATCTGACCCATTTTACCCTCTTCAATCTTCCCCAACCCATTCCTCTCTGGTAACCACCATACTGTTGTTTGTGCCTATGAGGTTTTTTATTTATTTGTTTGTTGCTTTCTGTTTTGTATCCCAAAAATGAGTGAAATCAAGATAATTGGATAAAGATGTGGTACATATCTATTTATATATATAAAAGGCTAAGTGACCAACTGTCTGTCCATCTGACTGGCCAATTGACTGGCCACCCAGTACCTATGTTGCGCACTGGCAATTTAAAAATAAACATTGACTCACGTATGCATGATACATATAAGCTCTCGCTGATGCCAATTGCATACCTGTGTTCTATCAGTGTCAGTAATGAATTTGGTTTTTTTTGTTGACATTCTGAAGCTGAAAGAAAGCGATGTCGTCAACAGAATATGTCTGAAGACCAACTATTGGCACAAAATACCCCTGAAGCCAAAAGAAGCCAGTGTCATTGACAGAATGTATCTGAAGACCAACGTACCTCTGAAGCTGAAAGAAATAAGTTTCTGATATACTTGATGGAGATTTTCACACCTATTTGAGTGATGATCCCAACGATTCAATGGAAGATGCCGAAAAAGAAAATTTTCCCATCAAATTTCTTAATAGTATTTCTTAATATTATTACCTTCAGGAATGCGTTGTCATAAACTAAAATTGAAAGTAAGTGCAATCATCATGCTACTGAGATATCTTAATAGTAAATGGGGTCTTTGTAATGGTACTAGATTTATTATCGAAAGATTGTGACCTAACATAATCGAAGCTGAAGTATTAACAGGATCTGCGGAAGGAGAGGTTGTTCTGATTCCAAGAATTGATTTGTCCCCATCTGACACTTTCCTCCCATTTAAATTAATTTGAAGACAGTTTTCCATGATGCCAGCATTTGCAATGACTATTAATAAATCACAAAGACAAACTCTAGACAGAGTAGGAATATTCCTACCTGAACCCATTTTCAGACATGGTCAGTTATATGTTGCTTTCTCTGGAGTTTGAAGAGTGTGTGATGTTACAGTTAAAGTTGTAAATACTTCATCACAAGGGAAATTAGTCAAGCACTCTGAAAGTGTTTTTACTCTTAATGTGGTATATATATATAGATATTACAATAAGTTTAATCAATTTATCACTCATTATTTTATCAATGTTTTTATATCATGCTTTTATTGTTTTATATCATATTTTTGTTGTTTTTATATCGTGTCTTTGTTGTTATTATATCATGTTGTAATGTTGATTTATTAATCAATTTATATATTATTTTCATATACATTTTACTGATTTTCTTTCATCTCTGACACTTCTATTATAAAGAGAGAATAGGAATATTAAAATATTTCTTCTAATTAATTTCCTTTCAATGTGCATGAATCCATACACTGGGCCACTCATATAAATATACTACTCAGACATAAATAAAAAAAATGAAGTCCTGCCATTGAAATAATATCTATGGATCTTGAGAATATCACACTAAGCAAAATAAATCAGTCAGAAAAGTACAAGAACCATATAACTTCTCTCATATGTGAAATAGAAAACAATTCTTAATTTTTATACAAATTAAATTTCTTAGTGCTTAAATTTTAAAATAACAACTTTCATGTGTTTTATCTTAGCAGCATTTTCTGGTAGAAGTTCCCGTTTCAGGTTTTTGTTTTTTGGCATTTTATCAGTCAGGGTTCAAGCTGAGAAACCAAATAAGTAGATTAATATATAGAAATGTATTGCCAGGAATTGGCTTATACAGTTGTGGAGGCTGACTAAGCAAATCCAAAGTCTGCAGGGCAGGCAGTAAGAAAGGGAAGATAATGATTAAGCTGCAAACCCCTGGATGTGATCTGAATTTTGTTGTCCAGAGGCAGTGAGAAAGGAAGATCTACAGGAGAAGGCAGAAAAATTGCTGAATCAGCTGCTCTTTGGAATCTCTGATCTTAGGAAAGGCCTTTGTCATCTTTTAAAAGCCTTTTAGCTGATTAATCAGGATCACCCAGGATAATCTTCCTTTTGATTAACTGATTAGATATTTTAATTACTTCTGCAAAATCCTGTCACTGCAGTATCTAGATTAGTGTTGGATTGAATAACTGTGGGAAGGTGTGAGTGTGATTAAAAATGGCCACTGCCTCCTTTCCCTGCTCCAACTCTCACAAGAGATTATCTCTTGTATCAAATTATAACATCATAGTATCACCCCAGACTAAGGGCATGGAGCATCGTAGTTCAGCCTTACCACATTTACACATCAAGAACCATCACCGAAATGTTCTGCTTTTGGCCTTATAAATCTCAGAATAACTAGCCAATCTTCAAACAAAACTGGCCAATCATCATACCTAATAAAATGGTAATATGCAAATTACCATCACACTGCTACGCCCACGATTGGGCCGTTGGGAGGCTGGGGGCGGGACTCGGGGAGGCCGATTGGGCTGGCGGGGGGCGGGGACTCACGAGTCCCCGGCCCCTGTTCCTCCTGTCAGCCCCAACGGCCGGCGCTGCGGGAGGACCCATGGGCCAGCAGAAGGCGCCGGTGGCGGAACTTGGGGTGGCTGATTATGTGGCTGCTGGCACCAGTTTTCTGCCAGCAAAAGACCTTCCTTCACCTGGCTGGTGGAAAACTGGTGCCACCAGCCAGGTGAAAGAAGGTCTTTTGCATGAAACCGTGCAACAGGCTTCTAGTGTTCAAATAAAAGTTTTAAAACATCTGCTTGGTAGGATCAGAATCACCTTTTATGCTAATATCCTTAGTTAACCTAGGTATCTTACCCTCTCACTAAAAAATAGGAACACCCATGGACATAGAAAACAGTGTGGTGAAGGCCTGGGGCAGGGGGAAGTGGTAAGCTAGAAAAGGTCAGTGGGGAAGGAAGGATATATTTGTATAAGTTTCAAGAATAAAGATAAATTTAAATATATAAAAAGAAAGATAGAATCAAAAGCACATAAGACATAATGAGAAGGATAATGAGATTAAATAGTATATGCAACAATGTTTAAATTCTTAATTAAAGTTTAAATACTGAAATGTTTAAAAAAATATATGACTCAATGATCTGCAGTTTCTAAGGAGTTTGGAAGGTAGGAAAGCATATTTTTCTAAAATACCAAGGACTTGATCTATTTTGTCAGGTCAATTTGCAGGACCACTTCAAGTCATGAAAGTAGCCAGCCTACCTTGGCAAATCATTCCATATGAAAATCATAGTTTGCTTGAGCTTGCAGCAGAGTATTTTTGAGTGACTGTGCTAGCAACTCAGAGACAAAGAAACACTTGTTCCTCACATGACAGATCCATATCACCATTTATTTATACACATATTTATGTTAATATTTGCTATGATCAAATTCTGTGCAAAGCATGATTTCTGGAGTTTAATATATGTATCTGAAATATAATAAGAAAAATAATCCTATATAATAAAAGCCTAATATGCTAAGTGCCCGACTGTTCATTCAACCATTCAACCAGTCGCTATGATGTGCATTGACCACCAGGAGTTAGGTAGGTTAGCTTGCTACTGGGATCCGGCCAATCAGGACTGGGCGAGATGGGCTGGACACGCCCTGGAGCCAACCTCCAGCAGTTCCTCCTAGGCCAGCCAATCTCCCACAATCCTTCCCCGGCCTCTAAAATATTTATTTTTAATTCATTTCCTTTCAATGTGCATGAATCCATGCACCGGGCCTCTAGTGGAACAATAAAATGAATGACAGAGTTAGGGAGAGAAAGAGTGAAGGAGGAAGAGAAAAAGAAAGAGATAGGACATCAGAGGATGTAGGAGGTGAGAAGGTAGAGGAGAAGAACATTTAAATCAGGTGTTTTTTCTCTCTTGGCTAGCAGTCCACTTCTATCACCAATGAGTAGAGCTTAAAAGATCTGCCAGAATAAGGAAGCATGTAGTGAAAGAACCAACCTCTGGGGAAAGGCCAGACCCTCAGATGCGTTTGCAGACACTTGTGCTCTCCCACAGTTTGGCAAAAAGGTATTAGATACTGTTTGAGGTCATACTACCTTTGTGGACATTTCAGTGAGACAGTTTTGAGGCATATGTGATGTCACAGTTCAAAGATATCATTCACCGAGGAAATGGTTTTTCTGACAATGTACTCTGGAAGACTGCTTGACTTAATAATGAGGATATTGCGAAACATCACAGTGACCTGAAAAGTCAAGCTGTAAAGGCATATTTATTCTTAGAGCTCCTCTGTGCTGAGCTATATTTGTCTACTTTGGTGGGCAAAGATATGAGTCAGTCAGTGGTGGGCTAGAGCCCTAGCAACTGCTGGTGAGAGCCAACTGTGTTCATCTAGTAATGAGGAAAATGGAAAAGCTCCCTCCCCACCTCCCCAGCATATATGTTTCAAAATTATTATCCAAGATTTTCTTAATGTAGGCAATACTCTTGTCAATTTGTTTCTGGGTTATTTTTCCAAAACAAAAGCTCACAGAAAGGCTTTATAAGTGATTTTCCTGAAGAATGAAGGATAAGAAGTAACTGGTCTCATAGGACCTCCAGAGCAAATAAGACATTTAACTAAGTCTCCAGTTTCTTGTAAACTTACAAAGATCAAACTAGTGAAGCTCCTGCTGTGGTAACACTCTTATTCCTTCATTCTTCAGATTGAATTTTTAAAGAGAAGAATGGCACTGTAGAAGTTTTATTTATTTATGTGAGGCATTTATGCCTCTGTGTGTACCTGACTGAATGGCCCAGATTGGTTCATTTGTACATATGTGTGTGAATCAATTTGTGTAGGGTAAATAAACAAAAGGACACTATCTAGAAACCTTGAAATAAAAATATATTTTAGACATGGTCCTGGACTTAAATTCTAGTGTCATTTTACTGCTGAGGAAGCAGATTTGAAAAAATGAATGAGAATTCAAAACTATCATTTGAATCAACAGTCCCAGTGTTTCCCACTAAATGACATGGTATATTAAGTATATTCTGTATATGTTATGCATATTAAGTATATCACAGATTTTTATTTTACACATGGTGAAAATGGGATATGTACAAGAATCTCACAATTTTCTATCAGATTCAAAAGCCTGAGTCCCCAAATCAGGAAGGATGTGGAAAACAGTTCCTTATCAATAGTTCTCTGTCTACATAAAAATTATGTGGGACATCGGTAACATTATATAGATTGCTGGGGCTGGATTCCAGAGATCTTTCTTTCATAGACCTAAGGAAACTTGCATAAGTTAGCCAGCAAGTGAGGGTGTTATTCTGACAAATTATTACCATTCCCACGCTCATGTTAAAACACACTGCTGAGGGAGATTATCAGGGTTTTCTGGTGGGTGAAATAAAAACCCAAACCCGTGGCTAACCACGGAGGCAGAGAAATTCTGCTTCTCAGCGCCATGACTGTCCTTGAGCCATCTTTCACTGCTCACACATGAACATCATTTAGCATTGTCTTTAGAAAAGCGTTTACACGATCAACAATGTTTCTTGTTCTTCAAGTCCAGGGTGGGAAAAGAATTGCAGAAAGGGGTAATCCTGGTGGGAAGTAACTAGGTGCCAGACTGGTATCTCGGTATCAGTCCAGTATGGAATTCCCAATGTAACTGAATGCCCATTTCCCCATCACTCTGATACATAGATACACAATTTCTTTTCAACATGTCATCTCCTCACTAAAACCTCGCATTCTGAGACTCACTTTCATGGATAAATAAATATTATGGCTTAAGTTCAAATAAGTTGTAGAAAGGATTTATTTGGTATCATGACAAGAAGCAAGAGGCCAAATACCAAAAGCATTTATCTTCTTTAAAAATCCCAATCATAGCCCTTCATTCTCACACATGAGACAAACTAACCAATAATTAGCACACTTTAATATGGTTATAAATATATGTAATCCTTTAAAATATTGCTAATTTATTAATTTTTAAAAATTGACAGTAAACAATAACAAAGAACTTATAAATTTAAACATGATCATAAAATGAAATGGGTAAGCAAAGAGGACATCTTCCTCCATGATGTAGTTTCTTTAAAGAATATGTTGGCTGTCATTTGTAGCAGAATATCATACATACACCATCTTCTCAATAATTTTGTTGTATAGAAGGGTGATATTCAAACAGCCTCAGTGTTCTCATGAATAATTATCCCCTTGACTGCTATCAAATACTTTAAGCATCATCTGACATTACAGTGATTTCACTGGGATGCCCAAGGAACACATACTTGTGGATGGCCAAAACGCAAGTCAATACTGTGATTTAAAAATTCTGATATCAAAATATCTCTTGCAGGAAGTAAATATCAATTTGTTTTTTAACATATGAATTAATTATGTGAATCATAATTTTTAAATATATTTTATTGATTTCAGAGAATAAGGAAAAGGGAGAGAGAGATAGAAACATAAATTATGAGAGAGAATCATTGATCGGCTGCCTCCTGCATACCCCACACAGCTGATTGAGCTCGCAACTCGGGCATGTGCTCTGACCAATCCAAACCATGACCTCCTGGTTCACAGGTCAAATGCTCAACCACTGAACCACCAAGGCCAGGTGAACCATAATTTTTGAGAAATCCACTGGGGTAAGGAGGGGGGGGGGTGTCAAAATAAAATGTGCTCCATAAGAATAAAAATTAACTGTTCAGTCATGGTAACTTGTGTTTTGAGGCAGGCACTCATACAATATTGGCAAACTTTAGAACTTCAGAAAGAAAATTTATTAACCTTATAAAACTATGCATATACCTAGACCAAGATATTTTATGTGTAGGATCTTACCCTAAATTAGGAGTCAGCAATCTTTTTCTATAAAGGGCCAGTGAGTAATGTTAGGTTTTGTGAGCCATATGGTCTCTCACACAACTCTTCAACTCTGTTGTATCATCATGCAAGTTGCCATAGACAAACAAAAACAAATGAGCATGGCTGAGCTCTGATAAAATGTTAATTACAAAAACAGGCCACCAGCCATAGTTTGCTGACCTCTGTCTTAAGAAATTAAGCAGAGTTAGCAAGATTTATTATACAGATATTCTGAAAACATATTTTTTATGAAACCAAGAATTAAATACAACTGAAATGTCCAATACAATGAAAATGATTATAGTAATTAATGCAAGTCTACATAATGGTATAATATTGGTTTGTTTAAACTATTTAGTGTTATGTCAATAAAATAGAATATAAAATTACACACATAATCATGATTCCAGTGTTGTCATATATAGATATTTTCAATATGAGGATCTTTAAAGAAAATTTATAAAGTACTGACAATGGATATTTTCTTCTTTACCATTTTCCCTTTTATCCACAATTTCTACAAGTAGTCAATATTACCTTTGTGGTCAAAATATGTTCTTAATATAATGCTAAGTCTACCACATCTAAATTTAACAAAATGTAACTAATTAACATTTTCATTAAAAATGAGAAATAAACACATTGTGATGGGGCTTTAGTTGAAATATATTACAACAAACTTAAGTAAATAGAAAAATAAGCCAATTTAATGTGTGGAAAAATATTAATGTGAAAAGGTTGTCACCATTCTCAATATTAATCTATAAATTCAATGCAATACCTATAAATGTCACAACTGGTTTTCTTGGAACTTGTCAAAGAAACAGGAAGAGTCAAAATGATTTTAAAGAGAAATAACAAGGCCATTGTCCTCACATTATGAGATATTAAAAATTGTTATAAAACTACTATAATTAAGAAAGGTCAATATTGACACATGAATAGAGTGATTGATAACCTTGGAATAGGCTCCCGTCTTATAGAAAACTTACAGAAATAGTGTGGCACTCACATTGTTAGGTATAAAACTGTCAAATCACTCACTATATTGTACACCTGAACCTAATATAATTCACATAAAATTGAATTGCAATTCTACATAAATGCAAAAAGTAATATAAAATAAAATTTTAAAAATTGATATAAAGGAGTTTATTATAAGTGCCAATGGTCACTTTGATCTGAGCCCTGTACAAAGTAGCAATTGTTGGTAATTGCCCACCCTACCATTTTGTGTCTGAAATCCCCCTACACCTTTGTGTTCTAGGACCTGGTGAGCCTTAAATATGTCCTCACATAGCCCCAAATAAGACCATTCTGACTTCTTCCTCATGACTTCCTGAAATTTGCAGATGACTCTTTTGTTCACTCCCTTTACTTTGAGGTGCTCCTCATTAATTAATTTTCTTTTAACTGTTATAGCCTATAGGATAAAATAATCTTAAAACTTCAGTATATTTTTTATTTCACAA
Source organism: Cnephaeus nilssonii (assembly GCF_951640355.1). Taxonomy (NCBI): domain Eukaryota; kingdom Metazoa; phylum Chordata; class Mammalia; order Chiroptera; family Vespertilionidae; genus Cnephaeus; species Cnephaeus nilssonii. Next base: position 45,578,940 of record NC_137078.1, on the reverse strand, counting down.
AAATCAAGTGGGAAAATATGAACCATTCAATATATGGGCTTGGAAAATTGGCTACCCCTTGTGGCTTGAAAATAAAAAGGTGACCTTTCTTCACAAGATAAACATACATTTCTATAGGTATAAAAATATGTTATAAAAAGTAAACTTTAAATTCTTTGGGAAAAATATAAAGGGATAGCTTTATGGCTTTGAGGTAAGAAAATATTTCCCTAAACAAAACACAAAAATGCAAATTATAAAGGAAGAGTGATAAATGTGTGTATAATAGAACTAAAAGTCATGTACTTCAAGAGCTAATAAAAAATGAAAAATAGTAAATACAACTGAATACGAAATTCACAGTGGAGTTTGTTATATGGCTTTCTACAGTTACTTTGTGTCAGAATAATTGTATAATAAAATATCAAGCAAGTTTGAGATTTAATCTTTGGCTAGCTCTGGAGTAGAAAATTTAAATAACTTAGAACTCTCAGTTATTAGTCATCAGCCCTGTCTTAGATCAAAGAGTGTCCAGGCTAGAATTACAGTTTGTGTGTTTTAATAGTCTGATTTTAAATCTCTTTTAAAAATCACAGGGAAGAGCCCTAACTGGTTTGGCTCAGTGGATAGAGCATTGTCCTGCAGACTAAAAGGTCCCAGGTTTGATTCTGGTGAAGGGCATGTACCTTGGTTGTGGGCACATCCCCAGTAGAGGGTATGCAGGAGGCAGTTGATCAATGTTTCTCTCTCATCGATGCTTCTAACTCTCTATCCCTCTCCCTTCTTCTCTGTAAAAAAAAAAAAAAAATCAGTAAAATATATATTTTTTAAAATCACGGGGAAGAGACAATAATCTGAATTTCAAACCCTTCGCTCTAGTTATAGGAGGTATTTTTTTCAGCCCAGTCACACCTCTCAGAGCCCCTGGTGTTTTTTCTGGGTCCTGTCCAACTCCTGGCAGTGCAGAGCCCAGACATTTACCATGTCATCTCTCCACACGGGGAGCTGTAACAGCAGGACTCATTCTCGCGCAGTGGGTAGCTTAGCATTCTCTCAAGAGTACAGAAACATCTCCAAGATCCAGGTTCTTTTAAAGTTTGCTCTTAGCGATAATGACATAATATATCTATAAAAAGGGAATAAAAAGATAAACTCTGCTTTGAGAAAGAATGTAGAAAAAAAAAAAGAGGATGATAGAAAAGGCTTCCTACTGAGAAAATGAATTCAGTGGTATGGAACAAGAATAATAAAACTGCCCTGAATTTGTATATCACTGTTTCTTCCTAAGAATGCTGAGGGATTTCTCATTCTATTATTTCCTTTTATCCTTGTAAATAGGTGCCCAGTGGAGATTGGAGCTTAAGATTTTGAAGTTAGAAAACTGCCAAATGAAGGTTATAAGCAGTTTCTGCCTTATTAGGTGGAAATTGATGTTGGGAGGCAGGGGCGGGGGGCACACCTTTCTTTTTTCTGGGAAGAACAACTTGGATGATCCAGTGTTTAAGATATACAAATATTAGGCATACTAGAGGCCCAGTGCACCACAATTCGTGTCCTGCGGGGAGCCGGGGGGGGGGGGGGGGCGGGGGGGGCGGTTTCCTCAGCCCGGCCTGCGCCCTCTCACAGGCCGGAGCTCCCCATCGGTCACCCCACAGAGGGAGGCCCCGCCCACCCGCCACAGGCTGCCAGCCAGGTACCCTGGACCTCCCTCTTTTGGGGTGATTGCGGAGCCTCTGCCCCCGCATTGATCACCCGGCTGGCCAGTGGCCTGGGCCTACCTCTGCGGGTCGATCATAGGGCGATGGCAGGTGACCAATCTCATCATACCTGCCTTGGCTGGCCTGGTACCAGTGTGTGTCATAGCGTGGTCATGCGGACGGTGGTTCTGCTGTTCGGCCTTTGGCCTATTTGCATATTATGCTTTTATTATTATAGATAGGTAAGCACTTAAATTATCTTTGGAAATTCCTAAAGTAAACCAAGTTAAGAGACTTGTCTGTTGAGAGAGAGAGAGAGAGAGAGAGAGAGAGAGAGAGAGAGAGAGAAGAAGAAGAAGAAGAAGAAGAAGAAGAAGAAGAAGAAGAAGAAGAAGAAGAAGAAGAAGAAGAAGAAGAAGAAGAAGAAGAAGAAGACAGCTTTGGTTTAATCAGTTGCTTTATTTTTATAAGTTACCTAGACCAGACTTAGGCTAGATAATCCGATCAGATTTTCACTTTAAGTTCTACTGGTTGAAAGAAAATTAAAGGAGCCAGAATGAGGTGTCTCACATAAGGTGTGATTGAATGCAACATATCTGAATTGGGCAATGCCCTGTCAGTTATTGAAATTGCTGCATTCTCTTAGTGTGACACAGGCCACACCATATTCATGGACATGGACACTACACTCTAAAGTAAAGGGCACGTTTACTGCCAATCATTCTGAAAATAAGTTAAGTGGCAGCAAATGAGCTGGAACTTGGACTCTAGGAGAGTCAGCAGTTTAGGGATAGCCTCCTGTCTCTGGGAAAGAAGTAAAGTTGGGCCCAGTGTTCTGGACATAGAGATAATGTATATTTCCTTTGATGTGAGATGAGCCAGAGCCCAGAATGTAAATACCTGTGTACAGTTAGGCAATGGTTTGAGAGTTCTGTTATATTGGACCTAAGGATGGCCCCTCACTAGTAGTGGTTTCAAGCTACATGTATTTCACACTTACCTTAACATTAAACTGTTTTGAATTCTTGATAAATGTTACTTCCCAGTGTGAGCTGTGCTGTGAAAAACTAGGTGGGACAGTAGGATTATTTGTTGCCGTGGCCAGAGAAGAAAACCACATCTAGCAGGTAACCTGCTGTAAGTGCAGGAATGCAATGGCAAAATGAGAAGAGAGGAACAGGGAGGCAGACTTGTTCTGGGGCGTCCATGAAGCTTTCCCTGAGAACCTTCTGAAATATATAGGGGGTTGTTAAGAAGTCCAAATTTTTGAGAACTGTAGCTTTAATAATTTGGATATTCAAACCATATCATTTTATGTCATCTTTACTAGTGAGCTTATAGTCTCACAATATCCAGTTGCGTCTGGCACATGGTACGCACTCAACAGATATGCCTCCATTAAGCATCCTCTCTATTTTAAGGATAGAGCAAATGAAGAATGGAAAAGTTAATAAACTGAAGAGTTAGTATGAGAGAGATTTTAGACTTTAGTACATGAATCTGTGGTAGTTGGTCTCCAAAGGTGGAGACCAATTCCGCACCTATCTGAACATAGATGTCATTCCTCAATTCAAGAAATAGAACTTACTTTTCCTTTCCTTGAATTTTGGTTAGCATGTGGCTGTTCTGATGAACAGACTGTTGTTTGACATTACAGCCTGGACATTAAGTGACACCAGGACTTAAGAGGACTGGCAGCTTCTGCCCCCTTCCTCTTCAATGGTTAATTCTTGAACTGCCCCAGCCCCATACTACTAGAAGCCCAAGCCACATGTAGCATCAATGCGGAAGAAAACTGAAGTGCTCTGATTAATGACTTCAGCTCTGCTCAAGAACCAGCATCAACTGCCAAGCCAGTGAGTGAGCTATTTTGGACATTCCGGTCCAAGCCCCCAAGGGAAAGCAGTCCCACCAAACTTAATGTGGAGAAGAGGAACTGCTCAGTTGGGTCCCTCATCCCACAGAATTACAAAAGGAAATACATTTTTGTTTTAAGCCACTAAGTTGGGGAGGGAAAGAGATGTGATTTGTTACACAGCAATGAGTTACTAAAACACATCCTAGTAGCCTTGGAATTAAGCTGCTAAAACTACTCCGTGCAGAAAAAGGAAGTATTTTGTTCCATATTAAATTCAAACTGATGTGCTTTTGTTACTTTTTGCCATTGCACAATACAAAGAAAACATTTAATAATACTCTGAAATTGATGGGATGCTGCTGATCAGATGACAAAAAACCTTCTGAATACCATCAAACTGCAGTAACCATTTCAGACAAAAGCTCTCTTACAGACATCTGTTAATTTTATATGTCCACTCTTTATATATGGGACTTGTGAGACATAATAATGCCAATGAAAGTAATTTATAAATTTCTACTTTCTATATTTTTATAAGATCCTAGTTTTTCATTGTCTCAATTATCATTGTTTAAACCTGACTTTAAAATATGTGTAACCCAATTCAATGTAGAATCCACAAAGTCAATCCTCTGACCTCATTATTTGCATGACACTATTACAAGCCCAGGAAAAGTGAACTGTACCCCAGTTTATTACTTTTATTTTACTTGTTCATGGGCCAAAATCTTGCCCTCTGTCTTTAATTAGGGCTGGGAATTGTTGGGAATTTGCTGTCCATAAAGTGCTTGGCGAAATAAAGGTTAGATATGTTACAAGGGGGAAAGCATTGTGTGATCATGATAATGATGTATGCAATCTTGAGTGTCATTCATCGTTGACAAGTTATTCACAAAGTGGCAAATTATATTCTTATATGAAAAACATAGACTGGAAATCAACTTAATTGTAACAACTGGATGATTTTTTTCAGAAACTTCAGCTACGATTACTTCTCCCTCAAAAAATTTACATTGAATGAAAATGATATCATAATGCCTGAAAGTACAATAAGTAATAGACTCCAGAAAAATCAGGACTCTCTAGAGACTATCTATTAAAGATCTATAAATATTTTTATAACAAATGAGCCACTTAAAATCAAGTTTTATTAAACAATTTCATAAAATGTCTGTCTCTTCATATGATTTACAATAAACTGCCTTGATAAAATGGGGAATTATCTCTGACACTTTTTTTTTTTGGTGTAATGTAGAAATAGAAGATTCTCTGATTTATAGTGTGATATGTTTAGCAAGGTTGATTAAATCTAGTGCTAATACTTAACTAACACCATTTAATTCTTCACTCTTCATTCACAAACAGCAAGCCAAAATAGCAAACTAAAAGATCAAATGATCAATGGTCAAATACAATAAAACAAACACCAATAAAAAAATTATCCTTTGATTTTCTTTCCTCTACTTATTCTGAGCTATTTTTTTTTTGGAAGAACAGTTCATCTTTCAATCTTCAGGGACTAAAATCTACTACATAGTCCTTCACATGACCGTAGAAAGGGTAAACATCCCAAAACATTGTTTTTGCTATCATTCAATCTTTTTTTTCATATTGATGAGACAAATAGCTAAATTAAATTATCTGGGACATTTGTTTTTATGATTAATTATAGCATCCTCAATTTTAAAACTATATTTGCTTCAATACCAGAATTTATGGCCTGTGAATGTCATTTATTATGCTATTTGATATTGGAAACATAAAGTTTGTATGCAAGAAGTCTAACATAAAACAGTAAATATATTTCTTAATACAGATCATGTGTACATGAATGTCCATTTCATTATTATTCTTCTAATGGTATTTAAATATTTTATTTGACATGTTATTATATACGATATGTTTTAGAAATATGAATTATATATTTTATTTCAACAAAATGAAATAATTTAGTTCTCTTTTTTGTGTATGGAAATTCCATAAGACTAGATATATTTTGACTTTTAATATTAAAATATACACTATTTTTGTGCATATTATACCAGATATCAGTTTTAATCTAAAAATCACACAATCATTTAGACTTTTTTAAAGCAGAAGTTTTAAAACACCTATAGTAAACTACTATAGGCCATAGGATAATTAATGTGTCACCAAACTACCCCAATTTCTGGGGTGTGCACAAAACCATGATAATCACTGAGATACTGTATCGGTTACTTATTGCTTCATAACAAGCCACCACACAACTTAATAGCTAAAAATTATCATTCTTGCTCACAATTATTTGGGCCTATCATGTAAGCAGGCTCATTTCTGCTCCATGGCTACATTGCCAGGGCTGACTTTGCCTAAGGCTGGAAGAATCCACTGATTTCACTCCTGTATCTGCCACGAGTGTTGTGTTGGCACAAAATGAGTGAGGCTGGCTAGGCAGCTGGGTTACTCCTTTCCTTGGTGTTGGCTGGGCTTTCTCATATGTCTGTGGCTTTGGTTCTCTTTCAGAGAACCTCTCTTTCACTTGCTTCCTTATCAGAACTCTCCCTCCCCTGGCTTCTCACTACATCATGATATCCCCGACTTCTTTACATGCTGACTGTGGTTCTGAGTAAAAGCAGAAGCAAAAGCCTCTTAAATTTTTCAAAATATTTTTATTGATTTCAGAGAGGAAGGGAGGCAGAGGGAGAGAGAGAGATAGAAACATCAATGATGAAAGAGAATCATTGATCAGTTGCCTCCTGCATGCCCCCTACTGGGGATTGAGCCCACAATCCAGTAATTCCAGTTAAGTGCCCTTAAAAGGAATCGAACCTGGGACCATTCAGTCCGCAGGCCAACACTCTATCCACTGAGCCAAACCAGCTAGGTTAAGTCTCTTAAATTTTTGTCTCAGAAGTTCCAGAACATCAGTCCATGGATTGTATTGGTTAGAGAGTCCCAAGGCTGCATACGACAAAGGATGGGGAAAATGCCCTCTACCTTTTGATGGCAGGAGCAGCAAAGAAATGGTTAAAAAGCTTTCTCCATTTTTTTTTTTCACTTCAAACAAAATCCCTAAACCTAAGAGTAAGAATTAGCTACATGTTTGCTATTTTGTTTTGTTTTATTGCTCTGCACGTAGACTATGAATGTGGTAGAAAATTTTTTCTTACATTACCATTTTTAAGGTTCTACTTCGAGCCTGCGGAGCAAAAGAAAATGTTTAATTTAAAAAAAAATTATGGTGGAGCTTTTGAAATATTTTTGGAATCTAATCAGAAAACATATACAGTTGAAAATTCAGAAATATTCAGAAGCAATTTCTTATTTGTTTTTATTTTTCCCAGTGGTAGTGAGAAGTATAGATTTTATGGATTTTTTTTCCCTGTAACCTTATTTTAACCTTCTCACACTTGCTTCTGAACTTCTCTTTTTTTTTCCTTGCCCTCTTCTTTTTTAGTTTAACTAAAATATTCTAAGATTTTATTATTAAACCTCAAAGTGCAAAGGCAACATAGTGTTTATGTATACATTATTCCATTTATTCATTTTATAGAAATGGATTGATCATATACTATGTGTCATGTACTGAAATTAATTCCATAAAACACATTCTTTTACCCTAAATTATTTCTACTGGGAAAGGTAAACAAGTTGACCCCTTCAATGTGATACAACGTAATTACTGCAATCATTATAGTCAAAAAAAGTGTATTGAGAAAAAAATAAAGGGCAAAGGTTTTGGGCAAATATCAGTGGGATCACTTGTCTCAGGCTGGAACTCACAGCAGAAGAGTCAACAGATATATACCATTGGCTGTTCTCTCTTTTGGCTAATTCTACTGGGTTCTCAGAAAAGCAGATACAGTTTTGCATATTCACCCAGGCTCTTCCTCAGGGCTTGTTTATACAGGCTTGCCCTGACTGCCCTTTCTATTTTACTCTTTGACTACCAAGATGGTGTGAGGGAAAATTCAAAGGCTGGTTGGACTCTAGATTATAAGATAATGATGCAAAAGATCCTTGTGTTCTTGGATCACCAGATCACAGTTCCATCTGGTATTCTTGTACCTGAGAGTGTGACTCCAGGAGGAGTACTGAGTGTGCTCTCAGATGAATATAACAGTGGCTAATGTTATCGCTCTTCTTTCTGATCTTTCTTCTTCCTTTCCTACATTGAATCAGCTTGCAGTTTGTAAATGATCATCATTCTTTCTACGGATTGCTTAGGCTAGCACTTCTAGGCACCTGATGCCCCAGAGAACAGGTGTTTTACATTAAGAGAGCCTTGCCTGGTATTATTACTGCTATCTATGCATTGGAACTTTAAAGCTAAACACTGATTTTCTTGAAATTATTTATTTTCCTGAAAATTCTGTAGCAATAACCCTACCTGATAGGTAATACAAATTGAATTTCTTAGCATCTTAACAGAGAAAGGAGAGTGTTCTTGTCAAGACTGAGCAGAACAGAGGCCAGGATGGTGAAAGGATGGGTAGAAATTATTTGGAAAAACCTTCTACAGTATCAGTATGACCCAGATTGATTTCAGTAAAGAATGAGTCTGATCACCAGTATTTGACTATGCTGCGTGAAAGAATACAAAATAAAGCATGGCCCAGGTAGCTTGGTGGTGCCATTCATCTAAATAGACAGCAGGAATAAAAGCAGATTTGGGGAAAGATGATGAGCTAGGCCAGAACTCAAAGTGTAGTTTTAGGAAAAATAACAGTCTGGGTTTGAGATTGTTGTCATTCAGTATGTTTCTGAGCCCTCAAACAAACAGTGCAAAGGTTATGCATTAGAAAAAGTATAAGTCACTCAATATTCTTTCAAGAAACCCAAAGCCAAATCTTACTTTTGGCACGACTGGGACAAAATTTGCCCCTAAAGACAAATAATTCCCCAAGAAAATTAGCAAATAATGGAAATAGTAGGAAGTTTCCTTGTCTCAATGCATGGGAGGTATCTCTGCAAGAAGTTTTAAGTCAATTCTAAGAATATAAGAGTAGCCTGATTGGCATGGTTCAATGGTCGAGTGTCGACCTATGAACCAGGAGGTCACTGTTGGATTCCCACTCAGGGCACATGCCCCAGTTATGGGCTGGATCCCAGTGTAGGGCCTGCAGGAGGCAGCTGATCAATGTTTCTCTCCCATCATTGATATTTCTATCTCCCTCTTCCTCTCTGATATCAATAAAAATATAAATAAAAAATAAAAATATAAGCGTAGAAGAGAAATGTTTTCATTTCCTAAATAAATTACTAGCAGAAACTACTAGTAATCTTTCAAGATATTCTCTTTTCTTCTTCCATAGTAATATTTATGATATTTCTTATTTTTAGCTCAGTACTCTGAAAAAAAGTGTTTTCCTAGCTGTCCTACATCCCAGGCAATATGACTTAGTTCTAGCCCATGAGATGTAAGGGAAGTGTTTCATGTGTCCTCTGCTACCTTCCTTAAAATATAGCTACATGTATATTTTGTCCCATCTTCAGCATCCCTTCCCTCTTAAAGCCCGTTGGGATATCAGTCTTTTAGAATTGTGAATTGACCTTGAGAAGGAAGAATGGACACGAGAGAATGGATAAGAGAGAGGTTGACTGACATTCTAAGGACATTGTAGAATGAAGTTGCCATATAAGGTCTAGACAATCTACTCTGGAGTCATATGTGAGAGAGAAGTAAGATTCTTTCTTGACTAAGTTACTCCTTTTTGGATTTCTATTTCTCAGACCCAAAACTAATCATAAGTGATATATCCAGTGACTATTTCTTTTTTCAGGATAAATTGAACTTTGTGTGAAAAAATTAATAGAAAAAGCAGGTAGGCATGAGTTAAGCATTAGCAAAAGATATGACTACTGGATCTCAATTCTTCTCTAGAGACAGATTCTGAGTTTGACATGAAGTCAATTTCTTTGGCAAATCATTGTATTAATTTTTGTTGATTTCCTTGGTATCATATTTTATATTATGATGTATTTCTCTTTGTTGCTGATACAATATAGGTTAGAACTGGGACCTTCACACTCTTCTATGATTTAATACCTTTGCTTACATCATCTTAAACCAAATCATTTTTAATATACTTAGCTAATTTTACTCATTGATCTTTTCACATTTCTCTCAAGCTCTGAAATCTATGGCATCAAAGATTTCCACTTTCTATACATCTAAATGACCTAAAACAATTACTAATTTACCACTATAGTAGTTTAGTTGTCTCCTTGAAAACTTTAGTGCTATAGTGTGGTGAGCTTTGGGGTCTCACTGCCTTCGTTTTACCATTTACTAGCTATTAACCTTAGGCAAATTACTTCTCAACTCTAAAACTCCCTTTTTTTCTTAAATACAAAATGGAGTATTAATGGAAATACAATTAACTAATCCATGTAAAGCAATTAGCAGAGGCCCAGCCAGAATAAGTGCCCCATGTGCACTAATTGAAAATAATAATGGATTTTACTTCCGCTTTGCAATCTTAAAAAAATAAATACGAACAATCTTCTGTCAATTATCCTTTTAAGATAACATTGTGGACTTATTTAGCAAATAGTTCTGAATTATTTTTTTCCAGGTATTGGAAATACTATGTAACAGACAAACTTGGCCCTCACCATCAGATGTCTTCCATTTGCCTATTACATATAAAATCCACTGGCCGAATAAATGATGTGCCTTACTGGCTAAAAGTTCTTTCAGGAGTGTTGTGTTTTTTATATGTCTCTTTTCATATGTTCACACTGTCTCTTGGCAATTGTCTAGGTAAATAATGCATATTTGAATTCCTTTAATACATTTTTCTAGGAGTGTGTGAGTGTACCCAATAGTGCGTCAGAAATATTAATTTAATAAAAGATAATTATTTGGGTGAGAACATAAATAGAGGAAAGAAAAGCTGAAATAATGGTATGAAAACAATAGTTTTTTATATTTTTTTCCCAAATTCAGATTCCAGTGAAACCTTAGATTGACTACTTAGTTTATTTATATTTCTGTTTCTCATTTAAAAAAGTAGATTGTGAAAGTTTAGTTTTTTCTTAGAAACAGTTTGGATATTTTAAATGAAACATATTCAGAAGTCTTTTCCTTTGTGCTAAGAAAGGAATATGGGCCATCAGGAAAAGGCTCAGCACACACTAAATGCCTATGGCCTTCAGATCAGGCTTTTCTGACATGGCAATGCTTGTTTCCCCTCCCTCTGCCCTTACATAGCTTCTCATGCCTTTCATTACAACCCCCTCCCCAACAAAAAATTGTCATTTTTTTTTGTTGTCAAGTCATTGCTGCTAACCTAGATCCAAAAGAAACTTTAATTTCCCCAGTTGATGCAAAATGTGGAAAGAAAAACATTCTTTTTGCTAGACGAACTTTATTTTAGTCCTATTTTTTTTCTCCCTCATCCAATGGAAGAAGTAAACTATGAAAAATTTCAGTCAGAAACTTGAAAATGGTATTAGTGGAGAGATACTAATGAATCACAAAGGACATCACCAGATTTGCACCCCAAAAATCTTTTCTAGTTGAGATCAAAAAGACCATTTATTAAAAATCTGCAGCATATCACATTATGCAGGATAAATCAACATAATGTGATACGATCTGACATCAAGTTAAAAAAGTGCCTTTTTTGCTTCTGCTGAGACCATATGTTCAAATTATTAAAAATACCCACAAATGCTTTTTTTTTTTTTTTAAACAAACCCAAGCTTCTCTCATCTACTAGTAAACCATTTTGACTTACATTTTTGTTTGGGCAGATAAATGCTTTTTCCTCTTCAGTAATTTATTACCATTTCTTTTGCGGGTAATGTCTTGATTTTTTTGCAGGAGAGCTTTTATAAAAGAAACATGTATGTACACACACATATGTTAACAAGAAGTAAATGACTATCAAAAAGCAAGGTGCTAATGGATACTGAAGAAATAAAACTTATTTGTGAAATAGTTTATTTGTGATATCAGACACTCCTTATAGTAAAAACTTCTGATATTCTCACTTATTTTGGACTTCTAATATCTAACAATAAGTCATTGAATATCCTAATGTGATTGCCTGTTCATTGTCACTAATTTTGACCTGAATTCTGATTACTGAGCAATCTCTGAAAAACCTGCTCACTCATGGGTATATAGCAACTTAGCTCTCTCTATATAAATGTAAAATTCCATCCCATTTATGGGAAAACAGCCAAGTTGGCAAGTTTAAAAACACACACACAAATGCTGGAACATCTTGACTGGGCTGATGACATGACAGCATTATAGTGTACTACCAGCTGGGAGCTGGCTGAGGTTCAGAAATGGACTCAAGATAGCAGAATGCACAAGGAGGCAGCCACTAGTGTGACTGCTTTGTTGAAACCAGCAAGAAGACAGACCATTTGCTACACCAGCTTTCTCTCCCTCTGCCCTTAGCTGATTTCTTGTCGGCAACAGAAAAATGTGACATAAGGGGATACAAACGCATGCGAAGTGATACTGCACAATCTGCTCAAGCTTCCATCGCAGTCTCCAGGCCTGTTTCTCATCTTGCTCTGGATCCCCCCTGAGCTGATGCAAGCACGGAGTTCCCGTGGACTGGGGCAAGGGGGCTCCGTGCTTCTAGCAAGTGAAAGCATGGAAGGTGGGAGGGGAGCTGAGGGGCAGGATATGTGAACCAGTACAAGTTTCTTGGTTTACTATGGTTTCCTTAAAATCAAAATCAAAGGACTGTCAGGTAAAGCCAATAATAATAATAATAATAATAATAATAATAATAATATCAGAAACCCAGCTCATTTACCAGCACTAGTATAAAGATTTTGAAAGCTCACTTTTGCCGTTTTAATGTCTCTGCGTTTCTGGGTTTTTTCATCTTTTTCAGCTGACCCAGAGATGCTGAAAAAGCAGCGAACGGCCATGCGTGTTGTATTTTCAGTCCAACCAGCAACATGATGCACTCAAAATCTTGCAAAATTGGTCTTTCCCCCAGACTTGCAGTTCAATTTTGCAAACACCAGAATTTCCATAGTTTTGATAAAGTTCAAGTAAGCATCCTCCAAACTTCAGTATTTATCTGGACCAGTGTAAATGTTGCATTTTCTTTTTAATTCACCCAGCACTAATTATCTTAATATTTGAGATAGCAGCCACTGACCTGTAATCTTTCCTGGGGAAAAGTAATCTGAGGTTCCCATAATAGCTTTGTATTAATATCCTTGAGGATCTTGAAACATTGGGTATTGTTATGTCAGCACAACTGTGTATCCTTTTTGGGCAGAGAAATTAACTATCTGGCATTACTTATACAGCAGGGGAATTTCTGAGGTCTTTTGATGAGAGAAAAGTATAAATGTAATGAAAATTTAAGGGTTTTTTTCTCTCCTTATCTTTCCCTTCTCAATTTGTATTGCAGTATCTCTGACCATTAGGAAAGTGAAGGAAATAGTACACATTTCTCAATATCTAAATAAGACCTGAAATAGACCTGCAAACTTAAAAGTCTATAACCCTAAGCATAAAGAGAAATGAACTACCTTCTAGCATTCCTTTAGAAATGCCAACTCTTTATCTAAAGTAATGATAAAGCTTGGAAAATTTATGCTTTAATTTCATAGTTAAGCATTATTTTAAAAATCTTCTACTGATCCTGCTTGCTTGGTGAGCCATGAAAAATGAAATGCTGAAAATCTCATAATCACTTATCCGAATGTGTTTGGCATACAGTAACCCGTTTTATTTTTTAAATGCTAATTAGGATGTATAAATTAAAATATGTAAGGTAAAGGTAAAATACATTCTAATTGCTTTAGCTATGAAATGAAGGACTGTCCTTCACTGAAGTGTTGATAACTCCTCCAGAGATCTGCCCTGAGTAGCTGGATAAAACTGTCAACTCAGTCAGCTTGCACTCACTTCTCTCCTCACAAATTTTGTCTTCTTTTGTGAAATGATTTTTCTGGTAGAAATTCTCTGCCTTAATTGACTTTTTTCTCTATACCTTATGAATGTTTTTCTTCTCATTTGTATTCTGTTATATTTCTTCTTTGCTATCTCAGCTCCCAGCTAGATTTCACTAATCTGGTTTTAATCTCTTGATTCAAAATAGATCTCAATAATAATAATAATGATAATAATGAGAAGGAGAAGTAGGAGAAAAAGAAGAGGAATATCAAGCTATGATTTATTGATTATTTATTCTATGTGGTACTTTGTGCTTGATGGATCTCATTTATTTCTCATAATAATTCATAAGGTAGTCACTGTTACCTACATTTAAGAAATTAGTAAATTAAGTCTCAAAGAACTTAAGGATATTCAGCAACATAACAGGGTTAGTGAATATTAAAACTAGAAATGAAACTTTGGTTTCTCTGACTTTGACACTTATATTCCTCCATATTTTTTGCTTATTAATGGATTTTTATCCCCAGTCTTCAGGAATGTCATTAAGAAATGTCTGCCCATATTATAAATAAATTAATATCTTGTACTACTTTTTTTTTTAAATCCAACCAGCCCTGCACAGCAGACTTCATGTTTGTATCCTGTGATGATGCAAAATGTGTGTGTGTGAGATATAAACCTGACAGTAACAACAACCCATAAAATTCAGATACTTATTTTTTAATCTTGTTTTCTTTATTTTTATGTAAGTCAGCTTAATTTTTATCATGAGCTCCCATTACTGAAAGATAGCAGAAAATTTTATCTACTTAATTCTGTTTTATTTTTTATAGTCTAATCCAGTGACTTCTTAGTCATTATAGGTTAACAACATAGTCCCATTTATACTTAAATCTATCTCCAATGTGTCTTTCTTCCTCATGAAATTCTGAGATTGTATCATTTCAGAATTTGGATTGAATATAGGAATATCATACTGGTCTTCCTGAGTCTCATTTCTCTTCTGACCTTCACTCCATTAAAAAATTATCTTCTCAGGCCATTTGTAGAATAATAAAATGGTTTCCTGGATGTCTGTAGGTCTAATTTGTCTTTTAGTTGGCTAAATCTATCATAGTCAATCCACTGGTATTTCATCTATATTCTAATTCCATCTCCAGCAGGGAATGTATGGTTGTATCCTATGACACATTCCCTCCTAACGTTTACCAGGTCTCCAAGAAGTCTTGCTGGCATGCTTTCTCTATCAAGTGTAAACAGTATTCTACTTGAGAACCAAAGGAACTTTAGGGTGTGCTTACAAAATACCTCTTTGGGCCCTCTCGTTTTCCAGGTGGAGTAAACTATTCTCCTTGAGAGTGAACTGAACTTTATGACCATATTAAAAATTAAAGGGAAGATATAAAACTTCATAGTGAATAAACATCTCATGTACCCCTCCTCTCCAAATAAGAGATGGATTGAGGTTAACAAGCAAAGATAAGTCATGTGCATATTATGAATCATGATGAGAAGCACAATTCATCTCTCTGGTATTCTTCTGAAAACCCATGAGAAACCATTAGGCAAATCCAAATCAGGAAACATTCGGCAAAATATCTGACATTACTCTTCAAAATGGTCAAGATCATAAAAAAAGGAAAAACTGCGAAACTAATGTAACATAACAATTAAGAGCAATGTGGTATCCTGGAGCGGATCCTGGAAAAGGAAACGGACATTCTTTAATGAAAAATAAAAAAAATGAAATCCCTGTAAAATCTGTAGCTTAGTCACTAGTATTATACCAATGTTACCTTCTTAGTTTTGACAAATATACTATATATATATATTTTTTTTATAAATTAACATTAGGGAAAATTGGGTGAAGCACATATGAAAACTCTCTGTACTGTCTCTGCAACACTTCTGTAAATCAAAAATTCTTACAAAATAAAAAGTCCAAAAAAATGGAATTTGTACATACCAGGTATAGCAGATGACTTAATTGAGATGTAAGAAGAGAAAAAAAAAGTGAGTCATCCTTAGTCACAGTGAGATAAATATTTTGAATAGAGTAGATACTTTTAAAGAAAAGCTTATATACCACACAGAGATACTTCGCTTATGAGACTGCACTTAAGGAGTTGCCAACGTTAACGATGAGTTATATGTTTTTTCTTTACCAAGATAAGTATTCCAAAATTGCCATTTTTTTCTTTTTTTTACACCAAGTAAGAAGATTGTTGCTTTTCAAACAAACTGCTACTTGGAGAGAACAATTTGAAAAGTGACATTTGTAAATATATCTATCTTAAGATAAATTTGTTGCTGAAAATAAAGTGTCACCTATAAAAATTCTCATATCAGCATGCTTTAAAAGCTTAGAATTCTAATTATCTCATCTGATTACAAATCTTCCAAATGAATGTCTATGACTGGCTTTGAGCTTATTTTATAAAATTATTAAAGTACTAGGGGCCCGGTGCATGAAATTCGTGCACTGGGGGTGTCTCCTCAGCCCAGCCTGCCCCCTCTCACATACTGGGAGCCCTCAGGGGATGTCCTACTGACGGCTTAGGCCCGCTCCCTATAAGGAGCGGCCTAAGCTGAAGTCTGAAGTCTGGCCTCCCTTTGTGAGAGACAACCGGGCTGATCAGGGAAAGGCACCAGCCCCATCACCCTGCTCCTGGAGCCACTGACAGTCACCGCAGCCACCAAGGTGTTTTCATCAACACGGACTTCAGTCCCTTCACCAAGAAAAAATGACAACTTTCTTTAGGCATTTTCAAGATGTGTCTCTCATAGAATATGACATTTCTTTCTTCTTCTTTTTTTTTATCCTCACCTGAGTATATGTTTCCATTGACTTTTAGAGAATGTGAAAGAGAAAGGGAAAGACAGAGAGAGACATCAAAGTGAGAGGAATACTTAGATTGGTTGCCTCCTGCATGAGCCCTGACCTGGGCCCCAGCCAGGGAGGAGCCTGTAACTTAGGTACATGACCTTGATCAGAATTTAACGTGGACTCTTCAGTTGGCAAACCTAGGCATTATCTACTGAGCCAAACTGTGTAGGGCAAGTTATGACATTTCTTAGCCCTCCAGCAGCGGACCTTCATTTTTCCCCCCAGGAGTGTGGTGGAAAAGCCCTAGATCACCTTTTTGGATTCTTATACCCAAGTTACTAAGAATATTACCAGTGGCATACAGGGAGCTTAGCCAATGAGCGGTCAGAAAAGGTGTTTCCTCTGTAGTTCACACCTATCTCCTGTGATCTCCAGCTCCGCCCCTGCCAAGGCCTAAAGCCTCCAGCCCTTGGCAGAGGACCCCCAGCTGGCTCGATCGCCAGGCTCCGCCCCTGGCCAAGACCTCAAGCCTCTGTTTGAGGCTCGGGCCCTGGCCAGGGACCCCTAGGTGGCTCCAATCGCCCTGCTCCACCCACAGCCAAGGCCGCAAGCCTCTGTTTGAGGCTCGGGCCCTGGGCAGGGACCCCCATCTGGTGCAATTGCACGGCTCCACCCACAGCCCCTGCCAAGGCCTAAATCCTCCAGCCCTTGGCAGGGGACCCCCAACTGGCTTGATCGCCAGGCTCCGCCCCTAGCCAATGCCGCAAGTCTCTATTTGAGGCTCGGGCCCTGGGCAGGGACCCCCAACTGGCTCCAATCTCCTGCAGGGGACCCCAGCTGGCTCTGATCGCCTGTGGGGGACCCCAGCTGGCTCCGATCTTCCCCTCTGATCTTCGGCTTCAATCGCCCAGTTCCAACCATTGACACTCTCCGAGGCTGCAGCCATCTTGGTTGGGTGTATTTGCATATCCGCTTTCTGATTGGCTGGTGGGTGTGGCTGGTGGGCATGGCTTGTGAGTGTAGCGGAGTGATGATTTGCATATTACTGTTTTATTAGATAGGATAGCACTTTCCTATGCAAAAGAAAAAAAAACAAACTGATGAATGTTAGGGAAGCTCAAAACTTAGTGGCAAATTAAAAAAGCTATATATTTTAATTATTAGAGAATGGGATTGAAACATGAGTTTCAAGATTTAGTAAATGCAGGCAATGTGTATTTCTTCTCTTGGATCAATGAATTTTAACATTTGACTGTTCCAATAATGACAGTCATTAAACCAATAAATAGCATCTCAATAAAGAGTACTTAGAAACAGAACTGTAAATCATTTTCTGGCATAAATCAAGGTACTCATGATGCATATGTAATCATATTGAAAACACCAATAAATCTAAGAAAATATTTGACAGTTTTTAGCTCCACTGATAAATAGAATATTTCAGAAAATAAATTTTATATATCTCATTCAATTGACTATCATGCTTTTGTGTGCATTCTGTAACACAAATCCTATATAATAATAGAGGGATATGCTAATTAGCCCAGATGCCATAACAGTCACTACTGGTCAGGCACGTAATAGTCATGACTGATCAGGCACGGCCCAGGAGTGGCCCCCAGCGGAAGCAGCCACCAGCGGAGACATGCGCAGGCCCTCAGCACCACCCAGCCTGGAGGCCACCTGGCCGGGGGTCACAAGCAGGCATGCCGTGCCGCCTGGCCTGGGAGCGGCCCCCAGCCGAAGCAATCACCAGCAGGAGTGCACACAGGACCCTGGCGCCACCCAGCCCAGAGGATGCTCGGCTGGGGATTGCGAGCAGGCCCGTGGCATCCCTGCTTGGTGCTGAGGTGGAGCAGTCCCCGGCAGAAGTGGCCACCAGCGGAGGTGTGTGCAGGCCTGCCCGGAGCTGAAGTCATGCTGCCTGCCTGCATGACGCTGCCTGCGTGTGTCTGTGCCCAGTGCAGAGGTGAAGCTGCCTGCCCGTGTCCCTGGCTGGGAACATGACACTGCCTTCCTGTGTCCCTGACCTTGGACGTGGTGCTGCCTGCGTGTGTCCCCACCCAGTGCTGAGGTGAAGCTGCCTGCCTGCATCCCTGGCCAGGGACGTGACACTGCCTACCTGTGTCCCTGACAAATAACAATAGTAAAATATTTCCTCTAATTAATTCCCTTTAATGTGCACGGATTTTGTGTACCGGGCCACTAGTATATAATAATAATATACGTTGTGAAGATTTCATAAACACATAACTATTCATATAAAGTATAATTACCCTTTATTTAAAGAAAACTTGTTTCTCAAACACACACACACACACACACACACACACACACACACACACACACAAATACAAACACTTTGAAAGAACTGCCTCTCATGAGCAATTGTTCTCCAGTCTAAGCTATCATCCAGATCTCTCTAATCTGCTTCATAAACTTAAGCAGATGTCCAATATCAAGTGGAACATGGGTAGTGATGAATTTTCTTTAATAGGCTTATAACTCTTCTCTTTATGCAATTTTTTGTTAGAGAACAGGAAAAGAAAACTGGTTTTAGGCAGGTTATATACACCTCAAACTTTTCTGGCTTGCATCAACTCTTAAATTTACAGTATGATGTGGGGATTATTATTCATTTTCTTTTACCTTGATGCTTTTTTTCCGGGGAAAATAGCAGCCATATATCTTCACTTTAAATGGAGTGGTCCTCAGAAATAAGAGAATTTACAATCAATGTAAATATTTCAACTCATATACACACAGTTCCAATAGAAAATAATGACTCTAACATTATTTATGGAGCAAAATCTGTCATAAGGCAGGTCCATCCTAGACAATTCACAAAGCAATGTTTTCCTGAATTTACAAGGTAACCTCAGCTAAGCCCAGGACAAGAAGGTGAAGAGCAGGCAGACATCAGGGTATTGCAACCTGGAGTGGATGTGCTTTGGTACAAAAGAAAATCATCATGCAAACTGCACGTGTCAACGTGGCACAGATTTTAAAGAATGAACCCTCAGGCCCTGAAAAAAATTAATGAGTTCTGCCTCTCCTTTCCGTGACCTTTCAGTGAGGTTTTCCTGGGAATTTGTTTCCTTTGTTTTAGTCTGATCTGTTCTGTGAAGTGTCTCAGCGGGACAGGGAATCTGTAAAAGTGCTCTCATGGCACAGATTTTGCAACTGACCACTGAGTTGCTGGCTTTTGAGTACTTGAAGGTCTTGACCTAGGCAAATTCGTATAGAAGTCAAACATTGTCTCACTAAATCCAAGCCAGGGTTCCTCTTTCTAGGTATCTTCCTCTTTGAAAGTTTCTTTTTTTTTTCTTTTTTTCCCTGCAAGGAGCCTATTTATCATCTTTTTATTTTTCATCTTGCAAACCATACTTTCATTAACAGATCAGATGAATTCATTCAATATGTCACAAGAGAATAGAAAATAGGGACAGAAACAATGAACCTGAGGTCAGATAACCAGTCTAAAAATCTGACATTGCCACTATCATGAGCTTGAGATCAAATGAATTGCATTTTGAGCCTCAGTTTCTGTCGTATGACATAGGGCTAATAGCCTCTGCCTTGACTCTCACAGAAGTTGTGTACATTGTGTTCCTGCATCCCTTCCATGTTGTTCCCTCTCCCCACTCAGCAGTCAGTGAGATTTGAGTGGGATCCAGATCCAGAGTGAGTCCCTGCTGGGTCTAAATTCATCAGCTAATTTCATCCCATCTGCTATGAAGGCTGGCTCCTGGATAGATAGTAATTTAGGATTATGTGAAGAGGCCCAATTCTTCCCACAGCAATTGGTTGAGGGATGGGTTTGAAAACTCAATTTGTCCAACCAGCACAAAAAGTGCACCTCTTTCTTTAAATTGTATGTTGTGTGGTTCTGAACCCTGGTCAGATACAAAGATTACTCAGAGGTTTGGAACTAATCATGGTAATATTCAAATTATCTACTGTTCCTTAAACAATTGCCTTTGTAGCACATACCCTGCAACTACACCCTTAAAGCTCTTAGGAATTTCTGTTAATTCAGTCTGAGCCCAGCCCCATAGGCAACCACAGGCCTTGCAAAAATATATTTTCTGCTTCTTCATCTATTTCTTACCAAATGATTCTGTTTTAGTTGACTTAGCTAAAATTCTATTTTTTTTTAAGAATTCAGAAACTATAAAATGAGAATATGAACTAGAAATAGTGAAGGAGGAGAGGAGAGCAAAGTTAGAAATGTAGACTTGCGATAAGAGGAAGGGTAATTAAAACATACTCTGCATCTATACACATATGCAAAGAGTAGATGATACATTTTTATAAGCCAGAATAGTTAATTTGTTTTATATAAAAAATTAAAGTCTTATAATTTGGAGATATTCACCTATAGTACTTCGTTGAAAAACACTCTTTACTCAATCTTATTTCTTACGGAATGCATGCTATATTATGGATAACTACCGTCGTCCAAGGAGGAAAGTATAGGTCTAAGATACTAGGAGACAGTTCTCGTGTTTCTGTTCATCAGTGATAGCCTTTGTGTAGCAAGCAACCTTAGAGAATAGATATAGTGACTTCCTTTGGAGCAAAGGGCAGGTTTAAACAGTATTCAGTTTAATAAAGATAATGTCTCACTCTGGGCATGGGTCAAGCAGGTTTATCGTCAATAAAATATTTTGTTTCCTATCCTGGAGGTTTCCTTCTTATAACAGAACTCCTTGTATGTGCAGAGAGGTTCAATCACCTGGCCTTCTCTGCATCACCCTGTGGGAATCGTGTGGTTCAGGCAACCCACACAGATCGTGATACTCTGGCTTCTGATATTGCTGCAAATAGAAAAGCCATGTGTCAGTGGATTAGGGGTCTCATCTCTCCTACCAGTATGTATAAAACACTAGCACGTTAAATTTGAGGAAGCAAGTAGAGTAAACTTTCAGACCCTTTACAACTCTTGACATAATAGTCTATATATTTTTTTTATTTTGCCGTATAACAAATTTTCCCAAACTCAGTGGCTTAAAACAACACCCACTTATTAGCTCATAGTTCTTTAGGTCAGAAGGCCAGGCATAGTGTGGCTAGGTTTCTGCTCAGGTCTTATAAGACAAAATCAAAGTGTTGGCCAGGATTTGTTCATTTCTGGAATCTCCAGGAGGGAGGGAGAGGAATTCACTTTCAAGTTTAGTTAGTTTTTGGAAAAATTTAGATTCTTGCAGATATAGAATGGAGGTACCCATTTTCTTGCTGGGGGCTGTTCTTAGCTCCTAGAGTCCACCCATATTCCTTGTCACATGGCCGCACCCATCTTCAAAACCAGAACAGAGACTATAAATCAAATTGAATCCTTTCACTAATTTTGTGTTTGACGTCCTTCACCTCTGACCTCTAGAGCCATATTCAAAAGGCTCGTATGATAAAGTCAACCCACTAAGATAATCTACCTATCTTAATATCCATTAACAAGGGACCTTAATTATATCTGCAAAATCTCATCTCTACAAGTTCCACCCATATTCAAATGTATAAGAAAATATGTACAAGGGTGAGGGTCAATGGGGGTCATGGAATGCCACCTCTACAGCATCCCGATATTTACCATCCTTGACTGTTCTGGAAAGCTCCCATATGTTTCTCCTTTTACTACCACTGCACTTCACTTCTGACACAAGATGTGTGGGTTTTCCCCACATCAGGCAATTCTCCATGACACCAGCTGGATGTCCTACAATTCAATCCAAATTTGACACTAACTGGAGTTAGCAAAGACCCCCCACAGGTTAAGGGCTCAGTCCCACAAGACTCCACCCCTCCCCACCTTACACATTAGTCATAACCCCAGGTTGTCACTTGTGCTTCTGACCAACCAGCTATAAATCAAAGGTTCCTATGGCCACCCTCCTTGGGTTTGATAATTTGATAATCCACAAAAACTCAGGGAATCACTTACTTATATTCAGGAGTTTATTATATAATAAAGGATGTGACAAAAGACACAGATGAACAGTCAGATAAAGACATGCATAAGAAGAGGTCCAAAAGGGTCTTGAGAGCAAGAGCTTCTGTCACCTTGTAGTTGGGGTGTACTACCATCCTGGCATGTGAATTTGTTCACCAAACCCCATACTTTGGGAATTTTTATAAATTTCATCACATAGGCACGATCAATCACTAACCAATTCTCCAGCCTCTACCCCTTTTCTGGAGGATGGCAAGTGGGGCTAGAGGTTCCAAGTTTTTAAGCATGGCTTGATCTTTCTGGTAACTAGCCCAGAAGCCATCTAGGAGCCCACCAAAGTCACCTCATCAGAAGAGGAAACATTGCTATCATACAGGACATTTTAAGGGAATATTACAACAAAAGATACTCTTAGTCCTCTTTTCACTCAGTAAATTATAAGTATTTTAGGAGTTTTGTGCCAGAAACTGTGGGACAAATATATATATATATATATATAATTATTAAATGTGTAATATGCTAATCAGACCGGACGTCTTTCTGGACAAAGCTGGAGTTGCAAGGGAAGCCGGGGTCCCAGGTGCCTGCTGGCAGCTGGAGGCAAGCCCAGCTTCCGGCTGCCAGAGGGAAGCTGGTGCCAGCAGCCAGGGGAAGAAAAGCCTACTCTTGCGCGAATTTCATGCATCAGGCCACTAGTATATATATAAAACCTCAAGTAGTTTACATGGATATAAGTTTTTAAGCAACCAGAATAAACTGCATAGTGAAATCAGTTATTAAAATAATACTATCCTGAGATGAAAATGAGCCAATTAATTAAAGCAATAACTTAATTCAATAATTTTAGAAATAGTCCAGCCAGTGTGGCTCAGTGGTTGGGAGTTGACCCAGAAACCAGGTGGTCATGGTTCAATTCCCAGTCAGGGCACATGCCCAAGTTGTGGGTTCGATCCCCAGTAGGGGATATGCAGGAAGTAGCTGATCAATGATTTCTCTCATCATTGATGTTTCAATCTCTCTCTTTCCCTTCCTCTCTCTGAAATCAATAAAAGGGTATTTTAAAATAATAATATTAGAAATAAAGTTTTTATTATCTATAACTAGAGGCCCGGTGCACAAAATTCGTGTACTGGGGGGGTGTCCCTCAGCCCAACCTGCTGCAGGCCTGGTCCACCCCAACTGCCCTCCCCTGCCGGCCATCTTGTGACCATGTGGGGATGTCCATCTTGTGATGACATGGGGGCGACCAACTTGTGATGACATGGGGCAGTTATCTTGTGACAATGTGGGGGCAGCCATCTTGTGAAGTGAGGGCACGAGGGTCAATTTGCATATTATCTCTTTATTATATCTATAATAATAAAAACATGATATGCTAATTAGACCGGACAGCCAAATGACCTTCCGGATGTCATTCCGGACAAAGCTGCTGAGGCGAGGGCCAAGGCAAAGGCAGTTAGGGGTGATCAGGCAGGCAGGCAGAGTGGTTAGGGGCAATCAGGCAGGCAGGTGAGTGGTTAGGGTTGATCAGGCAGGCAGGCAAGAAGTTAGGGGCAATCAGGAAGGCAGGTGAGCAGTTAGGGGCATCAGGCAGGCAGGCAAGCAGTTAGGAGCCAGAGGTCCTGGAATGCGAGAGGGATGTCCGACTGCCGGTTTAGGCCCAATCCCACTGTGGTATCAGGCCTAAACCAGCAGTCGGACATCCCCCAAGGGGTCGCAGATTGCAAGAGGGTGCAGGTTGGGCTGAGGGACCACCCCCATGCATGAATTTTGTGCACCAGGCCTCTAGTAGGATAATAAATGCATAATATGCTGATTAGACCACACCACCAAATGGCCTTCTGGATGACCTTCTAGACGAAGCTGGGGCTGCAAGGGCCAAGCCCCTTGCATGAATTTCATGCATTAGGCCTCTAGTCCTATATAATAAAAACCTAATATGCTAAGTGTCTGGTTGTCTGGTCATCCGGTCAACCAATCAAAGCGTAATATGCTATTGATATGCTAAGGCCACTCAACTGCTTGCTATAATGTACATGACCAACAGGGGTGACGCTCCGATTGGTAGGTTAGTTTGCTGCTGGGGTCTGGCCAATCAGGACTGAGCGAGATGGACTGGACACACCCTGGAGCCCTCCTGTAGTCCCTCCCCAACTAGCCAATCTCCTGTGTCCCTCCCTGGCCCCCATCATGCACCAGTGGGGTCTGTTGGCCTGGCCTGTGCCCTCTTGCAATCCAGGACCCCTAGGGGGATATCGGAGAGCTGGTTTTGGCCTGATCCCACTCAACACAGGAGCTGGCCCCCTGGTGGTCAGTGCACTCCCACAGAGGGAGCACTGCTCAGCCGGAAGTCAGGCTCATGGCTGGCGAGCACAGTGGTGGTGGCGGGAACCTCTCCTGCCTCTGTGGCAGCACTAAAGATGTCCAACTCCCGCCTTAGGCCCGCTCCCCGTAGGACATAAGTTGGACATTCCCTGTGGGCTCCCAGATTGCGAGAGGGTACAGGCCAGGCTAAGGCGGGAGTTGGACATCCCCTGAGTGCATGAGTTTTGTGCACCAGGCCTCTAGTCATTTCATAAAAGGAACACTGTGTGCTCTAATGTATAATAACCTCAACAACCTTCTTACCCTGAATATCTTGAGAGGATCTACAGGTATATTTCTTATAATATCTTTCAGCATTGACTGGTGGAAACACCTAAGTATTATTCAGCAAAAGAAACTGTATAAGGGCTCCTTTGAAAGAATCTATATGCAGAGTACTTTGCTAGTTAGTCTTAACATAAAGACAGTGACCCAGTGACCCCACTTCTAGGAATATATCTCAAGAAACTAGAAACACCAATCAGAAAGGATATAGGCACCCCTATGTTCATAGCAGCACAATTTACCATAGTTAAGATTTGGAAACAGCCTAAGTGCCCATCAGCAGATGAGTAGATTAAAAAACTGTGGTACATCTACACAATGGTATACTATGCTGCGATAAAAAAGAAGGAATTCTTACTATTTGCAACAGCATGGATGGAACTGGAGAGCATTATGCTAAGCGAAATAAGCCAGTCAGAAAAAGGTAAATATCACGTGATCTCACTCATTTGTGGAATATAATGAACAACATAAACTGATGAACAAAAACAGATTCAGAGACAGAGAAGCATCAATCAGACCATCAAACCTCAGAGGAAGGTAGGGGACGGTGAAGGTTAAGGGGAGAGATCAACCAAAGGACTTGTATGCATGTATATAAGCCTAATCAATGGACACAGACACCAGGGGGTGAGGGCATGAGTGGAGGAGGGAGGGCAATGGGAGGATAAGGATACATATGTAATATCTTAATCAATAAAGAAAAAAAAAGGTATCTATAGCAGGTTAATACGGTGAAAAGATGTCAAGAACCAGGCAAACAGCTTAGCTGGTGTTGCTCAGTGGTTGAGCGTCAACCTATGAATCAGGAGGTCATGGTTTAATTCCCAGTCATGGCACATGCCTGGTTGAGGGCTCAATCTCCAGTAGGAGGCACGCAGGAGGCAGACGATCAATGATTCTCTCTCATCATTGTTGTTTCTATTCCTCTCTCCCTCTCCCTTCCTCTCTGAAATCAATTTAAAAAATGTTTTAAAGAACCAGGAAAATAGCATAATGGTGAAGACAATAGAGAGTGGTGGTGCCACCTGAGATTAACTAGAAAGACATGTAATGCATCATTTAAAAAACACTACACCTGGCACACAAAACATATCTTCAGATTGCAAAGAGGCAGTTCTAAATTGTAACCTGTAATATATCTTTATGTCATTCAAACTATCTCCTACTGTCATCTTACTTCGACTTTAGATTACACTTGTCAGTGAGTTCAAGTTCATATGTCTTAGAAAACATATGGAGCATAGTAACCAAGCAAAAGTCAGATATGACTCAAATAAAGCTTATTATTAGTCTTCAATTTTTTTAGTAGTTTCTTGGAGATATTTCTTTTCAAATTCAGTTGATGGTTATATTGATATTCAAATTAGAAATTGGTGTTGAGCATCTGACAAAAGTGATTCAAAAATCAATTAGAATTTCACATTTAAGTTTAATTTATAAATGTTTTGTATTAAATGTCTAAGCTTGTGCTGAGTCAAGTTATAAGAAATGAAGAACCTATGAATTTAATTAAATATAATTTGATGCTGACAAAACATATTTTGTGTCAGTGCCATGTTAACTGTCTACTTGAAATCTCTTAAAAATTTACAAAGATCTCAAATTTTATTACTTCCTCAAACTCAAAGTCAAATCTTCCTTAATTCAGTAAAAGGCACTTCACACATTGGTGAAAAATTAGTTATTGGTGATTTCTCTCCTTCTTTAACTCACTATAACTAATCATAAAGTATGGCCTGCTCATAGTACCTCTAAAATATAACATAGTACTCTATCTCAAATTCTACCATCCTTGTTCTGGTCATAATTATCTCTCACTCTGAATTGTACAAAACCATTTTCATTACATTTCTATTCCATTCTTGAGCTTTTCCTTCCATTCTCTAAATCCCACAAAGGTTTTCTTCTTAACTACTAATCAAACTGTCACAACCTCACTTAAAACCCTTTAATGGCTTCTTCATCACACCAAGTGCACTTCTACTTGAGGGCTTTGGTGTCTGATGTCCCCTCTGCCTGGGACATCTTCTCCTAGATGTCCTCTGGGCGCCCTATCTTATTGTGCTTAGGTATATTCATGTCCCTTCCTCAGTGAGATTTTCTATGACATCCTCCCTAAACAAATGGCTTCCCTACATCTCCTAACTTCTAGATTTCCTCAGCTCTTCTATGTATGATACTATATTTATGCCTTTTACTTATTTATTTTGTTTTTTGTTTGTCTCCTCCTCCAGAGTATAAGCTTAATGGTGATAAAGGTTTAGCTAGGTTTCTCCCTGCTAGAATAT
Organism: Cnephaeus nilssonii; assembly: GCF_951640355.1. Lineage (NCBI taxonomy): Eukaryota > Metazoa > Chordata > Mammalia > Chiroptera > Vespertilionidae > Cnephaeus > Cnephaeus nilssonii. The sequence continues at coordinate 45,551,818 of NC_137078.1, read as the reverse complement.
CTTGTTCTCATTCTTGTTATGGTAATCCTATCTCTTTCCTTAACACTCAGTTTAAATACAATATATCCTGGGAGAATAAGTCTTTTTTGACCACTCCACCTAAAGTCAGTTCACTTTATCTTCTTAGACATTTTAAAAAACCATAATAGTATAACCTAAAATAATTTCCTATGGCTGGATCCACCACAAATTAGCTAAATATTTTTCAAATGACTAACTGAATAAGTAAATGAAGGAATGGATAAAGTGTAGAATAGAAATCATTACTAACTGATGATGGGTTTAGCGAAAAATTATATATAAATAAATTTGCTATCATGTATGCATTTTAAAATCCACTTATCGATTTAATTTTTCCAATAACATTACATTATTATTATTTTTTTTAAAAATATATTTTATTGAAATTTTTTTTTTTTTTTTTTACAGAGAGGAAGGGAGAGGGATAGAGAGTTAGAAACATCAATGAGAGATCGATCAGCTGCCTCCTACACACTCCTCACTGGGGATGTGCCCGCAACCAAGGTACCTGCCCTTGACCGGAATTGAACCTGGGACCCTTCTGTCTGCAGGCTGACACTCTATCCACTGAGCCAAACCGGTTAGGGCAACATTACATTATTTTTAACAATAAATCTTACACACAAAGATCCCGTGTTGTGATACTTGGAATACATCTCAGAATTAAATTCCCATTCTAATTCTTATTAGCTATGCAGCCATGGACAAGTCACTGAACATTAATTTCTTTAATAATATAGCCAAGATAATTATATCTTCATTATAAGTTTAAATGTGGTAGCATGCAATTAATGGTTTTGTTTTTGTTGTTAATAGTGTAAAAGAAAGTGCTCATAGAGGTGGGTGAAAGCTCTTTTGAATAAGAAATAAAATACATGCTCACACAGCACTGAGCACCCTGGGGGTAGATAAGTTGTAAAGATTAGGGTTTGCATAATTGGGGTAACTCTTAGCTTGCTTTAACCTTATGAAGGGCAGACATTTTTCATAGGTGTTCAGAATAATGTTAAAGAACACCAAAACCTAAGCCCTAACAATCATGAAAGTTAGCATGGATTATTAAGCTAATTAAAACACGGGGGCTCTGGAGACCTGAATTTTAATACACATTTTGCCACTAACTTATAATGTAACCCTAGGCAAGAGAGCAGGTCCCTTTATTCTTTGCTTTCTTCATCTGTGAAGTGAGCATTACCTTTCAGAGGTGGTTGTGCTGCATAGCAATGAACTGATGTAAAATATACTGTGAGAATGGCATCCTTAAGATAATTGTAAAAAAGTAAACTAAAAGGGATGTAACATAGTTTAAAGAAACCTGCAGATAGACAGGTTACTTCTTATCTCTTTCATTAGTTTATTGTTCACCAAGGGAGTGGATCTCCTTTTGCTGTTTCTATGTAGTCTACATCCCCCCACCATCACTGCCACCCCTTTCAAACAGCATTCAACAGGAAACGGTAAAATTTGGCGAATAACCCAACAACATAAAGACTAGAATATTTATGGCCAGCAACTGTTAATTAAGAACATGCCTTCACCTAATTTACTTTAAAATGTGAGGGACACAGACTTACTTCCACCAGAGCACTCATATGTATTGCTCTTTAATTAAAGCTCTGAGGTTAGCCCACTGTTACTCTTGACTGAGACCCCAAGAAGCATAACCGGGAAGTACGATTATGGTACTAGATGAGGAATGAGTGCAGCACTCCCCGTCCTAAGTGCTGTACCAGAATACAAAATGGATGGCTGTCATCAGGGTGTAAAATATGGGCTTGGGTTTAAGATAAATTAGTCTACCTGTGGCACATTGCAAATTTCTTTACAAAATTAATTTATTTTACCTGCCAAATTACTGCACATTTATTAATTTTTGCAGGTTATTCATTATATTAAGAGAAATTTTCTGTAGAATAGTAAGGTGATTTTTGATTGCTATTTTTTATTTGATTACATTGGAACTTTAAATTCTGTTTTGAAATCTTGCAAATTTGCTATCAACACGAAGAGATAAGGACAGGAATTCAGAAAGTTCTTATTCATTTGTATTTAAACACCTTAAGCAAAAAATATATTTCTACTCTTTAGGAAAACATCTAGGTTAATGTCTATAAAGCTCAAACTACATTCAAGAATGACTCATACCTTTCAAAAGAACTAAATTTATTTTTCCTATTAATTCACACTTAGATGGTTTATTGTAACACAGTCATAGATTACTGATTTGGGTATATTCTTTTATAGCATATGACCTCCCTTGAAAGCTTTACTCATAGAAAAAATGAAAATAGAGCATACAATACTTATGGAACATTAAATGAGAATGGTTGATAGCCATACTTGAAATCTCCATCACACCAAATTGTTGCAAAAATAAAAGTAAACAGTATTGTTTAGTTCAATGTAAGGGACTTTTTGACGTTATAAAAAACTTTTTGACGTTAGAAAGAAACAAAGAAAAGACAGAAAAAGAGCAGTAGCCTAGCTTATTCTGAAACAGATTACATTTCTCTGTAAAAACCATAAATACAAATTCAGTTAGTAATAAGTGATCATAAGTGAATCATGTTTATTTTGAAGTAAATTGTGACATTGTTAATAATCACATATTTCTTAAGGCATAATATGTACCCATCACAGTTCTGAATATTTCCTGCACTTCCTCAGAAAAGACATCCTCAAGTACTTATCTATCCCTCTAATGTTATTTGTTTTATAGTGTTAGCAGAGCTCTTAAAACTATTAGGCATTCTGGAAAGAAGCAAGAATACATTAAACCTCTTATTAAGGTATTCCAAATTGTTGGTTTCATTTGCTCTTTCAATAAACTAATTCATAAGTTGATGTCAACTTTATTTGACCTTCATGCAAGGGTTGTGCCCTGAGGATGGAATGTGGGATGACTGTCTCTGTAAACGTTTTGTTTGAAAATACAGTCCAATAACATTGATTTACAGTGATGCCTAATCACAAAACCCTTATGACTACAACATTCGAAATGAATAGGACAGTGACAGTACATTATCCTGGGCAAGGGGAACAGCTTGGTAAGATGAATCATAGAAATGCATAACTGGTGTCACTTAACACACATCCATATTAAGGAATGTAGTTTACATTTTAGAGTTGTTCAGTATGCCAACATTGAATTTCAACTTTACAGTGCACACCTACTCAACAAAGAAGATATGTAGCAAAGGCTTTAAGCATAAAAATAGTCATTGACTTTTAACCCTGTATAAATGATAATCAGTAGTGATGTTTTCTGAACTAATAATAGTAATACTTGTGATCATAACAAAAATATAATTGATTACCAAGTAATTTCAGAGAACTTAACAGTTTTCAAAGTTAGGGATTTATTATTTTATATGATAGAAAGCTTATATTGGCAACATTCAAGATACATTTTAGACCGTCAAACCTCAGAGGGAAGGTAGGGGAGGGTGGGGGTTAGGGGGAGAGGTCAACCAAAGGACTTGTTTGCATGCATATAAGCCTAACCAATGGACACAGGCACCAGGGGGGTGAGTGCATGAGGGATTTGGGGGGGGGGGTAATAAGGGGATAAAGACACATATGTAATATCTAAATCAATAAAGAAATTTTAAAAAAGGATACATCTTAAGATTTGTGATTCTTTACATATTTCTCAAAGTAATGTAAACTATATACGGAGTGGCCAGATTATTATGACCACCCATCAGTACTTCATTGGGCCATCTTTTGCCTTCAATACTGCGGCAATTCTTCTTGGCATTGACTCCACGAGATGTTGAAAGGTGATGCGAGGAATCTGACACCATGCCTGATGAATAGCACTGTCCAGTTCTGTGAGATTTGATGGTTGTGGAACCAGCTGCCTGATGGCTCTTTTAACTTCGTCTCACAAATGCTCAATTGGATTGAGATCTGGTGATTGTGGGGGCCACCTAAGCAAGGTAAAGTCTCCCTCATGTTCTTGAAACCACTCCTGCACAATACGAGCACCGTGGCATGGCACATTGTCTTGTTGGAAGAAGCCATCTCCATTGGAATAAGCCATCAACATGATAGGATGAACTTGATCAGCAACGATACTTAGGTATGTTGTGCTATTCAGACGTTGTTCCACATGAATTAAAGGGCCCAAATCATGCCAGGAAAATATGCTCCAAACCATAACTTTGCCCCCACCAGCTTGAAGGGTTGTACTCATGCATGTGGGGTGCATGCTTTCATGCTGTTTCCGCAAAATTTTCACTCTGCCATCTGCATGATGCAAATGGAAACGTGATTCATCGGACCACATGACTTTTTTCCAATGCTCAACTGTCCAATCCTTGTGTTCCTGTGCGAATTGGAGATGTTTTATCTTGGTAACTGCAGACAGCAAAGGTGTTCGAACAGGCCTTCGGCTTTCATATCCCATACGATGCAGTGTACGGCTAATTTTCCTACAAACGTCAAGTGGTCATAATAAGCTGGCCACTCAGTGTAATATGTGCATATATATAATGTACTTATACAAAAGTAAATAACAGAGATTTTGGTGTTAAAATTTTCTAGGTTACAATCTTTCATTTCCTCTGGGGAATAAAAAGAGAATCTTGATAGTTGACAAATAGTTCTCTACATGCCCAAGAGTGGACAGAAAAAAAAAATTACTGGTGTAACATAAATATTAGAAAGCGGTTTGAAGCAGCTTGTTAGTTGAATTGAACAATAGGAAAACTTATAGTTTAACAGCTTTGCTCGCAGGTGTTCTTGCTGTCATGGTAAAATGTTTCATGTTTTAGTTAATAATGATGATAATATGATGGTGTTAACCCAAAATTGTTTGTAAAAACTCAAGCAATAAAAACACATTATGGTTTTGTTATTACTCTAGTGTTGCTTTAAACTGTGTGCCCCAAAGATGTCCTCTTTGAAAAGTGTCTCTTACTTAGATGAAAGGAAAATTGATCATTTTGAAATGAAATTAGATTTAACCTTATACATGTCGTTAGAATCACTATCTGTAAGTATTTTTTTCTCAGCTATTCCACAAGGCATTAACAATGTAAAAGACTTACCAAAAATATTTTTTTCATCTACATTTAGAGTAACTAGTTATAATAAAGGGAAATACTGCATTTCCTACCAGGTTTTCAGATAATACAGACTCTTCTCTAATTGTATATGTTTATCCCTAGAATTTTATAGACTTAAAAAAGCTTTACCTCAGGGCAAGTTAAATCAGCTCTGACATTGAAAAAGAAAAGCACATTAGTTAAGCATGGTTATTTTAGTTTGACTATAGATTTTTATTTTATTTGTTTTTTTTCGGGTTTTACTTTCCATGTAGGAAGTGCAATAAAAGAGATGATTATAAATACAAATAAACAAGGAAGAAAATTTCAAATAAGCAAAATATTGAGACTCATGTCATCACAGCTATAGTTCTCTCACTGGTCTCTTATAGAGTTTACTTTAGGCTCAGGCACATGAACAGGCTTTCAACCTAAGCTGTTCCTAATAAGAGGAACTTCTGTATATGGCACCTCAGTGGTCAGCGGTTCAATCAACGATTACTCATTTTTCAATGAGGCTATACTAGTGAAGAGACAGGAGCTGACCTCCAGGAACTCAGTGTTCCATGGAAGATACAAGTGTAAAAGAAAAAAAAAATTGTGGACAGTGTTATAAAAGAGCTATGAACAGGGTGATAGGAGAGCATAAAGGAGGAAACAGAAAACTGCCTGAAGGTTTCACTTAAACCTGCTTAAAGATTGGACTTACAAAAGATTAGTAAATACTGAGATCCTTGGGAATGAGGGCATGAACACCAGTTTAAAGGCTAGCACTCATATAAACCATTATTCAGAATTCACTACCCAGTGATGTTCATTTTCTACTATAAATGTGCAGGTGCAGTTGTGATATCATTTTGGGTCTCATCTCAAGATTTGGGTATCAACTGACAAAGTTAAGTCTGTGAATATATGTGTTGGATAATGAAGACATAATAAGCCCTATAAAAAAACATGAGATTAGTCATAACAATTTGTTAGAAATAAGATAATGGCTCATTTTCTGCAACTATTTTTGTAATCAATACATGTTTTAATATAGATAAGTTGCAAAAGATGTATTAAACTAGGGACTTAAAATAGTTCTACTGTAAATTTAGCCATTACACATTTAATTTTACTCAATTTATTTTTATTGCTTGATTTGATCTCAAATTGGAATCATTCTATCAGCAGCTATGAAAGAATAGAATTTAATATATATATATTGTTAAAATATTGTTATGTAGCATGTAGTAATATAAATGAGAATAATTGAAGACACAATCAATTCTCAAAAAACAATAAAATAAAAATTTAGAAATTTTTACTATATGCATTATTTTTTTAAATATATTTTATTGATTTTTTACAGGGAGGAAGGGAGAGGGATAGAGAGTCAGAAACATTGATCAGCTGCCTTCTGCACACCTCCTACTGGGGATGTGCCCACAACCAAGGTACATGCCCTTGACAGGAATCAAACCTGGGACCTTTCATTTCGCAGGCTGATGCTCTATCCACTGAGCCAAACCGGTTAGGGCACTATATGCATTATTGAGAAATGCAAAATCATATTAAAAAATCTAACCTTTATTGAATTTTAACACCACAACTACTCTTCCTAATATAACCCTATTAAGATCTGTTGTGTTTTTACCATGTCAGTCAACTCTGATTGCCTTACAGAGTTTATACCATTTGATGAAAACAAAACCCCACTATATTAGTTATTTTATTATTCTGATCTTATAGATGAGAAAACTGAGGCTCTGGAAGGTAAAATTACTTATTCAGTGTATTAAAACCAGTAAGTAGAACAACCAATATATAAACCCAACTCTCTGGTATTCAGAGGTTGCACTTGAAATCCCAGTGCCATAATGCATAGTATTATTTCATACTCAAAGGAATGCCATTTTCCAACTATATGTATTGCAATGCCAAGCTTTAGACATATGCTAGGTCCACATTCATAAACTTAGTAATAAAGCCCTATGTCGTAACAATGCTAGAGCCAGATTTTTTAATCCTTGAGCTAGGTGACCTTTTAACATAAGCCCTACAAAATTTTTATATAGCCCAAGGCCAAATTCTGCTTTAATCAAATGAGATCATACATGATCAGGCAGGTTGATGGTGAATCAAGCTAATTATTCATTTAGAAAGTAATTATGTAAATAATTACTAATCTATTCAGTCATTTAGTATTATGATTATGAAGGACACAATGCATCATAGTCAATCTTTTGCTATAATGAAAAGTGAATAGAGTAAAATAAAAAGTGATTCATATATTGTGATTGCTAATATGTAAAATAAACATGTAAAAAAGACTACAGAGAAAGTAATCAAAATTAATACCACAACAGTGAAGATATTGCTGATTTTTTAAATTTTCTATAAGTTGATCACATTTTAAAAGTTAAAAAAATGTAACTAGAAGGATAAATATTTAAAGAAAAGTAAAAGCATAGCAAAAATGTAAATATCATATATTATGAGCTGATATTCTGCCTACAGTATATAATGCATTTGTTAATCCTTAAGGTTTTGAAAATAGTTTTGTAATATGGTATAAATTTATGCATAAAGGCCTTACCTCTATAAGTCCAATTCTTCAAACTTTGGGTTTCTAAACTCTTATATGTTTTACTTTGCATTTCCAAAATAATACTTTTTAAAATAATTATGATTAATAGTGTTGTTCTAAGGTATTCTTGAACCACTATCCAATCTTTAAAATAAAGCATAATCTTTATGAGTTAATATCCTATATAATAAAAGGCTAATATGCAAATCGACCAAATGGCAGAATGACCGGTTGCTATGATGCGCACTGACCACCAGGGGACAGATGCTCCACACAGGGGCTGCCCCCTCATGGTCAGTGCGCTCCCACAGAGGAAGCACCGCTCAGCCAGAACCTGGGCTCATGGCTGGCGAGCACAGTGGCGGTGGCAGGAGCCTCTTCCTATGGTCTTAGGCGATCCTGCTAGCGGTTCTCAACCTGTGGGTCACAACCCACAGGTTGAGAAACGCTGCTGTAGAGCCTAAGACCATCGGAAAACACAGATATTTACATTACGATTCATTAACAGTAGCAAAATTACAGTTATGAAGTAGCAACGAAAATAATTTTATGGTTGGGGGTCACCACAACATGAAGAACTGTATTAAAGGGTTGCGGCATTAGGAAGGTTGAGAACCACTGATCAAAAGAGAGTGGGAAATTATGGCAGGAGTAGGAACTCAGAGGCCTGAATTATCCAATATGGCTGTTACATTGTTCAAGTTTTCTAGTTACTCTAAAAACTATACTCTACATGGAGAGTGCTAATACCACCAAATTACCACTTCAGGTTTTTTGCTTTGTTTTGTTTTGTTTTGTTTTGTTTTGTTTTGTAAGTACAAAATAGTTTGCTGGACTTCATTGCCACTTGTTTGTAGAAGTTTAACCCCAATGTTACTAGCAAAATATCTATAATAAAAAAAATAAATCTATATTTATAGATTTTAAACAATTGACAATATTAAAGGAATATTGATAAAAATGTGAAAAAGTACCATAAATCCCTAAAACAAATGAATTTATCACAAATTATCTTTCTGTTCTGTACATACAAACGTTTGTCATCATTACAATCATATATGTTATCTTTTATTGCCCACACTTTTAAAGTATCTTAAAACCTGTGTCTTTGATTTTCATTATCTCAATAATGTTTTTAATGGTTTAAATTTTTTTGTCCTACACATTTAAAAATAAGATGCTGTGCATAATATCCTCATAACTTTGTACAGTGACAAGTAATTATTGGACTTATCATAGTGATCATAATCTAAGGTATATAAATGTTGAATCACTATCTTGTATACCTAAAAAATATAATATTATATGTCAAAATTAATAAAAAATTCCAGAAAACCAAAGCTGATTATTTTTATAGTACATTGATAGAATCAACACGAATAGACCATCAAGATTTTACTTAATATATTTAAATAAGCAATGGATATTTACTGGTGTGCATAATGGTATTGTGCTTTGGAAAACAATGAGTATGTGTGTGCATGTAGACTTGTGCTTACATATCTCTATTGCAAGTGGGTACATAAAATATTTACACATAAATAGAACTAAATGTTAAAAATATAGAAAATTTATAAAACTCAGCAGCAAAAAATAAACGATCCAATAAATAAATGGGCAGAGGACCTGAAAAGACACTCTCCCAAGAGGACATACAAACGGCCAACATGAAAATGTAAAGATGATCAAGTTCACTAGCTATTAGGGAAATGCAAGACAAAACCACAATGAGATACCACCTCATACCTTTAGGATTATTATTATCAACAAGATAAATAATAAGTGTTGGAGAGGTTATGGAGTAAAAGGAATATTCATATACTGCTGGTCGGAATGTAAATTGGTATAGCCACCATGAAAAACAGTAGGGAGATTCCTTGAAAAGTAAGAAGAATAGAGTTACCATATGACCCAGCAATCCTTCTAGGTATTGATACCCCTATGTTCATTGCATCATTATTCACAGTAGCCAAGACATGAAAACAACTAAGAGTCCTTTGATAGATGATTGGAAAAAGATGTGGTATGTATATACAATGGAATACTACTCAGCCATTGGAAAAGATGACTGTCATTTGCTACACTATGGATGGATCTTAAGAATATCATGCTAAGAGAAATAAGTCAGACAAAAAAAGTCAAGAGCCAAGTGATTTCACACATGTGTGGGATATAAAACTGAAAGCAACAAATGAATAAATGAGGGACACAAACAAAACCTCATAGACACAGACAGCAGTAAGGTGGTTACCAGAGAGAAAGGGCGGGAGGAAGTAGGAAAGGGGTAAAAGGTGTCATATATATGGTGACAGAAGATGATTGACTTTGGGTGGCAGGACACAATGCAATATACAGAATGTATTATAGAATTACACATTTGAAACCATATAATTTTATTAACCAATGTCACCTTAATAAATTTAATAAAATGAATATTGTAGACTATTTGAACTAATATAGTAGAATCATACAAATACTTTCAGTAGAAAGGTAAATTGCATTATTCAGCTGAATATAATGAGCTATTTTTTGCTGGATATAAAATTTTTAAGAACAGTATAAAGAACATTGTTATGACAATTGAGTACAATCAGTATAATTAAATATGGATAGTATTTTAAATAATTAAGTGATATTATAAAATCGTTAAGTGGAAGGATTCAATTGTTTGTTTGTTTTGGTGATACAAGTATTAAAGTGTAAAGTTGTAAAGTTTATATTGTCCACAACAACAGATTCTTATAAATATAAGATGATACTGTTAAAGCCATGATCATAAAAAGAGGTTTGAATACAACTATATCAAAAAGAGTTAATTACACAAGTTAACATGTATATTTTGTTTGAGGGACTGTGTGTCCTGAAAACAGATAATATAAATGTATCAATCCATCCTGAATGAAACTGATCATTCAATTAGCCCAAAATAAAGTGTAATTTACCCCCCCAAATATATTTCATAACTAAAAATGAATGTAACTATTTTTTTCATAAATGTGTACAGATGCCTTAAGGAATCTACATAAGCCAGGAAGTAGAAGAATGGGGGATAAATATTCAGCTAAATATTTTAAAGTGTGAAACATCTGAAAATCTTGTGAAAATATTAAAACTTCCCTGTATAAATAGAGATTGCAAATCTGACACAGAGGCATAAAATATAAGTGATAGATAATTTGAACTATTTATTTTACCTTTTTTTGTTAGTTATGGTCTACAAAATAAAAATATAGGATTTGTTATTTTAACTAATATTAAATAACAGCTTGGTGAAGTGGAAATGACTGGAAATTTGGAAGAGATTAATAACTGTATTATAGTTCATAAATATAAAAATGAGGATTTCTTGGTATTACACAAACCCTATAGTTTAGTGTACCAAAAAATAAATAAAAGATTAATCATGTAACAATAGATTTTTAAAATATGAAAGTGTATCTTATTGGTAGAATGCTATTAAACTGATATCCTGAAGTAATTATTCATGATTCCAGGGAACTGAAAAAAAGCATGGATATTCAGAAATATTCAGTTACATAAGAATCTTTAAGTAACCTCAGAATTTAAAATAGCATGTACAAAATATAGAAGAAATGGTATATAATGAAGGTCAATAAAATATAACAAAACTTTATAAGGAAGGTTGGAAGGAAATATATATCTTAGTGTAAGCTAATACATGAGGGAAAATACTTAAGAAACAAACAACAAAACTTTGGGGTATATTAGCAAAAGGAAAAAAAAGAGAAAGTTAGACATATTTCTAAGTAAAGTAGTATATTATTAGTAGATGATAGTGAAAAAACAGCTGTTTAAATTCTTTGTTCTGTATCAAAGAAAACTATCTTAAAATTGGCAATAGTTGAACAAAAATTGTTTGAGTGGACTTGAAAAATCTGAGATAAGTACCTGTATCCTACACTTCCAAGTTGGAAGTATGATAATACCTGATTTTAAGCTGGACTTAAAACAGACTGGCAATGGCTTAAGAATGGGCATATAGAACAACTAGAGGCCCAGTGCATGAGTTTTGTGCATTGGGGGTGGGATCCCTAAGCCCAGCCTGCACCCTCTCACAGTCCAGGACTCCCTCAGAGGATGTCAGACATCCTTATCACAGTCCGGGGCTCTCATTGTCCAGGACCCCTTGCTCCTTACTGACCTCCTGCAGCAGAGGCAGGAGAGGCTCCTGCCACCATTGCTGCGCTTGCCACCCATGAGCCCAGCTTCTGGCTGAGGGCACTCCTTCTGTGGGAGCACACTGACCACCAGGGGCAGCTCCTGCGTTAAGCGTCTGTCCCCTGGTAGTCAGTACGTGCAATAGCGACTGGTCATTCCACCGTTCGGTTGATTTGCATATTAGGCTTTATTATATAGGATGGAACAGAAGAATAGACTCTAGAAATCAACCCATGCCATTGGGAGAAGTTAGCATGAAACGCAGGCAGACAGGGCAGGGGTCCAGTGGGAAACAAAGGTAGGTAGGTAGAAGATAGGCAGGGGCACACATGGCAGTTTGAGCAAGCTTAATCACAGAAACCAACCATGCTGAAATAATGGAATGTTTCTGGACTCAAAGTGGGAGGCATGTGAAACGAGGGAGGGTCTGCAGCAGTAAGGTGAATTGATGCATATGAACAGAGAAAGTTAAGGTCCCTTGCTGGGCAAGAACAATGAGGAAATCAATCAGATGATGACATGGATAGATATAGAGCAGGTTTGTAGCAAATATATACCCCTAGACTATAAGGCTTCAAATAGGCAGCCAGTTATTAGGCTCTCCTCCCAGTTCAGGGAGTCTGAATCTACTTATAATACACTAGAGGCCCAGTGCACGGATTCGTTCACTGGTGGGGTCCCCTGGCCTGGCTTGTGCCCTCTTGCAATCTGGGACCACTCGGGGGATGTCGGACTGCCAGTTTCCACCCGATTCCCTCAGGCCAGGCTGAGGGACCCCACTGGTGCATGAATCTGTGCACCAGGCCTCTACTATGCATATAAGATCTTTAGTTAATTTCTTCCTGCCCTCCCCTCTTCTCCCTTCCCTCTGAGATTCATTAGTCTGTTCCATGTTTCCATGCCTGTGCACTGAGTGTCTGCCCCCTGGTGACCAGTGCATGTCATAGCTACTGGTCAAATGGTCACTTAGGCTTTTATATATATAGATAGATTTTCCATACTTTTGCTTATAACTTCTAGTCTTCAGAGCTCATTCTTCAGTATTATGAGACACAACCCCAGGGGAAAAAACCCTCGGCTCACAGTTCTGGTTATCACCATTATGATCAATTAATATTTGACAAAGGAGGCAGGAGTATACAATGGAGTCAAGACAGTCTCTTCAATAAATGATGTTTGGAAAATTGGACAGGTACATGCAAAAAATGAAACTAGACTACCAACTTACACCCACCATACACTAGAATAAACTCAAAATGCATAAGATACTTAATTGTAAGATGGGAAACCATAAAAGTCCTAGAAGAAAACAGAGGCAGTAAAATCTTAGACACCTCACATAGCTATATTTTAGCTAATGTATTTCCTAGGGCAAGAGAAACAAAGGAAAAAATAAACAAATGGGACTACATCAAAAAGCTTGTGCACAGCAAAAGAAAACATCAAGAAAATGAAAAGGGAGTCCACTGTATGGGAGAACATAGCAACTAACATTATATCAGCTAAGGGGTTAATCTCCAAAATATATTAAATGCTCATATAACTCGACACCAGGAAGACAAACAATCTAATTTAAAAATGGGCAAAGGACCTAAATAGACACTTCTCCAAAGAGGACATACAGATGGCCAATGAACAAATGAAAAAATGCTCAACATTACTGATCATCAAAGAGATGCAAATTAAAATCAAAAGGAGTTATCATGCCTGTCAGAATGGCTACCATCAATAACTCAACAAACAAGTGCTGGCAAGGATATAGAGAAAAGGGAATTCAAGTGCACAATTGGTGGGAGTGCAGACTGGTGCAGTCACTGACAGAAACAATATGGAGTTTTCTCAAGAAATTAAAAATGGAACTGCCATTTCACCCAGTGATTCCCCTTCTAGGAATATATCCTAAGAATCCAAAATGCCAATTTGAAAGAATATGTGCACCCCTATGTTCATAGCAGCATTATTTACCATAGCTAAGATCTGTAAACAGCCCCAGTGCCCATCAGCAGATGGGTGGATAAAAAAGATGTCATACATTTACCAAATGGAATACTACAAGGCCATAAAAAAGAATAAAATCATGCTTTTTGCAAGAGTATGAATAGACCTGGAGATTATTATGTTAAGTGAAATAAGCCAGTGAGCGAAATATAAATACCATATGATCTCACTTATATAGGGAATCTAATGAACAAAATAAACTGAGCAAACAATAGTAACAGAGGCATGGGTACATGGGACAGACTGACAGTTGTCAGAGGGGAGGGGAAGGAGGGACTGGATGAAAGAAGGTGAAGGGATAAGTCAAAGAACATATAGGCATAACCCTTAACTCTGGTGATGGTCAGAGGGAAGGGAGGGGTGGGGCTGGGTGGAGGTGGGGAAAGGGGAGGGAAATAGGAGCATATGTAATAGTGTCAACAATAAAAAAAATTCCTTATAACATGTGATAGTTTCCAGTCTCCAACTCCTCCCCTGCCCCACCCAACCCAGCTTTGGTCTGAGTGGTAGCTTCAGGATCCCCTGCAACTAAGAAGGCATGGTTCATTTTGATTCTTTTAGAAGAGAATCAAGAGGCATGAGAGGAAGCATAGAAATGCAGATAAAATACATTTGTGATTGGTATTCTGTGGGGCAAGAATTCAAATTTTATTTCTTTCACTTAATACACTTGTGAAACTCTCTTAGAAACTTCCAAGGAGTCCTCATAGTTCACAATTTAATAATTAAGCCATGAACCTGTATGATCTGATCCTCTCAGTTCTTGCTTTCTGTAGTGTATATTCTATAACAACTTAATGCTGGAATCCCTCATCCCACATAGTTTATTTTCATAGGCACAATGCCTTTCAAGATGGCTTAGAACCACCTGTCTTCTTCAGCAACCACCTGGTACATGGGGAAGCTTTGTATCACTGGCATGCCCAACAATGGAAGTTTAGCTTACTTTTCTACTGCCCTTACCCCTTATTTTAAACTGTAGCTGGCAGCCTTCCACATCTTTAGAATTAAATAGTTGAAAGGCAGGCAGCCATCTCTTTTCACATGCCCTCCGAACTCCAGAGACCATGACAATAACCTCCAAGAAGTCACAGGGGCCTACCCGGTGTGGCTCAGTGGTTGGGCATCACCCTATGAACCAGGAGGTTACAGTTCAATTCCTAATCAGGGCACACGCCCAGGTGGTGGGCTCGATTCCCAGTAGGAGGTGTGCAGGAGGCTGTCAATCAATGATTCTCTCTCATCACTGATGTTTCTATCTCTCCCTCTCCTTCTCCCTTCCTCTCTGAAATCAATACAAATATACATATATAATTCACACAGGCCTCTACACAGGGCAAGTGCCATAAGCTCATTAGTTTTTATAGTATAACAACAAACATCCCTTGTAGGATGGATAGCAAATCTCTTTCTCTATAAACATTTTCAATGTTTATGAATGGTTCCCTTTAATCCTACTCTTTGTGTTTGAGAACACCGGCACCCTGACCACAGAGATAAGAGGAGAAATCACAAAGTATTTTCTTGTATATCTACAACTTCACAATCTCAAGTATTCCCTTTTAATTCCAGTATTATCCTAGATGGGCTTGTAGGGGGCAGTGAGTGGGAGAGACACAGGATAGTGTCTTGCTATTTTTTGGGGGACACTCTAGAGGAAAGAAAGAGTCTGACAATTTAGTGCCATCATCTTCAGAATTTGAGGGCATTTATTATGTTATCCTTAAAAAAAAAAGACAAATTCCTTTAACATTGCATTTCTGTCTATGCATCCACTTGTATATTTATATATTTACATTTATTTTGATAAAAAGATATGGGTTGAATTTGTGGCACTCATTGGATTAGTATAAAATTCAGTCCATTTGAACTAGCCAATGAAAGATCTAAATATGGAAAACTATAAAGAGACTATAATTTCTTGGTCATTACGTGGCTATACTTGCCTCAAAATGTGGCTTCACTTTTAGGTCTTTAATTTATATTCAAAGTTGTAAATATTAGAGTTAAGATTACCTTTGAACATTCATAAAAATTTCTGGATTTCAATGACTCATAACTTTGAGCAAAATCCCTTTGGCTATTTTTAAGCTAGAAGCAGGAAATAAGAGCATTTTTCCAATTTTAAGTTCAATTAAACTTGGTATGCTTCAATAATTCAGAAACCAATGAACTTTAAAAACTGAAGATTTTCATGGGTCCAATTTATTCCCAGTTAGTATTAGTTCAGAAATTTAAGCAAAATATTTTTTAATTATTGAAAAGCAATATGTTACAAAAATTGTTCTCTGGGGTTTGTTTAATATAACACTGGATGATTATATTTCAAATATAAAATATGATATTAAGTAAAGCTTATGTATTTTGTAGTACAGTATGAGCAAAGGGATTAGATGTATATAGTTGAGATGTTAGGATATGGAAAAGTAAAAATCTTTATTTATACCAAAACCTTTAAAAATAATAATTAGCATAAAATGAGAATATGCTGATATATTGGTTTATACTATTTTAAAATAATACGTATACTGATTTTATATTCCACATTATATGTACATTTTTAAAATACTGTGTTTAATAAAGTATACATTTTTCATTTTTATTAATATAACTCTAGAATATCACTGTCCAATAGAACTGTCTGCAATGATGAAAATGTCTGATACCTGCATATTAATACAGCAGCTATGAGCTACATATGGTTATTCAGAAACTAAATGAGACTAGTGAAATTGAATAACAAATAACAGAATGTTTATTTTTATTTAATTTTAATTAATTAAAAGATTTATTTATTCTGACACATGTGCCTAGCGGTTATCATATTGGACAATTAAGCTCTAGAATGAAATCATCCTTAACATTCTCCTAAGATTTGCTTTTGTATCCTTGAAAATTACATTAATTATAATACTTTGCAATCTTCAGAGACACAGAATATTAGGAGAGTCAAAGACTACTATAACATATCATTATTTTCAAAATGAAACTTCAAAAAAACAAATTAATGCTATATATGAAAGGGCAGCACATATCGTTAATATCTCTAAAAATCCTGCCAAAGCATTGATTATTGATGCCAATCATTACTATGAAACAATACTATAACTCCATGCAATACAAATTTTGCAGAATAGTACAATTTTTATATAGAAATTTATGTCAGGAGGTTATCATATAAATCTATTTTTTAAATTATGAAAGTGCAATTATTTTTAGATACTTTTGTTTTTCCACTTACACCTTTCTACCTCTACATAAATGTCTTTGTGTGTTTTTACATATTTATAGCTTTTTAAATTAAGAAAAGAGTAAGGTAAAAAAATACTGTAAATTTGGAAAACGTAAACAGCTTGTTTCTTCCATAACACATGTGTTCTCTACAGGGGAACTTTGTAATGCTGACTCGCAGAAGATCCCATAACCAATCTGCCCTTGGGACTGTCTGTCTTGTTCTTCGTTCCAAAGATGAATATTTTCTGTACTCTGCCCAACACCAGGAAGACTAGATTCATTCAAGGCCAAATTATTTAAAAGAATCTTTTGCACATCTCCTTTCAGAGGTTATGTATTTTATTCAGTTTCTTTTTGGTTTTCTTGTATTCTATAGTGATTTCCAGGATAAAATCTACCAAAGCAAGTACAAATAACATTTTAAATATTTTACTTAACAGTGAAATCAGTTGGGAAAGTGTGACACAAAATTCAGTACATTCATGTTTATTAGTGTTAATACTAGTAATATCTTCTTTATATGATTGCTGTTGGTATTAAATAAGCTAATATAAATTAAACACTGGTAATAGCACCTGGCACATACAATTATTACTAATCTTTTTTGTTTAAGGTAGAATCATTATATAGGCACTCTCAAATTTTACTCTCAGTAAAGTGTTAGGGATGAATTAGGATCTTTGCTAAAAAGATGTACTGAGAGTGCTTCAAAGAAAAAAGAGTAATTTATTATTTTTAAAATATTTTTAATGATTTCAGAGAGGAAGGGAGAGGGACAAAGAGATAAAAACATCAATGATGACAGAGAATCATTGATCGGCTGCCTCCTGCACACCCTATACTGGGCATTTGCCCTGACTGAGAATCGAACCATGACCTCCTGGTTTATAGGTTGTTACTCAACCACTGAGCCATGCCAAACAGGCAAGAACTAGTACTTTACATAAATGCATAATTTTAATAAGAAAAATATAAATAACAAAAATTAGTATTGTCTATCATATACTCAAATAACCTCAGGGGGCCTCCTTCATTGAAGTAAGAGGTTTGTTTGTTTGTTTGTTTGTTTGTTTATTTCAGAGAAGAAGGTAGAGGGAGAGACAGAAACATCAATGATAAGAGAGAATCATTGACCGGCTACCAACTGCAGACTCCACACTGGGGATCGAGCCCACATCCTGACATGTGCCCTGATCAGGAAACAAACCATGACCTTCTGGTTCATAGGTCAATGCTCAACCACTGAGCCATGCTGGCCAGGCTAAAGTAAGAGTTTTAAGTTATTTCTCTAATAATGGAAATTGATTTGTCCTGGTCCACACATATGTGCCTGCTCATTCAATGCCATGCTTTTGCAAGAGTGCTGACTAGCATTGGGAGAGCATACCCACTCCCAATCATAATTAACTCAGGCTTCATGGTCAGTTGGCTAAATCATTTAAGTCTTTTGTCTAACTTTCAGTCTAGGCAAATCAAAAAGCATGAGAAGTTTTTAAAATTATGGCTATTTCTTTCAGTTGGCAAGCTATGGGTGGTTTTCCTACTCTTTCTCATAAAACTTTCTTAATTATAGTAAAGAAATATGTTGGCAGAATAATATTTGTACTATGTAAAATAAAATAATTATTATACTATTAGTTTTATACTACTTATTATTTAAACAAATTTTAAGAGAATACTAATTGAATTATTACTTTATAGTTTTAGAATGAATATGTAAATGCCATATACTATTTTCTATTTTACCTGAAAGTAGAGCCTTTGTTCTTGAAAATAATACATCAATTAACAGTGAAATAATATTTTCATGAAGTCAACTGCTCAGGGAAATCATGAGGAAACAAAATAATTTAAATTTTTTATTTACTTCAAGAAACTTAAAATCAAATTGATATTAAAACACACTCACAGAAAACATTAAAAATATAATGTTGTATGCCATAGGTATTAACTGCTTACTTCAGATATTAAGTATAAAAAAGGTGGGACTTTATCTGGGTGGTAAAAGAATTTATTAACATCCATGGAAGAGTGAAGTCATGGAGAGTAATGTAAACAGTACAGTATATCAAGGATGGAAGGAGGATGGCAGATTTGGTATATAGTACACAGTCAAGGCTTCTGTCAGGAAGAAGGCTGACTAAGGAAAGCAGACTGATTTTTTTTTAATAGACAAGTATTTTTGTTTTTTTATTTATTTATTTTTAATTTAAATTCTTTATTGTTTAAAGTATTACATAAGTCTCCTTTACCTATGGGAGTCTTTAATAACACTTCTAGAAATTATAGTAACAAGTGGACAGACATTGAAATTTAAAGGTGGGATTATTCTACATTGTTATTATCTCCAGGAAATTAGTTGGCTAAAAGCAGGGTGTATTTGAATAGAGAGACATGAAGGAGGGAGACAAATTTGGAAGTAGTAGGTGTAACTATTGTCTTTCACTTTAAAGTTATTTGACAAAATTCCCTTACATATTGAACTCATATGATTGAGGAAGACTGACACATGACTTATTTAGAGTTGAAGTAATAGGAACATGAAAGAAGAGATAAATAGAAAGGGTTTTTATTTGTTTGTTTGTTTTGTTTTGTCGGTGGGGGGTTGCGGGGTTTTTATGTTTTTGTTTGTTTGTTTGTTTGCTTTTTTTAGCATAGACAAGGCATGGCAACAAGGTACCGCATACAGCTCTGAAGTGATAAGAGAAATAGCAAGAAAAACAGAAACTAGTTTGACAAGAAATTCTGACTTATTTCCAGAGAGTTTTAAGTGACAGGAAAATATTGAAGTATAAATTCTTAGTAATGAATTAAATCTTTGCAACTTCATATATATTAGAAAGGTCAAGTCTAGAGAGGAGAATAAGTAATTCCCTAAGAATATCTTGAGAGAAAGAAAAAAAAAGACTGTAGAGAATTTCTTTCTGGAGAGAAGGAATGCAAGAATTTGGAAAAGCCAGGGAATTTTCGTGCTATAGATATATCCATAGATATAATGAAACAAAAAATTTTTATCAAAGAGCATGACTAATAGCTTGGTCAAAATTTCAAAGATTCTGAATTTAAATGATCGAAAGAGGCCTTTTAGACTTGGAAGAACATTTTTAATGATTTTACTGTGTGGACTTTTGAAATCCCAGAGTGCAATAGAAATTATGAAGTGAATGATGGTGAGAATATTGGTCCAGGCAATATCAGAATAAAGGCAAAAAATAAGAAAGAAATAATATAGTAGCTCTATGGAGGCAGGAAGGTTTAAAGGCAACAAGATAAAAGAATGAGACTCAACGTGCTAGAAATATTGGAACAAACAGATAAACACAAGGTCCCTTCGGGGGCAGAGAACACAAGTTCAAAACCAGAGGGAGGAAATGCCTTTTCTCTCTCACACACATTCTTGATATAATCTCCTCGAGTTCATTGTCAGTATGATACCAACCAAAATATTCTTTTAGGTAATCACTTACACAATATAATTAAGTAATTTTCTGGATAACATTTGAACACTATGAAAAAAGGTAAAGGTAACACTTCAATCCTCCTGGAAACACACATTTAAATAAAAATGCCTTGCACCATCATTCATGTTTCCATGTAGCATTTTAGATCCCAAAAGTGAGCTCAAAGGGCAAGTACTCAAGCCAGTGATAAAGAAAATGCTGTTCAAAGGATTCTCATATTACTAAGTCATATTTTTATATTCATATCCTGATGCTTATAAAATTGCCTTTTCCAAATAACACTCTTCTTAAATGGAATGTATAGTGTTTCGCTCTTAATAAAAAAAAAAAACATGCTCTCTGATTTCACTAGTTTTATCCCATATTTGTTGCAATAGTTTTCATTTCCTTCTAACCACATAAGGTGAGAAAACCTTCTTGTGAGCAAGAATGCAAAGAAATACGTAATCCTAGTAGAACAACAAAGCCCTATATGTCTCAGTTAATAGAAGAATGTTGCAGGTAACATCTTTCACCGGCAGTACTTTTCTGTAAGTTAACTGCACAGTATCCACTTTACAATGCATTCACATCAGTTTTTATTTCTGAGTTAGAAAGCATTGGCAATATTAATAACCCATTAAAACTGGAAAATGCTCTTTAAAAACAAAGAGGTGAGTTTATGTCAGTAAAATCAAGTCACTGTTCCAAAAGAAGGCTTAATAACAGTCAAAGTGAAATTTACTTTCTAAACTTCCCTAGTGTCAAAATCCTTGGAGGATCAATTTTCTTAAACTCTTAGACTAAATTGTAACTACTTTTTCATGTTATTGAGAGAGAGCTTAAATTTCTGGTATAAAAATATAGCTCTCAACCAGCCTTAATTTCTCTTCAACTTCTCAGGACATTGAATATTTACAAGAGAGTTGTATTTATTTTTTCCCAAGTTGTAAAGCACATGATATTGACTAGAAAATGCTGTCTAATTACCTATCTATGGTCCATCCATCCACTTACTCTCCCAAGGAACACAAATATCAGTATGTCAATTCTTTACCATCAGAAACATACTTTTTAAATAGGATTGTTATTACTGATCATTTTTAGCTCTGGTCCATAGTACAAAATATTTGTTCTCAGATTTAACTAAATTTAAATACTTTGCTCCAAATTAGCGGCATTGGCAAAATATTGGCACAGTGCTAATCTGATTTTCAGGGCTAAAAATAATTTCATATATTTTACTTACAATATGACTGATGCAATAACTTTCAAGAACTACTTTGCAAATAAAGAGAAGGGTCATTCCTCATTATAACATAATATACTTTTCAGTTTGCAAGGGTTTTGTCTATACCAATATCCTGTGGCTAAATCCTTTTTTCAATTAAATTAAGAGACTGTGTTCCATCCCAAGATTTTAAGGTATTGGAAGGACAGTGTTTGGCACAAAATAGTTGCTTAATAAATACCAGTATTGTATTTGAAAAAAAATAAATTTCAAAGTGATATTATTTTCTCAGCCTAATCAAATCAAATTTTTTTTTCATTAAATGTAAAGAATATTGGTTTTTGCAGAGAAATAACAATTACTGGTATCTAATAAAATTTTACAAAGCAAACATTTTAAATATAATCCTCTATAATAAATATGTAATATGCAAATGATCAACTTAACGACTGGATCATGGATCAGCAGGAGGGTGGGTCAGTGAGCTACAAGAGGGCAGCGGAGAGCTACAGGAGAAGGCAGGGCAGCAAGTTATGTGGGGGGGTCGGGGAAGGGAGTGGGAGGAGCTACAGGTGGGCGGGGAAGCGGGTGGAGAGCTACTGGAGTTAGGCAGCAAGCTACTGGTGAGCTACTGGTGCACGGATTCATGCACAGGGCTACTAGTATTAGATAAAATACATAATATTTGATAACATATACTTTAGAGAAAATTGGACACAGTTTTATTCACTGTTAATTTTCATAAGGCACTTTTTATTTTATTTTTTTTAGTATGAAATTACTGTAGTGAGGAAGAAAAGTACATAAGAATGTGAACTCCTATAAAACAAGCTGTATAAAACAGATTTGGTCTCCACTAAATCTGATCAATTATAATTGGCTAAATAGTTAAGGAACACCATTAGACATATAAATATTATCTTGATGTAATAGGAATGACATTCATGGAAAACATTAAAATGTCAACTAAAAATACCTGGGATTATATAATATTGCATCTTTGTGCTAAGACATAGTCCAAGAAATAAAAATGAATAAATGCAATTAAAACCAAACCTTTACTCACAAGGCATAGTGGAATTCACCTTAGATCTTCTATTCTTACTTTTTACCATTTTATACATTGGTGGTAGCTAATTCTCCCTAAAAAACAATAATTTTTTAATTTTATTTCTTCTCATTTTCAGCAACCAATTCAAAACTTCATAGACACTGAGTTTTATAGAATTTATATTTATCTTCCTATGCTACCCTCTTTTCTTTTATGGCTAATATATTATTTTTTCCAAAGAGTTAACTTTACCCTTGAAGTACAAATCAACCATTTCTATCTCTCCAGTTCTTCTCTGCTCCCCTCTTTTCTCTTTCTCTTCCTCATTCCTCCCCTTCCTTCCTTTCAACTCACACCTCATGGGTTCTATATATCAAACTCTCAGGAATGGATTTCACAATGGAAGAATTCTTCATTGAGTGAAAGAAAGAAGAATCTCCATAAACAAAGACAGATTTGCTTTTAGAAGATAAAGAATGTTTGGTTGTGGGATTGAATGTCTATATTTTCTTGTTAAATGTTTTTTTATCTAATTATTACAAAAAAATAAAGAACATTGTCAAAGTCTTATTTGAACATACCTAAGTCTAAACTAGAGATTTATCCTAAATTTTGGATAGAAAAAAAAAGCAATATTAAAAATGAGAGTTTAACAGCATGCTTAATGTCTCACAAAATTCTCCAACTCAAAATAAGTAAAGTCCCTTAGACACTGTGAAGGCAATAACCTCCCTCTCCATGGAAATTTTATTTAAAGACCAAAGTTAATCATTTAAGTTATGAGAATAACTATGTCCATCTCCAGTTCTTGGCACCTAAAGACAGTGTTTTCCATAGATAAACTATATTTTGACTTATGCAAAGAATGCATAAAAAATAGATGCAACTTTACTTAACTTTTGTGACAGAAAAGAGAAACTATTGTCAGTAATAATACTTTATACTGTACTACACTTTTCAGTTTCTAAACCCAGTTCTCTTACAGTATTGCATTTGACCCACAGCACCCTGTGAGTTAGCTATTATTTCAATTTCATAGACGTGGTAACTTGAGTTCAGAGAGGTTAAGTGAGTTGCCCAAGTTCAGATAGTAAGTGACAACAGGACCCGGAACCTATGACTTCTAAAATTGTCTCTAAAGATATCTATTCATTTTCACAGACAAAAACTAAGTCTAAAATGTATTATGTGGATAATGAGTTATTCATTGCCTTTTGTATTTTCTCAAGAGGAAGAGAACGCCAGGACAGAGACACTTGACATGTAGAAAGTGATGGAGAGTAGAGAGTTAAGCAAGCTGGTTGTACTGTCGGCCCTCTATGTTTCCCTATATGGTGCCTTATGAATACTATGTGACTTCTACCACAATAGCCCTTATATCTTGATTCCTTTTAATATATCATAAAAGATACAATGATTGAGTCTTTATAACTATGACAAATTGAATGCAAAGCCCAACCTTTTTTTTTTCCCCTTTCCATCCAATTTTCCAGGGTCATCCTATGATCACACACGCAATGGGGATCGCGGTTATATCTCTGAATAAGGTTATGACCACATGGATGAGTGGCAGTAGGGCCAAAACCCTCCTGGTCTCATTATTCTCCATTGCTGTGTTCTGAACACAGTGGCCGCCTAATAAGTGGCTGCCTGGCTGAAACATTAAATGAACACAAGAAAGTAGCTTCTGAAGCCCTGGCTACCTTTTTTTTTTTTTTTTTTTTTTTTAAATCTTTATTGTTGAAAGTATTGATGTGAGTTACTTGAGATATTTACTCCCTCTCATGGACACTGAGTATTTTTAAATTCCAGCTAAAGGTTCATCCTCACTAAAGTCATAACTCTGTAGGGCAAACATTTTTTGGATCCTTTATAGAGACCAGACTAAAGAGGGATTAATAGTTAAGTGAGTTACAGACAGAATTCTCATTTTCCAATCCTGCTTGTAGCATATGTTCCCACCAATCTTTACTTAGTTTCTCCTCTTTCTTTTGTAGCTGTTGCTGTGGGAACCATTTTTGTCCTTTTGTCTTATTTTCTTTCTAAGACTTTTATCTCCTTTTGTTTGAGTGCAAAAAAACCTTATCTCCTGAGTCCTGGACACAAGCTTATAAAGAAGAGTTTATGATAGGAAAGCATTTCCTTTCTGTCTCTCTCTATCTCTAGCAAAATTGCATCTAGTTCCAATGATTTAGCAATGCACCTGATGGAGTAATTGATTTTAAAGCTTAAAACTTCCTTGCTCATCAGTTCTTTTTTTTTCTCTTATAAATTATTAAACAAAGAATTTGCTTTGATTAAACTCTTATCAGATGTTACATTGGCAAATATGTTCTCCCATGCTGTGGATTTTCTTGTTGTTTTGTTGATGTTTTCCTTTGCTGTGCAGAAGCTTTTTACTTTGATATAGTCCCATTTGTTTATTTTCTCCTTTGTTTCCATTGTCCTAGGAGATGTGTCAGTAAATACATTGCTACAGTGGCTATATCTGATATTTTGCTGCCTATGTAATCTTCTAAGATTTTTATGGTTTTCCATCTTATGTTTAAGTCTTTTATCCATTTTGAGTTTATTTTTGTGTATGGTGTAAGTTGGTGGTCAAGTTTCATTATTTTGCAAGTATCTGTCCATTTTTCCCACACCATTTTTTGAAGAGACTGTCTTGACTCCATTGTATGCTCTTTCATCCTTTGTCAAATATTAATTGAGCATAATGGTTTGGGTCAATTTCCAGGTTCTCTGTTCTCCAAAATTTATAGGGAACTCATACAACTTGACAAAAGGAAGACAAACAACCCAATCAAAAAATGGGCAAAGGACCTAAATAGACACTTTTTGAAAGAGGACATACTGAAGGCCAAGAGACATATGAAAAAATGCTCAAAGTCACTAATTATCTGAGAGATGCAAATCAAAACAACAATGAGGTACCACCTAAAACCAGTCAAAATGGCTATCATCAATAAATCAACAAACAACAAGTGCTTGTGAGGATGTGGAGAAAAGGGAACCCTCGTACACTGCTGGTGGGAATGCAGACTGGTGCAGCCACTATGGAAAACAGTATGGAGTTTCCTCAAAAAAATAAAAATGGAACTCCTATTTGACCCAGTAATCCCTCTCCCAGGAATATATCCCCAAAAATCAGAAACACCAATCAGAAAAAACATATATACCCCTATGTTCATAGCAGCACAATTTTGTACAATTGCTAAGATTTGGAAACGGTCTAAGTGCCCATCAGCAGATGAGTGGATTAAAAAACTGTGGTCCATCTACACAATGTAATACTACGCTGTTGTAAAAAAAAAAAGAACTCTTACCATTTGCAACAGCATGGATGGACCTGGAGATCATTATGCTAAGCAAAATAAGCCAGTGGAGAAAGGTAAGTATCACATGATCTCGCTTATTTGTGGAATATAATGAACAACATAAACTGATGAACAAAAATAGATCCAGAGACACAGAATCATTGAACAGACTGTCAAACCTCAGAGGGAAGGTGAGGCAGGGGATAAAGAGATCAACCAAAGTACTTGTATGCATATAAGCATAACCCATGGACATGGACAAAGGGAGGGGTGAAGGCTGGGGCTGAGGGGCAGGGGCAGGCTAGGAGAGGACAATGGGGCGGAGGGAAAGGAGACATATATAATACTTTCAACAATAAAAAAATTAAAAAAATAATAAAATAAATATAAGAATCATCATGTGAAAAGTGAAAAGAAAAAGAATTTGCTTTGAGTCCTATTGAACCATGTAAGTAAGATGTTGCAAATTAATAAAAGAAGAATTTTAGTATTTATAAAGCAATATGATCAGCCAAAATACTACCCAGAATCTGTCCAAAAAACAAAAATAATTATGAATGTCATTTAGATAGATAATTATCCTTTGCTCTCATTAGTTAAAAATGTATAATTCTGGGAAAAGTTGAAAACCAAACCAAGGAGTACATTATATGAGAGGCAAACCTTCACAAATTCATTTATGCAATGAGTTAAAAAACACATAGGCTATTGAAAACATAATGATTCCGATTGTCTTAATTATTGTGTTAGTATGAAGCAAAATGAAAATATTTTCTTTTATGGTTGGAATAGTTTATCTTGCTAAATATAAAGATGTTTGCCATTTTGTTTAAACAGATGTTTTTGTATTCTGTGTTGCCCCTCATCACTTGAAGGAAACTAATATTTTTTTGTTATATAACACTTCCAAAATACTCTTTAAGTAAGAGCTATAAATTTGAAATAGAAGCTATTTGGAATAAAATCCTAGTGTTTTAATATATAGCAGCAATTTTCAACTGGTGTGCAATGAGAATTTATAAAACTTGTAATACCTGACTATTAGTCAGGCACACTGACCCCTTTTCCCTTAGATTGTCAAATAATTTTTTTAAAAAATGACAACAGTCAGCACAACAATAGCCATCTGGTGTAAATGAATAAAAATTATACCTATTTTTTGTCATATTGGCAAAAAATATAATGTATTTTTTGGTGTCTTGCAGAATTTTAGTAATTAGTTTATGTATGCCATGAGATGATAAAGGTTGAAAATCACTGATATATAGTATGCATATAATCTTTGTTTAATTTAAATTATCATTATTTAAAATGTATAAACAGGGTATAATATATTGTATGCCATTTATGTAATTTGTAGCTGGAAAAATATTTCTTTAGAGATTTAGATGGCCTAAAACCAATATCAAAACCTTCACCACTTTTCTCTACATTCGAATTCCAACCTCTATCTTTCCCTCTCCTTCTCAACCTGTTTCCCTCTCTTCTTCTCTGTCTTTATATCAATCTGTTTATTCTTTTATTTATCTATCTCTGATATCTCTATCTCTGTATATCTTTATGTATCTTTATCTTCTCTCAGCTGATAATCTGTGCTATGCTCCCTAGAGGAATTGTGCTTATTGGACATTAATTCCTTCCGCAACTTGTCTCATCATTTACATTTATCTCTATCTGCATTCATCTTTAACTTTTTGCCATTTATAAGTAAGGCAGAAGGATTTACCCTCTTGTACATTATTGTTTTATTCCATCACATCTCTATAGGAAAAAAAACAAAACAAAACAAAAAACCTTGCTGTCAATTAACCCCTTTTTTCTCTATCTTCAGTAATACCTCTCTACTATTTTTTTTTATATCATAGAAAGCTGGTGAACCATTTTTTATTCCAAAACAACAATGATTTCCTTTTTATCTTTGCACTCTAATTCTAGTCTATTTTGCTACATTTCTTTATATCTATAAATCTTAAAGGGTCTCTATTTTGCCCTATACATTCTTTTATCTAGCTATCATATCCACATTTTCCACATAAAATATTATCCTACTGAAATCAGTGCACTGATTGCTGAACACATTGGTTATTTCTCATTCCTAACTTTAGCTGAACTGTTTGCATATTTGTCAAGTTATGACTATATCACTTGTCTTAACAATTTCTTCCAATTTGGCTTCTATGGTTCTTCTAATTCTTGGACTATTACATCTTAATTTATTTCCCTGACTCTTGATTCCTTGTAATCAAGTAGTCTTGGTGTTATTTAAAATATTTTAAATAAATTTTCTGGTGTATCATATATAATATTACATGATATTAAAATTAGTTGTTTTTGATGCTGGTACAAAATCGATTATATAATGAGATAATAGAAATAAAAGTGTTCATAAACACAAAATTACACTATATATAAATCTATTTCTTTTTTAATGCAATTATAGTTGGAGAAGTACTAACTTACTATTGTAATGTATGTGTACGATTTTATATGTGTCTAAATAATTAGATTGCTACCTGTGAAAACAAAGGTAGGAAGTTTATCATGCCCTTTCACTATTTAGATTCATACTGGACCATTAAAGAAACATCATAAGACAATATAACTAATAAAACCAAGAATATTACTGTCCTGTCTAAACTTGCTCCTCTCATTGAGATATTTAGTTTAAACTCTATCATAGTAACAAATATCATAAATCTGTATCCTAGATAAAGTGGATATGACCAAAGACAACAACAAATAACAAAACCTCTCAGTAGTGTTCAACAGTGAGTACTTACATACTGCTTATGTGTGTGTAGAATTAGCAGGCTGTCAAAAGGTGACTATGCAGATCTTAGCCTGCCTTGCTCAAATGTCTGAAAGCTGGCTGGTTATTGTTAAATTAAGCAAGGAGGTCATTGGAGTGAGGTCGCTCTATGCCATGGTGGCCTACCAAGCAAACCAAAATCTAAGTCTGTAAATGCCTCAATCTTATAAAATCAAAACCTAAAAACAACCAATCACAACAGAAATTCCAATGGAAAACCTAGGATGTGAAACTAGACAGTCTGACGCTGAAGACCCTTCTTAACTACTGCTACGTTGTCACAAAGGCTCATTTAGAAACAAAAAGTCCTTGTAATGAAGCTATCTTCTGCTAATACACAATTACCACTTCTATTACACATGAAGAAAAATATAAAAGCAATAATATACTTACACAATATATATTGCATGGCCTAATTCTTTTTATTAGTGAAATAATTATAATTATTTTTTCACATTTACAAGGCTATTATAGTTTTTAAAAAATTTAGTCTGACAATAAGAAGCTCCAAAGCTATATTTGCAATTCATAAATTCACTTCAGTTATAAATCTTGCATTATAATCTCAAGTCTGGTGTTAAAATCAGCTGACAAGCAGGAACAGGCTTCAGCTGCTAGTATAAAATAGAAAAAAACACACAAATTTATTAAATCCTTACTACAGGCATTTTATCTTCAAAGTTGAAAACTGGCTTAAGCCTGAACATTTCAAGAATTTTATAACTTGGCCTGTAATCGGTTAGAAGAAAGAAAAAGAAGTCACCAAAATGGAGTGGTTTACTATATTGCAACAGGGGCAGCAGAGACATTTCATATAATGATAACATTGAAGCAAAGGAATGTCTAGCAAATACAGTGAACGGTTACTTGTAATGAAAACTTGTGCTATGAAAAAAAATGTAATTGTAAGATTAAAACTCATGAAGTTATACACATTATATAATAATGAGTTTACATGTTGAAAATTAGATTGTCCTCAAAAATGACCAAAAAGAAAACAAACCAAAAAACTTCTAAGTATATTGACACTCTTTTTTCCCTGAAGAATATGATGTACATAGTAAACATACTATGAACTTCCAGAAAACTAAAGACACTTCGACACAATTAACTAAGCAGATGAAGAAGAGGACTAGAATATTAATTGCAATTTTGTCTACTGTACTAATTGGGCCATGCTTTAGGGGGAGAAATGTGTTAATGTTCTTATAGTATTTGCATGTTTAACAACTCCTTTTGAAAGTGTTGGCTGTGTGGAAGAATTTTACCAATGAGCTCAAAGAACGATGGCATCTTTTCCTCAGATGAACAAAACTCCTTCTAGACTCAAAGCTAGTTACCTTCATTAGGATTTTAATTGACTCCTCAAAGATCAAAGTTAATAAATCTGTTTATTAACTGTTGTTAACTCCTATACAATAGAATTGTTCCTACAGCTTGAAATTATATGGATTAGTAGCGTGATCTTCTTGATGTACATTTAAAAATACCTGTAGCCTATATATATTTTTTCTGTTCTTCACTGTACCAGCTGGTGCCCAGTTTAAAGGATAAATAAAACTTAGCAGTTGGTTGTCATTTCTTCAAAACGAGTAGCAATGAATATAGCATTTCTCTGAACAATAGCTAGTTCTCCTGAAGCAGAGGGCTTTCCAGTTTTTTTGGCATGTATTTTACTTTATTTATTATTATTATTATTATTATTATTATTATTATTATTTTGGCTTACACAACAGACTTTTATTTTCTTTCTTTTTTTTTAAGGTATTATATGTGTACGTATCTTACCATTGTCCCCCCACCCCACCCCCATACATGCCCTCACCCCCCAGAGTTTTGCGTCCATTGTTTATGCTTATATGCATGCATACAAGTCCTTCAGTTGATCTCTTATCTCCCCCACCTCTCTCTAACCTTCCCCCTGTAATTTGACAGCCTGTTTGATACTTTACTGTCTCTGTATCTATCTTTTTGTTCATCAGTTTATAATGTTCTTTATTATCCATAAATGAGTGAGATCATGTGGTATTTTTCTTTCATTGACTGGCTTATTTCACTTAGCATAATGTTCTCCAATTCCATCCAGGTTGCTGCAAATGATGAGAATTCCTTCTTTTTTATGGCAGCATAGTATTCCATTGTATAGATGTACCACAGTTTTCTGATCCAGTCATCTGCTGACGGGCACCTAGGCTGTTTCCAAATCTTAGCTATGGTGAATTGTGCTGCTATGAACATAGGGGTGCATATATCCTTTCTAATTGGTGTTTCTAGTTTCTTCGGATATATTCCCAGGAGTGGGATTACTGGGTCAAATGGGAGTTCCATTTTCAGTTTTTTGAGGAAACTCCATACTGTTCTCCACAGTGGCTGCACCAGTCTGCATTCCCACCAGCAGTGCTCGAGGGTTCCTTTTTCTCTGCAACCTCGCCAACACTTGTCCTTTGTTGATTTGTTGATGGTAGCCATTCTGTCAGGTGTGAGATGGTACCGCATTGTTGTTTTGATTTGCATCTCTTGGATAATTAGTGACTTTGAGCATGTTTTCATGTGTCTCTTGGCCTTCCTTCTGTCTTCTTTTGAAAAGATTCTATTTAGGTCCATTGCCCATTTTTTTATTGGATCATTTATCTTACTTTTATTAAGTTGCATAAGCTGCCTATAGATGTTGGAGATTAAACCTGTATCAGTGATAGCATTTGCAAATATGTTCTCCCATAGAGTGGGCTTTCTTGTTGTTTTGTTGATGGTTTCTTTTGCTGTAAAAAAGCTTTTTATTTTGATGTAGTCCCATTTGTTAATTTTCTCTTTAGCTTCCATTGCCCTATGGGCAGTGTCAGTGAAGAAGTTCTTTTGGCATGTGACTGAGATTTTGTTGCCTGTGGATTCCTCTAGTATTTTTATGGTTTCCCGTCTTGTGTTTAAGTCCTGTATCCACTTTGAGTTTATTTTGTGTATGGTATAAGTTGGTGGTCTAGTTTCATTTTTTTGCATGTATCTGTCCAATTTTCCCAACACCATTTATTGAAAAGACTCTCTTGACTCCATTGTATGTTCATGCTTCCTTTGTCAAATATTAATTGAGCATATTGGTTTGGGCCAATATCTGGATTCTCTATTCTGTTCCATTGATCTATATGTCTGTTCTTGTGCCAGTACCAGGCTGTTTTGAGAACAGTGGCTTTGTAATACAGCTTGAGGTCTGGTATTGAGATCCCTCCTACTTTATTCTTCTTTCTCAGGATTGCTGTGGCTATTCGGGGTCTTTTTTTATTCCAAATTAATTTCTGGAGAGTACTTTCTATGTCTGTGAAATATGCTGTTGGTATTTTGATGGGAAGTGCATTGAATCTGTAGATTGCTTTGGGTCGTATGGACATTTTAATGATGTTGATTCTACCAATCCATGAACATGGTATATTCTTCCATCTGTTTATGGCTTCCTCTATCTCTTTTTCCAGTGTCCTGTAGTTTTCCATGTATATGTCTTTTACCTCCTTGATTAAGTTTATTCCTAGGTATCTTAGTTTTTTTGTTGTGGTGGTAAATGGGATTGCTTTTTTAGTCGCTCTTTCTGTAAGTTCACAATTGGTGTATAGAAATGCTATAGATTTCTTGGCGGTAATTTTGTATCCTGCTACATTACCTAATTCATTTATTAAGTCTACTAGTTTTTTGATGGAGTCTTTTGGTTTTTTTATGTACAATATCATGTCATCTGCAAGGACAGCTTTACTTCTTCTTTTCCAATTTGGATGCCTTTTATTTCTTCTTCTTGTCTAATTGCAATAGCTAATACTTCCAGTACTATGTCAAACAGGAGTGGTGAGAGAGGGCATCCCTGTCTTTTTCCTGTTCTTAGGGGAAATAGTTTTAGTTTTTGCCCATTGAGTATGATGTTTGCTGTGGGTTTATCATATACTAGAAGCCCGGTGCACGAAATTGGTGCACGGCGGGGGGTTGTCCCTCAGCCCAGCCTGTACCCTCTCCAATCTGGGACTCCTGGAGGGATGTCCGACTGCCCGTTTAGGCCCGATTCTGGGACATCCCTCTCACAATCCAGGACTGCTGGCTCCCAACTGCTTGCCTGCCTGCCTTCCTGATTGCCCCTAACCGCTTCTGCCTGCCAGCCTGATCACCCCCTAACCACTCCACTGCCAGCCTGGTTGATGCTTAACTGCTCCCCTGCCAGCCTGTTTGCCCCCAACTTCCCTCCTCTGCCAGCCTGGTCACCCCTAACTGCCCTCTCCTGCAGGGTTGATCACCTCCAACTGCCCTCCCTTGCAAACCTGGTCCCTCTCAACTGCCCTCCCTTGCAGGCCTGGTCCCTCACAACTGCCCTCCCTTGCAGGCCGGGTGCCTCCCAACTGCTCTCTCCTGCTGGCCATTTTGTGGTGGCCATCTTGTGTCCACATGGGGGCAGGATCTTTGACCACATGGAGGCAGCTATATTGTGTGTTGCAGTGAAGATCAATCTGTATATTACTCTTTTATTAGATAGAATAGAGGCCTGGTACAGGGGTGGGGGCCAGCTGGTTTGCCCTGAAGGGCATCCCGGATCAGGGTGGGGTTCCCTTGGGGCGTGGGGCGATCTGAGCAAGGGGCCTGTGGTGGTTTGCAGGCCAGCCACGCACCCTGGCGACCCAAGAGGAGGCCCTGGTATCTGGAATTTATTTTCCTTCTACAATTGAAACTTTGTAGCCTGGAGTGGAGCCAAGCCTGCTGTTCCCTCCGGGGTGGCAGCTATTTCTGTGGCAGTTAATTCACCTTCTACAATTGAAACTTTGTTGCCTTAAGCAGGTGGGCCCGGCCAGGGTGTGCGGAAAGCTTTGCTTCCCCTGTTGCCGCCGGCAACCCTGGCCTGCTCTCTCAAGCTCCATTCTGCCGCCATTTGTTTGAATTTGTTTACCTTCTATAATTGAAACTTTGTAGCTTGAATGGAGGCTTAGGCCTGCAATGGCTATGGAAAGCTTGGCTTCCTCTGTTACCTAGGAAACCTTGCTCGCTGTGGCTGTAGCCATCTTGGATTGGGGTTAATTTGCATACTCGCTCTGATTGCCTGGTTGGCGTGGCTTGGCTGGTGGGTGTGGCTTATGTAGCGAGTGATGGTTAATTTGCATATTACCATTTTATTAGAGAGGATAGCTTTTATTATGTTGAGCTATGATCCTTCTATTCCCACCTTGTTGAGAGTTTTTATCAAGAAAGGGTGTTGGATTTTGTCAAATGCTTTTTCTGGATCTATTGATATGACTATGTGATTTTTATCTCTCAATTTGTTTATGTAATATATCACGTTTATTGATTTGCGGATATTGTACCATCCTTGCATTCCTAGATAAATCCTACTTGGTCATGGTGTATGATTTTTCTGATGTACTGCTGGAGCCGATTTGCTAAATTTTGTTGAGGATTTTGTCATCTATGCTCATGAGGGATATTGGTCTGTAATTCTCTTTCATTGTGTTTTCTTTATCTGGTTTTAGTATTAGGGTGATGCTGGCTTCATAGAAGGAGCCTGGAAGTGTTCCTTGCACTTGAATTTTTTGGAATAGTCTGAGGAGGATAGGTTTTAGTTCTTCCTTGAATGTTTGGTATAACTCTCCTGTGAAGCCGTCTGTCCCCGGGCTTTTGTTTGCTGGAAGCTTTTGAATGACTGCTTCAATTTCTTCCATAGTTACTGGCCTGTTGAGCTGTTTAGATTGTTCCTGATTGAATTTTGAAAGGTTATATTTTTCTAGGAATATGTCCATTTCCTCCAGGTTGTCCAGTTTGTTGGAATAAAGTTGTTCATAGTATTTTTTAACAATCCTTTGTATTTCTGTGGGGTCTGTTGTTATTTAACCTCTTTCATTTCTGATTTTGTTTATTTGAGTCCTCTCTCTTTGCTTCTTTGTGAGCCTGGCTAGAGGTTCATCAATCTTTTTTATCCTTTCAAAGAACCAGCTCTTGGTTTTGTTGATATTTTGTATTGTTTTTTTGGTCTCC
The DNA here is from genome assembly GCF_951640355.1 of Cnephaeus nilssonii. Taxonomy (NCBI): domain Eukaryota; kingdom Metazoa; phylum Chordata; class Mammalia; order Chiroptera; family Vespertilionidae; genus Cnephaeus; species Cnephaeus nilssonii. The sequence goes on along the minus strand of NC_137078.1, from coordinate 45,516,930 downwards.
ATATCATTTATCTCCGTTCTGATCTTTATTATTTCCTTCCTTCAGCTTACACTAGGCGTTTCTTGTTGCTCTCTCTCTAACTCTTTGAGTTGTTGGGTTAGGTAATTTATTACCATTGTTTCCTGTTTTTTGCAGTAGGCTTGTAGAGCTATGAACTTCCCTCTCAAGACTGTTTTTGCTGTGTCCCACAGATTTTGGATTGTTGTATTTTCATTGTCATTTGTTGCCATGATGTTGTTTATTTCTTCCTTGATGTCTCTCGTAACCCAGTCATTGTTTAATAGCATGCTGTTTAGTCTCCATGTGTTTGATTTCTTTGGATTGTTTTTATTGTAGTTGATTTCCAGTTTTATGCCACTGTGATCTGAGAAGATGCTTGATATGATTTCTATCTTCTTGAATTTGGAGAGATTTTGCCTATGTCCTAACATATGGTCTATCTTTGAAAATGACCCATATGCACTTGAGAAGAATGTATATTCTGTGGCTTTGGGGTGAAATGTTCTGAAGATGTCGATTAATTCCATCTGGTCTATTGAGTCATTTAGGATTGATGTTTCTTTGCTGGTTTTTTGTTTAGAGGATTTGTCCAATGGTGATAGTCGGGTATTAGAGTCTCCTACTATGATTGTATTGCTGTCAATCTCTCCTTTGATATCTTCCAGGAGTTTTTTTTATATATTTTGGTGCTCCCGTATTGGGTGCATATATGTTTACCAGAGTTATTTCTTCTTGTTGGATTGCTCCCTTTAGTATTATGAAGTGGCCATCATTATCTCTTGTTATGTCCTTCACTTTGAGATCTAATTTGTCAGATATAAGTATTGCTACCCCAGCTTTTTTTTTTTCATTTCCATTCGCCTGGAAAACCTTTTTCCATCCTTTCACTCTCAGTCTGTATGTGTCTTTTTTTCTGAGGTGGGTTTCCTGTAGACAGCAGATATATGGGTTTTGTTTTCTTATCCAATCCGTTACCCTATGTCTTTTGATTAGGGCATTCAATCCATTTACATTTAAAGTTATTATTGATAGGTACTTATTTGTTGACATTTTTATTCTATACCCCTTTGTTCCTTCTTTGCTTCCTATTTTTTTTTTTTTTTTTTACAGCAGACCCTTTAGCATTTCTTTCATTGCTGGTTTGGTGGTGATAAACTCCCTTAGCCCTTTTTTGTCTGTGAAGCTCCTGATTTCACCTTCAATTTTGATTGATATTCTTGCTGGGTACAGTATTCTTGGATTGAGACCCTTCCTTTGCATGACTTTGTATATTTCATTCCATTCCCTTCTGGCCTGATGAATTTCTGTTGAGAAATCAGTTGCTAGTCTGATGGGGGTTCCTTTGTATGTAACTTTCTGTCCCTCTCTGGCCGCTTTTAAGATTCTTACTTTGTTGTTGGTGTTTGCCAATATAATTATAATGTGCCTTGGTGTCGGTCTTTTGGGGTTCATTTTGCTTGGGACTCTGTGAGCTTCTTGGATTTGTGTGGGTTTTTTCTTCCCTATATCAAGGAAGTTTTCTGTTATTATTGCTTCAAACAGGTTTTCTATTCCTTGCTCAGTTTCCTTTCCTTCTGGAACCCCTATTATTTGGATGTTGTTTTGTTTTGTGTTGTCCCAAAGTTCCCTTAGGCTCTCCTCCTGCTTTTTAATTTTTTTTTCTAGAAGCTGTTCTACTTGGGTATTTTTTTTTCCATCTTGTCTTCTATCTCACTTATGCGGTCTTCTGCTTCTTCTAGTCTACTCTTGATGCTTTCTATTGAGTTCTTTACAGCAGAGATGTCATTTTTCATTTCTTCTTGGTTCTTCTTCATTTCTTCTTGGTTCTTACTCATATTGTTGAATTTGTCTTCCATTCTTTTCATCCACCTTATGACCATTTCTCTGAATTCTTTCTCTGATAGGTTGCTTGCCTCTAATTTGTTTACTTCCTTTTCTGGTGATGCCTACTTTTCTTTTCTATGGGGGCTGTTTCTTTGTCTCCCTATCGTCTCTCTTCTCCGGATGTCTGCTTATGTAATTCTCTCTCTCCTGCATTGATTTAAAGGTACATAATACAACACACAAGGCACTGACCAGAATTGTATTCACGATATTAATAACCTCCAATAAAGGTGACCACCAGAGAAAGACAAATTAGGGGATAGGAGAGGAAGAGGAAGAGTAAAAAGAAAGACCAAAAAAAGGAGTGTGAAAATGAACTTGGGAAAAGAGAAGGAAAAAAAAAGATTAAAAAAAAAGTAAGAGAGGCAAGAACGATACTAAGAGAGAAAAGGGGAACAAACTATATATATGGGGAGTAAACTCCAATAGAACAACCACTAATCCCAGCAATGCCAGCAACACGAACCTGGAGATTAGTACAAACTACAACACCAAATAATATCAAGTGAGGCAAGAAAAAACAGAAGTAAAAGACAAACAAAAACAAAGCAAACAAAAGAACCAAATAAACAAACAAAAAAGAATAAGCAAAACAATCTCATAAAAAAGCATAAAAATTCAATCTAATCAACATTCAAGAAAACAACAACAAAAGGCCAGAGAGAAATATATATATATATATATATATATATATATATATATATATATATTTAGTTAAGGTAGCGTAGAGTGAGGTGTGTATGGACTTGGAGCAGGGGGTTGGAAATTAGATATATAAGTAGGGTGAAATTTTAGCAGAGGGTAAACCGAAAGAGTAGGGAAAATCTAAAGCCAGAAGGGTTAAGATAAAATAAACAGGAGACCAAAAGGGGAAAGATTAGGAAGAGAGTTGATGGCATAAAGTTAGCATTGAGATAGGGTAAAATGATGCTAAAGGAAAGATGCAAATAGAATGTAGGACACTAATCCCAAAATAAAACAAAGAGAAAATAAAATGACACACACACACACAAAAAAGGTAAAATAATAGTAATAATAATGCTGATTGAAAATAAAAATGTAATAATTACAAAGGTGAAAATCGAGTGGGGAAAAAGAAAAAAAATTAGTTTCTTAAGTAAAAGATTCAAAAAATAAAAATTAAAATAAAAAAATTAAAAAAAATTACAATAAAAAATAAGAAGAATAAGATGTGCAGTAGTGGCTGTCATTCACTTCCTCTATTATTCTGTTTGGTATGCCTGTTTCCCAGTCCGGGCTGTATTGCAGTTCCCTTTGTTCCACTGCTCCTCAGTGTTGTAAGTCAGTCCTGATTTTTAAGCAGGCTGTGTCTTAATTTCTCGTATTTATTTCTGATTACACCAGAGGCAATTTGTGTTTCAGCTTCTGGGTGGCAGTGTTTCTGAATTGACTCCGGACCTCTCTAGCTTTTTTTTTTTTTTTCCCTATGGCACTCACTACCGGTTTGTGGAAGTGTGCGCCTCAGAGCTGCCTCTCCGATGGTCACCCCCAGCTCCACTCCCCAGGTTCCGGAAAAACAACCTCCCCCTGCAGTCTCTCAGGGTATTCCCCAACTGGGTTTTCCTATGTATTGGGCTTAGTAATCAGAATTGGAAAAAGCCCAAGTGTGCGGACAGTGGGTCTGCGCGCAAGACTAAGCAACCTGCACTCCTTTGAAATTCTTAGTCTGACCCTCCTCGTCAGATCAAAATGAGTTGCTTTTTAGAGATCCCTTCTGTTAGCAGCTCAGAGGACCCCCTTCCAAATTCACGGATCATGGCAGCTCCAACAGCCGTGGATTTTTCTAGGCACAGACTTCCCCGGTCCTGCAATTCCCGCCATTCGCGCATTTCCCTCTCCTGCAGCCGGGACGAGAAACCTCACTGTATCCCAGGCGAAATCTGACCTTTTCGTGGTGCAGTGAAGTGTTCCTTTGAATCCACGTGTTTACGCTGATTGGGGACAGGTACTCTGGTGCTCACAGCTGTTCAGTGTTTGCCATTGTCGCAGAAAGTCAGGCTTCCAATAAAATACTCCTTCCCTTGCAAGATGGCGAGGTTTCCCCCTCTGAGCCCGCAGCTCTGGGAGGGGACCCAGTGCTGTGGGTGCTGCACGGTCAGGGGAACCCTGCCTAGCACTCCCCCACCTTCTCCTGGAGTTTAGCTGTCCCTTAGCTTGCCAACAGACACTCCCTGTGCGAACCTCAGCTGTTCTTACTCTCCGCCCCAGGACCAGGCTCAGAACACGTCTCTATTCTGCCGCCATTTTCTCCGTCTCTCGCATGTATTTTACTTTAAATATGGAAGCACAAGAGACCAGTAATATAGAGTATATTTCCACTCCAATTGGTTCTACCACTATTCTTTAAAATTAATCTTTTTTTAAAGTGTCAAATCACTCAGAAACCCAGTCTCTCTGAATCTCAGTTTCCTAAGTGGTAACTTTTTATAATAATAATGATAATAATAACAATAATAATAGTAATATTGATATTATCTTCAGCTTAAATGTCAGCGATCATATTTAATGACACCCACCCACATTTTGTCTATCAACCCATGTAACTTAGTGGCATTAAGATAGAGGCTGTGTTTTCCCACTTTTGTACACCCGGAAAATGAGAGTAGATTCTGTTAAATTAGTAAATAGCTCTTAGAGTTTAACATCTAGGTGTTTTACAAGTTAGGAATTATCCTGGAAAGCAGATTTGAAAATGGGATTTTGAAGCTGGTTCAATGGTTACTTAGTCATCAATGAGGATCTCATATTGTTTTTGGTAGATGGCAGGTGAAGTACTTAATCCATGCTATGTTGTAATAGAGCAAGTGTCAAAACTGACACTGGTTATAAACTGGAAATGTGCATTGGTGTAAGAGAGTACATTAGCTGATACATTATATCAGACATTTGAAAAGTAGAGAGGAAGTAGTAATTTTTAAAAAATATGATTTTATTGACTTCAGAGAGAGGATGGGAGTATGATAGAAACACCAATGAGAAAGAAACCTGCAACCTCCTGGTGCATGGGACAATGCTCAATCAACTGAGCCACATCAGCTGGGCAAGGAAGTAGTAATTTTAAGGAATATATAATTGGATGTCTATGGCTGAGTACTGTTGATACACTGGGGAAAAATGCAAGGCTGAGAATGAGCAATGATCTATTTGAGCAATGTGTGAATGCCAGAAGACTTCCTTAGCAGAGACTATCACCTTCTGAACCTGAAGGGCAGAAAAAACTGATCATGAGAACCAAGACTTAAGAAGGATATTAGTAGATTTCCAAAGAGTTGAATCTTCAACCCTGTCAAGTCTCCCTATTCTAAGAACAGGGCCTTGATTGGGAAAGTGTAAGACCCTGAAACTTGGAATAGAAAGAAGTCGATGTACTTGAAATGTCTGAAAAGCCATATTTCCGTGTCTGCCAAAAATGTCCCTCTTCTCCTTTTATTGGATTGTTCTGCCCTTGCCTAAAGATGAATTCTGCTTTTCAAAGCAGGTGCACTTGCCTAGGTTTGAGGCTTGAAGCAAGTTCAGACCTGCTACCCACTGACTGAAGGAGAAGCTGGGTCTCTAGAGAGAACACTTCAGGGTATACTGAGAATTTGACACACCAAAATGTGAATCCTCATAACATCACCGATCAAGAGACACACTTTATTGAAAAGGTGTGGCACTGGCTACTTCATCATGGAATAGACACTTTATATCATATATCATAGCATGGAAGCCACTAGAATGATAAAGTAGTAGAATAGTTTCCTGAAGATGAAGCTGTAATACCAACTCAAATATAAAATCATGTGAGGGTGGATATAAATCCCAAGGACTTAGTAGATATCCTAAATTCAATGAGCATAATATGGCCTCACATTTCCAGAAAGCAGGATATCTGTATTATTAAACCTAGGGGTGAATGCTAGAGTACCTCTGTTTTATTCTCTGTAACCATTGTAGGGAATATGTGCCTCACTCCCCATGACTTGAGACTCTGAGTGTAGAAGAGTTGTAGAAGGAACTGGAATCAGTTCCTAGAAGGAACTTCCAGGAGGTGTCACAGTAAGATTTCCATTCAGCTTTAGCCTGTGGCTCTCACTTTGTCACTTCAGGCTCCTCACACCATGACAAAAGCAGTCAAGAAAAGAACCAATGTATTGGAATGGGTAAATGACTGCTCATTGGCAGAAGGTAGAGCTGTGGTTAAAATGAGAAGGGAAAATTATATCCAAACCTGAGACCATCTACTGGAGCACCTTTTGATTACACCCTTGCATGATTTTGATGGTAAATGGACAAAGAAACATACATAGTCTGAGAAGGACATGATAACCAGGGAATTAGACCTTGAAGAGATGGGGGTCTGGATCACTCCCAGAGGTAAATCTCATGGAGCACCAGTGGTGCTAGCTGAAGTTAAGGGAAGTCTAGCATGGATAGTAGAGGAGGCAGCTAATGGATATCAGTTTGGGCCTTAAACCAACAGCAGTGATAAGATACTAGGTTGTTCCAGTAACCTTCCTCTGATATGTATCCCCAGGAAAGGAGACAAATCAACATCTTGAACAATCTGTTTCTATATAAGGCACAATTAAGAAGTAGGTATATCCACGTGGCCGAATGAGTAAACTGCAGTGGATATGGTGGTGTGCAACCCAGATAGCCTACCTTCAAGAATGAGGCATTTATTCATCGAGTCACTGTGAGTAAGGTTCCCCACCGAATTGCCCTTCACCATACTGGAGGAAGCTGCCTTGCCCCATTTCAACTCTGTCTCCTGGGGCAGCCTTTATCCAATGACTGGCCTATGTAGAAAACAAAGACTGGACATTTTGCCTCAATTTGGGAAGTGCTGGAGGAAATCCCAGCTCAGTAACTCCTTTGTGGTCAACTTAGTCCCGTGTTGTGTCAGATCATAGTTGAACTCCACCCTCTGACTGATACTGCTTCCCAATTTGATTAATGATACTTTTAAGTGCAATCCCTAAAACCTTCTGAATACAAAGCTCCTTCTTTGAGGTTGTTTTTAGGAAATTCAACCTAAGAGACTATGCAAGTATTTCTTATTCGTATTACTTGGCAACAATCCTTCTATGCCTTTCTTTTATTTACATACTAAAACTCCAATTATGTTTGTCTTATGATTTATTCAATAGTTTTGGCTGTTTCAAAAATGTTATCCTATAGATTAAGGTGCTATAAACATTTCTAGGAAAGGACACCAATAAATATACTTAATATTTAAATCTTGGTGGTTTCATTGATTTTAATTTTTAGAAATGTAAAAGTTTCCTATGTCTTAGTTTCTGATAGGATTAAGTGATATAATTTTAAAGAAGTTATTTTAATATTATAAGATGTTCTTTTTTTAGCTTTCCTTAATCTCCTGTTTCAATTTTATTTGAACAGTGTAAATTACATGATCAAATAAATGAAAAGGATTCATTATCAATAAAAAGTTCTTATTGCATCTTTTACATTCCACTATCTGGTAAATCCAATTGCTTGTTTATTTTAATTTTTTTAATACAACTAACACTCCTTGTTATAAAAATATGAAAAAAACTCTTCTGATTAGATCTACAAAATGATATAAACTCTTACTTTCACTGAAATATTTTTCTGTTCAGAAACCTTTTTATTCACTTTCTAATATAGTAAAATGCACAAATACATAAGTGCTAAGTGTAAAATATATTGAATTTTACATGTAAACATACCAGTGTGACCACCACATCTATCAACATAAAATATTCGAGAACCAGAATTTTTTCATGTGCTTCCTCCTGTTCACCTCCCTCTCCAGCGGAGATCATTATTCAGATTTCTATCACCCATAGGTTACTTTTATGCATTCCTCAATTTCATGTATATATAATCAGAAAGTACATACTCTTTCTTCTCTGATTTCTTTACTCATTAAATATCTGTGAGATTTATTCATGTTGCTGAGTTTAGAAATACTTATTTTTTCATATTGTTATGTTGTTATGAAGTGTACAGAAAATACATTTGTGTTTTCAAGAATAAATTTTACTGGAAACTTGGCGTCCTAAGCAAAAAAAAAAAAAAAAAGCTTTGCAAATTAAATTTACATATATATACCACATTACACACACACACACACACAGAATTCCAGAGATATTTACTTACTCCAGAGGTATGTGTTTATATTTCAAGAGAAAAAAAGCCCCATGACTTTGGAGACATCTCCAGGTTGTGTAATCTAAGGACATCTGGAACTATCTAGACCTTGGAGAGATTTTATTTCTATTCCAAAGGTTGAAGTGATAATTCAGAATCCTTTCCACCCTTCATGCAAGGAGCAAAAGTCCCCTGCCCCCATTTTGGGAGAAGAAAGAGAGGTATCTCCCTCTTTCTCCTGCATATAAGTAGATAAAATCATTACATATAAGTAAGTAATGATATTTTTAAGTGAATAATGATATTTTATGTACAGTGTAGATCACTTCTTGTGGACATTTGGGATAAAATTAATAAATATTAATATTGATAGCTCAACAGTAGCCTTTTACTTCATGAAAAATAAGAATGTATTTATCCATCCTAATTTCTTATGATACTTTCAATATGCAACTATTATGAAGAAAACTGCTATGAGCATTATTGTACATACTAGAGGCCCGATGCACGAAATCCGTACAAGAGTAGGCTTTCGCAGCCATGGTGGCTGCATCGATCCCTCCCTCATAGCCATAGCAGCTGCCTCAATCCCTTGCAGCCTTGGCAGCTGCCTCCATCCTACAGCTGCAACCCCAGCTTTGTCCAGAAGGACGTCTGGAAAGTCTTTCTGCAGTTCGGCTATTTGGTTGATTTGCATATTACACTTTTATTATAGAACTAGTGGCCTGGTACATGAAATTCATGCACCTGGGGGGCAGGGTGTCCCTCAGCCCAGCCTGCATCCTCTCCAATCTGGGACACCTGTGGGATCAGGCCTAAACAGGCAGTCAGACAACCATCTTGCAATCCGGGACTGCTGGCTCCTAACTGCTCACCTGCCTGCCTGCTTGATCATCCCTAATCACTCTGCCTGCCAGCCTTCTCACTCTCAACTGCCCCCCACCGCCAGCCTGATCACCCCCAACTGCCCCCCACCCTCCTGGCCTGATCACTCCTAACCGCATCTGCCTCAGCCCTACCACCATGGCTTTGTCTGGAAGGACGTCTGAAAGGTCTCATGGTCTAATTACCATATTACCCTTTTATTAATATAGGTAGGATATGACATACTGCCATAGCTATAACATATCTACCAGTATTTACTCTATGATAATATGTACTTCATGTGATAGGAAGGCATCTAATACATTACATTGTATATATTGTAAGTAGTAGGAAATACTGTATCCGTAGCAATAATATACACCGTGTGACTTCCCTTCTTGATTTGGGAATGGTTCTCCAGTTCTTTGAACGTTTCCTGGCCCCTAATGTATTTTTTTTTTGGTCATTCAGTGTAACTTTATTTACTGTTTATTGCACATGATTTGACGTCTTTAATTTCTAACCACCAAAGATTCAAAGGATTATTTTTTCCATGAAGTTTAACATTAACATTAGTGAATTCATGTATTCATGTGTTTTTATTGTAAACATCTGGATTACTCACATAAGCGTGGACCATGCACAAGCTGGCAGCAAGCCAGGAAGCCACTCTGTAAGCAAACAGATACTCTGCATAAGGAGAAAAGTCATAGCACAACATTTAATGTCCAACCTGAGTCACCTCAGAATGTTATGTATATTGACTTCTTAATTCATACAGTATCAGGAACTCAACTGCTTGGTTGGTGACAGAGTTGACCTGGTTTCAGGAGGATTATTCCTGAAATAATTAAGGAAAGGGGGCTCAATTTTTCTTCTTGGTTGCTTGCTCCTCCCCAGCACCTTCATCTTTCTTCTCATCCTCAGCTTCTTGGACATCTTCTCCTTCACCTCCTTCTTCCTCCTTTGCGTCCTCAAATTCTTCCTTGGCACCTTCTTCCTCTTCCTCTCCTTCCTCTTCCTCAGCCACTTCCTTCTCCTTCTCCTCCTCTTCAGCTTCTCCTTCAGAGGGGGGTTCATCCTTAACTTCATTGGCTTTTGCAGCCTCAATGGTCTCCTCCACCTCGATCTGCTCCTCCTGGACTTGGCTGGTGTATTAAGAGGGAAGGAGCCAGTGGACATCAAGTAGGAGCTGGTCTGTAAACCACCGTAGGCAAATCGACCAAAGACCTGGGGACTCTGAGAGTAGCCGCTGGCTATGCTTCCCATGCTGGTGAAACTGAGCCGGGTCTCCTCACTTTCCAAGAGTTTCCTGTAAGCTGCAATGCCAATGTCCAAAGACATCTTCACATTGAGGATATCCTGGTATTATTTTAAATGTCATGCCATTTCACTTTTTGTGGTTCTCAACTCATTTTCTAATTTGTTGATTGTGTCCTACTTGGCACTAACATTGGCATTCTGCTTATCCTCCAGCTCTTGCAGCTGCTTTCCCAGTGCTTCATTCATGCCCCGGCTTGCTTCGATCTTCAGGGTCTTGGCCTTGAGCAGGCGGCAGCTCTCGGACATCTTGTCCTTGGCAGTGTGCACCGCGTAGGTGTTCTTGGCAGCACTCTCGGTCAGCAAGGTGAAGCAGCTCTTGTACCATTCTTTGCATTCTGCATATTCTTGGCAGCCAGCTTCTCGTAGTGGGCACGGATGTCCTTGAGTACGGCGGAGAGGTCAGACCTGGAGAAAATGCCCATCTCCACAGAGATCTGAGCATACTGGATCTGCGCCTGCAGCTCAGCGATCTCCTCTTCATGCACCTTCTTCAGAAAGGCAATTTCGTCCCTCAGGCTGTCGATGCACTTTTCCAGCTCAGCGCCAGCGAGAGCCGCCTCATCTGCACCTTTGCATGCCTCCATCAGCCAGCCCTCTGCATCCTCATGGTTCAGCACCTCTTCCTGGTAGCATGCCTGCAGGTTACTCCCAGCCCCTTCCAAGCCCGGGTTCCTCCTAACTGACCACTTCCCTCTCTTCCCAGGGATGGGGCACAGTGAGGTGGGGCACAGGCATCCCATTTTCATTAAAATGTTCAACCCTGGGCCTACTCCACCAGTGTCAGCAGGCAGCCCGGGGGCAGACTGTGGAGATGCTGGCCACCCCCGCCTACCCAGGTCCCAATCACAGCCTGGACCCTGCAGGCGAAGTCAGGTGCTGCTTGTGCCACCTGCCTGGGTCCCTGATCATGGTCTGGACTCCATGGGTGGTGTCTGATGCTTCCTGCCCCACCTGCATATGCAAATTTACTCACCAGATTCGTTGGCTTAATTTGCATATCACTCCTGATTGGCTGTGGGCATAGCAGAGGTATGGTCAATTAGCATCTTTCTCTTTTATTAGTGTAGATATTTTTATAGTCATGTGTCATCATCCTTTTTGGAAGGATATATAACTAGGAATGAAATTGCTATGCTGCCAAAACCAGTTTGGCTCAGTGGATAGAGCGTCAGCCTGTGAACTGAAAGGTCCCAGGTTCGATTCCGGTCAAGGGCATGTACCTTGGTTGCAGGCACATCCCCAGTAGAGGGTGTGCAGGAGGCAGCTGATTGATGTTTCTCTCTCATTGATGTTTCTAACTCTCTATCTCTCTCCCTTCCTCTCTGTAAGAAATCAATAAAAAATATATTTAAAAAAATTGCTATGCTACAGGAAAATTAAATTTTTATCTTTTGAATGAATGTAGTGCCAAATAACATTCCAAAGCAAGTTTGGCAATACACACTTTGGTCAATATGCAAGTGTTCTGTTTGCTCTACATTCTTAACAACAAATTTATGCTATTTCTAATAGATAGTTATTTTTCAATGTTATAAAGATATCATTGCATTATCATCTGGATTTCACAATATTGTGCAAAAGTTAGCCAATATCTTAACATCTTTTCTTTGAAGGAAGTGTCTATTAATCCTCTGGCTACTTTTAAGATTGTCTAGTTTTAGCAATCATCTTTATACATAATTCAAAGTCATTATCTCTATTGAAAAATCAGCTGACAATCTTATGGGAACTCTCTTGTAGGTAACTAACTGCCTTTCTCATGCTACTTTTAAGATTCTCTTTATCTTTTGCATTTTAATTATGATGTGTCTTGGTGTAGACCTTTGTGGGTTCATCTTGTTTGGGAATCTCTGTATTTTCTGGATTTGTATGTCTATTCATTTCATCAGGTTAGGAAAGTTTTATGTCATTATTTTTTCAAATATTTTTCAATTATTGCTCATTCTATTCTTCTTCCAACACCCCTAAAATATGAATGTTGTTACACTTGAAGTTGTTCCAGAGTTTTGTTACATTATTTTCATTTTTTGGATTATTTTTTTTTCTTTTTGTTGTTCTGATTGGGTGGTTTTTGCTTCCTTATATTCCAAATCACTGATCTGATTTTCAGCGTTGTCTACTTTACTGTTGATTTACTATAAATTATTCTTTATTTCAGTTAGTGTATCCTTCATTTCTAACTGATTCTTTGTCATGGTTTCCATGTATTTTTTTATGATGTTGAAGTTCTCACTAACTTCATATGCATCCTTATAACCAGTGTTTTGAACTTGGCAACTAATAGATTGCTTGTCTCCATTTTGTTTAGTTCTTTTTCTGGAATTTTGTTCTGTGGTTTCATTTGAGACATGTTTGTCTTCTCATGTTGGCAGCCTCCCTGTGTTTGTTTCTATGAATTAGTAGAGTTGCTGTCTCCTGGACTTCATAGAATGGCTTATGTATTTGGTGTTCTGTAGGGCCCAGTGGCACACCCTCCCTGATCACCCAAAAGGGAACTTTGTAGGCCAGAAGGGATTGGCAAGAAATATTCGGTGTGATGAAAGCAAGGACCAATATTACTCTACTCAGCAAAGTTATCATTAAGAATTGAAGAACATATATAGAGCTTTCCAGATAAGAAAAAGTTAACAGAATTCATCACCACCAAATAAGTATTACATGAAATATTATAGGGTCTTGAAGAAGAAGAAGAAGAAGAAGAAGAAGAAGAAGAAGAAGAAGAAGAAGGAGGAGGAGGAGGAGGAGGAGGAGGAGGAGGAGGAGGAGGAGGAGAATATGAATAATAAATTGGCAATAAAAACTTATCTATCAACAATTTAATCTAAAAAACAAAATAAACAAACAAGCGGAACAAAAGCAAACTCATAGATACAGAGAACATTTTGATGTTTGACAGTGGGGAAATGGTTGAAAAAGGTGAAGGGATTAAGAAATACACATTGGTTGTTATAGAACCATCATGAGGATATAAAGTACAGCATAAGGAATATAGTCAACAATATTCTAATAACTATGTCTGGTGTCAGATGGGTATGAGATTTATTAAGGTGATCATTTAATAAGTTATTTAATGTCTAATCACTGGGGAGTACATCTGAAACTATATAATATTATATGTTAACTGCAATTGAAAAATAAATGATTTAAATAAAGACAAATTTTTAAAAATGTTATCTCTATCTCTCTTCTTAGTTCCATGCTTGAGCACAAAACTGTTTATTAACACCCCACTTGGCTCTGCTGCTGATTGCTCAAATTTGAGTCACCTGGAATTAGATATACTTGTTAAAAAGGTAGACTCTGGAAACATTTAAGTAAACATCATGCTGTCTACATTACAATTTTTAAGAAGAATAAATTTAGAGGCAACAATCTGGTTTCAAGTTCCTTGAAGAGAACAACAAGCAAATTAACTTAAAACCCAATGTTGATATCAAGCACTTCATTCATCCATTGAAAAATACTTATTATCTTCTAAATGTTACTATAAGCAATATTGATACATCAGTGAACAAAATAGATCTAAATCTTTTTCTTATGAGGTTTACATTGAATCTGGGGAGATAAACAATAAACAATAAATAATGGATAAATATGCAATATAAACACATTTATAATGTTAGAACATAATGTTAGGGTATGATAAGCATCTCTATATATAAAACACTAATATGCAAATAGATTGAACTGCGGAACAACTGAACGAAACGACTGGTTGCTATGACATGTGCTAACCACCAGGGGGTGCATGCAGAACATTAGGGACAATGGCAGCAGGCAGCAGAGCGTGGAACATGGCAGGCGTCAGCTGTGGCAGGATGGTGGAGCAGGTGAGCAGGGGCACCAGACCAAGGCGGGGCACCAGTCGTTGTCATCGGGTCAAGCCTCTGGTGGTTACTGAAAATTCTTTGCTCCCACGTGCTGTGGTCCAGCCCGGTGCGAGCGGGGCCAGAGCCTTCAGCGTATGAAAACAGCAACAGCAGGAGCTGGGCTGCTGTCAGACAGGGGACAGAGGGGCACAGCAGGAGGTGCCGGGTGGGGGCACAGAGGATGAGCTGAGACCCACCTGTGTGCCCATGGCAGCCTTGTGGCCCACAGTTCCTTTCAGGGTGCACAAATAAGTTCACTGGGCCCCTAGTACTATATAAAGTTAGAACATTATAAAATATGAATAAGCAGGTTAAACAGAATTTAAAGTACTATAGTTCTCAAAATTGGCCTCAAAACACACACACACACACATACACACACACACACACACACACACACACACACACACACACACACACACACCAAAAACCACAAAACTAAAATCTACGCAAAGAGTTAAAGTAGATAAATGAGGAGTATACCAGATAAGTTTCTACCTCAGAAACAAAACCAATATGCTATGTATACCCTCATGGAAAGAGATGGACAGAGACAATTGGACAGAAACAGGTGTGTGTGTGTGTGTGTGTGTGTCTTTATTCACCTCCCTTTGTTCATGTGTGCATATATATTCATGGATATATGTGTATTTTATTCACAGCAGGCTGTGCATATAATTTTCAATATTCATAGATTCCATATCTGCAGATCAATAATCATGGCACTTTTGTGGTAACTCAGACATGAACAGAGCACTGAAAAATTTGAGTCACCAACACACATGTTCCTAGCTGAATTCAAACAAAGCAACACTGTGCATTCTCATTTTACCTCTCTGACTACAACAAGTCTACTTTTCCTAGTGTATTCAGTCCCACCTTCCCTGCCTGTTTTGTTTTTTATTCTTGGTGATTTTACTGTTTAAAATGATTCATAGTACTAAGGCACTATCTAGTTTTTCCTAGTATAAAAATTCTGTGATGTGCTTTATTGAGAAAAGGTAATATAATCTGTTTTTGAGCATGAATTATATTGATGCTTGCTATAAATTTTATGTTAATAAACCAACCATATATATTAGAGGCCCGGTGCATGAAATTCGTGAATGGAGGGGAGGTGTCCCTCAGCCCAGCCTGTAACCTCTCCAATCTGGGACATCCCTCTCACAATCCAGGACTGTTGGCTCCCAACTGCTCACCTGCCTGCCTGCCTGATTGCCCATAACCACTTCTTCCTGCCAGCCTAATCACCCCCTAAACACTCCCCTGCCAGTCTGATTGATGCCTAACTGCTCCCCTGTAGGCCTGGTTGCCTGCAACTGCCCTCCTCTGCTGGCCCAGTCACCCCTAACTGCCCCTCCCCCTGCAGGCCTGGTCACCCCTAACTGTCCTCCCCTGCAGTACTGGTCACCCCCAACTGCCCTCCCCTGCCAGCGGGTCACCTCTAACAGCCCTCCCCTGCCAGCCTGGTTGCCCCTAACTGCTCTCTTCTGCTGGACTGGTTCCCCCAAACTGCCCTCCCCTGCAGACCTGGTTCCCCCAACTTCCCTTCCCTGTAGGGATGGTCCCCCCCAACTTTCCTCCCCTGCAGGCCTGGGTTCCCCCCAACTGTCCTCCCGTACAGGCCTGGTCACCCCAACTGCCCTCCCCAATGTCCTGATCACCCCCAACTGCCCTCTCTTGCAGGCATGATCACCCCCAACTGCACTCCCTTTCAGGCCTGGTCCCTCCCAATTGCCCTCTCCTTCTGGCCTGATCACCTACAACTGCCCTCCCCTGCTGGCGATCTTGTGGTGGTCATATTGTGTCCACATGGAGGTGACCATCTTTGACCACATTCGGTGTCCATCTTGGGTTTTGGAGTGATGGTCAATTTGTATATTACCTCTTTATTATATAGAATAAGGTGTCTATACATAAGAATACACATAAAATAAGGTTATGTGTTGATCACTTGATGATAATTTTGTGACAAGAACTAACCTAATATCTCCCCTAGAAAACAAAAGTCTAGTATTCACTAATTCTAATAGAACGTCACTGCCATGAATAACAAGAAATATATATCTGCTAGGTGCCTGGTGCATGAAATTCATGCACTGGGGATGGGGGTCCCTCAGCCCAACCTGCCCCCTCTCACATACTGGGAGCCCTTAGGGGATGTCCTACTGACGGCTTAGGCCCGCACCCCACAGGGAGCGTACCTAAGCCGCAGTCTGGCCTCCCTTTGTGGGAGGCAACCAGGCTGATCAGGGGAAGGCACCAGCCCCATCATCCCGCTGCTGCAGCCACTGCCAGTCACCACAGCCACCAAGGTGTTTTCATCAACACAGACTCCAGTCCCTTCACCAAAAAAACTGACAACTTTCTTTAGGCATATTCAAGATGTGTCTTTCATAGGATATGCATTTCTTTCTTTCTTTTTTTTTATCCTCACCTGAGGATATGTTTCCATTGACTTTTAGAGAATGTGGAAGAGAAAGGGAAAGACAGAGAGAAACATCAAAGTGAGAGGAATACTTTGATTGGTTGCTTCCTGCATGAGCCCTGACCTGGGCCCCAGCCAGGGAGGATCCTGCAACCTAGGTACATGCCCTTGATCAGAATCAAACCAGTCCCTGTGGTCGGCAGGCCGAGGCATTATCCACTGAGTCAAACCGGCTAGGGCAGGATATGACATTTCTTAGCCCTCCAGCAGCGGACCTTCGTTTTTTTCTCCAGAAGTGTGGTGGAAAAACCCTAGATCACCTTTTTGGATTCTTATTACCCAAGACACTAAGAATATTTCCAGTGGCATACAGGAAGCTTAGCCAATGTGCAGTCAGAAAAGGTGTTTCCTCTATAGTTCACACCAATCACAGGCTGGGCCCTGCCCAGGCCTAAAGCCTCTGGCCGAAGCTTTAGACCTGGACAGTTGCCCTCCATCTCCTTCTGATCGCCAGCTCTGCCCTTTCCCAGGCCTGCCCAGGCCAAAAGCCTCTAGGGCAGGAGCGAAGCCCCAGATCCTTGAGATCGATCGCTAGGGGTCCGCTCCTGCCCAGGCCTTACCTCACAGTGACCTGGGTGCCAGGATGTTCCTGGGGCACAGGCGCTGGTCGCCTATGTATGCAAATTAACAGCCATCTTTTTTGGGTTAATTTGCATAGTCACTCCGATTGGGTATGGGCATAGCAAAGGTATGGTCAATTTACATTTGTCTATTATTAGGTAAGATAGAGATATATATATATATATATATATATATATATATATATATATGTATATATATATATATGTATATATATATACACATATATATATGTGTATATATATATATATATATGTGTATATATATATATACATATATATATATGTGTATATATATATACATATATATATATATACATATATATATATATATATATATATATATATATATATACTAGAGGCCCAGTGCATGATTGAATCATGCACGTGTAGGGTCCCCTACACGCTTTCGCTTTCGATCGCAGTGGAGCTGGGTGCCTGTCCGCTGGTGCACCAGGCCTTTCAGAAGCCTCCGCCGTGCCGGAGGCTTCTGAAAGGCCTGCTGCCGGAGCGGACAGGCACCCAGCTCCCCCGCTTTTGATGGTCCGCGGCGGGACGTGAGCTTGCTGCCCCAGAGGCCCCTTCTGTTCCGCAGCACAGCCATGGCGCAGACGCTGAGCTCGTCCCGCCGGCCCAATCGGCCACCCCGAGTCCCACCCCTTGCGCCTCCCTCTGGCCCAATCCTGGGCGTAGCGGAGTGATGGTAATTTACATATTACCATTTTTTTAGATAGGAAAGAGGCCTGGTACAGGGGTGGGGGCCAGCTGGTTTGCCCTGAAGGGCGTCCGGGATCAGGTGGGGGTTCCCTTGGGGCATGGGGCGGCCTGAGCGAGAGGCCTGTGGTGGTTTGCAGGCTGGCCACACCTCCTGGCAACCCAAGCAGAGGCCCTGGTATCTGGAATTTATTTTCCTTCTACAATTGAAACTTTGTAGCCTGGAGTGGCAGCCATTTCTGTTGGGGTTATAATTGAAACTTTGTTGCCTTAAGCGGGTGGTCCCGGCCAGGGTGTTCGGAAAGCTTTGCTTCCCCTGTTGCCGGCGGCAACCCTGGCCTGCTCTTTCAAGCTCCATTCTGATGCCATTTCTGTTTGAATTTGTTTTTTCTATAATTGAAACTTTGTAGCTTGAGTGGAGGCTTAGGCCTGCAATGGCTGGAGGAAAACTTATTTCCCTCTGTTGCCTGGGAAACCTTGCTCTCTGTGGCTGTAGCCATCTTGGATGGGTTAATTTGCATACTCGCTCTGATTGGATGGTGGGTGTGGCTTGTGGGTGTGTTGGAGGTATGGTCAATTTGCATATTTGTCTATTATTAGGTAGGATATGCATATGTCATATAATATATGGTGATATATTTATTAGTGTTTTATTATTAATACAAGTTTCATCTACCTTTATCTATGTGTGGATACAGATAGATGAATATATTAAAGACTAATATACATATTGAAGAAAGACAGAGAGAGATAATAAATTCATTGCAAGGAATTGGCTTACACATTCAGGCAGGAGATGATGCTGCAGGCAAAAGCAGAATTTCTTCTTTAGGGAAACTTCTGTTCTTAATGCTTTCCAACTAATTTCATCAGGCACTCTTAGATTGTCAAGGATAATTCATTTACTTAAATTCAACTGAATTTAGATGTTAAATATAATCTACAAAATACCAACACAGCAATACTTAGACTAACATTTGACTGAAAAACTGTAGACCAGCTAAATTGACACATCAAATTGACCATAAGAAGTAAATCTGAAGATATTCAGAAAAGAGAGTATTCCAGATAGAGAAACAGCCATTGGGCCCTTTTAACAAAATTTATTTTAACTTTGAAAGAAATGTGAATTTATTCTACAATTTTTTAAGTAGAAGAAGGATGGAATTTGATGTATATTTTAACAGTTCCCACTTAGCTGTGTGAACAATAGACTGAAGGACACCAAAGGCAGAATTGAGGAACACATTTAACTAAAAGACTTTGATCAGGATTGTAACAGTGATGATAAGAAATGATCAGAGTTTGGATATACTTTGTAGTTAGCATCAACAGGATCTGAGGAAGAATGAGTGAAAAAGTAACCAAAAAATGGTTCCATGAATTTTAATATGAATAACCAGAACAGAGTTGCCTTAAACTAAGATATGAAAGCCTCTTGACTAGAGATGGTTTGAATTGGGAAAGAAATCAGAGGTGAAGCTTTGAAAAGCTTCAAGATAACTAAAATGGAGATGTTGAGGGTAAGTTGGATAAATGAGTCTAAACTTAAGGATGCCTATTTTTATGTAAATTTGGGAGTCTTCAACTTATATTTGGTGTTTTTAATACATGAAGCTGAAACATGATTGATGTAGTTTTTCAGAGATAATAGCAAGAGAGTGAATATATAGAAATGATGTAAACAACTATTAGTTTGCTGTAGAAGACAATAAACTTATTTGTACATATAAACAGAGGATTTGATTATTGGTTGAGGGGAATAATCTCCTTCCTAGCCAGATTCAAGTTGCCATCTCTGGATGCTAGTCTTTGAATAAGCTTTATAGTTCCGCAATAATTATTTTGCTCATATAGTTCTGGATAACTAGAGTTATCTCCACTTTTCAAAATATTCTTATCTGCTCAATTCTTATTAATGCCATCTTATTAACTTATTATCTCATAATTTTCCTTATAATAGTATAATTCCCCCATTTTCATCTAAATTTCTTATTTCAAATGTACAATTTTCTTAACATTCAGTCATATTTTGATCAAATTATCTACATAATTTTTGTAACTTTTCTTATTTCTGTTAGATTGAAAGCTACTGGAAAATTTTCTCCACCATTGTAATCTTAGCACTTAGCATAATACCTTGCATATAGTAGATTTTAAATACATGTTTGCAAGATGAATGAGTAAAAATGATAGTTACTATTTATTGAATAAATAACTATTCCAGAAAAAAGGGCAAAAACTTGGCACAATATTTAGTATTTATTTTAACTAATCTTTATATAGATAATATTAAAACACTGAGTTAAATCGTTCAATTAATTTTATCTATTTCATTTTCTATGAATATATTAATTGTGATTTTTTTTGCCTTTTTGCATATATATATATATAGTCATATTTAACTCAGACCCTCATTCAATTTGTCATTACAAGAAGTGGCTTTATGGCATAATGAACAACCTCATTTCCTGCAATTTTTAAAATAAGTTAACACTATTAAACTAAAATTCACTTGTCTGATTCATTAATGGCCATGCTTCTTTAAAATTTTATTACAGCATCTTTGTAGATGGTATAAAAATATCCAATAATTATAACTCCTGTTTTAATAACATAGAATGAAATAAAGGCATGAAAGATCTAAAAACCTTAGACATAGCACTATATATTATTTTGTTTGTTTTAAAACATAAAACTAGTGTGGTGATGCTGGAACTCATGACAGGAACGGTGACTTTCATCATATCTAACTGGGCTTTCTCACTAAAATACAGTCAAATATGATTTATCTCTAACAATGCCCAAAATGTGACATTCTAAGAAGGAAACACCCCATAAGCTTAGCTTGCATCATCAATTAGCTATAGACAAATAGCAAATATTGACCATTGGAAGCTTCCTTTATGTGTCAGGAGCAATTCTCAGAAAGCAGAAATCATTGACAGCTAGGGAAGCCACTCTCAGAGATACAGCAAAAAGTGTCTTTTAGAGATTATTTTTAATTGTAAAAAGATAATTTATATCCCCATTGATACCTTTAATGAGATTCTTCTCATTTATTCTTTTTTAAAAATTTTATTCCATTATACACAAAACAATTTCTCATATAGTCTTTGCATCATGTACCGGAGTAGGCATTAAGGGTAAAGGTAAATGATCAAGTTCTCACTTTCAGGGAGCTTTTAGTTAAGCATGTGTGGAAATAGGTACACAAAGACCTAGACAATGATATGTTAAATTTTTTGCAAGTTGCTGAACAAACACAGAGAAGGAAATAAATTTTGTTGAGGGGTACTTTTAACTGTCAAAAAAACATAAAATCCCTCACTTGTCCAATGCTGGACAGTGAGTAGCCTCAAGATACTAATCATTTTCAAATATTTTATACAACTTGGGGGATGATCTGAAGAGAAAAGTTTGAAATCCCATTACCATTCTTTAAGCTTCTCAGTCTTTGAGAAGAATTTTTTGATGGCACTTGTTCCGTTCTACAAAATGATAAATAGCAGAATTTTACTGGAGTTTAAATATTTCTGAGAGAACAATTCTTCACTCCCTGCTGTTTACAAGTAAAACACTGTCTACAAATAATACATTACATTAGCTGTCCTCTTTATCATAAAGCCATGTTGAATACTTGTAACATTTATAAAAAGACACCAACTGATTGCAAGATGAGCGTTACCCTTGAGCAAATTATGAACACATTTATTTCAGTCCTATGCGTTTGAAACTAATTTTCTGGTAATATCAAAAGTGTTCATAGAATTAATTTCCTGTCAGTTCAGCAGTATTCAAGTGAATATTTTATGATTTTGCATTAGCTGTATTTGTCTAGAGTTGTGACATGATCGAGTCATTCTCTGAGGGAAACACATTAATAATTAAACTCTGTCCAATGTGAAGTGCTAAAGATGACAGCATAATTGTACATTTCCAGAGACCATTTCGCAAGGTAGAGGAGAATTACCCTGCCACCATTTAAATGTCAATTTAGAATTTCTTTCTAAACTAAAACAGCTTCAGGAAAGAAAAAGGGGTGGGGGCTGATGTCAAATTTGGAAACTACTCTCTTTACTTTCTCTTATTTTAAAATCTGAGCTAAATGCAAATAGCCTCCTTCATTCTTTCTTTCTCATGCTGAATAAACTGTCAGATTTTTTTTTTTTGCAATATAACATCATCAATGGTCTCTGAACCAAGACTCTTTAAATGATAAATACTACTTGCATAGATTATCTCCATAGGAAAGAGCACAGCTGACAGGAGAAACTTTGATTTCTTATATTTGAGTTTTTTTTAACTTAGGTAACTTCAGCAATAATTTAAGATTTTAATCTACTTCCCAGTCAAATAGTTGTAAATGAATCACTATATGTGTCCTTATTTGTGTTTCCTATTCTGATTATTAAAATAAAGTTATTGGATTTTTACAAGTGGGGATATTTAAAAATTTCTGATGCATGTATATTGTACACATTAAAACTCATATTTGTGTTTACTGCCTAGACAAACTGCCATTAAGAATTATGAGTGGAGCCTGGCCAGCGTGGCTCAGTGGTTGAGCACCGACCTATGAACCAGGAGGTCCTGATTGGATTCCTGGTCAGGGCACATGCCCAGGTTGCAAGCTCAATCCCCAGTGTGAGGTGTGCAGGAAGCAGCTGATCATTGATTCTCTCACCATTGATGTTTCTACCTTTTTCTCCCTCTCCTTTTCTCTCTGAAATCAATAAAAATATTTTTTTTAAAAAAAGAATTGTAACTGGAGAAACTTAGAATTGAATTCAACTGAAACTGTGACTACACACATACAGATGTTCCAAAATAATTTGTGTTGAAATTTGCTGTTGATAAGAGAGCCTGGTAGCCAACTCCTCAGTGAATTTCTGTTTATTTCAGACATAGACATTCTTTACAGATAATACATATTTTCTCATTATCTAACATTGGCTGAACAATTATAGTCTTTTTCTTTTTAACTTTATTTTTATTGTTGACAATACTACAGACGTCCCCATTTTCCCAGCCTTTGCCCACTTCCACCCATCCCCTCTTCCGCCTTAACATTACAATTATAGTCTTTAAAAAACCCTACTTCCATGAATTTATCCTAAAGAAATAACACCAGATGTTTGAACCACAATGTAGTTTCTGGCAGTATTGTTTATAAACAAAAAATAAAAAATAAATTAATTTAGCTCAGTGGCTAAAAATAGGGGATTGTTGAATAAATTATGATGTGTTTATTTAATTAAGTATTATAATGCTGCAAATAAAAGCCTTCAGTGACTAAGAAACAGCTTAGTCATCTATTTTATTCATTGATTTATTAATTCACTTCACATACATTTATTAAATGCTTAAGTGCCTAGGCAGTATTCTTGATGCTGGAGATGGAACAGTGAAGAGAACAATCGCCCCAGTTTTATGGGCTAGCATGCTAGAAGGGAGCATCTGACAATAACCATGTGAGGACATAATGTGCCACAACATATGTATTAAAAGCTATAAAGAAGAATTAAATAAATTAAGGAATGGATCGGAGGATAGAGGTATTCAGTTGAATAGTCAATCAAGACCTTTGAAAGTTGAAAATAACAGACTCAACCCTTAAGGCATTTGGAGGCAGAGCATCTTAGGGTGAATGACTAAGAAGTACAACCGATGCCTTAGAAGCAGCAAGGAAGCCAGTGTGACTACAGTGGGTGAGGAAGGAGGCAGTAATTAAAGAAGAGACATAGAGGAGCCACCACCATTTAATGCCTGTAGGCCACCGATTTTTATTTCATGGCCCTCAGAAACTAATTACTAATATTCTGCGGACACCAAAAATATATATTTTTTGCCAATCTGACAAAAATGTATAATTTTGATTGTTTTACAAAAAAAATAATAATAATAGTAATTACCTACCCTTTTTGCTCCAAAGTGACTTTTTTAAAAAATCAGGTGTATATAAAGATTTCCTGCACCAATAATTAACCAGTTAGACACAACCTTATTATGCAACGTGACCAATAAGATGTAACATTATGCTACATGGCCAATAACATAAAAATCTATTATAACATAAGACTCTATTATGTGATCTATGTATTTATGGCTCAAGATAGGGTGTTCACACCTAACGGCTATTGCTGTGTTGGCTGTTGTCATTTTTAAATTTGACAATCTAAGAGAAAAGAGGTCAGTGTCCCTGACTAAATGGCCAGGTATTGCATGTTTTAAATTTTTTTGGTAGCACATCAGTTGAAAATCGCTTCTATAGGCCAATGGGAGGGCTTAAGAGTTTATTCAGGATCTGATGGAAAGCCACTGGAGAGTTTTGAGCCAAAACCTGGAATGATCTGACTTTTGAAAATAATACTTTCATGATATATTAAGTGGAAAACAAGGATTTCAACCAGAAGTATGTAGAACTTATAAAGCATAATGAGGCATGTTTTGATTTTGATTTTATCATATCTATTTCTGCCTATGAATTCTAAGTTCCTAGTGGGCAGAAACATATACCTGTTTTCTCATCACTGTGTAACCAGCACTTAGTTTACTGCCTGGCTTATATTAGGCATGTAGTACTATTTGTTGGATGAATGTATAAATGAGTAAATGGACAAATATTTTAATATAATGCACATAAATAAAATCACTTGTTTTCCTCTTATCATGGCTGCAACTTTACTGTCACACTACTGGTTGCTCTTGCCCTATTGGGGTTCACAAGCCTTAGTTATAATTAATTCCTTCACAATGTTTTTATTTTTCTTTTGTTTCTTAATATAGAAGCTAGTCTATTAGGTCCATAGCAGAATGTGTGGTATAGAAAAAAATGTATACTAGTATTTATATGTACATATTTCATGTTCCATATTTTTAAAACTTTCTATGAAAGCTACATTGTTTTTATATTGACAAAAGAGAAATAAATAGTAAAAAATTATATTTTAAAGATTACCCAGGAATTCAATAAGCTTAAAATTTTATTTTTTTATTTTTTTGTTAATCCTCACCTGAGGATATTTTTCCATTGATTTTTAGAGAGAGTGGGAGAGAGAAGGAAAGACAAAGAGAAATAACATCGATGTGACAGAAACACGTTGATTGGTTGCCTCCTGCACAAGCCCCAACCAGGGCCGGGGCCAGGAGGAGCTTCCAACCATGGTACATGCTCTTGACCAGAATCGAACCTGGGGCCCTTTGGTGTGCAGGCCGACGCTCTATCCACTGAGCCAAATCAGCTAGGGCTAAGCTTAGAATTTTAAAGTCACTTCAGCAAAAACAAAACAAAACAAAACAAAAAAACATTTCACACCCTGGCTAGAGTTAGTCAGTGGTTAGAGCATTGGCCCATGCACCAAAGGGTCATGGGTTTGATTCTGGTCAAAAGCAGGTACGTGGGTTGCAGGTTTGATTCCTGGCTCCAGTCAGGGCATGTGCAGGAGGCAACCAATAAATGTGTATCTCTCACATCTCTCTTTCTCTTTTTTTCTCTCTCTCTCCCTCCCTCCCCTCTCTTTCATTCGATGGAAAAAAATATCCTTGGGTGAGGATTAACAAAAATAAACAAACAAACAAAAAAAGCCATTTCTCAATTTTCACTTTTTTAGAATTTAGAGATGGGTTGACATTTCTTCTGTGAAGCAACAGCATAAAAAGAGGCTTACAAAAGAGGTGAACCATACAAACAAAAACCAAAGGGATGAATCTATGTATTTCTTTTCAAATAAACCAACTCCAAGTACCATTAAACTCAAATTAACAAAACCTCAATCTCTCAGAATAGTCCATTGTTAGGAACTGTTACTGCTATTTTTATTTTGCTTTATCAGCACCAACTTCTAGAAGAAAGAGGCAAATGACAAAAATATCTCTGGGCAATTTTTGGAATTTATTCAGAAAAATATCTTCCAGACTATGTTATGCTGTCAAAACACATTTTTACTTTCCCCCACTTTCTACATCTACATTTACACAATTGTGCAGTGATCACCAATATCTCGAAAAACCTAGAGCTCCGCGATTCCATTATGATCATTGAACCTGACTCATTTAGGAGGAAATGTGAAACACTGAATTATAGAGTTATCTTCTCAGTATTTGGAAATTAAACTACATTTTCCAAAAGATTCAATTAATTAGCACATACTCAATTTTGAAAGCTGATATTATTTTTTTGCAGTCTATGAGTTTCTCTTTCAATATAAAACATATGCAGCAATCACACAGTTAGCTATCATACTTGGAGGATCAATTATCTGATTATATAATAAAATTTTTCTGAAAAGTAACACATATTGCAAGACTAAGTTAACAATTCTCAGAGTGTTAATATAGAATAAAATCTATAACAATAGAACAACACTATGTCTTTATTTAATAATTCAGAAAACACCCTTAGGGATTAGAAGACTCATTTGAACATTTGTCATGACAGAATCATATTTCAAGAGACCTAAATAAGTGCAAGCAGAGAACAGACACGTGTTTCTAACAGGTAACATTTTAATTACTTATTATCAGTTGTTGTATGTGCTTGATATCATTATAAAATTATGGTTTCCTTCAATAGAATAATGTACTGTATATATCTCCAAAGACCAAATTAATAAAGCTTGGCTCTGTGTGAACTCTGTGGTAGGTTTAGAGTAGTCTACATAAGATCATAGCTTTAAAAAACAGATTTTTTTGACAGTTAAATTTTGTATATTAAAATAATGTTTATAGGTCATGAAACTGTAAATTTTCTATTGTAACACTAGTTGTAAATTATTAAAATGTTGTCATCTCTCTTTTAGGAGCAGAATAAGAATGTTCTGGGGCTAAAGAACTTACTTTATAGCTATAGTTAGGGGTCAAATGCTGGTCAATTTAGAAAAATGCTGTCAGTATCTTTCTCAACCTCTTTATTCCCTGTGTTTCATTTAATAGCCTTCATTTCAGGGCCATTCCAGATACTTTCTTTGTTGCTTTTTTCACTCCCACCATAGCCTTATCTGGGAAGGTCTCACACACACACACACACACACACACACACACACACACACACAACAAACACACAAACACACACACATACACATACGATTTTTTAAATGGAGAAATATGCTTTAAAATTATATATCTCTCCCTACTTCCTGTGCACCCAAACCCCAGGTGAACTCCCCAGAGCTAAACCATGTTATTAGTCTGTTGTATATCTTTACTGAATTTTTATATGCATGCATATCTGTGGCAAACTTACATCTATCTATAAATCCCCTTTCGTAGATTAATCAGAGTTTTATATGTACTATTCTTCACCTTCTTTATTTTACTTACCAATAAATCTTGGCTATCTTTTTACATCAGTGTGTATCAATAAACCCATATAAAAACAAACAAACTAATGGCATACTATCCTATTGTATGTATATACTGAATTTTTTTAACTATTTCTTTTCAGCTGGAATCTTAGGATATTTCTAATCATTGATATTGAAAACTTTGTTGTAATAAATCTTGTCTAAAAGGCTTTATGTACATCTGCAATATTAAGTTTTCATATCTGAGAACAAAATGTTTTTCAATTTACTCTTGACTACCTCCCCCCTCCCCTTTCTCAGGAGAGTGCGGATTCTCTATATCTCTCTCCGTACATGGAATGCTGGGTGATCTCTGTAAAAGATGGACTCTGCTACATACCCAAGTTCTGTCCTCAGATCACTACTTTGTACCCAGTTCCACCAGTTACTAGATCATGGACCTTAGAAAAGTTACCTGACATTTCTGTGCCAAGGTTTCCTTATCTGTAAAGTAGAGACAATTATAGTAACTGCCTTATGGGCTGGTATACAATGTATGAAAGAGTGATTTGAAGAGTGCCAGGCACAATAATTCGCACTTAACTAATATTAGTTAGCATTAGAATCATTCCTACAATTATCATTTTATGTGTGCCTACATAATGTTAAGGCATTCCTACCTGTATTTTATTTAAAAGTGTTAATGAAGAAGATATAGTAAAATGTTTAAAATTCCTAGTCTGCATCTATTGAAATGAACATACCATTATCTTTCTTCACCTTCTTAGGAATGTGTAGATATTCATAGTTGAATGTCAGCAGTTTGGGTTTTTATAAAACGACCTTTCCCAGTTTTTCATAGTCATGCCATGCTTTCCTTATAAAACGGTGTGATGGGTTCTTTCTTCTTTATGTATTGTGGGAACCATTTAAAAGCATTAAAAATACCTGCCTGTGGACATTGATTAAAGTTCCCTCTGGCTCCTTTTGCAACTGGTAAATGTATCTGGCATCTCTGTGATCGTTTTCCCAATTGTTTCTCACATCACTTAGGTCACTTTAGGTGTTCTGCTGCTTTGGTGAAAAATTGTACAAATTTATATTTTCTTGGACAAATATTGATGCCTTACAATTTATGAAGTACATTTATTTCCATAGAGCTGAATTTATGTTTTTTCCTGGTGGTTTCAGAGTTGTTCTCAAAAGATTTGCCGAGTTCTCTGCAATTAGTGTTTTCCTCTTTGGGGAAAAAAGAGATCTGTCTGACTCTCAGTGTACTCTTTCCTCCACCCCCACCTCGCATCCCTTGCAATTGGAAGATATTTCTGTGCTGATTTAGAATTTTGTGACTCATCCATGACCTGCCAAGGACACTGCTGATCCAGACACGAGATTTAGTCACCTCCTTATGTCTCTAGTTCCAAGAACACAGCACTTAAGATTTGTAGAGGTCTGTGTCTGCTACCTGAGACTGTACCCAGTTTTGTCTAACTTTTATAATATTTGACAGCTATTTTTTATAGCTAGAGGTTTAGGGTTGAGACTAGCTCCTGCTTTCTTTGGTGATACCAACGTATTAATTTTCTTGTTAATTTTTTATTAACATTTTATGTGCCTTTAAAGAAAGAAGTAAAATAGACTACCTTTATTGCATCAAATTAAACTATCTTGTATATTTTAAGTTATTAAACTTAATTTAATCAATTTATTTCTTGAAGGCTTTCTACATCTCGCTATATTAAGAAATTTATTATTTAAATTCTTCTGTTTCTCCATATTTCTCTTTTTAGCTCTTATTACTTATGATCGTTTTGTTTGGCTGTGTTTTCCAAAAAGCTGCTAAATTGAGAGATCAGGGACAATGTCAATGTTCACCATGACAACCCTAAAATAGAACCTAGCATATAGTAGGTTCTTAATAAATCTTTATTTAATAGTATATCCTCCCGTGGTTGCTTATTGTTTCTGTTATTTAGCAAATTATTTTTAGTATAATGGACAACACGATTTCACTGTTTGATAATGATACATTTTCAGTTGCTGGTCGGTGGAAGTTTTAGGTGTTAGAGCTCAATCTAGTTCCCGTACAGGAGAATGGTGCAGGAGTTTGAATGTCTGAGGGCAGCCATCTCAGCCCTTCTCTTACACCAACTACCACCTGCCAATTTCCCCCAAAACATCATGCATCATATCACTAATACGAATATTTTCTCTCTGGATCACACACTTTTATCCTAAATAATCAGACACACATGAGCACACACATATCACGTGAATAAGTCTTGGTTTGCAGTTGCCAATTATCAAAGGAAGTAATATTCTGAATTCAGGTTGTGGAAGCTGGCTGTATTTCAACACAACATGGCTACTAACTGGCTCTATGAAACTTTAGGCAACTTGGCTAATATCGCCAAATCTAGATTCTTCACTTAAAATACAATCATAGTAGTACTATCTACTTCTTGGAATTGTGTGTATTACATGCAAAATGCTAAATGCAATGTCTAGCAGATTGTAAATGCAAAAATAAATGTTTTATCAAACCATGTATTTAAACAATAGCAAACTGAGAGAGTTTCTTGAGAAGGAATTCGATCACACGTAAAGCATCACTAGGTTTGGGGGGAAGACGTGATTTGGTCAAAAAAGTGAAGGAACGTGTATACCTCCTTTTTGATTTTGCGAGTTTGCCTAGGGCTGGCCCTGTTAGAACAAAGTAAACAGAACAAAAGCAATGGCCTCCAGCGATGATCTTGAGTTCCCAGCCTCTTCTCACACTTCTAAAGTTTTAGTGTTTTTAAAACAATCATAACCCTAACTTTCCTTACTATTTCATTAAAAACATTTACGATGCCGTAATTTTAAAATGCAAACGTCAAATTGTGCAGAAGGGAAATATACGGATATGAAAGGTCAAATCATAAGAAAAAACTGTTGCAGGACATCAGTGGTGTCTGCAGCAAACAGGTCAATTCCTTTGTCACATGCTTCTTAGAGCTACCCCTGAGGCTAGCTTCAACTTGACTCCTAGGAATTCCATGTTTTCATTCAAACAACTATCACTGAATCACTCACTGGCTGACTAACCAGATTTTGTATCTTCCTTTTTTAGCCTGTAATCTAAACTCCTATAGGTTCACTGAGTTAGGTGGTTTTCCAATCAGTACAAGGGAGAATAAATCAGATAAAATTTAAATTGGCCCATGTCATTATTTTATGGCTGAAGACTTTTTAAAAGGGTGAAAGCAGAGATTAATTTTAGAGTTAAAGGAAAGACTTGAACTTTATTTATCCATTCATTTGCTGACTGCCCAAATAATGGCATGCCAGTGTTTCTGCAGTTTATCATGGCCCTGAAAGCACAGCGTCCCCGTCCATTATTCGTTGTAACTCAGAAATGTTGTTCGTCTTTCTGTCTTAGACACAAGTTAAAAGAAACACTTTAATGTTAAAGCTTTAGCCAGGACTAACTACAATGTCTCTCATTTTATAACCATCTACTAGGGCACACACAATGAAAGTAGAAAGATGGAACAATGTGATAGCTGGACTACTACCCATGACTAGAGAACACCAGTCCCGGGATGGTAGAGGAGAGAATTGAGAAGGAAGAGAGAAAGGGTAGAGACACAGAGAGAAAAGCCTAACAATTGACAAGAGGTTAAACCTACAAGATGATATTGTCTAGTAAAGAATTTTTGCTGGTAGAGTGACTGGAGGGCATTCAGGATATGTGTCCAATATCCACTTATTTATGTATTTATTTATTTATTTATTTATTTGTTTGTTTGTTTGTTTTTAATATGTTCTTATTGATTTCAGAGAGAGGATGGGAGAGGGAGAGAGAGATAGAAACATTAATGATGAGAGAGAAACATTGATTGGCTGCCTTCTGCATGCTCCCTACCGGGGGTTGAGCCAGCAAACCTGGCATGTGCCCCCACTGGGAATGGACTGTAACCTCCTGGTTTTTAGGTTGACGCTTAACCATTGAGCTACACCTGTTGGGCTCACTTCTAATTTAGTTACACTGTTTCCATCTCAAATGCTTCCATGCTTCCCAACTCAGCAGAGCCTGGTACATCGCATGCTTAGTGAAGTCCTTGGGGGACACAGGGGATGGGCAGGGAGAACAGAATTATGTGTCTGAATTCCTTCTCTGGGTCAATGGAAAACAAAACAGATAACAATAGCTGAAGATGAGATGCTGGGAAATCTAGACTTCACTAGAGCAAAACCTTGATATAAAAAATAAAACTCAGGAAAATAAGTGGAATGGAGACCATTAGCTATCCCATAGGATATTGGGTGGGGAGTTCTTTAAAACTTCAAAATAAGAAATTAGCCCAGCTGGTGGCTCAGTGGTTGAGCATTGACCCATGCACCTAGAGGTCACTAGTTGGATTCCTAGTGGGGCACATGCCCTGGTTGTGGGCTTGATCCCCAGAGGTGGTTGTGCAGGAGGCAGCTGATGGATGTTTCTCTTTCATCAAT
Organism: Cnephaeus nilssonii; assembly: GCF_951640355.1. Taxonomy (NCBI): domain Eukaryota; kingdom Metazoa; phylum Chordata; class Mammalia; order Chiroptera; family Vespertilionidae; genus Cnephaeus; species Cnephaeus nilssonii. The sequence goes on along the minus strand of NC_137078.1, from coordinate 45,485,291 downwards.
GTTTCTATCTCTCACTACCTCTTTCTTCCTCTTTCTCTAAAAAAAATCAATAAAAATATATTAAAATAAGAAATTAACTATACACTGAAATAGTTATAAAAATACTATTAATGAAAAGTGACTCTTCCTCCATCTGTCTTCATTCTTTCCTCCTTCCTAAAGTCATTTCATTCTCATGTATGTACTATGTACCAGAATCAACATTTAGAGCAATTCCAATTGCAAAGGACCTTTTTAGCTCATAAAGAATAGTATAAATCTCTAGCAAGGAAATATAGAAGTAAATATAGAAGTAAAAAGAAGACTGAAGTAGATTTAGGAAGTGAAGGTATGGAGAAAGAGTTTAGCTATAATTTTTTGATGTGCAGATATTTATCAAATTCCTTCTATTACAACACAATAATCTGTCTAAAAGAATCACTGTCTCCCATAGTTTTCCTTGCCTTAGGAATAAATATAGGAAGGTAGATATTTGAAACAAAAACATGACATCTAGTTAAACATTATGAATTTGGAGAAAACACAAAGGCATACTAATGGTAGTGGCAATTACTAATAATTATTCCATGCCTCAATTTATTTGTCTTTTCCCCTTGAATGGATAATTAAATTTTTTTCAATCTGGGGTTATAAGTAATTCTCCTGCAAGCATTCTTGTGCATGTCCTATATACTGATATCCTTTGGAAATAGGAGTGTGATTTTTGGGTTGGGGGTAGGCATATATTTAACTTCAGAAGATAATAATTTTTCAAACCAATTTACCAACAATCAAACATTTTTGAGAGTTTAGTTATTCCACTACCTTGCCAACAGATGCTATGGACAGTCTTTTTTAAACTGTTTACATTATGATGGGCATGTGTTGATACATCATTATGGTTTTATATCACATTTCCTTGTTGAATAATGATGTCAGGCCCTTTTCATGTGACCGGCCTGTTTGAATATTCTCTTTTGAGAAGTGCCTGCTCTAGCATTCTGCAAATTTTTAAACTGGCTTATTTGTCTTTTTTCTTATTGATTATAAGAGTTTGTCATATATTGTGAGTTATTTTTCAGTGTGAAAATATTCTTTGAGACTGTGACTTCTTTATCCATTTTCTTAATGATGCGCTATTTGGTAAACAGGAGATCTTAGTTTTAATTAGGTGCAAGCTATTTTTAAAATAATGATCAATGTTTTCTTCTGTCCATTTAAGGAAATATTTGTTACTCTGAAGCCATGAAGGCATTCTGCTTTTCCTTCTAGGAGGTTTATTGTTTTTCTTCTCACACTTAGTTCTATAATCAACATGTAAGCTAATAAACATATTATGCTATATTTATACAATGAAATAATATACAATAATAAAAACTACACATATACACAACATCTTAGATGACTCTCATAGACTTTATGTTGAGCAAAAGAGTCCAGAAATGAAGAGTATAAATACTATGGTATGTAAAATTCTAGAATTGGCAAACCTAATCTATGATTTAAAAAGTTACAATAGTGCTAATAAGTAGGTAGACAAAGAACCCTTCTGGAATGATAGAAATGTTCTATATTTTTTTTCTGGGCTTAGGTAAATATATGTACATATTTTCCAACTTGTACACTTAATATTTATATACTTTTACATAATTTATTCTTTAATTGAAAAAATGAGTCTCTCCACTAAAAAATACAGGTGCTTTTCTAAATCTTTTGATTTACTTCTCAGAACCTTCCTTCAAGTTAAACATTTTTATGTTCATTTATTGCACCTTAGGACATAAAACAATTTTCCTAACACCACAGGACTAATAAACATCAGAGCCACGTTCCTAATGGTAAAGTTTGACTTTTCAAAACATTTTACAAAAAAAGGCCACAAAGAAGAAAACGGAGCTTTTCTATTTGTAAGTATATCTTTAAGGGTAGCTTTTGATAACTTGTAATTTATTCTTACCAAACTAAGTTTTTAATATTTTTAATATCATTAATTTATTTTATTTTGTCATTAAAGCTAGAGATTTAGTGACTATTTGTCAAAGCTGAGTATTTATTTAAGAAATACCTATTTCAATTCTATAATGCACTAGCAAAATCTCATAAAGGTAAATAAATTTGTCAAAAGACTGTATCATTGATGAATATCTCACAGTTTTCTATTCTTTTGTTGAAATAAATATCATAAGGATGAATACATTGTGTATTAATTTGCTAAAGCAGCTATAACAAAGTACCACAAACCCTGTGGCTTTACACAACATAAATTGTTGACCCACAATACTTTTGGCTAGAAAATCAAAAGTAAGGTGTTGGTAGAGTTGGTTCTGTCTGAAGATTGAAAAAAATATTTGTTCTAAGCCCCTCTCCTCAGTTTATAGATGACCATCTTTATGTTCACATTGTGTTCTACTTATATACGTACCTGTGTTCAAATGTCTGCCTTTAAAAAGGACATCAGTCATATTGGATTAAGGGCCTACTCCCTATTCCAGTATAACCTTATTTTAACTTAAAAAAATTACATCTGCAACAATCCTAGTCCCAAAGAAGAAAATATCCTGACATATTAGGAGTTTGGACTTCAACAAATGAATTTTGTGAGAAGAGCAATTTACCCATAACACATGGCCACAGTGTCAGAGAAACCATGGTGCATTTTGAGATTTTATATTAAGGTAATACCAACATTAATTTTTCATGAAAAAGAAATTGCTTGGAATATCCGTTAAAACTTTCCAAAGATACATTTTTAAATATGCAAAAGAATAATTTATCAGACTTCTAATTATGAATCATTATCTATATAGTTCAAATGTTCTTGCCTTGCATTTTACAAATAGCTACATTGAACTGAGTTTATCCTGACCTTTGATTAAAATGATATATGAGCAAAATTAAAAATGCAAATAACTCACATATAAAATCAAGCAGAGATATTTGATTTATCAAGCCAACTAAAGAGTCCTTATATCTCTAATGATTTGATCCCATGAATAAATACCTAGTCACATTCTAAAATTTGATTCTGGCATATTCCCTTTATATCCCATTTCTCCCCATCCTTGTTGTAATGAAAGTTCTTGCTCAGTGCTTTTAATTTTTACTTTGAACTAGATTTCGAAGACTTGAAACTTATCCATAATCATAGACATACCAGAGCATTTTACATAATGATAATCACTTCTTTCAGCAGAATAAATTCTCACCTTACCTGTTCATAGTTTATCTGTTCAAGGACAAAAACATCACCACTTGTAGACTAGATTAGTCGTGTTATTTACTCATGTTATTTAATCATTGTATAAAACCATAAATTAATAACTGGAAATAATTAAAATCACTTATGAATATTAACAGAAAGGCCGTATTTGACCAACTCAATATAGGTAAAGTTAAAACAAATGTTTTAGAGAGGTGGGTTTTTTGTCTGTTTGTGTGTATATATGTGTTTAAATCTATATGATCAGGAAAAGTATAACCACTTGCATTATTTTCTCAAGTTCCTCTCACATTCGTGTGTGTCACATAGATACTTAGTATCATATAGATACTAAGGTGTATCTATAGTTCTCATTTTAACATTTATCCAAAATCCACATTTTCTTATTGTAAATTTTTTCACTGGTCCACCAGAATTTCTTTTAGGAGCATTTTCCATCTTCTGTACATTTGTACCTCACTTTTTTTCCCCCTCTCCCTCTCTCTTTTTTTAATTCCTATGAGAGAAATATCAAATAGTGTACTACTTCAATTATCTTGGAGCAAAAAGGGCCAACAAGAATAAAACCACATGATGGCTAATATAAGAATAAAACCACATGATGGCTAATATAAATATAGGCCAGTGATAAATGGCTGAATTAATATAAAGAAGTAAAAGTCCTAGAACAGGTTGCCTACTTTGATTGATCCAACTGCCCTCATTTACAATATATCACTTTCACCAACACGGTAGTCACTCACATTCTATCTTGGTTGCTTAGGAGATGGCCCCCGATGTTATTGGCTCTAGGATTTTGTGGAAAGCCATTTGTTATGGGCTGGAATAGTTACTCCCTAAAGTTTATACATGGAAGTACTAACAGTACCTTAGAATGTGGCTGTATTTGAAGATGGGGCCTTTAATGAGATAATTCATGTTAACTAGGGTCATAGTGTGGGTCCTACTCCTATATGACTGGTGTCCATATGTAAGAGATGAGGACACAGACAACATACTGAGCAAGGGATGACTCTGTGAGGACACGGGGATGAAGGCAGCCAGCTGAGCCAGGAGAGTGGCTTTGGAAGAAACCAGACGTGTTAACATCTTAACTTGGACTTCTAGACTCCAAAAATATGAGCAAATACACTTCAGTTCTTTAAGCCAATGTTATTTTGTAATGGTAGCCCTAGCAAACTAATAAACTTTTATTTATTTATTCATTTACTTATTATTTATTCTATTTTATTTATCTTATTTATTTTATTTATTTATTTGAGCAGAAGAAGCTCTTGGATCCTTGTTATTTTGAATGGCTGGAAAATACCTTAGTAAAACCATCCTCTGTTGTTCTAAATGTACATGCTTAATGTTATAATTGGATGTTAATAGCACTGTTCCTCACCATTCTCCAATAACTGGACTTACATAGCACATTCCTTTCTATGTTATAGATCCTTCAAGGGAACTCACAGCACTTTGCTGATAGGAAAATAGAGAGGATAGATGATATTTCCCCCTGTCACAGAGCATGTGATACTCACATGTATAATTAAGACAAAACAAGTTTAACACTGTTCAGCATAGTTCATTGATGATGCTGGCTTGGGTTTACCTATGGAAACTGATGTTAAGAGAGATTACATACTTCACCAGAGTCAGATGGCACATTCTTTGCACTGCTCTAATTCACACTACTGCAAGTACATGACCATTTGTGTTTGCAGAGTGTTACTACCTCCACAGCAGAAGCCAGTTTCATTCCGACTTTATAAGCTCAGAAGAAATCCTCAGTAAATATTTGTTGATGCTTCGGAGGCTCTATATGATGTTTTATCTACTTATTTCTCAGTTCAAAACATCTAACAAAGATACCAACAGGAGGTAAAAAATATTAAAAGAAATGTCTGAAAACATTTCACATCAAGCCTTCCTTATATTCCATGAATAGCAACATATCTATCTAGAAGAGGATCAAAATGTTGAAAGAACTCTGAGATTTTAATTTAAATATGACAAATGAGCTATTGGCACATAAAAAATTAAATAAGGCCAAAATGTGTTATTTTACTTATGGACATTGATGACACAACAATAAACCATTAATCTCAGATGGACATTATTCATTTGAGACCATTGAAGGTCAATGTTAGAACATTTTAAATTGTATACATCATTCAAAATTGGAATGCATATAAATACTTGACTTAAGTGAGGTTTTTCCAATTAGTGACTTCAAAGTACCTTAGAACACACTGTGTTATACAAAGGCCACACAAAAATTAAAACATCTGGTTTGTAAAAGTTCACCCTCCTATAGTGTAGAACTAGTTTATAGATCTGATTGCTTCCTCCCTTAATAATATGTCTGGATTGGAATGCTGATTTATTATTGGTTCTGTACTGTTTAATGGTATTTGGGTTAAGCTAGTATTTTATAAAAGTGGTAGACTATTTATCCATGCATTCAATCTATGTTTAAATCTGTGAAATAAAAAAAGATTTCTTGTAAATTCTCCATTTTATTTACAGGGCACTTCATCAAGTAAAACGCTTGTTATAAACATGGGGTGATGGTGCGGATAACGTGGGTGGGTGGCAATAATAGAATGAGAACATCATTCTTGATCTTTGTTTTTCTACTCAGCTAATTTAGTGTAGGCTTTCACAGCTGCACTCCCCACTCTATAAAATAGAGGGAGTACAGTTGTCTAGCTGTAAGCTAGAGAGGGAGGGAGAATTAATTCCCATGACCCAATGTCAGCAGAGCCTTTAATAGCAGTAACGTAGAAGTAATTACTAACAATTGTATAGGACTTTATCATTTAAAATACTTCAAAATATTACTAATTTTACTTCCACAAATATACTACAGTATACATATAATTATTCTCACATTGCAGATACAAAGATGTGATTTATCATAAATATGCTACTTCTACAAGGTTACCTGGTGAGTGGCAGAGTCTGGAATGAAATTTATTTCACCATACTGCTCAAAACCAATAGGTGTGAATAGAATGAGAGCTGGTTCGTAATGAGATATCAAATCTACTCTTTCCGGATGCCACATTGCTTACTGATACCTGGTCAACAACTAAGAGGATACTGTTTCTCTAATAAATTTGGATGAAATGGAAATAAGAGAGAAAAAGTTCTCTTGTAAACAGAAGGCTACATTTCTTCATTTTTTTTATTATTATTTGGTTTTTCTGTACTTAAACAGCATAATGGTTAGAATAAAGAGATCAAGAAAAATAGAAGCTAATGTCTAAGAAATTTGATCCTTAAATATAAAAATTTATCAAGTGCTAATCTATGTATATAAGACCCTAATATGCAAATAGACCGAATGGCGGAAAAACCAAATAACTTAACAACTGGTCGCTATGATGTGCACTGACCACCAGGGGGTGTACGCGGAACATAGCGGGCATCAGCAGCAGGCTACAGAGTGTGGAACATGACGGGCATTGGCCATGGTGGGATGGTGGAGCAAGTGAGTGGGGGCGCCAGACCAAGGCGGGGCGCCAGTCGTCATCGGGGCAAGCCTTTGGTGGTTACTGAAAATTCTTTGCTCCTGCATGCCGTGGTCCTGCCTGGCACTCTCACCTGCTGTAGGCACCAGCCCCACTCGCACCAGAGAAGCCACTCACACCCACTGCCAGTGCCAGCGCAGGCCCTGCTTGCACCCACAACCAGTGCCAGAGCCGCTGCTCGCACCTTCTGCTGGCACCCTGTACCAGTCCCAATCGCCCGGAGCCATCAGCAGGTGTGAGAGGCGGCTGTTGGCCCTGATCGTCCCTCAGGGCTTCTCCACCTTTCCCTGATCCTGAGAGGTGAGCGGGGCAGCAGCCGCTGCACACACCCACTGAAGGTGCCGGCCTCACTCGCACCCACTGCTGGAGCTGGCCCCAATCGCTCTGCACCATCACCAGGTGCGAGTGGGGCTGGTGCTATCAATGCGTGGGAGCGGCGGATGGAGCAGGGCTGCTGGCAGACAGGGGACTGGGGGACTGCGATGGGAGGGGCTGGGCAGGGGCACGGAGGATGGGCCGAGACCTGCCCCTGTGCCCACCGCAACCTTAAGGCCCACAGTTCTTTACAAGGTGCACGAATTTGTGCACCGGGCCCCTAGTTAACATATAAAACTATTTTGTAATATTTTGCAGAAATAAAAAGGTAAAAATGAAGTGGAATTTGATCATGAAACAAATGTAGATTACGTGGAATGATAGAATTTGTTCTTTTTTCTTTAGCAGTTTCTTTGGTTAGGGTTGAATTAGTTCATTGGTTACGCAAATTCTTATTCCTCTATACTTTTATGTGGCATGCAGATTGTCCATAAGCGTATGCTATAGGTAATATAGATTATCAACTCTGACCTCACAATTGGAACCATGCATATTTTTCATATTGACTATGGTGAGCCTGTATTGACTTTGTTAGACTCAAACTTTGTAATAATACAACTACATTCTGGAATTCAATCAACATTATTTCCATTTTATTTTTTATTTTTATTTTTATTTTAATAAATCTTTATTGTTAAGATTATTACAACTGTTTCTCCTTTTTCCCCCCCATATCTCCCCACCACCTGGTTCCCACCCCCACTTTATTCTTACCTCCCCGCCGTTGTCCTTATCCATAGGTGTATGATTTTTGTCCAGTCTCTTCCTGTACCCCCCACACAGACACCCCTTTCCCCCTGAGAATTATCAATCCACTCCCATTCTATGCCTCTGATTCTATTATGTTCACCAGTTTATTCTGTTCCTCAGATTTTTTATTCACTTGATTTTTAGGATCACTTGTTGATAGATATGTATTTGTTGTTCATAATTTTTTATCTTTACTTTTTTCTTCTTTTTCCTCTTTTTAAAGAACACCTTTCAGCATTTCATATAATACTGGTTTGGTGGTGATGAACTCCTTTAGCTTTTTCTTATCTGTGAAGCTCTTTATCTGCCCTTCAATTCTGAATGATAACTTTGCTGGGTAGAGTAGTCTTGGTTGTAGGTTCTTGCTATTCATCACTTCGAATATTTCTTGCCATTCCCATCTGGCCTGCATAGTTTCTGTTGAGAAATCAGCTGACAGTTGTATGGGTGCTCCCTTGTAGGTAACTAACTGTTTTTCTCTTGCTGCTTGTAAGATTCTCTCTTTGTCTTTTGCCCTTGGCATTTTAATTATGATGTGTCTTGGTGTGGTCCTCTTTGGATTCCTCTTATTTGGGGTTCTGTGCACTTCCTGAACTTGTAAGTCTATTTCTTTCACCAGGTGGGGGAAGTTTTCTGTCATTATTTCTTCAAATAGGTTTTCAGTATCTTGCTCTCTCTCTTCTTCTGGCACCCCAAAAATTCAGATATTGGTACGCTTAAAGCCATCCCAGTGGCTCCTTATGCTATCCTCACACTTTTGGATTCTTCTTTCTTTCCGCCTCTCTGGTTGGGTTTTTTTTCTTCCTCATATTACAGATCTTTGGTTTGACTCTTTGGGTACTGTGGTCTACAGTTGAGTGTCCGTATATTCTTTATTTCAGACAGTGTATGCATAATTTCTGACTGGTCCTTTTCCATTTTTTTGGTATTCTCATTAAGGTCCTTGAGGGTCTCTTCAAGTTTCTCAGCGGTTTTTAGAAGATTCTTGAGTAACCTTCTAAATGTGGTTCTGAACACTGTGTCGTCCATTAGTTTGCTTTTCTCCATCTCTCCTACTCGTGACATATTTCGGTGTCTCCGCATTTTGGCTGCCTCCCTGTGTTGATGGAGTGGCTTTGTGTGGTCAGTGACCTATAGGAGCCGGTAGCTCAGCTTCCCCAATCACTCTAGGTGGTCGCTCTTGGTACACCCCTTTGTGGGCTGAGTGGAAAGTCTTGGTGTAGTTAAAAGCCTTGATTGTTGTTGGTATACTGGGAGGAATTGACCTCCAGGCCAATTGGCTGTGAGGACCTGCTGTGTCTATAACGGAAGAATTGCTGTGCTGGAGACACAGTAGGGCTTTTGTGCTCACTGAGTCTGCCTCTTGAATGTGTCCCTTATGAGAGTGGTTGAAATCTGGTGTCGATAGACACTGACCACTAGATACCCTAGTGTCTGGATCTCCAATGGGGTGCAGGTCTGAGGCCTCCCAGCAGGAGCTACAGCAAGAGCTACAGTTTTCTCCTCTTTGCTTGGGCGGTTTTGGAGCAGTCTGACTGGAGCTGCAGTTAATTTGGTTGAGCTGCCACAGAACAGGCCATTTATATGTAAAAGCCGCTGTGTGGAGCCTGGGCTGATTTGTAGAATGTGCGGGGTGGGGTCTCAGGGCGGGGCAGGGTCTCAGGGCGTCACTAGCCTGGGGCGTGGCCAACGGCCATGGCTGCCTTTCACCATCACTGCCTTTTTGTGTTTTCAAGTCCCCGTGTCCCATGCTCCAGCACAGCAAACCCTGATTGCTGGGTGCACCTCTGCAGAAAAGTCACTCTCACTCTCCGACCGATGGCCGAGAGTCCAGCTTCTCCCCGTAGGCGTCTGGGTCCCCCGCGTGTCCCCAGAAACTGGAGTTCAGAGTGATCGGGAGTTTGTCTCCCTTCGGTTTGAAGAAAAGCCGTGCGCCCAGTCGCCCGCCGCCAGCCCGCTTCATGCGCGCCTCAGTACCTCAGCTCTCCAGCGTTTGCACTCCCTTCTCTTCTTAGTTGTAAATCTACCACTCAGCCAGCTTTCCCGTGGTTCTGGGTGGTAGACGTTTTGTTTTTTAGTTGTATTTTTGAAATTGTTGTGCGAGGCGGCAGTTTAGTTGTTTAACTTTGCCGCCATCTTGGTTCCTCTCTCCAACATTATTTCCATTTTAAATACTTAAATGTAATCAATTGTTTATGCACTAAAAAAAATAGATTTCTATTCCAAAAGGATTTGGCTTCTTTGGAAATTCTCAACATTTATATGCCATATGCTTTTAAAGAATAAACTATACAATATTTAATAAAATAATCCCAAACCAAAACTCATCCCTTGCAGCTGTAGTTGTTTCTTTATTTAAAATGGTTTACAAAATTTTAGTTAAGAGGAAGATAATTTGAAAAGAAGCCAAGCTGCTCCCAGTAAGACCACTTCTCTCATGCATGTTGAAAGCAATTTTATAGCACTCTATTAATGGAGAGATCTAAGCAGGATTAAGAGGCCTCTCCAGGTTCCTCCCACAGCCTAGCATGTACTGAAGTACTTTAAAGGAACTGTTTGCATTTGAATCCTCCCATGCATTAGCACTTTAATTATTAAAATATTTTTGAAGCCCATTCTGCTCGAGCTTCATTTTTAATGAAAATGGCAAAGGACAATCATAACTATAAAGTTTTTCTATATATTATTATAATTTGTTGTACTCTAAGAGATATTTGGGTTATAATTATTTTCATTCATAAGATAATGAATCTATTGCAACCAACTTGTAATCACACAAAAAACACATAGGAAATGGAAATACATCATCCTGTAAATAGACCATTTTGCACCACTTTTTACATTTCACAATGTAGAAAAGGTTATTTTGTTGCTCTTCACAAAATTGGTTTAAAAGTATTTACATACCAGAGGCCCAATGCACAAAAATCCTTGCAAGAATAGGCCTTCCTTCCCCCGGCTGCCGACACCAGCTTCCCTATGGCACCCGGGACCTGGGCTGGCTTCCCTCAGGCCCCGGCTTCATTGTAAAGGATGTCTGGTCTAATTAGCATATTATCCTTTTATTATTATAGTGTCCAATAATTTTTACATAAATGTATTGAATAGGTTGCTGTTTTTCAGTTCATTAATAACATGAATCAGAGATAAATAAAATATTAATTAATCATTTCTCAGTATAGATTTCTAGGTATAAAGAAAAAAAATTATTTTACATTTAATCACTGCAAGAATCCAACAAAATTTGTCTCTTTGGTTCTCCTCTCTCTAAGTTGGGGTGATTTAGTTTCTCAAACAAGTAAAAGGGAATGCCTTCTCACTTTTGAAGCTCTGTACATAATAGTGTTTAGGCTTTCTTATGAGGTTTGTAAAGTACCACCTTCTCTGAGGCTTAGTTTCAACCTCTGGAAAATTATAATAAAAAAGAAGTCAGGGACATAGGGTTGCTGGGAGCTCTAAACATGTAGAGAGCTTGGCGTATAAATAATCCCCAATCCATGTTGTGTATAATACAACTATGGTAATTTATTTTCCACAATTATGTCTTTTTCCATGGCTAGTTGGCTACAACTGCACCAGTAGATTGATCTGGACAGAGATTACAGAGAATGAAAAAAATTATTTTAGATTTAATCACTAATAATCTAAAAATTATTTTAGATTTAATTTAGAATTGGGTGGTAATTTAATTCTTTTCTTAAAAATGAAAAAGATTACACATGCTCCTAAAATTTATTGTGAAGAATAAATAATATAGAATATGTCAGTAGATATTCAACAAATGTTTCTTTATATAAAAATTATTTTAAAACTAGTTAGAGAAGTTTTGCTTCCAAAAAGCTTAAAAGAGCTTGTGGTAGGCAGACTTTGCAACCAAAGCAACTAAACATAATAGAAGACAGAAAGCATTTCTGCTGAAAACAATAAGGATTATAGGTCCAAGGTCCTAAAGAGAAGAGGACTGATCAAATTGAACTGAATTTCTGTAGCTGCATTATTTTCTGGGGAATTGCCAAGTCTGAGTGCAGGGCATAAATCTGTGAATATGTACTTTGCCTGGTCAAATGGCCAGGGAGACAGAAAAATCAGCAGTTTATGGTAATCTTTGGGAGCAGAAAATACAAAATTGGTCAAGATGCTAGTGAGAATAGTGAGCAGAAAACTGATTTGGACACACAGGCAGCATTTACCCAAGATATTTGTCAAAGTCTAAAACTGGAGAGACAACAGCACAAGAAGCTAATTAGGAAAATCTCCATTTCTTCTAAGGAGATTTAGATTAGGGGTAGGTGCAGCCAATTAAAGATCTCCCATGAACAAACACAAAGGATATCAGTTGAATGCTCTGACCTGGGAGCGAATGTTAGCCAGACTTAGCTGAAGCCTAATAAAAAACAAAAACCATAACTCAGCCTCACCTCAGCTCAGTCTCTAAATGAGGGGTGGGGAACGTCCTGCCTTTGGGCCATTAAAGGCCTGTGAAATCATTTGGTCTGGCCCTGCCAAGGCATTAGGGGTGAGTTAGTTAAATGTTTGACCACATATAGCAGGCTAATTTTTAAGTTGATAATTTTGTGTGACCTGCAAATGATGTTATAATGATGTTGGCAGCAAAACAGTTCCCCATCCCTGCAACATGAATTCAGGTGATCAGCCTCCAGTCTACCTAACAGCTGAAAGGGTAGAAACTAGAGGATAGTAATATCATCTGGATCCTCTGTAGTTTTTATATACAATATTCAGTATTTTTCAGTATTTAATTTAAAAACTTACTGGAAGAGCAAAGACATAGGGTTATAGAAATACTGTGTGATCTGTGTATGTGTGTGTGTGTTTGTGTGTGTGTGTGTGCGTGTGTGCACAAAAATAGGGGAAAATACAGAAATTTAATTATCTAGAAGAAAAAAAAATAAAATAAAATTCTAGACCTAAGAAGTATAATAATTCAATTCAAGAACTCAGGGAAAAAGTTTAATGGCAGATTTAGCACAATAGAATACAAAAAATCAGTGAACTGGAAGATATATCAATAAAGACTATACAAACAACAGTAAAAAGGAGAAAATAAATGATAAAGAGAAAAATCTTAAAATAGTAATAGATAAGTGACAAGTGAGACATCCTCTAAAAGCCTAACCAATAAACAATTGGAATCTGTTTGTCAATAGGACTAAAATAATATTTGAAGAAATAATACTCATGAGTTTAACAAAAAACAAAGCAATGAAAGACAATGCAGTTTGTAGAAGCTCTATAAGTCACCCAGAAAATAAATACAAAATAGAACAACATCTACACATATAATAACAAAACTGCTTAAAAATGAAAAAAAAAAATAAAAGGCAAAATAAATATTTTCAGATCAACAAAAACTGAAAACATCTGCCACCAATTGACCTGTACTAAGAAGAAGAAAAAAATGCCATAAAGCCATTCTCCAGGCAGAAGGAAAATAATAGATATTGTGTTGTAGAATTCAAGATTTATGTAGAATTTTGCCATGGATTCTCTTTTTTCTGATATTAATAGTGTTTTGTTTGTGTTTTGTTTGATTCTATATTTGCCTGATAAATACTTTTTCATCTCTTTATATACACTATTTTGTGTAATTTTAAGTGTCTCTTATAAGTAGCCTATAATCCGATTTGATCTTTGGTTGTGCTTGCTATTGATGATTCCCATCGAGGTGTCTCTGTCATTTCAAGTAATGTTTCACTCCTCACATTTTTTTGGGCATTAATAATATAATTAATTAAGATTTATTATTTTAATATTTTTTGCATGTATTTATGTACTTTTTATTCTAGGGATTTAAAATGTGTGTGCATTGTGTCTGTGTGTATGATATTCACATAATTTCTTCTGATAATAATTATTCTTTAATATTTATCATACCTATTTAAACAAATTTTTACCATTAATTAGAGTTTTTCTTTTTACTAGATATATCCAGCATGGAAACAGCGGCTCATTTCCTTCTTTCTCCTGTCCTAATAACTCCATGTTGATATTATCTGGCATTTCAGTTTCATGTTGTTTCAATGTTTTAATATTATGTACCAACTAGTGTTTGGATTTAAGTATAAGTTTTATTATCCTATTTGTACAATATTTATCTTAAGCATTTTGTTTCTCAGATTCACTTCTTCATTTTTCTGGGTTATAATCTACTAGAGGCCTGGTGCATGAAATTTGTGCATGGAGGGGTGGCCCTCAGCACAGCCTGCACCCTCTCACAATCAGGGACCGCTGGCTCCTAACCGCTCACCTACCTGCTTACCTGATTGCCCCTAACCATACTGCCTGCCTGCCTCATCACCCCTAACCACTTGCCAGCCTGCCTAATTGCCCCTAACCACTCTGCCTGCCTGATCACCCCTAACCACCTCTGCCTGCCTGATCTCCCCTAACCACTCTGCCTGCCTGCCTGTACGCCCCTAACTGCTCATCTGCCTGCCTGATCACCCCTAACCACCTCTGCCTGCCTGCCTGATCACCCCAACCACCTCTGTCTTGGCCCCCGCCGCCGTGGATTCGTCCAGAAGGTTGTTTGGCTGTCTGGTCTAATTAGCATATTATGCTTTTATTATTATAGATTGCACTTGTTTTGATAATTCATGCTTGTATACTCCCTTCCCATGTTGGAAAACTTATTTGAGTGTGTGTGAGCACGCTAGCTCTGCTTAGAAGATGATTACAGAAAAAAAGTATAAATTGCTACTAGGTTGTTTGCAATGATATCTTGATTTCTATGTCGATCTCCTACCCTTTAAGAATGTCATTCTCTACAAAGAGCATACCTTTTCATTTCTAGCTCAAATGCCTACACTTTCAAGTTCAGTCTCTGGGAAAAAATGCTTTCTCTGATTACTATTGCAGACAAGCAGTGAAGAAAGGAGGGCAGATTAGTGTCAATTCTCCGGGTGTAGTTCCCTTAAAATCACCAGCTCCTTCCATCTGCAATGACACCTTCCTCGTCACCAGCATGTGTTTTTATCATTCATCTGTTGCAATTTGCTTTTTGTTTTTTATTGGTTTCTAGAATTAGTGGTCTGCAGAACCTGCTTATTATACAAATTATTATAAAAGTCATTTTTAAAATTCATATTTTAGATGTTACTTCTAGGGGCCTAGTGTTTCAATAGTCAGCCATTTGATACAATCTCTTAATTATTGAATATTAGCCCTGTCCAGTATGGCTCAATTGGTTCATTGTCCTCCCATGCACTGAGAGGTTTCTGGTTTAATTCCTGGTCACGGCACATGCCTGGGTGTGGGGTGGATCCCCAGTAGAGGGCATGCAGGAGGCCAATCGATGTTTCTCTCATTTATATTTCTCTCTCTGTCCCTCACCTTTCCTCTCTCTCTCAAATAAATAAAAACATATTTTTATAAAAATGAGTTTTAACCATTAATAAAGAACAAAAACATACAAAATTTAAAAGAGATAATGTAGAAAATGACCATGCTAGTTGAATGCTAATGATATCTTCCTACTATATTTTGAGACCTGGGTAAGGAGCCTCCACTCATAAGCCAACATCCGTCAATATCTGTAAAAACTTGGGAGTTTATTCTGCAGATTTCTGGGACCTGCATCACCCAGACTGCTTGGCAAGGAAACAAAGGATAACTGAGCCAAATACTCATAGGCTAAGTAAAGTGAACTAAATCATTCCAGATGAACCCATTGGAGATTTAATTCATTAATATTGCTCCACATTTCCTAAGATGTACAGATATTATACTAGGGAACAATAAATTCTGACATGATTTATCATTTTTCACTAGGCACAAGAGGCCTGAATTGTCAAAGCATTTTCTCTTTATAATACTTTCATCTATTAAAATATGCCCAACTAAGGATTGGTAGAGCAAGGCAGACAGATGGGAAATTTGAGTGGTAACAGATAGTAGGAAGAAGTTCAAAGCAGCCAACAGAGGAGCTAAACAGGTGACTGAGGCCAATGGAGATAATATGGCAGAGGACATACCCGATTTCTGCATAGCAGTTGTTTGAAATGCATTAGTAGTTTTTCTATGAATTCATGATTAAGTTATCCACTCTGAAGTCAGAAATATGTGCTTAAAATCTCTTCTCTAGAATTTAAGAGCTGTATCATTGAAAGCTTTTATTTTCTTACCTGTAAAATCAGGGTAGTAATAAAATTTTTGTTAGAGAGTTATTGTGAGAATTAAATGTGATAATGCAGTTAATTAGTTATAACCCACCTAAGACAGACAAGATAAGAATTAAAATGTGTACAACTAAACTTAGATAGTAATAGGTTATAATAGTTGATCCTAACTGGGAATAAAAACAAGAGTATTAATAAGCAAGCTCTTTGAGTAGAACTCTAGAGGCCATTAACATCAGAGTTTATGTGAAAAGCACCTCCAAAATTATTAAACGATTTGCATATTTGTACCTAGTGGCGTAGTACAATATGTTAATATTAATTAAAAGGTACTTATGTAAAATATTTATTTGATGATTTATTAATATGAGACTGAAAATTTCTTCTAATCCTAACTCTGTTGAGAATGCATTATTTCATAAGAAATGTGGTCTCCTGAAATTAACCATGCATGAAGAACAACTTTAAATGTCCCAGGAAAAGAAAGAAGCTCTTCACTATGAGAGAGAGGACCTTCTCACAGTGGTGTCTGTTAGTGCTTGGAATAGCCCTTATAGAACTCAATTATAGCATGATCACAATTGGGAAACTTGGAACAGTAAAGTCTCAGTTGTTAAGAAGGGGGAAAAAAAAGAAAGAAAAGAAAAAAGTCTCAGTTGTTGCCCTTCGGTTTTAATCTCTGGTCACTATAAATTGTCCTCTTTAAAACAATTCTGACTGATCATATGTCATTCATTAATTTATCAATGAAACTTCAGCCCTCTTAAAAATCAATCAAGTGGGAAACTCAGTCTTGCACAATGATTTGACACTAGTTACAGGATTGACTGGATATTTGGCCGTTTAGTTCAACTTTCATATGGGAGGAGAAGCTAGCTAGTTACATAAGGCAATTCCAGTCATTTTCCTATTCTTAATATAGGTGCGAGGAAGCAGTGTCTCTTAGGCAACCATAATGAATGCTTGCCATAAATTAGCTAAATATCTATTTTATTCCTAGTTGGAATTTTTCTCCCAAATAGGTTATGCTATGTACTACACAGACATACAAACAAGGAGAAAAAAAGAAAAAAGTCAAGAGTTATAATTACATTCACATGTTGGCTAATTGGGCCCTTCGGGGCCTTCTTCCTAATTATAAGAGGGCATACAAAGAAGAAATATCACTAGAAGCAAGTATGTATAGAATGAACATGAGTTTAAATGGGTTGTGCTGGCTATATAAAAGCTGTAAAACTTGATAGGAAAGGAATGCTATTACTTGCCAAACATCTACACATTAAAAAAAATAATAAAATAAAATAAAAATAAGGCCCACAGCAGTGTCACTGACAGAATATAAGATGAGGGGGGAAAATGTTAGCATTAAAGAGGACACATTGAAAAAGGAAGACTCCTAGTCTATACTGTAGATGTATGTTTTATTATATCTGTTTTAGAAATTCAAGGAAATTATGATATCATTTGGAATTTAAAAAACATATTTTTGTGGCAAATTTAATATATGTAAGATTTTTCTGACTTCTATATAGAAAATTATATAGATACATTACATAAATATAAGCTTGGAAATCTTCAGAAAATATATTCATTTGTAATGTATAAATTTTGATGATATTATTTCATTTTGAGAGCAAAGGTAGATTTTGATCCCTGACATTAGAAAACTATATGCTATTGCTCTTATAATTCTTTTTTTTTTTTTTTGCTCTTATAATTCTTAAAATAAAATTTACTTTTTCTCTTTTCCTGGGGATTTAAGATGGTAGAAGGGTGGAGAAAGAGTGCACCCATGTTAAAGTAAATCATGGAACATTTTACAAGGTTGTAATTCATTTTATTTTACATCAAGTGGTACCCTTTTGACATGCCTATAAATGTCTGATGTTTATAGTAGATGTGTATAAAATATTACATTACACCTTATAACTGAGATAAACTGGCAAGAACCCTAAAGCTCAATAGAAACAAGATTGACTTTATCTCTTAAAACTGTCATTTTAATTTTCCACACTAGACAATGCTATAGATGTCAGATGACTTAAGTTCCTGGTGGCTGTTAGACCACAATCTTATGTTTTGAATTTAGTACCTAATCAAATTGCTTTGCTTTTAGTATTCTTATCTTGATTTATGTGAATTGATATAGGGTACCCTCCTTAGTATACCCTAAGGAACAATGTATGTTATAGCTTTCTAAATGCAAATTCTGCTCCCAGATTTATGCCATGGACAATGCAACTGCACTATTTAAAAAAAAAGAATTTAAAATGAAACCCAGAAAAACTGAAATGACAATTTTTGAGTCAAACAACTGGCTCTGATGCTCTGTAGGCTGCCCTGACTGAGCCCGGGTGCTCAAGCAGGGCATGTGCAGTCCACAACCGGCAATTTCAGTTACCTTCTGTGGAGTTAGAATTAAATGCCCAGTTAATACAAAGAAAATTTCCCTTTTGCAAAATCTAATCAAATGTAATATGTCTATATTGTAACTACCATTTCTATGACTGTTATAATTCAGGTTCCTAATTATGAGTTCAGTTCATACGAAGAAAATTGGCTTTCATTTGAGCAGCATTTTCAGTCAGAAATGGGAAACACACATTTAAGTACACAGATTTTCAAGTCATTATTCTTTTTATTTCAATACCCAATTATGGGTCCAATTTTACCCTCAAATACTGATATTCAACTCCCTATGCAGTCAGGTTGGTACAAAAATCTTGGGTTCAGCACAAGTAGAAGTAAGTACAAAAATGATTCCAGAGGAAGGGGGGAAAATAAACTATTCAGATGATAAATACGAAAAAAAGTTATCTGAAGTAAGACTAACTATACCAGATTAAATAATCTCAAATTCAGTATGTTTGAGAAAATGATCAATCCTTGGTTTCTTTTTCTTCCTGTTTAATGTTACAGTATTGTTTTCTCTCTCTCTCTCTCTCTCTCTCTCTCTCTCTCTCTCTCTCTCTCTCTCTCTCTTTCCCATTTACTGCTCTATCCCCATTTATCTCTGCCCACTTAATTTTAGAAAATTTACTTGCAACCATAGACTATAGAAATAATTTCAACAATTTAACTCTGTAAATCTCAGAAAATTAGTGTTTTAGGCAAATTTACAATAACGAATTTAAAAATTAGTCAAATGCAAACATTTTTACTTGTAAATAATATTTTGGTTTCTTGTCTAATAACTCTAAATATGATATGAACTCTAAATATGCCATCTTTTATGCACATGAACCATGTGTCCCAAGTATCTAGAAACTCAGATTCTCTCTGACCCTGAACCAGAGCACTGATGTTAACTAGATGTTGAGTGGAATTATGCACTTGGTTGAATGAAAGGTGAAAAAAGCTCTAGCCATGGGAAAGCTTGCAAGACACCAGGTGGTGTTGCTCCAGTAGAACAGGAGATGGGGAAGGATAATGGATACAAGTTTCTTTAGCTCCCAAAGAAACGTTAGAATAGAAAATCCATGAAAATTTGATCGGGAAACTAAGGTAGCACCATCAATGATGGTAAGCCATATGCATAACAAGAGAAGGCAAGGAAAGGTCATTAAAACATAAAAAGTCATCTTTACATTTGCTCAATATAAAGTTGTAGATGCTGTGCTATCAAAAAGAAAGTGTTTTCTGCAATGCCCACAGCTGCCTGTATTATACCACTTGGCGACATCTAGAATAGGAAAGGTACCTGTGACTGAATTCAGTGACTGAACAGACAAACAAAAGGACCCACTTGGATATTCTTATTAAAGTCAAAGGAGGTTCACTAGATATTTCAGGAGAAATGTGATCCTGATCAGAAGGGAAAAATGTTTTCCTAAATCATTGATTTGGTTTGGTTTCCTGTAGAGTGCAGTTTCCAATTGAAATGAAATATATAAGGACGTGAACTGTTTCTATTTTGCTAACCGTCTTGTTCACAATTTCCAAAACAAGATAAGCCTTTAAGGAATATTTTTAAATAGATTTATACAAGAAGTCATTCTTAAACTTATTTTCTCTGATCAAGCGTATTAAAAATACACTGGGGGTGGGACTGAATGAAAGAAGACAAAGATATTAGTCAAATAACATATGTGCATAGCCCATGGACACAGACAACAGTGTGGGGATGGCCAAAGGAGGAGGGGAGGGGAGGGATGGGAGAAAGGGGGGCAGGGGCTGGGTGGAGGTGGGCAAAGGGGGGAAATGGAGAACATCTATAATAGTGTGAACAATTAAATATATATACACACTATCTTTTTTCATGATTAGTAATTATAGGGATGCTTGCCAAAGGAAATTAAGTGAAACTAAACTTATTAAAGTATTCACAACTAATGTATTAAGTGCTAAACTATGGCACTATAGTGTGGACACTATATACAATGAACAACTTACTAATTTAGGGCACAGTGAAAGAAAAAGAAAGTGAGGCATTTCAAGAATTTAAGGACTTATGGAAGCAATAGTCAGACTGGAAAGGGAAAATTCAGGGATGCCACTAGCATTAAGTCATGCCTCTTTAAATCCTATCCTGAGGTCAGGAAGTTGCTACTATTTCTTAGAAATCAGAAAATGTCAAGAGCCTACATCCAATGTCACAGCTGCCCCAGGGCTCTATGGCTGGTAACCAGGAATGGAATCTTACAGAGGAACTGAAGCACTCTTAGCAAAAGAGTAAGCAGCATTTGATGATTCTCAAAACAGGTCACATGACAATTACCAGTAACTGAAGAAATTAAGGACATTTGCCTTGGAAAATAGAAAGTTAAAGAAGGTATGAGAAATATTTTGTATAAATAATCTAGGAAATCTATGGGGATACCCAATTCATCCCAAGCAGAAGGCAGCATCGATTGGAATAAAGAGCCAATGAGTTAGCTCTGAGTCACTGGGATAATTCCAAGCATTAAGATTTAAAAATGTTAAAGTGCTAGAGGTTGAATTAGATGATCTCATCCATTTATGTTATTTATATTTCAAAAAATGCAATTGTGAAATGACTCAGAAACCTAGATAAAATATTCTAATGGTAGCAGTAATTGTAACTTCTAATCTCTTACTCTGTGCAAGACACTAGGAAGTGACCCTGCCTCATTCCCCAAGTACCCCCAGCACACATAAGGGTGTTACTGGCACAGCCAGGATTCAAAACCAGGTCTGTGAGGAGCCAAAGCTCACCAAGAAAAGACCCTCAGAAATTTATCAAAACAACAGAATACCATGTGAATAAATTGGGCATCACTTATCTAAGATAATTTATAATTTTATACATGACTCTGGATGCGATAAAGTCTTAAAAGCAGTTAAATTGAGATTTTTTATGTTAAAAGATTATTTTGTAATGTAGATATTTTGTAACTACATTTTTTAGTGAATACTTTATTTGCCCCAGTGTTCTTAAAATCAGAAAAAAATGGGTTCAAGTCACAGTTCTATTATGTGAGGTGGTGCAATGGACCTAACTTTTTGAACCTCGATTTCTTAAATTGTATGATAAGTAAAATATGTGTGCTGCCTAAGTCATTGTTAAGATAATTCAGTAATGGAAACTATACATACCTGATAAATTATAAATGTATATGGAAATCACCATAATAACAACAAATAATTATTGAGCCTATACCAAATTCTAGTTACTCTGCTTAGTGATTTCTATGCATTATTTTATTTAATATTCACAATTGTCCTATTATTGCTATTTGAATTTTAGAAAAATCCTATGAAATAGATACAATTACTTTCATTTACAAATAGGCAAAACAAGACTAAAATATCTATATATTTTGTTGAAAGTCACATGGTTACTAAGTAGTTATGAGGTATGTCACCCCATATTCTTAAATTTTAGGCTATGTAAATTTTACACATTATTATTACAGTGCTATATTAATTTAAAATAATTATGGTACTAATAAAATTTTTATTTCATATTCTCAAAGTTACAAAAAAAGTTTAAAGAACACATACATACCTTTCACTTTATCGGTTTACCTTCTGCAATTTTGACTATTCTAGCATAAAATGAATATATAGTGTATTGAATTTAAGTACATTTATTAACTGACTTGGATTACATGGAAAGGCATTACATTTACTGCCACTGAGAGAACATTCTGACTAGGTTATTTTGTTTCTAAAGAATCCCCACCAAACCTAGCTGCTTTGGCTCAGTGGTAAGAGTGTTTGGCCTTTGGATTGAAGGATTGTAGATTTGATTCCTGTCAAGGGCATGTACCTCAGTTGTAGGCTCAATCTGGCCCTGCTTGGTTGAGGTGTGTGCAGGAGGCAACCAATCGATGTGTCTCTCTCTCTCTCTCTCTCTCTCTCTCTCTCTCTCTCTCTCTCTCTTTCTCTGTGTGTGTGTGTGTGTGTGTCTCCCCCCCCTCCTTTTCACTCTCTCTAAAAATCAATGAGAAAAATATCCTCAGGTGAGGATTAAAAAATAAAAAATAAATAAAAAAGTATCCTGACCAGCTACTAATATGGAGATGCATGATTTTCTGAATTACTCTTGATCTTGTCTTTATCTGTGGAGCATTATCACATGCCCCAAGCCATGTCATAACAATTTTCTTTGTATTATTTTCAGACAGTGTCCACTAAATCAAAGTTGGTAAACTTTAGGTACTTAAGCTTACTCCACACAAATTCCATGCAGATAAGACTTTAAAACATTCTAGTGGTCCAATAATAATGGCAGCCTTAAAGACCATGAGATATTCTGTGGGAGGAAGTTCTAAGAATGTCATCAAAGGAGAAATTGAGTTTTCAGAAGGTCAAGGATACAGTTACACCTTGTTTAAAGGACATAAGGACATAGGAGTTATAAGAAAAAGAACATGGCATAAAGGAGATTGTAACTTATCCATACACTAGTGGCCTGGTGCATGGATTTGTGTACTGGTGGGGTCCCTCAGCATAGCTTGTGGGGATCTGCTGAAACCAGCAGTCCAACACCCAACACCACCTGCAGCTTCTGCCTGCTGCTCCTGCTCATTCTGACCCCACTGGGGCGGTGGTTGCCACCACTGCTACTCGGTAGGCTCACTGCTGCTTCACTGCCATCTCCAGCTGCCAGCCATGAGCCCTGCATCTGGCGCCTATCAGTCAGCTGAGTGGCGCTCCCACTGTGGAAGCGCACTGACCACCAGGGATCAGCTGCTGCATTGAGCATCTTCCCCCTGGTGGTCAGTGTGCATCATATCAACTAGTCAATTGGTCTGGTCATTCGGTCGCTTAGGCTTTTATATATATTCCAGTGGCCAGGTGCACGAATTTCGTGCACGGGGAGGGTGCCCCTCAGCTCGGCCTGCACCCTCTCCAATCTGGGACCCCTTGGGGGATGTCTGGCTGCTGGTTTAGGCCCAATCCCTGTGGCAGTCGGACATCTCTCTTGCAATCCGGGACTGCTGGCTCCTAACTGCTCACCTGCCTGCCTGCTTGATTGCCCCAACCACTCTGCCTGCTGGCCTGATTGCCCCCAACTGCCCCCCCTGCTGGCCTGATCACCCCCACTGCCTCCCCTTGCCAGCCTGATTGCCCCAACTGCCCTCCCTGCTGCCTACTCACCCCCAACTACCTCCCCCTGCTGGCCTGCTAGCCCCTAATTGCCTCTGCCTCGGCCCCGTCACCATAGCTTTGTCCAGGAAGGTCTCCCTGTCTAATTAGCATATTACCCTTTTATTAGTATAGATATAGGTTACCAAATATTAACTGTCAAATAGAAAATCTCTATTCTTCTTCACTGTAATCTATCAAGAGACTGCAAAACATTTGTAAAAGGTACAATGGCTCAGAAATATATGTCCTTCAGTGATTGTAGAACATAATACTAGGAATTTAAGGGCTTATAATATCTCAAGGTGCTAAAAAAATCCCTCTGGAAACACCAAGAGTCTATAATTATTAGGAAATGAGACATAGCTTAGTTCCCACCTGAAAGTTTTTGGGTATGTGATGCAAAGTGAAATATAAAAGTGGTGGTATCTCAAGATTTGATCTTTGTATCTTAAAATCAAATACATATGTACACACACACACACAAAAGCAAACAAAAACTAAAAGCATATTATGCAAGTAACTTAATGCAAAATCCCATCAATCCAAAATACAAGCTCAAAATAATAGACAAAGAGAGAGAATAATTTGAAGCTAGCCAGTGTTGGGGAAAGAGTGAAGGATAACTCACATCCAAACAGCTGGATTACCTTAATTTTGTGTCCATCTATCTGTATTTATGTTTATCTAAATGAAATAAGATAAGGTAATGTAATGTAGCATAAGTAGCCAATTTTAGTCAAATTTAAAAACAAACCAAAAACCATGTATAAAATTAGGAATTAGTTCTATTTATAATAGCTTTATCTTTAAAATCTAGGAAACTCAGATTATTGGATGCAAAAATTCAAATTTCAGTGGAAGAACAAAGTACTTATTTTAACTTCAAGATGAAATAACTTGTAATAACTTCTGAATCCAAATTTAAGATGGGATTTTTTTCCTTAGAATTCATTGAAAAAAATGCACATATGCAGTCAACCATTTTTAACTATAATACATTTAAAAGGAACCTGCACATGTCAGATCAGTACAGTATATCCAAACACAATTTTTATGCCTGTCTATAAGTTTTGCTTCTTATTTCTGTTTAAGTATTTTGAGGTGCATTATAAATTTTAAGTTAAAATTTTGTAAATGTTTCCTAATGCAACTGAAGGTACTTCAAGACCTTCTAAAAATAAAAGGTTTTAAAATGAATTATAAAATGTAATATGGTTGCCTATTATATAGATCTTTTATTATCAAAAGAAAACTGACTGAGTATATCCTGATATGTCATTATTCTAAGTCTCCTATCATTGATATGAGAGCTTAAAATACAAGTCATTAAATAAGAAAATTTTGAAAATGCATAACTTTATAGTCTTGTAGTATTTTATTATCATGGTAATATTACTTTAGATACTACCCCAAACTTATAATAGTTTAACATCAATATTGAAAATCTTATGACTTCTAGTTATATGCTGAGGCCTTTAATTCCAGATATAAAGAATAAAGAGAGTTCATTTTAATCATAAACTTCCCTAGAAAAATGATATATAATTTTGCAGCATAAAAATATGTATGAATACAAATAACAAGTTTGTCTTTTTCTCTCGTGTAACCTATAAGAACATTTACTTATACTTAGTGTTAGTCTTTTGTATAAGTACAAATTTTTTTTTCTCTTACATGTAAAAATGTTTCATTAAAAGTAATTTACTTCTGCTTAGACTGACTTTTTTCTATAGCATTGCCAGGACAATGAACCTGGGATTCAGAATGGTTTGAGTAGATTTGACTCATGGTAGCACCATTTCTTGGTTGTGTGTTTTCTGGAAATTTACTCACCCACTTCTGCACCAGTTACTCATCTCTAAAATGAATAAAATACTAGCCACACTTATTAGGGTGATTTTGAGGGTTACATGAATTAATACATGTAAAGTTAGAATTCTGCCTATCATAAAAGAAATGTTATTATTAAAAAACTATTTAAGAAATATTTATTGAGAGATTATTATGTGCTAGGCACTCTTCATTGTGCAGGGTGACTATCTTAGTTGCTATGGTTGATCTGAAATGCCATTATCAATGAATGATCAGTCACTTTACTAGGAACTGAGTTTATCAAGATAAATGCTTTCTAATCTCAAAAGATTTTACCAGGCAAGGGAGCAAAATGAGGGTTATAATACATTGTGATAGTGTTATGACAGAATATGCACAGGGTGCCCTTGGAAGCATAAAGGAGAATTGTAATGCAGACTGGTTTAGGTCAGGTAGGCCACAATGTGACCATCTATGAAAGAAGTAATATGTGTACTGATTAATGTAGGCTAAAGGGGTATTTCTTGAAAAGTGTGAGCAACCTTAAAGTACATATGTCAAAAGCAATTTTCCCATAAGACATAATGAGAAAAGATTACATTGCCTCATTTCTAGGACACCAGCTACAGTTATAGGTTAATTGCTGATTCTGGTACTGATTAAAAGAGCAGCAGAGGTCTCCTCTACCAGCACACTAGGGCAAAAATTTCAAATGCTACAAGGCCCCCTTAGGAAAGGGTGGTCAATAAAACAGCTTCTGCTCTGCTCTGTGGAATGGCATGCAGCACCTTATTAGAACTAGAGATTCCTATTGACCTTGATTACTAAAAGGCTGCTCTCCTGGTATAATTCAAGGACAATTTTTAAAAAAGGGAGAAAAAGCATTTGAAGCAAAACCACTTACGTGAAAAATTGAAGCAGCAATGAGCATCCATTTACTAATGATGACGACTAGTTTACGATTGAGACAACAGCACTAATAAATAGTGGCGTATGTATGGTAAAGAGGCTAGACAGCATGTGCTCTTATATTTTAACTAACAAATGCCACTAAGTTTCTACCATAAAAGTTTTCATTAGTTTATTGCCTTCTTTTTATCTGATCAGGAGGAGTATAGCAGCATAAAAGTAAGAAGCTCCTTAGAGAAGCCAGGAAACCTAGTAACAAATGACAGAAAGAAAAGAAAGGTAGTCAAATAAAAGATATTTTTAAACATATTTGAAGAAATAAACGCTAGCACATGTTTGGCATATTGTTATCTTTAATGAAATAATATACTTCAGTATTCATTTAGATTGCTTTAAAAATATGAAATTTTATTTTATTTTAGAGAAAAATGTAGAGCTTAATACTTGAAATTAGAGAGAATGAATGAGCAAATAAAATCCTCAACAGAATCATTGTAGATAATAACTGTGGAAACAAGTGCACATTTAATAGTATTATATTCCTTTTGTAGGATTTCTAGATGAAATAAGTTTTATTCTTTCAGTAAGGCAGGGAATTTGGTTCTCAGAGTGTGGAGATATAAAGAACTATATACAGAGTGTCCCAAAATGTATATACTCTTTGAATGATTATAAAATCAGTGTTTATTAACACACAGTTCATTTTCAAAATTTAAAAGAATCTATAGAAATGACTAATAGTTTGTTATGACAACACCTATTTTCAAACTGATGACCATTCCGGTCCAGGCACTGCTGATAACACAAAGCAATGGAATCACAAACACCAAGAATCATTTCATTCTGTATTTGTGCATCCTCAATTCATCAACTATTGCTGGTTTTGGACCATAAACTTAATCTTTTATGTATCCCCATAAAAAAAGTCTAGTGGATAAATTTTACTTGTTCAAAGCTTAGTCTGGCTTCACCCATTATTTCAAATCAATTTAATCTGAAAATGAGTGAAAATAAAGTGTGTTATCAGTTGTTCACACCTTATGTCTCCAAAAATTATACATACAATTTGAATAATTATAAAGGCAGTGTTTGTATTTCAACTGTGTTTTCAAACTCCCAGTGGCATTTTAGGATGAATTTCTTTTTTTCCAAAGCTTAGTCTGGCTGAAAAGAAAGAAACATCAATTGAGCCATCAGCTATTAAAGTGTGTGTACATGTTTTTGGGACACTCTGTATGTCCATTGATTGGGTATAGCCTGACTTTAGCTTGTGAGGAGTTAGTAATTTAAATTGATTTATCCTAAGGATGTTTGTGCCAGTCTTTCTCTGAAAGGTCTTCAAGAAAACTCTTGTATAAATAAGAAGAGTGCTTGATTTCCTTTGACAACTAAGTCCTATAAATAGTTTGCTCCTCTCAGCAGGCATACTAAGAGCAGAGCCGGGTAAATGAACACCAGGACGGGCACCCATCTTTCCTTCCCAGCCAGCCCTGTGTTAGAACTCTACTCACCAAATCCTGTCAGAGTTAACTTTCTCTTCTTAACTAGCTGTGATAGACAGGTGGCTCTCACCACTATCACAATATCTAATGCCATATTTGTGATGTTGATAAGGCCACTAGCAATGTCTAAAGCACCAGCTATTTCTGACCCGCTGATGGTGAGCAGTGGACTGTTTAGGTATGAATCTCTTGTGTGTGGCTATAGCAGCACTGAGCTCAGTGACTACCCTGTGAAAAGAGTAGAGGAAACAGATGCTGCTACAACTCTTGTCAATTTTTTCAGGCTGGACAAGTCCCTTCTGCCCTGAGGGATAAAGGGAAAGTATATTATGACAATATGTCATTTATTCAGCGAACTATTTATTGAGTAATTTGCTGAATAAACACTCTTTAGGGGACAGAGTCTCCTCCCCGTGGAGCTTATATTCAGAGTTGCCAATAGGAAAGCTAAAATAGTCATTGGTGGCAACACCAAGGCTGGCGTATCTTGGCATAAACATAACAATTTTACTAATTTTAAATTTCTGACAGAGGAGTTTTAGCTCCAGCTTGGGGATGCCTCACTGTCCCTCACCCCCTAGTAGGTCTGAGATGCCCAATGACAAATAATATGTATTTGACTGTATCACAAAACCTGCTCTTTTGAGTGGATGTTCGTAAATACTTTGTGGGTTGATTAAGTTACTTAAACAAGCTCTGCATTTAATGGTTTGATGATACTAAATGTTTTGGTTCCTACGAGAAATTTGTTGATTATTTCATACATACATCTTTTTTATTATTCACTCAAGAAATATTAAGTTCATAATTTGACACAAGGTTGGAAACTAGAAAGATCATGGAGAGAGAAGGAGAGAGAGAGAGAGAGAGAGAGAGAGAGACAGAGACAGAGACAGAGAAAGAGAAATGAGTTCTTTTACAGAGCTAATGTTTTAGTGGGAAATTTAATATTGAGGAAACAATTGCACAGATATTAAATCAATTACAATTTGATAAGTACCAAGAAGGGGTGAAGGATTTACTAGATCATTCTTACAAAACCAGGCCCTGACTTTATCTGGGAAGGCCTTCCCATGTTGTAATTGAGTGCAAAAATGCAAACGACTGTGAGTTACAGAGTTTAAAGTGAGGGAGAATGTCTGGGTGCAGGGGAGATCACACCTAAAAGAATCTGTGACAGAAATGAGTATCCATACACCAACACTGCAAGTTTCCTCCACTGCAATGTGCCATCTTCGCTAGAGGTAGCTCTGACCAGTCAGGGATTGTTCCTTACCCCCTACCTGTACCAACAGGTGACTAATTTCCATTCAAGAAGTTTGAATGAAAGTGGTGTGTGTCATTTCTTCTCCCTAACTGAGCTGCAGGATGAAAGGAGTCTCTATTCCTGAAATACTACATAAAGAAAAGTCACTAGACTACATCAAAGACCCAAATCAGATTGTTAGATGAGTAAACAAAAAGCATCTATTCTTTTAAATCCATTAAAACATGGGAGTTTGTTTTCACAGGTGCAGTATGGTTAATGTTACCCTAACCAAAACAGTGTGAGTTGGAAAGTAACTGAAGATTTTACAGTTATTGAAAGATGTGGAGTGTGAGTATAGCACATAAAGAAAAGAGAACATAAATTGGACTGTGTGCTTGCACTTCTGGCACTGTGGCAAGATAAATATCTTGAAAATATCTCACTATAATACAGCTAGAAATCCTGGACAAATATAATAAACATTATTTTAAATGTAGAGTTAAATGCAATCCCACCCTAACTATATATATATATATATATATATATATATATATATATATATATATCCAAATCAAAGAGAAAGGTGAAAGCTAGAATGGTAAGCTAGAAGTTATATCTCTATCAATGTCAGGAATCAAATTTTAATGGGGAATAGGGGCATGAACTTTGGCCCAGGCAATTGGAATGTGAGGTAGGGAAGGGAGATGGCAGAATTAAGACATCCCCATAACTCCATTTCTCATACCAGGAAAGAGCTATATATCCTGAGGAAAAAAAATTAAGCCAATAAATAAACATGACAAGTCAACTTATCTGGCTTGGCCTGTGCTGTGGTGGAAACAAGTCTGAAAGAATTAATAAATACAAGCTTGCTCTCACTTTAGGCTTTGGATGATCAAATTTACACCGTGTAGCTCAAAGAAAAGCATACAGCCGAATTAATATGAAATAATTATGAGTTAAGAAAAGTTCTAAGGCACCTATATTTTAAAACATTATCTTTTAAAATGCATCTCCAAAAATGGCCCCATATGTTTCTCACAGAAAAAGAAACCCACACTTGCAGTCCAACATTATAAAACAGTTTAGTAAATATGGCATCAAGAGCATCATAGCATGAGAATTCAACTCCTACATTTTTTAGATAGTTGAATTAATAAATGTAGGATAAAAAAACATTCTTTAAAATGTTTAATGAATTAACATAGTAAAAGTGAGAAACAAGAAACAGATTAAGAATTTATGTGTAATGCATAAAAACCACAAATTCTATGTAGAGGTAGTATACATTCCTACAATTCAACATAAAACAAAACAAAACAAAAGAATCCAGTTCAAATGTGCAAAAAAACCCAAACTATAATTTACAGAAAAGAGAACCCAAATGGCCAATACACATAAAAATGTTTATAAACATTATGATGTGTAGTATATTTCTTCTAGATTTCAGTGGAACCAGGTACATGGTCAAATATTTTATAATCCATGTGGAGGATGTTATGAGGCACTGCTCAGATCCCCCTCTGGAATAAAGGACTTGCATTCCGCCAGCTGCAGGAAGTGTTACTATGGGAAAGCCCTCACCGGCCAGCTTCCTTTAGGGAAACTGAGGGAATACCTCAACTGAACAGCACATCCAAGCTTACATTCAGAAACCAATGACTGAATGATGCAGGGATAAAGAAAAGGCCCGGATCCTGGGTTTCAACTCAAGACAACAGTAAGGAGCGATGCCAGTTTCAGATTCCCCAGTCCAACTGGCTGAGGCCTCTGTTAAAACTACATCAGAACTCTTCTCCAATCCTGTCTACTGGTTCCTTTTAACAAGTGTTGATCCCAAGAGGACTCCCTAATCCACACCCTGCTTCCTAATCTCAAACTGCTCTCAGGGATCCAACCTGTAATGGGGGGTGTCAATCCTGGCCTGAGAATGGAAATGGTGGAATGGGATTTGGAAACTGGATTACCTGCCATCTGGCTAGAAACAAAAACCCCATTCATCACGGGAGGTGAGGGAAACTGGGATAGCCCCAGGCATAAGATACCAGTGCAATTGCTAAAACATTCACAAGATGCACCTGTCCTCAGAATTTGTCACTACCTTCTCACTGAGCCCTATGCCAATAACTAAGTTTCATAACCAACAAAAGACCTGATAAGGAGGGGAATGGCTATTATACCTAAATGGAGCTGCAGGACCTAGTCAATAGAGTCAGGAGAGCAGGCACAGAGCTGAATTCTCTGGGTGCATGATGAAGAGGACAGAACATAAGCAAATCTGCACAATGTTTAAACAATCACATTCACAAGAAAATCAAACAAGTTAAAATATTTTATCTTCATGAAAGTACACCTCTGCATATGTAAATAATTACATTTTCATCAACATACCATAACCCTATGATTACATGGTAAAGAACATTTCTTAAAAATTCAAACTAATTTATTTTAAATATGTAAAATCTCTGATAAATTGGCATGATTTAGGATAAATATTATGACATAAAAGAGTAGATAAAGAAATAACTCCATGAATGTTATTTCTCAAGACCAAATTTTTGAAAACAAACTAAAAGAGCAGAGAAGTCATGATTGTGCTATCTAAGTACCTAGAGTCCACAATTTCTCTCTTACCAAGTGATTGCTGATTTGAGTGCTTTGACAGTTAGGTGAGGTGTTACCTTATGGTTGAAGAGAACACCAGCTGCAACAGGTACTTGAATAGGAAGCCATCCAACATTTGGCACAAGCTAGTACATATCGCATCTATGCAAGCAAGTAGAAACTTGCCTCCCATAACTGCTCTGGATCTAATCCAACAGAGTGGCAAATGGGCAGTTAACAACCCCAAAATCTCCTACCTTAGAAATAGCATTAATTTTAGGCTAAACATACTTAAAGCAGATATAATGACACAACCTTTAAAAAGACCCTAATAAAGCACTTTTTATAACCTAACCATATGGTGAATTCCATAATAGGACCTGGATCCATAAACTGTACTTCTAGATAACTATCATTCTGCCCTGAATCTATGATTATGATGTATAAATAATTAAATGTTCAATACTATACATTAATGAATATGTTAACTTTAGACTAATGAGTAACATATTTTTCAAAGGAATTACATGGCAGAACAAGTACTCATTGAGGTGAGGTCTAATGTCATAGCCAAATCACCTATTGGCATCCATTAAAAATATATTACTTCAGAAGGACATACATGCAAAATAATTCATTATATTGTCCAATTATAAAGACACAGATTTATTTACTGACAGGGCAAAGAAAAAGTTGCATCTTGATTAATTGTGCCTTTTTCTTTTTGCTCTTTTTTTCTACCCTAACTTTCATGGCAGTATCCGGGAAACAATGTTAAGGAAAGCAAATAAAACAAAACAAAACAAAACAAAACAAAACAAAACAAAACAAAACAAAAAAACACAAATCCTCCATTTGAATGGAAACTTTTGTTAAATGCGAGGTAACTAGTCTACTCATTTTGCCACTGTACATTTTTGTGTGAGTGTCATGAATAGAGGCTACATTTCTAGTTTCTACCCTTCAAATATCTGGAATCATAAATATTGAAAGAGCTCAAAGTTTAATGAGCATGGGGACAACATTAGGGTTAGGAATTGTTTGCACTTGACGGTTAACTACTTTGTTGAATACTTGAAAAGAAACCAATGATATTTTTGTGGAGCCATAATGGAGAGATGGTGGAAAGAAGAGCATTTTTATCCCATTGCATTTGACTCTTTGTCCAAGAGACAACCCTATGTAGCAGGTGTCCCTGACCAAAACAAAAGTGCAAATTGACTTTGACATGAATAATGTTGAGAAGGATTTTAATGAAACATAAGAGAAATACATGAAACACATTTTTTGGTATCAGATTGTTATCAAACGTGGATTCTTATATCCAGGTCTCTATAATACTCTGGCAATTCACTATGAGAGAAAGAAAATGAAGTGAGGAGACCTGTTATCTACATCCTTATCCATAATTTACTTTGTAAGTGACTTGATATCATCTATTAACAATGCCTCAGTGCTTTCATTTGTAAAATGCACCTCATGCCTTAGAATCGAATTAGTTTCTAGATAGTGATTACAAATTAAACTGAAATCTTATTATATACACAATGTTTTTAATTGATATTCTCTGCCATAAAATTCATATTAAAAATAATAAGACTTTTTTCTTATATGTTTTTATAGCATCCTTTTCATTCCACAGGTAAGAAAGGATTTCTACCCTAGTGTTATGAAGATGGCCAAACATATGACACCTGAACATGTACAGGTGAGACTGACAGCAGTTTATTAGTCACATATACTTACAGGCCACGGAGGCCAGAATACTGCGAACCAATGAGGGACCCACAGAGACTGCACTTGGAACAGGGTGAAGAACCAGGAGCTGTGGGAGGCAGGCTTTAGAGTATCAAAAATTTCAGCTGACACCTGGTTCTTGAGGGAAGATTTGTAACTGGCCTGTTTCAAGAACTCAGTGGGCTAGCAAGAAAACCCAACCCATTACTCAGTAGTAGGCAAGAATTGTGCCAGGTCCCCTTGGTAAGGGGGTAGCTTAGCTACAGGATCTTATCTATGGGAGCAGAGTGGGGAGCAAAACTTGCAGTCAGACCATCACCGTTCTCCCAATTTTACCACATGTCAAGATAGCACATGCTATTTGCCTTAATTTTAGGCCTTTCCGCACAGTGGTCACCAAAAGAAATCTGTAAAATCAAATGCAATACAGCCTTCTAAAAAACCATGAAATCTGTGAAACTAAGCACTTAATAAGAACGCTCCATCATAAACGGTCTTTTTAAAAAGAATTTTCACTCCAAGACCATGTGGATTCCTGCAACAGAGAGGAATTGACAGGTCTGCTCCAACCACAAAGACAGGAGAAACAGTCCAGAGATGGAAGACACTGAAGATGCCTTGCCATGCTAGCAGTCAGCAGCTGTGCCACTGCAGGTTGTCTAGGACCAAACCAGAGAGGGTCGGACCTGCATTGCCACCATGTGCCCTCCATCCAGATATCATTGCTGACATGTACACATAAGGAACTGTTTGACATTGAAACGGGGACTCAGAACTGTTGGACATTGAAATTGGGACTCAAACATTTTTTGTTATTATATGTTTATTTCTAGTCTGCAGAGGCAAGATTTTTTAAAGGAAAGAAATGGGGAAAAAAATAGATACAGAGGCAAAGAAGCATTGAACAGACTGTCAAACTACAGCGGGAAGGCAGGGGAGGTTGGGGCGGTGGGCTGTAAGAGATCAACCGAAGGACTTGTAAGCATGCATACAAGCATAACCAATTGATATAAGACACTGGGGGGGAGGGCAGGTGAGGGCATGTACTGGGGGGTAGGGGAGGCCGGGGGAAGGTCAATGGGGAAAAAAAGACATATGTACTACTATTTGTAATACTTGAAACAATAAAAAAAATTAAAAAATAAAAGGAATTTTCTATTTAGGATAAAATAAAGAAAGTTTCTTTTCAAGTAAACCTTTTGTGACAATAATCGGTGCATTTAATTTTCTAAGTACTTCTAAAACGCATTCAAGATTAGGATCAGCTGTCCTGAAAACTTTTATTACTGATTTAATTTACAAGAATTCCTTCAAAAAAGTCTTTGAATGTCAGATCTTGGCAGTTTCAATGGGAAATTTTGTCCTTCAATGCACACTTACTTACTACCTATTTCATAAATATTAAATGCCTGTTCTGAAAAGCATCCTTTCTCATTAATAGATTTAGCTTTACCTTTATTAAAAAAAAAATGTAAACTTTTTTTTTTTTGGAGAGGGGCATTGTTAATTCTTTAAATTCTGTTATAATATTCAGTTATACCTCTGAATCATTTATATCATACTCATCTCACTAGAATTGTTTTTCATGGATATTCCACTATTTGTTCAAAACTTGGCAGAAGCATATTATTCATTGCTTCCGATCATGCATAAGTGGAATCTAAAGTTTTCTTACTTATGGGTCACTCATCATGTTTTCTTATTGGTGTTGGTTTATTTATTCCATTGGTCTAATGTGGACTCCATGTGTCTACATTATCCATATACATAGAGTACTGATCTATTATTTGGAGGTTTATAATAAGAAATGATTTAAAATTTCAGTTCACAAGTCAAATCTCCTCTAGTCAGAGTTCATTTATTATACATTTGTTATTACCTAATGTTTATAAATGCGTTTTTTCACTGTAAAGCAATATAGAAATATTATTCTTCACAATAACACTTCCTTGATTTTTACTGCTTTATTCTTCAATGACATTTTTAAAGTTTCACTTATTAATTTTCTGTATTTATTTCTTATGCTATGTGAGATGAATTCAACTTGCCGTTTTATCCATCTCTAATATTTTTGAAATCTTAATTAGTCATTCAAACTTCTTCCACATATTTAACAGCTCTTCCTTTGCATATTAAGTCTGAAGTATTTTTGTGTCTGTTTATGTTAACATTAGGAAGAGTTGATATTTAGAAAAGAATAGCATTTGTGTTTCAATCTTTGTCAATATTTTCCTTCTAAAGTTATAGCCAACTATAACAAAAGAAAGTCATCTAATACACTAAAATTAATGACAACATACAAAACACCATTGTGCCCTTTTATGTCTACACTAGTAGCCCGGTGCACGAAATTCGTGCACATTGAAAGGGAATTAATTAGATGAAATATTTTAATATTGCTATTTGCCCTTTCTCTATAATAAAAGTGTGAGAGATAAAAGGAAATGAGTACAATGTATATGAAAATAATACATAAATTTTTTAATAAGTAAACAATAACAAAATGATATAACAATAACAAACTGATATAACAATAACAAACTCATAATATAAAAACAACATTGATGCAAATAATGATTGATAAAGTGATTAAACTTATTCTAATATCTCCCTGTATACCACATTAAGAGTAAAAACACTTTCAGAGTGCTTGACTAATTTCCCTTGAGATAAAGTATTTACAGCTTTAACTTTAACGTAACATGCTCTTTGAACTCAAGAGAAAGCAACAGCCGTAACTGGTTTGGCTCAGTGGATAGAGCGTCGCCCTGTGAACTGAAAGATTCCAGATTCGATTCCGGTCAAGGGCATGTACCTTGATTGCAGGCACATCCCCCGTAGGAAGTGTGCAGGAGGCAGCTGATCGATATTTCTCTCTTATCGATGTTCCTAACTATCTATCCCTCTCCCTTCTTCTCTGTAAAAAAAAATCAAAAAAATATTTTTTTAAAATACTTTAAAAAAAAAGAGAGAGAGAAAGCAACATATAACTGACCAATGCCAAAAATGGGTTCAGGTAGGAATATTCCTACTCTGTCTAGAGTTTGTCCTTGTGATTTATTAATAGTCATCACAAATGCTGGCATAACAGGAAAATATCTTCTAATTAATTTAAATGGGTGGCCAGTGTCAGATGGGGACAAATCAATTCTTGGAATCAGAACAATCTCTCCCTCTGCAGAGCCTGTTAATATTTCAGCTTTGATAATGTTAGGTCGCAATCTTTTGATAATAAATCTGGTACCATTACAAAAACCCCATTTACTATTAAGATTTCTCAATAGCGTGATGATTGCACCCACTTTCAATTTTAATTTATGACACGGCATTCCAGAAGGAGTAATACTATTAAGAAATTTGATGGGAAAATTTTCCTTTTCAGCATCATCTGTTGAGTCAATGGAATCATCACTCAAATAGGCGTGAAAATCTCCATCAAGTATATCCAAAATTTCTTCATTTAATTTTTGAACGTGCTCATTTTTTGAACAAAGAATTGCATGTTTATATATATTTTAATATTATCTATAGATATACTATTTCCAAAGGTGGCTTTAATAATAGATCCATTAAAAATCATTTCATGGGGAATTTCAATAATATCCATTCCTAAATGAAAACTGCTATCAAGTTTGCCATCTCCAAGTTTTACTAACCATTCACTATAAGCAGAATCCTCTGATCTCATATTTGTTTTAAGAGACAACTGTCTGAAACATCCCCAAACACTACAGTACTTTAAAACTTATTTGTACTATGGCCAATCGTATAGCATGGCAACACAAAAATCCCCTCTGAAAAGAACTTTCCCACCAAATGCAACATTCAAATTAGTGCCAGCGAGAGCTTTATATGTATGGCACGTGTGCGAGTCAAAGTTTATTTTTATATTTCCAGTGCGTCATATGTACCGGTTGGTCGGACGGATGGACAAATGTCGGTCACTTAGCCTTTTATCTATACAGATTATAAGTCATGATTTTAACTTTTTAAAAAATTATCCTTTAATACCTCCAAAGCACAATGAGTAAGAATCTGAAGGTTTATGTGGCTTCTATTTGGTTTCTAGGACAAAGTTCTTTCCTGTACCCACCACTCACTTCTCTCCTTTTACTCTTGAATGTTAATTTCAACATAATTTTTGTAACACCTCTTGAAAAGGATCCCACCAAGTTTTTGATACTCCACATGATAAAACTTACAGAATAATACAGCATGAGACTTTCATTCTCTCACTAAGTTCTTCATATAACTGTAATTCCTCAGCCTCTAAAGAATGAAAAAGGAAAATAAAAGTGCCTTCTCTCATTCCAAGGCCTTTCTCAGTCAGGCAACCACAAAAAGAAAGAATGAGCCTAAAATTCATGCCATGTAATTTCTATCAGGCATAATTCAAATCAAATCCCATCATGCAAAGTCTGGGATAATTAAAATGTATAAGAGAACAGTGGTGACCTGGGGGAGAACTTATGAAACCTTGTCTCCTGCTTTTGCTGACTATTCTTTTCGTTATGCTAGACTCCAAGTCCCTATCGGGGACTTGGTCAGGCGGCTGTGGGTGCTAACCCACGCCACCTGGATCCGTGATCCGGGACCTGGGCAGGCGGCTCGGGTGCTAACCCATGCCGCCTGCCATGGTCCGTGATCCATGATCGTGGACCTGGGCAGCCTGCTGTAGGCATTAACCCACGCTGCCTGCCCTGGTGCATGATCCCTGATAGGGGCTTTGAGTCAGCTGCCACTGGCGATGGCTGACTCGAAGCCCTTATCCAGGACCTGGTCAGGCGGCTGTGGGCGTTAACCCACACCGCCTGCCCTGGTCTGCCATCGGTGATGGACCTAGGCAGGCAGCTGCCCTGCTCCGTGATCTGTGATCATGGACCTGGGCAGCCGGCTGCGGGCTTTAACCCACGCTGCCTGCCCTGGTCCATGATCCCTGATAGAGGCTTCGAGTCAGCCGCTGCCAGCAGCGGCTGACTCGAAGCCCTTATCCGGGACCTGGTCAGGCGGCTGCAGGCGCTAACCCATGCCAACTGCCCTGGGCCATGATCGGTGATGGCGGACCTGGTCAGCCGGCTGCCAGGGCTAACCGCCTGCCCCAGTCCACCATCATGGCTTGGATCTCACTGGCATGGGTGCTGCCCTTTCCCCCACCATCTTTGCTGGTTTAACGTGTATATGTGCTCCTGATTGGCTGGTGGGCGTGGCTGGTGGGCGTGGCTGGTGGGCGTGGCTGGTGGGCGTGGCTTATGGGTGTAGTGGAGGTGCGGTCAATTTGCATATTACTGTTTTATTAGAGAGGATGCAAACTATGCAAATGCATCTGTGATTATAATCAAGCCCCAGAGCATCCCATGTCTTACTTCACTGTTTTCACAGTTGTCTAAAATCCTTGACTTAGCCAGATACTTAAATTAATTGTGATACTCATAATTATTTGTGTAAACTCAGGAAGAAGCCATTTGATGGTGGGGGAAGCTTTCAAATTTTACTTTTATATTTCTCCTTAGTCTCTTTCTTCAATATTCTCAGTCATTGTGCATGTCCTACCATGTATAGGAGGCAAAATATACTAATGGTGCTAATTCTCAAAAATCCATGTATAACAGTATCTGATCAATGCATGATTGAGACTAAAACAAGTCAAAATAAAAAAGTAGTAGCTATATCCTAAGAAACCCAAAACACCAATCAAAAAGAATATATGCACCCTGTGTTCACAGCAGCACAATTTATAATAGCTAAGATCTGGAAACAGCCCAAATGCCCATCAGTAGATATGTGGATGAAAAAGCTGTGGCATATTTATACCATGGAATACTGTGTAGCAGTAAAAAAAAAAAAAAAAAAAGTAGTAAAAAAGAAGGATTTCTTACCCTTTGAGACAGCATGGAGGGACCTGGAGAGTATTATGCTAAGTGAAATAAGCAAGTCAGAGAAAGAGAAGTATCACATGATCTTACTCATATGTGGAATCTAATGAACAAAATAAACTGATGAACAAAATAGATCCAGAGACATAGAAGCATGGAACAGACTGTGGAATCTCAGAGTGAAGATGGGAGAGGGTGGCTGGGTGGGAAGAGATCAACTATAGAACTTATATGCATATATGGATAATCCATGCACACAGATAATAGGGTGTTTAAAGCCTGGAGTGGGGGATGGAGGTGGGGCTAGAAGAGGTCAATGGGGGAGAAAAGGAGACATATGTAATACTTTCAACATTAAAGAGCAGTAGCATAATTTTTTTTTTAAATTTTACTTACAATTGGGCAGCATGATACAGAATATGAAGAACTTATATTGTCCTCCATGTAGAGAAAGATTCAAATTTTGTTGAATCTAAACATTAATATTTGAATAACACTTATGAAGAAAACAAATATAAAATTAGAAGTACAAAATTAACTTCAGGTCCTTTAAGTAGACTGGTAAAGATGAGCCAAGCAGCTTCATTAGCATCACCATGAATCTACCTTTCTATTTAAGAATGTCATATACTAGAGGCCCGGTGCACAGATTCGTGCACCGGTGGGGTCCATTGGCCTGGCCTGTGCCCGCTCACAATCCAGGACCCCTCGGGGGATGTTGGATAGCCAGTTTTAGCCTGATCCCCGCAGGCCTGATCCAGACAGGAGGGAGCCTGAACCCTGCAGGCCCGATCCAGTTAGGAGGGAGTCCAATCCTGTGTGTTGAGTGTCTGTTCCCTGGTGGTCAGTGCATGTCATAGAAACTGCTCGACCAGTTCTTCGGTCATTCAGTCACTTAGGCTTTTATATCTATAATAATAAAAGAATAATATGCTAATTAGACCAGACAGCCAAACAACCTTCCGGAGGTCCTTCCGGAGGTCCTTCCAGATTGCCTTGGGGGCAATCAGGCAGGCAGGCAAGTTGTTAGGGACAATCAGGCAGGCAGGCAGAGTAGTTAGGGGTGATCAGGCAGGCAGGCAAGCAGTTGGGGGTGATCAGACAGGCAGATGAGAGGTTAGGGACAATCAGGTAGGCAGGTGAGCAGTTAGGGGTGATCAGGCAGGCAGGCGAGTGGTTAGGGGTGATCAGGCAAGAAGGTGAGTGGTTAGGGGCGGTCAGGCAAGCAGGCAGGTGAGCAGTTAGGAGCCAGTAGGGATGTCTGACTGCCAGTTTAGGCCCAATCCCGCAGGGATCATCAGGCCTAAACTGGAAGTCGGACAACCCCCAAGAGGTCCCAGATTGTGATAGGGTGCAGGCTCAGACTGAAGGACCCCCCTCCTGTGCACAAATTTTATGCACCGGGCCTCTAGTATATAGATACGGTCCCATATCATCGACTGAATATATTTAACTGAAAGTTGGATCTTATGATGACCCAAAATCTGTCTTCTTTAGAATGTTTATCCATTGTCTTTTGGGAGCACTCGGAATATTTATTTCTTCTCCTTGATAGATATTTAAATGTTTAAATTCAACTATATCTAACCAAAATTATTTTTTCACTCAGTCAAGTAATCTATAATTCCTTAAATTAATTTTTATATCACATGCATTCACAATCTCTCTGAATTCTTCTTATCTTTCTAAATGTGAAGGATAAAAACTATGTATAACTCAACAAGTGTTACTATTTTCCATTCCAATATTATGGTGATTCAGACCACATGACTCTGCCACAACAATGAATAATAAAGAATATCTCCTTAATGTAATTCTAGGTTTATGCTCAAGATAGTTAACCAGAGCACCTCATATCTGAGAATTTAGGTAATTATTTATTACTTTAATGTTAAGCTTTTTATTGTTCACTTTATTAATTAATTCTGAAGAAAGAAACTTAATGTAGATCAAATCACTTGGCTGATTATTTTCTACCTTTTGGAAATAGTCTTCAGTGCTTCTCTATAGGTACTTAAATATCCCCTTAATGCAAACAACTTGGCCCCCAATTTCTGAGAGTAAATTTAAAGAGATGTTTTCTCTTTTTTCTTTTTGCAATCAGCATAGCTAAAGAATACAACTTATTAAAATATGATTGTATTAAATTCACAAATTTACCTTTCATATTTTTGTTGCATTCACTTTAGCCTGAGGCATGTTTTAGTTATCATAGATGCCCTGTCACGAAGTTTCAATCATCTAGGGAGTGAGTAATGTAACTTACAATCACAGCTATTCCTGTGTTTACTAAATAGAATTATAGGACCATTTTATTAGTACTGTCTCTCAGTAGCTACCAGAGTATCCGACAAGATTGCTTTCCAGCTGGTAACAAAACAAATAATGACAAAGTTAATAGAGATAAAAATCTTTTCGCCATCTCTGATTGGATCCATAAAAATGCAAACTCCTTGATTTGCTCCATTGTTGAAGACTTTGACTCTACCTAGCAAATGGAAAAGAACTAACTTGTTTTGTTTGAGATCTAATTTTATCATCAGTGTCAATCACAAAAAGTAAATTGACTGAGTTATAATTCACTTTCATTAAGATGATATGAGTATATTAAGAAATTAGACATGTGTTCAATCATCCTTCAATAAATTATCTCAATATTTAAAAGTTGCAATATTTGTAAAGTGATTAAGGGTACAAATGATTCAGCACATTTCAATTACACAAAACTGAATTTAGCAAATGTTGAAGAAAGGCATTAAGCAACTTGAATTTGAGTTTCAATTCTAGCTACATAGCTTTGAAGAAGTCATTTTCTTAGTCTTTATTTTCTTCATTCATGAAAATAAGAACTATAATACCTTCCTTCCTCCTATACAAGACTTCTGAGAAGGGTAATCCCCTATTACACTTTATGGT
The DNA here is from genome assembly GCF_951640355.1 of Cnephaeus nilssonii. Classification (NCBI taxonomy): domain Eukaryota; kingdom Metazoa; phylum Chordata; class Mammalia; order Chiroptera; family Vespertilionidae; genus Cnephaeus; species Cnephaeus nilssonii. Next base: position 45,443,149 of record NC_137078.1, on the reverse strand, counting down.
AGATATGAACATTATTACCCCAAAATTCATAGTTGACAGGGAAAAGAACAATTAAACAAATAAAAATACAAAAGAGAGTCAAGATAACACTGTTATTTCTTAAAAGGTCATGAAAACAAGTGTTTTCTAGCTCCTATAGTATGGCTGGACCTGTGGCTTGTTCCTTTCACTATGATATCTCATTTAAACCTCACACAACCTGGCAGAGGACACAGTAAATGTACAGGTAAAACAAGGAAACATACTCAGATAGATTAAAGTAATGGATTTAATAATTTCTAGGGCTGCGATTTGTACTCCAGCAGCTCTGTGTGATTTCAAAGTCAAATCTGAGTTTTTTCTGCAATATCAGAAGCCTATTTTGCATTGAATTATTGTGTTGTAATCGAGTTATTTAGGTACATTATTAGTAGATTTTTCAAGTTCCCATTTGAAATCAAAATGGTTTAAATAGCTCTTCTGAAAGAAATGTCATAGCAAAAATTTGTTGTACCTGCTTTTTGTTCCCCAATGAATTAATAGGCAGTTTTGGTGTTATGTAAACAGAGCCATTATGATAAACATAGGCCATATAAAAAATGTGCAATGGAAAATGATCCTAGATTTTAAACCAAGCTATAAATAGCAAGTAGAACAATAAATTGTAATCATAATGTTTGCCAACGTAAGTACATTGTTTTGTTTTGTTTTGCTTTTTTTTTGGCTTTAAAATGAAATTATCTGTAAATAAATCTATATAAACAATCTTTGGACACAATGCAATGAGTTATTTCTGTTTCTGTAAGGTCCATTAAATAATTTCTGCACCATTTATATAGACTTTTGAGTTAGGGTGATGCTAAAATAAGATGCAGTGGGTGATGGATATTTACAGTGAGTCTCCTCAGCACCAAGTAGAGCTCTTGATTTGAATACTTCTGTTGAAAAAGTCCCAGAGCTCAATGTTAGCTGATCGGAGGTGCCATGCCACAACAAATATCACCTGTCATCAATCCCATTTGTTTTCCTGGAGATGTTTACAGTAAAGGGGGGGAAGAAAATCAACATGTTTAAAAATAGAAGACAGGACAAATTTTAAAGACAGATTAGGTGTGTAAACAGCGCCTGACAGAAGGTAGGCCTTCAAAAATACTTGTCACGTGAATGAATGATAGAGTGGGGGTGCCATTAACTCTGAACTCAAATTTACACACCCTTAAGCCTTGTTAGTTCTCAATGCCTGACCCTAGAACACAAATTATTTTAGCTGAAGGAAGCAAAGAATCTGAATAGATCTTTCTATACCATATCATGGATTTAATGCTCTCTTTCCTACTTTGGGAAAAATAGGCAGAAGTGAGTGGGTGGGTCCTCTGAGAATCATCAAAGATCTTTCAACCTCTGCCTGTGGCACACAGACAGCGTTCTCCACGGAGCACTTGATGAACAACGTGTGTGAACTGTGAACGCCTGGGTTGCCCTGCTGGGAGCAGGGTGCTCTGTCTGTTAAGGATGTACATTGCTGCTGCAGGTTTTGTCAGCAGGAGCCTTCAAAAAGCAAAAGAAAATTCAACAGAGGAAATTCACAGGGGGGGCAGAACCCACACATCAGCAAAGTGGAGGTGGCAGAGTGTTTCCGCATCCATCAGGGAGCACTCTCAGAAGAAATGAAAATGCTACTTTGGATTGTAAGGAGCAGCATGGGGTGAACTCCACAAAGAGAGAAAATAACACAAATTGTCTACCTGTGCTAAACTAGTCAAGTTCCCGGAGTAGTGGTTTGCGAACATCCTCATTTCTTCCTTCTGGTCAATTGAATGCCTTTTAGGTAGGGGTGATTCAGTGCAGGGGTTGTATTTATAGTAATCAAGTGTTTGAGGATAAAACATTTGAAAATGTATGATATCGAAGCAGTTATGGCCAGTGAACACTCACTCGGGCAAAAGAGTGGAAAAGTAACTACCTCTATAGAGAAAGGAAGCATATTTTAGTCCTCTAGACCTTTAAAACACATGGCAAGCCATTTTAAGCAAATAAAAGAACATTTTTTAGAGCCTTATACAATGTGGCATTTTGAAAGGTTGACATTCACCCCAAAGAGTTTATAATAGACGACACTAAAATGCAACCCCTCGCCCTACTTTTTACATCCTGGTATCTGGCAGTGCTTTTCAAATCAGCAAGGAATTTGATATTGCTCACATAATTATTGTGCTTAAAAGACAAGAATAGGAGCCAAAGAAGTCAAAGGTGGAGTTTCTGTCTCATCTAATGAGTAGAAACTTGGTGTTTTTTTAGCCTGTGTGGCTTCGGAATAAGCCATAACAAATACAGACATATTACTGTTCCTTTTTACTTTTAAAAAGCAAGGGCTTCATTATTCATGCATTCATTTAGTGCATACTATTGTGGATTTTGGTATTCTGTGTTTTGCATGCCTCTAATACAAAATCAAGTAAGAATGTCATTAAAATTTTAAAAAAGTATTATGAAACCTATCAACCACCTGACATTTAATTTAAATCAGACCTGCCATTCATTTTTAATAACATTTATGAATCTCTGAGGTGGAAGAAATCAATACACATTTTTAGAAAAACAAAATCAGCAGGAAGTAGAAGACCCTCAGCAATACTTTGATTTTTCTCCTGGAAAAGCAGAAAATGATGTTGTTTTGTTGTCTGTTATCTAAATGCTGCTGAATTCCTTTAGTCATACAGCAGTGTGTTGTTAGAGAAACATTTTTTTTTACTAAAAAGCTAAAGCTTTCAAAGTGGTTGTTTACTCTGATCCTCTCACATCCTTTCCTCCCGCTCTATCTTTTTCTTTGTGCTTTCCATTACCTAAAAAGACAAATAAAAGTGTATGAAAAAGATGCTACTTCTTTTGTTTTTCCAAGACTAGCAGGAATCAAGGGGCTGGAACACCAGCAAGGGAATGGGGAGCATCTGCAGAAGGGAAAGGAGTGAGCCGACTATCAACACAGGAGCAAAGACTGTGAGGTAGGGCAATGCGTGATGGATGAAATGATTGTAAAATACTATATTCTAAGGCCTGAGGGGGACATGGATTGGCACTTTTGAGAATAGGATTTTTACCTTAAAATGATGATGAAGCAGATTTCTTCCCAGCTGGCATGGCTCAGTGGTTGAGCATCAACCTATGAACCAGGGAGTCATGGTTTGATTCCTGGTCAGGGCACATGCCTGGGTTATGGGCTTGATCCCCAGTGTGGGGCATGCAGGAGGCAGCAGATCAATTATTCTCTCTCATCGTTGATGTTTCTGTCTCTGCCTCTCCCTTCCTCTCTGAAATCAATAAAAAGATATTTTAAAGAGAGAATTAAAAAAAAAAAAGGAAAGCAGATTTCTGGAAAAAAGGAGGGGGGGGGAGAGTTTTACCCACTAAGAGTGAAGACAAAGTTGATAGCAGATTGTTAATATATCAATTATCAGATGATAAATGCTCTGGAACTAACAGAGTTCAGATAGCTATTATAACATAGCATCTTTATTACCTAGCAGACTCTTTTGAAGTGGATCCCAACTCAAATTCTTATCTGTATACTTCACCGTTCTTCCCATCTGCCCAATTCTCTAGCCCCAGGCTTCTCACTTCAGCACCACTGCTGTCTTGGGCAAAACAAGTTTTTGTTGTGGGGAGATGTCCTGTGCATGGGAGATTAAGAGCATGCCTGCCTTCTACACACTAAATCCAAGTAGCACTTTCCTGTCATTAAAAATAAAATAAAAAGTTTCCAGATATTGCCATATGTATCTTGGGGGGCAGGGGGGAGGTAGGATCAAAATGGCTATCCAACGAAAAACACTGCTCTAATCTTCTCAGAGAACTACTGAACTATTTTTGAATTAATGAATTACTACAATAAAATATATGGTACACAAATATCTTTTCTAAATCACTCATTTTCTTTAGAAGACTGTCTTAAACCTCAGCAATGAATAAATTTGAAAGTAGTAGGTTGCTTTTTCTCATCAGGAAAAATCAAATAATATTTTATAGATGCATTTAGAAATTTATTAAGATTCTTATATTCTTCAAAGAGCACCTCTGCAGATAATTTCACTGAGAAGCACAAAGCCCTCAGGACATGCTCATATCTGTTTAAGTTTAAACTTAAAAATCTCAGCAGCTCTCAACACATTGATGGTTGGGACTATCAAACTGTATCTGTCCCTTAGGTACCTTTGTTTGCCAATAACAAGATGTATGAGAATCAATGGAATCATGTTACGAATGTGGAGTATATTCAGAAATTCCTTGCAGATATGGAAACATATCAGAATTTAACTTTTTCTGCAGCCTTTTGAGAATAAGGCTATTCTCTTTAATGTACTGAAATTGAGCAAACTGAAGCTAGCATGTAAGCAGAGTGTCAAATTCATGTACATTATCAGTTGTCATTCTCATGCTCAAGGGGAGGGTCCAGTAATTCAGCTATTGCTAGTCAAACAGTATCCTAATGTTTAATCATTTAATTAAGCTTTATGTACAAATAAAATATTTCAAAATAAGTGAACAACAAACATTATGTTCTTTAAAGTACCTCTTACTTCAGGAACAAATAAGCCCTCCTCTCCTAAGTCAGTTGGTTGATACTTAGGTGTATTTTTTAGTGCATGTACTAGTCCAAACATTTTTTTATGCTTGGATGGCCTTCTATGTAGTCATTTAGTGAGCCAGGCACTTTTCATATTGTGGCTCTCCCTTTTGCTCTTTCATCAAAGTCCTCTATGTTCAGTAAATGGGTAGGAAAAGAGAGGAAGAATCACTGGAGGCAAGTCTCTAAAGGCCAGGATTCACAATGCCCATATTCCACAGGTCAGAACTCAATCATATAGCAACTCCAAACTGTAAGAAGGACTGGAAAATATAGCACAGTTCTGAGACTATGAGAAAAACAAGTTTGTAAACATACAACTTTCTCAGCCAAAGCATTATGAACAATAGGTTTATGAAATACTTAGAGATATGCATCCTATATACCTGTTTTTCTAGATATATAAGAAACACTAGAGGCCCTATGCAAGAAGATTCGTGCAAGAATGGGCCTTCCTTCCCCTGGCTGCAGGCACCGCTCTCGTTCCAGCTGGAGCTGCCTTTCCACCTTCCCATGCTGCCCAGAGGCCTGGAGCGGCTGGGGTGGTGCGGAACCCCTGCGTCCCACCCCACCCCTTGCTGCTCGGTGCCTGTGTATGCAAATTAACCCGCCATCTTTGTTGGGTTGATTTGCATACTAACTCCTGATTGGCTGGTAGGCGTCGCAAAGGTATGGCCAATTAGCATGTTACTCTTTTATTACGTAGATAATTTAAAATGTCTCTGCAGGTTTATTTCTTATTTTGACCTCCAATCTTTCCCACTCAAGTATTGAGCATATTAATCTAGTCATGTTGTTTCTGTATTTCTTTCTTGTTTTTGTGTGTCTTGTCCTGTGCTGGTCTTGACTCTCCTTTTCTTGTGTCTTACAATGCCTTCTCTTTTCTGAAGTTATTAATGGCTCTTCCCATAACAACTATATTAGTCAAGTAACCATGCCACCTCTCACACGCTAGATTGAAAGGGGAATTTATTGAATCTCAGTACCCAAAAAGGATGACATATAAAAACCTTGGGAAATGTAGAAATATAGCTGGACTTCTAGAACAAATGGAGCTCATGACTCTAAATCCACCAGGTTTCTATCTCTAATACCATTGCTTCTCTTTGGGTATCAGATTCATTCTGTCTCTACAGATCAGGTGCCCAAACATTGTTTCTACATCTTAGAAAAACCATCACCTGAAAGTAATTCTCTCTCCATTTCAATTAAAATAATGCCACTTGATTTAGTCATGTACCTAACTCAGGATCAATCACACATTTCTGGAGGAAGGTCACATAGGATGATGGTGGCTTTCTTGGGAGTGAGATATTTTAAATTATGTGAAACAGTTTCCAGAAGAAATGAGATGGGAGGAGTGAAGTGAAATGGGGTGGGAGGGGTGAGAAGTGAACTCTTGGTGCTAGGAGGCAAAAATACTGCAACTACTTCTGCAGAAACTTGGATTTTCTCTGTCAAATTTCCAGTCTAGTTACTACACTTCAAAGATTTGCCAATCTTACTGAAACTTTATCTTTGTTATTAAACTGACTAGATTACTTTCTTCTTTCCTCTTTCCTTCTTATGTATTATAATTTATTTCTAATTTTCTTTTTATATTCTTAACAATTTAACATCTCCAAACCTCTATGAAACATATAATTTGGCATTGCCCTTAAATACCATCTTCCATCTTACATTCTCAGCATGCTTATCTGAGACTGCATTCTCTTTTTGGCCACATATTTCCTAAAAAAACTACATTTTGGGACATGGCACTCTCAAGGGTAAGCCTTCAAACTTTTTTTCATTGTGACCCAAATAAGAAATATTTTATACATCATGACTCATTGCAGACTCAAATATATGCACACATATATGCTTATACAATAAAATAAAAATTTTGTGAAAATCCTTATTTGTGTGATGCACTCATATTAATGTTATATTTCATTTGTAGAATGCTGGCCCAAGACAACTGAATTTATTACACAACCCTTGGCTCTAAGGTAAGCCACTGGGGCCATCTGACTTCTTAGAATGATCACTATTGGGGTACATGAGTCAATGTCCTCCACTGGCTATCTGCTAAACATGCAGACATGACATTGCCTAAACAACTGCTCTTGGATGTTCTAACGACTGTGGTATCACCAAATGTAGACAAACTAGAGCATTCCATATTCAAGAATCAGAATGTTAAATTTCTGGATTATGTTCTATCTACAAGGGGCTAATGATGATAGCCAATATAGTAACAGTTTTGGAATGGAGAACTGTTCTCTGAACCTGTATTTCCTGTTTATAAAATGGGAGTAAAATAATACAGAATTCAGCCATCTAAAAATACCAAAGAATGGCAAAAATGTGACTAAAGTACCATCAAGTAGCATGTATGCATCACTCTCTACACTGCCTCCACAAAGTGGGGAATGCATTTTTTCTCTCCACTTTTTTCAAGTAAACCTTCAGTGTATGCTATTTTAGTCGAGATGATGAAATGAAACTTCACTGGGGAGAAGAGAAATGCGCATCCAGGAAGAATGAATATCAGAGTAAATAACATAATTTTATCATGTATTCCCTTTATATACATGTCATCTGAGAAGACTTCAGATTGAATAATAATAGTCTAATAACGACTGGAATCACATACTACACACTTAGAGAATGCCAGGCACTATTGCTTTCTCTAATTAATTCTCATGAAAATCTTATAGTATGGGTATGGATATTATCCATGCCTCACAGTTGAGTTTAATCATGATAATTTCCCCCAAATCTCGATGCTAACAGTTTTGAAATCTGAGTTTAAATCTAAGTCTGCCTCATTCCTTAACTGAAGCTTTTGACTGCAGGCTGTCCTGCTCCCTGCTCTCTACCTTCTCAACTCCCAGCTGACAATTTATAATCCATCACTTCCAAAGTTGTTGCCACCATAATTTGACACATGTGCTCCAACTGTCACATAGGAATTTTAGGAAAACAATCCTTTTAGCTATTACTCATTTTTTTTCTTCTAGAGCTGCAATGTCCAATATAGTAGCCACAGCCATATGTTGCTACTTAAGTCAAAATTAATTAGTTAAAAATTAATTCTTATTTACACTAGCTACATTTCAAGAACTCAATAGCTGCATTTGCCATCATTGCAGAAGATTTTATTGCATAGCATTGTTCTTAATTTTACCCTAGAAATTAGATGTGATTTCTATAGTGCTGCACTAACCATTATCTATATTCTTTGAACCAGTATATTAGTAATGTGATTTAATTTTACTTTGTTCCTTTTCATGTTCTTTAGTTGCCACTGATGAAAATTAATTTTCTGACTCCTGAGAAAAACTCAGCTATGCTCATTAATCTATATTTATGTCTCTAGCATTTATTCTATTAAGGGAAGCTCCTTAATCTTAAAAACAACTACTACTACCTTATCAAATCAATTAAATATTTAATTCTGATTGGCCCATATGGTCCAATGCCAATAAGTCACCATAAATGCATTAATGAAAATAAAATTATTGGCTGCATCTATACAACCTTGGTGTTCTTGAGTCATTCATTCATTATTTCTTTTATCAATTGCACCTAGTGTCAGGCAGTGTGGCAGACATGGGGAATATATAAAAGCATAGTAAGGTCATCCTGAATCCTATGGGTGCTGCAAGAATGTGCCCTCCATGGGGGTAGAAATTTCATTGACTTTGTACCCTTCCTAATCCCTAACAATATTTCACACACAATAATAAACGCTAAGATATATTTTTGGATACATGGAAAAAGAACATATTTGCTCCATTAATATATTTTTTTTCATGTTTTGGCCAGGACACAAATGTATATGGAGAAAAATAAAGTGAAAGAAGCTGGCTAAAATCCTAATCCCATTCAGTTCGCCCACTCCCCATAGACATGGTTTTAATGTAATTTAATTTAAAGCAAATTTTTTTCTCACAAAGAAACTTCAAATAAATCTCCAATGTGTTACTCACATACTGCTTTTCCTAATAGGTTTACAATGTAAGCTAAATTATAAATTGAAACAGCAGGCCTAAAATTAGATATGAATTCCTTTGTGGCACTGGTCATAACACTTCACATACCTGATTCCATAGAAGCATTATTGGAATTATGCTGAGGTGAACCCAGATGTTCAAGGAACTTTCACTTTTCTAGGCAAAATTAAAATAGAAACCCCTCATTCTGGCAGCTTAATGCTAACAGTTGGCATGAAGCCTCTTAGAGACTAATGAGAAAGACAAGAGTGATAATACTACATTGAGAGTCTATTTCATTATTCATCTACTGCTCTCTGTGGAGGCTTTGCAAACATTAACTAATGCTCAAAAACATCCCTTGGAGGTAGTTTATCATTGATGTCTTTATCTTGTAATATGGAAACCGAGGCACAGGAAAGATGAAAGTATTCAGTCAAGTTCTTTTAAAAAGATATTAACTGCAAAATTTAGGGACCACATTTTTATAAATTCTAAACTCTTGGCACATCCTTATTATAGTAATAGAAATGAATGGAACAAATAGTACAGTAGCCATAATATTTTCCAGTGAAAACATCACTAGGTTATATTAAAGATCTCTTCAATCTAATGACATCCAGATTTCCTACAGGGGAGAAAAAGAGATTTGTTTCTTAGTTACTCTTCCTTTAGTTAAACTACAGCAACAGGACATAGAAATCCCATCTTATTGTATAAGTTCCTAAGGAATTGTTGACATTGTAAAAAAAGGTGCCCCCAAATTATTTGTAAAACCATTTTGTAATCTCTAATTCACTGTGTCACATTTCACCATGTTATCAAATAGCATTAAAACATAATTTTAATAATATAATATTCTAAAATATTGCTATGCTTAGGTTTTGATAGATTTATCTTTTTGGGATGTTTAAGTTTGATCCTATTTAATAATTTAAATAATCCTGCAATGAGCATCCTTGCATATAAATCTGTGTCCTAATCTCCAATTATTTATGTAGTGAATTCCTAGAGTATAATTCAAAGGGCATAATCAAAGAGTAGGGGAATTTTGAACACTCTTGCTACACTGCTAATTTTCTCTCCCAGAAGTTAGAATCAATTTACCCTGCCACTAATATAACAGCATGGAAGGGCCTACTTTAAGGCACTTTCCCCAAACCAGAGTATAAATATTTTTCAAATAAATATTTCACACTTTTAAAGATAAAAATGTATATAGTACTGTTTAATGTATGATTAATTGTGAATATTTTAACTTATGTTTAATACCTCCTTTTATTTCACCTGTAGAGAACCACACTATTTGGTGTAAATCAAACAATGAAATAATTATATAATTTTGATTAAAAAGTGAATTATTCTGGAACCACTGTGTTAACTAATAATATATGGATAATTATAACAATGAACTTACAATGTTTTAAGTCTTTTAAATTTATTGGTTGATTTTATTATTTTTTAAATTATCTTTATTGTTAGTATTATAGATGTCCCTCTCCCCCCCACCACTGACCCCCTTCACCCTGCTCCCACCCCCTCCCAAAGCCTTCACTGCAGTATTGTCTATGCATAGGTTATGTATATAAGTTCTTTGTTTAATCTCTTAAATTTTGATTTGCAAAATATGCATGTATTTATCCACATCAGCAGGTGTCTTCAAGTATGAAAGTGTCTTTACTGGATGTTTTTGGTGATGTATCATGGTAGTTGAAGAAATATTCACTTAAGGTGCACTCCTGGACTAAGTGTATATATTCAATGGGATATAAGATGAGTCATATGGAAGCTTCTGTAATATTTCTTTTTTCCATTAAATATTTTTATCTATTTCAGAGAGGAAGGGAGAGGGAGAGAGTGATGAAAACATCAATGATGAGAGAGAACCATTGATTGGCTGCCTCATGCATGCCCCCCATTGGGGATTGAGCCTACAACTTGGGCATGTGCCCTGACCGGGAATCCAACCTGACCTCCTGATTCATAGCTTGATGCTCAACCACTGAGCCACACCAGCCAGGCTGAGATATTTATTAAGTGATGTAATATTAAGTGAAGTAAAAATTCTGCTGATATATATTTGTTCTGTCTTTTGTTCTTTATTTTTTCCTTTTCCACTCTGGAAAGGAAAGGTGTTTGTTGGAGCTGGATAGACCATTTTAGACTATATTGTGGAAGCCACTTGGTGAGGATAGGGAAAGAATTAGACAGAGGATCTGAATCTGACACTATGGCAATCCATACAAGCCCTGGACTGATGGCCTATAGGTAATCATCAGATTTAAGATACGCTAATTTTGAGTAATCAGTAATGCTAATGATAATCCAACCTTAACAATCATCTGATGAATATAATTACTATATATATTTTAAATTCGTCACACATATCAGTTCTTTACTATAAGACACACTATTTAAATTGGATTTCATAACCATTTGTTTATGGGTATGTAACTATTTGTTAATGGTTTGCATCAGAACTGAGAAACTGCGTAATAACATTCTGTCCTCAAAAAATTCTCCCCAAGTCCCTCTATCAGTTCCTCCTCACACATTGTTCCAATAGATATGGAATTATCTCTGTCCATAATCCATTGCAATATAATGAATGGAAGAATTTGGTTCAGTATTTACTACACTACATATTCTATAGTCTTCAGAGAGCTTTGCAATCATTGTTTACTTAAGATACACAAAACCGCATAAGTTAGGTAAATATTATTATCCCACAACTGAATGAAATGTGAGGTTCAGTGACTTGGCTGAGGCTACGCAGTAAGTAGAAATAACAAAGTAGACATTAGGGCTTTTAAGTTTTCTGACCCTCGGTGCTTTATAGTTTGATACTTTTATTAAAAAACAACTACCTTCAGCTCTGGAGGAAGTTTAATTTTTGTGGAGATTGAAATTATTCTTGAATATGAAATTTTTAATATATTTTAGGCTTTTGAATTATCAATGTGGCCCTTCTTCTATTTTATGGAACCCATTTGATGCAAATGTTTAAAGCTTCCAGTATTAGCTGACCTACATAATCCAAAATGAATTACTTATTCATTCAACAACATTATTGTAGATAATTAATAATGCCATAAAATAGCTTGCACTATGACTAAAACGGGTCAATAAGCCAAGGTCCCACCTTCAATAGTTTCTGTCATTAATTTACATTTTATGTTAAGATGCATATGTATTAATAAAATGTATATATTTCATGTACACACTTAATATGTCACAAAAATAATGAATTTATACAACCACAAAATATTCAGATAATCTTAAACTTTATCCAACTCAATCAATATGCTATGTTTATTCTTTATGTATGAAGGGGCTTTCAGGTTGAGAGAACAATTTCAAATGGCAAAGACATTTGATTCATCCATAGTCACATCAATTATACTAAAAATATATACATTAAAACATTTCTTTACCAAATATAGACTTGTTATAAAGAAACAACAGGCCAAGAAATGGAGTCATGTGTGCTAAGCCCCAAACCAGCAAACCAAGACTTAATACTTAACCTAATTGCAGTCTTAACCTCTCACAGGTCAACCTGCAATTAATCTGGTCAGCACCAGTAAGATAACCCACTTGACAGACACCTTCCCTTTCTTTTAGGAGGGCAACCTTGCCTGAAACAATGCATTCTTTACTAATAATTTCCTTTTTCTGCCCTCTTTCCATATTTAAAAACCTCTGTTTTCCTGCAGCTTGGCAGAGCTCCTTTCTACTTGCTAGATCAAACGCTGCCTGAGTCATGAGTCCTTTGATAAAGTCAATAACACCTTTAAATTTGACCCAGTTCAATTTTTCTTATTTAACAGACCTGCTTTAGGTATGACACATAAAGGGTTAAATGTTTGAGTTAAGCAAGAGATTCCTTAAATAAAGCAAACATCTTTAATTCAAAGAGTGTTTTATATGACTATATATAAACACTAAACTTGTATTTCTTGAAATTTAATATTTTCTTTGTGTGGGAAGAATTAATTCACTTTGGCTTTGAGCTATAAAGCAGTGAATGTCACAGGAGGGAAAGCTTGAATTCCCATAACCCCGAAGAGGAGTTATTGTAGTAGATATTGGATAAGATACATTTTTAAAGGACCAATACCATTTAACAAGAGAAAGTGGTAGAACCTAATGAATTTTGAGGCCCCTTATGCAATTAATGGTTTGAAGTGTTGTCTTCTGTTGTTTTTTTTATTACTGGTTATATTAACTTTGTTAAAATTATTTACTTGCTTTGCATTTAAATAGATATTTTAAACTCTAGCTTTCACACTTCAATACAGCCACGATCTTGCTATTTTAGAAAATCATTTGAGAATAATAGCAGTAATTTATTTTATGGAATAAAAACCTCAGACATATCAGGAATCATTTATTAGAGTGGGAGTAAGGTTACATTCCAAAGTCTTTGTGATGGAAACCAAGAAACTCAAAGAAAGAATATGTTTTATTTCCCTTTTTTTTTTTTTTAGTTCACAAATACATTCCTTATCTTTTATGATAAGTACAATAAATCTTCTAGTTTTAACTGATGAATATATATATTTCATATATATATTTCATATATATAATTTTCCCAGACATTTAAAATGTGCATTTCTTACATTAAAGTACTTGTTATTTTACCCCTTAGATGTCAGTAAGGGCTGCAGTCCTATTCTGGTATTACCGATAAGAAGATGGAGGCCGACAGGGTTCTGATGACATCTCCATTACAGCAGAGGAAACTAATGACGAAGCTCCTGGCTCATCCATGTGCAGTTTGCATATTTGTTTAAAATAAAATATCACCATCTGACTATAGATCTCAGCAGTGCCTCTCATCGTAACATCTGAATTCTCTCTTTAAATAAAAACAAAAAGACCAGTAACCCCAAAACATTCCAATTTATTACTTTTCAAGAAGTTCCTAAAAGAGAACTCGTCTGGAGTACTTGTGTGCAAATCCTAAGCGGAAAAGTTTCCAGGCAGTAAGTGCCTCAAAGAGCTAACTCAGATGTTACATAACATATTCCTGTTGAGTTTCAAGGGACTTTGAGACTTGGATTGGACTTGGGAAAAACTCTCTAACATCCCATCTGGTTATAGACTTTTTATGTGGAGTTTTTCTTTATGTTTGTTTCCATGGAGATGTGTGTACTATAGAAAAAAAAGAAAGAAAGAAAAAATAAACCAAGGCTTTTACAGTTAAATTGAAGGGTAATAAATTGTGCATTTTAGGGGGAAGGAAAACCTGGATGCCTAGAATGAGTTAATTAAAAGATAGCCATTTATTCTCTTCTATTCTGAACATAGTTCTGTTCATTCTAATTAAATATACTGATGATTCATAAGACAGTAAAATGTCTAGGTTGGTATCTAAAACATTCCAATGTTCTCAAATTTCATTTCTTGAGACTAAGTTTGCCAGTAATTGAACTGAATAAGATATAAATAATTCTCCCTAATCAGAGAAAATTGCATATGAGATAACAGGCATAATTTCAGCCCAATAATTTGAAAGAATTTATCCCCATTTCCACACTCAAAAAAAAAGATTTTATATTGAGTGTTATTTTCTTCTGTTAAATTACAGCCTACTGTAGAAGAACAGACTTTTCTTTTTTTTATGTAAAGTGTGTCTTTAAAATTGGGAAAACTTAAATCAAGTCATATGTGCAAAAGAATAGAGGTTGGGGATGGGGGCAGGACAAGATCGGTGGGGCAGGCAGGGAAAGAAAGTAACCACATGGCAATAATACTCTTTAGTCTTTATTTATGCCCTCACTCACAATTTTGGTTTTTAAAGCTAAAAAAAAGAAAGAAGTGAGAGTGGAAAAGAATATAAAGAAGGAAAAAATGGAGAAGATTGGTGAAATTGACCTGGAAGGAAATGCTACAGTTTGATTTGCAAATACTCAAGAGTAGTTGTTCCCATATCAACTCTCCCCAGTCCCTGTGGGCTACACTGGTTACTTACTGAAAGGGCAAAAGGACCCTTAACCAGTATTTGCTAGAGAACAGAATTCAGCATGTGGTTCAAAATCAAAGATTTTAGTTTGCAAAGTAAATTATTTTAGCTCACCCTATATGAGTTTCTAGAATATAGTTATAGTAAAACTATGTTGTTGTTGTTGTTTTTCTTTTGTGTGTGTGTGTGTGGTGTAATATATTGTTCCCTAAATTGCTGATTTACTCCAAAGAAGGTAGAAAAATATCCAGTATGTAGGCATGTGGATTCTGTATTTTAGATTGTAGTTCCATCACAAATGTCACCCTTCTTTTCATATTAGTATTAAAATATTCATTTCTGTAATATTCAGAAAGTTGCTCAAATCAACTTCCTGACTGTCTGGGGGATGGTGTGGGAGGGGGTGTGGTCAGTGTCTCTCCCCCCGCCCCCCGCCCACCCCACCTTAATGGTAGCTTTTTCTAGAGTGTTTATTTTAGCAATCAATGCAGAAGAAAAATACAAAAGAAGTATTACTCATCAGCTACCTTTTCTATGTACAGAGCTAGGCTTATTATGTAAGATTCATAATGTTATTTAAGAAATTCATAATAAAAATTAGATTCTAATTAAAATGTATATTTGAGTATGTGCCTCATATGAAAAGTAAGGCAAAATAGTAGTAAAATTTTATCATATAATATTACATATGATATTAATTCTAAGCCAATTATTATTTATTTGTGGCTCCCAAAGTAAGCAACATACATATTTTATTTAATTCTTTTTTATATTACCATTTTAACTGATCTTTTTTCCATTTTTTATATCAGGCAATTAAATGAATGTTCTGTCTTCTGGCAAGGTGAGTAAAAATTAAATATTCATTTAAATAATCTGCATGCTTATGTTCAACAATTCACATCTAAAATATTATTAATGTGTTAAATTATTCAACATAAATCACAGACTAAAACTTTCAGCTTGTAAAAGTCACCAAGGTAAGTCATGGCAATCTCAGTGCCGTTTAGTTTTCTACTCTATAAATTGAACTTTTAAATGGAATGTAGAGATCATTTACATGAAAATAGCAATACAAGAGTAATTATTTTATTATGCAAATATTAAACAACAATCTTATTAATTTATCACAATAAAAAACAATTTTATAATAATTCAGTTAAGTTTTTAAGTTTCATTTTTCCCTTAATAAGGCTTCTTCATTTTCTTGAAATTAAATACCCATACATTAAACATATTTTTCTGTTGTAAATATAGCTTGTGCACACTCATGCTTATTTACAAAGAGTGATACAAATGTTTTGGAAATAATATGAATACAAAAAGCCACATGAGGGATCTGATAATGGATATTCCATTTAAAATAATTCAAGTAGCATGATGATAGTATTAATGTAGCCTTTCTAAATAATGAATTTTCACTTCTTTTATTATAAGCCCTGGAGATATTCATCAAAAGCATGATTCTGATAATTACAACATTTACAAAGAATTAAAAGATTCATTGAATAATAAATATGTACCCTAAGACTCATTTGTGAATCTATTCACTTGTAGTCAAAGCCTGCGACCTGACAAGCAGGCATGATGTTCTCTGCAATGTTTAACGCAGACTATGGCACTGGAATAAATGATCACATTTGAAAATGTACATGCATTTCTCTCATAGAAAGATCAAATAGAACTCTTGTTTAATTCATGTATGAATATACTTTTCAGTTCAAATACCCTTTCAAGATGTTTTCCTGGTGAAATTCATATATTACATAAACATAAACATATAAGGAGTGAGTGTGAAAAACCATGTAGATGAAGTTTTACACTTTGCCAGTGCATTAATGAGAGTCAGAGAACACATTGGGACACATAAGCCTGTGTGAAGCGAAACTCATTCTAATGAAAACCTCTCTCACACACCTCATTTGTAGAATTATACTGAGCAGCTTAAATTCTTCATCTGTCACTTAGAGTTCCAGCTTATTGAAATGCATCCTGGACCCGGCAGTTTCACTACTGCTGAGTTTTTGTTCTAAAGGCCGTTGATTCATTCTGACAAGAAAGTAAAACCCTACAAACAGTGAGCTACATGAAGGACTGGTTGTCAGTGCCGTTAAATGTCTTCAATCTGAACGGATTTGTGAAATGATAGATGTTCTATAGGAGAAATCCTTCAGGCACAGAACATTTTTCCAAAGTTTTAAAATTTATCTCCTTATTTAGATGACCGATAGCCCCAATATGACATGCATTTTGTTGATTAATTGGTCTGGACAAAACAGTAGTAGAACATATGTATTTTTTTTAAGTGTAAACTAACCAGAACAAACTACTCAGTCAGTATAAAATACAATAAGCCATAAAGTGTGTTCTGGCTGAGAAAAAGGACAACAAAACTTTTGTAGATCAAAATGTGAAAAATAAAATTACTTATTTATAGCTTGTCAGGTGTATTCCCACAACTCATTTTGTTTCTGTTTTCCACAACTTCAGGAACCTTTTGAAACACCACCATTAAACCTGCAACTTTGTTGCATCTCAGTTGTGCCCAAAACTTAAAACATATTCTTTTAAAGTATCAAAAATTTCCATAGAAATTCCAAAAATATTAAAATTAGGTTTGGCTTATCAGTTGAATCTTTTTTATGTAAAGACATTGTAATTCATTACTTTTATAGAATTCTGCTATAAGTTCATATTTCCTATTAAAAAGGACCAACATTCTCATTGCCAAATATAGTATTTTAGTCTCTAATTAGTGAAAGCTTATGCAAATATAAATTCACATTAATAATATGTTTTGATCATCCTTGCTGTACTTATTTATTTACGATTTGGTCAAAAGTATGGTTTTCACATAATTTATTTCTATAATTTTGTCAACTACCAAAGTAGACTTTTAGATTGTTTCCACTTGATTCTTTTTTATAATAAATACTGAATGCAGACCATTCTATCCATTTAGACTCTATAGAAGTCCTTGCCCATGTTTGTACCTTAGTTCATTTTCTTCCTACAATAACTTCAGAATAACAATTTTGGACTATCTAACATTAGCACATCTGAGCCATGGACAAGTCTGCATTTCTCTCTGCAAAGAAAATGAACAGATAGCTTCCTTTGTTGTGTGCTTATTCATGGATGCAGTTGAAAACTGGTACAAAACATTTCTAGAATCTTTCTATTTCTCTCATATTCTTTATTGGAAAAGTTTTTCTTGTCAACTATATGAGGCACTCTGAAAACCACCACATTTTTCAAATACTTTCAGTATGCTTGGGTATATGCTAGTTTCCTTGAGACCTGGTAGAGCAATTTCATACTATTTAGTGTAAAATTAATGGATTATTTTATTTTGGTATATTCTGGATGCCAAATACAAAAAGACAAAACACAAACAACAAAAACAACCTGTTCCTCGATTTCAAATCATTTAACTAGTGTATATAATTCTAGAAGTTCAAAAGTTTCTTATATGAAAAACTTGACTTAAAGAATTCATAAAATAAAACACTACGTATAGGATTCCTGGCTTTACAAATCTGTCATAGCCCAACTGGCGTAGCTCAGTGGTTGAGTGTGGACCTATGAACCTCGAGGTCACGGTTCCATTCTTGGTCAGGGCACATGCCTAGGTTGCTAGTGTGGGGCGTGCAGGAGGCAGCTGATCAATGATTCTCTCTCATCGTTGATGTTTCTGTCTCTCTCTCCCTCTCCCTTCCTCTCTGAAATCAATAAAACTATATTTTAAAAAAAGAATCTGTCATAAACTATTGACAGAAATTGTAAACTTGGCATTAAGCTTGTATAGTTGTAATATTGTGATTTGCAATAAGAAATATGTATTTGCTCTTCATACCAGTTCCTGGCACAGCGCTAGGAGTATAGGAATACCTTGGGAATGTCACAAATGACAAGAGTAATAAAGGTGTATTTTGTTATTAATAGCAAACTCCATTCAGCCACACCAGAATTTATATTAATGTGGTTACTTTGGGAAATCCCCTTAGGATGAGGGTTGATTGATAGGGGAAACAACAATAGAGGGTCGGACCTTTCAGTTCAAGCCCCTTAATCCAAGGAGGGCAGAGGGGTTGGTATTGACTTGATCACCAATGACCAACTCCTTTAAAAAAATAAAAGAGAAAGAGTTCTGGGAGCTTCCACATTGGTGAACACTTGGAGAGGCAGAGTGACATGCCTAAAGGGCACATACCTTTCCTGTTGTATCTCTTCTGTCTGTTCCAGATGGGATCATCCTTTTGTAATACACCAGAAATCTAATAAGTAAACTAGATTTAGTGCAATTTCATACTATTTAGTGTAAAATTAATGGATTATTTTATTTTTGGTACATTTTGGATGCCAAATACAAAAAGACATAGTTCCTGAGTTCTGTGAACAAATCTAGCAAAATAATTGAATTTGAGGAGGTGGTTGTGGGAACCTCTAATTTATATCTAGTCAGTCAGAAGCACAAGTAATAATCTGGAATTAAAGTTGGCATTTAAAGTGGTGGGTAAGGGAATTTGGGGGGACTGAGCCCTTAACTTGTGTGATCTGATGCTAACTTCAGTTGGTATTTTAATTGAGTTGAGTTGCAGGACAACCACTGGTGTAGCAGAATTGCTTGGTGTGGGAAAACTCTCCACATATCTGGTTCCAGAAATATTAGAAGTGAAAAACTGAAAGTAGAGAAGACACGCAAGAGGATTATAGAAATTGTAGCCCTAACTTAGAACTTGTATGGTTTACATTTTCTACTTAAATATCCTACTACTGCTAGGTGCATATGGTTGCTACGAATTATGTTTTTTTTTTTAAATCACTCACACAAAACTTATATGTCCTGACATATTTGGAGTTTTAAAAATTCATGATTGCCATATGTATGGTAAGATAGATACAACCAAAAGTTTTGTTTAAGCCAATAAATTAATTTATATGAAGTTTTAAGAAGAAATTATGTAACATTTCAGACAAAAATAAGTAGAAACACTGAAAATTAAATTACATAAATGAAAAAAATCATGTAAAATAAATATTTTGCAGTATATATGTATAAAACTCCAAAGTGTCCATCTTGCTAGTTTCAGTTTAAATGTTAAAAGTGATCTATTAGCCTGATGATTTAGTAGCTGTTCCAAATGATTAATTCATTTATTCCTTTGTACAACATACTGTATATTGAGTAAATCTTATTAGAGAATAGGGATGCAGAGTAACAGTTTCTCCGTATCATTTACTATGTAGCATGTTTACATTCTTCAGACTGTCTTTTTGCTCTATTTCTGAAAGTCCTCAGGAGATGGCTCACAAACAACTCCTTCTGGCAAACAAGAGCCAGCCCTTTCCATTCCTGAATCATCCCCTTTTAAAATACACTCTAGGGACTTCTAGGTTGTTTTGTTTGGTTATTTTTTGTTGTTGCTGTTTTTCAATCAATGATGGAAAAAGATGTTCTTACCTTTAAAATATATCCAGAATCCATTCACTTCCCGTCCTTTCGATGGCTGCAACTATAGCGAGGGTCATCATTGTCCTTTGCCCCAGAATCACTGCAGAAGTTCTCTAACTGCCTCCTGCTTTGACCTCCTCTCTTTTTCATTTTCAACATTGCTCCAGACAGTTTATCATTCTTCCGCTCAATACCCTGCAAGAAACTTACATTTAGAGAAAAAGCCAAAATCTATAGTGGCCTAACATCTATCTCTCCATGACTTTTTTTACTTCATCTCCACTGACTTCATCCTTGCTCACTCTATTCCAGCTGTTATCAGTGTTGGGGGTTCTTGGGTTCCTAGAGATTGAAATTGAGTGGAAACCCCAGAGAAATTTCCAGGCAGACTTTATTAAGTTTATTCTTGAGCACAAAGGAGGCAGCACAGAGGAAGGAATGCCTTCTGAACTGGCTCAAGGCCTGGCTCTGCTTGGCTGCTTTTATGAGCTGTGGAGAAAGCAAGCTTGTGCAAAAAACCGGGCTTTTTAAATATACAGGCTTGTGCATTTTTTAAATTTATCTTTATTTTGAAAGTAATACAGCTGTACCCTTTTGGTCCATTGACCCCTTCTAGCCCCCGACCCTCACCCCCACCCCAAAACTTAACCACACTATTGTCGGTGTCCATGGGTTATACATATACACATATTAAGTTTTTTGGTTTTATTTCATTATCAGATGACTTCCTTTTGAAGCTGGGTTGCCTGGTAACTACATCAGTGCCTGAATGTGAGGGTAAGATGGCCAACTGCTCATTACCACCAACCAAGGAAAGTCGTGTTGGTGGTCAAACCTTGATCAGTTGTGCATGGCAGTCAGTAGTTTAAGCAGGCAGTTGGAATGGAGTTTTGAGTAGGGAGTGGAGGGGTGGTGACATATTTGGGGTCAACTTATTCAGAGTTCCTTCTGAACACCTGGTCTTAACTTGGTCTCCTGACCACCCAGTATTTTCTGTTCCCAGGCCCAAGTCCCCGTGCTGTCTCAAACCAACACTGGTTTCCTCAGAGTTCTTCCAAAATCCCGTGTATTCCCTAGTCTCCTGGAATCTGCACTGCTGTTCCATCTTGCAGGAATCCTCTTTATCCAAATAACTTCTCAGATAATTCTTGTTCTTCCATTATGTCTTTGCTCATATAACCACTTCTTTATGAACAAAATTTTCTAAAATAACAACCTTGCTTACTCTTTTCTTTCAAAGCATATATATCACCCTCTAATAAATGTATTAATTGTATTCATTTATTTATTTTGTCAATGATTAAGTGCTTATCTCCTCCACTACAATTAAGTTTTCTTTATCACATGGTCTCATTTCACTTTGAAGTGTCTTTGATATATTAATTATTATGTAATACTAGAGGCCTGGTGCACGAATTTCATGCAAGGATAGGGTCCCTAAGTGGCTGCAGGCTGCCAGCTGGGGCCTTCCTTCATTTCGCATCACCCCCTGGTGGTCAGCGCATGTCATAACAAGCAATCAAACTCCCGATCAGTCAAACTCCTGAGGGGACAATTTGCGTATTAGGCTTTTATATATGTAGATTATAGCTGTTTGGTGAGATTTAACCTGCCCAATAAACTAATCACTGCAAAGGCAAGATCTTGGATTTTTGTAATGCCATACAAATAATCAGGATCTATTAAATTTTTAGTAGTTATATCTTAATATAAATGCATTCTTGGGTTGCTAAGAGAATTCAGTTAGATAAATGTTGAATATTATGTTAGACTAAGCATGATATATTAAAAATCAAGGCTTAAAGTTGAAAAGTACCTTTCATTATGTGAACACATAGAAATTAAGATTTTCAATAAATGTATACCTGGAATGACTATTTACTTATTCATTTACTTGTGGATTTTTTATTTTATTTTATCTCCTCATACCAAAGACAACTTCCAATTATCTTAATCTAACTTCCAATTCAATTAAGTTCTGACACAGAGTCAGCAGAACTCCACCAGTTTAGAGTTTACTCCTACAAGACTGGCCTTTCTTCTGATGCCAATAGCGAATATCCAGTCACTTATACTTCTGACTGACTAGCTATAAACCAAGGTTCTCACAATCCCCTTAGAAAAATTGTTAATATGATTCACAGAACTCAGGAAGACACTTTATCTGCATTTACCAGTTTATCATAAAGTTTATCAAAGAACAGTCAGATGAAGATTGACATATGGCAAGGCTCAGAAGGATCCCCAGAGAAAAAAGCTTATTTTGATAGAGTTCAGGTAAGCCATCCTCCTGGCACATGGATGGGTTAGACCATCTAGGAGCTCCCCAACCCCATCATTTAGAGATTTTTATAGCAGTTTCATTATATAGTCATAGTTGCTTCACTGGCCATTGGAGATTGGCTAATCTCTAGTCTCTCTTTCTTCCTATGAGATTGGTGGGTGAAACTGAAAATTCTAAGCTACTAATCAAGGCTTGGTCTTTCTGGTGAGCATCCTCCATCTTGAAGATAACTAGGGATCTGCCAAGAGTCACCTTCTTAGAACAAACAAACACCCTGTCTCTCTTATAACTCAGAAAATTAGAAGGGTTTTGAGAAATATATGCCACTAACTGAGGACATAATATATATATATATATATATATATATATATATATATATATATATATATATCCTACCTAATAAAAGAGTAATATGCAAGTTGACCCTAACTCCACTACACCCACAAGCCACGCCCACCAGCCAATCAGGAGCAAATATGCAAATAAACCTAACCAATATGGCTACAGCCACAGAGAGCAGGAGGGAGGCTTGGGTTTCCCCAGTAACAAAGGAAGCCAAGCTTTCCATGTGCTGTTGCAGGCCTAAGCCTCCACTCAAGGATACAAAGTTTCAATTATAGAAGGTAAACAAATCCAAACAGAAATGGCGGCAGCCACTGAGCTGGAAAGAGCGGGAGGCTAGGGTTGCCCCTGGCAATGGAGGAAGCAAATCTTCTGCAGCCCTGGCTGGCCTAGGCCTCTCCTCCAGGCTAGAAAGTTTCAATTATAGAAGGTACACAAACCCCAAAAGAAATGGTTGCCGGCCACGGAGCGAGCAGGAGGCTTGGCTCTGCTCCAGGCTACAAAGTTTCAATTGTAGAAGGCAAATAATTTCCAGATACCAGGGCCTCTGCTTGGGTCACCAGGGGGCGTGGACGGCCTGCAAACCACCACAGGCCCCTCGCTCAGGCCGCCCCACGCCCCAAGGGACCCCCCACCCTGATCCGGGATACCCTTCAGGGCAAACCAGCTGGCGCCCACCCATGCACCAGGCCTCTATCCTATCTAATAAAAGAGTAATATGCAGATTGACCATCACTCCAACACACAATATGGCTGCCCCCATGTGGTCAAAGATCCTGCCCCCATGTGGACACAAGATGGCCACCACAAGATGGCCAGCAGGGGAGGGCAGTTGTTGGCGATCAGGCCTGCAGGGGAGGGCAGTTAAGGGTGACCAGGCCAGCAGAGGAGGGAATTTGGGGGTGACCGGGCCTGCAGGGAAGGGCAGTTGGGTGGGACCCAGGCCTGTAGGGGAGAGCAGTTGGGGGGGACCAGGCCTTCAGGGGAGGGCAGTTAGGGGCAAACACGCTGGCAGGGGAGCAGTTAGGCATCAATCAGACTGGCAGGGGAGTGGTTACGGGTGATCAGGCTGGCAGGCAGAAGTGGTTAGGGGCAATCAGGAAGGCAGGCAGGTGAGCAGTTGGGAGCCAGCAGTCCTGGATTGTGAGAGGGATGTCCAACTGCCCGTCTAGGCCCAATCCCACCAGGTTCAGGCCTAAACGGGCAGTTGGACATGCCTTGAGGCGTCCCAGATTGAAGAGGGTGCAGGCTGGCCTGAGAGATAGCCCCCACCCTTCCCTCCCCATGCATGAATTTCGTGCACCGGGCCTCTAGAGTGTGTGTGTGTGTGTGTGTGTGTGTGTGTGTGTGTGTGTGTGTGTGTATATATATATATATATATATATATATATATATATATATATATGTATGTATATATTATACCACAGTAAGTTGCTTTCATTACAGTATGCATCCACATTTTCAGCATTTTGTAAATCTTAACAGAAAAGTAGAAAAATGCTATAATTTGAAAGGAAGTCAGCCTTCTAATTAGGAGGATCAGCCTTGAAAATGGTTCTTCTTTAATCCTGAATGAAAATCAGAAAAATAGTAGCATCCACTGGATACAAGGGTCCTTTTATTCCAGTTTGCAGATTCCAGACTAGACAAAAATGGATTTCAAGGATGACCTGTGGTTTAAAATTTCTTAGCTTAAGAAGACCTTAAAACTTAGAAACTTGCCTTGGCTGTTATGGCTCAGTTGGTTGGGTGCCATCCCTTGGACCAAAAGGTTGCCATGTGATTCCAGGTCAGGACACATGGTAGGGTTGGGAGCTCCATCCCTGGTGTGGGGGGTGCAGAAGGCAGCCAATGGATGTTTCTCTCTCCCCGCTCCTTCTCCCTTTCTCTCTCTCTTAAAGTCAATAAAAATAAAATAAAAAAACACACCTTAAAACTGCTTCAATTTTTTAAAGTGAAAGCAATTACAAGAAAGGAAATTCCTTTAGAGAGATTGTGCTGATAAGTTTGTTCATGTGGCCTTTTCCCAATTGTAACCACCAAGGACTTTGAGAATTGGCACATCTGAGTAACCCTGGTGACTAATCTTTTCACCATATCAAAACCTGAGCTACAAAAAAAAAAAAAAAGTGTCTCAGCTAATAGTGACAGCAGAGCATAGCGGGGCTAATGACCTGATACTCTCTTTGCAGGCTGATGGAGAGTAATTAAATGTGGTTCCAAAACTAAATGAGGGAAGTCAGAGACTTTCCAACCTTACCTGCTTGCCTCTGGTTAAAATGAGGAAATATCACAAAATGTGTTGGATAGTGACAGTGCAAAAACGATCCTGAGGAGGAGGAAGAAAAACACTGCACTCCTCCTTAAAGGCTGGGGAGAGGAGATATGGAAAAGCCCTGAATTCTTCATCAAGGGCCAGTTTCAGAGGGAAGCCTGGGGTTTACAATCTCACTTCCGTCAAGGGTGGTATCGAGGAGAATGGACAAAGGACAATAGCTTGGCAGGTAATCATAGTGTAAGACTTAAATAAAAAAGAACCCAAGGGAGGGGAGGGACCTGAAAAAAGATGGCGACCGGCTGGAAGGTAGGGAGAGAGTGCGAGTGAGGAACCCATAGAGGAGAGTGTAGACGTGTGTGGTGTGTGTGTGTGTGTGAGCTAGGGTCAGTTAGATTCTGCACGTCTTCCAAGGGGCTCCCTAACTGGGCAGTCCTAGACGGCGCAGCCCCGCGCACAAAGCGGACACTTCTCAGCGGCTGGTGCAGACGCGGAGACCACGCCATCTTGGGAAACAGAGCTGCCTGAGACGCGGATCCTGGCTTCTGACACAAACCAGGACCCTGCAGCCACTGGGGACAGAGAACTGCTATCACAGCTTCTGACCAACAAACAAGAATCCAGACTTCTCAGCAGAATTCCGTGAGTCAAAGAGCCTACCCCACTCCCAGCAGGAGCGCGAGCGCCATAGTAACTGATAGACCCGCCCCTCCCCCAAGCTGCTGAACGCTCACAGGCGCGCCGAGAGCGCAGTAACTGATAGACCCGCCCCTCGCCCAAGCTGCCGAGCTTTGCGCAGGGACGCGCTCCCCACTAGGGAATTTGGCGCGGCACGGGACAGAAGCAGCTCCCGGTCGGGGAAATCTGTCAGTGCGCACAGAGGGCTCCCCTTCGGGGAATTTGGCTTGCGGGTCACAGCTCCCCCTTCTGGGAATCTTAGGGCGTGCACAGAAGGGCTTCCCTTCAGGGAAGTTGGCGCGCAGGACGAACTCCGCCCCCCTTCCGGGACTTTGGGAGAGTGCACCACAGAATCAGCTCACCTTCAGGATTTTAAGAATGTGCGCTCTAGCCGGTTTGGCTCAGTAGAGAGAGCACACACAGGACGCAGCTCCACTTCAGGGAATTTGGCACGCCGGACACAGCTGCCGGGGATCCCTGACTCACAGCGCATTCACACTAAGAGCCAGCGACCCCAATTGTTGGTGCATGCACACACAGGGACCCTGATTCTCAACGAGAAACCTCACAAGGCAACAGAGACTTTCACACTCGAGTCTTGGTGCAGACACAGGGAAACTCTGACTCCTGGCACATCCTAAGGATCTCATTTTCGGCGCATACCAACAGTGTGGTGCAGACAGGGCCCCTGATTCCAAGTGTGCACACGAGACCACACAGAACACTGGGGACACTGACCCTGGGCAAGTCTGGTTCCCACCAACCAAAGGCAGCCACACGTCCTAGTGTCAGAGCACTCCAGTGAAACTCGGGTGGAGCGAAGTCCCCACAGCACACGGCCCAGGTCCACACAAACGGAAACTTGAGCTTTCTGGTAATAGCCAGAATGGGGAAACGAAATATCTCACAGAGGAAAGAAAATGTGGAGTCGCCAAGAAAGGAAATTAGTGAAACTGAAGCTTGCAACATGACCGAAAAGGAGTTCAGAGTAATGGTCGTGGAATTTATACAACGGATGGATGAGAAAATCAACAACTTATGCAAGAATCAGGAAGAAATGAAGAGTGATATAGCTACAATCAAAAACACCATGGAAAGTTTCAACAGTAGACTACAAGAAGCAGAGGACCGAATTAGTGAGTTAGAAGATCAGGTACAGAAACAAGCTCAAGCTGAACAGCAATTGGAGAAAAAAATTAAAAAGCAGGAGGAAAGCCTAAGGGAGCTTCGGGACAACATGAAACGAAGTAACATGCGTATAATAGGGCTGCCAGAAGGACAAGAAGAGCAGCAGGGTTTAGAAAATCTATTTGAAGAAATAATGACAGAAAACTTCCCGGATATGGGAAAGATAAAAGTTACGCAAGTAAAGAGAGTCCCAAGCAGGATCAACCCCAAAAGACCCACACCAAGACATGTCATAATTTCAATGGCAAATATAAATGATAAAGAGAGAATCCTAAAGGCGGCAAGAGAGAGATAGAGAGTTACCTACAAAGGAACACCCATCAGATTGTCAAATGATTACTCATCAGAAACACAACAAGCTAGAAGTGAATGGAAGGAGGTATACAAAGTGTTGCAAAGCAAAGGACTGAATCCAAGAATACTATATCCAGCAAGACTATCAATCAAAATTGAAGGGGAAATCAGGAGCTTTGCAGACAAAAAAAGCCTCAGGGAGTTTATCACCACCAAACCAGCAATGCAAGAATTGCTAAAGGGAATACTGTAAAAAGAAGAAATAAACAGGTAAGAAGGAATACAGACACAAAAATATATATGACTGCAAACAAATACCTTTCAGTAATAACTTTAAATGTAAACGGACTAAATGCTCCAATCAAAAGACATCGAGTAGCTGAATGGATAAAAAAACACGACCCATGTATATGCTGTCTACAAGAGACCCACCTCAGAACAAGAGACTCACACAGATTGAAAGTGAAGGGATGGAAAAATATCTTTCAGGCAAATGGAAATGAAAAAAAAGCAGGGGTAGCAATACTTATATCTGACAAAATAGACCTCAAAGTAAATGCCATAACAAGAGATAAGGAAGGCCACTTCATAATACTAAAGGGAGAAATCCAACAAGAAGAAATAATTCTGGTAAACATATACGCTCCCAATATAGGAGCACCCAAATACATAAAAAAACTCCTGGAGGATATCAAGGGAGAGATTAATAGCAATACAATCATAGTAGGAGACTTTAATACCCCACTATCACCACTGGACAAATCCTCTAAACAAAAAATCAGCAAAGAAACAGCAATCTTAAATGACTCACTAGACCAGATGGAATTAATTGACATCTTCAGAACATTTCACCCCAAAGCCACAGAATATACATTCTTCTCAAGTGCACATGGGTCATTTTCAAAGATAGACCATATGCTGGGTCACAGGCAAAATCTCTTCAAATTCAAGAAGATAGAAATTATATCAAGCATCTTCTCAGATCACAGTGGCATAAAACTGGAAATCAACTACAATAAATACAATCCAAAGAAATCAAACACATGGAGACTAAACAGCATGCTATTAAACAAGGACTGGGTCACCAGAGAGATCAAGGAAGAAATAAAAAACATCATGGCAACAAATGACAATGAAAACACAACAATCCAAAATCTATGGGACACAGCGAAAGCAGTCTTGAGAGGGAAGTTCATAGCTCTACAGGCCTATTGCAAAAAACAAGAAACAATGCTAACAAATTACTTAACCCTACAACTCAAAGAGCTAGAAAAAGCGCAGCAAGAAAAGCCCAGTGTAACCAGAAGGAAGGAAATAACAAAGATCAGAGCGGAGATAAATGACATAGAGACCAAAGAAACAATACATAAGATCAACAAAACCAAGAGCTGGTTCTTTGAAAGGATAAACAAGATTGATGGACCTCTAGCCAGGCTCACCAAGAAGCAAAGAGAGAGGACCCAAATAAACAAAATCAGAAATGAAAGAGGTGAAATAACAACAGACCCTGCTGAGATACAAAGGATTGTTACAAAATACTACGAACAACTCTATTCCAACAAACTGGACAACCTGGAGGAAATGGACATATTCCTAGAAAAATATAACCTTCCAAAAATCAATCAAGAAGAATCTAAACAGCTCAATAGGCCAATAACTATGGACGAAATTGAAGCAGTCATCAAAAAGCTTCCGGCAAACAAAAGCCCGGGGCCTGATGGCTTCACAGGAGAGTTTTACCAAACATTCAAGGAAGAACTAAAACCTATCCTCCTCAGACTATTCCAAAAAATTCAAGTGGAAGGAACACTTCCAAGCTCCTTCTATGAAGCCAGCATCACCCTAATACCAAAACCAGATAAAGACAACACAATGAAAGAGAATTACAGACCAATATCCCTCATGAACATAGATGCCAAAATCCTCAACAAAATTCTAGCAAATCGGCTCCAGCAGTACATCAGAAAGATCATACACCATGACCAAGTAGGATTTATCCCAGGAATGCAAGGATGGTACAATATCCGCAAATCAATAAACGTGATACATCACATAAACAAATTGAAAGATAAAAATCACATAGTCATATCAATTGATGCAGAAAAAGCATTTGACAAAATCCAACACCCTTTCTTGATAAAAACTCTCAACAAGGTGGGAATAGATGGCTCATACCTCAACATAATAAAAGCTATATATGATAAACCCACAGCAAACATCATACTCAATGGACAAAAACTAAAAACATTTCCCCTAAGAACAGGAACAAGACAGGGATGCCCACTCTCACCACTCCTGTTTGACATAGTACTGGAAGTATTAGCCATTGCAATTAGACAAGAAGAAGAAATAAAAGGCATCCAAATTGGAAAAGAACAAGTAAAGCTGTCTTTATTTGCAGACGACATGATATTGTACATAAAAAATCCAAAAGACTCCGTCAAAAAACTAATAGACTTAATAAATGAATTCGGCAATGTAGCAGGATACAAAATTAACGCCAAGAAATCTATGGCCTTTCTATACACCAATAGTGAACTTACAGACAGAGAGACTAAAAAGGCAATCCCATTTACCATCGCGCCAAAAAAATTAAGATACCTAGGAATAAACTTAACTAAGGAGGTAAAAGACCTATACACGGAAAACTACAGGACACTGAAAAAAGAGATAGAGGAAGACATAAACAGATGGAAGAACATACCATGTTCATGGATTGGTAGAATCAACATCATTAAAATGTCCATACTACCCAAAGCAATCTATAGATTCAATGCACTTCCCATTAAAATACCAATGGCATATTTCACAGACCTTGAAAGAACTCTCCAAAAATTCATCTGGAATAAAAAAAGACCCCGAATAGCCACAGCAATCCTGAGAAAGAAGAATAAAGTAGGAGGGATCTCAATACCAGATTTCAAGCTGTATTACAAAGCCACTGTTCTCAAAACAGCCTGGTACTGGCACAAGAACAGACATATAGATCAATGGAACAGAATAGAGAATCCAGATATCGACCCAAACCACTATGCTCAATTAATATTTGACAAAGGAGGCATGAACATACAATGGAATAAAGACAGTCTCTTCAATAAATGGTGTTGGGAAAATTGGACAGATACATGCAAAAAAATGAAGCTTGATCACCAACTTACGCCATACACAAAAATAAACTCAAAATGGATACAGGACTTAAACATAAGACGGGAAACCATAAAAATACTAGAGCAATCCACAGGCAGCAAAATCTCAGACATATGCCAAAAGAAATTCTTCACTGACACTGCTCCTAGGGCAGTGGAAGCTAAAGAGAAAATTAACAAATGGGACTACATAAAAATAAAAAGCTTTTTCACAGCAAAAGAAACCATCAACAAAACAACAAGAAGGCCCACTACATGGGAGAACATATTTGCAAATGGCATCACTGATAAAGGTTTAATCTCCAACATCTACAGGCAGCTTACGCAACTTAATAAAAGGAAGATAAATGATCCAATAAAAAAATGGGCAACAGACCTAAATAGAATCTTTTCAAAAGAAGACAGAAGGAAGGCCAAGAGACACATGAAAACATGCTCAACGTCACTAATTATCCGAGAGATGCAAATCAAAACAACAATGCGGTACCATCTTACACCTGTCAGAATGGCTATCATCAACAAATCAACAAACGACAAGTGTTGGCGAGGATGCGGAGAAAAAGGAACCCTCGTGCACTGCTGGTGGGAATGCAGATTGGTGCAGCCACTGTGGAGAACAGTATGGAGTTTCCTCAAAAAACTGAAAATGGAACTCCCATTTGACCCAGTAATCCCACTCCTGGGAATATATCCGAAGAAACTAGAAACACCAATCAGAAAGGATATATGCACCCCTATGTTCATAGCAGCACAATTCACCATAGCTAAGATTTGGAAACAGCCTAGGTGCCCGTCAGCAGATGACTGGATCAGAAAACTGTGGTACATCTACACAATGGAATACTATGCTGCCATAAAAAAGAAGGAATTCTCATCATTTGCAGCAACCTGGATGGAATTGGAGAACATTATGTTAAGTGAAATAAGTCAGTCAATGAAAGAAAAATACCACATGATCTCACTCATTTATGGATAATAAAGAACATTATAAAATTGAACAAAAAGATAGATACAGAGACAGTAAAGCATCAAACAGACTGTCAAATTACAGGGGGAAGGTTAGGGAGAGATGGGGGAGATAAGAGATCAATCAAAGGACTTGTATGCATGCATATAAGCATAACCAATGGACGCAAAACTCTGGGGGGTGAGGGCATATATGGGAGTGGGGTGGGGGGGGCAATGGCAAGATATGTACACATATAATACCTTAATAAAAAAAATTGGAAAAAAAAAAAAAGAACCCAAGGGAACCGAAACACACACCCACACACCCAGTAGTAATCACAAGGGTTGTGACCTAAAACCTTCACATCTAAGAGCCACCCCAAGCTGGAGGGCTATTTCAGGGGAGGAGGTGGACAGGGAGGCAGAGGAAGGTGATGGGAGAGAAGGCAGAGACTCCAGGCCATATAATTAGCAGTAAGGTGAATATGTGATGTGTTTTTTTCACAATTGAGTTAGATATCCTCACTGGTTATGATTTAAAATCCAATTTAAATATATTTCATTGATCTGAGAGGTTCAACTAAGTGGACAGTAGTTACACTCAACAGAGTTGTTATACTCCAACTTATATATTTCAAATGTACAAAATATTAGCATTATTTATAGAATTTATGATAAATTGCTTCAAATGGTAGTTTCTTTTTCAGTACTTTAATGTCTATAAAATGCATTTAGATTTACTACTTTACATTGACGACAACTTCAATCAAATAGAGGTTGAAGGGAGAGCCCATTTTTTTTTGTTTAGATTTTGTTTATTAATTGCTGTAACACCATCCTTCAGGTGGCCAAGAGGGTTTCATATTTTCTTTCCACATTATTAGGTGCTAAAGACCTTGTAGGACAACTATGATGCTATTTGAATTTTGCTTTTTGATAGCACTGATATGGCTCTTAATTTCACTCATCCATTAAAACTATTAACTCTATTCATATTAATTTTGTTATAAATTTTTAAGGGAGGGATGCTTCTGAGGATTAGGCCCACATTTCATTTAAGGCTATATATTCAGTCAGCAGTAATTTTTCTTGAAGGAACAATTGGCATCCCTATAAATCTTGTGTCATGTCTGTCATCTTCCAGACCCCAACTAAGCTTGCCAATCTCCTGTTCTTTTTCTGGCCTTCTTTAAATTCTTCCAACATGAGGAATTTTACTCCCAAGCCCATAGTGGCTGCCATCTTGAGTCCCTGTCTTCAAAGGCCAGCTTGTTTATTTGTTTTTAATGTATTAACTGAATAATGAGTTTGTGACCACCAAAAGCACTTAGTTTAACCCATTCTTCAAGTTGGATGGTACTAAGATTAACCATGTTACAGATTACATGCCCCTCGTCACAAAAGGAACATAACTGATGTGTACTATTAGCAGTCAATAATAGGTGTTTTTCATTTACTTATTTATTTTAATTTTACTAAAGGAAAATGGCATGAGAGTCATGTAGTGAATTAACATTGAATCAGGAATCAGACATACTTTGCCTTGCTGGTAATCCAAATATGTGACATATGACCTTTAGCTTGCTTACCTACAAGTTAAAATCTAAGTTACATAAACTGTACAGATTTTTTTTTTAATTTAACTTTACAATAATATTGAATGGGATTAGAGTCATGACAGTCAATGAAGCTGGAAAGTTAAATTAATGGCAAAGTTTGAGCAGGGAACGTAGGTGAGAACAAATGCTTTTATTTCCTGATACATAATGTTATAAACACAGATGGGCTACAGTGGATCACAGTGGCTGATTGCTAGTAGCCCTTAATGGAGGCTTTCAGGGCATCCGAGGCATGGGATAAACAAGAGGCATCTGTGGGGAAATGAGAAGTCCGTAGATAAATATTTATAATCCCCATTTATGCTTGACCCTATACACAGATCTCAGGACCACACTTTAACAAATATGACCAGGTTCTGTGATTTCATTCACCATAGAACTTGCTGCGTGTGGCAAAATGCTTTCAGGATGAAAGCTCTTATAGATGAGATAAAGGGAATGTTTCTCATTTTAATAACCACTATTCTCCTCTAGTGCCCATAATAATTCATTATTTTGCTGTTTGATAGACTCCGAAAGTCAAGCTCACATCAGAACCCATCTCTGTTAAGGCTGCACATCCTTCCTCCAGCCTCCAGCTGTTTGGCACAAAGTGTGAAGTTCGATATAAAACAATTTAGAAAAAAAATCTATGTACCTTTTGCCAAGTTTCCACATTATATCTCAATAATTTACTGTCAAGAAAATGGCAAACAATAAAGAGACATCTTCAGAAGTGAAAATTTTCAAGGGTCCTTTTATCCCCTCTCTTTAATAAAATAGGCCTTGCATAGATTTCTGTCTCTATATTAGAAAAGATTTTGTACTTTCTCCAGGAAGTTTCAGAGAATGATTACTTTCCCATAAAATTAGTCATTAAAAGGCACAGAGCCATGCTTAATTACATAAGTGTCAGCTTTAGACTGAGTATGATGAGGCATTTTATCAAGTTTTTATGAAGATTATTTGTCGCCATAAGAAAAGAACATTAGCACTGTTAAGTATGTGGTGAAAATTAAGAAAACTTAGTTTTTGCTAGTAAAAC
This sequence comes from Cnephaeus nilssonii, assembly GCF_951640355.1. Taxonomy (NCBI): domain Eukaryota; kingdom Metazoa; phylum Chordata; class Mammalia; order Chiroptera; family Vespertilionidae; genus Cnephaeus; species Cnephaeus nilssonii. The sequence continues at coordinate 45,409,348 of NC_137078.1, read as the reverse complement.
AGGGAACGTTCTTTTAATTAAATTTATTGCACTTAAAATTTCCTGACATAATCACATTTGGAATCCCCAACTGAGAATTCTGTATGGTCAATATTAAATGTTCACACAGTCAAATGAAAACGAACAGTATTTTGTCTCATTACAATTAAACTCTTTTTCCAAAAGAAATGATATAAACTCGTGTTCTTCAATAAAAATTATTGTAGTGGGAATGTGACTGTGGTAAGTAATATCCTGGGTACCTTAAATTGCCTGTGATGCCACATTTTCCAGATTCCCTGGAAATTAAAATAAGTACATTTTCCTATGTATGCATTGATTTTTGGCCCAAGATAACAATCATTTAGTTCCTTTATATTTCTGTTACACACTGTGACCTTGATTTCAGCATGCGTCTCTCACTCACAGCTTTGTACCCCGTGTAGCCATGTGTAAACTTAAATTATGAATTCTTAGGGTATCATCAAGAATAGAAGTTAAATAATAGTTTCCACTTGGAAAGAGAAAAATAAAAGCAGGGACTCTGCGTCAGATCTTTCTTTCTTTTTAATTGAAGTGCAAAGATTCTAAGATAAAGCCCTATCATCACAAAATGAACAAACTCGGGAAACTACCAGCAAGATCAAGAAACAAAATATAACCTGTGCTTAAGAATATCACTTAGGACCCTTCCTATCTACGGTCCCACTTCCCTTCACAAAAGGTAACCAATATATCACATGCCACAAAATAGTTTGGTGTTGTTGTGGGTTTTTTTGGGGTGTTTTTAAATTTATATTTATTGTTGCAAATATTACAGATGCCCCCCCCCTTTTCCCCCATTGACCTCCTCCACCCAGCTCCCAGTTCCTCCCCAGGCCTTCCCCACACTATCGTCTGTGTCCATGGGTTATGCATAATTACATATAAATTCTTTGATTAATCTCTTCCTGCCTGTCCCTTGAATTGTATATAAATGGAACTGCAAGCTTTTTAAAAACTTACTTTTTAGAGTAATTTTAGATTCATAACAAAATTAAGAGGAAGATACAGAGATTTCCAATGTGTTTCCTGAACCTAGACATGCATATCCTCCCCCTCAACATCCTTCACCAAAGTGGAACATTTGTTACAATCAATGAAACAATATTGACACACCATTATGACCTAGAGGCCATAGTTTACATTCTAATATTAATGATTTGTAACTTCTCTCTTTTTATGATAGGCTGAATTCAACAGATTTTTTCCAATAACCACCTTTTGGTTTCATTGTTGTTGTTTTTTCCTATTGATTATTTTTTCTTTAATTTCATTGGTTCTGCTCTATTTTTTTTTAATTCTGTTTATTTGGGATTTAATATGCTCTTCTTTCTAATTTTATGAGGTGAAAACATAGATTATTGATTTTAGATCTTTCTTATTTTCTAATATATACATTCAAAATGCTATAAATTTTTCTTCAAGCACTGCTTTTGCTACATCCCACAATTTTAATAAATTCCATATAATTTAGTTTAAAAAGCTTTTTAATTTCTCTGCACATAGCAACTAATATTTATCTACACTAATAAAAGAGAAACATGCAAATTGACCATCACTCCACTATGCCCACCAGCCAATCAGAGAGAGAATGCAAATTAACCCAACATAGATGGCGGTTAAAGTTGCATACGCAGGTGTGGAGCGAAGACTGAAGACAGCATAGAAGAAAGAGGGAGGGAAAGCGAAGAGTGGGGCGGCAGCTGTGGGAGGGGAAGCAGGGTGGTGGCTTCCTAAAGCCACAAGAAGCCCTATTCTTGCAGGAATCTTCCTGCAAGGGGCCTCTAGTAAAATATAAAAATTTAATTCTGTAATTGCATTCTTTTAAACTCTTGAATAACTCCTTGCTCCAATGATAAAGTCCAAAATTCTTAACATGATTTACAAGACATAGGATCTGATCTCTTTAAAACACTATATAGTGAAGTTTTATGCAACATATACTTACGGTAACTACTAGAGGCCCGGTTCACAAAATTCATGCATGGGGGGAGGGGAAGGTGTCCCTCAGCCCAGCCTGCACCCTCTCCAATCTGGGACCCCTCAAGGGTCTGATCCCACTGAAACCGAGCCTAAATGGGCAGTCGGACATCCCTCTCACAATCCAGGACTGCTGGCTCCCAACTACTTACCTGCCTGCCTGCCTGATTGCCCCTAACCACTTCTGCCTGCCAGCCTGATCACCCCCTAGCCACTCCCCTGCCAGCCTGATAGATGCCTAACTGGTCCCCTGCCAGCCTTATTGCCCTTAATTGCCCTCCCCTGCCAGCCTGGTCACTCCTAACTGCTCTCCCTTGAAGGCCTGGTCACCCCTAAATGCCCTCCCCTTCCGGTCCAGTCACCCCTAACTGCCCTCCCCTTCTGGTCCAGTCACCCCTAACTGCCCTCCCCTGCTGGCCCAGTCACCCCTAACAGCCTTCCCTTGCAGGCCTGGTCATCCCCCACTGCCCTCCCCTTTCAGGCCTGGTCCCTTCCAACTGCCCTTCCTTGCTGGCCTGATTGCCTTCAACTGCCCTCTCCTGCTGGCCATCTTGTCGTGGCCATCTTGTGTCCACATGGGGGTGGCCATCTTGTGTGTTGGAGTGATGGTCAATTTGCATATTACCTCTTTATTATATAGGATAGTACACAATATAAAACCCAACTACACATCCTCATTCATCCTGATTTATTTATCCACATAGCTAATACTGTATACCACATATATTCTAGGTAGATTTTATTTTCTCATTTAATTGTTACCAAAAACTATTGGAAATTTTATTCTTTTATTTTCACATATAGGAAAACTGAGAATCAGGAAGACTAAGAAACTCATTCAATGTCAAATGACTAAAATTACCAATCGCTGGCTGGACCCTGCCCAAGCCTAAAGCCTCTAGCTGAAGCTTTAGGCCTGGGAAGGGGACCCCCAGCTCCCTCTGATTGCCAGCTCCACCCCTGCCCAGGACTAAAGCCTAGGGGCCTGGGCAGGGGCCCCCTAGCTCCCTCCAATTGCTGGCTCCACCCTGCCCAGGCCTAAAGCCTCTGGCCGAGCTTTAGGTCTGGGCAGGGGACCCCCAGCTCCCTCAGATCGCTGGTTCCACCCCGATTGCTGGCTCCGCCCTGCCCAGGCCTAAAGCCTCTGGCCAAAGCTTTAGGTCTGGGCAGGGGCTCCCCAGCTCCCTCCAATCGCTGGCTCTGCCCTTGCCCCCTCTGCTCTGATCACAGGGTTGGCCCTGCCTAGGAGCTCCCTGGCTCAAGCCATTCCCAGGCTTCTCAGGGCCCACACGGTACCTACCTGAGAGTGACCTGGGTGCCAGGATGTTTCCGGGACCCAGGCGCTGGGCACCTATGTATGCAAATTAACCACCATCTTTGTTGGGTTAATTTGCATACTCACTCTGATTTGCTATGGGCATAGCGGAGGTACGGTCAATTTACATGTTTGTCTATTATTAGGTAAGATATTTGACAATGACTTATTCTCATGGGCATTCTGCATTCTTACTTAATATTGTTATCACTGTGTGAATATGCACATAGGTTCATGCTCTTTGATATCAATCAGAAACAGGTTTCTCTAAATCTGGTAAGCCTCATTATTTCCACTATTTTCAAGATTAAAGAATTAACTGGCCATATAACTGTCCACTTGGGAATATATTTTCCACCTTCTCTTATAGCTTGTGTTACATTCACTAAATTCTCACTCATGCTATGTGAGAATGATAATATGGAAATCTTCCATGTGACTTGCTTAAAAGTAGATTAATTTCGCTGGACTTATTTTCCTTTCTTCCCACAAATATGGATATTGTAGCAATCAAGATTTAACCATATAGACAAAATCAAACACTAGGGGATCATACAAAAATATTGAATTAGCTTTGGCTACTCTAGTAGTACTTGCTACCCCAAGCCTGGATAGACCAGAGAGTACTTATAAAGGACTTCTGTCTCATTTACTTTGTTAAATTAGCTTAGCCTTTATCCTTATACATTTCTCAAAAGTCAAATTCAGGGCCATATCATATCTCAAGGAGTCTGTATCACATATAATGCATTTGTTCACAAATTGTTTTGTGTGATCTTACTTCCCTAACCATATATATTTTTAGTAGGTTTTTCACATAGTGGTACTCAATAAATACCTGCTGATTGATTTCTTTTCATATTTATAGAACTAATGTGGAAAGGAGTTCATCACCTAGTTAAATTATCTAAAGACTCAGAGTTTGAATGAACTATTGAACATTAAACTGTTAGCAATGTCTAGTGCATTGATGACACTTTGACACTTCTCTCTCAGTTTCCCAAAACATAGACAGGTTGTCTTACTTTTTTTTTCAATTCTTTGATTTATGGTGATTAATGCATCATTAAAAAATGCATTCCTAAGTAGCCAAATTCAGTGATAGGTTTTGGATCTGTAATTCCAGTAAAATTCTTAGTATGTAAGACTTTTCTTGTCTTAGAGAGTCTTAATAGTTTCAATTCCCTTAACTTGTTATTAATAATAGAATGATGCTGACTTTCCAAATAATTTCTTAATAAATTGAATATTTGATGTACATATCAAAAAATATATCAGCACTAGTCCAATAGAAATATAAGAAGAGGCTCCCATGCGATTTTATTTTTTCTGGTAATTATATTAAAAAAGAAAAAATAATTGTAATAATATATTTCATTTAACCCAATATATACAAAATGTTATATAAGAATTTAATTAATATAAAAATTATTAAGAAACAAATTAGGTCATTCTTTTCTTTTAAAAAAATTTATCTTTATTGTTGAAAGTATTACATATGTCCTGATTTTTTCCCCACTGACCCTCTCCACTCCATACCCACCACTCCCAGACCCTCACCACACTATTGTCTGTGTCCATGGGCTATGCATACATGCATATAAGTTCCCTGGTTTATTACTCCCCCGCCACCCTAGCCTTCCTTCTAAAATTTTTCAGTCTGTTTTCTGCTTCTGTATTTCTAGATCTATTTTGTTCATCAGCTTATTTTGTTCATTAGATTCCACATATGAGTGAGATCATGTGATATTTATCTTTCTCTGACAGGCTTATCACTTAGCATAATACACACCAGGTCCATCCATGCTGTTGCAAATGGAAAGAGTCCCTTCTTTTTCACAGCCATGTAATATTCCGTTATATAAATGTACCACAGCTTTTTTATCCACTCATCTGCTGATGGGCATTTCAGCTGTTTCCAAATCTTACCTATTGTAAATTGTGCTGCTATGAACATAGGGGTGCATATATTCTTTCTGATTGGTGTTTTTGGTTTCTTAGGATATATTCCTAGAAGTGGGATCACTGGGTCAAATGGGAGTTCCATTTTTAATTTTTGAGGAAACTCCATACTGTTTTTCATAAAGGCTGCACCAGTTTTCATTCCTACCAACAGTGTACTAAGGTTACCTTTTGGCCACTTCCTCTCCAACACTTTAAATGATTATTTTAAATAGTAAAAGTGCTTTAGAGGAATGCACAAGCACTCTTAATAGTTTGACTACCTGATAATTAATTGGTTGATGTTCGTGGCAATTAGGCCAGAAATTTGGGCATCATTTTCAGTTGTTGTGAAGCCAGGTCATTACCAAATATCACTTATAACATTATACTATAAATTATACTACAAATCCTAAAATAACCATGAAAATATCACAACAAAGAGATATAGTTTATAATCCAATAGAAGATAAAAGAATCAGAAAAAAAATACTCCAAAAGAGGGCATAACAGGAAAAGAGGAACAGATAACTGAGATAATTAAAATACAAAGAGCAATATGGTAGATTTAAACTCAATCATATCAACAATTATACTAAAGGTCTAAACTCTCCCAATTTAAAAAACAATAACACACACACACAGGGATTTAAAGATTGGATAAAATAGCAAGACTTTTTAAATTCCATTTTAAATAAAATGACCTATACATCGCAGAAAATCACTTCAGTTTCCCTTTATGAAAAATAATATTTAAATAGCATTTGTCCTAAGCCAAACACAATACAGGTATTATGTCTTTTTTTTTTTCCAGATTAGGAGACTGAGGAATAGAGATAAATGAATCTGAACTGGAAGGCACAGAATCACTAAGTTCTTTTTTTTTTTTAATACATTTTATCGATTTTACAGAGAGGAAGGGAGAGGGATAGAGAGTTAGAAACATCGATAACAGAGAAACATCGATCAGTTTACTCCTGCACACCCCCGACTGGGGATGTGCCCACAACCAAGGTACATGCCCTTGACTGGAATCGAACCTGGGACCCTTCAGTATGCAGGCCGATGCTCTATCCACTGAGCCAAACCAGTTAGGGCAGAATCACTAAGTTCTTAATGATTGGTCTATCCATATCTGGTCCAGTGTGATCAGCTGGTGGGGCAATTTTAGGGAGAGAGATGATGCAGGGTGATGTAAAGGTTGTTTATAAAAGAAGTGTGGCATGGTAGATGGAGGATGTTATAGTAGCTGCAGCTATAGGTTGTAATATTTAAAGAGAAGGAGAAAATTTTGAATAGAAACTTTAGGAAACTTTCTAATTGGAGTTCTAAGCAATTTCCCACCCTACGCCCCACAGTAAGTTGTAGGCATCTATAATATTCAGCAAGGATTCTAGCATCAACGTGCTGTTTCTTTGAATGTACATCAGACATTGACTCAGCCATTTGGGACACCTGTTAACTTTTTTACACAGACACACTCTGAAAAATAAGTTATGTGAATCATTGTGTTGTAGAAAACAGTGCTATGTAAAGAGCAGTTCACAAACAGTGTCAGTCTTTTTTTTTTTTTTTTACCAGTCAACAATGATGTAAGCCCCACATCTGAAAACAAATTATTTTTACAAAGCATCGGTTGCACAACAGATTGGAAAAAAACAGAAGAAACTAAACGGAAGAAACAAAAACGGACTCTTTCATGAAGAGAATTTAAGAATCATTGGCCTGAAACCTTCCTTGGATGACTAGATTTCCCATTTAATGGTTTTCTTGGGTGTAAATGCAAGAGAACTGTGAGCATTTGTGTTGTCAAATATTTTAATGTTTTTCTATACAGACATCACAGTTAAATGTGCAGCCTCTTCCCCCATTAGTGGTTAACAACAAGGGCTTTGGAATCATTCAATTCTGAATGTAAATCTCATTTCCACCACCTATAAAACATGTGAACTTAAACATGTCATTGAGTCACAATATGCCTTCGTTCAGATAATATGTATCGCGATGCTGTAACGGTTATCCTATCTAATAATAGAGTAATATGCAAATTGACCATCACTCTGTGACAAAATGGCGGCGCCCATAGACACAAGATGGCAGCGCCCAGTCCTCTCAGACCCAGGGAGGGCTACCGCTGAGAGCAGGCAGCATGAGGCCCCGGCTGTTGGCCTGGGAGGCGCCTTCGCACTCCAGGCGCGATCAGCTCCCAGCCGCAAACTGGGCGGTAGGCCTGGGAGGCGGTGTGCACCCCCCGGAGCGATCAGCTCCCAGCCGCAAACTGGGCGGTAGGCCTGGGAGGCGGTGTGCACCCCCCGGAGCGATCAGCTCCCAGCCGCGATCTAGGCCATAGGCCTGGGAGGCGGCGCCCCACCCCCTACCCTGTGAGATCTGCTCCCAGCAGCAATCTGGGCCGTAGGCCTGGGAGGTGGCGCACACCCTGGCGTGATCAGGTCCCAGTGGCAATCTGGGCAGTGGCCTGGGAGGCGGCAGTGCACCCCTGGCATGATCAGCTCCCAGCTGCAACCTGGGCCATAGGCCTGTGAGGCACTGCGCACCCCAGGCGCCATCAGCTCCCAGCCGTGACCCAGCTGTCAGCCTGGAAGGCGGCGCCCCACCCCCTAGCCAGTGAGATCCGCTCCCAGCAGCAATCTGGGCAGTAGGTCTGGGAGGTTGCGAGATCAGCTCCCAGCCGCAACCAGGACTGTTGGCCTGGAAGGCGGCGCCCCCCACTCCCTCCCATGAGATCCGGTCCCAGCCGCGATCTGGGCCGTAGGCCTGGGAGGTGGCGCACACCCTGGAGCGATCAGGTCCCTGTGGCAACCTGGGCAGTGGCCTGGGAGGCGGCGTGCACCACCTTCATGATCAGCTCCCAGTGGCAACCCTAGCCATGGCCTTTGCAGCGGCCGCACCCTCCCCGCCTCCCATCGCCCTCACCCCTCTACCCCCCACCGCTGGGAGCGATCTGCTCCTAGCCTTGGCCTGGACTGTGGACCTGGGAGGCGCCCGCAACTGCCTATCCACTTGCCCCCCCCCCCCCCCCAGGGATGAGCTCCCATCCACAGCCTGGAGGTGTAGGCCTGGGAGGCAGCTGTGCCCCCAAGAGCTATCTCTTCCCTGGGGCAGCCTGGGGTGTCAGCCTCCAAAAGGCCTGCACCCCCATGGAGTGATCCCCCCACACACACCTATAGCCTTGGAATTTCCCTTGCCCCCAGCAGAGTGATTAGAGACAGAAAAGGAATAAAAGGAGAAAAGAAAGAAAGGGCAAAAGATGAAACATCAAGAAAAAGAAAGAGAAGGAAAAAAGGAAGAAACAACCACATGATATCACCTTTCCAAGGTCTCATGAAATTCCTGTTTAACAAGTTTATTTTATGACACTTTTAGTTTGGGTTTACATTTTTACTGGTTTGTCAAGACCACGGTAGGTACACTGTCCAATATGTTAAAGAAAAAAACCCTATCTAATAAAGAGGGAATATGCAGGGGAGGGCATTTGGGGGTGACCGGGCTGTCAGGGGAGGGCAGTTGGGGACTATCAGGCCAGTAGGGGAACAGTTAGGCGTCAATCAGGTTGGCAGAGAAGTGGTCAAGGGTGATCAGGCTGGCAGGCAGAAGTAGTTAGGGGCAATCAGGCAGGCAGGCGAGCAGTTGGGAGCCAACAGTCCTGGATTGTGAAAGGGATGTCTGACTGCCTGTTTAGGGATCGGGCCTAAACAGGCAGTCAGACATCCTCCAAGAGGTCCCAGATTGGAGAGGGTACAGGTTGGGCTGAGGGACACCCCCCCCCCAGTGCACGAATTTCATGCACCAGGCCTCTAGTTGTTAAATAATCTTCAGTTAAGATATAAGGCCATTTTAAAATACATGTTAAATGGTACTGAAAATTCTTAAAAGTTAAAACTGTATTGTTATACAAATGTAATCTGTGTGGTAATGTTGTTGTGATACATGTCTTCAGTGCTCTCTAAGTCATCTTTGTCATCTTCTCTTAGGAGATTTTTACTGTGTTGATACAACCTCTAGATGATATTTTTAAATATATTTTATGATTTCAGAGAGGTAGGGAGAGGGAGAGAGAGATAGAAGCATCAATGGCGAGAGAGAATTAATGATCAGCTGCCTCCAGCAAGCCCACTACTGGAGATCAAGCCCTCAACCCAGGCATGTGCACTGACCTGGAATCAAACCTGACCTCCTGGTTTATAGGTTGAATGCTCAACCACTGAGCCACACTGGCTGGGCTCTAGATGATACTTTAAAAAAAAAAAATCACTCCTTCAGGGTTTAGCTTTTTTTAGAGGGATCCCATGATGGAAGAATTGCGATTCATAGCTACAGTATTCTTTTAGTTTAATCAAACAGGTTTGTTTGTTTGTTTTTCTTTTTCCATGGCATATGGATATTTGAGGTAGGAGAAGCAAAAGGCATGAGAAAATAGACACTGCAGGTTCAGATAAAGTTTTCTATTATACTTACAAGGACTTTTTGCTTTCTTCAGAAAACCTTGCTTCTGAATTTTGACCTCACTGCGATATTCTATTTTTATTTATGACAACATTTTGACAGTGGAGGACAGAAGTTAAGGCTTAAGGGATCAGTTGAGATTTTAATGAGCAATGTGTATTAGTTTCCTATTGATGATGTAACAAATTAACACAAGCCTAGTGGCTTAAAACAGTACAATGGAGGTCAGAGTCCAAAATACCTCTTATTGGTTAAAATCAAGGTGTCAGGAGAGTTGAATTCCTTCTGCAGGCTTTAGAAGAGAATCTGCTTCCAGCTTCCAGGGGTCACCTGCAATACTTGGTTTGTGATGCCTACCCCCATCTTTAAAGTTTATCATTCCAACCTCTGCTTCTATTGTCACTCTCCCCACTCTCTAACCTTCCTGCCTTCCTCTTACAAGGACATTGGGCTGACTAGGAGAGCAATTTTCCATCTAAAGATCCTTCATCTAACATATTTGCAAAATTTGCCATAAAGATAATATATTTACAGTTTCTGAGAAATAGAGTGTGTATTTCATTGGGGTGGGGGCATTATTTTATCTACCACACTATGGTTTCCTAACTGCCATCAAAGCTTTCATAGGTAAAATCAGAGCTACATTTTGGCTGAAAATTGGGGGGAAAAATAAGAATTTGCCTAGCCAGAGTGTATAAAGTTGCTATGTCTTGTGGGAGCAAAGAGCTGGGGACATTCCTGAAACTAAATACATCCAGCATTACTGAAGTGTGTGTGGTAACTTGAATCAAAATTACTACTCACTTCAGACCTTGAATAAGTTGCTTATCTTCTCTAAGTAAGGTTCTTTTACCTTACACCTGGGATATTACTATTTCATAGAGTTTTTAGATTAAAAATATAGTGAAAATCTAGCAGTAATCACGGAATAAGCACTTGTGATTAAAAGGTCAGTTGAGAATGGTCTTAGTTGCATCTTCAGGGTCTTTTTGCATTTCTTAGTGATTGCATGTGCGGGAATCTGAGGCATTCAGCTAGCAAGGATAAATCACTGCCATTTCACTAAACTCCATGTACTTCATCTTCCCTTCCTCTTGTTTCTTTGCCAATCAAGGAATCAAAATCTCCTACTTAAATTTTTTGAGGTAGAATAATCAACACAGCCTATGTGCTTTGAATAGACTTCAAATTTTATGTGCCTACTTATACTAGTTGTTACAATGAAGCATGAATCATATATTTAAATAAAAGAATGAATTATTTTATATGAGCACATTTTATCTCCATTTATCAAGTAAGTGGCAAATTAAAGCAACAACTTTTATTACTTCTTCAAAAGCATGAGATACAGGATATGTATATGAGTATGTGTGACACCAAATTATATCCATATATCTCCAAAATCTACCATCATTTATTTTCCACTGACAAATTTTTTAAAAGTCTTAGCTGACAGCTTTGCCAACACACTAACTAGATCTCAGTTGCAGCATTTTCAATAAGATTCCACTTACACTCTTTTTTTTTATTATTATTGTCAGGTAGCCTGACAAGGATATGTCATTTTCAAACACTGCACAGGTTAGTCAACAATATGCAATTTAAAAAAAATTGCTTTTCATTTCACATCAATTTTTGTTTTTAAATTTTTGAAGTTTTGATGTTATTTGTTTTTCTGTTATTTGTTTCACTAGAAATTAGATTGCACTTTTTGTCTCCCATTTTCTACCTGGGGAAACAATGAATATTGCCTGCACTGACTTCTGTTGAGTGATCTAGTGATTATTAGGGGCTTAGTGTTGGTTTTAAGAATGAGTATATATATTTATTGCAGCCCTAGGAAACTAATACAATTGTATTTTCTTGAATGCATTATGCCCCAAATATTTTTTTAACAATGTAAGAAAAGAAATTAAACCACAATGAGTAAATTTTTAATTTCTCAGTTATTTTCTATTTATAATATGAAAGCCTTGCTTTTTCAAGTATGACCCAGGAAACTATATATATATATATATATATATATATATATATATATATATATATACATATATATATATATATATATATATATATGGAAAATATAATTTCATTCTTGTTATAAAAATTATTTCCCATTGTTTTTAGTGTCCACAAAATGCCCCAAATTACAATTAGTAATTTTACACATCTTCCTTTTGTCAGTAAGCTGAAAAAGAGAATGTGTGGTTATTACAGTATAATGAAAAAAGGTATTAGGACTGTTAACAAAACTACCATTGATTTTTCATATTCTGAGTATATGACAAAATAACACTTCTCTGTCTCTTGATTTCAGATGCAATCATGTAATTTGCTTTTACCAATGAAATATGAAGAAAACTGAGAAGTCAGTTATAGACAGTCTCAGGAGACAATGGGTACTTCTTAAAAATTGCATTTTTCCTTTTTGATTCCATGTAAATTTTTATAGTGTTTGTTCTAGATCTGTGAAATATTCAATTGATATTTTAATAGGTACTGCATTGAATGTATAGATTGCTTTGGGTAGTATGGATGTTTTCATTATGTTGATTCTACCAATGCATATCTACAGGTGTTTTACATCCTTGGTTAAGTATATTCCTAAGTATCATTGGAGCAATGGGATATCACAGAAGAGTTTAAAAGAATGCAATTATAGGATTAAATTTTTATATTTTATAAAGATTAGTTGCTATTTGTAGAGAAATTAAAATGTTTTTTGAACTAAATTATATGAAAATGACATCTGTTACCATTAGGATAAATTGCATAAGGCTACATGACATATCTCTACATTATTCTTAATAATTTATTTTAAAATAATTTTAAAATATTAACCTAAAATTATCTTAAATAAGAAATAAGACACTTGAATTTCTAATGAACAATGATGTCAATGTACTTAAACTAGATTTGCTATTCTGATAGCATATTCAACCTAATTGTGTCTGTCTACCATTTCTTTAATAATTATTAGGTTAAAAGTATTAAAGTATCATTACTGTTGTGGATTAAATTGTGTAATATCCCCCCCCCCAAAAAAATATGCTGAAGTCTTAACCCTTATTATCTGTGAATGTGACTATATCTGGACATAGGTTCTCTGCAAATGTAATCAAGTTAAGATGAGATCATACTGGATTAGTATGGGCCCTAATCTAGTTATTGGAGTCCTTACAAGAAGGAAAATTTTCCACAGCGGCACAGCCAGACACACAGGGGAATAATGTTGTGTAACCATGGAGGTAGGGATGGGAAGATGTATCTATGAACCAAGGAATGCCAAGGATCACTGGCTACCACCAGAAGGTAAGAAGAGGCGAATAAAAATCCCGCCCCCCCAGCCAAGAGCCTTCAGAAAAAGTGTGGCTTTGCAAATAATTTGATTTTGTACTTCTAGCCTCCAGAACAATGAAATAATAAAGTTTTGTTGTTTTAAGCCACCACTTTTATGATACTTAGTTATTGCAGCCCTAGGAAACTAATACAATTGTATTTTCTTGAATGCATTATGCCCCAAATATTTTTTTAACAATGTAAGAAAATAAATTAAACCACAATGAGTAAATTTTTAATTTCTCAGTTATTTTCTATTTATAATATGAAAGCCTTGTTTTTTCAAGTATAACCCAGGAAACTATTCTTAGCAATGTCAAACATTATTTCACGAAGATGGTGAAAAAATGCTTTTTGTTCTTTTTTCTTTCAATCACTTTGTTTATTTCTGTTTTTGTTATCTTTATGTCTATATATCATTGGACCCTATATATATATATAAATGGTAATTTGAGTCACTTGCAGATCATGTTCTCATCCAGATTTATAGATGTAGATATAAATGTATAGATATTTGATCAATCTAAAGTTTAAAAATGTTTTATTCACACTTTTTCTGAAAGCATGAATAGTGTGAACTATAAATTCAAGAAATCTGTGCTATGGAAATACTTAATTTTATGCTGAATTCACCATAGGAAGCTACTGATTCCATTCTATCAAAACATTTATAAAATGGTCCCTTACCAAAACTAGAATATTTAAATATTATTAAAAAACAGCTCCATGTATGAAAGGAAAATATATCTGAAAGGTCATCAACATCAAGAAAAAGACCAACATAGATTAACATAAGAAATGTAAATGCATATATAATGTTTTCCATATTTTCCGTCTGCCATTTCTGTTTATACCACTACCATCAATAAATCACTATGAGAAGTATTCCTTACAGAACTTACTAAATGGAAGTGTTCAAACTTTCAATGAACTATCTGCAATAACATCAGAATAATTATATCTTTGAACAAATGATCCTCAAATGTTTCATTATTATAATGATTACAGATGCATTGAAAAATATGCTGTAATGTGCTGAATAGATACTCGGTTTCATACACTCAATACATCTTAGTACAATAATGTAAGCACAACTCTTATCCAGGATTAGTATTATAATCTTTCTTTTCCAATTTTAAGCAAGGTTTCCCAAGGCATCTCTCTCTCTCTCTCTCTCTCTCTCTCTCTCTCTCTCTCTCTCTCTCTCGTTCTCTCTCTCATACTTAGTGTCATATTGCCAGGGGTTCAAGTTTTGCCTCCATTACTTATTAACTATGCAATTTTTAGCAATTTATTTAATATCTATACCTCTATCCCCTCATTTCAAAATTATATAATAATAGAATCCAATTCATAGTATTCTTGTTATAATCAAATAAGTAAAACACAGGTAAACCATTTATTACACTGCCTGAAAAGCAAACCTATCAACCAACAAATAATTAGTATTCAATAATGAGAGGAAATTTGGGAATCCCCCACCCCCCAGGCTTCTGTGAACTCATTATTCTTAAACCACAATTCACACATAATCAATTGTTTTCTACAAACACATCCCCAAAATAATATTTACATAGAAGTAAATTTCGGACTTTTAAATTAAATTTATAAATTCACAGCTGAGATAATAGCCTTCATATATAGGGTTTTATAATAAGAACCAGACTTCTTGGTAATAGAGAAAGATGTTTTCCTCATAAAACTAACAGCAGTGGTTCAGAGGGGGGCTATAAAAATCTTCCCATGCTGGTGTATGGACTCAAAGAAAGAGGGAGAGCTTTGAAGGAGAGCTAAGCCAAGACTGTTAAGCTAGTTGCTGCTCTCATCTGTCTCTCAATGAGACCCCAAAGTGGTAGAAACTTCATATAAGTTTAGGAGGTTATTTCAATAAAGGCTATTGTTTCACATCTGGAGTGTGAACCCCACAGAGACACTTCATGTCCTGAATGATGCTACAAAAATAAGGAATTAATGGAGAAAGATTGGCAAACTCTTTCTGTAAAGATCCAGATAGTAAATGCATTAGGCCTTATGAGTCATATAATCTCTATGACAACTTTTCAACTGTGCCGTTGTAGTAAGAAAAAAACCATGGACAATAAATAAAGAAATGAAAAAAATATTTATGGAAACTTAAATTTGACTTTCACATCATTTTTATATGTCATTAAATAGCATGTTTCTCTTGATGCTTTTCAACCATTTATAAATACAGACAGTGCTCTAGCTCATAGGCCATACAAAACGAGGCATGAGTCAGATGTGTCTCCCACACATGCCCCTACCAGGGCCTGGATGAACCTGCAATGCACAGGTATGTGCCCTTGACTGGGAATCAAAACCTGTTTGTGGTTCCCTGATTTAGACACAAAGAGGATCTAACACTCTTCTGTTGGGTTTCCAAGAGCAGTATAAGAGAGCCTAAAAGCATTCTCTTTCCTAGGGAGAAGGGAGTAAGTAGAGGAGAGTGAATGAGAATAGCCCTTTGGTTGAAAAAGTGAGGATATAGACTGTGTGGACTGGCAAAAACTGGCTGAGTTGGAGCCCATATTCATCAGTAATATAAACTGTGCTGAGAAACCAATGCACAAATTAAGGAAGGTCAAATTATGTGTCTACCTGAGGCTAAAAGGGACTGAAGATGACCAAGTAACAGACCCAAATATTATTCCCACCCTTGATCCCTGAAGCCATGTTGCTGCCTAAGATTCTCTTGAAAACAGATCCTAATCAAGGGAAAAGATTTGGGCGTTAGGTACAGTAGAGAGGACAGGATGAGATTAAGGAGCCAGAAGGAAGGGAAAGCAGTGCCAAGAAGTTTCATGGAACCTGAGTCACTACCCAGGTTGTCTATTCCTTTACATCTAGTAAGAACCACCAGTTCTTAGAAGTCCACCTACTACCAAGTAACCTCTCTATGTGTAATAATGCTTATCTATACCCAGAGATTTGATCTAGTAGCATGATCTAACACTTTCCCACAGGAACAATCCATGTAAGGAGCCAATCCCATCATATAAAGGTAGAGAGTTGGGCACATAGTATCACAGACATTCTTACTCATTTCCATAATAGAACTAGAAAAAAATTTACATTCTCTAAGTCACAATAGGGTTGGAATATGCTCCTCTGTCACAATATTTATTAAACAATGCTCTAGAGACCTTACCTGGTGATCAAGCTTTCCAAGTCTTTGGCCAAGAAGTTTCAGTCAAGAAGATTTAGTTTGAAAAGTCATCACAAAAAAACAAAACAAACAAACAAAAAACATTGTAAAAGTTTTACCACTGCTCTTTAAGCTGCTATTACATCTGATCTTTCCATGATGATTTGGGATTCATCCCAGATTCCTAAATTTCACCCATATCCTCCATTCAATGTGGCCACCGAATCTTATTAATTCTACTCCTTCAATATCTCCCAATTCTATTCCTCTCATTTTATTTTCTATTCCTCTCATTTTATTCCACCTCTACAACCATTTTAGGCCTCTCTCTCTCTCTCTCTCTCTCTCTCTCTCTCTCTCTCTCTCTCTCATCTTTTTGCAATGTGCTTGTTCCTGGTTTATCTAACTTCAGTTTTATTAGTCCTATTTTTTATTCCCTCAATTGTACTTTAAATACATATCTCAAAAACATTTCTAAAATATAGATCTGATTATATCAGATGCCTTTTTAAAATCCTCTAACTACTCCTCACAGCCTTATAGCCTCTAGATAATATATAAATCCCTTATCAATGATCTTCAGGGACCTTTATTCTACTAACTTTGTAAGGATATTCTCCCACAGTGCTTAATTAATCATTCTATAATTCAGCTATCCTGACATAGTTTGTCAATAATGGCTATTGCTTTCTTCATTTTATAACTATTTATTTTACAAATTATGTTTCGAACCAAAAATGTCTAGATAAGTATTAGTTATCCTACATAATAAAAAGGTAATATGCAAATTGCATCACTCCGCTACGCCCACGATTGGGCCAGCTGGAGGCGTAGGGGGTGGGACTCAGGGTGGCCAATTGGCTGGCGGTAGGAGCGGGGATCGGGGACTCGCCCCCCGCTCCTACCGCCAGCCTAAAAGGCCGGCGCTGCAGAAGGACCCATGGGGCCGACGGAAGATGCTGTTGGCAGAACTCGGGGTGGCCGATTGCGTGGCTGCCGGCACCAGTTTTCCGCCAGCAGCAGTTTTCCTCTGGCCACCCGCCGATCGGAGCGCCTCCGGATCGGAGTTCCTCTCGGGGTGGCGATGGTGCTGTCTGGAGGCACTCCAATCGGTGGGTGGCCAGAGGAAAACTGCTGCTGGTGGATAACTGGTGCCGGCAGCCAGGTGAAGGAAAAGTCTATTGCACGAAACTTCGTGCAACGGGCTTCTAGTTTTTAAATAAAGGTTTATAAGGTCAAATAATATAAAAAATGATAATTAATTAAATTTATATTACTGTAATATTTATCAGGACCTAAACTTACTGCATATTGTCATTCTCTAAGAGATAAAATATTTAATATAATTTTTGATCACAGAACCCATGTGTACACAGGGTATGTATTGATATTATCCTACTTCATCCATTTCACCTATTTCCTTTCATTTATTTATTTATTTGCTAATCCTCACCTGAAGCTATTTTTCCATTGATTTTTAGAGAGAGTGAGAGGGAGGAAGGGAAGGGTAAAGAGAGATAAAGTGTGAGGGAAAGAGAGAGAGAGAGAAACATCAATGTAAGAGAGACACATCATTTGGTTGTCTCCCACATGTTCCCCTAACCAGAGCCTGGATGAACCTATAACCCAGGTATGTGCCCTTGACCTGGAATCAAACCCAGAACCTTCATTCCTAGGATCAATGTCTTAACCACTGAGAAACACTGGCCAGTGCAATGTCACCTATTTTCTTATTCCAAATCCCTAACAACCCCTTTTCTATTTTTCTCATAATACAATGATCAAATATTTTCATTTAATATCAATGTAATATACTCCTGACTTGGCTATCTGTACACAGAAAAAAACTTATCTCTAAGAGTAGAGCAAAATTATCTTGAGTTAAGCTCAAAACAGTCTTTCTGGGTTGACAGGGTTCATTTATAATGCCATTTCCAAGTGCTTCATTAATATAACTTCAATAGAATCAAAGTGGTTCAATGTTTTGATTTCAATCTTTTTTATCTGTTTTCTGTACATTAAATTCTCCTGGGGGTAATCATCAAATACACTTTGAGATAAAGTGTTCACTTAAGATCATGAAATTTAGAATTGATTCATTTTCTTTTTCTCTTTTCTGAAAAAATCCAAGTTATAAAGAGAAATATCTAGTTATAGAGAACTGAAATTGCTTGATGTCACTCTGAATTATGTTGTAGAAGATCTAAGTAATTTAGGGGGATAATTAGCTGAATAGAAAAATTTGAAGACTTTTTCCCTTCAATTATTATGTTAATTTTGAATTCATGGGAAAATTTCAAACAATCTTTGCTAAATATTGAATACAAATAATTTGAGAAACCAGGTGGGTCATCAGATTAAATTATTTCCCCCTCACCCATGTGTCTTATTTTAGTTTGCAACCATCCATATTTTTTAATGCTTTGGGCAAAGCTTTGTTGAATTGACTAGAAGAATTTAAGGATTTTTTTTTTAATTTGGTTTGCTGCATTGTTGATATTAGCTTGTTATTGACTTGAAATTACCCTTTTATTTCCTTTAAAAATGTTCAGCAATGAAAATGTAATGAATAGTTGTTTTATTTAGGAATATCTCATGCTTTTTTTTAGCTGTTTTATTTTCCAAGATACATATTATGTTGCCAAGCTACAACTCTAAATTAATGAGAAAATGATTGTCCTGACTTTTGTTCATTTAAATACTCAATCATAACATTGTGTTGTTATTTTTAAATAGAGTGTCCTTGCTTTTCACATGAAAAATGAGAGAAAGGGAATGATGTGATTGTTCAAACTTTTGAATTGATGCATATCCCTTAGAATGGATGATATAGAACTCAAATGCACTGGCTACATTTATTTAAGTATTCTCATATGATTTTCATGAGTAATCATTAAAGCAAATGCAGTAATGTGCTTTTAAGTGAAGGCTTTTTTGCATATACGTTCACCTCAGAGTCTTAAGTTACCTGTCACCTATAACAGTTGTTAAGATAGCATCAAAGTCCAGAGTTTTCAAAAAAATCTATGATCTTGAGTTTCCTTAATATATATATATATATCACATTCCAAAAAACTAATTCATGGTTGCATAATTGCTTTCAGAATAGTTCATCATGTACTAATATTGATGTGTAAAACAATCATTGTAAATTGCAGAAATAGCAAAAGGACAGAAATTTAAATTAATAAAGAGAAATCTTAAATTCTATTGTGTAACAATGGTACCAATTCATAATTAATGGACAGTGCCTTTTGACCTAGAATGTATGTGGGCAGTTTAAAATCTACCAAATTGCAGAGAAACCTACTCAATAAGTTAGTCCTCTAACAAGTACTTGCGACATGAAATATAAAATCTGAATTACTAAAAGTACACTGAATTGATAGCATAAAATATTTTGGTTAATTATCTCAGCAGTACTGTATATGTATGCTCCATCTTGAAGCTACAATAAATTATCAAAAGTGGGATAAAAATGGTTATGCTTAAGCAGCTCTTCTTCTGTGATTAGACATCTTCACTGATAAATCTATAAATAATGCTTGATATTTTAGGAAGAAAGGAGGAAATTATTTGTTATTATAATATTCTAATATAGAACACTTGTATTCCGAATATAAAAAACGTATTTCATTCAGAAATTTGTAAGAGGGAACATCTAAATGTTAAATCATCATAGTTATGAATCAAGTCCTTTGGTCTCATAGACTTATCCTGGGGTAAAACAATATAATAATATTAGAAGCCCCCAAATCTTATTCAGAGATAAATTGAAGGATAAAGGATGAAATGAAAGCAATGGAAATTTGTTTGTTTGGTTTGTTGTAAGTAGAACTATGAGTGTAGGGTTTCAGGGAAAGTTAATCTTAAATTTTGGCTTTAACAATGATATTTGGAAGTACATCAGAATATTTTAGACTTGCTACATAAAGCCATTTTAAAAGTTATATCAGGAATAATTTAGACTTGCTATTTTAGCCAACATATTAATTTTTATCTGATTTCATGGCAAATACACCAATATTTCTCTTGTTGGTTTTTGGGATAATTTTAACAAATCAGGTATAAAAATCAGTACCAGTGGCTATCCTGTCATAATAAATAATTGAATATATAAAATGAGTAATATATTCATTAAAATAATTTTAACTATACAAACAAAACAAAAATAGATAATTATTCTTTGCCTTTAAATTTCATTTGAATCTTGAGTCAATAAAATATATTTTCTAATTTCAGTGTGCAAAAGTAATATCTGATTAACAGAAGAATCTCAAAAATAATAATATACAATTATATATTAATCTTGGAGAATAATATCTAACTATTTTTTAATTTAATAAAAGGGTTATTTTGAAAGCTTATATTCATTATGCTTATTCCACAAAATGAATTATTTATACAGAAAGCATTCTAAAATAGTCTTAAAAGCTTATTGCTAAGAATGGTATCAAATGCACTAAGTAGAAGATAGAGTATGAAAAACTTGTGGCAATGCTTAGAAATTTAAGTTAGAAAAAAAAAGTTGTATAAAACTCTATAGTATATATACATTATTGTTTATTATTTTATATATACATGTAGTGATCATTTATAAATATAAATATGATATATATAAAAATAAGTACAATGGATATTAGAGTAAAAGGCCTATTATAGGTATCTCTTAGGAAATAAGTGAACACAGAGATGTTAATTTCTAGTAAGAGAAATGCATGCTGATACACCTTAGATTTATGTTTTTCTTCTATTATTTGTTTTATATATTTACTTTCAATTTAACATCAGACTATTTCTTCTAAGATGAAACTCTTAAACTCTAGTGGGGTTTGGATAGTATACAGGATAAAAATACAGCCATTGTAAATAAACCTGCACCAACCTTTTAAACTGTAGCTTATCAACTCTACTGTCTCTTTGAAACCAACATGGTTTAGGCTAAAGCTGGCAATCAAAAAGAAATCTGCTTTTTGTTACATTTTCTTTTTTTTTTCCTGTTCAAAACTTAGTTCTGAATAGCATGAATACCAAAAATAAATAAAAAGTACTGTTTGTTTTTGAAATTCCTTTTTTCCCTGAAGCCCGCCATAGTCTGTGTCACATCAGTTTCAAAGAGTCAGTTACAGCAGCAGAGGAGCTCTGGTTTAATGGGCTGCTATGCAGCTGCCTATAGTGTAGGCTTTTCTTGTCCATTTTATAAATACTGATAGAAACTGTTGGAAGAGATGGAAAAGAGTACTTTATGGTTCAATTCCACTGTCATGTACAAGTTTTACTTGTACAGGTAAAATATCTTTTTCAAAATACGTTACATGCATTTTTGGTTTGACTTTATATACAAACTAGAGGCCCGGTGCACGAAATTCGTGCACGGGGGCGGGGGGGTGTCCCTCAGCCCAGCCTGCACCCTCTCCAATCTGGGACCCCTCGAGGGATGTCCGACTGCCCGTTTAGTCCCGATCCCATTGGTCGGGCCTAAACGGGCAGTCAGACATCCCTCTCACAATCCATGACTGCTGGCTCCCAACTGCTCGCCTGCCTGCCTTCCTGATTGCCCCTAATCACTTCTGCCTGCCAGCCTGATCACCCCCTAACCACTCCCATGCCAGCCTGATTGATGCCTAACTGCTCCCCTGCCAGCCTGTTTGCCCCCAATTTCCCTCCTCTGCCGGCCTGGTCCCTCTCAACTTCCCTCCCTTGCAGGCCTGGTGCCTCCCAACTGCCCTCCCCTGCTGGCCACCTTGTGGTGGCCATCTTGTGTCCACATGGGGGCAGGATCTTTGACCAAATGGGGGCAGCTATATTGTGTGTTGGAGTGATGGTCAATCTGCATATTACTCTTTTATTAGATAGGATAGAGGCCTGTTGCACGGGTGGGGGCTAGCTGGTTTGCCCTGAAGGGTATCCCAGATCAGGATGGGAGTTCCCTTGGGGCATGGGGCAGCCTGAGCAAGGGGCCTGTGGTGGTTTGCAGGCCAGCCAGGCCCCGTGGCGACCTAAGCAGAGGCCCTGGTATCTGGAATTTATTTACCTTCTACAATTGAAACTTTGTATGCTGGAGCGGAGCCAAGCCTCCTGCTCACTCTGTGGCTGGCAGCCATTTCTGTTTGGATTTGTTTACCTTCTATAATTGAAACTTTGTAGCCTTGAGTGGAGGCATTTGCTGGCCAGTGAAGGCGGAAAGCTAGGCTTCTTTTATTGCCTTGGAAACCCAAGTCTCCCTCCTACTTTCTCTGTGGCTGTAGCCATCTTTGATGGGTTAATTTGCATACTTGTTCTGATTGGCTGGTGGGCGTGGCTTGTGGTTGTAGTAGAGTTAGGGTCAATTTGCATATTACTCTTTTATTAGGTAGGATACATTTCAACTTTTCTGCAGAATTATTTTATCCTTAAAAATTATTTATAATGCACTATTAAATACAGTCAACTGATTCTTTAATTTAGTGGCAATTATGAAATAGTATATATGAGTTCTATTCATATTATGTTTAAGAAGAACAGACATATAGTAGTATAAATGTATAAAATATATTTTCTATGGATTTGTATGGACTGCTAACATAATAAATCAACTTATTCCAGAGTATAAATAATAGCTGCAAAAAATTGTTTTCTGTAATATTTAATTGAAAAATATATGAGAAATAAAAATTAAGAGACTCCTTTATGTTAGATGCCATTAGAAATGATAGGACATTTATTTGTTGTTTAGAACTAAAACACACTTCTGAAATTAATATACACATAAAATATAATAATTTCATATGTTTACACCAATGGATATACAATAATCATTTCTGCTAACTAAATAAACTAAATTAAAAACTAAATTAAATTAAATAAGAAGATCTTAACATAAGAATGACTATCACAAAAGCCTTTGAGTAAAAAAATGCATGTAAATTAATTTTACAATGTTATTTTGTTGCAAAATATTTATATGGGATTGGTTTAAAATAAATGATTATTTACATATAGAGAAACAATTTTTAACATATAAATTCTTTGAAAAATAATTTTCTTTTTAAAAAATATTATTTTATTTATTTCAGAGAGGAAGAGAGAGAGACAGAGAGAGAGAGAGAGATGATAAGAGAGAATCATTGATCAGCTGCCTCTTTCATGCCCCCCATTGGGGATGGAGTCCACAACCCGGGCATGTGCCCTGACTGGGAATCAAACCATGACCCCCTGTTTCATAGGTCGATGCTCAACCACTAAGCCTCACTGTCCAGGCAAAAAAATAATTTCAAAGAAAGTAAGGAAAAGGACATGATTGTGTTAAAAATACAGATCATAGATTTAGTCTCAGAATTCACAGTATCATTCATATAGATTTTAATGGCTTGATTCTCTTAATAGAAATATTACAAAAACACAGTCTATATTTATATGGTGAGTAAAGGGGAAATGGGAAGGAGAATTTGCATTCACTGCTTTCATTTAGAGAACCAGCATTACCTATATATTCATCACTTTAAAAATAGCTGCATTATTTTTCTCTGCTTTTCTGTGACAGAATTGTACCTTTTCCCCTGCGTACGGAAGGCAGCACTTGAATGTGAAACCCAAGAGGACAACAGTGCTTCTCAGAAGCACTTCTCTATTAAAGCTCTTCATGAGAACAAAATGCTGTGCATGTTGGAATATCCGCTGCCCACTTTCACAGCCAAATTCCTATATTTGAGATCTGAATGCAAAAATATCGATAGTCTTCTTCAAAAGGATTTGTTTAATCCAAGTCCTGACATCATTATTACTGACAGGATTTTTAACACTCAGGGAGATAAAACAGTTGCCATATATTTCTTCAAAGAAAGTGTTGTCAGTGAACTTGTCCAAAAGCATCAGAACATATAAACATTCCTTAAGTGGGTTTACTTATCAAGTATAAGGTGACTGGGCTAGGAGAATACTAAGGATTTGACAGTGTGTGGCTTGAAATGAACCATGACCCTTTGTACCTTAAACAGAATGTGTCTATTTTTTATCTATCTTGATTCAAAAGAGAAGCTGTCACTGCTAAGTATGGAAAAATGAGAGCATTTATGAATATGATTTATAAAATCAATTTAAAATAAAGATTCCACCCTGTAAACCCCTTGAAGTAAGACATGAATAGATGGGCTTTCTCTCGTGATTGTAAAGCACCGCTATAGAAAAGAACTGAAAAGGAATCAAGTGACAGAAAGTTTGAAACAGCTTGTTCATTGACTCTGAGTCATATTCCCACACTAAGTAAATATCTATTTCATTATTTCTACAAACATGCTAATCATAAACTACCTGCTTTTCTTTATCAGGAGTGTCATTGCTTTTAGGTTTTGGAAATAAATTGTTACCGTATTTTAAAACATTATTTTATGAGGAAGACTAATCTTTTATAACATATTAAATCACGGCTAACTCTATTCATGATGAATTGTCACACAGGATTGAATGTAAATTATTTTGTTGTAAAAGCCCACAAAATATAAAATGATATGTGTATCTAAGAAAACAAATGCTTTTCCAACTCAAATCTTTCTCTCTTTCCGAATCAATGAGGTACATTTGATTAGGTGACAAACTAAGATAATTAATACAAATAAGTAACTTGTACAATAATAAATATTATTTGGAAAAAAGACTGCCATGGAAGCAGGAATTGCTGAACTATAATCCTCACACAATTAAGCAAATATCACAAGTGATTATTGAAGTTCCCAAAAAGTCTCTCCAAGTATGCAAACATCATTTATTCGATCATTTTATTCTTTTGTGATTTTGTTCAAATTCTATAGACTGAATTTCTAAAAGAAATAGGCAACCTAAACACAAAGTATCTCTTCAAATAAGATTGAATGAATAAATGTAGTTCATCAGGAGAACAAAATACTAATCCTTATCCTACTGCTTATAAGCTTATAACTATGGGACCATGGGAAGGGAACAGAACCTTTCTTAGTTTTTCATCCATTACATTTGGTAAGACAAGTTTCACCTGCAGGTCCATAGGTCAGAGTCCAGACTTATACATTAATGGAACACATACTTACTATTATACACATGCACATTCATCTCACAGATGAAAAATCAAACATACATCTTTTAAGCTATTTTATAGCTTAGCTTATTAATGCTGATGATATATTTGTATCTCAATCAATATGTTTAATTGTCCTTGAAAAAAGCATCTTTTGACCAATCTGTTTCCCTTTGCCACTCTAATTAGTGACCTTTATGCTCCATCTTACTTGGGAAAAAAATACTCTTGCTCCATTCATTGAAAAAAAAAAAAAGAAAGAAAGAAAAAAAGAGAGAAGGAAGCCAAATCTTCCAATTGTTGTTATTGAAATTTGTAAGTTACCCTAAACATTCCATTGCCTTACAAACATTGAAAACCAGTTATCTCTCTCATGTACAATGTAAAGTCAAAAACACAAATACATATATACAAGCAATTACACATAAACATGAACTGACTCTAAATACTAAATGGGAATCAATGTTTAAGTTGTATTTCTAATAATAACTTTGACTTTATAAAATGCTATTTTTTCATGATAATGAAACTATATTATAATTCAGAGGATCAACTTTAAGGGCCTTCCTGGAAAACTATTGAGGTGCCTGAACCACCTTTGCAGAATGTGTTTCTGTTTTTTAAGAATGTATTCATTTAGTACATTGTCAAAGCAGAAAATTGAATATTTTTATAATATTTCTAAATTTATAAAATAAAGAAAAAAGGTGTATCATTTGGATAGTATGGATTTTATAATGATCCTATTATTTCCAGTCATAAGTTCCAATCATGCCTATGATCACTTATGGAAGAAAATGACCATTGAAATACTGGTAATATATACATACATTAGAAATGGTACCTAAAATCCCCCCATGTAAAGTAAATTTAATTATCCAAAATCGTATTTTGTGACCTTCAAGAAATACATATGAACTCACAGAATATATGTTAAACCAGAGCACAATGTAGATGACTTCCCTTGTTCCTTTTAAAGATAATTTCAAAGAAAACCTACTAATCTTTTCTAACTTTATTATATATCATCAAGGTAGAGGTCAAGAATTTAAATTCATTTTAAAAGAAATGAAATTGTGATGAGGAGGAGAAGAGAAAAGGCCATTTTTCCTAAGGCAAGGTAACAAAATTTAAGGACCATAAAATTATTCGGAGGGAGTGGGGGTTTCTTTAAGAATTTGACAGCCAGGCCTCTTGACATTTCTGTCTTTCCCTGTCTACTGGCCCTGCCCACGTAGGAGGAAACCAAGATGAAAAGGCTCATAAGAAATGTAAGTGATCTTTATTGACCTGTGACTTTTGTAAAACCATAGCCTCTGGCATGTGACTGCGGTATGCATTTCTTGTCAAAACAGGTAAGAGAACTGAGCACTGGCCTGAAGGAACCAGTGTGTGTGTGTGCGTGTGTGTATATATATATATATATATATATATATATATATATATATATGTGTGTGTGTGTGTGTGTGTGTGTGTGTGTGTGTGTGCGCGCACGCTCAGAACTGACAGATAAAGGATTTGAGGAAAAAGTGGAAGAGAATTGGGAAAAGTCAGGGAAGGAAAAGGTAATTATAAATTTTCTCCTTTTGTGAAAAGCCAAAATACTCTTGCTCTTTTTTTAATCATCTCATTCTCAATCTTTGCTCACTCTTCTTAATTTTCCATCAAAATATATTTTTTTCAACGAAATATGGTCGTAAATTTGGGAATAAATTGAAAAATAGCTTGCAGCCTCTAGCACACTTTCTCAGATAGGATAGGATGTGTTGGCTAGGAAGAGTCGGTTCTTCCATCTGTTATGAAAATGAATGAAATTGTATCTCAGAGTTTGTAAAGACACCCCACAGGAGCATAGGATACATTAGAAAAAGGGAGGTAGAATCATTTCCCTTTACCTGAGCCTTATCTTTTTGAAAAAAAAATAGATCACTTAAAATACAGTCATTAATGCTTGCTATAAATTTGCACCTTTCCTCAGAAAAGGAAACGGCTTGGAGAAAGATGTATTTTAATGACAGACTTGTTCTCCTGAAGAAAATGATTTAAACATAGTAATAAAAAGAGGGGAATTATTTCACCCATATTTTCTTTAACCTTTCAGGGCATCTGCTCTGGTGTGCTCAATAGTCATTTTTAAAAATACATAAACAGATACTGTCAAATGTAAAATAAAGATGAAAGGGAAAATCAACACTACCATCATCAATACTCCCTGCTGAAAAATCCTACACAATCTATGTTTCTTCCCCCCTGAGTTCACAGAAATGTTTCAAATGAAAATATGAAAACGACAACCTCTCCCTGTGCTTCCACCTGACGGTTGCTTTTTCACATCAATCTCACCTGCGTGTTTCATCCTGGGAGCTGCAGGACCAGACCCCAGAGCACAATGTCAGCAGCAGCTGCCTCTCAGCCAGAGCCCCCTAAGGGGAAACGGTGGGGTGTTTGTGAGCCTACTGGTGGGCTAGTTTGCTCTGGTTCAAAAATCAAACTCGGTACAGAGCTGACATCAGCTCTCTATAAAATGTCCTACTTGGCTGCCATCTTGACGGAGAAAAAAGGGTTTCTAGGGAAACAGCTTTCTGAGAAAATGAGAACTGAATTGAACCTGTGAAAAAGATGATAACATGCTGAAGGTCGTTCACATTCTGTATTTGCTCTTCAGGCTTCACTTATATTGTGTGTGTGTGTATATATATATATATATTTTTTTTTTTTGCATGGTCTTTGGAATTTAGTGTAGGCAGGCTATTAAGTAACATGAGAATCAGCAAAGGTCACTGATTCTAAAGGATATCACTTGGGAGGATGCATATAACTTATACGATAACAAACAATCCACATTTTTGCCAAAAGCAACTCTATCCATGTGCTGAGGCCAGGAAAGTTTGTGCCAGATGAGACGTTCTGAATGGTGATTTTAATATTTGTCATCCTCTAGAGACAATGCTAGGTAGGTAAAGATATAAGGAGAAAACACTCTGATAAATGCCACACTTGTTGCAAGGTCAATATGGTTTTCATGTCTTCTTAGTTGTCAGGAAGAATGGGGCAAGAGGAGATGAGGAGGCACATATTTTATTTTATTTTTAAATTAAGCCCCAAAGTCACTTTTTTCAGGCTGTTGCCTTGGCATGAAATATATAGTGACTGTCTATCAAGCCCCCTTTATTTTTATGAAGATCAATTCATCATCCTATGAACCAAATTATCCTATATAATAAAGAGCTAATATACTAATTAGATCAAACAGCCAAATGACCTTCAGGACGTCCTTCCGGATGACCTTCCAGATAAAGTCGGGGCTGTGAGGGATGGCCAAGGCTGTGAGGGGCTGCGAGGGCTGATGGAGGCAGAGGGGCTGTGAAGGCTGAGCCCCATGCACGAATTTCATGTATCGGGCTTCTAGTTTTACATAATGAGTGCTCAATAATTTTTAATACATTTTGTGTAGAATCTAAACCCCAAACCAAAGACTAAATACAGTCATGAATCCACAGACTGACAGATAAATCTGACTGCCAATGTGGCTCAGTTCTTGATCGTCAACAAATGAACCAGGAGGTCACCATTCGATTCGCGGTCAGGGCACATGCTAAGGTTGTGGACTCCATTCCCAGCAGATCAATGATTCTCTTCCATTTTTGGTGTTTCTATCTCTCTCTCCCTCTCCCTTTCTTTCTGAAATCAATAATGAATATATATATGATTGTGATAATATGATTGTGATTCTGTTTTTTGGAATTATGTTTGCTTGAAGAAACCAAATAAACAATATTTTTCTGCTTAAAAAAATGGGGTGGTGGTGGCATTGGCTTAAATGAGATAGGAATGCATTTCTCTCCTTTACAAAAGTCCATAGTTTGGTAATCTAGAACTAGTATAGGGGCTCTATTCTAACATGTCCTTCGGAATTTAGGATTCCTTTCAACTCGCCTCCATCTACTGCAGGGTTTGTCCTTCCTCATGGTCCAAGCTGATATCCATACAGGCTGCACATGGAAAGAGGAAGAAAAAGAGGGAAATGTGTATTGACTCTTAGGAAGCTTTCTGGAAGCTGCCCCAGAGCACTGACTTAAAACATCCCCACTTGAAATCTTAGTCACTTGAAAATATATAGCTGCAAACTTCCAAAGGTTAAAAAAACAAATGAACAACAACAAAACAACTATTATGATGGGAGAACGAGGGAACAAATATTGGAGGGCAAGAATTATTGGGGGATCACCAAATTGGTTCTATCAAAATTATAAAGTAAAATGCATTCTTTCACTTGAAAAAAAAAATCTTTCTCACTACAAAGTACTCTTCATTTATTTTCTTAACTCTGAGAACACACTGTTAAAAAGCAATACAGTGGGCATGCTGAGAGCTCATAAGTAGAAATATAAAAGGGGAGGAGCTACTTATTCCCAACTCCCTTAAATTCTCTGAAAACAAGGTGGAGCCTGGAGCTGGGAAAGTGAAGAAAAATGATGAAAGGACAGTAAATGGGCATTGCAGCCAGTCTCTGTACTTATGTTCACTGTGTCCACTCTGTCCTATGTCCACTATGTTCATTGAGGTGCATGTGAGAAGTCCCTGTCTATAGACTAAAATCTTTTTCTTTTTAAAACAACATCTTGACTTTGAAAGTGTTTTTATTTCTTTTAGAAATATTTCTAATTCTCACAAAAAATTTATAACTTTTTAAACACTCTGTGCACTTACAGCTCTATAATTAATATTGATTTAATCATTACAATATATTACTTTTGTGAGAAAAATGTATCTGCGGAAAATTGTGAAGGAGATGTTGAAAGAATCTAGTCTGTTCTTTATCAACACCCCTCCCCGAAAAGTCTTTTTGACTCTATTTGAAGTTTTCAGTTTATTCCAATATTTCCAATTTGTTCCAGTTTTAAGTCTTATTTTTTTCATTTTAGTTTAGTAAAAATAGAGGAGGTCTATCCTTTAATACATTAACTAGCATTTTCAGCAATATGTTACCACACATGCACTACAAAGTATATGGCTATCATCATCAGAGAAGGAATTCAAAATCTGGCCTCACATTCCACAAAAGCTGTAAACTAGATCACTTTGATCTTCATTGTCTTCACTTTGATTTTCACAGACTATTTACATCCTCTTATGTTTATATGACCTCATGAACTCATGAGAGTTTCAATAGACAGTTAAAACATGCAGTATGTTCTTAAAAAGCAAACATACTTTAATAAGTCTGCTAAAAGCTGAGAGCATTTCCCAGAATATACCAAGCATTAATTATTCTCCCACTTTCTTGAGTCAAAGATCATAAGGAAAGAAAAGGGCATAACCTTAGCCCATCTCTATAGCAAAGATCGCAACAACAATAAAAATATCAAAATGTGTTTTGTTAAAATGTTGATGTTAACATTTGAAGACTTCCCCAAATGCCTCAGTTGGCTACACATTTGTTTATACTGATCATAAACAAATTCAATGCAGATACCGGTATTGGACAGGCTTAGTATATGTTTAAAAGCATAACGTTTGAGATAGAAGTGGACACAAAGCAAACACAGAAAAGTTCTTTCATGTGAACATTTAGTTGCAAAATCATCAATTGTTTAAGATTTTGTGGTGTGTGAAAGTGTTTCAGTTCATTGACTTGCTATTGTCTTGGCAACTACTGGTCAAAACAAAGGAAAAGCTTAGGTATACTTTGAATTGATGGTTAAATTTTGTTATAAATTCCAAGAGTAATGAATTGAATTTAAAAGGCATCCTAAGGTGATATTTAAATATCAATTATAATTTGTTAAAGATTTAACATTTTTGTCTTTTTCCTAGAGTGAACTACAACTGTTCTTGTTTAAGTCTCTTTGCCTGTATTATTTATAAACAAGGTGAAAATAGAAACAACCAGCCTCTACATAATCACTAGCCCCTATATAATAATCAGAGGTCTTTTAAAAATTACCCTGCATTCTTCTCTTTTCTAGGAAGTGATTTTCCTTTCCTTTTAGAATTACTCTTACAGATATCTTTCCAATCTGGGTCTTAGCTTTGTATTGTAAATCAAACTACCTTAACTTCTTCTTGGCCATCCATCTGTTAATTAATCAAACAACATACCCAGTGGCTTTCAGTAATGATAATAATGACAACAATAATAATAAATACTATCCATCTATTGAGTACATACCAACACTGTGCAAACATTGTATATGCACCAACACATCTAATCCTCACAACAAGGCTGAGATTGCTTCCTTTACTGGTATCCTCACTGAAAGCGTGAGGAAACAGAGGCACAGGAGATAAACTCCTAGAGCATAGCTGAGTTTGTTTCTCCTCTCATTCTATCCCCAATATTTTCTATAAACAGTTGATGGATAAGTGGAAGGAATAAAAAAGTGAAGAAGAAATAAATCCATTACACCTGGGTTAACTGGACCAAGTTATAATATGGAAACAACCAGGTTTAGATTCTCTAGAAAACAGAGCTGAGTCAAATACTATGGTTTCATTAGGAAAGGCAATCCCAAAAACATGAAGAGCGAGGGGGGAGAAGGAAGTAAGCAGAGAAGCCTTCTCCCCCTCGCTCTTCAAAATAAAAACAAAATGCTAAATACTGAGCTGGCTGCAGTATCATAAGAAACCCTAGCCTCAGTTCTGCAGATAGGCCTCTCACAAGTGCTGTATCTGGGATCAATTCTTTTTCAGTCAGAGAGAAAACAGAGATTATTCACTCTCCTCTGGGTTCTCACTCCTCAGTTTGACTCCCTGGGCCTTGCCCATTGTGTCCTCTAGGTGGCACCAACCATACCTTCTCCCACCTTCACATTCCAAGTAGAAAACTGGTGAGGGATGGGGCAGAGCTTCTGAGGGTCAACTCAGACTTGCATTGCCAGTACAGGTACAGAGGAGGCCAGTCTCCCCATCGTCCCCCCCCCCCCCCCACCGCCGCAAAAAAAGGCTGAGGTGTTAGGTTATTTGACAACACCATGTACTGGGCCTCTTCTCCTAGACAGATTCTAGCGAGGTGTGTACATTGAATAGCTATGACCCTAAGTAGGCAAAATATTTTTCTTACTGCCTTTTTGGAGCCCATGGATAACCAGCTGAGTTGTTTGTTTCAGCTACTCATACAAATTGAATGAATTGATAAACTGTGAGTGTAGAAACTGATTCTATTCCACTTATCACTGAATCCTCAGCCAAGTCCAGTGTCAGTACAAAGTAAATATTCAATAGGTACCCATTGAACTAATAAATAAATACAATTATGATGATCAGTTTTAGAGTCCTTATGGTAAATTTATGTCATTTATGATTATATGCATAGTTGCTTCTGTTTTATTCTCCATATTGTTCTTCATTATGAACACTTAACTAGCAAATAATCATTGCCCCTAGAGGAAATGCAGGGTTACGTTCCTGTGAGTCTCAGTTCACACACATTTTTGTCAACCAATCAATACGTGTCTTTCTTTTATGTATGTTTTTGTTTAAAGACACCTTACAGTTGATTCATTAACATTGAACTCAAGGGCAACAGATCTATAACTCATGCCTGAACGATGCTTGGTTAACACACATTTTCTATGTAAGGCACATCACAGCCTTACTGTAGTTGGAGATACTGAACAACACTTCAGTACTTCACTTGGGGGCTGTTTTAAACAGCAAAATCCCAACAACAAAAACAAAACACAAAAAGGCAAAAAAAGAATTATTCATAGTACTCTATTAGAACTGAAGAAGAAAGCAGAATGTCAGCTTGTTTGATCTAAAGTGGGATTATGTCTATGTTGGGAATGAGTGCATCAGACAACTTAAATTTTTGCTCCCCCACTGCACATAACTCAGAATGATTACAAAAGTATCATGAACATTGACTTTGTGATTCCAAGTAAGTTTTAGCAAGTAGGTAAATTTTCAAATACATAATCTCACCGCCTGGAATGAGAATCAATTGTGTGTGTTTGTGCACACACGTGTGCACACATATGTTTGCCTGTGCACACATATTTTCCAATACAAATATTTTCACTTGAAATTTGTTTTATTTTTATGCATAATCTATATTTGGGAAACTTGGGACATAATATCCGAATTATTATGTCTCAATTTTACTTTTTCTTTTTAATGTTAAGCTTTATTTTTCTTGACTCAACTTTTTTGAATAACTTTTTATTTATGATGAAAATCAATGAGTTTTAATCTTACCTTTGTGAGAAACTATGGTCTAGACTATTTGTGAACTAAATTACAATCTCTTAGAATGGGTCTAGGCACCAGCATTTGTAAATTCTTTTGATTAAGAAGCTCTCTAGCTGAAACCAGTTTGGCTCAGTGGATAGAGCGTCAGCCTGCGGACTGAAAGGTCCCAGGTTCGATTCCGGTCAAGGGCATGTACCTTGGTTGTGGGCACATCCCCAGTAAGGGGTGTGCAAGAGGCAGCTGATCGATGTTTCTCTATCATCGATGTCTCTAACTCTCTATCCCTTTCTCTTCCTCTCTGTAATAAAATCAATAAAATATATTTTAAAAAAAAAAGAAGAAGCTCTCTAGATGGATTTCATGAGTAATCAGGGTTAGGAACTAGGTTTAAATACTAGCACAGAATCTGTTTTATTATTCATGTTCCACAACATCTTTTGGAGTCAAGATTTTTATTCATAAAATAAACATTATATCCCCTGCCTCAGAGATTTTTAACTGCTGTGCCACAATAATTTTTAAAAACATTGCAATACCTGACTATTCAATCAGAGCCAGTGACCTATTTCCATTAGATCCGTGGTTGGCAAACCGGCTCACAAGCCACATGCGGCTCTTTGGCCCCTTGAGTGTGGCTCTTCCCCAAAATACCACGGCCTGGGTGAGTCTATTTTGAAGAAGTGGCATTAGAAGAAGTTTAAGTTTAGAAAATTTGGCTCTCAAAGGAAATTTCAATCGTTGTACTGTTGATATTTGGCTCTGTTGACTAATGAGTTTGCCGACCAATGCCTTAGATTGTCAAATAAATAAAAAAATTAAAAAAAAAAACAATGACAAGAGCTAACACAACAATAGCAACTGGTATAATAAAAATTATACCTTTTTTTGTCAGATCGGCAAAAAATATATGGTTTTAGGTGTGCCACAGAATTTTAGTGAGTTTATGTGTGCCGTGATATGAAAAAGAATGAAAAATCGTCACCTTGCCTCATAAAATGTGTGAATTAAATGAGATAACATATCAAATTCTGGGTTCAGAGAAAAGCATTCATAAAAAATGTTTGTTGGTTTTTTATGTAGAAAGAAAGCCTAACATACTTATTTCTTTTTCTGAAGATCCATTTAATTTCAGTAACACTTCTTAATGTGAAAATAATACAAATCTTATCCCCTTATCTTTACAGAATAACATGTATGTTACCTTAGGCTTAGAGTAATAGTCAAGATTCACAAGTATCTTTTGTAAGATATCCTCCCACTATATTCTTTTGCATGCCCTACCTTTGATTTACATTGAACTTACGATAGTTTTACACAGCTATGCCACATATTCCCATCTCCAAGTATTTGGTCAAGATATTTTCACTGCCTGGAACGACCACCATCTTATAGTTACCCATATATAATCCCACCTGTAGTTCAGAAGCACTGCATTCCAAAGCCTATTTCCTTCATTCATTTCCTCACCATTATACAGTCCCCAAACACAATGAACTTGGTCTCTTCTACACATCAGTGATGTTCTGTATGTTTCCCTATCAAGGCACTACCAATTCCTTTTTTATACCAACTAGAAGCCCAGCGTATGAAATTCATGCGTGGATATGGTCCGTAATCCTGGCCTGCAAATCAGGGCCATCTTCCCCAGCTGCCTGCAGCCGGCCCCACCCCACACGGCCACCTACCTCCAGTTCCCTATTCGCCTTTGGGTGATCAGTGCCTGACGGCCAGGGGAAGGAACCAAGAGGAGGTCAATGCACCTCATAGTGACTGGTCCAGTGGTTGTTCTGGTCATTCTGCCATTATAGTCAATTTGCACATTACTCTATTATTATATAGGATAGATGCCTGGTGCACAGGTGGGGGCTGCTGGCCTTCCCTGAAGGGGGCCCCAGGTTGGGGTGGGGGGTCTCTGCTGAGAGGCAGGGCCAGCAGGGGTGAGGGGCTGCAGGCAGTTTGCAGGCTAGCCTAAGGTGATTTTCCAAAAATTGGGACTTTTTTAAAACGCCCCCGCATCTGTGGCAGGGTGGCATCTTTGGTCCCTCTAGCAGTGGACTTTCAGTGTGGTCCTGTGGCTCCTAGCTGGGCACACTGGCTTGCTCCGGGTTGCCCCAGTAGTGCTCTCCTGTGGCCTGGAGTGAGGCATGTGTTAGGTTGCTCCAGGTATCCCCTGCAGGACTGTTCAGGTGCTGGGAGAGATGGGTGCAGGTTGTCTGGGTCATCTGTTTCTGATTTTTGAAACTTATCCCAGAAACATTAAGTGAATTAATTTTTAGCACAAAGTTACTTGATATGATTATTGCTCTTTGAATGGCCAAAGGCAAGGATTTTCCTCTCATACAGTCACTATTGCCACATTCTTCTTGATTAGCTACCACAATTAGTCATATATTGAGCCATTACTGGGCCACCATAAGTTTTTGGTGTCACACAGCCAAAGGTCCCCTATAGCCTGAGTGGAGCACATGCTGGGTTACTCCATGTTGGCCCAGCAGCAAGACCCTGTGCTTGGGGTAGAGTGAGTGCAGGTTGCTCTGGGTTGCACAGTCCTCTCTTTCTTGTGGCCTGGAGTGAGACGTGGGTTGCATTGCTCCAGATGGCCCCATGAAGCAGGTTGAGGTTGCTCTGGATCACACAGAGTTCTCCTGTGGCCTGAAGTGGGGGAGTGCTCTGGGTTGCTCCAGGTTGCCCTGGCAGCAGGTTCCGGGGATTGGGGTGGAGTGGGTCCCAGGTGGATTTGGATCAGGCTAGAAGCATGGTTCTGGGGTCCAGACAGGGGTGGGGCACAGGGTTCCCCCTGGCTTGCACTCACTGTGGGGTCTTGCAGCCAGATCCTAGGACATTGGGTCCCAGCAGCCTGATGAGGAGGCCTGGTGAGGGAGCTCACTCTCAAGACAAAGAATTCTTAAAGTCATCACCCCACTGCCCATCTGATACCTGTCAATGTTTACATTTTTCCATTAACAGATAACATTTTTATGTAACTACTGGATATTTGATTAAGGTGACCTGTGCAAGTATTGTCCACTGTGCTTAAAAAATATATCTGAAATTTCCATATATACTTATATTTCAGGTAGACTATCTTCCTAACATTAAGTACTAACCACACTTCAAATGTTGGAATAATACAGGCACATATAACACAGAGTTTATATAACTTAATAAGCAACAAAATCAATAACCATAAAAAAGTATCAAATAATATAAAAATATATGGTGGCCCAGTAATGGCTCAGAGTGGCCAGGGTGCCCAGTAATGGCCAGTGTGCCCAGCTAGGGGCCACAGGACTGCACTGAAAGTGCACTGCCAGAGGGACCAAAGATGCCACCCTGCCACAGATGCTGGGGCCGCACAGCAAATTATATGCCAGAGGGCTCTGGGTGGCCCAGTAATTAGCTAATTGTGGTAGCTAATCAAGAGGAATGTGGAAATAGTGACTGTATGAGAGGAAAATCCTTGCCTTTGGCCATTCAAAGAGCAATAGTCATATCAAGTAACTTTGTGATAAAAATTAATTCACTTAGTTGTTTATGGGATACATTTCAAAAATCAGAAACAGTCATTAGGAGCATCATTTTTCCTAATGATAAAATGAATTAATTAATAATAGAAACAACTTCAGAAGGTTGT